>NC_141687.1:605643967-606858967 GCF_964263255.1 Lissotriton vulgaris | reverse complement strand
AGTACGATAAGCAGCAGTTTTAATGGTAGATACCCCCCAAGTGTCACAGCCCTCAGTCCCCGCCCACTGACAAATCAGGAAAATAAAGCTTGTATTGCACCCATATGCTCAAAATGACCAAGATAAGTTACAAACATCGAAACATATTCAGGAAAAACAAAGGATAATCGACCATACTAAGAACTAAAAATAAACAGCCCAAGCGCGTATTACCCCGAAAGACGAGAAATATGATCAGGATAGATGACAAAAATATATACGCCACGGCCCAAAATAAACTATACTAAACATAAACCCCATCCCCCCACCCTGCACCCCTGCAATAGCTTTCGCCCGTCCCCAACTAGCAGCGTGCCTGTCCCCCCAAAACAAAACTAACTATTCTAAAAGAAGAAAATGGAGGATGGCCTTGGTACGGGCTTCCGGTCCCCTCCCCCCCACCCACAGTTCGGCTTCCCCTCGTCAAACAAATCTAATCCTCAAACATTATAATACACAGACAAAGGGGGATTGTAATTCGCCTGCCTCTCCTCTTGCATATTACACATAAAAGGATGAGATTCCATACCACCACCGAGTCACAAAGTGGCCTGACCGATCAGGAGCATTAACACTTCCCTTCCCATCCACAGCAATGTTAGGATAGTCCAAGTACAGTACTGGTATGTTACGGCCCACTAGAGACAGCAAAGCATGTCCGACCCCATGCTCTTCTCAGTTCCACTGTACCGACAGGAAGTCCAGATGTTCCAGTTGAAGGATTGAAGCAGGCTCCGGGAGCAAAGAGAGAGTCACATTCACACACCCAAAGCCAGTGAATCCGCTGTCCATAGACTTGCACACCTTTTGTTCCTCAGAATTCCCGACGTCTGTTAGTGAATCCATAGCGAACTCAAGGACCTCCATGCCGCCCAGCAAATCAACGGGGTCCGCACTTTGTAATCTACTCCTGGGCGCGATATTCTCCAGTATACCATCCAGGGCTTGCATTTTCATGCTCACGGAGGAGTGAAGTCCCACAATAGCCGCCAGTACAGCGCTCAGCGTTGGTCTCGTATCACCACACTCAGTATGCACAATCATCTTCACCGCCACAGCCCTCTCAGACAGGATATTTGGCTCCGAAACACTCACTTGGGCATCTGAAGTCACTGTGGTGAAGCGGGATAGGGTAACACACAAGGCACCTGAGGACGCCATGTCATCCATTCACATGAAGCCGCTCCCAAAGGCAAGATCTTCCAACCATCCCAATTTAGCGACCGAACTCAGGAATGACCTGGACACCACATGCTATCTCCGGTAAACCCTCATTCCGTTCGGGCGAAGTTCCCATCAGCCTCCCTACCTTCAAATGACGGAATCGATGGGAAAAAGCACTGCGGGACAGTCGGGGTAATAGTGCCCTGCTCCGTTGTTGCTGCTGTTATGTATTAGAGGTATCCCATTGGAATCGGCAACTCTCAGCTCACTTCCGAACCAACCGGGACTTCTCGATCTCTCATGGCCGATGTTGTTCAATTCGCCCCCGGCCTTTCAACTACTCAAGGCCCCGGTTCCAACTCCGGTACAGGCCGCAAACCTCACGTCGATCTTTCTCTGTCATCAGAGCTGGTAGATCACTCTGCATCACACGGTCGGGCATCCCTTCGTCTCATCTATTGCGAGGTCACGGTATAGGCGCAGGATATGTGACAGGATCTTGTGGGAGGAGAAGGAGGTCGACAGAGCCGGGAGCCTAGGCGGCCATCTTGGTCGCCGGCTTGGCTCCTCCCCCTCTCCTCTGCTGATTTTTGAAAATCATTCTCACTGGTGCAGTTCCTGTTGAGTCTAAGAAGTTCCCCATAGGGAATGCTATTCTTTAGGGAATTAGGATGGTTACTGTGAGCCTCCAAAATAGAATTGCCTGCTGTCATCTTTCTAAAAAGTGATGTGCAGATTGACGCATCTTGTATGAAAACTTTCAAGTCAAGAAATTCTACCTCAGATGCACTGATGTGCCCACTGGTGTGAAGGATTACTGTGTTGCTGTTAAGTTCATCCATGTATTTCTTCTGCCTGAGTGTGAGAACCTTTCCAAAGAATAAAAAGGTCATCAATGTACCTATACCAGCCTACTATAGACGAGATCCAGCAGTTGTTACCTTTGGCCCAAGCCACCTGCTTCTCCCACCAACCAACAGACAAGTTCGCGTAGCTAGGGGCGAAGCAGGTGCACATCACAGTGTCCTTGATCTGCCTATAGTGCTGTTTTTAGAAAAGGAAAATGTTATTACTTAAGAAGAAGATTGGAAACTCTATCAACATTTCATTGTGTTGGGTGTATTTCAGAGATCTGCCTTTGTGAAAATATTGAACCGCTCTCACACCATTTTCGTGACTTATACAAGTATATAAACTTGTCACATCAAGTACAATCATTAACATATCAGTTTCCCATGATATATTGGAAATGGCTCTGATAAAATCTTTCGTGTCACGAATGTACGATGGTAATAGTCAATATAGTAAATATACTGAGACATGGATTCTGTCAGACAACCTTTGGAGGATATAATTGGCGGACCAGGGTGTTTTTTTAGATACCTTATGTATTTGTGGGAGATGATAAAATGTAGAAACTACCAGATGAGGATTGAGGACATGACAGAAATTTGAATTCGTCCATGCTTATCATTGCCTTATCAAGCCATTTCTGAATGAGCACTTGGTATTCCTGGATGCTGTTATTGTAGTCATCTTTAGTAATTCTTGCATAGCATGTGTTATCTGATAACTGCCTTAGTGTTTCTTTACAGTAAAATTCCGCCGTCATAAAGAGAATATTTCCCCATTTGTCAGATGGTTTGCAAACAATTTTTGGATCTTTCTCAATGTTTGCAATTTCTCTTTTCTGATCCATTGTGAGATTCATGTTCATGTCATTCTTTCTTCCAAATTTTTGTTGCCGTAATTTCATAAAATCTTTAGTGACTGTTTCCTCAAATACATCAATGGTGTCAAAGCTCTTTGGCGGTATAAAGGTCGATTTAGGCTTAAAACATGTTTTTACTGTTCCCTGGGTAATGCCTATACTTACAATAGCAGGGATAGAAACAGTGCCTTCCTCAGGGTCTTCTAGGACCATGTGACTATCGAAGGCTTGTAGTGTTTCGAGGTCTTTCCCAGCCAGGACATCTATAGATGGATTTACTGCTGTTGTGCTATATTCACTAGTACTTTGTCCTTGTAGTCCCCTAATTTTGAAGAACTTCTGGAATTTTAGTTTCCTTGTAAATGGGTACAGATCTATCCTTGCTTGTGTATATTCAAAGTCTTGTGTGGAGCAGAATGTGAGTCCTTTCATTAAAGCAGTTTCTTCTGTTTCTGTCAGTTTTCTCGGTGTCAGATTTATTATTGCCAAATCATTGGAGAGATCACTTTCTCGCACCTCTCTTGCTCCTTGTTTGTGAGGCTAATCCTTGGTTTCCACCTGTTGCTTCCCCCTGTCTCATTTTTCTTGATTTCTTTGTTGATTTGTTTGTTCTGAGGGTCTGCCTCTTCCTCCCCTCTGCCGATATTGTCTCATCAACTGAAACTCCTCGTGAAAATGGGAGCAGCTAGGGAGTTGCGGCCTAGAATCTACATTGTCATCTCCGGATTGTTCATTGTCTTTGGTACTCTGAGGTTTCTTTTGGTTCCACTGTTCTGCGATTGACATTACTACGCAAGGCTTTTTGTGGTGCATTGAATTTTCGGGCAAAAGTTATTATTTTGCCCTGCTCATAGTCTGGGGCGTCTCTATTAAATTTGGTATGTTTTCGTTATTTTATTTTTTCTTCATAAGCCAAAAGTGGTACCTTCATTGCCTCTCTGAGTTCTTCTCTTGCACTCACATCTTGATCTTGCATAATTAGTGTATGCAGCTCTGCTATCCCTTTCAAGCATTTCTCGCGATCACTCCATGCAAATTTAAATAAAATCTTTAACATTCCCACTGATACGTCTGTCGTATACTCTGACCACTCGTCTAAGAGTTTAGGGTCCGGGTTTTCGTAAGCTGGGACAGTATATAGGCGTAGTCCTCGTGGTATGCGCTGTACCTCTATGTAGTTTTGCAGGGAAGTGGCCTCCTACCACTTGCGTATCTCGCATTCAAACAGACGCTCCAGTTTCATGAAATTCGATTTTAAAGTTCCTTGTGCTTCCAATGCATTAACTCTTTTGGCCCCTTGTTGTATCCGGCCGCGTTTGAAAATGCCAGCTGCCACTTCACGGCGTTCTTTGTCTGATTGCATTTTTGTGTGATACTTGCAATACAAACACCTGTTACTATATATATATTTGACAGAACACCTCCTATTCCAAATAGGCAGAGAGCACGCAAACGAAGTTGCAAGGTAAAAAGCTTCTTTATTTCATCCGGCCTTCCTCAGCCCGGAAAGCCAAGAGAGATGCGTTTCGGCTACCACATCAGCCTTTATCAATCTAGTTCAGTGCAATTTTAAAACCATCATATATACTGACCAAATCATAAACATGGAGTAGTTATGTGAAACATAAACATAAAAGAAATACAACTCATAAAAAAGAACAGCTATGTAATGTCCTATATGAAATATGCAAATGGAATACAAATTGTGGTGTTAAAAATTGCGAATCACAGCAATAGTAATAACGGACTAACAACACACTCAAATTGTGTTTGCGTGCTAATGCACTAAATAATCAGTTCAAAAATTTTGAGTTAGCCCAATATATCCAAATATTACGCGCTTAAACGTGGACCATAAACTAGAATGTATAACACCAAGTAATATCAGGGTTTGTGTTCGATAGTTTAAAGTCTGAATCATTCGGTGTGTGCTGCTGCAGTTTGCTATTTCAGGGCCTACATTACCTGAGGATTGGTGTACTATATAATTATATATTTCAGTTCATGCAATAATATAGGGTTGTGGTGCTATGTTTTGATAGTTCTAAACTGTCATTACTTGGGGTTATGATGAATGGGTAAACTTGAGTAAACTTCCTTCCGCCACCCAACAACAGCGGCTCCCCCGGCCCGGGCCGCTCTGAAGCGGAGCCCGGGCTTCCCGCGCCCCCGGGGGCCAGTGCAGCGCCGGAGGCTCCTCTCCACACCAGGGATTTATGGTTCTCCCGGACCTGCAGGATCACCATGCAGTCCCTGCCGAGAAAGGTGAGCCCTGGCCACGCACCCCGGACGCCCCACGTCTGCAGCAGCCCCTGCTATTCTGGGCCAGCAGAGAGGGCCCGTGCGGAGTGGCCCTGGGGCACACACCCCCTCCCCAAAAAAAGCAGCGGGGCTGTGAAAACATCAGTTGCAGGCAGCAGCCCTGAAGCCACATTCGAATGAAATGAACTACGGCAGCCAGCAAGACATGGTTCATTCTGCTGCGTCCCGTTCTCCAGACTGTTGCCCTGGAGCCTGTGTCGGTCTCCCTCCGACCTGGGAGAATGGATTGGACACTGTTGCCACTGCTGCCTAGGTCCTGTGCTCAAGGACTGCACGGCTGTGCTTCGGAGGCCGCCTGCCCCCTCTTTTGACTGTCAGGCTCCTTTCCACTTCTGGTTCTTCCTTCGTTAGTTCAGCTCCCTGTTTTTCTTTGAACTTGGCCCTCTTAACTTCTGGACTGGAACTCGTGTGCGCCCCGCCATTTTGGGACCATCTCCTGTTGTCACTCTTGTCCTTGGTCCACCATCTTGCAAAACAGCAGATATTCTACTGCCCTCCCTTGGTGCTGTGACAGCATCCCTCTTCCGACTCCACTTAATGGAACTATGCTCTCCTGGTTTTTTGGGTCTTGACCTGGGTGTATCTAACCATGGTGAGATGGTTTCCATCGATGCCCACGACCCAGGTCTTTTTGTTCCTTTTTACTTCTCTTTTCACTCTGTAAATATGTGATATATACTTTTCCAAGCCTAATCGCTGGTAAACTGGAATTCTGAGAAAATCAATTTGTATATATATGTATATAGAGATAACTCTAACTACTAGTATATGTAGTAGACCTTTTACTAACTACTATTCCAACTTGGAGTTTATCCATTTGTATCTCTTCCTTGAGTGACTTTACAACTTGTACATTTGCAATTTTTTCTGTTTGTATCTCTTCCCTGTGTGACTTTACAACTTGTACATTTGCAATTTTTTTCCTGTTTGTATCTTTTTTATGTAATCCTAAATCCTTATCTATCCCAACTGGTTCTTTTGTAAAGCGCTCTGACACCTTCGGGTAATGTTTGTGCTATATAAAATCGCAACAAATAAATAAATAAATAAACAACATTATCTGGAAATTGGGGTGCGGTGGAAGGTATTCACTCAGGAATTTCGCGGTGGGGTGTGGGTATTTATGTCAAGCCAGCACTACCTCAGGTTGGGGGGTTGTAGACAGTTAGCTTAGCACCTGCAATAATTTGGAGGTACAGGGGGAGATGGAGGATGCTGTGGCTAGGTATGTCAAACTGAAATACCTGGGATGTGTTATGCTGTAGGTAAGTAGGGCAGGCTTGATTACCTGTGGGGTCTGACAATATAGCCCACAGAGTCTTCTCCCCTAACTCTCGCCTCTGTAGATATTGCTAAAATTAATCATGATCTGAAGGTCATCTATCCAGGGGTGTTGCAGTTTGATGTACATAAATCTTTTTGAAGTTCAACGAACCAGCAACACATACGTATCCTTTCGGGCACATGTGATGAGCAAGATGTAGAATGTGTCAGTCCCAGCTCGCTGAAGAGGTAGAGCAGTGGGCAGCTGAAGCAGATCAAAAACTTTCTACTTACTGATCAATGGTTTCCATGGACACTCAGGTCATTGATTCTCTCCGGGCTGCAGGGATAAAAAGACAGCATGGGACCACCTGCAGACCAGAATGTGGGAGTTACATTAGATCAGCTTCTCTCAATGTGAAAAGGTCATGTTGAAAAGACATGCCTTATATGCAACACTTCACCTCAGAAGTGTTAGCAAATGCATGCTTGGACACATATTTACACATGCCACACACATTCACACTTGTCACATGCAGCTGTACATACACAGAGAAGCAGTACCGTGTCAAGGAATGCACACAAATGTATTCACTTTGTTTATAAGTCGGTAATCCCAATAAAGTGTATAGAAAAGTGTCCACAATTGTAGTGTGTTGAATTACCACAAGGCTATAGACCTAGAGGAGGATGATTGTATGATGTCATCAGCAATGTCATCAATTATGTAATTTGAGATGTCATAAGTTATGTTACCAATGAAGTCATTTAACATGTAATGAGTGATGTAATAAGTGAGATCGTAAGCAGTCCACAGTGACTGCTTGATGAATCTTCATGAAACTTTCCAAAAAAAGAAAATTCACCTCAGTTCCTTCCTGGAAAGTTTTGGGGTGATCCGTCAAGCGGGGCCAAGAAAAAAGGAAGGTCCCAAAAGCAAATTTCCCCTTTGCATTTTCTGTAGGCAGCGCTACCGCAAAACTGCTGAACGGAATTACACCAAATTTGTTAGGGAGCTAGATCTTGTTCTGCAGATTGTACTTTTTGTGATTTGGTGTAAATCTGTTCAGCAGACGAAGGTTAAAAATATTTGCATATCTGGATGGTTAGAGAGCTTTCTGATTGTCTCAGGGACCTTCTTTCCTTCGTCAAATTAGCTCACACTGGAGTTGAAGTCCCGTAGGAGCTGTGTTCTGATCAGTTGCTTGCAACATGAGAAAAATGTTTCTGCCAGCCATTACAGGACTTGGGGACTTTCTCCCCTGTCCTGAAGTTGAAAACTAAATATATTATAAGGGGGCAGGGTAGGACGTCCATGCCCTTGGCCCTGTAAGGAGGGGGGGCTCAGAGGGACCTCCACCATTTCCCCCAGGTGCCACAAAAAAAGTAAAATATATCAGCAATTTTTGGCACAATCCCGTGGGACTCCCGGAGGTTTGCGGCAAAAGAAAAAGAAAATGGTGGCCCGCTATTTTGTAAAATATATTTGGAGAGTAGGTGTGAGTAGGGCTCCCATCCCAAAGCCCATTTGAGCCTTGGAGACCCGATTCTCCTGGGCCAGGAACATTAAGTAAAGGGAGGAGGGCGTACATCCCCCCCTCCACCGAGCCTTTATAGGCCTCAGGGACCCTCCCCAAGGCTGAAATGTGCAAGAGAAGTGGAGGGGGACTTCACAGCATTTCCCGGAGCATAAAAAAGCCAAAGGGAGCCCATCCCCGGGCTGAATTCCTTATGTAAGGTGAGGCTGTGCATGGCCATCCTCTCTCAGCCTTTATAGGCCCGGGGTCCCCATCCCCAGGGCCACACTTAACTATAAAGAACAAGGGGGCTGGCTGGACCCCCTCACTGAGCCTTAAAAGGCCCTGGAACTGCATTTCCCGGGACTAGCTCAAGTACAATGTTCCAGGGAGCCCACCCCGGGAAAGAACAGATTCCCAGTTGTGGGAGGTTTAAACATGCACCAATGCCAGCTGGGACCGGACTTCTGTTCCGTTTTCGTGCTCTTGTTTACAAGGAAACAGATCAGATATTGCTCCCAACCAGATTTAGCAAGCATAGACAGCAGCTCCCTTTGGGCAGGAGCAATGTCTGTTCCCGCACTATTTCTGTGGTTTGTGGTTGCACCAGGGCACCCAGCTCTGTCCCCAGGATATGAAGTCGGAAGAGCCCAAAAAGGCTTGGTGGGGCGATCTGCATGGCCCCTCTTCTTTTTAATTGAACTTTTCCCCAGGGGATGGGGTCCCCGGGGCCTAGTGAGACTTGGGGGGGTTGTGTGGCCTCCTCCCTTTTATAATTGAATTTGGCTCTGGGTATGGGGGTGACATGGATGGGCACCAGGTCACCCACCTATAATTTAGCAAGGCCCCTAGATGATGGGGTCCCTTGGGCCCAAATTGCCTCTGAGAGTGGGGATACGGCCCCCTCCCATTAAAGGTAAATCTGGCTTGGTGGACGGGGCCTCTGGGGCCTACAAAGCCTTTAGGAGGAGAGCCGTGTGGCCCCCCTCACTTTTTTATTGGATTTTGGCACAAGAAGGCTCAGTGAGGGGGCCGTACACCAATCTCTCTTTAATTATGGCAGTGCAGCCTCCTTCCCTTTTTAATTGCGTTATGCCCCAGTGGATGGAGTCCCCAGGGCCTAAAAAGGCTTGGTGAAGGGGCTTCAGCACTATTCGTGTGGTTTGTGGGTGCCCCAGGTGGGCCCCAGGTGACACACCTCTAGTACTAAGGATAGGGGCCTTGGGCCTGAGAAGGCTTGTTGACAAGGTCCGGGCACCCCCCCCCCCTTTTAAATAGCATACTACCTCAAGAGATGATGCCATCAGAGATGTTGGATGTTAACGTATGGTAATTAAGTATTACTTTATGTTAAAAAAAAATCACTGAAAAAAGCAAAGGTTACAGGGATGTTATAGTTAGAAAAAATAAGTTTAAAGACAACATAGAAACTCGGGTTCAGATTTTACACACACAAAACCATAGAAATTCTGCAGTTATAGTTGGAGTTATCTCAAGTAACTATAACTTGCGCCCTAAGGTAACTATAACTTGTGCCATGGACGTGCACTGCAAATTTCCCCGCATATTGCATCACTCATGACCTCTCCTATGACATCATTGATAATATCACTGCAATATTTACACTGAAAATATGGATGAGAAAACTATGCATGCTGGGGGTGCGAAATATAGCTACCTTAGGGCACGAGTTATTGTTCCTTTTAAAAATGAGAGGGTCTTTTTTGCAATGAACTTAAAGAGTTCTAAACAGCTAATATGAGGACACATTTTCTGAGTTCTCAAAAGGCAACAAATCGCTTTTAAGTTATTTGGTATGTATATGTTTTTTAACCAGTTGATCACTTGATTATTTGTTGCACTTAGGGGACAGGATGTTGCGTTATGGCCAGAGCTGCCGACTTTGCAACTGGCCTGGGAACTAGGTTCAAGTTTTGTTGTCGGCTCAATATCCTGTGATTAATGGCAAATCACTTAAGACCTGATTAGGAGTTTGGTTGTGTAGGAGCGGGCCGCCACGCCACTGCCCCGTTCCCACCCTGCCAAACTCATCCGCACACCGCCGGCCAGGTCACAAGTTAATTCATGGTCTGGCGGGTGGTGCTTTGGCGTTCCCACAGTGGTGCCTGTTAGAATGGCACTGCAATGGGAGCACCAAAGCACGTTCCTGCATGGCATGGACTGTGAAGTTTATGCCGTGGAGGAACTGGAGTTGCATTCAGACAGGGGGGCACACCATGTGAATCCCTGCATGCATCCCATGGCCCAGCGGCAACAGGGGCCCCGTAGGGCCCAGTTAGTTTCCTCACCACCAGAGTTTTCATGGCAGGCCCACCTCTATGAAAACTGTGGCTGTGACGAAATTCATAATATGCTTGGTGATGGCACAGCGGAACCTTGGACCACAGCAGAAGCTTGACCCAAAGGTATTTGAGTACTTTACATGAGCATCAATTAGCTTACACAAGGACACATTCATTTTGGTTTTAGGCGGTGAGATTAAGGGGCTGATTTAGAGTTTGGTGGTCCATTGGACTGCCAAACTCACTGTGGTGGGAACCGCAGCACTGGCGGTCCGACTGCTGCATTACAAGTGCGGCGGTCCCACCACCAGAGGACTGCCGCAACCGCCGGGGATCCGTGATCCCTCAGCTGTGGTGCTGCGGTCCAAGGTTCCACTGTGCCATCACCAAGCATATTATGAGTTTCGTCACAGCCACAGTTTTCATAGAGGTGGGTCTGCCATGAAAACTCTGGCGGTGAGGAAACTAACTGGGCCCTACAGGGCCCCCTGTTGCCGCGGGGCCATGGGATGCATGCATGCGGTCTTGGCGCAGGAATATGCTGCACCAGAGGACTGCTGCAACCGCCGGGGATCCGTGATCCCTCAGCTGTGGTGCTGCGGTCTTGGCGCAGCAATATGCTGGACTAGCATATTGCTGCGCCAAGACCGGAGCACCACCGCTGAGGGATCACGGATCCCCGGCGGTTGCTGCAGTCCTCTGGTGGTGGGACCGCCACACTTGTGATGCAGCAGTCGGACCGCCAGTGCTGCGGTTCCGGCCACAGTGAGTTTGGCTGTCCAATGGACCAAACTCCTAATAAGCCCCTTAATCTCACAGCCTAAAACCAAAATGAATGTGTCCTTGTGTAAGCTAACTGATGCTCATGTAAAATACTCAAATACCTTTGGGTCAAGCTTGCACTATAGAAAACTGCAAAAAAAACAATTTAGTGTTTTGCGCACTTCCTTCATTAGGCTACACTTGGAGTTCATTTGGGTCATATTTTGGCTACATTTGGGCTCTTTTCCCTCTGGTGACCATCTTGGGAAACAATTTTGTTATGAAGCTCCCTCATTCTATGTCTGGACTGGAGGCGAGGATTATACCTTTCTTTCTTCACTTTATTAAATTAGCAGCCTTCAGAGAACATGTGTAAGAAAAAACATTAAAGACTACATATCCCATGAACCATTGGGGGATGAGTCTCCATAACAACCGGATGTCCAATCATAACACAGTCCGATGCATATAAATGTGTTACATCTCTTCCTGTTCCTCTTTCTTCACTGCTCGTCAGTTAAGACGTTGTCTTCTTAACTATCCGCATTGCTTAATATTCTCAGGTGATTTCTAGAGCACTGCCCCCCGCAGAATCAAGTAGGTAAATTGGCTAAGAGCATCCCGGATTGTACAGTGACCCTTCATCGTTAGGAGCAGGCATTAGTGGAAGTATGGTGGGGGACAAAAAGGCCTCTATGTGTGACGCAGGGCACCTGGAAGGTTTCCAAAAACTTAGAGAGACCTTCCATAATAGTGTGCACAAGCCTAAGCATGTACCCTACTGGAAGGAAGGCAATCTCGGACAAAATAGCAAAACTGTCACTCCAAATCTAAACCTCGATAGTGGGGTTCTCTATAGAGGAAAGGGTCAGTCGGATGGGGACTTCTCCGATGAGGATACATGCCTGAGATCCAATTCCTCTGATTACCCAGATGGCAAAGCCAGAAACTCAGATATGTTTGATCCTACTGATATTTATCATCCCCAGTCATATGAGTGGACTCCAGAACAAAAGGTAGCAAACTACGTAGTTAGTAAGATCCGCCAGCCTCTGGAGAAGGAAGTCAGGGTGAGACTTAGGGAAGAGTGTCCCAGACCCTCTTTGAAAGGGAAGGTGGTGGCCATGCTGAAGATAAATTCCAAAATGGTCATCTTCTTTGACAAATTCATGAGGGACCCTAAGATGGGCATAAATCAATCTTGGAGGACATGCCAAGATAAACATCTAGACGTAGTTGGACCCCTCACTCAAATCATTCAGATGGCAGAACAGTGTAAGCAGTAAGATGCTTCCATGTCCATGGAAATAGTGTCTGGTTAGGTGCAGAGTGATATATGCCTGCTAGCCAACACAAACTGCGCATTAGTTGCTGAAAAAAAAGATAGACCCCAAACTTGGGGAGCTCTCAAACTCAGAACCCGGGCCATAGCTGAGTGTAATCTATTTAGGGAACTCTTTGTCAAAGATTTAGGTAAATTTGTGGCAACCTTCTCCGCTTTTGACAAAGTGCATCATCCATTAAACAGATCTTTACCGGGAAGGTTTTTGCAGGGGCCGGACAAGGCAGGGGCTTTTCCTCCGGCCGGCGGTACCAACAAGGCCCCTATAGAGGCCAGCTCAGGAGGAACAACGGCTCAAACGATGTTCAGCAGGGTACCTTCTTTCCCAGCAGGTGCTCAAGCAGAGGAAAGTACAACCAAGCTGTCAGCGGAGACGCAATCGGGTCAGGAGGAAATTCCGGTAAGCAGTATCATTTCTTCCCCTCAAAATCTAGAGGGGAGACTTCTAAAGTCTACTCACAATTGGGGGAAGATTACAGTAGACCGAAGGGTCCTACAAACTGTTCAGGGCTTCTACATAGAATTCTACGGATGCCCAGTTCAGGAGGCTAGCCTGAGACCTCTGGTCTTCTTGACCAAAGAGATAAATCTGATAGCTTCAAAAGTGACAGAGCTTCTGGAAAAAGGTACGATTTAAAGATTAGTACTTCATCCAAATGGGTTTTTGAGCAACTTGTTCCAGGTAGAGAAGAAGGACAAGGACTTCAAGCCAGTCATAACTAGAGAGAATTCCATGAGTGGCTGGTGTACCACCAATTTAAGATGGAGGGTATCCATCTTCTAAGAGACATACTCCTAACAGTGAACTGGAGGGTAAGGCTGGATCTCAAGAACGCCTATCTCTCAGTTCCCATTCACCCATCTCACCAGAGATTTCTCCAGTTCTTGTGGAGGTGACAGGTTTACAAGCTTCAAATTGCCCCCCTTTAGCCTCTGATCTGCCCCATGGTGCTTTACCAATCTCCTACAACCAGAGGTAGAGGTCCTCCACATGAGGGGGTACGGATAATCATCTACCTGGACAGCATCCTTCTCATGAACCAGTCTCAAATGCAACTCAGACACAATCTGAACATGAGTATTGTGCTTCTCCAGGACCTGTTTTTTCATCAACGAGCAAAAATCCAAACTGATTCCAGCCCAACAGATGACATCCCTAAGGCCTTCTCATCGATTCAGTCACAGCATCTTTTAGCCTCCCAACTTCAAAGGTCTCTAAAATACAGAAGGAACTCAGAACTGTCCTGAGGTTGCACACTGCACTACCAAGCCTCACAGAGGATGAACGAGACACACCTACGGAAGGGACTAACTTAATCTGAACTAATCTCCTTGTCATCCGAAGCTAGGATGGAACTCTAGTGGTGGATCGACCATATGGACGCCTGGAATGGGAGTGCGATCTTTGGAATAACACCAGACATAGTTGTAGAATCGGATGCCAGCCATCTGGGCTGTGGGTCCTGAAGCGGTGATGTGTCGATGAAGGCAGACGGTCGAAGGAGGAAGGACAATTACCCATCAATTTCCTGGAATGACTGGATCCTTCGTGCTCAAATCCCTCACCAGAGACAGAGCATCCTGCTGTATTCTGTTGCAAATGGACAATATCTCGATAGTCCAATACACCGACTGGTTGGGAGGCATTCTCTTGAAGACCCTGTCGGAGATGACAAAGGACTTCTGGTTCTATTGCCTGCTAACGCAGATTTTGATGACGGCAGACTACCTTCTAGGTATCCAGAATATGGTTGCAGACAGGAACACCAGGAACTTCAGGGATGGCAGTGACTTCCAACTGGATCGCACAACTTTCCTGGCCCTAATGGACAGATGGGGGTCATGCAACTTGGACTTATTTGCATCCCGACTGAACCATCAGTTAGCACGATATGTGAGCTGGCGACTGGATCCGGAAGGAGTAGCAGTGGATGCTTTCCTCCAAGATGTTGGATTCCAACCAGCCCGAGCACTGCAGGAACGTAGCAAGCACCAGTCCCCTTTCCCAGCCCACTGACCACTCACAGGACTATCACTATGAGTAAGACAATGAACCTGAAAAGAGGGTGGTTTAAAGAGACACCAAGTCTGCCACCCTTGTGATTCACTAGGACACTTCTCCCTTCTTCCTTCACGCTTCTGCACCTGTAGGGAAGACAACCTTTTCATGTAAACAATGTCCCCAGGGTAGGTTCCAGTCCCTTATAACCATGCCCTGACATACACACAAACAACCCCTCTTACCGGTTTACTGCGCAGGCTTTGCTTCGTGAAGGCATTTGTGAACAGCAGTACAAGAGCACTGGAACGCTAATAAATTGTGCAATGTTCTCGAAGAAAACGGGAGTTCTTTTCTCTGTGTCCTTAGTATAAGGGGAAAAAAGGACTTATAAAAGTACCAGAAAAAAACCCCTTCGTACAAAGAAGAGCGAAAGGGAATCGGGATGTCTTTGTGGCAAGAAGGGAAATCCCAAACAACTCCCAGCGTCAGAGGCAAACTAACGCGGAGTGACCCAAAACGTCACTTCCGCGTACAACGACATGAACAGGCGTCTAACCAAGACGCGCTGTACACAAACTCCGCTTTTCAAACCAACGGTGGCAAAAGCCTTCACCCACCCGTAAAGCAGACTACCAAGGGAAGTGAACGGGATCCCCCGGACACCCACCACCCCACACGCTGGGAAGGGAAAGGAAAAGAATAAAGGGAAACACCAACCCGGGACCCTGCGCTAAAATACACAAGGAGGGGACAAGGACGGGGAGAAGGGAAAAAACGGGATATAGACAAAGCAACAGGGTTTCTTCTCACGAGCCCGTGAGGAAGACAAGAAAAAAGGTATTTCGATCAGCAATTAGCGTTCTCGACAGCAGCCAGCAACCGGAATCCAAATTAGGCGATTTCAAGCAAGGAGTAAAGGTAGGACTACTCTTTTATCCTACAGGTCATTGATCATGTGATGCCGGGGCATGGTCACTGTAAAAGGACTAACAGCCCTAAACCCTAACAGTACCCCCCCCCAATGATCCTCCCAACCGGGCGGGGTTTCGATGGGTGTTGTCTATGAAATAAACGCACCAAACGTGGTGCGTGCACTCCCCCAGCTGGTTCCCAAGTTCTGTCCTCCTGTGTATAACCTTTCCAATCCACCAAATAAAAGAGGCGACCTCTAACCCGCTTGGAATCCAGGATAGCCTGAACCTCGAATTCTTCTTGCCCATCCACCTCCACAGGAGGAGGAGGAGGCAGTGCCTGAGCTGAGGTAAGATAGGGTTTCAGCAGCGATGTATGGAAAACGGGATGGACTCCATACTCAGGAGGCAATTCAAGCTTCATTGCCACGGGGTTGATGATCTGGAGTATAGGGAATGGGCCCACAAACCGGGGTTGCAGCTTACGCGAACCTCCCAGTCGCAGGTTGCGTGATGCCAGCCACAATAGATCCCCTGTCTTGTAGGTGGGAGCAGGAACACGATGTTTATCCGCCTGTGCCTTCATTGTCACCTTACCCTCCCTCAGACTGTCCCTAGCCATCCCCCAAATCCCATTCAATCGCTCACACACATCATCAATGGCTGGCATGCGGCCCGTGGGTTGAATAGCGACCGCTCTGGGATGGTATCCGAGTGAATAAAAGAAAGGAGTCATACCCAATGCGGAGTGCAGACTGTTGTTATACGCATATTCCGCAATGGGTAGAGCTGTCACCCAGTCACAAGACAAAGAAGCAACCAGACACCTCAAATATTGTTCCATCGTCTGGTTGGTACGCTCCGTCTGACCATCCGACTGGGGGTGGTAAGCCGATGACAAACGGATCTCAGTCTTGAGCACCAGACATAATTCCGTCCAGAAATGGGAGACGAACTGTGCTCCCCTATCCGAAATGATAACCTCGGGTAGCCCATGTAACCGTACCACTGAAGACATAAAGACCACCGCCATCTCTTTGGCCGTAGGGAGTTTGGACAGCGGTATAAAGTGTGCCATCTTAGTAAACAAATCCACCACCACCAGGATGGTGGTAAAACCAGAGACAGAAGGTAAATCCGTCACAAAGTCCATGCTTATGGTATGCCAGGGGGCGGGAGGAACTTCCAAGGGCTGCAAGAGGCCCGAGGGCATATTGTGTGATGGTTTACTGGTGGCACAAACAGGACAAGCACACACATAGCCCTGCACATCACCAGTCATGGCCTCCCACCAAAACCATCTCTTGCACAGTTCTTTAGTCTTTCTCATACCTGGATGTGGCACCAATGCAGAGGAATGACACCATTCCAGTACCTCGTTCCTCAAACTGGGGGGTATAAACAACCTATCCTCGTAGTACAAAAACCCATCCTTCTCCTGAACCATAGGCATGGATGTCCAAGGGGCCAGGTCTATTTGCCTCATATGGTCCTTGACTACGGATGAAAAATCCTCCACAACCAGAGCCCCTATGACCCTGGCAATCATAGCCCTACCGTTACACAATGATCCTTCTTCCTTGGGATCCACGTGTATCCGAGAAAGAGCATCTGATTTAATCTGTTGGGCCGCAGGTCTATACGTTATCACGAAGTCATATTCATTAAAGAATAGAACCCACCTCATCTGGCGAGGAGTCAACGCCCTGGCTGAACGGAAGAATTCCAGATTTTTGTGGTCGGTGTAAATGGTGATTACATGCCTAGCACCCCATAAATAATGGCGCCACTCCTCAAAGGCCAGTTTCACCGCAAGTAATTCACGTTCCGCCACAGTATAATTGCGTTCCGCTGGCAGCAGTGTCTTAGAAAAGAACGCTATAGGGTGCAGATGGCCAGAGGCTTCATCACGTTGCGACAGCACCCCACCCACGGCACACAGAGAAGCATCGGTCTCTACAAAAAACAGCAGGGCAGGATCAGGGTGCACCAATACAGGCGCAGAAGTAAAATGTGTCAACAGTGTTTGAAAGGCATCCTGAGCCTCACTGGTCCATTTAAAAGGAACACCCTTCCTTAACAGACGGGTCATGGGTGCCACTATGTCCGAAAAATGCGTAATGAAACGCCGATAAAAGTTAGCGAAACCCAGTAACACCTGTATCTGCTTTGCCGTAGTTGGAACTGGCCAGGTAGCAATGGCCTTGATCTTCTTTGGGTCCATCCGAATACCTCCTGCCGAGATAACGAACCCGAGGAACTCAACCACAGGGGTACTAAACTGGCACTTCTCCAGCTTAGCATATAACTGATGCTCCTGCAAGGTTTGAAGCACCTGTTTTACGTGCTCGACATGTTCTGCCCTTTTTTCTGAATAGACAAGTATATCGTCCAGATACACAATGACCGTTTGGTCCAAATATCTGCAGAGGACCTCATTGATAAAAAACTGGAATGCCGCCGGCGCATTGCACAGTCCAAACGGCATCACCGTATATTCGAACAGGCCATACTTCGTTCTAAAGGCCGTCTTCCACTCATCCCCGGGTCGAACCCTGATAAGATGGTACGCGCCCCGCAAGTCTAGTTTGGTGAACACCGTTGCCTTGCGGAGCTGGTCCAACAACACGGAGATGAGCGGAAGAGGGTACCTGTTTTTTACAGTGGCGGCATTCAAAACTCTATAGTCAACACAAGTCCTCAAGGTCCCTTCCTTCTTAGGTATGAAAAATATAGCCGATGACACGGGAGAGGAAGAGGGACGGATGAAGCCGAGCTGTAACATCTCATCTATATACTCTTTCAGATGTTTCTCTTCGGGTTCTGAGAGAGCATATACCCGACTGCAGGGCAGAGGGACTCCAGGCACCAGGTCTATCTTACAATCATATGTACGATGCGGGGGAAGCGCTTGAGCACAGCCTTTGTCGAAGACATCCTGAAATGCTGCATACTGAGGCGGGACAGTGCTCACCTCCGCCACCGCACAAGTTAAGGGATTGACCTGCTCCCCTGCCATCGCATAACAATTGCCCAGACAATGCACAGAGTCAAGGGTCACCAGCCTCTGTACCCAATCGATCTGGGGGTTGTGCTTCTGTAGCCACGGAACCCCCAACACCAACCCGAAGGAAGGTGCATCGATCAAATCGAAAACCACCGTTTCCGAATGCCCGTTCTCACACAACAAGCGTAAGGGTACGGTCTGTCAGGTAATGTTTCCGGATGACAATTCAGACCCATCAATTGCCCTTACTGGTTCAGGTTGTTCTTTCAGATGACATGAAACCATCAACTTCTCGGCCATCGAAATGTCCATGAAATTTCCGGTAGCACCAGAGACCAGCAATATCGACCGGAACATGGTTCTGTGCTGTAAGCAACAATCGGGCATTGACTACAAAATGTCTGGGGACTTGATCCAGAGCCCCCACTACCTCATACTGTTCATGTCGTTCTTCACCCGTACCCCGATCCACCATTATACAGGCTACTTTTTTTCCAAACCCTGTCCCTGACGGCTTCACTGGGCAGTCCTTTGCAAAATGCCCCCCCTGACCACAATACAAGCACAGATTCTTTTCTCTCCTCCTTTTCTTTTCCTCTGGGGTCAGAGGTCCACGGACCCCTCCTATTTCCATAGGTTCGGGTGCTGTCTTGTTCTCCCCTGATGTCTTTACCTCAGCCCTCACATAGCTCCCCCGAGATGACTGAAACCGATTCCGTTCTCCCCGTCTCTCCGTTACTCTATGGTTCAACTTAACCACCAGGTCTATGAAAGCAGCACAATCCTCCGGTGGATCCACTACCTGTGACACTATGTCCTTCAATTCCTCACAAAGTCCTTGATAGAAAAGCGACGTCCTTTTCTCAATGGGCCAGTGGGTCTCAGATATCAGCCGATTAAAGGTAGCTATGTACACCAATAGATCCTGTTTGCCCTGCCGCAGTTTCAGGAGCTCCGCATCGCTTGCCTGCATGAATGCATGTTTTGCAAACAGACCCCGCATCAATTCCTTGAATGCAGTATAATTATACAACACACGGTCATCGCTTTCAACCAAGGGTATTGCCCATTGGGCCGCATTACCAGCCAGATATGAGAGCGCGAATGCGACCTTGGCCGAGTCGTCTGGAAACGCACTCGGTCTACACATAAAGTGCAGTTGGCACTGGTTTACAAACATCCTGAATTTATCACTATCCCCTGTAAACCTTTCTGGGGGGGCTAGGGGCACTGCAACAGGTGTTGTTACAGTAACCGCTATAGGATTACTCCCTCCCGCCGCACTTTGTCCTGCTCCGCCCCCATACTGGAAGGTAGCAGGTTGAATAACCGGACCTGTCGCTCTGGGGAATGTCTGTTCTCTGGCCATCACAGCCACTAACTCTTGTTTCAGGCCAACATTTTCCTGTTGTAACTCCTGGACCTGTGCCTGTAGAGTGTGTACTGCCCCCATAATATCCTGCAACGTGAGGGCCCCCGTACCTCCACCTAACTGGTTCCCACTCTCATCCATGCTAGTCCGGGCAGTGCTATTTATCGTGGGCTTGAAATTCTGTTGGATTCCAACCAGCCCGAGCACTGCAGGAACGTAGCAAGCACCAGTCCCCTTTCCCAGCCCACTGACCACTCACAGGACTATCACTATGAGTAAGACAATGAACCTGAAAAGAGGGTGGTTTAAAGAGACACCAAGTCTGCCACCCTTGTGATTCACTAGGACACTTCTCCCTTCTTCCTTCACGCTTCTGCACCTGTATGGAAGACAACCTTTTCATGTAAACAATGTCCCCAGGGTAGGTTCCAGTCCCTTATAACCATGCCCTGACATACACACAAACAACCCCTCTTACCGGTTTACTGCGCAGGCTTTGCTTCGTGAAGGCATTTGTGAACAGCAGTACAAGAGCACTGGAACGCTAATAAATTGTGCAATGTTCTCGAAGAAAACGGGAGTTCTTTTCTCTGTGTCCTTAGTATAAGGGGAAAAAAGGACTTATAAAAGTACCAGAAAAAAAAACCTTCGTACAAAGAAGAGCGAAAGGGAATCGGGACGTCTTTGTGGCAAGAAGGGAAATCCCAAACAACTCCCAGCGTCAGAGGCAAACTAACGCGGAGTGACCCAAAATGTCACTTCCGCGTACAACGACATGAACAGGCGTCTAACCAAGACGCGCTGTACACAAACTCCGCTTTTCAAACCAACGGTGGCAAAAGCCTTCACCCACCCGTAAAGCAGACTACCAAGGGAAGTGAACGGGATCCCCCGGACACCCACCACCCCACACGCTGGGAAGGGAAAGGAAAAGAATAAAGGGAAACACCAACCCGGGACCCTGCGCTAAAATACCCAAGGAGGGGACAAGGACGGGGAGAAGGGAAAAAACGGGATATAGACAAAGCAACAGAGTTTCTTCTCACGAGCCCGTGAGGAAGACAAGAAAAAAGGTATTTCGATCAGCAGTTAGCGTTCTCGACAGCAGCCAGCAACCGGAATCCAAATTAGGCGATTTCAAGCAAGGAGTAAAGGTAGGACTACTCTTTTATCCTACAGGTCATTGATCATGTGATGCCGGGGCATGGTCACTGTAAAAGGACTAACAGCCCTAAACCCTAACACAAGAACAGTTGAATGAATGTCTGTACGCCTTTCCACCATTAATGAGGACTTCTAGAGTAGCAGCTCAGGTCACACGACAAACAGCATCACTGATGTTAGTGACACCAATCTGGAAGTTGCAGGCATGGCTCCTGACATTGTTGGAACTGCCATGGGATCTCCCAATAGAACTGCCCTCATTCCTTTGGATCTCCTGGACCATCAGGATTGTCAGCACCCACTGGTTCTACATGGACATCTCTTCCTCATGGCATTGAGGATTTCCTGAGATGCTGGAAAGACGACCACCATTCAGCAGACGCTGAAAAATGTATCCAACAGACACCAGCAAGAGATATCACTCGGCTTGGAAATGATAGCATTGTTAGTCTTTGGAGGGACATCTGGATGCCTTGGGTGCAGAAGATACTCATATATTACATTTTTGGGCAGAATTGCCACATTGCTGGCATACCGTCCAGCCAATTCTTTTATGCCAGCCATCTCGTCTGGACATGATAGCATTGACAGTAGGCTGGTTAGGGAACACCCTTGGGTCTGTAAAATAATGAAGAGTGTTCGAATTTCTAGACCGCCAGAGCTAAGATATTTGGGCCTGTGGGATGTTAATGTGGTATTAAGACTAATCTTGTGTAGGCAAGATAATCAGTACTTGCGGAGAAAATAACTTCTGCAAAGCTGGCCATCTTATTATGTTTAATATCATGCAAGATAGTGTCAGGTGTGAGGACATTGAATATTTCAGGTACAGATTTCACGACACAAGGGGTCACATTTACCATATCTACAAGAACTAAGACTTATACCAGGTCAGTATCTTATCCTGAATTTTCAGAGAACCCTAAATTATGTGTGGTAAGATGCACTAAGGTTTACGAGGATATGACAGCAGATATCAGACCGGCTGGTGAGAGGCAACTTCTGATGCAGAAACCGTTTGAAGCAGTGTCCACTTAAATTCCATCAACATTAGAGGGGGAACATGGCGACCATGCTAGGAGCCAGTGGCGGGTGTAGCTTGCGCTAACCTTTCCAAAGGTGCTGTGCTCCAGGTGCTGCGATGCTGCAGGGTGGCGGCGGCGGTTAGCCAGCTTTTTCTCATCCATCTCTCCAGGCCTGTTGGTTTGCCGCTGATGAGCCCGCATCTCTTCTGACCCACTCGGAGCTGCTTTGAATTGCGCTCCCTCCCCGTCTGGATGTCTCGGTGCCCTGGTGGTGTCTTCGGTGAGTGGGTTGAGGTGACGGTCGGGAGCCGCGGGTAACGAGCAGCAACTCAGCTGCTTTGTAGTATCTTCGGGCGGCTCCTGTCCTGTACGCCTTACGTCAGATTTTGTCAGATTGGGAGTGGAACTTTCTGGAGCACCCCGGTTGGATTGAGGTCAGGACCTGGAGGCTGGATACAGGGGGTGAGGAGGTGGCGTGGTGGAGGTTTTTTTTCTCTTTCGTTGGAATTGGAGGTGCTAATCAGGCTGATATGCGTGCCTAGTATACATCTGGGAGTTCTGAGATGCAAACCGGGTGTGTACCGGAGCAACTGCTGTTGCCAGGACCCTTCTGCTGTGGTCAGGATTTTTTTTTGGAGCGCTTACCTAATCGTTATATCTATGGAGGTCATATGAGGAAAAAAAAAAAAAGATGACATTCAGATGGGCCACTGTGCCACACTTTTGGCATAAATTCAAATGTAAGCACTCTCGTTACTCATTGGAACACTGTAGTAAAGCCTCTGATCAACAAGGAATTAACTAGCAGCCTGCTCCTGGTGTTGAAAGTGCATGTTTCACTCTCCATGCCAGAACGTTTTTTTTGTAAATGAGGAAAGGTGCTTGGATGTAATCAGTCCAGTAGCCAGTAGTGTAGATTATGTAGGTTTATTCAGTTCCAGGTATGATGGTACAGGCCCCACCGGGAACAGTATCCTGCTGCTTAGCCCCACTCATTCTAACTGACCACTCATCCAAACCATGCACACTTGAACATTCTATTAAATCACACTCACACAGTCGGAACAGCAAGGAACTAGGAGCCACAGAATATAACACATCTCCTTCCTTAAGGAAACACAAAGAAGCAACAGGAAGCATAGTGAAAGAACGTAAGCTTTCCACAGCTCCTGTAACTGTAAGTACCCCATCCTAAATCACAAGGAAGGATCACATTACATTACATCAATTATATGTCAATCACATTTTGAGAATAATTACAAAACTAAAATTGAAGATAAGAACACATAACATTATTTTGCATAAATCACTACATTCCTAGAACTGTAAAGAAAAAATGACATCAGATTACATCACACTGTCAGCATAATTACATTCCTTAAATTTGTCAAAGAAGGTCATTGCAAAGATAGATCACGCATAAAGATTACATACCATATACCTTTGGAATCTGCAAGAGAACAACAGATATACATATTTAGCAGGATGCAACCACCACACCCCACGAATGTACGCACTGCAGAACCACTATGGCACACCACATCTAGCTAAAGATGGTAGAGGCCTCACCGGGGACAGCATCCTGCTGCTCAGTCCCACTCATTCCAACTGACCACTCATCCAAACTGTGGTACTGAAAATTTTGGACTTGTGTCATAACATCGTCGTATCATGACGATTTTGGTACGAGCAGACCGGTAATGACTTAAATACTATGCATAAGCATTTTCGTCATGTTCGAGTGACGAAATCACCCTGAAATCGAAGTTTTCATCTTGAACCCTCGGGTTCCATTTTGTGAACGGCAGCCATTTTGTGGTTGCCCTCACATAGCCAAATAACTAAGGCCGAATTCGATCTGAAGGATACGTACACCTTTTGCTGACTCCTCTGTGACCTGGGCAAGCTGACTCCACTGCCTGAAGCCAAACCTGTTCGACCAGCTCCTCTCCTTGTGGCCGAGGAGATTAGTATCAGGGCGCAACATGTCGTAAACCGTTCATCGCACACAAACTAAGCCTAATCTCACACACACCTGTCCCTGTTTCTTCTTTATGACCTGCTTTACGAGGAGGAGGTGCCCGTTTTTATTGGGGGTCCGTCAATATCTGATGAAAGTTCTGGGCCTTGCCGGGTAATTGATCATGGACTGGACAAACTAAAATGTGGGCTTGTCATCATGACTCTGCTTTTTCTTTGTATTGAAAATATGTGTATGGTCAACTGTAAAATAAAGAATGTTTGCCTGAAGCATATTATTTTGTATAAAAGGAGAAGACTGGCTTTGTAATTTTGAGCAGTCTCCTGAGAACATACATGCCGTTGTACTTCTAGGATACCTGTTACTGGCTGCAGCCAATAAATACGATCTTTGACTTCACCAAGAAGACTCTGTGTTTCTGTAGTCTGAAACAGGAAGGACTCAAAGTCTTTGGGTGTTCTACCTGGCACCGCTGGGTTCTTAAAAACCTGGTACTTCAAAACCATGCACTTATGAACATTATATTACATCACACTCACACAGGCTAAGCAGCAAGGAACTAGGAGACACAGAATATAACAGTTTTAATTAAATAGACGAGGAAGAAATTTGAGTACCACTGAAGACATAAAGACCACCGCCATCTCTTTGGCCGTAGGGAGTTTGGACAGCGGTATAAAGTGTGCCATCTTAGTAAACAAATCCACCACCACCAGGATGGTGGTAAAACCAGAGACAGAAGGTAAATCCGTCACAAAGTCCATGCTTATGGTATGCCAGGGGGCGGGAGGAACTTCCAAGGGCTGCAAGAGGCCCGAGGGCATATTGTGTGATGGTTTACTGGTGGCACAAACAGGACAAGCACACACATAGCCCTGCACATCACCAGTCATGGCCTCCCACCAAAACCATCTCTTGCACAGTTCTTTAGTCTTTCTCATACCTGGATGTGGCACCAATGCAGAGGAATGACACCATTCCAGTACCTCGTTCCTCAAACTGGGGGGTATAAACAACCTATCCTCGTAGTACAAAAACCCATCCTTCTCCTGAACCATAGGCATGGATGTCCAAGGGGCCAGGTCTATTTGCCTCATATGGTCCTTGACTACGGATGAAAAATCCTCCACAACCAGAGCCCCTATGACCCTGGCAATCATAGCCCTACCGTTACACAATGATCCTTCTTCCTTGGGATCCACGTGTATCCGAGAAAGAGCATCTGATTTAATCTGTTGGGCCGCAGGTCTATACGTTATCACGAAGTCATATTCATTAAAGAATAGAACCCACCTCATCTGGCGAGGAGTCAACGCCCTGGCTGAACGGAAGAATTCCAGATTTTTGTGGTCGGTGTAAATGGTGATTACATGCCTAGCACCCCATAAATAATGGCGCCACTCCTCAAAGGCCAGTTTCACCGCAAGTAATTCACGTTCCGCCACAGTATAATTGCGTTCCGCTGGCAGCAGTGTCTTAGAAAAGAACGCTATAGGGTGCAGATGGCCAGAGGCTTCATCACGTTGCGACAGCACCCCACCCACGGCACACAGAGAAGCATCGGTCTCTACAAAAAACAGCAGGGCAGGATCAGGGTGCACCAATACAGGCGCAGAAGTAAAATGTGTCAACAGTGTTTGAAAGGCATCCTGAGCCTCACTGGTCCATTTAAAAGGAACACCCTTCCTTAACAGACGGGTCATGGGTGCCACTATGTCCGAAAAATGCGTAATGAAACGCCGATAAAAGTTAGCGAAACCCAGTAACACCTGTATCTGCTTTGCCGTAGTTGGAACTGGCCAGGTAGCAATGGCCTTGATCTTCTTTGGGTCCATCCGAATACCTCCTGCCGAGATAACGAACCCGAGGAACTCAACCACAGGGGTACTAAACTGGCACTTCTCCAGCTTAGCATATAACTGATGCTCCTGCAAGGTTTGAAGCACCTGTTTTACGTGCTCGACATGTTCTGCCCTTTTTTCTGAATAGACAAGTATATCGTCCAGATACACAATGACCGTTTGGTCCAAATATCTGCAGAGGACCTCATTGATAAAAAACTGGAATGCCGCCGGCGCATTGCACAGTCCAAACGGCATCACCGTATATTCGAACAGGCCATACTTCGTTCTAAAGGCCGTCTTCCACTCATCCCCGGGTCGAACCCTGATAAGATGGTACGCGCCCCGCAAGTCTAGTTTGGTGAACACCGTTGCCTTGCGGAGCTGGTCCAACAACACGGAGATGAGCGGAAGAGGGTACCTGTTTTTTACAGTGGCGGCATTCAAAACTCTATAGTCAACACAAGTCCTCAAGGTCCCTTCCTTCTTAGGTATGAAAAATATAGCCGATGACACGGGAGAGGAAGAGGGACGGATGAAGCCGAGCTGTAACATCTCATCTATATACTCTTTCAGATGTTTCTCTTCGGGTTCTGAGAGAGCATATACCCGACTGCAGGGCAGAGGGACTCCAGGCACCAGGTCTATCTTACAATCATATGTACGATGCGGGGGAAGCGCTTGAGCACAGCCTTTGTCGAAGACATCCTGAAATGCTGCATACTGAGGCGGGACAGTGCTCACCTCCGCCACCGCACAAGTTAAGGGATTGACCTGCTCCCCTGCCATCGCATAACAATTGCCCAGACAATGCACAGAGTCAAGGGTCACCAGCCTCTGTACCCAATCGATCTGGGGGTTGTGCTTCTGTAGCCACGGAACCCCCAACACCAACCCGAAGGAAGGTGCATCGATCAAATCGAAAACCACCGTTTCCGAATGCCCGTTCTCACACAACAAGCGTAAGGGTACGGTCTGTCAGGTAATGTTTCCGGATGACAATTCAGACCCATCAATTGCCCTTACTGGTTCAGGTTGTTCTTTCAGATGACATGAAACCATCAACTTCTCGGCCATCGAAATGTCCATGAAATTTCCGGTAGCACCAGAGACCAGCAATATCGACCGGAACATGGTTCTGTGCTGTAAGCAACAATCGGGCATTGACTACAAAATGTCTGGGGACTTGATCCAGAGCCCCCACTACCTCATACTGTTCATGTCGTTCTTCACCCGTACCCCGATCCACCATTATACAGGCTACTTTTTTTCCAAACCCTGTCCCTGACGGCTTCACTGGGCAGTCCTTTGCAAAATGCCCCCCCTGACCACAATACAAGCACAGATTCTTTTCTCTCCTCCTTTTCTTTTCCTCTGGGGTCAGAGGTCCACGGACCCCTCCTATTTCCATAGGTTCGGGTGCTGTCTTGTTCTCCCCTGATGTCTTTACCTCAGCCCTCACATAGCTCCCCCGAGATGACTGAAACCGATTCCGTTCTCCCCGTCTCTCCGTTACTCTATGGTTCAACTTAACCACCAGGTCTATGAAAGCAGCACAATCCTCCGGTGGATCCACTACCTGTGACACTATGTCCTTCAATTCCTCACAAAGTCCTTGATAGAAAAGCGACGTCCTTTTCTCAATGGGCCAGTGGGTCTCAGATATCAGCCGATTAAAGGTAGCTATGTACACCAATAGATCCTGTTTGCCCTGCCGCAGTTTCAGGAGCTCCGCATCGCTTGCCTGCATGAATGCATGTTTTGCAAACAGACCCCGCATCAATTCCTTGAATGCAGTATAATTATACAACACACGGTCATCGCTTTCAACCAAGGGTATTGCCCATTGGGCCGCATTACCAGCCAGATATGAGAGCGCGAATGCGACCTTGGCCGAGTCGTCTGGAAACGCACTCGGTCTACACATAAAGTGCAGTTGGCACTGGTTTACAAACATCCTGAATTTATCACTATCCCCTGTAAACCTTTCTGGGGGGGCTAGGGGCACTGCAACAGGTGTTGTTACAGTAACCGCTATAGGATTACTCCCTCCCGCCGCACTTTGTCCTGCTCCGCCCCCATACTGGAAGGTAGCAGGTTGAATAACCGGACCTGTCGCTCTGGGGAATGTCTGTTCTCTGGCCATCACAGCCACTAACTCTTGTTTCAGGCCAACATTTTCCTGTTGTAACTCCTGGACCTGTGCCTGTAGAGTGTGTACTGCCCCCATAATATCCTGCAACGTGAGGGCCCCCGTACCTCCACCTAACTGGTTCCCACTCTCATCCATGCTAGTCCGGGCAGTGCTATTTATCGTGGGCTTGAAATTCTGTTGGATTCCAACCAGCCCGAGCACTGCAGGAACGTAGCAAGCACCAGTCCCCTTTCCCAGCCCACTGACCACTGACAGGACTATCACTATGAGTAAGACAATGAACCTGAAAAGAGGGTGGTTTAAAGAGACACCAAGTCTGCCACCCTTGTGATTCACTAGGACACTTCTCCCTTCTTCCTTCACGCTTCTGCACCTGTATGGAAGACAACCTTTTCATGTAAACAATGTCCCCAGGGTAGGTTCCAGTCCCTTATAACCATGCCCTGACATACACACAAACAACCCCTCTTACCGGTTTACTGCGCAGGCTTTGCTTCGTGAAGGCATTTGTGAACAGCAGTACAAGAGCACTGGAACGCTAATAAATTGTGCAATGTTCTCGAAGAAAACGGGAGTTCTTTTCTCTGTGTCCTTAGTATAAGGGGAAAAAAGGACTTATAAAAGTACCAGAAAAAAAAACCTTCGTACAAAGAAGAGCGAAAGGGAATCGGGACGTCTTTGTGGCAAGAAGGGAAATCCCAAACAACTCCCAGCGTCAGAGGCAAACTAACGCGGAGTGACCCAAAATGTCACTTCCGCGTACAACGACATGAACAGGCGTCTAACCAAGACGCGCTGTACACAAACTCCGCTTTTCAAACCAACGGTGGCAAAAGCCTTCACCCACCCGTAAAGCAGACTACCAAGGGAAGTGAACGGGATCCCCCGGACACCCACCACCCCACACGCTGGGAAGGGAAAGGAAAAGAATAAAGGGAAACACCAACCCGGGACCCTGCGCTAAAATACCCAAGGAGGGGACAAGGACGGGGAGAAGGGAAAAAACGGGATATAGACAAAGCAACAGAGTTTCTTCTCACGAGCCCGTGAGGAAGACAAGAAAAAAGGTATTTCGATCAGCAGTTAGCGTTCTCGACAGCAGCCAGCAACCGGAATCCAAATTAGGCGATTTCAAGCAAGGAGTAAAGGTAGGACTACTCTTTTATCCTACAGGTCATTGATCATGTGATGCCGGGGCATGGTCACTGTAAAAGGACTAACAGCCCTAAACCCTAACACAAGAACAGTTGAATGAATGTCTGTACGCCTTTCCACCATTAATGAGGACTTCTAGAGTAGCAGCTCAGGTCACACGACAAACAGCATCACTGATGTTAGTGACACCAATCTGGAAGTTGCAGGCATGGCTCCTGACATTGTTGGAACTGCCATGGGATCTCCCAATAGAACTGCCCTCATTCCTTTGGATCTCCTGGACCATCAGGATTGTCAGCACCCACTGGTTCTACATGGACATCTCTTCCTCATGGCATTGAGGATTTCCTGAGATGCTGGAAAGACGACCACCATTCAGCAGACGCTGAAAAATGTATCCAACAGACACCAGCAAGAGATATCACTCGGCTTGGAAATGATAGCATTGTTAGTCTTTGGAGGGACATCTGGATGCCTTGGGTGCAGAAGATACTCATATATTACATTTTTGGGCAGAATTGCCACATTGCTGGCATACCGTCCAGCCAATTCTTTTATGCCAGCCATCTCGTCTGGACATGATAGCATTGACAGTAGGCTGGTTAGGGAACACCCTTGGGTCTGTAAAATAATGAAGAGTGTTCGAATTTCTAGACCGCCAGAGCTAAGATATTTGGGCCTGTGGGATGTTAATGTGGTATTAAGACTAATCTTGTGTAGGCAAGATAATCAGTACTTGCGGAGAAAATAACTTCTGCAAAGCTGGCCATCTTATTATGTTTAATATCATGCAAGATAGTGTCAGGTGTGAGGACATTGAATATTTCAGGTACAGATTTCACGACACAAGGGGTCACATTTACCATATCTACAAGAACTAAGACTTATACCAGGTCAGTATCTTATCCTGAATTTTCAGAGAACCCTAAATTATGTGTGGTAAGATGCACTAAGGTTTACGAGGATATGACAGCAGATATCAGACCGGCTGGTGAGAGGCAACTTCTGATGCAGAAACCGTTTGAAGCAGTGTCCACTTAAATTCCATCAACATTAGAGGGGGAACATGGCGACCATGCTAGGAGCCAGTGGCGGGTGTAGCTTGCGCTAACCTTTCCAAAGGTGCTGTGCTCCAGGTGCTGCGATGCTGCAGGGTGGCGGCGGCGGTTAGCCAGCTTTTTCTCATCCATCTCTCCAGGCCTGTTGGTTTGCCGCTGATGAGCCCGCATCTCTTCTGACCCACTCGGAGCTGCTTTGAATTGCGCTCCCTCCCCGTCTGGATGTCTCGGTGCCCTGGTGGTGTCTTCGGTGAGTGGGTTGAGGTGACGGTCGGGAGCCGCGGGTAACGAGCAGCAACTCAGCTGCTTTGTAGTATCTTCGGGCGGCTCCTGTCCTGTACGCCTTACGTCAGATTTTGTCAGATTGGGAGTGGAACTTTCTGGAGCACCCCGGTTGGATTGAGGTCAGGACCTGGAGGCTGGATACAGGGGGTGAGGAGGTGGCGTGGTGGAGGTTTTTTTTCTCTTTCGTTGGAATTGGAGGTGCTAATCAGGCTGATATGCGTGCCTAGTATACATCTGGGAGTTCTGAGATGCAAACCGGGTGTGTACCGGAGCAACTGCTGTTGCCAGGACCCTTCTGCTGTGGTCAGGATTTTTTTTTGGAGCGCTTACCTAATCGTTATATCTATGGAGGTCATATGAGGAAAAAAAAAAAAAGATGACATTCAGATGGGCCACTGTGCCACACTTTTGGCATAAATTCAAATGTAAGCACTCTCGTTACTCATTGGAACACTGTAGTAAAGCCTCTGATCAACAAGGAATTAACTAGCAGCCTGCTCCTGGTGTTGAAAGTGCATGTTTCACTCTCCATGCCAGAACGTTTTTTTTGTAAATGAGGAAAGGTGCTTGGATGTAATCAGTCCAGTAGCCAGTAGTGTAGATTATGTAGGTTTATTCAGTTCCAGGTATGATGGTACAGGCCCCACCGGGAACAGTATCCTGCTGCTTAGCCCCACTCATTCTAACTGACCACTCATCCAAACCATGCACACTTGAACATTCTATTAAATCACACTCACACAGTCGGAACAGCAAGGAACTAGGAGCCACAGAATATAACACATCTCCTTCCTTAAGGAAACACAAAGAAGCAACAGGAAGCATAGTGAAAGAACGTAAGCTTTCCACAGCTCCTGTAACTGTAAGTACCCCATCCTAAATCACAAGGAAGGATCACATTACATTACATCAATTATATGTCAATCACATTTTGAGAATAATTACAAAACTAAAATTGAAGATAAGAACACATAACATTATTTTGCATAAATCACTACATTCCTAGAACTGTAAAGAAAAAATGACATCAGATTACATCACACTGTCAGCATAATTACATTCCTTAAATTTGTCAAAGAAGGTCATTGCAAAGATAGATCACGCATAAAGATTACATACCATATACCTTTGGAATCTGCAAGAGAACAACAGATATACATATTTAGCAGGATGCAACCACCACACCCCACGAATGTACGCACTGCAGAACCACTATGGCACACCACATCTAGCTAAAGATGGTAGAGGCCTCACCGGGGACAGCATCCTGCTGCTCAGTCCCACTCATTCCAACTGACCACTCATCCAAACTGTGGTACTGAAAATTTTGGACTTGTGTCATAACATCGTCGTATCATGACGATTTTGGTACGAGCAGACCGGTAATGACTTAAATACTATGCATAAGCATTTTCGTCATGTTCGAGTGACGAAATCACCCTGAAATCGAAGTTTTCATCTTGAACCCTCGGGTTCCATTTTGTGAACGGCAGCCATTTTGTGGTTGCCCTCACATAGCCAAATAACTAAGGCCGAATTCGATCTGAAGGATACGTACACCTTTTGCTGACTCCTCTGTGACCTGGGCAAGCTGACTCCACTGCCTGAAGCCAAACCTGTTCGACCAGCTCCTCTCCTTGTGGCCGAGGAGATTAGTATCAGGGCGCAACATGTCGTAAACCGTTCATCGCACACAAACTAAGCCTAATCTCACACACACCTGTCCCTGTTTCTTCTTTATGACCTGCTTTACGAGGAGGAGGTGCCCGTTTTTATTGGGGGTCCGTCAATATCTGATGAAAGTTCTGGGCCTTGCCGGGTAATTGATCATGGACTGGACAAACTAAAATGTGGGCTTGTCATCATGACTCTGCTTTTTCTTTGTATTGAAAATATGTGTATGGTCAACTGTAAAATAAAGAATGTTTGCCTGAAGCATATTATTTTGTATAAAAGGAGAAGACTGGCTTTGTAATTTTGAGCAGTCTCCTGAGAACATACATGCCGTTGTACTTCTAGGATACCTGTTACTGGCTGCAGCCAATAAATACGATCTTTGACTTCACCAAGAAGACTCTGTGTTTCTGTAGTCTGAAACAGGAAGGACTCAAAGTCTTTGGGTGTTCTACCTGGCACCGCTGGGTTCTTAAAAACCTGGTACTTCAAAACCATGCACTTATGAACATTATATTACATCACACTCACACAGGCTAAGCAGCAAGGAACTAGGAGACACAGAATATAACAGTTTTAATTAAATAGACGAGGAAGAAATTTGAGGACTCATTTAAAATGTGTCCTAATTTTGCTTTCTACAGCACTAGCTATAATTTCTATGACAAAATGAATCCCCTCATGTTTTCCTTTCTAAATGAAATGTTGTAAGTGTTACCAGTTTGATGCAATCAAGATGGTTTCAGGTTTGCCACACTTTGTCAAAAAAAAGGCTGTTAGCGCTCTAGTTGTTCTTTAGAACACTCTAGGATGCTGCAGTAGAACACAGGGAAACAGTGTTGCCAGATTAGGCTGTTTCCCACACAAATGTGCGACATTTTTCCCATTTTGAACGAGCGGCTACCTTTTAGGCGTTTATTAGAATGTTATGTGCATTTTTATAAGCTGGGGCGGTGCCTATGCAATGTCGGAATCAACACAACAGTATATCACCATTGGCTGCCAGCGAATGGACATGAAGCGTGCTCGCCCAGCATGACTGAGCCTGGTTGGCCAGTGTGTTTACACTGCACGCACCATCTGAGGATGCAAAAAGTGTACCTTCATGTTTGGGTGCCAGGGCGTCAATCTGGTAGTCCGTGAATGCGCTACCTGTGACGGCCCTGCAAACATTATCTTCCAAAGCCCACCCGTGGCAGACTGGTAAAGCGGTGCTGCTGTCATTTAGCGCGCATCACGCAGGTGGTGGTGTGCATGCCTGCAGAGACTGACTAGTTCAACAGGCCAACTCAAGTTCGGGAACCAAACCAACTCCCAGTCTCGGGCCATGAGTGAGTGACTTGCTTCACTTGTCACTCCGACTGAGTGAGTCAGTTGGGCCTCGAGCGTAGGGCTGGGGCAGGTCATGTGAGAGTAAGACATTGACTCTCAACTCTCCCCTGTGGTGGTGCATGCTGATCGTTGGGAGATTGAAGCAACAACAAGTACGTTTTCTCTGTAGTTTGTATACTCTTTTTGAGGCACTTCTGAAAAGTATAAGATGCGCATCACTCCAGGGGTGAGGTTAGGAAAAGGAGGACACGGCATCGAAGAGAAGTGCTTTCTCTGTTATGTGTAGAGGGAGTGGGTTGCAGGCTGTGGCCTAGGCGCGGGGACACACCATTACAGTAACAAGGGCAGTATTTTAAATGGGCCTGCACTTCTAAATATTGTTCTCTTCAGTAATGGAACTTTTATTTCACAGTTTTGTAGATGTAGAGAGGTGTTAAAAGTACTACAAAGTTCCATGTATATTGAGCAGTTGTCGGGCAACAGACAATGGGCTCGATGTAGGTAAATGGCATTTACCGATTCGTAAATACCAAATTTTACTGATTCGGTATTTACAAATTGGTAAATGCTATGTAGGTATTTTTACCAAATGAATTACCGAATCGGTAACATTCGGTAATTACCGAATCGGTATTTACCGATTCGGTAATTGCCATTGATTCCTATGGGCCTTGAGGCCCATAGAAATCAATGGCAATTACCGAATCGGTAAATACCAATTCTGTAAAATTACCGATTTGACAAGGGGGACAGGGTGTCATTTTGACACCCTGTTGCACCCCTAATTCCGGTTTGTGTGCCATGTGACACACATACATGCCCTTAGGGTGTACATGCACAGATGTGCATGTACACAGGAATTCGTTATTTACCATCAAATAGTATTTGATGGTAAATAACGAATTCTTAAGGGCCTGTGGCACTGTTTTCAGTGCCACCTACATCCCATATTACCAATTCTGTAAATTTACCGATTCGGTAATTTACCGAATCAGTAAATTTACCTATTCTGTAAATTTACAGAATCTGTAATATTTAGGCCCCCTACATCTGAAACTACAAATACCGGTCGGTAACGGCCGAAATCGGCCATTACCGACCGGTATCTGGCCACCTACATCTGGCCCAAAGTGTCAAGTAAATTCTGGTCATTAATTTACCTCCTGGAGAGAGGTGGGAGTTTCGTCTAGTGACAGGTTTCATTTTTGTAGGGTAGCCCAGAAGGTTAATATAATAGTTGCCAAGTATTTGCATTGCTAATGTGACATTTCCGTTTTTGCAGTGACTTATGAATGACATGCCACAGCGAAATGTGACACTTCAAAAACAATTTATACTGTGTTGTGCTTTAAGTCATAGGATGGGACCTCATAGCACTATCAATACAGAAGTCGTTTACTACCACTCCTTACCCCACTGCCAACCAGGAATGTATTCCTTTACTTACTGTCTGGTTACACTCATCTGAAGTGACTGAATGAATCAATAACATATCATAATGCAAACAAATGCATTTCCTACCAATTACTTTATCTTGGATTTATCTTTAAACATACAGTGCGCCTTTATTATATATCAGTTACCTGAAGGTTAAGACTAGTGACTGAATAAACATATTTTGTCTTTTCAGCTATGTTTTTAACTCCCTACCCCTCCCACCCTCTTCCCCCTCATCCAGCCTGGTACTACCCCAACTGCAGCACTCAAGTTAGTCTAGTGATCAGTTGCGCAGGAATCACGTGTATTATCCTGAAGGTGATGCCAGGGAAAGCCTGCAGTATAAACACAATAGGGTCACCCTGTGTCCCTCAGAACTTGGGTATGTATGTGTGTAGCTACAGTGGCTCTGTCAGGAAGAAAGCAATTACTTAGCTAATACAGAAGCGGCTCTCTACGTAATCAATATATCATAGAGTACTATAAATGGAATAAATCGCAGCACGCGAAAGCACAGAGAACAATGATACAGAGCAATGACTCAGATATGTTTGCAAGAGATTATTGTTATCGTTATTATTTACAAAACATTTTAAAAAACATTTTTTCAAGGGCTGTCAAGGTGAGAAACAATCTTAAAGTGACAAAGTAACAGTGAGTACTTGGTGCTGGTAGTGCAGTGTATATATACAAGAGTGAAGCTATGTAAAAGTATATACAAATTGAGAAATGATCAGAACAGCAAAGAAAACAATGGCTCTGGTTGTTGGCAGAACAGCTCTATGGTATAAACCAAGTGACTGGTTATGGCTAAACCAAGTATTGTTGTTGACGTTTCGACCCTGGCAATGCATTAATAAAGTGTCATGACGGGTCTTCTTCTGGACAAAAAGACAGCCTGAAAAGAGAATTTATCAAATTGTGTTCCAACTGTGGGTGGCAAAGTGGGATAGGCAAGGTAATGTCTGTTACTCACCCAACAGGTGGGAGGTATCCCTTGACGTCTCTTGCTGGGTGGGGGCTGCGAGGAGGAACTAAAAATAGTTCAAGTAATTAAGATAAGTTCCATGAGTTGTGGGGGGGACAAGGAATCTCAAGTCGCACAGCTAGAAGATCTTACCTGCACTTATCAAGATGGCGCAGGTAAGTGGATGTGCCTCATAGGTATGGAAATCTGAGAGAAACTATGCACATGTCAGGTTTGAGTTCTAATCATGCTAAGACAAAAACATTAGGAATAGCTAAGTTACTGGCTTACCACTGAGGTGAAAAGGTTGTAGGAATGGATCTGCCTTTTGTAAACACAAACCAGGCCAGCGTCCTGGAAAAAAAGCGCAAAGAAATTATTGCGCTGTGTGGGTCTAATCAAAATTGCGGCAAAAACCTAGGGAATTGCAAAATTACAGGCTTACCTCTGGGGTGAAAAGGCTGTAGGAATGAATCAACTTTTGGTAAACAATAGTGTCAAAGCCAGGCCAGCGTCCTGGAAGAAAAGCACGAAGGGAATTAATGCGCTGTTGAGACAATTGGTCTTCCTGGTGGTTTGTCCAAATGTTTATGTACTTTGGGTAGAGTATGTATTGTAGGAATCCTTGGGTCTTGCTTATTCAGGAACTTATATTACGGTTGGCTTAAAAATCCTTGGGATAAGCTTTCCTAGGTTAGGTCTTCAATCAATTTCTTGATTTTTGTTGTGGGATCCCTTGGTATTGGGAGGTAGCTCTCCACCACGTTAAGTTGTTCTTCTATTTCGTCCACATAGTCACATGTATTTTGAACCAACACAGCACCCCCGTTGTTGGCCGCCCTGATGACAATGGTTTCATTGGACCTCAGGGACTGTAGAGCCAAATGTTCTTCTCTGCTGATGTTGTAGTTGATGTATCTCCGGTTTTTCAGTAAGTCCATGTGTCTTTCAGGACAATCTGTTCATACGCCAAGATTTTTTGGCTCAGCAGGTATGCGGCTGGTCTGAAGGATGCAGCTGCAGAGGCTGGGTTAAAATCATTGTTTCTAAAATGGTATTTCAATCAGATTTTTCAGAAAATGTTTTTGTAGCTCCAGCTTGATGTTGAAGGAATCAGGTGGAGACGTAGGGATGAACGTCAGTCCCTTGGAGAGAATCCGTTTCTCCACTTCTGTTAATGAATAGTTGGAGAGGTTTATAATGGGTTCAACAGAAAATGGTTTTTGGATGTCAGAGAGAGGGCGCACTGCCAGTATGGAAGCACTATAGGACCAAGTAGGATGTGGTGCAACTGGGTGAGTGGACAACCATATAACCACTCAAAGGAGAAGTCAGCAAGCTGTACTAGTCCAACGTTACTAAAAGAAGCATACCCTATGCACACACTTGAAAGGTATAAGATGGGCACAGTATGTCCAATTACAATTAGTTTAACACAGTGCAGAGAAACAACATTCATATACAAGTAAATGTAAATAAATAAACAAGTGTTTGTCAAGAAATCTTGGTCTCCTTGTTTTAATCAGTCACAGCTTGTGAACAACCAGCCGACACGTGTTTCATCGCGTCTTGCGAATCTTCAGGGCTGGAAATAATACAGAAAAACAAGGGGCTGTACTTGGGGATATGTACATTTGTATGATGACCTTGGACACCACTTAAGGTCAGCAGTTGAGACAAGCATCCCATAGGATAATCTCATGCGTAAATCTATGCCCTTGAGAAGGTGATAGGAAAACATCCTTTTAGTGTATGTGGGTGCTCTCAAATAGCTCGTTGATTCCATGCACTTGGGTGAGCGGTTGTGCACTTAAGCACCCTGATTGACTCTGTGTATATTCTGTGCCAATATTTTGAAATTGTGAGTGGTGAAGTGCTTGACTTAGTTCTATGCCGGTGTGAGAATTCATGCGTGCGATAAGTGCCTTGTGATATAACATTGGAAAAGTTTTGACACATACCTCCAATGGTTGTGTGTGGACCAAGTGGTCTAAAACGGTTGTTTGGAGTGAGTAGAATTAGAAACACAGGAGAAGAGAAAGGTAATGGAGAAGAAGAGGGAAGAAAAGAAGAAAAGTCGGAAAGTTAGATGCACAAAACTTGTATATGTTTAATACTAAACGCGTGACTAATCTAGACGTAAGGTCTGATATGGTCACTCAAATTCAAGAAAAATGGTGGCTTTATGATAGCCGTAACAGGAAAATATATAGAAAACGGTAGGCTCACCGCTCTTCCGGTGATATTTCCGACCCGGAAGGGCCCCAGACCATCCAATATCAAAATCGAAGTAATTTAAATTGGCTGAAATAAAGTTATAGAGAAAAAATGTTCTATATATTCGAGTGTGTAGAAATTAAGTAAGTGAAGTTCATCAAGGTCCTTGTTACAGACCGAAAATAATCAATAGATTCATGCTCCTGTGGCAGAGACTATATTTTCAAAATTGATTATATGCTAGACAAACGTTGCAACTATTAATTTAGGCTGAAATAGAGATTACTTTGGGTAGAATTATATACGTTGCTAGTTGAGTAGAAATAAACCTGTATCTAGTTCATTATTATAACGTTCTTTTTCAGAAGCTCGAACATTTATGCAAAAAGGAAATAAAAGAACCCCTATCTGAGCAAAGTACGAGTAGTTCTACAGGGTTTAATACAATTAAAAAGTCTCGCTTTACCTTGCCAGCGTAGTGCGCTTTGTATATATTGCCCGGGAGAAGGTAAAGGTTTGGGATCACTCTGTTATCTGTAAAGCGATATACGTTGGTGATGTTTAGGGTTAATTATCAAAGCGCTGGCATAAAGCATGTCTTATCTTAAAAAATATAGGACATAGATCCAGGCAGCTTACCTATAATTTTTTTCTATGTCGTATTTGTGACGAAAGCTCAATGGCTCGTCCGGCCGTTATGTCTGTAAGACAAACATTCCGAAAGGGTGTCAATGAGGCTCCGAGAAAATAGCTCGAAAAGTAGTGTAGCCCAAAAGAGAGTTGTTCATTAACGTTACCTTTAGACGGCTTGTCTCTTTCGTTTTCTCCCGGGTCTCCGTGTTCCGAGGGCGGACACGTGACCCGGAAGTTCCTGATGTTTTTGTAGCGTCCGGCCTCCTGGGTGACGTGATCATCGTCATAGCGAGACAGATTAAAGAGATAGTACAAGTGTAGGGAAATCAGGACAGGGGTATGCGTCCATCGTAGTTATGGAACGATTAACCGATCGGACTAGGCAGACTCATAATGTCAAGGAGGGACTGCGTGTCTAACATGCATATCTCAAGTTTATATCCAGGTGGAAAGTGTCCATGCTGGTGGGGCATAACATTAATCTTTGTGATACTGTCGACACACAGTGTGTGGTGGTGATTACGATAAGTTTCCACAAATATGCATGCTCAATGCCATAATAGTATTTTCAGTGAACAGAAATTCGCGGATGTGCTCGAGAAGATGTTACGAAAGTCTTGCATAATATCATGATGGTTTGTGGAAAGCGTGAAAAACGATATCTTCCCAACCTCTCTTACATTTCTAAGAACCTTATTTGATTAAATCAGATTAAGGACATCATTTATAGGGTGTAACCAAAATATACACGTAACTTACATCACAGTTATCTCATTTCTATCTAGGTCAAAAAGCATTTATTACGGTATGGTTGGCGAACTCAATATCTAGTAGATACCTCTATAACAAACAACAATTCAATATGTGTCGATTAAACTTACAAGTCATCAAAACATTGCATCTAAGTTTTTATATGAATAATATGTATGTGTGGTTAAACATTGGTGTCATTCTAGAGTTTAGTCTCCTAAGAAAAATTGAAGCTCTGAGTCAAAATTAAGACCCAGGCCGACTGCGTACATTTTCATGATCCACATGGCTTCTGTGCGTCTCAATTTTAGTTCTCTATTACCTCCTCTGATTCCCAAGTTGACTACATCAATGCCATAGAAGGAGACAGCTTTCTCACTTTCAAAATTTTGGCATCCTGCTACATGTAGGGCTACAGGGTATCTAGGGTCTTGTTTAAGAATTGCCCTCATATGTTCCGAGATCCTGTCTTTCAGGGCACGTATGGTGCTCCCTACGTATTGTTTGCCACATTTACATTCTATGATGTACACTACATATTTGGTTAGACAATTGATATTGGTGTTTATGGTGAAACATTCACCTTTTGGATCTAAGAATTTTTTAGTTTTGTGTTTTGCCCATCTGCACATGGCGCAAAATCCACATTTAAAAAAGCCCTTGCTTTTTGTCGAAAGCCAATCCGTTGCCTGTAGGCCATGCGGTACAGTGGGACTCAATCTATTCCTGAGGGTGTTGCCTCTCCTGAAACAGATCTGGGGCCTGTCTGTGACAAACGGAGTTAGAGATTTCTCATTTTTCAATATTCCCTAATGTTTGTTCATACTTTTTCTCAGAGTATGGTGAAAGGAATTGAATTCCGTGATCAACCTAATTGTGTTGTCAGTAGACTGAGGTTGTTTTTTAGGTTGTAAAATGTCAGTTCTCACAGTTTTGTTAATTCTTCTTTCTGCCTGTTTGACAACATTGCTGGCATAGCCTCTTTTGGAGAACCTGTTTTTCATGTCGTGTACGCAGTCTTTAAATTGGGATTCTTCACTGCAGAGCCTTCTGGCTCTTAAGAATTCACCATACGGTATAGACTTTATCTGGTGCGGAGGATGTGAGCTGTCCGCGTGTAATACAGAGTTGCATGATGTAGATTTTCTGAAAAGTCTGCTGTGTAAAGTGTTGTTTACCACATACAGTTCTATATCAAGAAATTCAATTTTGTTTTGACTATGCGTCATTGTAAATTTAATTTCCCATGCATTATTGTTCAAGTAGGTGAAAAATGTCATAAGTAGTTCTTCCGTGCCTGACCATAGGAGAATGCAGTCGTCTATATAGCGTCCCCAGTAAATTATGGAGTCAATGTATTGGGAGCCCTTTTCCCCCCAGATGAGATCAGATTCCAAATTACCCATGAACAAATTGGCAAACGATGGGGAAAATTTGGATCCCATCGCCACTCCTTTCTTTTGGCGATACCATTTCTTGTCAAAGACAAAAAAGTTATTGTTCAAGACCAATTCCATCATTTCTGACAACATTACAGTGTGCTGGTACAGTGAAGCTGGTCGGTTACTCAAAATTCTATTCATAGCAAGTAGTCCCAAATCTATGTTGATGCTCATATATAAGGACACAACGTCCATAGTGACAAGAAATGTATCAGGTTGCCATTGAATATCAGAAAGAATGCTCAGGATGTGTCTGGAGTCCTGAATATATAGAACATGCTGTGAGAGTCACACAATGCCGTGTGTGTGGTGAGCATGGTAGCAGGAAAACAAATCAAAATTCAGCCACTGGCTGGGATAATCATTGCAGGCTTTTCGTTGATGGTACAGAAGTGCTGGATCCTGGCTATTGTTTATGTTCTGCAGTGACACCAGATGACCAGGTGGAGAGCCGGGCCTGGTGCAAGTGTATTTAAACTGCAGGGCGGACGTCATATGTGTGTTTTTAGAAAAGCTTTGACACTATAGGTCACACCGCTGCTCCCTAATAGCCAGAGCGGAGTCAGTATAAGCTCCTAATTGCAGCGCTGGAAAACCAGTAGCTTAGCAGGTGCTGGCAGTGGCTGCTTTTGTTATAATATGAAGTGATGTGTTGTGATTCTCCCAGGAGCTATAGTATGCATGACTAACACATTTTAGTGCGGTGATGCGAACATCACTACTAAAATGCGTTAGTCCAACCCCAGATGTGTGGTACTTGGCAGGACTTTAATATGCCTGCTGCAAAGGACCTGTGCCATGCATATCAAAGAACAATATTTTAGGTGTACACCTCAGTGGGTTACTGCTTTTGTCACAGAGATTCTGTTGTTACTGTGCAGTTCATAAATTATATTCCTGATCTAAAACAGTGAGCTATGAGCTGCCATCTAAGAGCTGGTTATAGGTTAGAAAGTTGTGTTTTTTCCCAGTCTTTCGATCCTGATGTTGCTAAGAAAGGTTTGCTTGGGTAGAAATAAATTCTTATTAAAGTCGACCCTAACCACTGTGTTATGTTCTGAATCCTGAGTTTGTCCTTCTCCACACCAAGCACTCTAAAAAAGTCCCTTCCAGCGTGAACATCGTGAATCTTACACCTTTTGGTCTCCTTTGCCTTATGTAACATTTTCTATACACTAAATTCACAAATATGATTCATTGTGTCTGTATGTGTGATTTTGAAAACGTGGAAAGTTTTGATTTAGGAACAGTGATTAATGGAGTCATTTTTAAATGTGGACTGGAACATCTGCCTTTGTAAAGCAAGCATTCATGCCTTTGGGCATTCTGTCTGTTAGATAAAATGTTTGTTGCTGATGAGGTATGTTTCACACAAGATTCCCTGTTAGGCACACTATGTGATACTGCCTTTAATTCTTATCTGCTTTTGAGGCACCATGTTTGATGACAAAACTAAGCATGGCGAGGCAGCACATGCAAAGAAGGTGGGACTGTGTCTGACAAAGGGTAGGGTGTTGAAAATGCACTGGAGAAAGTTAAATATCAAACATTTCCAATGAATGCATGATGATACATGAAGCACAATAATAAGTGAGATTCCATACATACTAGATGGTACCTCTGCTGTAAGAGAACTCATGTAGAAGCGTGCACCATATGCTGTACACACATACACAATACTCCCCAGTGATGTCCCATTCTATTTCCATCTTCTTTGTCTCAGGGCAGTAATAGTTAGGGATGTCTCTCAGCCTTGCCAAATGCATTATCCCATACATACTAGATGGTAAATCTACATTTACACTCTTATGTAGAGGCATACTCCCATTCTGTTTGAACCTTTTTTCTCCAAGGGCAGCAGCAGGCAGGAGTGTCTCAGAGCTTAGCCAGTAGAAATATTTCATACACACTAAATGTTACCCTTGCTTTGAGAGTTCTCATGTAGAAGAACATGCTCCATAAGTATCATGCACACACAGTACTCCCTAGTGCTGACCCCATTCTGTTTGCCTTATCTTTCTCCCAGTACAGAAGCAGTCAGGGGGGTTTCTTAGCTTAGCCAGTAGTATTCTTCCATATCTACTAAATGATAGAGATCTCATGTAAAAAATGTACCCTAAGCAGTATGCAACTCTATACTCCCCAGACCTGCCTCCATTCTGTTTCCGTGTGAAAAGAAAAAGGAGAACCCTATATGCCCCCGAGAAGCAGGATAATTGTATTATATTCCAAAAATAGTCCTGTGAGACTTGTTTACATTCTACTTCAATCTAATTTTAAAACAAATGTGTGTAGACTCAATTCTGTTAGTCAGAAGAAAGGTACAGGACACATTCTTATTTGAATAAAAGTCAATTTGATGTCTAGGAACAATATAGCTCATAAATCAAAAAACAGAAAATACTTATATAACAGAAGATGTAATGAAGATAAACTGTAAACATCTGCGTTGTTGACGCAGTGTTCTGTACTTTAAACAGAAATTGCGTTGCTGACATAGATTACCTTAGGGTTTTATTTTATGGCCATTATTGAGATAGGTTTTTTTATTTTTGTTCACACTTTGAGCATTATTGAGAAATGGATCCATGCTTTTGCCTTGAAATTTAAGTAGCTAAAATGTAGAGCCCATTATTGATCTATTGCAAAGTCAGTTTTAAGAGCTGCTCTGCTTAAAGCCATGAGTGGCTGATAAGTTTAAAGGAGTAGCAGTGGCAGTGGAGAAGTGTGGCGCACTGGTTAGAGGAGGCAGACCTGGAAGCAGAGGTCAGCCCGGGACCAGGGTTCAATTCCCGGCTCGGCGGGGTCTTGAGTCCTAAAATGTCCATGGACTTGACAATTCTCGCTCAGGTGCCTACTCGATTCACGGGTTCACACTCTGCGACTCTGGGCAATAGCTTGCTTAATCTCCACAACGGCCCCTCGTTCACGGGATGCCTGGCTTTCACCTTGCGGATACCCTGCCGGGGATTATCTCACAGGGGAATACCAGGATGGGTTCCCTAAGCAAGCGCTTAGAAACTGCTTGGTGATTTGCGCTATATAAATTCCTGTACATTTGCATTTACATAATGAGAATTCACTGATCAATTGTGCTATGAAAGACCAACAATGCGAATGATGAACGGGAATGGAACTGACAGGAACAAGAGAAGTGATGACAGTGTCATCCGAACGTGAGGGAACGTTAGTGTTGAGATGTTAGGAGAGGGTTTTTCCTAAGGTTTTGGGAAAGAAGTAGTTTTCTTGTCTGATAAAGTTGATTTCATTTGGACTTCACACAAACCCATCTGCTTCTGGCCAAGACTGGGGCCTTTAATCTAGACTTTGCTGAAACACGACAGCAATAACGTAGGTTCTGTTTAACTTTTAGTGTCACAGTAGATGGTGATGGTGAAAGACAATGAAGTGGAGGGCAGGCAGTAATAAGAATAAGTGACTCTCCTATTTAGCCTTTGTACATTTTAACAGGAGGGAGTGGGTCTCTAATCTACGCTTGCTAAAGAAAGTTGCTCTGAAATTGCTTTAATGCCAGGGTGGTTACTTTATATGTGCATCATTGCTTGATGTTAATCCTGCATGATCCATGAAATGCATTAAATGTCTTGTTTGAGGAGCTACATGACATAGAGATTCAACTTTCCAGCATTTCGACTTCATTATAATGGGTTACAGTCTGCTTTTGCAAAGTTTGTTCATCAATGCCAGGTTTGGGTTTGGATTTATGGATGAACAAAGTAACGGGTCCTAATGGTTACCGATCCTCAAAATCAGTAGTTACTAATCGAATTGGGACATGATGAATTTTACTCTGTGGCCCACTGGAAGGCTGTAATTGTGTCCTGGAATCAGCTGGTATGAAGGCAGACCCACCGTGGGAAATATTTGCATAATTGGAAACCACAAGTCCCAGCGTGCATAGGGAAAGACAGCCATCGGGAAGGGCACACTGGAGGCCTTAAAATCAAGGAATGCGCAGAGGATTGGGTTTGGTAAGCAAGGTCCTATCTGCTCACGTTTGCCTCTGAAGGAGAAGTATGAAACTTCAAAACACGTCACCCAAGGGACGATAAAAAAACGGGATGAAATGACGTTTTCCTCAATAAATAATGGGTTGTAACCTACCTGCTTTTGGAGTGTGTTCCTAATTTCTGAGAGAACTTTGGAAACAATTAATCACGGCGGCTCCGGCTGTGGGGAATTGCAACGCCCGTGAAGTAATGGCGGGTCCGAAGGAGTTGGAAATGTTCCTGCTCATGTGTGGCACTTGAACAACCGGGTTTTAGAACCCAGCGGCGCCAGGGACAACGCCCGATTTCTTCAGATTCCCCTGCCTCGGCAAACAGAGACACGGGACACTTCTTGATGACGTCAAAGACCAAATTTATTGGCTGCAACCAGGAACAGAGATCTACGAAGCACAACACGGGTGGTTCGCTAGAGACTGCAAAAATTCAAGGAGCGGAGCATCGTCTTTTATGCTAAAATTCACATTCCTGCCTAGCATCAATTACATACAAACTGACCAATGAAACAGTGACATTTCAAACATATCGCATGACGACAATCCCACTTTCTGTTGTCCAGCCCACCAGAAATGACTAAGCAAATTCCAATATTCCTGTTCGATCAGGCTGGACAAACCCATCATAAAGACCTCAACCCAAATCAGTGATTAAGCCATAAAGGAAGGAACAGAAACAGATGAGAAGCAAGATAGAAGGGTGTGTGCGTGTACCATAAACTCAGCAATGTCCTGCTCTTTGATCTTTATCTGACCAGCTGCTTAATAAGGAACTGGCTCAGCGAGGTCAGCCTCGGGCAAGGGAGTCAGTTTGGCCAGGTCATGCAAGAGTCAGCTAAGGTGTATGTGTCCCAAGGACTCATTCGGCCATAGTCATCGGCCATAGTCATCGGCCTATGTGAGGGCAACCACACAAAATGGCTGCCGCACACAAAATGGAACCCGAGGGTTCAAACAAAATCCCTGAATACGTAGTGTTCTCATTGATCGGTTATTACGAAAACACTCGTACACACCGCACTCATGATTTGCGGTCCGCTGATACCAAAATCGTCTATATCCGACGACCTTCATTAAACGGGTTCAGAATCTACGAACCACAGACCCTCGAACCACGGAACCACAGACCCTCCTTTTGCTCTTACATAGGCAATAAACCCAAACCCATGTCAGTCTGAATCCAGGTCTATATTCATCAGATCATCAAGATGTTGCTGTAGCATCATCCTAGTACTTAGCAACTCTCTCTGGACAGGTCTCCTCGCACACGAAGTAGCACAGAGACCACATATAGCAGGAGCACACTGTACACAGAGACAGAACAGGAAAAGGATAGCTAAGATCATCCCAATGACCATCAGAATCATCCATCCCCACGTGGATATCAATCCCCAAAACCATCCCACCAACGGCCAATCTCCCTCGTCTATATGTACAGACTCGAAGACTTTATGTAGCCTGGAAATGGCCTGGAAGACTGTCGGAGCGTGGTCTGGAATGAAAACGCAGCAGCTCGATTGAATCAGCTTACACACTCCACCTCTGTCTGCAAGTATGACATCAAGAGCAACTCTATTCTGAAGTGTCATAAGTCGATCCGACTGGAGCTCAGCAGTCAAGTTACTAAGGGCACCGGCAGTTTTGACTATGGTGGACTCAACCACTCTCGTCAACTGGCGAATGTTTCTGCTGTTAGCCATCGGTCCCCAGAACGGCAGAAACCCCTTAAAGAAATCTCCCAACTCTTGTCCTGCGGTATCTTCCTTACTGAAGACACCTCTAGCAACTCTCGTCTTATGGTAATCTGCCGCAGCTGTAAAAGTGGGAGGCAACAGGAAAGAAACAAAACATGTGCCCGAGAAGTCAGCGGGCAACCATGTATACGCTTTGTCATAACAGATGAAGTAGGTACCCTTAGCTGCTAGGAACACTGGGAAAGTCTGAGACGCAAATACATAAGTCTCAGTGCAGACACTCTCCCCTAACTGAGCTCTCGGATTCTTGCCATTACCTTGCAGACAATAACGACCCTGATGGGGCACTCTCCAAATCGGTGGAGAACTTATCGCTCGCTGGTTAACACTCAGACTAACTCCATATCCAGTAACGTTCCAACCAATATATGCTTGTGTCTCATCTCTCGTGATAGTCTCATAAGAACTAATTCCCCTAATCATATCGACTATACCCTTGACCAGAGCACTAGTCTTCGGACTATCTGTCACGGAACGTTGGGGATAGACACTATGAGCATAAATGAACATCGTTCTATATGCCCAAATAGAACCATTGTAGCTGAAAGGCAAAGCCAGGTACGGAATACCTTTATCGGTCGTATGGGGCATGAGGCCACAAACCCAACAATTTGTCGTGTTCATAACTAGCTGGTGTTGGTGCAGGAGTTGAACAACGGAATTGTTAGTAAATTCCAGTCTTCTAACTATTTCATGTTCGGGCAGAGGGTGAAAAGAATGAGAGGAAATAGTAGGAGGAGGTATAGGTTGCGTAGTGGGCATAAACGTCACTTGAAAAGAAAATGTCACATATCCAATTAAAAACATCATTAAGCTAAGTAACATAAATAAACACAATATTAAAAATCTTTTACAAGACATTAATTTACAGATTTTGGTCTTAAAGCTTATTCTTTCAACAGGTCTCTCCATCTCGAAAAACTCCATCCTCTCTAATTTGCTGCTTGCGGTGGTAGGGTGTTCTATACTAAGGAATGCTTCTGTCAGCCCAGGGCAACTCCCTTAGGCCAACCAGAACTGTCGACCTAGTGTCTTCGGCTTGCACTCCAAAGACTTCAGCAACAGCGACCCTACAGCTGAACCCGGATGGCGGTTCGAAAAACAAAAAATCAAAGTAGTTCCTCGGAGGAGAGTCAACCTTCAAAAATCATAAAAAGAAACTTTATATTTTTATTAGTCCCGCGACTCTCGGTCGCAAATTGTAACGCTCTTCGCCAGGCAATGTTTGTTCACGGAAGCGTAGCTCAGGTTCAACAATATTCAAGCGGTTCAATGGAGGCACAGCTTCTTGGAGAAGATCGTCACTTTCTTTCTCAGTGCTCGTTCCAATCAAACGGACATCGCTGAATGGCAGAAAACGAGGCACGGTCTCAGTCTCAGAATCAGGAAGTCCTTTCTGGACCCACCGGTTGTATGGCAGAGGCAAATGAGCCCTTTTGCAATGTACGCCGTGGATCCAGTACTTTTTACCGTGCACTCGTACTGCAGAACGGGTAGACAACAAAACCAGGTAGGGTCCGGTCCAGCGGGGCTGCTCGTTCTTGGTTCGCTGGAAATTCTTCACGAGCACCCACGCGCCGGGTTCAATGGCGTGCCCTGGATCTTCAGAAGCTTGTGGCAATGAATCGTGAACCTGTTGATGCAAAACACACAATTTAGCCGTCAATTCATACAGGTAGTCAATCAACACAGGATGTTCTATCTCACTAAATTTTGTCGGCCTCAGCACTCCCCAAATGTTCGCCGGGCGACCAAATACTATCTCATACGGACTCAAACCCATTCGTGAATGCACAGTCATTCTAGTGGACAGAAGGGCTAGAGGCAAAGCATCTGGCCATTGTAAACCAGAGCTCACTTGAATTTTGGCTAACTTCAATTTTAGGGTGCCATTATAGCACTCGACTAGACCAGCTGATTGGGGGTGATTTGCAGCGTGGAACTTCTGCCGGATACCTAACCCGTCACATACTCTCTTCATCACTTGACCCACAAATTCACTCCCATTGTCACTCCAGATCATTCTCGGCAAACCATACCTAGGGAAAAACTCTTTAATAAGGGCTTTCGCTGTGGACAAGGCAGTATTGTCCTTCAAAGGGTAGGCTTCCGCCCATCTAGAAAAAGAGCAAACAACCACTAACACATACTTTAGGTTGTTGCACATCTCCATGTGGATGAAATCTAGCTGCAAAGCCTCAAACGGATACGTTGGAGGAGCAAAATGACCAGCTGGAGTTGGAATTCCCTTACCAGGATTGTACATCAAACCCACCATACAGTTCTTAACCAGATTCTCTGCACACTTAGGAATTCCAGCATTCTGCCAAACCGGAGCCAACAACTTGCAAATCCCTTTCACGCTAATATGTGCCAATCCATGAGCCATTGTAACCACTGGAAGCACATACGCATCGGGTAACAACCATCTCTGATGCTCTGACAAATCAATCCAACAACCATTCGAATCCAATTTACCCTTGCTCTCTCTCCATTCATTCAACTCTTTCTCTGTAGCTTCAGCTTGGATGGATTTCACACTCTCAATCGTACCTTCACACATACTTCCATCTGGAACCCATCTCGCCGGACCTGCAACATACATTCGACTCATCACATTTCTCGCAGTTTCTTTCGCGACTTCATCTGCAAACGCATTACCACGACCAACATCATCCATAACTTTCTTATGCACACTGCATTTCACAATCGCTACTTGCAATGGCAAAGTAAGTGACTCAAGAAGTTCATTCACCAACTGACCATGCTGGATCTTAGTCCCATGCGAAGTCAGGAACCCGCGCTCTCTCCACAAACGTCCAAAACTATGAGCCACACCAAATGCATATTGGCTGTCAGTATACACAGTCACTTGTTTTCCTTTCGCCAACACAGACGCTCTCGTTAATGCAATCAACTGTGCTGCTTGCGCTGAATTATGTGGGATACGTGCAGCTTCAACAATCATATGCAAAGTCGTAACAGCATATGCCGCAGTCGTATCACCATTCGGAAGCTTGAAGTACGAACCATCAACCACAAAGTACCATCACATTCTGGAAGAGGAGTATCCCTAAGGTCTATCCTCCCTTTCGTTTCTTCCTCAGTTCTAAGGAAACAATCATGTTGTTCAGTGTCGTCTGACTCAATTGAAATCGGCAACAACGTGGCTGGATTCAACGTGTTGCATCTCTTTATATGTACGTGACTCGCTAACAAGGTCAATTCGTAACCCAACAACCGAACACTAGTTAAGTGCTGTGTCTTGGTACGATTCAACAAGGTATCCACTGCATGTGGAACCATCACAATCAGTGTACTGTCCATTACCAAACCAGCAGACTGTCGAATCGAAACAGCCGCTGCTACTGTAGCTCTCAAACAACTCGGCAACGCTCTAGCTACCGGATCTAAAGTCGATGAAAAATAAGCACATGGACGCTGCTTATCGCCAAACTGTTGAGTCAAAACTGACAATGCACATCCCTCTCTCTCGTGGACATACAATGTGAAAGGCTTACTGTAGTCGGGGGTACCCAACACAGGAGCCGAACACAACGCATTGCGTAATTCTGAAAACCTCTTCTGACATTCATCAGTCCAAGGAATAGGATTTGGAGTGTCCTTGACAGTAAGAGCTACGAAAAATTAGGGATCCACTGTCTACAGTACGACGTAATACCTAAGAAAGCACGTACTTCTCTCTGTGTCGTAGGAACACTCATTTTCACAATCGCTTGAATTCTTTCTGGGGTCAGTTTTCTTCCCTCCCTCGATAAGAGGTGACCTAAATAGGTAACTTCTTGTCGACAATATTGCAACTTCGAAAGAGAAACCTTGTGATGGAAATCAGACAAGTGACGTAACAACGACAAAGTAGCCTCTCTACAAATCTCTTCATTGTCGGCAGCAACTAACAAACCATCAACGTACTGAATAAGAGCAGCACCATCAGGTAAAACCAGCGAATCAAGTTGCGTCTTCAAAACTTGGCTATAGATCGATGGACTCTCGCAATAGCCTTGAGGAGCGCGCTTAAAGCGGAAACTTCGTCCTCCTAAAGAGAAGCCAAAGATATCTCTACTTTCCACGGCAATCGGGATGCTGAAGAAAGCATTCTTCAAGTCAATCACCGAAAACCATGTGGCTGTAGCCGGGATCAAAGTCAGTAAAGCGGTGATATCAGGTACAACAGGAAATTGCGGAACAACGATCTTATTCACCTCGCGAAGATCAATCACGAAACGATATACAGGAGGCTGTAAAGAATCAGTTCTCTTCAGAACAGGCAAAACAGGACTATTGCACACATTACCTCTCGTTTCCTCGATCACACCTTTTTCAATCAGATCATAAATGATCGCCAAAAGTGCTCTTTCACCATCACTAGAGATACGATACTGAGGAATGCGTGGCAATCTAGCATTCGCCTTCAACGTCACAACATAGGGCGGAATCTCTAAAAGACCCACATCGTTCGGACCAGTAGCCATAAGAGAATCAGGGAGAGAAGACAATTCAGGTGGAAGTCGATCTTTAGATAAATACATCGGAGAGATCACTCTCTTACTTAATGTAAGATGTACTCCTGACGGAGAACAATATAGCGTCGCATACAATCTCTTTAACAAGTCCAATCCCAAAAAGTTCTCACCACAACCAGTTCGAATTCACAAGGTCCAACAGAAATAGACAACGGACTAGAAATCGGATTCGTAACGGGGGCGCCAGAAAAACCTACTGAAACATTCTTTAAGCCAGACAAAGGTGCGCCTGGGAGTTTAGAGTGCATAGTAGAACTCTTTGCAGCACCAGTATCCAACAGAAAAGGCTCTGACACACCTGATGCAATCACTTCAACATAGGGTCCACTCTGATCTACTGGAACTGAAACAACTCCCTCTCTTTGTCTATGGCTGTCCTAGCAATCATTACCATCCACATCCTCACCTTCAACATAGTAATCAACCGCATAGTACTGTGGCGTCCTACCAGACGCACCATTCTGCTGATCAAAGCTATTCATAGAACGCGTATTCTGACCACGACCTCTACTTCTAGGAGCTTGTTGAGCACCTCGACCTCTCACACCAGAAGCACCATTCGTGCGCTGTAACAGAACCGGACAACTACTCTTGAAATGGCCCTCTTCTTTGCAATACGCACACTGATTAGGACCTACGGGTAAACGCTGTTGAGAAGACTCAAACCTTTGCGAGTTTCTCTGATATTGCTGAGGTTGCTGATAATCGCGCTGATTATTACGAGGCGGATAAGCTTGCTGTAGAAGAACTTTAGTCTTCAATTCCTTAGTCTTCCTATCCTTTCTCTATCTCATCCTTGGTCCTATTTTCATAGTACTGGGCAGTAGCTAAAATCTGCGCTGACGTAGAAACAGCCCAAGCACTCTCAGAATCCTTCAACTTATTGCACAATTCTGGAAGCAAATTATGAACAAACTTGTCAACGAACAACCGTTGACCACCTTCGGTACTCATATCCTGACCACTGTGGTCAACAAAAGTCTCTTCGAACCGCGTGAAAAAGTCAGACACAGACGCATCTTTCTTCTGCTTGCATGCAGACAACTTGTCCCAATTAACACACACATCAGGCATCAAAGTCTTCATATAATTAATTATCCTACCAGGGAGTTCAGCAAGTATAGCTTCAGGCTTAGCGCCACCTACTTGTCTATCATTCGCAGCTCTAAGATTATTCCATGTATCATCTAATTCCTGCGCATGATCCGTATGACGAATCTTTCCCCAAATAGGCTGTGGAACAACATTCCCAAACAACATATCTATATCTGCCAGATTCATAATACATGAATCTGCGGTTTGAGATAGCTCCTTATAAAACCCTGCTGGATTTTTGCGTGGATCAGGCAAAGTCCGCTTAAGGGCTAAAACTTCAGCACGCTTCCAAGGAACATTTACCCAAATACGCTGAAAGTGAGGAAGAATAGGCGGATTAACAGCTGCATCACCAGGCCTCCAAACTGGAGGAACCTCACGCATCGGATATTGACGCGCCTTTCTCCTAACCGACGAATCAGGCTCAAACAGTCGCTCAGAAGGAGATACATTCCTAAACGACAACAATGTCCCAACTGCTTTCTCAACTTCGAGACCCACAACAGTCCCTTTTGCAAACTCAGAACGTACACGGTACAACTCAGGCGGAGTTTGACCTATCTCACCATCTTCCCATTGTTCACGGATGAAAGAACACATCATATCAAAAACGTTTTTTTGTTTCGGAGCTTCCCATTGAAGGAAAACATCCAGCTCATATTGGCCCGGCTCGACTACGCGAATGCACTGTTTAGTGGCATTCCGGCATATTTGGTGAGACGCCTGCAAATTATTCAGAATGCGGCAGTACGTCTACTATTCAACGTCCCCAGATGGAAGAGCGTTCGCGCTGTGTTGCGCACGCTCCACTGGCTTCCTGTTGCACAACGCATTTTGTTTAAATCTTTGGTGCTGGCGTTTCGCACAACTCATGATCAAGGCCCCTTGTACCTAAGAAAGAGATTCACCAGCTATGCCCCTGCACGCACCCTGAGATCTTCCACTCTGTTTAAACTGTCCCTTCCCCGTTTTAAACGTGCTAGACTTGGTTGTCAGTCGTTATCTGTGGTTGTGGCTCGGGCCTGGAATGCACTCCCTCTCCACCTGCGCTCTACGCCTACAGTGGCTGTATTAAAAAAACATCTGAAAACCCACTTATTCAAGAGTGCAATCTAGGATGGTCCCTCTGTGTTCTGCTGTCCGCCTTACTTTTTTCCCTCCCCGCGCCAGGATACGCTCCAGTAACAGAGCGCGTTACAAAATGGTTTATACTATACTATACTATAACACCCTCAAGATCATAGTGCGAAGGATACGAAACCCATTTACACGCTAAGTGATCTAACACTGTCCTTTCATTAGCATCAGGCAACTGACTACGCGATTGCCTACGCTCGACAACAGGAGACACACCCAATGAACCCAACAGAGGGGAAAAGATACTAGCAACCGCATCAGTCATTCTCTGTTGAGCAGAAGGAGAAGGTGACAAAAGAACAGGAGACGGAGCAGAATGAGAGGAAACCAAAGAAGGAACAGGAACAGGAGGAGTATACAAGACAGGCGTAGGAGTAGCAGACGAAGGAGGTAGCAAAGGTGGCGGCCCTTGAGAAGGCTGCACTAAAGGAATAGGAGCCAACGGAAGAAGAGCTGGCTGTTGAGGAATCGCAGGTGGCAAAGCAACCGGAGGTTGTGCAACTACAACTTGTGGCGGTGCCGTAGCATTCTGTGCATAAGGGGTGGCGAACTCAATAGATGCGACATTAAAGGATCTTTCACACTTCTCGCTGTTGAGGTAGCAAAGCTGGGTAGCACTTATCTACCGCTAGTTTACGCTGCCTAAGCATCTGTTCACTCTCTTGTTCTTGGTCATTATCCCTAAACTGAATAGCAGCTTGCACCATTGACATACCTCGTTCTCGTTTATTCTTCTTCGCTAACTTAATTTCTTTCTGTTTGGCTTCTTTTCACCATATGCGGAAAGAGTCAAACATTGCCGGCCGGCCTTTCTTCTTGAACAGTTTAACTTCGAGATTGTCTAAAATATCTGTTTCAAAGCTACCATAACAGGGCCACTGTAGGACACCGTCTTTCCTGGTATATTTAACCCATATTTCATTATACGCGATGGGGCCCACTCCATGTTTTACGTAGAGCTCATAGGTCGGAGTTCCAATCGGAGGAACCGGACACGAATCCTCCAATCGGGAATCCCTAGTACAACCAAAACCAAATATCTTTCCAAGTCTGCTAAGACCAGGCATCTTCGCTCACTAGTCTAGCTTCAAACTTCAAGGGAAATCTTAAAACGATAATCTCGTGAATACACGAGTCCCTCGGCTTTGGGGCCTGCAGGTACCAAATCAAAGCGATCCCGAAGGATACCCAAACAAAACTAAGGACTGGGAGACGCTCCACTCATACTTAACTGAATTGTCGATGGCGTCACCAGAAGACCCATCTTATTGTCTCGCTCTACAAATCGTCTAATGGCTCCAAGACAGGGGGACAGTCAGGGCAGCAGTCCTTCGTAGCTGTCGGAAAGCGGGAAACCTCGCAGCAAAGACTTTCGGACCACGACGACATACAGGGGTCGATGAAGTGGCAGGCCTTCCTCCAGAATTTCCACACGAAGCTCCTCACGATCTTCGGGCTTGGACCGGTACCGCTGAAGTCGCCCCACGTGGGCGCCAACTGAAGAACCGGGTTTTGGAACCCAGCGGCACCAGGGATAACGCCCAATGTCTTCGGATTCCCCTGCCTCTGCAAACAGAGACACCGGACATTTCTTGATGACGTCAAAGACCAAATTTATTGGCTGCAACCAGGAACAGAGATCTACGAAGCACAACACGGGTGGTTCGCTAGAGACTGCACAAATTCAAGGAGCGGAGCATCGTCTTTTATGCTAAAATTCACATTCCTGGCTAGCATCAATTACATACAAACTGACCAATGAAACAGTGACATTTCAAACATATCGCATGACGGCAATCCCACTTTCCGTTGTCCAGCCCACCAGAAATGACTAAGCAAATTCCAATATTCCTGTTCGATCCGGCCGGACAAACCCATCATAAAGACCTCAACCCAAATGTGGCGTATTTGTATAGCGCGAACAGTGACCCGGAGGCATCCCGGCGCTTGTACTCCTACCACAAGGGAACCCCTCCTGGCTTTTCCTTGTGGGGTGTCCACTCCTGGGCATCCCATGGTGAAACCAGGCATCCCTTGTGCATCGGGGGCCTTTGTGGAGACTAAGCAAGCTATTGCCCAGAGTTGCAGCGTGGGACCCAAGCTTAGACTCGGCACTGAGGCGAGAATATCCGGTCAGTGGAATTTAAGCCCGAAACCCGCCGAGGCGGGAATCGAACCCTGGTCCCTGGCCAGCGTTCTGCATCAAGGTCTGCCGCTCTAAGCATTGAGCCACACTCCTCCACTGAGTGATTCAAATCAGTGATTAAGCCATAAAGGAAGGAACAGAAACAGATGAGAAGCAAGATAGAAGGGTGTGTGCGTGTACCATAAACTCAGCAATGTCCTGCTCTTTGATCTTTATCTGACCAGCTGCTTAACAAGGAACTGGCTCAGCGAGGTCAGCCTCGGGCAAGTGAGTCAGTTCGGCCAGGTCACGCAAGAGTCAGCTAAGGTGTACGTGTCCCAAGGACTCGTTCGGCCATAGTCATCAGCCTATGTGAGGGCAACCACACAAAATGGCTGCCGCACACAAAATGGAACCCGAGGGTTCAAACAAAATCCCTGAATACGTAGTGTTCTCATTGATCGGTTATTACGAAAACACTCGTACACACCGCACTCGTGATTTGCGGTCCGTTGATACCAAAATCGTCTATATCCGACGACCTTCATTGAACGGGTTCAGAATCTACGAACCACAGACCCTCGAACCACGGAACCACACACTGCAGGAAAATAAACTGTGAGAGCGTAATCTCACCCTGTGGCCCACTGGAGGGCTGTAATTGTGTCCTGGAATCAGGGCGTATGTAGGCAGACCACCGGAGGGAAACATTTGCTTAATTGGAAACTACAAGTCCCAGCGTGCATAGTGAAAGACAGACATTGGGAAGGGCACACTGGAGGCCTTAAAAGCAAGGAATGCATAGAGGACTGGGTTTGGCAAGCAAGTTCCTGTCTGCTCGCGTTTTCCTCTGAAGAAGAAGTATGAAACTTCAAAACATGTCAGGCAAGGGACGATAAAAACGGGGTGAAATGACGCTTTTCTCAATAAATAATGGGTTGTAACCTACCTGCTTTTGGAGTGCGTTCTTAATTTCTGAGCGAACTTTGGAAACAATATATACATATATGTATACAAATATGGAATTATGTTTCTCTACTACCATCAATAACAAACCTCGCTTACAATTGAAAAGGTGTTTCATGATGCAAAGCCTAAAAAGCCCGGAAATGTATGGATTTGTTTGGGCTATCCAACTATAACCCCACTAATGCGCTGGTCATAATCTTACACGATTTCACAAATATCACAAAATCTGAAATATTTAGACATCTCAGGATTTCAATAATTTGGTTTTCCAAATAGCAGTTAATTTGCTCAACTCATTTTTAGGGGAGTGGCTCAGTAACCACTGAACTAAAACTGATTTACAGTGAATAAAGCAAACATTGGCAAGCCAATATGTCTCATCTCTAAAGTGCCAAGCTATGGGATTTGCTTTTTTTCCAATTCCATGTCTGTGGATGCGTCAAAAAGCACATGCACATATGGCTTATAATCTTGGAATGGGTTTTCTATTTAGGAAAACCCATTTCAAGATGGCTGCCAACCATGCATGTGTTGTGTCATCCTCTCACACGTGTCATGATGTGTGCATGTACATCCGTCATGAGGCATGCATGTGTCATAATGCAGGCAGTCATTTTTTATTTACTGATCTAAAGTAGGATGCAGACATGTCAGACCAGTAAATAAAAATTAAAAAAAACAATAGAAAACATACAGCGTAAAACACGAAAAATCAATGGACTGGTCCAGCAGCATTTTGCAACTGCTCAAAAAACAATAATGTGGGACGGGCATGGCTGCATTGGGGAGTAGGGGAGTATAGGATTAAACAGAGAGTGAGCTGGTGGTCCTTTGCTGCCACTGAGACCTCATAAAAAAGGAACATTTTTAAAAACAAAAGAAAATATGGGGTAGTAAGCATAGGGAGGACAGTTCAAGAGCGAATGCAGGTAGAAAGGAAAACACAGTATGAAAGAGTTCCCTCGAGCATGCATTGGAAGTATAGAACTCATCCATTCAAAATTCGGTCAGATTCCAATACTCTTGGATGGGACAAAAACAGGAATGGGGAGGAATGTCATTGAAAGAGGAGCAGGGTAGTGAGGTAGACAACATAGCCATCCATTCATGACCAAGCAACTCACCCAATGTCCAATATCAGTATATGTAATGTATTGAAGACAGTAAGTCTTAACAACAGACAGCTAAAGATGTCTGTAGCTGACATCTAAAAACCACACAGAACTCAGAGGTCGGTGCATATTTCAAATGTGGTGTTGTTCCATCTGGATGTATTTGACTATCTATGACAACGTCTACACCATGCAAATTAAAAGTCTTGTTTTGGGACCTCACCATCCCAGCCCTCACAACGTTTATCAACTTGACCAACCTTCACAAGACTCTACAGTATTTAAAATAAAGAAATATATTTTTTCATAAAAAATCATGCAAATTTGTCAAAAAACACCATTTTTTTTCAACAAAAACGTTTCCCTGTGTAAAGTGCAAGATATGCAAAAATCACAACCATCCCTATTTGCATAATTGTTATGCAGTATGCGCATACACTCCAATCAATGTACTACACATGGATATTCCCGCTGCACGCCCCTACCATACATACCCTATCAGCATTTCTCCCATAGAGTACACTCTGTATGTAAGCAGCCTAGAGCTATCCACGTTGGCTCTGCCAAATGCCCAAGACATGTGACTGTAACATCCCTTCTGAGTTTTCTTGCCAGAGGAAGCTCAATGGCCAAGAGCTAGTAAACTCACCTCTAACAGTAAGTCGAATTTTGAAATATGCAGATGGACTAGTGATGTAGATTGTACAGCTGTTAAACCACATACTGTAAAAAGCTTTGTCCTTTACATTCCTTCAAATGTCAGCCCAGTGCATACATTGTGGGTGCAGCCCACAAGCAACCTTGGTTGTCCGCAAGGTACAAATCAGCAAGAGACCATCTATAAACTACAGACGCATCTCAGAATGAGGAAATTCTTTCAACTTTCTATCTTTCCACAATGCATGTAGTACAGCGCAATCTGTGCCGTTCATTGTATTCACTTCCATATGTAATGTTTTTGTTGTCTCGCGCCTGCACGTAGGTTTGCTGCTGTGGTGTGGCGTTTAGAGCTCCAAGTGAATTTTCCCGATTCATGCCCTTATATAGGTATAATTTACATTGCCCATATATAGGCATAGAAATCAATCCCTTATTTAGGCATAGACCATGAGACCCAAATACAGGCATGGCTACTTCCACCCGTACCAAACGTCACAACGATTTCATGGAAAATCAGCTTAAGCAGTTAGGGAACTTCCCCTTGCTTGAGTATTGATTTGTCCAAGAACTCATGTACTTTGCAATGAACAACTATTCTCTAGGGGTTCTTTCCTTACATTCATATGCCCGACTTTACGTCAAACTGTGGCATTTCTAAACACCTTCCAGGTATAAATACTCCTTCACTTGCTATGGCAAACTACGATGGTTCGGTGCAGTTCGACTATCTACTTGCCCGACGCAGCTCGCTACAGCAAGTGCCGAATTAAGCCGACTCTCCAGCTGACACACTGATCAAGAGGCTGCCCTTCTCTCGACGAGAATCCAGCTCCAGTGTTTCCAAGCTCCCCTTGCGGGGTGTTGGGAAATCGAGTCCCGAGACTGAGATACCAGACCTCCTTCATTCTAACTAGGATATGGAGCTGATTAGAACCTAGAGAAACTTTTAGTAGATTCTTGGCAAAAACACCTAAACCTATGCTACGCAATGCTTACTTCTTCCCTCGTGCTAGACTTAGGTTAGGTTCATTGGGGTAGTCGTATTTTAGAAGCACCAGTTGAGTATTTTTAGTCAATGTTATTTATGTACGTATTTTTATATGGCTTAGAAACCATACAATGCTTTTACAGTATTATTTTATAATACTATTCTCGCTGTATGCATTATACTTTGCAGTCTGCTTAACAATTGTATCAGTTCACTTCTCTTGTATGAGAAGGAAGACAGTTCAATAAACCTTTTTATTGAAAACGCCTGTCTCTCTATTTCTCTACAACTCTGTTGAAACGAAGGATTCACAATTGACTGAGTGAAATACTTATCTATTGTTTCCGCGACTCTGAGGGATATATTTCTTATTCTAGGGAAACAAAGTTGTCATGTTTATGCAGTTGTCAGAAACGAATCCCTTCTTGTGAATTCGAGAAAATGTGTTGTGACCTCTGAGCAAGCCGGCACTGACTATTAAGTTTAGTATATTCGATAGAGACCTAGTCGACCTCAGTCCTACGTCTAATCTATAGGATATATTATTCCAAAGCGCAGAGCCCATTGGAAATATAGGAACTACACTACACTGCTGTCTAGTGAAGACATTCACTTACTTGTTTGAATCAATCCACACCAGAAGGAGTAACCCATGATCTCTTAGCCAAAGCCATAAAAGGATGGCCATACGTAGAAGAACGCACCGCCTATAGAGACTGCATCAGTGAAGGTTTCCACATCAAGGCAGAGATCACCAATCAGTTCCCAGGTAATAATCCACTTGTGTTATTTTCATTTGTATGGCATCGCCATGCTTTTAGTAGTCCCAGGGTGCCTTTACATAAGGTTCTGAGATTTCCATCACAGAACATTGTCTGAAACGGCTTGGGAAAGTGGGCAATGAGCAATCTGAATGAGCACTGTCAACAAACAAAGCTAGGCTCATTCTGAACACATTGCAGGAGCCTCAGGAACCAGCATAAAGAGTTTATTCTACAATGCAAACAAAAATTGAAGAAAGAGCTCTTCAAGGGGTTTCCCAGAACAAAACGTGAGATGCTCCTCTGATGGCCAAAACACTTGCTATGTATACAATATCATACTCCACATGACTAATACACAGTCAATAGCGGCAATCCACTGCAACACTCTATTGAAGTCTGCATCAGTGCATCACTAAAGGAGCAGGCATTGATCTCACACAACATGGACAGTTTCCATCAAGGCGTGGGAACCGTCGAACAGAGCCTAAATCTGAATTTGCTGCTGGGAAAATATCTATAGGCTAAAAGGGGGAGTCTATTTTTAAGTTTTGTTGACTTGAGTTCAGCTTTTGATTGTGTCAACCACCAGAATCTATGGAGCATTTTAGAGACCATGGGGTGATCCACCTAGCCTAAACTTTTTAAAACAGTCCTACCTAGATGTCAGGGCCCGGGTGCGCTATGGAAGAGGTGGCGAGCTCAGCCACAGCTTCCCTGTAAAGAAGGGGGTGAGGCAGGGTGTGTGCTAGCACCCCTTGTGTTCACTCTTTACATTAACTGCCTGGGAGCAAAACTAAGTAGTGACTGTCATGACTTACCACGTATAAATAGACGACCATTCGGAGCATTGTTATATGGGGACGATGCCGTCCTATTGGCCCGTACCCCCCTTGGCCTACAAAAAGTGATCTCTAGCTTTTCTGCCTATATGTCAAATCTTGACCTCCGTGTAAACATAAAAAAAACATTCACAATGAAAAGCTGCAAGCCCAGTATTAGGTGCTGAGAATTCTTTATTAAAAACAGGAAACTCGAATTTACAGCTCATTTTCATACTTGGGCATTGTATTTGAAAGAAGGGGTTTATGGGCTAAAGCTATAGAATCTAGAAATTACTATTTTTTAAAGCAACTGGTGCATTAATTTACTTTGCCAGGAAGTTAGGGAGGCGCCCAATCGCTGATCTATTAACAATCTACAAAGCTAAATGTACACCCATTGTCATGTATGGAGCAGGCATTTGGGGTTATGCTAATGTCGAGTGCCTGCAGCTAGTAGAAAATAGGTTTTTAAGATATCTCCTAGCAGTCCCTAACAGTACAGCCGTATCCATATGCTACGCTGAACTGGGTTCGCCTTTTCTTTCGGATTTGATCAAACTGCAGCCTAGCCTGCTGTGGCATAAGGCCTGGACTGGTACTACTACTGGCCTGAACAGGGACTTGATCAACGATTTCCTGTCCCTCGATGGGGCAGACCGCATTCCCTGGTTGACCTACGTTAATATCTTCCTAGAGGATTTAGGACACTCTGAGTATTATTCCAACCGTGTCAGTTTGAACAATGTTACTAGAAATAATTTAAAATCATTATGTCTAGATCACCTGGAGTCTAATAATTTAGATAGTAATATTGCAAAACCGTCAGTGAGAGCATATCAACTACTTCTGACTCACCCAGGAATACAACCATACCTATTAATTTCCATAGGAGGTAATGATATGTTGTTATTGACCCGTTTACACCTTGGTATTTTTTTCACATCAGGTTCACTTTTCCAAAGCTTAACGATTGGTCTCGCTTTTTATGTTTATGTCCGTGTGATAACATCTCCGCTCAGTCGACAATTCATGTAATGTTTTTTTGTAAATTTTACTGTATGCCCAGAAAAAAAACGGATTTTACCTATTTTAATGAGGTATGACCTGAGACAATGCCGACCTGCCTTCCTAAAGCTGCCATATTTGAATGATGGGCCCGTGACTGATCATATTGCCAAATATCTGAAAGGGATGGTTAGACACCGGTGACAATGGATGGTCCCCCTCTTTCTTAAAGTGTCTTTGTCCTTTTTTAATCTATTTTATTCAAATTATCTTGATGTAATGTATGTCTTTTTAACATATATTATGCTTTTATGGTTTAATATTTTTCTAAATTGAATAAAGCGTATTCTAATCTGATCTGAAAGCCATAAAAGGATGGCCATACGTAGAAGAATGCTCCGCCTATAGAATCTGCATCAGTGAAGGTTTCCACATCAAGGCAGAGATCACCAATTAGTTCCTAGGTAATAATCCACTCGTGTTATTTTCATTTGTATGGCATCGCCATCCTTTCAGTAGCCCCAGGGTGCCTTTACATATGCTGCTGAGGTTTCCATCACAGAACATTGTCTGAAACGGCTTGGGAAAGTGGGCTATGAGCAATCTGAATGAGCACTGTCGACAAACAAAGCTAGGCTCATTCTGAACAGATTTCAGGAGCCTCAGGAACCAGCAGAAAGAGTGTATTCTACAGAGCAAACAGCAATTGCAGAAAGAGCTCTGCGAGGGGTTTCCCAGAACAAAACGTGAGATCCTCCTCTGATGACCAAAACACTTTGGGCCGTGCGTCACTTTTGCTCTTCCGATGCGTCACTTTTTGTGACGCATCGGCGGCGTAAAGCATGCCTCCTGTTGCGTACTATTTACAAAGTGGCACATCTAAGCAGATGCTTCAATTTGTAAACCCCTGCGCTACATTATACCTGCGTCAGTTATAATGTATGCAGGGGCTGCGTACCGCCGCAAAAAGCCTCGTAGAAGAGACGCAGTGAAATCTATGAGATTTCACTGCGTCACTTCTAGGATGCCGTTGCGTCAAAATCTTGCGCCTGCCTCACAGCAGGCGTAAGACTGACGCAGGCGCTTTCACATGGGGCCTGCCCCATGTGAAAGGACGCATTGATGGAGTTGCGTCACTTTGGTGACACACTCCAGCAATGTGTCACTTTTGCGCTTACAGTTACGTCAGAAATTCTGACGTATCTGTAACTCCTTGTGACATGATGCGTCATACATTAAATATGATGCATCAGGTATGTCGCAAGGAGTGCGCACTGAGAAGTAACGCATCGCTGCTTTCACGCAACGATGCGTCACGTCTCATAAATAAGGCCTCAGCTATGTATTCAATATCATACTCCACATGATTAATATACAGCAAATAGGGGCAATCCACGGCAACACTCTGTTGAAGTCTACATCTGTGCATCACAAAAAAAGCAGCATTGATCACACACATCATGGACAGCAATAACCCAAACGATATGACGCAATCTTGTAGGTAATATAGCTTACCGAATAAGGCATCAAGTTTATTTATCAAATGAAGCACCCTGGATGTGTCACCATCAGATCTTCAGTAACTCTCTAAAGTAATACGTTTCCACCTGAACACAGTTTTCGTGGTTTGTTTTCTAGTACTAACTACTGCCAGGCAACTATTGCATTTCTTTGTTCAGCTTCCTGCAGGTGGTATGAATACAAACGCAGTCCTGTCCTCATCTGGCCTGTCTTTTTTCACTTACACATTTAATGCACAGTAGCACCCCCGTCTGACCTGCTCTACCCTCCTGTAACATACTCTGTAATTTTCCATCAACACTCCCTCCTTTGATGCCATTGAGGCATTACCTTGCGTACGGATTTATATTCATCAAGGCTGTTATTTCCTCCTGCGCTTCCCTTTCCTGTTCTCTTAAATCAAGAACCATCTGTCTTACAGGGAGCATTTCAGTTTCCATCAAACTTTGTTTTTTTAGAGCGAAGGGTATGCCCAGACGTGGGTGCCGTGCTTGCTACACCACCTGTTTCAAGCTAGCCTGAATGATGAGGAGTGTTACCCCGAAACCGGTCCAGGAAGCTTGTTTCTGGTTCAGGGAAGACCTAGCTTGGCAGTTTGGGCTGGACTGTTCCCAATGGAAATAGGGCTCTCCCTCCCAATCTGTCAGAAATCTTGGTGTAATATTTGACACCTCGCTCTCTTTGTCCCTACAAGTCAACAGGACCGTGGCCACCTGCTGGGGTGTGATCAGGACACTTAACAGAATCCGCGGGTATCTTTCCCCCCAGGCACGCAAACAGGTTGCAGTCGCCCTGGTGGGCTCAAGGTTAGATTATTGCAACTCTCTGTATATGGAAGCCAACAAAAGCCTTATACACCGACTGCAGATTGTGCAGAATGCTGCAGCGCGCTTTGTCCTGGCCCTCCCGAAAACCTCTTCCGCCACTGCGGCCAGGAAAGACCTTCATTGGCTTCCTGTCCAGCACAGAATCTCTTTTAAAATTCTGGGTCTGGCCTACAGAGCATTGACAGAAGGTCCCTCAAGTGCTATGGGCTCTCTTCTCACGCGTTATGTCCCTACAAGAGGCCTTCGCTCTGCGGGACTCTGTCAACTTGTTGTGCCCCGTTTCAAACTTGCTAGATGGGGAGCCAGAGCATTCTCCGTGGTTGTCCCTCAGCTTTGGAATTCCATCCCAATTGAAATAAAAACTCTTCCTTCAATAGAGTCATTTAAAAAGGCTCTTAAACCTTGCTTCTTTAAGAGGGCCTACCAAAGAGAGAATGCTGCAGAGGGGGGGTCTTAGCTTCTACATTTGATTTAGGCGCCTTGACGCCCATTGGGCTAAGTTTGCGCAATATAAGAACCGTTTCATTCATTCATTCAAGACAGATTTCATATGGCTGGGTCCAAACTGGGGTGGTGTGATGAGCAAAAGAATGAAGGATTAAACCCAGATCTTTGTGACTGGGAGTAAAGGTTTGCATTGTTCAACATTCCGTTTATCATGTGTTCCTTTTACTTTTGTCACCCTAAGTGGGAAGGGTATGCCCAGATGTTGGTTCTGTGCCACTGGATTCAAGCTAGCCTGGTTGCTGAGGGGTGATGTCCCAAAACCGGTCCCAGAATGCTTGTTTCTGGTCCAGGGAAGACCTGCCATGGCAGTTCGAGCTGGACTGTTCCCATGAGGAACAGGGTCAAGACTGATTTGCATATAGTTGGGTCCAAACTGGGGTGGCATGGTGAGTAAACAAACCGCTCGCAGCCGTTGTTACTGGGCACAGACTCCTACCTTTGCTGGACACTACTGGAACAATATCGCTGTTACCTACGGGACGTCAGGAGCGCCGTATCGGGCTGGTGCGGGACTGCGAGGTCCAGAATCCTGTGCGTGGTGTAATTGCTTGCAACTGGCCGTCTTCCCGCCCACCACCTCCCTGCAAGCTTAATACGGCTCGCGGCCCCTGCTCCGCGGGAGCCGCTCGCAGCCGTTGTTACTGGGCACAGACTCCTTCCTTTGATGGACACTACTGGAACACTATCGCTGTTACCTGCGGGACGTCAGTAGCGCCGTATCGAGATGGTGCGGGACTGCGAGGTCCAGAATCCTGTGCGTGGTGTAATTGCACGCAGCTGGCCCTCTTCCCGCCCACTACCTCCTCCTATTTAGTAACGCTCATCCCCGCGCAACACGGGACGCGTGCGGGCGAAGCCCGGGCCAAGGGCGGGCCCGTTGTAGCCCGTTAGAGACCGATTGAGACCGGACCGGGCCCCCTCCCCAACTCCTGGTATTTGGTGCTTATTGTCGTATACTACAAGGTTGTTGAGAATAGCGTTTTTGCACATCGTAGCGCATTGTAAAACATGTAATGTCTGCTCGAGAAAGTAGAAGCAGGGCAGCTGCTGGGTCGTTATTATTAGGAACATTGGATAACTTTATTGTAAGAACTAATTCTGTCATTGATGAGGGGATGACACTAATGGAAAGGCGAGTCTCGCAGGATTTGGCCATGGCTAAACGATCGTCTATGGGCCATCTTGCAAACGCACGCACACCTGAATGTATTAGACAAGTAAATTCTACAGATGTCGAGGTACAAATACACATCCCGCCAAGCTCCCAGGGCTCCTTTTGCTCATTGCCAGTACCTATCACACAATCATTAGCCGAGATAGAACATACTCAGACACCCATAGTAGAAACTTCCCCCAAAAGACCACAAACTAGACTGCAATGTGAACTGCAGGAAGGTGCTATACCCAAGAGGAAGCAGCCATTGATCGCTGCTATAGGGGGTAAAAAATCTAAACTCCCGAAGGGCCAGAACACTCATGATCTATCATTTAAACAAAAGGGAAATAACCAACGGAAGTTGCCAGATGCTTGTGCCCCAGAATCTCTGGGTGTTTCAAACCAAGGCTCGGCATCAGCTGTTGGTAATAGCGTTAACACTCTAAATACTTCCCGCAGATTAGAGGTAGATTAAGACTTCCTATGCAATAAGCTGGGAGCAATCTTCAGATCCAGCCTAGCCCCCTTTGAAAAAAGGCTCCTTAGTATTGAAAAGCAGCTTTCTAAGCTGGAAATAGCCTTGAGAAGTTTCAGAGTAAATGGGTCCCCTACAAATGGCCGTCTAGACATAATCCCGCCAAACCCGACACCAGAGGTGCAGGAAATCCACCGACCCCTACTCACTACCAAGAAACTGGTCCTAAACCCACGAATGCCCTGGTAGAAACAAGACCATCAGAACTACTTAAACCCTTAGGGCAGGGACCCATACTGTTAGCACCTAAACAGCAAGATAGTGAGGGGCAGGCGTCAGGAGAGGCACCAAAGAGGGCCCTTAGCATTAATTTACCACCTCAATCAATGCCATATGTGGTAGTACTAACGGGAATGCCAGTTCTAGAACACACTAGTCAAGAGTCATTTTTGTGCTTAAAAAATAAAGTGGCACATTGGCTCAATATAAATAGACCGTTACCTTCCCACGTAAGGAGTGAAATCCTAATGGTGCGTAGAATATCTTGGCTGGGAACTGCGCCAAAAACTATTAACGGGGACTGTGTGTTGGTCAATTTCAGGGACCCCCGCATGGTGGATTACATATGTTCCTGGAATTACCAAAATTACAACCTTGGGTCAACAATAGAGCCACGACCATTGTCGTTCTTCTATCCTCCACCGACTCAGTCAGACGAGGAAGGTGCCTGGACACTTGTAACTAACTACCGCCGGGGCAGGGCTGGAAATTATCATCATGGATCACTAAACACACAGAACTATTTGTCTTTACATAATAGATTTAGTGCCCTAGAAATGGTGGACTGACTGAGTATAGACTACACTCTAGATAGTGAGGAGGAGAGGCTAGCCAAAGAAAAGACTAGCGACCCGACCAATCAGCCCATCAAGTACACCCAGGGAACCAAAGGTATGGAGACACAAACAGGTTGTAACATGCTAGATGTAGAGCTTGGGGCGGGCTGTATGCACATTACAGAGGAAAATTCATCAATCCCATCTAACATACAGTACATACTGACGGAGGACGTTCCTACAAGTCATGAGGTAGCTGAATCGGGAGAGGTAATAACTTTTTTATCTTGGAATGTGGCCGGACTATCAAACTAACTAAATGATCCGGCATTCTTACCGATTATAACAAAATCCCCCATTATCTGCCTCCAGGAAACTTGGGAGAGAATAGGAAATTCACATAAATGGGTACCGAACATTCCATACTGCTGCCGAGCCATCAACAAGGGGTAGGAACAAAGGGGGACTCAGTGTCTATATTTCAAATACTTCCAATGTCAAGGTTTAAAAATGTAACTCTGGCTCAAGTTACTATCAGATGCTAGAGATAAGACCAGAAGGGAACAAGACCATTCATTTGATTAATCTCTATAATAATGTACCAAAGTGTGAGATAGTAAATGTATTTAAAAGTCTACTATACATGGTGCAGAAGTCTGAGCTAGAATCCTTTTCCGGGAACCGTGTTGTGTGGGTGGGTGATTTCAATTGTTCTTTATGTCAAAATGCTCATACTGACATATGTGGTATAGTTAATATCAAAGGCGAACCCTGTACCCATTTTGCCCATACACCCACTGGGAATATTTTAAACAATCTGCTGTTTGAATTAGACCTAGGATTTGCAAATGAACTCTGCATGCCACAGGTCGATTTTAGTCCAACATTCAATGGAAGGGGATGTAATTCCCTGATTGACTTCGCCCTGGCCTCAAATACTATCTCATTTAATCTAACTGACTTTAAAACAGGGGAAACCGTAATTAGTGACCATTATTCCAACAGCTTCTCCCTAACCTTTAAAACACAAAATAATAGAAAATATGGAATAATTAATAATTTGTACTGTTATAGGATTCATTTAGTGAGGAGAAATGGCTATACAATAAAATGGCATAAATTGAGCCAGTTTCCTTCCTTCAGAAATTAATAAAAAACAAGTTTTCTGATTTCATGACCTGCCTCTCAGAAACGACTAAAGGGGCCTCAGTAACTTCGGCGTTCTGTAATATCACCCAGGAAATTAATAAATCCTTAGAGGGACCACCTAGGAAACAGCAAAGGGATAAGGCGGAGGGTTGGTTTAACCCAAACTGCAGCAAAGCACATGCTGCTTTAAAATTGGCGCTCAAAAGAGACCCTAAAAGTATTATAGAGATTAAAAATGCAAGAGCCAGGACTTCTCACATAGAGCCAGTTACTACTCCGCAATTAAAAAAAAGAAAGAAGGATATAAAACAGGATGCTTGGGATACTCTTCATCAAGCTTGCCTCTAGAAGGACAACACAGCATTCTGGAAGGCAGTGAATGCCCCTTTCTTCGTTGAGGGAAAATCAGATAAAATAGAATTAGCAGTAGAAGAAGCCACCTGGGTAACCTATTTCACCGGATTATACAAAAAGGACAATCTATCCGGGAGTGTGGACATTGAAATACACGATGAGAGGGAAAATGTGCCGTTGGCTTTATTCACCCTGTACACTAACTTTGAATTGTCCGAGGTGGAATTGGCAATATCTGAGAGCTCTTGTGGCAAGGCCCCTGGGCCAGATGGAGTCCCTGTCGATATTTATAAATCAAATACCAACTTGTGGGCCCCTCTTCTGACCAATGTATTAAATCACATAAACAAAACTGTGTTCCCTTCCACATGGCAGGAAGCTATTGTGGTCCCCATCTTTAAGAAGGGTGACCACAATGACCCTAAATGCAATAGACCCATTTCTCTTTTAGATTCCTTTATGAAAGTGGCGGGCAGGGTCATTGTAAATAGATTACAACAATGGGCGGAGGACACAGGGGCTTTATCAAAGTTCCAATATGGTTTTAAGGCAGGATTGGGCACGGTAGAGCAAAATCTGAACCTAGCAATTATCATTGGCAAATATGTGGTCGCAAAAGAGGACAAGCTGTTCTCAACATTCGTAGACTTAAGTTCAGCCTTTGACTGTCTAAGTCACAAAATTTTATGGGACACACTTGTACATCTGGGAATCGATAGGAGCATACTTAACTTTATTAAAGAACTTTATAGGGGGGCGGGTGCTAAGGTCAGGTATGGCAGTAAAGGAGAGTGTACTACTAAATTTCCTATAAGAAAAGGAGTGCGCCAGGGGTGCATACTGGCACCTTTTCTGTTTAACATATACATTAATAGCATAGCATCTCATTTGCTGCAAGTTAAACAAGACTATCCACAAATTGGAGGAAATTTAGCACCAATCTTGTTGTATGCGGACGACGCTGTCATAATGGCAAGGACCCAGGTGGGTCTCCAGAGATCCCTCATGGCCTTCTCAGACTATATGAATGCTAGAGGTTTAAAAATTAATATTAGCAAAACTTTTAGCATGTGCTGCTCCAAAAAGAGGAAGGGACAATGTAAAATCTACCTGTCAGATACAAAGATCGAAACTACAAAGACCTTTTCATACTTAGGCATAAATTTTGACAGGTGCGGAACCTGGACTGTAGCAGCCAATACGAGGAAACTCGTCTTTTCTCGCGCCATTGGCGCTGTTCGTAATTTTGCAATAGATCTTGGGGGACGACCAGTAAACATTTTGCTTGATATCTACAGATCAAAGTGTGTGTCCACCGTGATATATGGCTCAGGTATCTGGGGGATTGTGGACTTGAGTGAGATCCAGCAATGTGAAAATTCTTTTGCACGCTACTTGCTAGCCGCACCCAAGTCAACGTCCACGTATGTTTGCCATAAAGAGCTGGGACTAGTTTATGTATCTGATCTCATAAAGGTGAGCCCAGTACTATTGTGGCACAAGGTTTGGGTCTCAGAGGAGATAGTTTTCAACAGGGACATCATTCAGGATTGTCTGAAACTCCAGGGGAGTTTAAAAATTGAGTGGCTGTTGTATGTAAAACGCTTTCTCAAAGATATTGGCCATCCCGAATTCTTCGAACGCCCATCGTCTTTACCACTAATTTCGAGGAAAAAGCTGAAGGAAATCTGCCTATTGTTTTTAGATAATAAAAGGTGGCAGTTAGAGGGAAAAAAGAGCTCGGTAACGCAAAACCAATTAATGTTGCATGACCATGGACTACAGCAATACTTAGTGTGCACACAAAGCAGTTACACCAGGATGCTGCTAACCCGCTTTAGAGTAGGGAGTCTTTTTAGATTGTTGACTTTCCTGAAGTTAATTCCTGGTCCAAGTCCTTGATCTTATGCCCCTGTGATGATACATCTCATCAATCAATGATTCATTGTATCTTTTTTTGTAAATTTTATACCTCTATTAGGAGAAAGTATTTAATTGCCTTACTTAAGAGCTGGGGAATGAGACAATGTAGACCGGCCTTACTAAGATTACAAATGCTAGAGGATGAGATTACATTGTTTACTGTATCAATGTTTTTAAAAGCTATGATGAGATTTAGATTAACAATGAGCTGAGTGTCGTTTTTTAAAAAAAATTAAACACCTCAAACTACTTTTTCTCTGTATTATATCCATTTTTTGATGAGAATTATATTTTATTATGTTCATATGTGAAATGTAATATTTTGTGCAAACTGCATCTTAACTTTATGTGCTTTTATGGACTCTTGAATTTGGAACCGAATAAAGCTATGTTTGATTTGATTTGATTTGAGTAAACAAACAGAGGATTAAACACAGAGCTTTGGTACTGTGGGTGAATGTTTGCATAGTTCAACATTCCGTCAATCATTTGTTCCTTTTCCTGATGTCATGAATATTGGCACCGATCCAACAGTTAGTTACTTTGAACACCTATTGATCTTTTTTACAGAAATATAATACCTCTACCTAAACTCCTGAAACTTATGTTTGCTGTATTTCATGTTGCTGCTGCCTTTGCAGTTATACGCGGGTAAAGGTGAACTACCACCCACACACCATTATCAAATCTGTCATAAACATTAGAGCTTAGAGTATCTGACAATCCCTGAGCAAGAAAAATAAGCCAAAAGAACTGTTCTGCAACATCTGCTCATGGGATAGGATCAGAGGCAGTCCGCTTGGTAAGATGTTGTGAAGGATTAGCAGGTACAACATAAACAGGCATCCACTGGCAGCAGGACACAGCCATTTTCAAAAAGGTACAAACAGCATTAGTATCACTGATGCGAAGTACAATACTTTTCTTTAATGGGCATGGTGCCATAAGAGTACATATTTAACATCTCAGCAGAACATGATATAAAATCAGAGATACAATCTAAATAAATATGAAGAATATAAAAACCCGTAAAATACAGATTTATGAAATTCCATTTCATTACATAAAAGCAAATATAAAAATGTGAAAAATTCATAATAGGCATATGAAAGTCTTGGGCATATGCTTACTCGATAAAGTGCTATGGTCAACAACAATGATAGGATATAAAATACAGTATTATATGTGTATTGATTGCCTATTGCGCTACCGTGGGGGCTACTTCGTTTCTGTCTAGTCCTCCAAATTCGAATAAAAAAACAGAAGAAATAGCTGTCCGCCGACCCCAGCTCACCGCTTGCTGCCGCCATTACCTGCGGCGTGCAAGCAGACTCCGCCCACTTTAGGCCACGCCCCATTCCTCGCCCTACATATACCGCTGACTTCTAGCGGTCTGCATCATACCTTGACCCAACCCTGAGGCGGAAGCCGGGGTTGGAGGTACTCTATTGCTTTTATTCTGTATGTTTCACTGCACTTTGTTCTTCGTGTGGTGTCACCCTCTTATTTGCATATTTTAAAAAAAACTAAAACAAAGCAGAACCTAATGCTTGCGCGCTCCTACCTTTCAGCGCTCAGCTGATTTCAATAGCTGTCCGCCGACCCCAGCTCACCGCTTGCTGCCGCCATTACCTGCGGCGTGCAAGCAGACTCCGCCCACTTGAGGCCACCCCCCATTCCTCGCCCTACATATACTGCTGACTTCTAGCGGTCTGCATCATACCTTGACCCAACCCTGAGGCGGAAGCCGGGGTTGGAGGTACTCTATTGCTTTTATTCTGTACGTTTCACTGCACTTTGTTCTTCGTGTGGTGTCACCCTCTTATTTGCATATTTTTAAAAAAACTAAAACAAAGCAGAACCTAACGCTTGCGCGCTCCTACCTTTCAGCGCTCAGCTGATTTCAATAGCTGTCCGCCGACCCCAGCTCACCGCTTCCTGCCGCCATTACCTGCGGCGTGCAAGCAGACTCCGCCCACTTGAGGCCACGCCCCATTCCTCGCCCTACATATACCACTGACTTCTAGCGGTCTGCATCATACCTTGACCCAACCCTGAGGCGGAAGCCGGGGTTGGAGGTACTCTATTGCTTTTATTCTGTACGTTTCACTGCACTTTGTTCTTCGTGTGGTGTCACCCTCTTATTTGCATATTTTTTAAAAAACTAAAACAAAGCAGAACGTAACGCTTGCGCGCTCCTACCTTTCAGCGCTCAGCTGATTTCAATAGCTGTCCGCCGACCCCAGCTCACCGCTTGCTGCCGCCATTACCTGCGGCGTGCAAGCAGACTCCGCCCACTTGAAGCCACGCCCCATTCCTCGCCCTACATATACCACTGACTTCTAGCGGTCTGCATCATACCTTGACCCAACCCTGAGGCGGAAGCCGGGGTTGGAGGTACTCTATTGCTTTTATTCTGTATGTTTCACTGCACTTTGTTCTTCGTGTGGTGTCACCCTCTTATTTGCATATTTTTAAAAAAACTAAAACAAAGCAGAACCTTGCGCGCTCCTACCTTTCAGCGCTCAGCTGATTTCAATAGCTGTCCGCCGACCCCAGCTCACCGCTTGCTGCCGCCATTACCTGCGGTGTGCAAGCAGACTCCGCCCACTTGAGGCCACGCCCCATTCCTCGCCCTATAAATGTGCCTACACAGGACGCGCAGCGGACGAGCGCAGTGGGAGCGCAGCGGGAGCGCCGTTTGCACGCCGAAGGCGCGCCTAAGGCAAGCCCGTCTGCGCCCGTCCGCGCCAAGACCACGCCAGGCGCAGGAACCCCTGCCCAAATCCCCCCCACCATCAGGTATGCCCCCAACGACCTTCACCAACTTCGAGGCGGGTCCGGCTGCCCCTGTAAGTTCGGCCTGGCAAAAGTACTTGGCTCTACCAGCTGCTACAAATGTCACTGGACTCTCAACGTCGACTCCGAGCAGACAACCCCCTACAAAACCCAGCGACCTTTCTTTACAGGTGGCCTGATAAACGCTAGATCAATGTGCAAACATAGCCAGGACATTCACGACCTTATCACCGACCATGACCTTGATTGTCTCATGATCACTGAAACCTGGCTCACTAATGACAGTAACCCTGACATTGCCATTGCCCTCCCTCTAGGCTATTCCTTCCATAGACAGGATAGACAGAAAGGTAGAGGAGGAGGTGTTGCAATCATACTGAGGAACACCTTTAGCTGCCATACTTTCTGCCTCGACCCTCTCACCGATGCAGAGGGACTAGGCTTTTCCATCAAACTCAGTCATTCTCTCTCCCTCTCCGGCGGCCTAATCTACCGCCCTCCCGGCAATGCGACTAAATTCCTCGACTCCCTGAACAACGCTCTTGGGCACTTCCTACTCCGCTACCCACACTTTACCCTACTGGGAGATTTCAACCTGCACCTCGAGACCCCAACCGACTCTCACACTAGAAGCTTCCTGCAGACATTGGAAATTTTCAATTTACCACAAAACATTAAGCTGCCTACCCACTCCCTTGGCCACACTTTGGACGGGGTATGCTCCAATTTCCCTTCCATCACCACCCTGCCCCCTTTACCTCAGATTTGGACCGATCATTGCCTAATCCCTTTCCACATCTCCAGCCACCCCCCTCCATCCAGTAAAAAATGCACTCTCCACCACGCCCTCTCTATAAATTGGAAAACTGTTCAGAAAAATCTTATCCTTCATCCTTTCTCCCCCACTAATTCCCCCCCCCCTCTCCGGCAACATTGATAGCGACGCAGTTCGCCTTAACAGCTGGCTTTCACAAGAAATCACCAAACTATGCCCACCTAAGCAACTGAACAATACGTCAAAAAATACGAAAATCAAAGCCCCCTGGTACACACCTGACCTAGCAGCCGCACACCTACTCTGCAGGAAAGCGGAACGCAAATGGCGAAGAACCTATGACAACGACGACCGTAGTCACTACACTCTACAGAGGAAAAATTATCTCTCCTCCATCAAAGCAGCTAAAAGAACGTATTACGTAAACGCCATTAAAGACGCTAGCCAAAAGCAAAAAACACTTTTCACAATTGTTAAAACCTTCACCAACCCCAAAGCCCTCCAACCTGAAATCCCTCCATCTCAGGAGCTTTGTGACAAGATCTCCGACTATTTCGATGACAAAATCTCTTCCATTCAAAAAAACTTTCCCCCCTCCCCTCCGGCACATGTAATCCCGGACTCGGACACATCGTGCCTGACCGCTAACAGTCTCAAAAACTTCACCCCGGTGACTCTGTCTCAGACCAGAGAGGCGATCCTCTCCTGCAAATCAGGCTCCCCCTCCGATCCCTGTCCCCCCAAGATCCTCCACCTTATCATCGATGAAGTCAATCCCATCATCAACGAAATAATCAACCTTTCCCTCAACTCCGGTGCAGTTCCACTCTCCTGGAAAAAAGGCGTGGTCAAGCCGCTCATGAAAAAAGCGAACAAACCCCCAACGGATCTGACTAATCTCCGTCCCATCACTCTGCTACCCGCTCTGGGTAAAATTACTGAACAGCTAGTTCATAAAGAGCTTAAATCCTTTCTGGACGCCCATAACCTACTTCATCCCCAACAGTCCGGTTTTCGGGCCAAACATTCAACCGAGACCGCCCTTATCGAACTGACCGAGACTATTAAAATCCTTCAAGACCAAAGGAAGAAGGCCATCCTGATCCTTCTTGACCTCACGGCAGCATTCGATACTATCTCCCATTCCATCCTGATCAATAGACTTAGGGACATCGGCATCACCAACTCAGCCTTGTCATGGATCAGATCTTTTCTCAGCGACAGGTACCAAACCGTCACCCTTGGCTCCTTCCAATCCAATGAGAAAAAGGTATCCTCCGGAGTCCCTCAAGGATCCATTCTAAGCCCTCTTCTCTTCAACATTTATCTCATTCCCCTTCTCACCCTCATAGAATCGTTCGGCATAACCGTTACCTCCTATGCCGACGATACTCAGCTTATCATCCCACTCGATAACAATTCCAACAAGGCAGAGCTCAATTTTAAGCACTGCCTAACAGCTGTCTTTCAATGGATGGATGCCAACCACCTACGCTGCAACTCAAATAAAACTGAGATCCTCCCCATTGGAAAGAATGCCTCATTCTGCCCTGCCTTATGGTGGCCTGACAACTCCGCAGCCCCCCCTCAGACGGTCTCGTCAGCCAGAAACCTCGGGGTCCTCTTCGATTCCGACCTCTCTTTCGACCTCCACGTCTCGACCGTAGCAGGAAGATGCTTCGGCATAATCAAGTCCCTGAGAAAGTTCTTTGAATTTCTCCCCTTAGACTCCAGAAAGACTGTGGCGGTAGCGCTTATACTCTCCCGAGTAGACTACTGTAATGGTCTTCTTGCAGGTACTAAGAAGTCCACTCTCTCGAAACTTCAAAGTGTTCTGCACACCGCTGCCCGCCTTGTCTTGAAACTTCCACGCAAATCATCAATCTCTGCAGCCCTTAAAACCCTGCATTGGCTCCCCTTACACAAGAGAATACTCTTCAAAATTCTCATCATAGCCTTTCGTGGCTTTAACAAATCCGGTCCCTCCTATTTATCCAGACGCTTCCCTCATTATAATCCGAGTCGCACCCTCCGATCTTCTCATAAAAACTTCATGACTCCCACCAAGTTCAATCTGAAGTCTAAAGGCAGTAAAACCCTCACCACCTTAGCCATTAAAGCCTGGAACAGCATGCCTAGACATCTCAGACTTCAGACTCTTGAGAAGCCTTTCAGGAAACTCCTTAAAACCTGGATTTTCAATCTTCCTGATGACTGGACAAAAGCGGCCATCTAGTCCCCCTCTTCTATCCCTCTGTGACCTGGTTTAAGGACTGACAGCGCCATGATGCTCCTTCCGGAGCGAACGCCGCGCTCTATAAATACCCCTCCAAATTTCCAAATTTCCAACAAAAACGATACATCTTCTTGTGTCTGTTTTCAAGATTCATATTGCTTCTTTGTGTTCCTTACCACCCAGATGATGGCAAAATGGTAAAATCCAATTCTTCCCGCTGCTCTGATAGGCTGGACAAAAGAATGGGGCATGCTCAACTATTTCTTTGCAAGATGAGGCACTGCCAATCTATGGCCCTAGGATCTTGCGCCCATTTAGCGGTGAATGAATGGAATGGCAGGGTCCCGTGTCGAAATTGCAGGTAGAGCTTCCTAGCAGCTACAGGTTGGATTTCATCCAGTCTTCCACTAGACAATTCTTCATCAAAGGAAAAGCGGAAATTAGGGAACCTATATTTGACCGCCCTTGCATAGTGCCCGTTTTGTATTGCCAGTAATTATTCTTAATGGCTTGTTTGGTGATCCTACGGGCTTCTCTGGGACAGCCCATAATCTCTTGTTCCCAATCTTTATGAGAGTTGTTTTTACGGATTTAATCCAGGGTATATTGCTTGAGCCTGGGAAATGCATCACTTCTTCGAGTCCCTGTTGATATGAGCAAAGCTCAGGTGTAGCCCAGAGCCTCATCCAGTACAGGATGAGCCTTAAGTTACTCCTGTTCTGTCAGAGATTTATCGAAGCCACAGATCTAGCTTTAGGGAGAGCAATGCTGAACTAATAGGGAGCACTGTTAGTTGCTGCACATATCGTTTTTTTGACACCAAGAAAGTGCAGGTCCTAGGGCCTGATGATTGTAGATTTGAAGTGCCGGGGAGATGGGGTGAAATTGGGCGCCTTGGTGAATTTTTACTATCCCCCCTATTATTTGTTCTATTTGAGCATGCTGTGAGGTAATCTAAATTTTATGGTCAAGTTGTGTTCCCTAGCGAGTACCCCACCGACTCCATGTACGAGTTAAAGTGCATGTAACTTCCCTCCTGTGTCAGCTATGAAGACGCAAATACATTTGCGTCCAACGTTAACATGTCCTCTTTCAGACCCACCATGAATGGGTCGAATGGTCCGTTCCTAAGTATGCTATGCCAACGTCTTTTTGTAGTGTACTCCTACGTTTTTCAGCTCTGGCTGAAGTAGGCCCTGAATCTCTGCCACCGAGCCTCTTTTCTGGCTTCTGACTCCGAGAAATCTCTGCCCAGGCAGCCCCCGTACTCGTGAACTCTGACTTACTTTCAGCGCGGCCCCTCGCGCTCGGCTCAGCCTGCTGCCTGCCAAGATTGACTATAACCTTCGAGTTATCTGTTTCCCTCCCCGAAAATACATTCCTGCCTGCTAGCTTCAGTAAACATCCTTCCTCAGCTACAGGGCTGAAGGGCCGACCTGTCTCTGTGCAAGTAATTCATAGCTTCGTTGCCATGCTTCCATGGAAGGCCCCATGCCCCCACGCTTCTCATACAGACACTCAGGCGCTTATACACGCACTCACAGCAAGTATAAAATAGCTTTTGCTCTAGAGACCTTTCTGCCCAGATAGCTTAGTTCCTAAACATCAGATATCAGATATGATAGAAGCACAAGTGGATCTGACATGCCAGACTTCTGTCTCTTTCCGTCCGTGTAAATGTCAAATCCCCTGCACCCTTCCAATTACACGTCATGCAGCTGCGTGCGCATCCAAGCTTCCGATTTCTGCTGACATTGCCACATTTTCTGTTAGTGCCACCCCTTTGTGACACCTATCAGTGACGTTTCCAGAACACACCTCTAGTTCACGCCTCTTGATTACGCACATGTACCACGTGTATATTGTTATCTTGTCTTCTCTCAGCTGTTACGCCTTCTATACTGTTTTAAATGGTGTACAATAAGTATATAAGCTATGTACTGTTAATAAAATGTTAGCGCGCTCATCTATCCCTTCTGACACCCTGTGTGGTGGTCAGAACATGATATCTTGGCCATGACCATTCCTTTTTAAGGAATAAAACCCTTAGAACTCTAACACCACGGACTCTGTCTTTTTTCACCCGATCTGAGTTATTATTGATTAAGTACTTACCTGCATAGAAATTAAGAGAGTAAATTAATTATTTACGTCATTTTGGCGCCCGAATAGGGACCCCTCCCCCACCTCACGCGCCGGTTGGCGCATTGCAAGCTCTGTCCCCTGCCATCAGCTAGAAGGAACATACGCGTACCGGCAGGATTTCCTGCATCTCCCTCTGACCCACGGAGGTGACGAAGACTGCGATCAGTGCCCAGACGAGGCGGTGAGGAGTGCGGAGGATCCCGACCAGAGCCTAGCCGAAAGAAGCAAGGTCCGAGGTGTCAAGAGGCCCACCAGGTTTCCGAAGTTTTCCGAAAATTCCTGAAGTTTTCCGAAGTTTTCCGAAGTATCGAGTCGAGTCCAGTCGAGTTTTCCGAGGCCTTCTGTTTCCGTGCTTCCCGGTGAGTACCATTGCTGGGTCGTATCTAGACGGGTTTGGGTACGCAAGTCCGGTCTGCACTGTTTTTAGGCAGTGTATCTGTACTGTTTAGCAGTATATCTAGTATTCCGAATTTCTGAATTTTTGCACTGTTACAGCAGTGTATCTGTACTGTTGAGCAGTACATCTAGTATAGTGGGGTAGTCGTCTATGTTTTAAATGTTTTTTGTGATCAATGTCGTGGTATGAATGTGATTGTTTTCTTGTGCATTATTGTGTTTTTTGTATAAATAGTTACATTCAGAATTAAGTATCAAGGATCGAGCATTTCAGTATCAAGTAGGCACAATGCCGTTTTTCAACAAGTTAAAACAGATAGGAACTAGGGAAGGGATGTTAGAGGAAGAAATTCCGATCCCCCCTAGGGACACTCCAGGTAATTTCATGTATAACAAACATGGCATAGACGCCATATTGTATCTAGAGTTATGGACCGATTATACCAAGCACCTAGAGGAAAGATACCGATGGCCAGTTAACGGAACATGGGATGCCGAGTGCATCATAAAGGTAGAAGAGGCATTACGGAAAAAGAAAGCTAGACAATCTCAGAAAGACGCCATAGAATTTTGGCGTAAGGAATCACATAAACGTGCTGAAAGAGCACTTCGTAGAGAAGACAGACTTAAAGAATCAGAAAAGGCCCAAGAAAACGAATTAGTTATTGAAGGAATTCGAGTAAAATCAGAACAAATAGATCGCATCCGAAATAGCCAAGTGAACAACATGTATCTTTTGGCCGAAGGTACACCTGACGCCATTTCAGAAATACCGAAAAATTTGCCGTCACCATTAGTTCCAACTAAAGTAATGCACAAAACTACTAAAGACATATTCCTAAATTCATACTTAGACGATGTAGCACCAGCTTACACCAATCTGCCTGTTCGTGCCCTGCCTACGGACAGGGACGGGGGTGGCACTCCACCCCCAGGTCACGTTCCGCCGGTACCGCAACAGACTTCCCCCGTTCCGCCAGCCCCGCCGCTTCCCGCACTCAAAACTGACCTACCGAAACCACGTTTGCCTGATCCACCTAAACGACAAGTTCAAGTTCAGATACAGACTCCACAGGGAGGTAATGCACAAGCGTCCGCTTCAGGAGGTGCGACCGCGGGTCCTCAGACCCCGCCACCAACTCACAGATTCAATCTCAGAGATATGCAGAGTCCTCTCACGTACAGGTCTCCCCACTCCTCTAATTCATCCCGCCTTGACGCATTAAAGGAAAACATGTCAGTTTGCAGATATGATCCAGTACCCGGAAAGGACGATTTAATGATATTGGCATCATTACGGTTAAGATCTGCTACTGATAGCTTGTTATGCTATGCAGGAATGAAGGAGCGTCTAGACAGAATATATGAGTTTGTTCAGACAGGAAAGGACCCTGACAGTATTAAGGATGCCATGGAGAAACAGAAAGTTGGCATGCAAGCGCTGATTCTACGATTTTTCATAAATTGTCTAATAAGAGAACGAGACAGGCCCGGAACAGATCAGAGTGAATTAGATGCATTGAACAAGTGGGGTCAAAATATAGCTGATGGAAAACATGACAGACAGAATTGCATAGACTCTATGTACAAGAAAATTAGGAAAGCAGTGATAGCCGTACATCAGAAAGAGAAAGAAGAGGCTCCCTCCGAGGAGGAAGAAGAACAGGAAGAACCCGAAAGAAATGTAGGAACAATAGCATATGTAGGTAAGGGAACTTACCTTAGGAAGGGTATCCGTCCGGAGAGCAAGAGAGTTTTCTTCTCTGCCTTAACAAATCCGAATTCTGCTGAGCATCAGTTCCAGGAAACTGATAAAAGGCTTCGAGATCGAGTTGGGTACCACGTACTCAATTCTATGGATGAACAAGAACTAGCCCGATCAGCTGTATCATGGGCCGAAAATGTAGACATATACAATGATGACACAGTGGCACAGACATTTCTGAACCTCTCCCCCGACGAACAGAAATTAGCAGGTGTATACATGATTCAGCACCTTCTCATCAAATACAGAAAACATTATTCCGATCCAGGTCCCTTACACGAGACACTAGAAGCACTACTGATGGATAGATGGAGAGGTCTAAGCACTAAATTAATTCAAATAATTCTAGAACAACGACACAGATATGATACCTTTGTAAGCTCTGAATATGTTCCCGCCCCACCTCCAGAAAGGAAAATGTACCACATGCAATGCGGGGGTGGTATTGAAAGTCAGAACCCCTTACGAGAAGTGCACCCTGTTATGGGTGAGGATAAAACCTTGAAACACGTGTATGTACACACGCCTCTGACTAAATTAGAACTGTTAGAAATGAAGAAACTAGTACCATGCCATGATAAAGACCCTGCAGGTTTCCATAGAGAGCTTAAAGACATGTTATTAATGGGGGATTACACGTATGATGATATCATGAAAATGTTGAAAGTATTATTGCCTACGGGTATATTCGAGAAATTAAAGGAAAAGGAATGGGAGGTGGGAGACACAAAGATTGCCTGGGCAGAAATAGAGGAAGAAGAAAAGAAACGGGTCCCAGGGTTAGGCCTTGGGGACAAAACTAAAGCATTACCAGGTTTGATAGTACAGGTCCTGCCCAGATTATTGACAACAAGAAAGGAGGATTGGGATGCAATATCGTCCTGTAAACAGAAACATGATGAAGATACTAGTGACTTCTATTCAAGATTCGAGAAATGTTTTATTATTAATAGTGGCCTCCAGCCAAGTAGCGAGTCGTACCCGCATCTTTTTGTATCAAAGTTAGTCGAGAATTCCTTACCGTTAGTCAAAAATAGAGTGTACAAGGTCGAGAGTACATGGCAAGCAAATACGCCATCACAGATGTTACAAATGTTACAATATCATCAGAACAGAATCAGAGAAGAACAAGATCAGGAACAAAAACGCATGAAAGACACAAAGATGAAAATGTTAGTAGCTCAGACGGTCCCATCCGATGGTCACAGAAAGGGTGCGACCCAGACAAGTCACACTGCAGCTCCCGTTAAAGGGACATGCAATTATTGCAAGCAGCCAGGTCACTACGTACATGAATGCCCAGTTCTGAAACATAACATAGCGACAGGTAAAACTAAAGAAAGACCGCATCCGCCTAGACAAGACCATAACCAACATCAGTCTCCACAGAATACACAGGGTACACAGCCTATGCATGTTTCCTCGACTCCAGCACAGACCGTAGCAGTACCACAGCCACAGCCCATTGCCGCAACTCAGCAAGTTTCACAGCAGATGTACCAGTATGCCCAGTCCGCGTACCCCGAATATTCCCGATGAACATTAAACAGCCTAGAGAGGGAAGGTGGCTTGCCTCTTATTGAGATTCCTGTAGATCAAGAAGGTCCTTATGTACACAGTCAAGTATTGGGAAAAGACAGAAAGTTTTTAATTGACACAGGGGCAAGTCGCACTACAATCAGCCATGATGAAGTTCCAGGGGCACCCCTCTCAGGCTCACAAAATGTTTCCCTGGGTTTTTCAGGACAGCCTATTGTAAATGAGGTATCAGAACCAGTTCCCCTGGCTGTGGGTCCATTATCACGTGTTACAGACCCGTTACTCACGAAATCATGTCCAGAAAATCTGTTAGGAATTAAAACATTGAAGGCTCTAGGAGCTATAATATGCTGTTCCCCGGAGGGAGTTAGACTCTTTCTGCGGGATTTCAAGGGTCATTATGTTCTGCGTGAATTTGATGTCAGATTGAAAAAGGTACCAGATTACTTGTGGGCAAAAGGCCCAACTGATGTAGGCTGTATGCACATTACACCATACCGCGTTACACTCAAGGCAGGTGTTGTATTACCCAGAATCAGACAATACAAGTTACCACCCGATGCTGTAGTGGCTTTACTGAAAATCATTGAAGAGCTCATTGCCCAAGGAGTGGTCGTCGAGACCGACTCCAATATCTGTAATTCACCCATCATTCCGATTCTTAAACGTACTGATCCCAATGCACCGCCAGTATATCGGCTGGTGATTGATCTTCGAGAATTGAATAAATGCATTATTCCACAGTATCCTGTGGTCCCCGATATCTCCTCTCTATTGACTGCTATTGATTCAGAAGCAACGTTCTTTACTGTAATTGATCTCAAGAACGCCTTCTTCAGCGTGCCTATTGATCCAGAGAGCCAATATCTCTTCGGATTCAGTTTAAATGGACGCAGTTTCAAATTTTCGCGCGCACCTCAAGGATTCACAGAAAGCCCCAGCATCTATAGTCAAGCACTGAAAAGACAACTAGATTGTATTCAAATGCCAGTTAACACCGCTTTACTGCAATACGTCGATGATCTGCTGATCACCGCACGAAGTGAGCCCGAATGTGAAAAAGCATCACTGACAGTTTTACACTTCCTGGCCGACAAGGGACACAAGGTGTCCCCTTCGAAGCTACAATTCTGTGTTCAGCAAGTTGTGTACTTGGGTCACTTGCTGTCCAAAGTGGGGAGACAGCTCACTCCCGATCGCATTCAGTTAATTGCAAATATGCCACAACCCCAGACACAAAAGGAAGTGCGGGCCTTCATAGGCCTCACCTCGTACTGCAGACAATGGATTCCCCAGTATGCATTTCTAGCCAAGCCACTCATCCAGTTAACGACACAGGAGGCAGCGACTTCGACTGCCCTCCCTTGGACTCAGGAACATACACAAGCTTTTGAAGACTTAAAGAAAGCCTTATGTCAAGCACCAGTTTTAGCGACACCATGTTACAGCAAACCGTTTACACTTTTTGTTACAGAACGTGATGGTACAGCGTTGTCTGTCCTCACCCAAGATCAAGCAGGTTCACATAAGCCTTGTGCTTATTTTTCTAGTACATTGGATTCAGTAGCCCAAGCACTCCCTGCGTGCTTAAAGTCAGTAGCAGCAACAGCGTTAGCAATAAGACAAAGTGACTCAATTGTTTTAGGTCATCAGTTAACAGTTCAAGTACCACATTCTGTAGAGGTTTTGTTAAACAGAACCCAGACTCAACACTTGACTATAGCACGACTGACAGGTTATGAATTAACACTATTTCAGCCACACATAGAAATCAGACGCTGCAGTATCCTGAACCCCGCAACACTATTACCAACAGTTATGACAGATCCAGCCCCACATGATTGTATAGAAATCATTAATGCAGTAACAAAGCCTAGACGAGATTTAACAGATGTTCCATTGACAAACCCAGACCTGACACTTTATGTGGACGGTTCATGCATGAGAACAAGTACAGGAGAATTAGTGGCCGCATATGCCGTGACCACTGAAACTGAAGTTAAAGAAACACATCGTATTGACACACTGTCTGCTCAAGCAGCAGAACTCATCGCTCTGACCCGAGCTTGTATTCTAGCCAAGAACAGAAATGTTAACATATACACTGATTCACGTTATGCATTCGGAGTTGTACATGACTTCGGAGTCCTCTGGCAAGAACGAGGTTTCCTGACCTCTCATGGGGCCAAGATTCAACACGGTCCCCTCATTCAAGCGCTGTTAGAAGCAATACATTTGTCCTCGGGCATATCAGTCATGAAGTGTAAGGCACATACTAAAGTTACAGATTCCGTTTCCCAGGGTAACGACCTGGCAGACCAGACAGCAAAACATACAGCACTGACTCACATCCAGATTACTGATGTGGCAAAGACAATAGTACGGATAAAGTGTATGGCAGTTAGAGATCCCGCCCTAGACGTAATTGACATTCAGACACATGCTACACCAGATGAAATAAAGAAATGGACTGAACTAGGAGGGATTCAGACAGATCAAGGTTGGATAACGAAGGAAAAATCTATATGGTTTCTCCCTGACTCAATGGTTCAAGTCATGATAAACACAGCACATAGCCCGGCACATCTAGGAGAGAAGGCGATGTTAGACAGTTTACAGAATCTCTGGTACAACAAACACTTACGAGCAGCAGCAAAACAGAAAGTGCGTACTTGCATGATCTGTTGTCAGTTCAATCCAGGTAAAAGCGTCCCTGTAGAACAAGGTGGATTTCATCCTCCCGATCACCCTTTTGAAGTCCTCCAGATGGATTATATCCAGATGAACAGTTGTCGAGGTTTTAAATATGTCCTTGTAGTTGTTTGTGCTCTGTCCCGCTGGACCGAAGCATACCCAGTTCCAGACTACACTGCTCCGACCACTGCCCGACAGTTGGTTCGTGAATTCTTCCCACGGTACGGTTTGCCCCGTGTCGTGTATTCAGATAACGGACAGCCATTCTCGTCCGAGTTGATGAAACAGGTTTCCCTTTTGCTAGGATATCAGTGGAGGTTCCACTGTGTCCGACATCCCGAAGCAGCAGGCCTTGTAGAAAGGCATAATCAGACACTAAAAATCCGCCTTGCAAAGATCTGTCAGGAAAAGGGGGTCGACTGGATAGTCGCCCTGCCCGTGGCACTATTCTACATGAGAATGGTCGCCCATTCAAGATCAGGGCTATCCCCGTACGAAGTGGTCTTTGGCAGACCACCGAATATGTGGGGGACGCCCATTCCGAAGAAAATAACTGATGTTGATTGCAATATGTTGACAGATTACCTTGCCTCCTTGATGTCTGCACTCCAATCATGTCGTTCACAGGTTGCCGCAGCCTTCCCTGACAACACCGATGTAAAGGCGCATGAGGTCCGTCCTGGGGACCTGGTACTCGTCCGGAATTTCGACCGGAAAAGTCCGCTGGAGCCCCGCTGGAAGTCTCCGAAGACCGTCCTCCTTACAACCAGGACCGCCGTGAAGATAGAGGGGAGAAAGGGGTGGGTCCACACGAGTCACATCAAACTTTGCAATGAACTAAAAAACGGACTAAAACAGGACTCTGACTCGTCCACCCCCACCAAAGACTGTGTTGAAAGAAAAGACGTTACAGTGTCTGAACGAGAAAAGACTCCCCAAGAACTATATCGTATGAAACTCCGATCTAGCAAGTCAGACAGTTTAATTGTTTAAGTCCTCCCCTAGGTGAATCGGTTAAATAGTTTCTGACATGTATCCCCTAGATCGAGATAGAGAGAGAGAGAGAGAAGCAAAGAAACGTACATACTGTAAATCACTGCGTAGTCACTGTATAGTGACGTTGTTAATAATGTTTTTTCTAAGTATTCTAATTATTATTGCCAGCATTCTGCTACCTATATATTGGCCTATTTTCAGGCGTGAAAAATCTGTTTACAATGTCTCTGCTGAACACACTTTTAGTGAACTTCCTGCACATGAACTCTCTTACAGACTTGCGCTGCGCAACAATACATTCATTAGTATGTTACACCACTCCCATCAGACAAATAATGCTACCGACTGCTGGATATGTGGCCGACTCCCTCCCTACCAGAATTACAAGGGAGCTCTGCCCCTCTTCCCGTACCCGTTCACTCACAATGGCTCCTGTGGGGCATGGTTTAAAATAATTAATTCCTTAGATCCTGATATTGCTGTTTCCGATGGGGGCTGGGTTTGGGGAAACTTGAACTTAGTCCTGCTCGACGTCTGTTATCCTGATAAAGAGGGACTTCCCACTCGAATAGGAACTGATCTAGAAAATGAAGTATATGGATTAGGTAATTACACAATTAGCCTTATGATCCTTTTACTGTAGAATCCGAGGATGCTCCAGTTCTGCCCCATATGTTAGTATTACCAGTCACAGGTGAATTATGTGTTAGCAAGAAAGGTTCAGTACACGTAGGTCATAGTAAATGCACTACTGTGGTCAAATTCAGTGATCATGGTAAATCGTCTTTCAAAGCTACCAGTCACTCCTATTTTGTTTGTGGTCATACCGCATACATACGTTTGCCTCCAGATTGGGATGGTACCTGTTACATTGCATTCCTTCTGCCACCTGTTTTTCTAGCTCCCCCAGATTACCATAGAAATACGAATCTAGTACCGAATAGACCCAAAAGAGATATTCCACTTGTCGACTACACCGAAACGGCATGGGAACAGTACACTGATTTCAATAAAGGATTCTTTTTCTTTCTAGGACCTGTCCAAAATAGTAAATTAATACGTAGATTAACTAGAACACTTGAAGCAGTAGTACATGAAACTGCCTCCGCCTTAGGTAACTTAACAGAGGAGCAATCTGCTATGCGGGTTGTTGTCCTTCAAAATCGTCTTGTTATTGACGTCATCTTGGCAGATAGAGGTGGAGCCTGTAAGGTCATCGGGTCAAGTTGCTGCGTTTTCATCCCACAAAATGCACCATCTGTTTATGAAGCTATTACCCGTCTGCATAAAATTGCGAATCAAATACATCAGAATCCAGGCACCTGGACTTGGTCCGGTTGGTTCTGGACAACGTTGACAGCTTGGGGATGGAAGATCTTATCCTTCCTAGGCATTGGCCTTGTTATAGTATTCAGCTGCTGCCTGTGCCTACAGTGTGGGCCAGCGATATGTGGACTGTGTGCCACCTCGTGCATTGAACATTCCAGTTGTCTCTCAAACAGTCAAAGAAAGAAAGATGAACATATAATGTTACAAGAACAAACCGATCGATTTATGAGGATCGATATATCATGAAGGGTCCGTAGGGAACAAGGAGGGAATGAGGTAATCTAAATTTTATGGTCAAGTTGTGTTCCCTAGCGAGTACCCCACCGACTCCATGTACGAGTTAAAGTGCATGTAACTTCCCTCCTGTGTCAGCTATGAAGACGCAAATACATTTGCGTCCAACGTTAACATGTCCTCTTTCAGACCCACCATGAATGGGTCGAATGGTCCGTTCCTAAGTATGCTATGCCAACGTCTTTTTGTAGTGTACTCCTACGTTTTTCAGCTCTGGCTGAAGTAGGCCCTGAATCTCTGCCACCGAGCCTCTTTTCTGGCTTCTGACTCCGAGAAATCTCTGCCCAGGCAGCCCCCGTACTCGTGAACTCTGACTTACTTTCAGCGCGGCCCCTCGCGCTCGGCTCAGCCTGCTGCCTGCCAAGATTGACTATAACCTTCGAGTTATCTGTTTCCCTCCCCGAAAATACATTCCTGCCTGCTAGCTTCAGTAAACATCCTTCCTCAGCTACAGGGCTGAAGGGCCGACCTGTCTCTGTGCAAGTAATTCATAGCTTCGTTGCCATGCTTCCATGGAAGGCCCCATGCCCCCACGCTTCTCATACAGACACTCAGGCGCTTATACACGCACTCACAGCAAGTATAAAATAGCTTTTGCTCTAGAGACCTTTCTGCCCAGATAGCTTAGTTCCTAAACATCAGATATCAGATATGATAGAAGCACAAGTGGATCTGACATGCCAGACTTCTGTCTCTTTCCGTCCGTGTAAATGTCAAATCCCCTGCACCCTTCCAATTACACGTCATGCAGCTGCGTGCGCATCCAAGCTTCCGATTTCTGCTGACATTGCCACATTTTCTGTTAGTGCCACCCCTTTGTGACACCTATCAGTGACGTTTCCAGAACACACCTCTAGTTCACGCCTCTTGATTACGCACATGTACCACGTGTATATTGTTATCTTGTCTTCTCTCAGCTGTTACGCCTTCTATACTGTTTTAAATGGTGTACAATAAGTATATAAGCTATGTACTGTTAATAAAATGTTAGCGCGCTCATCTATCCCTTCTGACACCCTGTGTGGTGGTCAGAACATGATATCTTGGCCATGACCATTCCTTTTTAAGGAATAAAACCCTTAGAACTCTAACACCACGGACTCTGTCTTTTTTCACCCGATCTGAGTTATTATTGATTAAGTACTTACCTGCATAGAAATTAAGAGAGTAAATTAATTATTTACGTCAGGGTGTGCCCTGCTATGTTAGGGTTTTCCCCTAATATTCAAAGGTATGCACACGCTCCAGTAGGAACGCTCTTAACAAAGGATTACGTCTGGTGGAATGGCATAAGTTAAGAACCATGTACTTAGTTTTTCCTGTATTAATCTCCAGGCCCCTTTGCCTGCAAACGCCTTCAAACCGATCAAGAATTCTTGTCAACCTCAGTGGTGTTTTTGAAAGCAGTAGTGTGCCATCTACAAACATTAAAGCAGGGACCCTGATATTCGCCAGACTTGGTACATTCATCTCACATTATTTCAGGTAGAATACTAGGTCATTGATATACAAGGTAAATGAGGTAGGGGCGAGGGAACAGCCCTGTATACCACTCTGTTGACTGGGAACGGATTAGTCAGTTCACCCAGCTGGCCACATCTGACTTGTGCATAATTATTTTCATGGAGCTTGATAATGATATCCAGAAGATGTTGGGGAGCCCCTATATAAACAAGTACCTGCCAAAGAGAGGATCTAGGTAGACGGTTGTACACAGATGGGTCAAGCTATCCTGGCTGAGGAGGGCTGAAAGCCCGAAACCGGTCCAATACATGGCTCTTCGACGGATCCAGAGCGACCCCCATCCCCGCCTTCCCCCCACCAGCGCCTTCAGACCCTCACGGGTGAGTAGCGTGCTCTATAAACCCCTGATTGATTGATTTGATTGATTGATTGTAAATCTACGAATACCACAGAGATGTCTGCCCCCAAGGAGGACTGCTTTCCAAAATAAAAGCTGGCAACAGAACACCTAATCTATTGTGCTGCTGCGTTCTCAAAATCCAGCTTGCAGGGGAGAAAAAATCTATTTCGTACTCACCCATTCTTGTAGTTTGTCCAATATTATCCTACAGAATAGCTTTTCAAAACTGTCTATGAGGCTTATAGGCCTATAGTTAATTGAGAGAGCTCAACAACCCTTTTTAGGTCGAGCCTACAGCAGTGGGCATGCGCTGCTTGCTCGACATTTAGTATGGGGCTTCGGAAATCGCACCAAGCTCACCACACACTCTTGCGTGTGTTTTCTTTTTCCTCACAGGCTAATGGGCTTTGCATGCGTCTTTCAAATAAAGACAGCACTCAATTGGGCAAAGGCGGGTTCATGTCCCGCCTTTGCTCCGCCCTCGGCCTATTGGTGTCGGTAACCCGCACAGGCCACATCTGTTTTCAATTATCAATATCGTGCCCAGACATGTGCGCGATAATTGAAAACAGATCGCTCGCTGTGGCGCGTGTTCGCGCACTACTCGTGGGCTTGTTAACTTGATTGTTTTCATGCTTTTGACCCGTGGCTGCTTCCGCTCGGTTATCATTCCGAGTCACCCACAAAAACTGTATGGACACGGCGCCAGTTTATAAAAATATATATTTCATGGTGCGCACATAACTTGTTCCTCTACTGACTACCACCCTCCACCCCACGTAATTTGGTATCTTTTCATTGGAAGTCCAGCTGACAGAACCATGGGTTTTTCACTGTCCTCTTAGCTGTACCTCCCTTGGGGTCCCCCCCCTTTCTCACTCCTCTAGTGCCAACCCCTCGCCTCTCCCCTTCTAAACGATCTACTCATTCACCCTTTAGACACCGATTCACACACTTTTTGGGGAGTAGAGGGAGCATGTCCTTGGCTCTCCTCCCACCTATACGAGGAGGTCTAGATGCGCTGAGGTACTTCCCAATCACAGTCCGCGTTACTCATATGACCCTCCTTCACATCCACCAATCGTATCGTACCTTAAATTGCGTGGACAACCTCGAGGCGTGATCAACCTTTGCCCCTGACCGATGGCTGGCAGCAACAGCAGTATATACTTTTCCACCAATACAGGCGCTTTACGTCTAATATGTCGCGACGCGAGCAGGAGGCGCCCCTCATTAAAGTGCAGGAATTGTGAGGTGCGTCAGACGGGTAGGTAACGTTGTCCGCAAGATTGAGAGCATTGCGAGTCATTTGTCAAAGAAAGGCACACACGTGCACATCTTTAAATAAAGGAAACAAAAACTATGTAGGAGTGCAGGATATGTTACTCACAAAATAATAACGTTAATCGATATACTCTATACATTTCGATAAATCTTTCTCACACCCAAATACAAAGTACTGCGGATAAGGTACACCAACACTGAACGAATATTATGTCCGGACCAGAGGCTCTGATTATGCTCATCTTTCTTTACTGACATTTCTAAGTTATGCTAAACTTTCCGAAATTGACTTTTCAGTAAAGAGAGTTGACCATTATCAGAGCCTAATTGTCCTAACTGGAATTTTCTTTTACGTCCGATAGGAAATTTTTAATTCTCCGCAAAATACCTTCAAAAATGGCTAATGCTCCAGAAGCCTCTATGCCCTAGGTGGAGTCACCAGAAGTGGAAAGTAATGCAAGTGAAATGAGCATAATCACCCCATGGGTCTCCAGAACTGGATCCTACTGCAGGTGAGACCAGGGTCTGACTGGGACAGAAAATAGGCCCCATGCACCACATTAAAAAAGTACCCCCTCATTAGCGAATCAGATAGTTAAAAAAGAAAACATATTTTCAAATCAAGGCAGTTATACAGCTTGTTTTTACAAGTTTAATAGTGCTTTGCAAGGAATGATAGAACTCATGCATTTGTGTTTGCTGTAGGCAATGTTTGTGGTAATAAAGAAATCAACAGTTAAAACGGGCGCAGCAGACCACAAAACAATCGTTTGCAATGCAATAGGTTTCGCAATTGCGAGATTTTGAGCTATTGGCATTGTAAATGACAATGCCTTTTATTTGTGTTTAAAAACCCTGCATTAATTAAAGGCATTGTCATTTACAATACCAATAGGTCAAACTTTCTATAATGCGAGACCTATTGCATTGCAAATGCTCGTTGAAAATAGGTAGTATTTCTTACCCGGACAAGGTGGGGGGATTTAAGCCCCTTTCAGAATGGCATTAAAAATTAATGCAAAATAGGAGCTCCAGATCTTTATCTCATCTAGGAATAGATCCCCTAGGATCTTATCTAGCCCGTGTGCTTTATTATCGCTTGACGTATCTCTGTAGATGTGATGTAGGTGGCCTCCAGACATTCACTCGACTCTGGGGGTCTACTCGCACAAGAATGAAGTCCTGCAAGTCTTCCACTGCAGAGCTCGCATAGTTCCATTGGGCCTGTCAGAACACTTTGGGGATCTTCAGTGCACCTGGCATGGAATACAAACTAGAAAAGTGAGCGACCCAGACTGAAGCCGCAATGTGATATTTAATTGGACAAAAGTTATCACGACTTCCAGTGGACACAATATTACAGAAGAAACGGTGATCTCGCCTCTGACTGCAACCAGCAGACCACCCCATCTCCCACGCTCCCAATGTTTTTCAGCTTCTATAGCGGTATTTTATACCCCTTCCTGGATATCTGAATCTGCAATCTATTTTGTTGCTTTATGGCATCAGAGAGTGCTGCCCTTGCCCCTCTACACTGCTTGTTGTGCCAAGAGGGAGGCCTTTTCCCCCCAATTGCCTGATTTATCTCCACAAAGAAATGTCTTAATCTTAAAAATAAATGGTTGTGCAAGGTGTTGATATTGTCCAATGTCTCCATTTATTCAACAACAGTTCAAGTAATAGCAGCACCCCCGACGCCATCGTCCAGTAGCGGCTGGCAGGCAATGAGGGTGGAGGGCGGGGGTAGGGCGCGGTGGTGTGTGGTGGGAGCGAGGGACAAAATGAAATGAGGGGAAAAAACACTTACCTCTTTTGCCGTCCACATTTTTCCTATGCTTCTCTGGGAGTCCTGAATCAGGAAACACCCAGACTTCCCACAGCCAATCACAACGCTGCAATGTAGCGTTATGATTGGCTCCCCTAAGCCAATCACAGGACTGCCATGTAAAGGGAGCAATCCCACTGGTTCCCATTCTTTAACTATATTACATGCATACTACTCAGAAATATATGAGCCACCGATGGCCAAACTTTAAATGTGGCACTGGCCTTTATAGTTGGCACTTGCCATTATACTGATCAATCAAATCATAATGATCTAGCTGGCTACAGGTGTGACTCTTTATCACCATCCCAGACACATCCCCCTAACGCTTCATCCCAGCTGGTGACTCCTGTGAGAGACGGGCCTTATTTCTATCTTGTGGTTGTGCTGCTTCTCATCAGATTGCAGAGGTGGAGAAAGCCACACCAATGGTGGTGAAGGTGCCTCTGGGGCAGACAATCTTGGGGTTGTGTCTGAATTCCTTGGTGGGGAAGATGAAGTCAATTCAGAATCCTGGGTCTGGCTAGCTTGACATAACTTATTTGTGCCAGGCTTATATTTTTTAAAAACAAAGTGCCAATCGTGACATATGGGGACTTAAAAGTGGCGGGTAGCAACAAGTGATTCAACTGGAGGTAACGCTGCAGTAGCACCTTGAGTATCTTTGATGAGGGGGCCATACTTATGGGGTAGTTCCTTAATGTTTCCTGGTGAACCTTATCTTCCTCATTATTATCCTGAAGAACCTTTTCATCACTCTCTGTCTTTTGCTAATACCGGGTACAGACCTACCACACCACTATATTTCTTAGCATCTTTCTGTGCTTTGAAATGTTTTCACAATTTTCCTCCAAGTGTCCAACAGACCCTGAACTCTCAATGTATATGTTCTGCTTACAGCTGCATGCCATTGTAGATAGGCATTCCACAGACCTCATTAACTTTTTTTTTTTAAAACCAGATTTTATTGGCATTTCAAAACAAATACAAAGCACACATTCAATGGTTATCAACCATGTCTTTCTTACATTGGTATTCGGCCACAAAGTGGTATTATTCTTTTACTATGTTAAAGGTAACAACCCCGTTATACAGAACCTCTCCCCTCCTTCCTTGAGTTGCATCTGACATATAATCACAAGCAAAACCAAAGGGGATGATGGACGGAGCGTTGACAACACAAACACTCACCCACAGTCAACTGATCAGGGTTTAATCCATCACCGTTCTTTATCTCACTCCGCCACCCAGTTCAGACATGGCCATATGCAAATCAGTCTGACCCTGTGCCTCATGGGAACAGTCCAGCCCGAACTGCCAAGCCATGTCTTCCATGGACCGGAATCAAGCTTCCCAGGACCGATTTCTGGCATTACAGCCATCTTCAGCCAGGCTTGCTTGAATCCAGTGGCAAAGTGAGCAAGGGACTCACGTCTGAGCATACCCTGCCAACTTAGGGCGAACAAAGAAAAACCAAAGGAAATGATGGACGGAGCGTTGACAATACAAACACTCACCCCCAGTCAACTGATCTGGTTTTAATCCATCACCGTTCTTTAGCTCACTCCGCCACCCCAGTTCAGACATGGCCATATGCAAATCAGTCTGACCCTGGGCCTCATGGGAACAGTCCAGCCCGAACTGCCAAGCCATGTCTTCCCTGGACCGGAATCAAGCTTCCCAGGACCGGTTTCGGGCATTACAGCCGTCTTCAGCCAGGCTTGCTTGAATCCAGTGGCAAAGTGAGCAAGGGACTCACGTCTGAGCATACCCTGCCAACTTAGGACGAACAAAGAAAAACCAAAGGGGATGATGGACGGAGCGTTGACAATACAAACACTCACCCCCAGTCAACTGATCTGGGTTTAATTTATCACCGTTCTTTAGCTCACTCCGCCACCCCAGTTCAGACATGGCCATATGCAAATCAGTCTGACCCTGTGCCTCATGGGAACAGTCCAGCCCAGTGATGGATTAAACCCAGATCAGTTGACTGGGGGTGAGTGCTTGTATTGTTAACGCTCCGTCCATCCTTTGGTTTTTCCATATAATCACAAGCTGCATGTTCTGGTAAGGCGCATGAATCACTTTTTCACAAACAATAGACTTTGACCTTTTGGGGTAGGCTTCTATTCAAAGCCCTACTCAGCCGTTCTCTTAGTCCGGGGCTGCAGGTTGCGGGGTGCTCGTCCTGCTCTCGTCATCTCGGTTCGTAGCTAGCAATTTATTCACTAGACCTTTCCATGCTCTGGCTCTATCCAATTTGCCTATCCCGTGTTGGGCCTCCATAAGCAATAACCTACCCTCTGCCCCCGCCCATCTTTCCAGCTCATTAGTCCAGGAGGTGAACCGTGATCCTGGGTCCTCCGGTGACTTCCAGTTCCTGGCTATTTCTCTTTTAGCTAGGACGTATGCCAGGTCCTGGAACTTTCCAGTTATCTTGTTTTTGGCCGTGTGGGGGAACCACCCTTATAGGTAGTGCTCCAGGGTGTGTGGGAGGTCCTTGGTTATGAGTTCACCCACTACTCATCGTACTTCCTCCCAAAAAGGTTGAAGCGTGGGCCAGTCACAGAACATGTGGATTAAGTGCGCCTCCCTTTCCCTGCAGCTCGGGCATGCTGCTGGTGTCTGTGCCAAAGTATCTCCAGATTCTGGACGGTGTAAGGTACGCTCTATGCAGGACATAGAAATGAATTAGTTTGAACCTTGCATTTCGGGACATCTTCGGCGTCTAGGATCTTATCCCATTCCGTCTCTGGAATTTGTTTCCCTAGATCTTCCTCCCATTGTAGACGCAGGCGCTCTAGTGGCTATTGTGCAGGGCCGGACTGGGAACCAAAACCGGCCCTGGCAATGTGCTCGGACGGCCGCCCTAAATGGCCCAGTAACAAAAATGGCCCCCAGGGGCCCCAAACCGGCCCCCCACCTGTCTGGTGCACCGGGGGATTGCGCGGTGCCCGCTATGGCAAGTCCGGCCCTGCAGTTTTGCGTTTTGTTGTATGGCTTTGTAAAGGCACGAAACTGTCCTAATCCTCCCCGCAGATAGTGTCACATACCTGCACCCTTCCAGTGCCCGCGGTTTGGCTTCCCCTCTCCCCAGTGGCGTCCAATCCCTCTCATGAAGGCCCTATACTTCAGAAAGTGGCCTCCTGGTAACTCGTACGCGGCTCTCGGCTCTTCAAATGGTAGCAATGCAGAGTCCTTGTACAAGTCTCCCATTGTTTTCAGTCCTGCTTCCACCCAGTCCTTTAGCCCTGTCAAGTACCCTCCCTGTGGTAGATGGTGCAGCAGTGTCTCATTATCTTTCTTATGTATAAATAATTTCAAAATTAGCCCTCCTTGGGGAACCTTAAATCTGCTCCATCTATAGTGTGAAACGTCCAGTACTTCAACCAGCGACACATTTGGACTCTTTTAATCCCATATAGGGAGGGCACGCTTTGAGCGGCTTGGGACCGTCCTTTGATTCTTCAACCCAGGGGCGTAACAAATGCCCCCGCAGTGCTGGGGGGCCCCCCTCTCTTCAGTAAATGAATGGGGCCCCCTCAACTCTTCTTTAGAGAGGTGTGAGAGAGGCTTGCACTAAAGCAAGTCTCTCTCCTTCTAAAGCAGGTGCAGGCTGTCTGCAACCTGCTCGGAGCCCCTCCCGCTGACTGAAGAGAAACAATGTAACAACTTACATTGTTTCTTCATTGGGTGCAAGGGGGTGGCCGAGAAGGGTGCAAGGCAGAGGGCGAGAAGGGTGCAAGGCATGGGGGAGAAGGGTGCAAAGCAAACGGGAGAAGGGTGCAAGGTAGAGGGGAGAAGGGTGCAAGGCAGAGGAGAGAAGGGTGCAAGGTAAAGAAGGGTGCAAGGCAGAGGGGAGAAGGGTGCAAGGCAGAGAGGAGAAGGGTGCAAGGCAAAGAGGAGAAGGGTTAAAGGTGGAGGGGAGAAGGGTGTAAGGCAGAGGGTAGAATGGTGCAAGGTAGAGAAGGGTGCAAGGCGGAGGGGGAGAAGGGTGCAAGGTAGAGGGGAGAAGGGTGCAAGGCAGAGGGGAAAGGGTGCAATGCAGAGGGGAGAAGGGTGCAAGGCAGAGAGGAGAAGGGCGCAAGGCAGAGAGGAGAAGGGTGCAAGGTAGAGAAGGGTGCAATGGGGAGGGGAGAAGGGTGAAAGACAGAGGGAAGAAGGGGCAACGGGGAGGGGGAGAAGGGTGCAAGGCAGAGGGGAGAAGGGTGCAAGGGAGAGAGGAGAAGGGTGCATGGCAGAGTGGAGAAGGGTGCAAGGTAGAGAAAGGTGCAAGGCGGAGGGGAGAAGGGTGCAAGGCAGAGGTGAGAAGGGTGCAAGGCAGAGGGGAGAATGGTGCAAGGTAGAGGGGAGAAGGTTGCAAGGTAGAAGGGAGAAGGGTGCAAGGCAGGGGCAGAAGGGTGCAAGGTGGAGAAGGGTGCGAGGCAGAGGGGAGAAGGGTGCAAGGCAGAGAGGAGAAGGGTGGAAGGTAGCGAGGATAATGGTGCAAGGTGGAGGGGAGAAGGGTGCAAGGCAGAGGGGAAAAGGGTGGAAGGTTGAGAAGGGTGCAAGGCGGAGGGGGAGAGGGTGCAAGGCAGAGAGGAGAAGGGTGCCAGGCAGAGGGGAGAAGGGTGCAAGGCAGAGAGGAGAAGGGTGCAAGGTAGAGAGGAGAAGCGTGCAAGGTAGAGAAGGGTGCACGGCGGAGGGGAGAAGGGTGCAAGGCAGAGGGGAGAAGGCTGCAACATGGAGGGAGAGAAGGATGCAAGTCAGAGGGGAGAAAGGTGCAAGGCAAAGAGGAGAAGGGCGCAAGGCAGAGAGGAGAAGGGTGCAAAGGAGAGAAGGGTGCAAGGCAGAGGGGAGAAGGGTGCAAGGCAGAGGGGAGAAGGGTGCAAGGCAGAGGGGAGAAGTGTGCAACGGGGAGGGGAGAAGGGAGCAAGGCAGAGGGGAGAAGGGTGTAAGGCAGAGAGTAGAAGTGTACAAGGCAGAGGGAAGAAGGGTGCAAGGCAGAGAGGAGAAGGGTGCAAGGCAGAGGGGAGAAGGGTGAAAGCCAGAGGGGAGAAGGGCGCAAGGCAGAGAGGAGAAGGGTGCAAGGTAGAGAAGGGTGCAAGGCGGAGTCCTGCAAGGCAGAGGGGAGAAGGGTGCAAGGCAGAGGGGAGGAGGGTGCAAGGCAGAGGGGAGATGGGTGCAAGGCAGAGGGGAGATGGGTGCAAGGCAGAGGGGAGAAGGGAGCAAGGCAGAGGGGAGAAGGGTGTAAGGCAGAGAGTAGAAGTGGGCAAGGCAGAGGGAAGAAGGGTGCAAGGCAGAGAGGAGAAGGGCGCAAGGCAGAGGGGAGAAGGGTGAAAGCCAGAGGGGAGAAGGGTGCAGGGCAGAGGGGAAAAGGGTGCAAGGCAGAGGGGAGAATGATGCAAGGTAGAAAAGGGTGCAAGGTGGAGGTGGAGTAGGGTGCAAGGCAGAGGGGGGAAAGGTGCAAGGCAGAGGGGAGAAGGGTGCAAGGCAGAGGGGAGAAGGTTGCAAGGCAGAGGGGAGAAGGTTGCAAGGCAGAGGGAAGAAGGGTGCAAGGCAGAGAGGAGAAGGGTGCAAGGCAGAGGGGAGAAGGTTGCAAGGCAGAGAGGAGAAGGGTGCAAGGGAAAGAGGAGCAGGGTGCAAGGCAGAGAAGAGAAGGGTGCAAGGCAGAGAGGAGAAGGGTGCAAGGCAGAGGGTAGGAGGGTGCAAGGCAGAAGGGAGAAGGTTGCAAGGTAGAGAAGGCTGCAAGGCAGAGGGGAGAAGGGTGCAAGGCAGAGAGGAGAAGGGTGCAAGGCAGAGAGGAGAAGGGTGCAAGGCAGAGGGGAGAAGGGTGCAAGGTAGAGAGATGAAGGGTGCAAGGCAGAGAGGAGAAGGGTGCAAGGCGGAGTGGAGAAGGGTGCTAGGCAGAGGGGAGAATGGTGCAACAGGGAGTGGGGAGAAGGGTGCAAGGCGGAGGGGAGAAGGATGCAAGGCAGAGGGCGGAATGGTGCAAGGCAGAGGAGAGAATGGTGCAAGGCAGAGTGGAGAAGGGTGCAATGGGGAAGGAAGAAGGGTGCAAGGCAGAGGGGAGAAGGGTGCAAGGCAGAGGGGAGAAGGGTGCAAGGCAGAGGGGAGAAGTGTGCAACGGGGAGGGGAGAAGGGAGCAAGGCAGAGGGGAGAAGGGTGTAAGGCAGAGAGTAGAAGTGTACAAGGCAGAGGGAAGAAGGGTGCAAGGCAGAGAGGAGAAGGGTGCAAGGCAGAGGGGAGAAGGGTGAAAGCCAGAGGGGAGAAGGGCGCAAGGCAGAGAGGAGAAGGGTGCAAGGTAGAGAAGGGTGCAAGGCGGAGTCCTGCAAGGCAGAGGGGAGAAGGGTGCAAGGCAGAGGGGAGGAGGGTGCAAGGCAGAGGGGAGATGGGTGCAAGGCAGAGGGGAGATGGGTGCAAGGCAGAGGGGAGAAGGGAGCAAGGCAGAGCGGAGAAGGGTGTAAGGCAGAGAGTAGAAGTGGGCAAGGCAGAGGGAAGAAGGGTGCAAGGCAGAGAGGAGAAGGGCGCAAGGCAGAGGGGAGAAGGGTGAAAGCCAGAGGGGAGAAGGGTGCAGGGCAGAGGGGAAAAGGGTGCAAGGCAGAGGGGAGAATGATGCAAGGTAGAAAAGGGTGCAAGGCGGAGGTGGAGTAGGGTGCAAGGCAGAGGGGGGAAAGGTGCAAGGCAGAGGGGAGAAGGGTGCAAGGCAGAGGGGAGAAGGTTGCAAGGCAGAGGGGAGAAGGTTGCAAGGCAGAGGGAAGAAGGGTGCAAGGCAGAGAGGAGAAGGGTGCAAGGCAGAGGGGAGAAGGTTGCAAGGCAGAGAGGAGAAGGGTGCAAGGGAAAGAGGAGCAGGGTGCAAGGCAGAGAAGAGAAGGGTGCAAGGCAGAGAGGAGAAGGGTGCAAGGCAGAGGGTAGGAGGGTGCAAGGCAGAAGGGAGAAGGTTGCAAGGTAGAGAAGGCTGCAAGGCAGAGGGGAGAAGGGTGCAAGGCAGAGAGGAGAAGGGTGCAAGGCAGAGAGGAGAAGGGTGCAAGGCAGAGGGGAGAAGGGTGCAAGGTAGAGAGATGAAGGGTGCAAGGCAGAGAGGAGAAGGGTGCAAGGCGGAGTGGAGAAGGGTGCTAGGCAGAGGGGAGAATGGTGCAACAGGGAGTGGGGAGAAGGGTGCAAGGCGGAGGGGAGAAGGATGCAAGGCAGAGGGCGGAATGGTGCAAGGCAGAGGAGAGAATGGTGCAAGGCAGAGTGGAGAAGGGTGCAATGGGGAAGGAAGAAGGGTGCAAGGCAGAGGGGAGAAGGGTGCAAGGCGGAGGGGAGAAGAGTACAAGGCAGAGGAGAGAAAGGTGCAAAGTCAGAGACGAGAAGGGTGCAAAGCAGAGGGGAGAAGGGTGCAAGGTAGAGAGGAGAAGTGTGCAAGGTAGAGAAGGGTGCAAGGCCGAGAGGAGAAGGGTGCATGGCAGAGAGGGGAAAGGTGCAAGGTAGAGAAGGGTGCAAGGCAGAGGGGGAGAAGTGTGCAAGGCAGAGGGAAGAAGGGTGCAAGGCAGAGAGGAGAAGGGTGCAAGGCAGAGGGAAGAAGGGTGAGATCCAGAGGGGAGAAGGGCGCAAGGCAGAGAGGAGAACGGTGTAAGGCAGAGGGAAGAAGGGTGCAAGGCAGAGAGGAGAAGGGTGTAAGGCAGAGGGGAGAAGGGTGAGATCCAGAGGGGAGAAGGGCACAAGGCAGAGAGGAGAAGGGTGTAAGGTAGAGAAGGGTGCAAGGTAGAGAAAGGTGCAAGGCGGAGGGGAGAAGGGTGCAAGGCAGAGGTGAGAAGGGTGCAAGGCAGAGGGGAGAATGGTGCAAGGTAGAGGGGAGAAGGTTGCAAGGTAGAAGGGAGAAGGGTGCAAGGCAGGGGCAGAAGGGTGCAAGGTGGAGAAGGGTGCGAGGCAGAGGGGAGAAGGGTGCAAGGCAGAGAGGAGAAGGGTGGAAGGTAGCGAGGAGAATGGTGCAAGGTGGAGGGGAGAAGGGTGCAAGGCAGAGGGGAAAAGGGTGGAAGGTTGAGAAGGGTGTAAGGCGGAGGGGGAGAGGGTGCAAGGCAGAGAGGAGAAGGGTGCCAGGCAGAGGGGAGAAGGGTGCAAGGCAGAGAGGAGAAGGGTGCAAGGTAGAGAGGAGAAGCGTGCAAGGTAGAGAAGGGTGCACGGCGGAGGGGAGAAGGGTGCAAGGCAGAGGGGAGAAGGCTGCAACATGGAGGGAGAGAAGGATGCAAGTCAGAGGGGAGAAAGGTGCAAGGCAAAGAGGAGAAGGGCGCAAGGCAGAGAGGAGAAGGGTGCACAGGAGAGAAGGGTGCAAGGCAGAGGGGAGAAGGGTGCAAGGCAGAGGGGAGAAGGGTGCAAGGCAGAGGGGAGAAGTGTGCAACGGGGAGGGGAGAAGGGAGCAAGGCAGAGGGGAGAAGGGTGTAAGGCAGAGAGTAGAAGTGTACAAGGCAGAGGGAAGAAGGGTGCAAGGCAGAGAGGAGAAGGGTGCAAGGCAGAGGGGAGAAGGGTGAAAGCCAGAGGGGAGAAGGGCGCAAGGCAGAGAGGAGAAGGGTGCAAGGTAGAGAAGGGTGCAAGGCGGAGTCCTGCAAGGCAGAGGGGAGAAGGGTGCAAGGCAGAGGGGAGGAGGGTGCAAGGCAGAGGGGAGATGGGTGCAAGGCAGAGGGGAGATGGGTGCAAGGCAGAGGGGAGAAGGGAGCAAGGCAGAGGGGAGAAGGGTGTAAGGCAGAGAGTAGAAGTGGGCAAGGCAGAGGGAAGAAGGGTGCAAGGCAGAGAGGAGAAGGGCGCAAGGCAGAGGGGAGAAGGGTGAAAGCCAGAGGGGAGAAGGGTGCAGGGCAGAGGGGAAAAGGGTGCAAGGCAGAGGGGAGAATGATGCAAGGTAGAAAAGGGTGCAAGGCGGAGGTGGAGTAGGGTGCAAGGCAGAGGGGGGAAAGGTGCAAGGCAGAGGGGAGAAGGGTGCAAGGCAGAGGGGAGAAGGTTGCAAGGCAGAGGGGAGAAGGTTGCAAGGCAGAGGGAAGAAGGGTGCAAGGCAGAGAGGAGAAGGGTGCAAGGCAGAGGGGAGAAGGTTGCAAGGCAGAGAGGAGAAGGGTGCAAGGGAAAGAGGAGCAGGGTGCAAGGCAGAGAAGAGAAGGGTGCAAGGCAGAGAGGAGAAGGGTGCAAGGCAGAGGGTAGGAGGGTGCAAGGCAGAAGGGAGAAGGTTGCAAGGTAGAGAAGGCTGCAAGGCAGAGGGGAGAAGGGTGCAAGGCAGAGAGGAGAAGGGTGCAAGTCAGAGAGGAGAAGGGTGCAAGGCAGAGGGGAGAAGGGTGCAAGGTAGAGAGATGAAGGGTGCAAGGCAGAGAGGAGAAGGGTGCAAGGCGGAGTGGAGAAGGGTGCTAGGCAGAGGGGAGAATGGTGCAACAGGGAGTGGGGAGAAGGGTGCAAGGCGGAGGGGAGAAGGATGCAAGGCAGAGGGCGGAATGGTGCAAGGCAGAGGAGAGAATGGTGCAAGGCAGAGTGGAGAAGGGTGCAACGGGGAAGGAAGAAGGGTGCAAGGCAGAGGGGAGAAGGGTGCAAGGAGGAGGGGAGAAGAGTACAAGGCAGAGGAGAGAAAGGTGCAAAGTCAGAGACGAGAAGGGTGCAAAGCAGAGGGGAGAAGGGTGCAAGGTAGAGAGGAGAAGTGTGCAAGGTAGAGAAGGGTGCAAGGCCGAGAGGAGAAGGGTGCATGGCAGAGAGGGGAAAGGTGCAAGGTAGAGAAGGGTGCAAGGCAGAGGGGGAGAAGTGTGCAAGGCAGAGGGAAGAAGGGTGCAAGGCAGAGAGGAGAAGGGTGCAAGGCAGAGGGAAGAAGGGTGAGATCCAGAGGGGAGAAGGGCGCAAGGCAGAGAGGAGAACGGTGTAAGGCAGAGGGAAGAAGGGTGCAAGGCAGAGAGGAGAAGGGTGTAAGGCAGAGGGGAGAAGGGTGAGATCCAGAGGGGAGAAGGGCACAAGGCAGAGAGGAGAAGGGTGTAAGGTAGAGAAGGGTGCAAGGCGGAGTGGTGCAAGGCAGAGGGGAGAATGGTGCAAGGCAGAGGGGAGAAGGGTGCAAGGCAGAGGGGAGAAGGGTGTAAGGCAGAGAGTAGAAGTGTGCAAGGCAGAGGGAAGAAGGGTGCAAGGCAGAGAGGAGAAGGGTGCAAGGCAGAGGGGAGAAGGGTGAAAGCCAGAGGGGAGAAGGGTGCAGGGCAGGGGGGAAAAGGGTGCAAGGCAGAGGGGAGAATGATGCAAGGTAGAAAGGGTGCAAGGTGGAGGTGGAGTAGGGTGCAAGGCAGAGGGGGGAATGGTGCAAGGCAGAGGGGAGAAGGGTGCAAGGCAGAGGGGAGAAGATTGCAAGGCAGAGGGAAGAAGGGTGCAAGGCAGAGAGGAGAAGGGTGCAAGGCAGAGGGGAGAAGGTTGCAAGGTAGAGAAGGCTGCAAGGCAGAAGGGAGAAGGGTGCAAGGCAGAGAGGAGAAGGGTGCAAGGGAAAGAGGAGCAGGGTGCAAGGCAGAGAAGAGAAGGGTGCAAGGCAGAGAGGAGAAGGATGCAAGGCAGAGGGTTGGAGGGTGCAAGGCAGAGGGGAGAAGGGTGCAACGGGGATGGGAGAAGGGGGCAAGGCAGAGGGGAGAAGGATGCAAGGCAGAGGGCGGAATGGTGCAAGGCAAAGGAGAGAATGGTGCAAGGCAGAGTGGAGAAGGGTGCAATGGGGAAGGAAGAAGGGTGCAAGGCAGAGGGGAGAAGGGTGCAAGGCGGAGGGGAGAAGAGCACAAGGCAGAGGGGAGAAAGGTGCAAAGTCAGAGAGGAGAAGGGTGCAAGGCAGAGGGGAGAAGGGTGCAAGGCAGAGAGGAGAAGGGTGCAAGGCCGAGAGGAGATGGGTGCATGGCAGAGAGGGGAAAGGTGCAAGGTAGAGAAGGGTGCAAGGCAGAGGGGGAAAAGGGTGCAAGGCAGAGGGGAGAAGGGTGCAAGGCAGAGGGGAGAAGGGTGCAAGGCAGAGAGGAGAAGAGTGCAAGGCAGGGAGGAGAAGGGTGCAAGGCAGAGAGGAGAAGGGTGCAATGCAGAGGGGAGAAGGGTGCAAGGCAGAGAGGAGAAGGGTGCAAGGCAGATGGGAGAAGGGTGCAAGGGAGAGGGGAGAAAGGTGCAAGGCAGAGGGGAGAAGGGTGCAAGGCAGAAGGGAGAATAGTGCAAGTTAAAGGGGATAATGGTCCAAGGTAGAAAAGGGTGCAAGACGGAGGTGGAGTAGGGTACAAGGGGGAGGGGAGAAGGGTACAAGGGGGAGGGGAGGAAGGGTGCAAGGGGGAGGGCGAGAAGGGTGCAAGGCAGAGGGGAGAAGGGTGCAAGGGGGATGGTGATGAAGTAAAAAAAATTGTTTCTCCCCCCCCCGAAAACATTTCTGCGGACTCCCATGAAACGCACACTACTTTGTGTGAGCGAGTGGGAGAGAGTGGAGAGAGAGAGAGTGGAGAGAGAGCGAGTGGCGAGAGAGTGGAGAGAGACTGTGGAGAGAGAGAGAGAGAGAGAGAGAGAGAGAGGGTGGAGAGAGAATGGAGAGAGAGAGAGTGGAGGGAAAGAGTGGAGAGAGAGTGGAGAGAGAGAGTGGAGAGAGAGAGTGGAGAGAGACAGTGGGGAGAGAGACAGTGGAGAGAGAGTAGAGAGAGTGGAGAGAGACAGTGGAGAGAGAGTGGAGAGAGAGTAGAGAGAGAGAGTGGAGAGAGAGATAGTGGATGATATATCCGTTTTTAAAAATGTATCCACAATATACTCCAGAAAAGATACATTTATGTATTTGGAAATATTCCTCAACCAGAATTCTTGTGATCCATCTGTCTTGCCCTCACACCCCCTCCCCCGCACTAACTTAGAACTTTCATTAAAACGTCAGTGGCTTCCTCTCCGACTTTTCTTAATGTATCCATTAAGCATATTTTAGAAGGCTATTCATGTGAACAACTTTGAGTTTCCTAAACGTGCGTTCTGGTCAAGGCTAAAAGATTTATGTCAGATATAAGCAAATATGTGTTTTTAGCAGTGGTCTCCTTATTTATCGTTGCCAGAGTCTACCAGAAGCATTGGGAACCCACTGACTGGAATGTCTTAGACTGTGCTTCGCTAGAAATGTTAGGAGAAATTGGAAGACTCGTCAATTGAGTGCTTTTATTTGCATGTGTATGCAGTGAGCTTTTCAGCTGCATGCACATAACCTTTCTAGCATCACCTCAATCTAAAGAGTGTCAGGGAGAAGGCGCTATTTTTGTTCCCATTACAAGAAATATGAATGAATGAGAGAGCATGCCTGTAGGCACGAGATAGGAAATAAATATGTAGTGAGAGGCTGCACCACCTTGTGGCTTCCAACGGTTCATTGTACGAGAGTTAAAAGATACGATCTATAATGTCTACCTCTTTTTCTAAATGGCAACAGATATAAACGGGGCACCGAAGAGAACTCTTTTGAAGGGTGCAATTGATAACTGGTTCGGCAGGGGTCTGTGAGAAGATTCTTCGCTGGAATCTGGAGATGGGCTGTCAATGCCAACTTCCTCTCAGTATCAGCAAATATCTAGTTGGAGAACTCTCCAGTGGAAGGCAAGGGCGCTTGTGTTAGCATCAAAGAATGAATGGACAATGGGGCGTGGCTTAGCGCGCGACCGAGATAGCCGCAATCTTCTAAGCTCCGTCGATTCTCCGTTGTGAACTTTCTGCTGCTCGAGTAGATTTTTACTCGAGCGGCAGCTTTCTCAACGCGAACTGGTAGTTTCTCATTGCGAGCGGTCGCGAGCATGCGCAACCACTCGCAATGAGAAACCTGACCTCCCCGCGTTCAGAATCTCGCCGAGATGTCATTTTGCTTGCTTGCGGTCGCGAACATGATGTTGAGAACCGCGAACAAGCAAAAAATGACCGCTGCACTACGCTACGCTGCACTACGCGTGTTCGCACTGTGCTACGTGCAGCTCGCGTAGTGCGAAGTTGCGCAAACTTCGCAAACTATGCGAGCGTAGCGTAGTGCTTCGCCCAGGGTTAGTGATTGGTGTTCACCGCGTAACGGCAAAAGGCGGCGGAAGACGCAGGAGTCTGAGGGACGATTTTCAAGTTTCTCGGTCTGCTCCTTTAAGACAATTTTCTCAGGTCACCTCTCTCATCACTTCGGTCACAAAATGGCGGCTGACATGGAGATTATGCCAATTCACGGACCGAGCTCAGGCATCCATGGGGTCTAATTCTCTGGGTTTTGTACACATTTCCCTGCTTCAATGAGGTATTGTGAGGCTGACTTGTTATACATCTTTATATGTACGAGTCTTGAGGAGTCATTAATGCGAGTATGATGATACCAAATGGCGGCCATTGACTGATTTGATGCTATTGTGTCTAATTACGGTTTGGATATGCCTAGCTGGCGGTGAAGTGCCTCATTTCCAGCTTCAACAGTGGGAGATTATTTTTATTTATACCCGGTGTGCAGAATCTACCACATGTCATACCATACGTCATGCATATATAATCGTCTGTTCTTCAGTGGGGGTGTATTCTCTCATCTGTTGTTCCACCTGTGGGTGTGATGTGGTCCTGACTCTTTGCTCTTCACATTTCGCCAGTTGCTGACAAGACTCTTCAGTTAAATATACTTTTGTAGACAGGCTATTATATGTGACATGGTGAGTCTGAATACTTTATTACATGGCAATTCCACAGGTATGTCTCCCTGTTAGACGCTGCTGCTTGCCAGGCAACTAAAATAGCGACCACTACAACGACTCCATCAGGACATTTAAGGTGCGTCTTTTCCTTACTGTTGTAGTCATTAATTCTGAAGTGCGAAGCACCCTGGAACGGAAGCCTCTAATGTGTAGGTCTCTCCAATTGGTGACGGCTGAATGGAAATTTTAGTTTAAATACATTATCCTGAGGAAATATGCTCTGGCACAAAATGGGGGCCGCTGACAGAATTCTCATTGAAGATTTGAATGCCTTGTTTGCGGCCTGATACTCAGTTGGTTCTATATCAGTAGGGGTGCCTTATCCCATGTCCAACAGTTAGTATGCAATTTTAGGCCTCTGAAGAACATATTGATCTGTTGTTGGTTGTGCAGATTCGATCCAACACCATTGCTTGAAACAAGTAGTTGCTCATTATTTTCAGTGCAATATTTCAATGGCGGAAGGCATGGATGTCACCCCCTAGGATAGAGATTCTAAGGGGAATCTGAAGAGGTCTAAACAGAATTCCCCTACGCCAGATATCTCAGCAAAGGCTAATATAGATTCTGCTTTAACATTAGATACTATTCTAATTAAACTTAATGCTGTAGATGATATAGCACAAAGCACTAAAACAAACATAGACTTACTCCAGGTTGAAGTGGCGGCCATCAGAAATGCCTAAAAAATCTCTCATTGCGTGTCTCCAATGCAGAAACACGAATAAGCTCTGTGGAAGACTTCACGAATAAGCAAGCTAAACATGCTCAGAATATGGAATGTAGCATGGCTTCATTGAGAAGAGACATAACTGAACAGTAAGATAGGAATCGTTGAAGTAACCTTCGAATTTTTGGCTTCCAGAGGATTGTGAGAAATCTGCTCCTTCAACATTAGATTTTTTACTTACTTGGCTACCTTCTGTCCTGAACATTTCATTTGTAAAGGACTTTGAAATAGAACGTGCTCATAGAGTTCCCACTTTTAAGCCTAAAACGTTGTCTTTTCCAAGACCAGTGATTTTTAATCCTTTGTGCCATCAACATTCTGAACAAATCCTAGCTCAAATGAGGAAGATTAAGACTTTACAATGGCAAGGGCACAGAAAATCAATATCACAGGACTTTGCTAGAGATACTGTCATTCGCCATAAAGGTTTCTTGAATCTGCGTAGACAGCTTATAGATATGAACATTCCATTTTACTTTGCAGGTCCTTCGCGTTTCAGAATAACTTTTAAAGGTCGCACACAGATTTTCTATGAGCCTGCAGAACTTTCTACTTTTTTGGATAATCCGTTTGAGTCACTGATGGACTCCGAATCCCCTCCTGGCACCTCTCAACCTTAATGTCCATCTTGCACTGTTTAGTTGTCTCATACCCTTGGTGCTTTATTGCAATATGCTTGGTTAATAGTACCTCTCCGTATTCTTTTTCTTGTAATGATGAATATTCATTGCATCTGATATTGATGTATATTGGCTGCTCTCTTTTAACCGCCCTTTCATTTACTGATCGCACGGTTGTGCATACCTCTATACTTGTCTCTTAAGAGGTATATCTGTGTCGTTATTGTCGTTTTGGTCCTGTCCTGTATTAGTGGATATCACTATATCTTTCTTTCCCTTCTCCTAGATTTCTTTATCATTTCCTTTCATTTGTGCCTCATTCTAACTGGGCTTATGGTTGCTATTTTCTCTCATCTCCCTCTTTTGTATTTTTCTTTTTGTTTCATATTGTATTTTTCGTATTGTATTTCATGTTATTTTGATGAATTTTTGCTGGTGTGTAATTCTGAAATGGTTGGTTTCCTTTGAACTTTTCTTTCTCTCGTTCTCTTTTTATGATATTAGTTATATATCTTTTCTTACTCTTTTTAGGTCTCTTGTATATTCTTTTTCAGTTTTACTTGAAGTTTTTCCTCCCTCTATTCTTGCTATTTTTCTGGTGTTTATTCTTTTTTCGTGTAATTAGAATTAATTTGTCTCTACTTCTCTTATTCTTCCTCCTATATTTATTTGCATTTTGTTTGTACAATTCTTATAATATGAGTATCTTCACCAATTCCTTTATTCTTCATGTAGTTATGACATGGTTGGTATTTTAGGTAGACAATGTTATTTATTTCTTGTTGGCATATATATTTATCTTTGTTTTTTAAAATGACACTTCAAATTTGTTCTACTATATTGTTTATCATCTAATTATTGCTCATTGCTTTTAAGTAATCGTCTTTTTCATATATCTTAGTATTTCTTCATAGTTACTATCATTTTATATGCTGTTGGTCATATTAGTGGGTTATGAATTATAATGTATTATACCATTTTTAATGCTTCACGTTAATATTTTTTCCATCATTTATGATCATTTAACATGCCTTAGTATATTATTCATAGTGGGTATTACTCTTATGTTTTTGATGCCTTAACCTAGTACTTCCTTAGGCTTTTATTCATAATAAATAAGATTGTTATTCATGATACCCTAATTTAATATTGCCTTAGACGACTTTTTATAATATCTAATATTGCTATTTATGGTGCTTTATCTTAATATTATCTTAGGCTGTTTCTATATTATTTATTATTGTTCTTCCCGATGCCTTAACTTAACATTGCATTAATCTGTTCTTTCTAATATTGATTATTGTTATTTATGATGCTTTACCTGTACCTGGTATTTAAATTATCTATTGTGGTTTCTTATAATACCTTAACTGATTATTACCTTAAACTGGTATATTTAATATTTATTATTGTTATTTATGATGTCTTATTCAAAATGTTGCCTTAGCTTGTTATTTATATATCTCTTATTGGTATCCATGTTACCTGATTATACTATTTCTACTCTTAGATTTAGTAGTCTCTGGAATATCTATTCTCTGAGCCTATTAGAATGTTGGTATTGTAAGATTCATGTACATTTAAGTTCCATCGCTTAATGACTTATTGATTTCTTCCCGAGCGGTCTGCACTGGTAATGCTGGCCTCTGGTTGTGTCTCCACGTTATTACTCCCCATGCAATTTGTCTTATACAGACATCCCCTGGTGGGGTTTTTCTTTTTCTATGCTCCTCTTTTCTTTGGAGCATCTTTTCTGTTCTTTTTTCTCTCACTCTTTCTTCTTCTATTTCAATCTTTCTTTTCACCTGGGGCCTCCTGCTGCAGTTCATTTTTTATGTTTTTCCTGCTGTTTATTTATTTATGTACCTGTTATCCTGTTGCATAGTCTTCCATTTCTCTGTTATCAGATGTTCTTATTTGGTTGGTGTCAGGCTTTATTTATGGCTGGCCTAAACGTAATATCTCTTAATGTTCGTGGATTGAATCATCCTGTTAAGAGGTCCAAGATCCTAGACTACTGCAAAAGCTTATCTAGTGATATTGTTCTTCCTCAGGAGACTAAGATTGCCTTTATGGAAACTTTGCTCTTGCGGAAGGAGTGGGTTCTGGATGTTGTTTGTTCTGAAGCAGCTGATAATAACAATGGGGTTGTAACCATAATTTCCAAGAACTCTGGCCTGTCTATTGTTACTGCTGAACATGATACAGATGGCAGATGGCTGCTCTCTCGCTTGTCCAATGTCTCAGATGATTTATATGTTATGAATATTTAGGCTCCCAACATTGTTGATCAACTCTTTTGGCATTCAATATATAAAAAACTCTCTGAGATCCCGCAAAATGCTAGAACAATTATTGGAGGTGATTTTAATTTGTCTTTGGATCCTATTTTAGATAGGCATTCTGCCTTTAAATTTTGCCCTCCTAGGTCACATAAACAAATACTCAATATATGCTCCTCTCATCAGCTTACGGACGTTTGAATGTTATATAATCCTACAGGTAGCGATTTCACGATTTTCTCTTCTCCACATTCTAGTTTTTCACGCATTGATTATCTTCTGGTTGATGTTGCTCTTCTAAAACACACCCAATAGTTGTTTCTGATCATGTAGCTGTCTCATTTACTCTCCTGTCTCTGGCATATAAACAAGCTCCTCGTACATGGCGTCTTAATACAGAGATTTTGGATGACAAAGATGAAGTCCAAGAACTATTAGTGGAGATTGATAATTTTTTCAATGCTAATGAGTCTTCAGTGAATTCCCCAATTGTTTTATGGGATGCTTTTAAATGCACGATTAAGGACCATATTATCAAAAATATGTCAAAACCGAATGCCGATATCAGAGGATCGCTGCAGTCTTTGGGGGATGAGATCAAATGTAAAGAGAGATTATATCGAAGCTCTAATGATAAGTCTCTCTTGCAGGATATTAAAAACTTGAATTACACTAATAACTCCATCATCACTAAGAGAGCGCATATTGGCATACAGGCTCAAAAATCTAAACGCCTGTTGCTTCAAAATAGAGCAGGTAAGGTGTTGGCTGCCACTTTAAAGTTTCAAAATACGAATGTTAAATCCACTCAGATTTCCTATATTAATGACAGCAATGGTTCTAGGAAATTCCACTCTCATGAAATTTTGCAAGTCTTTCGAGATTTTTATGAAAAACTCGACACCCCAAATGATCAATGTGACTTATTTGTGTGTCAGCAATTCTTGTCCTCAGTCCCTACACATATTATTTCGCAGTCAGAGATGTCTGCTCTTGGCAACCTATTGACTCTGAAGAGATAATTCAAGCCATTCGGATGACTCGGTCGGGGAAGGCTCCAGGGCCAGATAGGTATCCTATTGCTTTTTACAAGACTTTTTAATCCTCAATAATAAAATATCTCAAGAGAGTTTTTGATAACTTTGTAATGTCGGGCAAAGTTTCGGGGTCAGCCGCTGAGGCTACTATTGTCGTGATTCCGAAAGAAGGGAAAGGCCATTCTGACCCTAAAAATTTCCGTCCAATCTCACTTCTAAATATGGAAGCTAGGATTTTTGCTAACATCGTGGGTAAGCATTTAGAGGGTCATATCCCTAGTCTTATCCATGGTTCTCAGACTGGCTTTGTAAAAGGGAGACTTGCTAGAGATAATATCCGAACCTTCTGTCATATATTGGAGAAAGCAAAGTTATCTGTTTTCCCATCAGCTGCGATAGCTCTTGATGCCGAAAAGGCTTTTGATAAAGTATCTTGGCCCTTTGTACAAGCAGTGCTCCAATCTCATAATTTATGCGATTCTTTTATCAGCATGGTAATGTCCTTATATGCGCAATCTAAAGCTAATATCAGAGTTAATGGGGCTACGTCCTCTTTTTTTAATCTACGCGAGGGTACTAGACATGGGTGTTTGTTATCATCCCTTCTTTTACTTTTGTCTATAGATCCTTTTCTTTGGATAGTTAATCTGAATGAGAATATCAAAGGTTTTCAATTTGGCCCGCATACAATTAAAATGGCTGCGTATGCAGATGAAGTTTCCATCTTTTCTGACGACATCGCTACTGCCATTCCTTCTATCTCTAATACAATTAAAGAGTTTTCACATGTTTCAGGATGTACGCTGAACAAAGATAAGACAGAAATGTTCCCTCTTAATATGTATTGCTTCCCTTCTCACATGGGCGAGGCCGGCTTTAAATGGCAGCCGACTAGAATTAAATACTTTGGAATTTGGTTTTGTAATACCCTTTTACATACTATTCCTTATATTGAATCTCATATACTAGCTAAGGTGAAAGATCTTTTATCCTTCTGGTCTCCGAATTACATCTCCTGGTGGGGATGTCTTCAAACTCTTAAGATGATGATAACTCAGATTATTAACTTCTTTTCTTCCATGCTGCCTGTGAAACTATCCTCATCCTTTGTCCGGGAGATTGATTTACTTACGTCAACATTTTTATGGAGTGATAAGCGTGCTAGAATTGCATATAAACATCTTAGAAAACCAGCAGTTTTGGGTGGTTGTAATCTTCCAGATTGGAACTTGTATCAAATTGCCTTTTTATCATCTCAGGGTGCTCTTTGGTTTTCATTAGATTCCCTCCATACCCCCCCCATGGCTATATATATTGAACGTGAGCTATGTACACCTCTTTCTACCCCTTCCTTTTTGGCTGATTCTAAATTGGTGCTATCCCTTTCAAGCCATATTATTTCTGACACAATCAGTGCTCTAAAATGTATTGATAAAAAAGCCTCCAAGTCCATTCATAAATCGAGATGGTCTTCATTATGGTATAATACTAAATTTGTTACTTATATTGATCTGTTACGATAGCTTCCTGGGCTAATAGAGGTCTGACGTTGGTCAAACATCTTTATGATTCCAATCATGATCCTCTTCCCTTTTCTTCTTTAGCCAGCACATATAATCTTAATAATATGGATTTTTATTCAGTTTTAAAATTAAAGGTTGTTCTTTCCAGAATTGCCCTTGCCAAAGACTCGACTACTATTTCACTTTTATCTTTGTGGTCTCGTGCGGTCATATTGCCTCGAAGATATACAAATTTTTATCGGCGACACCTCCCTCTCAGGCTACTATTACGAAAGACAAATGGTCCCATCATTTGGTAGTGATATTTTCAAACATATCTCACAAAAGTCATGACATTTAATTGGAAAGGCTTCATTACAGAATAAGATTGCTCCTTCTCTTATGCAATCTAAATTCTTTTCTATGAATCTCCTGCAATGGACACCTGCTCGCTTCTACAAGATGAAACTAAGGGACAATGATCTTTGTTGGAATTGCAATTTGGTCTCAGGCACTCAACAAAATATGTTTTTGAACGCTCATTACTGCATTCCTTTTGTGATTTGATTCAGAAACATCTTTCACTAATCTTTGATACTCCAGTGGAGCTCTCGTAACCTACGATTTTATTGGGTACGTGGGCTGCATGCACTCCTTTCCCCTTGCACGATACTGACATGCAGTTGTAAGATCTCCTCATATCCATGCTTTAAATTATTTTAACCGAGTGGAAATCCTTTAATCTCCTGTCCTATCATACTTGGTGGGCCTGGGTATCGTTTCTTCGTGGGGCCCATACTTCTGTTGAAGAGAAACATTTTACTCCATTCATCTCCAATAAGATTTGGAGGTCTTTAGATAAGTATATTGTGATTTTGTTATCTTTCTAACATGGATTTTATATTAGTGTTCATATTTTTCTATATGTTTTCATTACTTATTGCTTACTTTACCCTGATGTATTGCATTTTATTACAATTGTATGAACTTTTACTTTTTAAAATAATAAAGATATTGAACAAAAAAAAAAGAATGAATGTGCAACTGGGAAGGAAATGTATCGTCTTCTGGCTTGGGCAGATTCAGAAGGATCAGAAGAGACTCTATCTGCTATTACGATGCATGCCCCAAGAGGAGCTCTGTGAAGTTTGGAAGCTGTGAATGGTGACCGAACTGGGATTTGTGCTGTGGTACAGGAGTGGGAGGAAGGCCTCAGTGGCCACTTGTGAGTAATACACTGTAACTTTCACTATCTGTCCATGCAGAATGGTGATGGTTTGGGGAAATGGATCTATTTCTTTAAAACTCCATTGGTCTGATTCACAAAGATACACTTACACGTTTGTGTAAGTACACAATTGTTTGCTATTCACAAAGGGGTTTATGACCAGTACGTTTTTAAGAGTGCAGAGCCTTTGCACATAAAAAGACATTCTATGTGTAAATTTACTTTTGTGAATCAGGCTCAATATCTTTTAGTTACTGGTCCAGTTATTGTTGTTTTGTTCATATTTTAAGCTGTGCAAAAGGGGTGGTGATGGACGGAGCATCTGAACCAATCGAACACTCACACCCAGTCAACAGATCTGGGTTTGATTCATCACCGTTCTTTAGTCCACTCTGCTTCCCCAGCTCAGACATGGCCATATGCAAATCAGTCTGACCCGGTGCCTCATGGGAACAGTCCAGCCCGAACTGCCAAGCCATACCTTCCCTGGACCGGAAACAAGCTTCTGAGGACCGGTTTCTGGCATTTCAGCCGTCTTCAGCCCAGATTGCTTGAATCCAGTGGCAAAGTGAGCAAGGGACTCACGTCTGAGCATACCCTGTCAACTTATGGAGAACTAAGCGGTACAAAAGGGGGTGGTGACGGACAGAGCATCTGAGTCAATCAAACACTCACACCCAGTCAACAGATCTGGCTTTGATCCATCACCGTTCTTAAGCCCACTCTGCCATCCCAGCTCAGAAATGGCCATATGCAAATCAGTCTGACCCTGTGCCTCATGGGAACAATCCAGCCCGAACTGCCAAGCCATGCCTTCCCTGGACCGGAAACAAGCTTCCGAGGACCGGTTTCTGGCATTTCAGCCATCTTCAGCCCGGCTTGCTTGAATCCAGTGGCAAAGTGAGCAAGGGACTCAAATCTGTGCATACCCTGCCAACTTATGGCGAACAAAGCGGTACAAAATGGGGTGGTGATGCAAGGTAGTCCGTCAGCTCTGCACTGGTGAACGGTGGCCCGTTGTCTGTCCGGATCTCACCAAAAAGCCCATAGGTTGCCATTAGTTTCTCGAGTTTCGGGACTTTTTCTGCTGCTGACGTTGACATGGCAAACTCTACTTCAGGATACCGGGGGAAGTCGTCCACCACCACGAACATGTACTTCTCACCAGGTAGGCTACCAAAGTCAGCACTCACTCTCTCCCACTGGGAGCTCGGAGCAGGTTCTGTGATGACAGGCGCTGGTTTGTCGGGCAGGCTCGTTGCGAGGCACACTGGACAGTGTCGAACGACTGCTTCTATCTGTTGATCTAGGCCTTGGAACCAGACTTTACTGCGGAGTCTATTTTTTGACTTCACAATCCCTTGGTGAGCACCTTGTGCAAAAAGAGCCGCTTGTCTCGTCAGGCTCTCCGGCAGGACAAGGCGAGGGCCTCGTAGTAGGCAGCCTTCGGGGGATACTGACAGTTCGTGCCAGGCTTGGTGGAGGGCTCTCGGGGTAACTTGAGCTGTCTCCGTTCTCTGAGGTGATGGGTTTTGCAGGAGTCTCCAGTCACCTGCGTTGACTGCTTGGATGGCAATTTGAAGGCAAGTGGCTTTTGTGGCTGCGATGACCTCTTGTAGGGACATCGGCAGGGGCTGGGACCGTTCCACCAGAAACCTCACGTAGTCTTCTGTGGCGGCCGCTTCAGCTGCTTCTGGGAGGGTGGCCGTTTGGGAGTGTCGCGATAAGAAGTTGGCAGGATTCCTGGTGCCAGGTCGGTATTCCACGGTGAGTTAGAACTCCTGAAGTTGCAGGATCCACTTTTCGATTTGTTGAGGAGGGCGAGACGATGAGCCTTGGAACAGTGGAATCAGTGGTTTGTGGTCCGTGATGACGTTAAATGGGTGGATGTATTGGTATACATGAAAATGGCGGCACCCCCACAAGATTGCAATGGCTTCCTTTTCAATTTGCGAGTACCGCTGCTCGGTGGGTGTGAGGGTCCCGCTTGCATAGGCGACAGGTGCCCACTCACCACAGTCTTGTTGCTGTGCCAGAACCGCGCCGAGGTCTGTGGGGCTGGCGTCGACTACTAGCTGGGAGTTGTGTCGCGGGCCAAAGTAGATGAATGTGGTGTCTGCTGACAGCGCTGTCTTCGTTTGCTTGAATGCAGTCTCATCTTTTACTTTTGTTGGGTCCGGCCCGATGCCTTGGCCCGAGAAGCGGTACCCGAAGAAGCTGATGTCGCATCATAGGAATTCACATTTTTCTCAGTGCAGGGTCAGGCCACAATCACGAAGGTGGGCGAATACTGCTGTCAGGCAGACAATGTGCTCTTCCAGGTATGGAGTGTGAACCAGGAAATCGTCACTCACGTTGATCACCCCTTCCAGCCCCTGCAGGACGGTCTTTATGATGTTTTAGAACACCTCGGCTGCGCTAGAGATTCCGAAATGGAGGCGTGTGTAGCATCAGGGACCGGCGTGTGTGGAGAAGGTGGTGATTGAACGAGATTCCGGGTGCAGGGGGATCTGGTGGTATCCGGATCGCAGGTCCATCTTCGAGAACCATTTGGACCCTGCTAGTTCAACAAGGATGTCATCCACCGTAGGTGTCAAATGGCGCTCTCGCTTGAAGGCGAGGTCTGGGACCCGCATTTCCATGCAGATGCGAACTGCATCAGGCTGCTTCGGTTTCCTCGTGACCACGATTGGGGACACCCACGGAGTGGCGCTGTGCACTAGCTAGATGATTCCAGCCGCTTCCGGCAGACGGAGCTCCGCTTCGACTTGGGGCGGAGGTGGAAAGCGATCCTCCTGTGTCAGAGGGCAATCGGGGCTACCGACTTGTCTATATGCAATTTGACGGCTGGTCGTTTGCGGCATCCAATCCCATCAAAGAGGGGCGTGAATTCAGACAGCAGGCGTTCTAGGCCATGGGCCATCACAGTGAATGCAAAGTGGATGAGACGAAGGTCCTGTGCGGTGCGGCAACTGAGTAAGAAACCAGCTCCCTTTTGTGAGACGTAGAGTTTGGTCCGCTGATTGATCTGGTCGTGAGATAGATTGGCCTGAAAAACAACACAGATCCGGAGCGGCGTGCGTGTGCCGAAGGCGTAAACTTGGTCATTGATGTTGCGGAGGACTGGCAGGTTGGGCAAGAGCCTGTAGACGCTGGCAGCCATGAGGTTGATGGTCGCACCAGTGTCAATGAGCGCTGCAACTGGGTGGTCTTGCACTTTGATAGTGCACATGGGAGCAGCCTGTGGGGAGCTTGAGAGGGCATGTAGCATGGTTGCCTTGTCTTCGTCCATGTCGCCGCTTGAGGAGTAATCTGGGAGCTGCTCAAGAGCCCGCATGTGGTGAGGAGTACCTTGTGGTTGTTGCTGCGGTTTCGAGCGGCAGACTTTGGAAAAATTATTGAGTTTTTCGCATGCACTGCAGGGTTTTCCTTGGGCGGGGCACACACCATCATGCAGGAGGGGGCCGCCACACCATCCGCAGAGACGAGGCTTCGCGCTCTGTTTGGAGCTGTGGGCTGAAGGTCTTCTGGGCTGTCGACGGGAGTCACCGGTTTCGGTGCGGACAGCGCAGACTGGCTCTTCCTTGATGACCGCAGAGGCTTTGGTCTCCATGTGGGCCGCTCTGGCCTTGGATAGCTCTTTGGAGCGTCCCAGAGTAAGGATATCCCTTCATTGGCATATTGTGTTCCTGTAGGACACGCTCACGTAGCTTAGTAGAGGCGCAGCCTTGAATGAATTGCGCTTGGATCTCGTCATCCTCATCAGGAAGGGTGCAGGTGCTGGCTAGGTCTTTAAGGCGGGTGTAAAACACATATACAGACTCATCCGGAAGTTGTTTCGATTGCCGAAGAAGGAAACGATCATAATATGGGCTAGCGTAGGGCTCAAAATGCACGGTGATGGCGTCGCGCATGGAGGCGTAATTTTGCCGGACCCGCCCTCGCGGACTGTCTTCGCAATCTTGCGGGGGGGCAGCAGGGCTTGGGCACACGCCTTACCGGGTCCGTGGTGGTGACTTCTGGAGTCAGCTGGCGCTAGGATCGCTGCGGGCACACGCGGGCGGGAGTCCGGGTCACTCTCGCATGTGCGCGCGCTCCCGATGCGGGCGCTCTACGAAGCAGACAGGTCAGAGCTATGGAGTCCCGAGGCAGTATTTTGGCCGTAAGCAGGCCGCCAGGACGAAGACTCTCAGGGAGCGGTAGGCCAACACGGCAGGGGTGCGGGCCAGGCCGCGGAGGCAGAGCGCGGCACGGGTGCTCTCACCAGCAGTGTCGCTGAGCACAGTGGGTGGAAGGGGAGGCGGGCAGCAGATAGCCGCGCCACCCTCATCGCCAATTTAGTGTCCTGGTTAGGGGCCTAGTGCTGGCGTATAATAGCACACTGGAGGCGCAGTTAGCGTAGTGGCCCGCTAGGAACTGCCATGCCCAGGGTACTCCAGGCTATTTATTAATTTCCCTTCCGTCACACTGACATACGCTCAGCCGCCACACTTCTGTCACATTGCAGGGGAGGGGGAGTGGTCAACAGGACCACCCCTAACCTGAGAGGAGACGTGGACTCTTCCAGTCTCCCAAACACTACAAACTTTACCCTCAAGTGATTAAGTGATGCATTACAATGCTGTATTTCAAATATTCCATTGCACCCACTAACGAGGCACATACACATCGCTTCTCACAGGGACATTCCTAAATGATGGATGAATCATGGATGTAGGAGCATTTCGGGTGTTCTTCAATGTGCGTGACTTAAACTAACTCTGCTTTGTGTCATATAAAAGCTGGCATCTGAAAGTTCTCTTGTGTGTGAGAACCCCGCAATTAGGCTGATTTTTGTTTGAGAGGTTGATGCTACTGTTAAATTGGTTTCCTTTGCTCTGTGTCAGAGGTAAATATACAATGCACCTGCATTCCCCATTTCTGTTTAGTATCTTAGAGGAGCAAAAAGAGGCTGCTTGTGCTTTATCCGTTTCGTCTGTGTGGAAGTGGACCTTGCGCTGCTTCTGCTTGTGCTTTAACTATTTGTGTACGAGGAAGCCATGCATAGAAGCTGTACGCGTTGGCCATGTTCATCTCTATACATGAGAGATGGTTGTTATGTTAAGAAATTTTGCAATTCTGCTTGCAGTGATGTGCATGTAGCATGTAGTGTGCATGTATGTGAGGGTACAGTGCTGCTCCTTGTGCTGTACCCATGGTCTGTCTCTGAGGGAAGCTTGCGTTTCAGTTCCTTGTGCTGTACCCGTTGTGTCTGTGAAGGAAGCTTGCGCTGCTGCTCTTTGTACTGTTACCATTGTGTACGAGGGAAGCTTATGCTGCTGCTGCTTGTGCTGTACCCATTGTCTGTGTGCAAAGGAAGATTGTGCATCTGCTATTTGTGCTGTACCCATTGTCTATGTGTGAGGGAAGCTTGAACTGCTGCTCCTTGTTCTGTACTCATATTCAGTGTGTGAGGGAAGCTTGCGCTGCCACTCCTTGTTCTGTACTCATTTTCAGTGTGCGAGGGACGCTTGTGCTGCTGCTCCTTGTGCTGTACCCCTTGTTTGTGTGCAAGGAAAGCTTGCGCTTCTGCTCCTTGTGCTGTACCCATTGTCTATGTGTGAGGGAATCTTGCACTGCTACTCCTTGTTCTGTACCCATTGTCTATGTGTGAGGGAAGCTTGCGCTGCTGCTCCTTGTGCTGTACCAATTGTCTATGTGTGAGGGAAGCTTGCGCTACTGCTCCTTGTGCTGTACCCATTGTCTATGTGTGAGGGAAGCTTGCACTGCTGCTCCTTGTGCTGTATCTGTTTCCTGTCTGTCTGCGAAGGAAGCTTGTGCTGCTGCTTCTTGTGTTGTACCTATTGTCGCTGTATGAGGAAAGCTTGCTCTGCTGCTCCTTGTGCTGTACCTGTTGCCTGTCTGTGAGGGAAGCTTGCACTGCTGCTCCTTACTCTGTACTCATGTTCAGTGTACGAGGGAAGCTTGAACTGCTGCTCCTTGTTCTGTACTCATGTTCAGTGTGTGAGGGAAGCTTGCACTGCTGCTCCTTGTTCTGTATTCATATTCAGTGTGCGAGAGATGCTTGCACTGCTCCTCTTTGCTCTGTACGAGGGAAGCTTGCACTCCTGCACCTTGTTCTGTACTCATTTTCAGTGTGCGAAAGAAGCTTACACTGCTGCTCCTTGTTCTGTACTCATTTTCAGTGTGTGAGGGAAGCTTGCACTGCCGCTCCTTGTACTGTACCTGTTTTGTGTGTGAGGGAAGCTTGCACTGCTGCTCCTTGTGCTGTATCTGTTGCCTGTCTGCCTGCGAAGGAAGTTTGCACTGCTGCTCCTTGTGTTGTACCTTTTGCCTGTCTGTGAGGGATTCAGAAAAGGGGGTGGTGATGGACAGAGCATCTGAATTAAGCAGAATACTCGTACCAAGTCAACAGATCAGGGCTTGATCCATCACCGTTTTTTAGCTCACTGCACCATCCCAGCTCAGTACCTGGCTACATGCAAATTAGTCTGTCCCTGGCCCAGTGCATCATGGGAACAGGGCAGCCCAAACTACCAAACCAATTCTTTTACTGGAAAGTAAACAAGCTTCCGGGGACCGGTTTCTGGCATTACAGCCGTCTTCGGCCCGGCTTGCTTGAATCCTGATGGTGCAGTGAGCGAGGGACTCATGTCTTAGCATACCCTTCCACGCTTAGGGTGGACAAAACGATTCAGAAAAGGGGGTGGTGATGGACAGAGCATCTGAATTAAGCAGAATACTCGTACCCAGTCAACAGATCAGGGCTTGATCCATCACCGTTTTTTAGCTCACTGCACCATCCCAGCTCAGAACCTGGCTACATGCAAATTAGTCTGTCCCTGGCCCAGTGCGTCATGGGAACAGGGCAGACCAAACTACCAAGCCAATTCTTTTACTGAAAAGGAAACAAGCTTCCGGGGACCGGTTTCTGGCATTACAGCCGTCTTCGGCCCAGCTTGCTGAATCCTGATGGTGCAGTGAGCGAGGGACTCATGTCTGAGCATACCCTTCCACGCTTAGAGTGGACAAAATGATTCAGAAAAGGGGGGGTGGTGATAGACCGAGCATCTGAATTAAGCAGAATAGTCGTACCCAGTCAACAGATCAGGGCTTGATCCATCACCGTTTTTTAGCTCACTGCACCATCTCAGGTCAGAACCTGGCGACATGCAAATTAGTCTGTCCATGGCCCAGTGCATCATGGGAACAGGGCAGACCAAACTACCAAGCCAATTCTTCTACTGGAAAGGAAACAAGCTTCCGGGGACCGGTTTCTGGCATTACAGCCGTCTTCGGCCCGGCTTGCTTGAATCCTGATCGTGCAGTGAGCGAGGGACTCATGTCTGAGCATACCCTTCCACCTTTTGCCTGTCTGTGAGGGAAGCTTGCACTGCCGCTCCTTGTACTGTACCTGTTTTGTGTGTGATGGAAGCTTGCGCTGCTGCTCCTTGTGCTGTACCTGTTGTATGTGTGTGAGGGAAGCTTGTTCTGCTGCTCCTTATTCTGTACTCATTTTCAGTATGCGAGGGAGGCTTGCGCTGCTGCTCCTTGTGCTGTCCCTTTTGCATGTCTGTGAGGGATCTTTGTATTAAGAGGGGTCTCAGAATCGGAGAGCAAATAAAAAGAGGGCGAAAATTCAAAAGAATCAAAAGAAATCTGTTCAATTTAGAGTACAATGTTATTTATTCACCGATTACTCCACCATCTATTTGGTATATTTTGCATGTAAAATATTCATTGGTACAAAATTGTGCCCAGAGAGAGGAAGGGTATGAATTGGGAGGGAGTGAAGTGAAAGGAATTGGTGTTGGATAAGGAAATTGGTGCAGGTCAAAAATACATTATTTACAAATACAACACTTTAATGGCTTCCCTTGGGATCCAAACATGAGTGCCACAAATGGTCATAGGATTTATGTAACCAGACTTTAGAGGTAAGCTGTGTAAATCTTGCTAGGGGTAGAAGCTGGTACCAGGGGTCTTTTTTATGGTCTACGTTGCGACCCTTGATGGCGTGGAGTATTTGTCCCTTACAAAACGGGTCTTCTTCAGGACGAGGGGGGGAGGGATGGGCTGGTTTCCTAGAGGGTGGCATAAAAACACGAATAAACTATGGGGCTAAGTCAGATCCCAGGAAAACAGGGGATATATACTTAAATATTACACAGAGGATCATAAATCATACCAAGTTAACCATATTAGCTGGCTTATTATAAGGTTAGAGAAACTGCCAATATTAACAAAAATTATTATAAGTCAGTGGTTTTCGAGAAAAAGAGAAAAGGAACCAAATTATAGCCCGGTTTGGAAGGCACAATTTACTGCATATAAGTAAAGAGACTACACATTTGCATTCAGAACCTCGATAAACTTGTGCAGGCACATGAAGGGGCATGTCTCCTGTAGGAGAAAAAGCTCTGTGTTAACGACGCTCCCGGACAGATTATAAAGTCTGTTTCTTAGATATAACATTAAACCAAAATGGTAAATGATATGTACCCTTGAAAGTAGGGGAAAAGTCTGTGACGCGGGCTGAATTCAAAGCCGGAGGCTGAAAAGTAAAAAAATTGTGAAACCGGTGTATGTTGCAAAATTGTCTCTAGCAAAAATTTGTTTTTGGGCCACGCGGTTACCTGGCAATAATGCAGATGATTGTGCTGAAGTATCCGGCTGCGGTTCGGATACACCCCAAAGTGAGCCATGGGCTATTAAATGTTGTCGTTGCCACCAGGGGCTGAAAGTAAATAAATAAAGTCCAGAGTAAAGGGCCAATCTCAAACAGCCTGATTCATCAATGGTAGGTTTTGCGAGTCTGAAATAGCGAATCATAAGGAGTCGCTATTCCAGACTCGCAAAACGGTATTCATGTAGGAATCGCAAAAATGTTTGCGATTCCTACATATTCCTTATTTGCGATTAGCACATCGGAATAGAATAGCGATTTGAAGGGTGCCAGGGGTGTCCAAAGGACACCCTGTAGCACCCTTTAAATGCACTTTTCAACAGGTGTTGCGCACACACATGTCCTAAGGACATGTGTGCGTGTAACACGCAACTTAGAAAAATGCTTTTAAAAGCATTTTTCTAAGTTTTCGCTATTCACCACGAGGTTTGACCTCGCGGTAAATAGCGGCCGAAATTTGCGATTTCGCAATTTTAAAATGTTTCATGAATAGCATTTAAGGAATCTCTAATAGAGATTCCTTAAATGCTATTCCTCGCAAATTTGCGAATTTCTAAATAGCGATTTTTGCATTTGGGATGATGAATTCCAAATGCAAAAATCGCACTCGCAAAGGGCCAGATTCTGAGAATCTAGCCCTTTGCAAGCCGATTTCAGCTTGATGAATCAGGCTGTTAGTGCCTGGGCAGTGTAAAAAATTATTATAAGTGAGTGTGCGAGGTTGCAAAGTTACCTGGCAAAGTGGCTAATCTCATCAGTAGAAAAACGGGAGGCTTCCGATCTCACGTCAATGTGTGGCGGCAGAGGGGCGAGATAATCATGGATACGTGCCGCGAGGGCGTGTCTGACGTTATCATTAGAAATAGTGAAAAGATTCAAGTCTAGGACAAATCATATCGGGTCAGGGAAATTAAAAATTAATAAAAACTTCATTGTGAGGGCAATGGTGGGCGGCGGTCAAGGTGCATGTTGAATCGATTAAACCCGGCTGAACCATACTAAAAAGAGTACTGATAAGAATCCATGGAAAATGCTCGGTCATTAGTCTAATTGTCTCAATCTGGCCCCACAATGCGCACTGCCACGCAGGGTAGTGAGGCACCAAAACTACATGATTTTTAACTTGCAGACAAAAAATGAATGAGAGAGGCATATGTACATGTATTATTACTGTTTATTATTATTATGGAAGTTTGTAAAGCGCCTGGTTATGCGCACCGGCGTGTCCCCGTGCTAGGTGAGAGAATATGAGGAGGCCAGACAGGGAAAGGTTACACAAGTGCTGACCGGAACAGGTAAGTTTTGAAAGCTCTGCGGAACTTGGCCTCAGAGGGTTCTAGACGCAGCTCCAACGGAAGCATGTTCCAACTCTTGGCTGCAAGGAGCCTGAAAGATCTTCCCCCTTGTTAATTTTGGGGCTAGCTACCAAGCCGGTGCCAGTGGATCTGAGCATCCGCTTAGGTCTATAAGGAGTGATAAGGCTTTGCAAAGGATCGGGCGCCCTTCCCCCAATGATGCGATGACACGTGCATAACGCTTTAAAAGTGATCCTTTCCCTAACTGGGAGCCAGTGATTAGACTCACCATAACGCGAACCTGCCACACAGGGTGGTTAAAGGTGCTAAAGAGTCAAGCGCATGTTAACACATATGGACATCCAATTGTTCTGCCAATGTACGTAGGTCAAAAGATGTTCTAGTACTGTTCTTGAGTGGAGTGGAAACAAAGAAGCAAAGGGGTCAAATGCCAACTTGTGTACCATTCAAACATGAAGGTATAGACATGGAGGCGCCTGACAGTGCCATAGTGAGAAAGAGAATAGAGTTATAGTATTGCAAGTTGTGCAAAACTGCTGTCTGATTCGTTTAACCCATTGCGGACTGAGTCAAAAAAAGTGATCCACTTGAGTTCTCGAATGTTAAGTAGAGGGCCTATGTTGCCTCCCCTAGGGCCAAGGGACAAATGTTCAAGGACAATCCATTTTAAACACTCAGGAGAGTGTCCAACTTCCATAAAATGTTCCGACATTGGGGCACCCATTACTTCACATCTAATGCGAATGTGTTGTAGGATCCTCATTTTTATCTTCTGTTGGGTTTGGCCAACATAGATCAAATCGCATGGGCAGGTAATACAGTATATGACATCAGAAGTGTTGCAGTTTGTATGGGATTTGAGTGGTACTTTGTGGTGTTTGAAATGAAACTCTTTGGTTTGGATGCTGCAAGCAAAGGCTTTGCAGTTGCCACATTTATGATGACCAAGGACAGGGAGGAGGTTCCAAAGCGATGCTATTGTGGTTGACGATCTGACCACACGGTCCCGAATGTTCTTGTCCTTCTTGAAAGAATGCATGGGTGGGGTGTTCCTGCCCAGATCGTCAGAGATCAAGTTCCAGTGTTTGTTCAGGTTTTTTTAATGTTGGCACTCTTAGTGGAAAAAGTGGTTACACAAATCAGACGCTGCTCCTCATGGTTCACACGTTCTTTTGGTTGTAAAAGGGATTCACGCAGGTTAAACCACACTCGTTTCCTCGCTCTTTTTACTAGCCTTTTTGGGTAGCCACGCTCAATGAGGCGTTCCATTAGATTCTCAGACTCATTCATGTAATTTTCCTTCCGGGAGCAGTTATGCCGAATCCGTAGAAACCGCCCAAATGGCAGATTGTCCCGCAACCCTCTAGGGTGATGGCTTGAGTATTGTAATAGTGAGTTGCGCTCCGCTGGTTTTCTATACAACGTAGTGTGTAGAGCATCACCCTCTGAGACAATAGATAGATCTAAAAAGATGATCATTTTGGTATCAGATTGAATCGTGAATTGGATGTCACGAGATCTCATGTTGAGCCATGAATGGAATGCTGTTAGTTGTGATTCGCTCCCTGACCAGATTAAAATGATGTCGTCGATATAACGCATCCATAGCCCAATGTTGGATCTGAATGGGTTTGAGGTATTCAGAATGAAGGTATTTTCAAAAGTTGACATAAAAATAAAGGCCAAATCCGGGGCGAAGGCTGCCCCCATCGCTACTCACTTGGTCTGCAGATAAAAACAGTTCTGAAAGAGGAAAAAATTTCTCATCATGGCAATTTTGAGGAGCTAGATGATGAAAGCGGTCAGAACCTGTGTGGGGCATCACGGCGGTCAAGGGCCATTGAAATGGCCTCGAGTGCTTCTTCCTGGGGGATACTAGGGTAAATCGAAACAATGTCGCATGTGACCAAAAATTGTTCCTTGGGATTGAAGGGACGTCCATCTATGACGTTAATTGTGTGTGTTGTATCCTAGAGGTAAGTTTCTGTTCTCTCTGCAATTGGTTTAAGGAAGAAATCAATATAATGACAGAGGGGTTCCAGTATAGAATCACATCCGGAGACTATGGGGCATCCCGGAGGGTTGTGCATGTCCTTGTGAAATTTGGGCAAGGTATAGATGGTTGGCAGACGGGTATTTTTTGGGTTGGGATATTGGTATTGTTGTTCGGATAGGGAGCCTTGGTCAAGGCCTTCCTGGGTCACTTGTTGTATCTCAGCGGCCAAGTCCTTTGAGGGGTCTCCAGGCAATTTCTTGTAACTGACTTCATCATTCAATTGTTTCATGATCTCTTCCTTGTATTTCGCGATATCTTGGACCACAATTTCAGCGCCTTTATCGGACGGTTTAATGATCACCTCTTTGTTATCTTTCAAGGCTAGGAGTGCCAATTTTTCAGTCTTACTGACTTACTGAATCTTCTTGACATCAGGTAGCACTACGCTCTTGTAGGCTAGGATCTTTTGTGTCATTGCGTTTGCTGGTGGGACAAAGGTGGAGGGAACTCTGAGATCTGTGAATGATTGTCGGATCTGAGATGTTGAATTTCTGAAAAAATACTGGCGTCTGATCTTGCGGAAAAACTTGTGAAGTTCTGTAAGGGTTGTGAATTGGTTAGGCATAGCTGTGGGTACACATGACAGACCTCTGCTGAGTACCCCGATTTCCTCCTCTTTGAGACTGTAGGTGGAGATATAAACCACAGGGGTAGGTGTGGTTGTACTCTAAATTGTACAGATTTCTTTTGATTCTTTTGGACTTTCTCCCTCTTTTTATTTGCTCTGCCGTTCTGGGACCCCTCTTAATACAAAGACTTAATACCCAGGTCCCAGTGACTCTCTTTGGGTTGACCCCTGTGTCGTAACATAACATGTCTGTGAGGGAAGCTTGCACTTCCGCTCCTTGTGCTGTACCTGTCTGTCTGTGAAGGAAGCTTGTGCTGCTGTTCCTTGTGTTGTACCCATTGTCTCTGTATGAAGGAAGCTTGCAATGCGGCTCCTTGTACTGTACCCATTGTCTGTGTTCGAGGGAAGCTTGCGCTGTTGCTTCTTGTGCTGTGCCTATTGTCTCTGTGTGAAAGAAGCTTGCACTGCTGCTTCTTGTGCTGTGCCCATTGTCTCTGTGTGAAGGTAGCTTGCACTGATGCTCCTTGTGCTGTACCCATTGTATGTGTGTGAAGGAAGCTTGCACTGCTGCTCCTTATTCTGTACTCATTTTCAGTGTGCGAGGGAAGCTTACGCTGCTGCTCCTTTTGCTGTAACTTTTGCCTGTATGTGAGGGAAGATTGCGTTGCTGCTCCTTATGCTGTACCCTGTAGGATTGTATGAGGTAGTCTAGTGGTTGGGGTGGAGCTAAGAGGGAGGAGCAGGAACGGGAGGAGCCAGGGACAGGAACCGTGGCAGTTAGAGTAGGGACAGGATGGAGGTAGGACACAGGAATAAAAGCTCCTATGAAAGAGATCTGAGTGTCTGTTATTATTAGTAGCAGGATGCTACAGCTGGCGACGAGGGTGGGATCGGGCACATCGTGCACCCCACACCGATCTCGTGACACTGTGTGATCCTGTACCAGTTGGCGCTGATGAGGAGTTTGCCATCGCGACCACCGAGATAGAAAGGAGCATTGCGGCGAGGAGTGAGCCGCCAGAAACATTGCCTGCCTGCCTGAAGCTCCGTGGCCGAGAAGGCTGCGTGGAGCATGCTGCTCGGCGAGTGAATCGCTGGAAGAATCAGCGAGCGCAATCGCGTGCCAAAACGGACTTCAAAAAACTCACCCCTGAAGCGTGAGTCCAAGGGAGGGGAACGCAACGTCGGGAGCCCACCCCGATCTTTCCCCGTGGTGTCCGTCGCTGGAGTGGAGACGGTGGAGGTCTCATCATGCAGCGGTGAGCACCTGCACCCGGTGAGTGGAGCCCAAGCTAGAGAACGCTGGATCTGCTCCGGCGGGAAAAGCGCGACCGAGCGCTAGGACCGGGTGCTCACCCCGGATGCGTGAGGAGTGGCGGGGCTGCTGAAGAAACGGAGGTCGGGAGCTCACCCCGATCCTACCTGCCACGCTGATGTCCAGATGTGTGTCTGGAAGTGCTGTCTGCCTGGAAATCGGCTGCCGGTGAGTGCCAAGTGAAGAGACGTGAGTCTGGAGGCTTGAATGAGACTGAGATCTCGTGGGAAACGAGATTCCCATAGCGGCGGCCATCTTTGAGTCAGGCAACTGGGAAGGACATCCCTGTAGAACTGTGAAGCGGCCATCTTGAAGTCAGGCAACATTAAGAACAAACAAACACTGGAAAAAGAAAAGAAACAAGCATTGGCGAAGAGAAAACAAGCATTGATACATGCAAATCAACAAGCATTGGACAAACCCTGGCAAAGGAAGAAAACAAGCATTGGCGAAGACCAAACAAGCATTGGCGAAGGCAAGAGACAAGCAATCAAGCATTGGTAAATGCAGGAGAAGCAGTGGTAGGGGCAACCTCCAGCTTGATGAAACAAACATTGGAAACTGAAAACAAGCATTGGCCCCTGTAATGAAACGAGCATTAGCCAATGCAAGAAATATAAAAGAAAACAAGCACCAATACAAGTGACCAGAAGGGGAATGAACAAAAGCGACTGTTAGCAACGAGCACTGGTAAAGACAATAAGAAAATACGAGCATCGAGCAATGCAAGTGGACAAAGGAAACCAGTATCAGCAAATGTAAATCTGCTACAACAAACAAGCATGAGCCAATGCAAATGTGAACTAACAAACAAGCATTAGCCAACTAAAAGTGAATAGAACGGGTAAACAAGCACAAGCGAACACAAGGGTCAACACAGACAAGCACATGCAAATGCAAGCAGGTGAAAGAAGCAGATGCATAAGCCTAAGCGAGTGCCCGAGATTAACAAAGATAACGTCGATTACGACCAGAGGAGGACCGAACTGCAGAAGACCGTTCCAAAGAAGCGAAGAACGCATCAAATGTAACCAATGAATGCAAATGAGCAACGTGATGTGTAAGGAGCCAAGGGTCAATAAACATAGCGGACACTGGCAAGTACAAGAAACGCCCTGAAAACAAGCTCAAGTCTGCACAAACCGTGAATGCGACAAACACAAGCAGTGAGGAAGCCTTCTCTCATCAGCAAAGGGAGTGGAGGACCTGTGCTAGTCCAGAAGAGATGCATGAATGAATAAGACGCCAAATGTGTCAAGCTTCATCGTGAAAGAGCCCCAAATCACCTGCAGTTAGCAGGCAACTCAAAAGAAAGTGGGGATTTGCTGAGTCACGCATGGTGTAGCTGAGTGGCGAACCTTCCCAGAATCAAAGGAAACGACCAGACACAGGACCTCGGCAGAAGAAGGTCAGCAAATAAGACGGGAGGCAAAGTGAACAATCCTGCGACGGTAGCAGACAGAAACTTTCCCCACCTCATGGCAGTGGTTACAGCAACCCATCGGTCCAATCCCTGCATTGAAGTACCGCCCCCAGTGACCCAGGCTGACAGTCAGAGTTTGGGCCCCAAATGGAACCAGTGGCTGGAATCATTGGACGATTTCCTCGACGCAATTGGTGAACGAAGAGATAGAAAATGTCTGACACTACTTCTCCAGCTCATAGGTCATGAGGGCCGACGTTTAGTCAGAACATTCCCTGAAAAGGATACAGAGACCTATGAGAGACTCCAAAAGAAACTACGTACCCATTTCCATGCACCGGTAGACGTGGATCATGCTCGCATCGCCTTCACCACAACACGGCAGGAACCAGGAGAACCACTGCCAAAATTCATTGCCCGATTACAAAGATTGGTACCCTGCTGCTACTTCAATACATTTACAAATGAAGAAGCAGTTCGGCTCCGAATAATCGAAGGCTGTTCAAGCGCAGACACGAAGCGCAAGATTCTTCAGGAGCAGTGGTCGCTAAAGAGAATTGTGAGAAGTTGGCCTGATATATAATGTTCACTATTCTAGTGAGCACTTTGTATCAGTCCAAACAACCCTTATTGATGATTGGTTGTAAGTCAACCTTATAGACCAGCTATCCTAGTAGCATGGATACGAGCAGTCTAAGGCTAAAGACACAAGAGGGCGTGTTAAGCCAGCTGTTATACCACACATGTACCCCTTGAACACCCAGTGAAAGGACACCACACAAGTGTTATGAAAATAAACAGTGTATTTATTAAAATCACAACAGCCCTGTACTCTTTATGAGGACAGGGTACTAAGCACAAAACAAAACTCTTACGAAAATACTTAAGTTAGCACAGTATATACAAATGCCCGAGGGGCACGGAAAACCATATACTCTGAAAGTGGAATGCGAAATTACTAGCAGGTAAGTACAGTACTAATAGGCTTTGGAATCGCTAGGTCTTGACTACTGAACCTTCTGATTACTAATAGGAGGCCTAGGGGACTCGGGTGCAGAGTGTGCACTCTCACGCGGGATGCGGGACAAAGTCTATGGTAGCTAGATTTCACAGAGTTAGTGTTCTCGGGCGAACCCGACCTGGTAGGAGGAAAACGAAAGTGGATTCTGACCCTTGGATAGTGAGGCTATGCTGAGGCACCGAAATGCCGAAGTTACCTAGCCCAGGGGCTGCAGCTGCATATGTCTCAAAAGACGTCGGGAATCCTCGTAGACGGACCAGGAGCCTGGAAGAAAGAAGTTGCTGGCAGGCGACCAGTGAAGAAAGTTCGATGGATCCAAGCCTGGATCGATGATAGAAGACACCTGAAAGCAGAGGGGACCAAGTTCGTGACTACTAGCCAGTAGTCAGGTGGCACCAGGAGGGCACCGGATGGTAGTCACCTCGACTAGGTGAGTGGGTGACGCTGTGCTCGCAGATCTCACGGACCAGGATGGAGGAGCGAGCTGTCCCACGATGGATGAAGCTGTCGGCGTCGCTGGACCCAGGATTGGGCAACAAAGCCTTGGCAAATTCAAGCCCACGCGGTGGACTCAAAATGGCGTCTGGAGTGGACCAGGAGGGTCCGGGGTGCCTCTCTTGAAGAAGGAAGCAAGGGCCAGTCTGGAGCAACCAGGCCAGCAGCAGTGATGTCATCGGGCGTCGTTAGGAAGGGCACAAGCCAGCCGGCTAGTAGCCAAACAACGCAGTAAGCAGGCAAAAGCAGAAGGGCCCCACGCAGATCGTGGAGATGCTGGAGGGCTGATCTTTGGTGCTGGAGCTGCTCAGGGTTGGGGCTTCTCGGACCCCAAAGCACTCACCAGTGGAAGACTCGGTGGGCTTGTTGCAAAGAAGTCGTGCAGTCTTGGCGATCGTCGGTCCCTCGAGGTCTCGTCGCACTCACAGTTCTCAGCTTTGCTGTAGAGGTGAGTAGAGGTCAGAGGTGCCAGGGAAGCCGGGTCTCGTCGAGCTGGGTCGTGGGATTCCGGAGGAAGGACTTGCAGCAGACCGCAGTGTTCTTAGGATGGTGCCTGCGGATGCAGGGTGACTACTCCTTAGCCACAAGGGAGAATCTTGAAGAAGAAATCTTGATGTCCTTTCGCAGAAAGGCGTGTCTTGATTCCAAAGATGATCTAATTTGAACAGGGGGCCCGCTCCTATCTTTATAGTAAAAAAGGGGGCTGACCCGGTGACTAGGTCCTGCCTATGGGTGGGACTAGGAGGGGGGTGGTTACACCCCTCTCCCATGCCGGACTTTCCCCAGGCCAGGGGCTGGTGTGCCCCTGGAACTGGTTCTGACCGGCCTATGCGTAGTGAGCACCGGGGTGCCACTCAGCAGTCACCTTCCTGTAAAGCCCTGCCTACCCAGGATACACAAAACTCTGTCTGGGACGGTGCTAGCACCCGCCCTCGACAGGAAACCCTTTGTCCAGGCTCCCCTCGCTGGAAGGACTCCCAGCTGCAGGGGGTCAGACTCGTGTCTGTGGTGGCAGCATCCATTTTGTGGAGCTGAGGCTTCAGTTAACTTTAACCGGGGTTCACAGTTACATCCATGTCGTGTCCCTCTAGAAGGGTGGAATGCTAACCCCGTTGCCAGAATTGGCGAGGGGTTAGTATTCCAATTCGTATGACACCTTACTCGACATGTTTTGATAAAGCAATACCAAAGATAGCATTTAACCGCGAGGATTATAATGCACTTAAGAGTATATGGTATGCGATATCATGGAACAGCTATTAGGACTTGGTTCCGCAAGCTGCAGACAGGCTCAGCTCATGCCAGAGCACCATCTCATACGATTCCAAGCACTCTGCCTTCAGGATTGTTAAGGCCTGCCATTGGAGTGACTGATAGGAATCTGTGTGTCCATTTTAGGGTTAGATATAGGTATACTATATCTACAGCAAAGGGTGATTACACGACTTTGCCCCAGCTGTCATGCAGCCAGTTGTGTCAAATTTAGGAGGCCAGCCAGGGGTGGCATAATACATGCTTCAGCCCATGGTAGGCCCTGGGTACACCTATGCCTTGAGTTATAGGGTCTGATAAGGTGGCCCAGTACCAATTGGTAAATGCACCTAGGGTACACGTTGTAATTTAGAGAGAGAACAGCCAGGCTGTGGGTCTGATTGGCAGGCCCACAGCCAGAGAAAGTCGTAAACCAGTGAAACAAAAGCAAAAAAATCTGGGTGATCAAAGGATTGCAGACCCTACTCTCCTACAAGAATCATCAGAGGGGCCGAGTCTGGAGTGCGGGTAAAAGCAAAAGACTTATCGAAAGACGTGCACTCGAATGTAAGACACATGGATGTCTGGAAAGAGGCACCCCTTATGTCTAGGGGCAAGGCCCAGGAAACAAACAAAGCTGAAAAGAGGGAGGGTGAATCAGAGCCAAGACGAAACAAGAGACAGAGCGTTGTGGAACACTCCAAGTCACCATCACAAAAGACCAGGATGAATCAGGATTGCGAAAGCGGCACTGATACAACCTCATGGAGTTATTCAACCTCAAGGAGTCAGTCAACAGATGATGATACTGATACAACCTCATGGAGTTATTCAACCTCAAGGAGTCAGTCAACAGATGATGATACTGATAAAACCTCACGGAGTTACTCAACCTCAAGGAGTCAGTCAACCGATGATGAAAATGATTATGAAGCAGATGAAGTGTCAAGTGGGACAGATCACACCCATGGACAAGATGGCAGATTACTCAACAAGAAGGCAAGAAAGACTAACTACGGAAGACGGGACCTATCCCGTCAACGCCGGAAATCAGCACACGAACAACCCCGGGCATCCTCTCGCTATGCACCAAAGTCTATAGATGAGTCTGAGGAAGCATCAAGCAGTGAGACACATCACCCCAATGGCACGGACGTTAACACAAACAACAAGCGAGAAGAAGAAACCAACCACATGAGGAGTGGCAAGCCACTCAGACACCGAAAAGGGAGGGGCATGTGCACTCCAGACAGTTGTGTCAACGAGAAAACGGAGAAGGGACAATTGATGTCCCGTGAAAGGGGTAAAGACCAAATGCTCCGAGACCAAACTAAAGAAGTAAACGATCCCTCCACCGCAACAACACAGAAGACACATAAAGAGACATGCCCAAGGAAATGCTCCGTAGATAGCTCCGACTCCAGGAGCATGTCATCCCAGACCACCAACTCAATAAACTTATCAGTCACGACGCCCTCAAAGGAATGTTCTCAAAGGAAATCGGCAACCGACTCCTCCGAGTCGGAAAACATGTCTGTCCGATCATTCGGGTCAACAAAATCATGGTCCCGACCACGGCCATGGCATCAATCACCCGAACGCACAACAAAACCAAAGGACAACAGGTCACATCAGTCATCGCCACATCAAGACCTAAATAATATACCGTCACCCCTGATGGGGTCAGAGAGGCTGACTCAAAGAACTGACGGAAGGAGAACAAAGAAATGGGACAGTATCTACCAAGTGGAAAAGGATTATCCCGTCACCCCGCGGGGAGGACCAAATGTGGTGACAGAGATGGACTGTCACCGAATGAGAGACAAACAGGCACATGACCGGGTGGTCAAGGGTTTCGCCAGTCTCAAACACAAGTGGGAAGGGAAGAAACGAACAGAGGCAGCAAACGAGTCCAAGAATCAAGACAGGACACCCATTTCAGATAATACACTAACGTCTGGCATGCCTGACGGTGAACAGAAGAACAGTGCTGTTCCCAACCTGACAAGACAAAGAGAAACAACCTTACAGGTGGGAGCTCGGAAGAAGACCAGCACATCGTCCGCTTCCGAAGGAGATCAATCGTCAATAGACCAAGAGTCACCAAGGAAGGCAGACTGCCACTGCCGAGCGGAGCCAGTAGCAGTCACACAACAAGAAAGAACCACGATAACTGCGGAACCGAATAATAAGCAGCCCACACGCAATGGATTGCATTCTCAAAAGTGCATTCCCGCAGTTAAGGATGTCTTGGTTAAGACACCGGAAAGATTGGTCAAAGTCAGGACCACCAAGGATTCGACACTACTGATGTTTGAAGAACAAGCTGTCCGCCAACCCGTGTGGTGGATTGAAGAATTGCAAACACTGGAAATTAAGTTCATTTTGTTAAGAAGGGGGGAGATGTAGGATTGTATGAGGTAGTCTAGTGGTTGGGGTGGAGCTAAGAGGGAGGAGCAGGAACGGGAGGAGCTAGGGACAGGAACCGTGGCAGTTAGAGTAGGGACAGGATGGAGGTAGGACACAGGAATAAAAGCTCCTATGAAAGAGATCTGAGTGTCTGTTATTATTAGTAGCAGGATGCTACATACCCTATGTCTCTATATGAGGAAAGCTTGCACTGCTGCTCCTTATTCTGTACTCATTTTAGTGTGCAAGGGAAGCTTGCGCTGCTCCTCCTTGTGCTGTACCTTTTGCCTGTCTGTAAGGGAAGCATGCGCTGCTGCTCCTTGTTCTGTACTCATTGTCTCTATATGAGGGAAGCTTGCACTGCTGCTCCTTGTGCTGTGCCTTTTTCCTATATGTGAGGGAAGCTTATGCTGCTGCTCCTTGTGCTGTACCCCTTGTCTCTGTGTGAAGGAAGCTTGCACTGTTGTTCCTTGTGCTGTACTCATTTTCAGTGTGGAGAGAAGCTTGCACTGCTGCACCTTGTTCTTTGCTCATTTTCAGTGTGTGAGGGAAGCTTGCACTGCCGCTCCTTGTGCTGTACCTGTTTTGTGTGTGAGGGATGCTTGCACTGCTGCTCCTAGTGCTGTATCTGTTGCCTGTCTGTCTGTAAAGGACGCGTGTGCTGCTGGTTCCTGTGTTGTACCAATTGTCTCTGTATGAGGGAAGCTTGCCCTGCTGCTCTTTGTGCTGTACATGTTGCCTGTCTGTGAGGGAAGCTTGCACTGCTGCTCCTTGTTCTGTACTCGTTCAGTGTGCGAGGGAAGCTTGCACTGCCGCTCCTTGTACTGTTCCTATTTTGTGTGTGAGGGCAGCTTGTGCTGCTGCTCCTTGTGCTGTACCTTTTGCCTGTCTGTCTGTGAGGGACGCTTGCACTGCCGCTTCTTGTACTGTACCTGTTGTGTGTGTGAGGGAAGCTTGTGCTGCTGTTCCTTGTGCTGGCCCTATTGTCTCTGTAGGAGGGAAGCTTGTGCTGCTGCTCCTTGTGCTGTACCCATTGCCTGTGTGTGAGGGAAACGTGCACTGCTGCTTCTTGTGCTGTAACCTTTGTATGTGTGTGAGGGAAGCTTGCACTGCTGCTCCTCGTTCTGTACTCATTTTCAGTGTGTGAGGGAAGCTTGCGCTGCTGCTCCTTATGCTGCATCCATTGTCTGTGTGTGAGGGAAGCTAGCACTGCTGCTCCTAGTGCTGTACCCATTGTATGTGTGTGAGGGAAACTTGCCTTGCTGCTCCTTGTTCTGTACTCATTTTCATTGTGCGAGGGATGCTTGCGATGCTGCTCCTTGTGCTGTACCTTTTGCCTGTCTGTAAGGGAGGATAGGGTGAAGGTACCTTCAAGGGATTTTAGTAAACAAAAGAATTTTAAAATCACTTAGAGAATGAAATCATGTGGGCTTAGTGATTTGAACCCACTAATGCTAGTGATGCAACAACAGAAATTATATGCATTCAAAACTGTCACTTGTTAGTGATCAGTGGAAGGAGAGAGCAAAGAAGGATTATAAAACGGGTGTATATAGAAAAAAAGTATTTAATCTTTTTTTCAAATTAAGTTAAAATGTTGTGTACAAGATTAACAGCAATAACGCAGAAGGATAAATACATTAATCTACACAGCCCTTGCTACATCAATTGCTCAAGCTTTTCTACATATCACAAAATTAATTAAGCATTCAATGGTAGATAAAGCCACAGTCGACGTTTCGGTCTCTATTCTTTCGTGTAGAAGACCATCCTCAGGACATGGATTTCATATCTTGAGTACCCTTATGGGAGCCAACAGATGTTCCGGGCAGGTAGATTGATTTGCACCGCAGAGACTAGAAGTTGCCGTGAGGAAGCCTGTCTAGTCGATCGCTTCCAGAAGCCACGGGTTTAGAAAAAGGGTCCTCGTTAATTTTAAAAGGTTCCCTTACAAAATAGAAGGTATAACGGCGCCTTCTTGCCAATGTTTCTCGGTCAAGTAGTCTGCTCTGAATTCAATGAGTCAGAGTCCGTCCTCACGATATGATTGCTTCAGCAGTAGATGCAAGGGAAGCTTGTGCTGCTGCTCCTTGTGCTGTACCCATTGTCTCTGTATGAGGGAAGCTTGCACTGCTGCTCCTTGTGCTGTACCCAATGTCTCTATATGAGGGAAGCTTGCGCCGCTGCTCCTTGTGCTGTTTCCATTGTCTCTGTGTGAAGGAAGCTAGCGCCGCTGGTCCTTGTGCTGTATCCATTGTCTTTATATGAGGGAAGCTTGCGCAACTGCTCCTTGTGCTGTGCCCTTTGCCTGTTTGTGAGGGAAGCATGCGCCGCTGGTCCTTGTGCTTTATCCATTGTCTCTGTGTGAAGGAAGCTTGCGCCGCTGGTCCTTGTGCTGAACCCATTGTCTCTGTGTGAAGGAAGCTTGCGCCGCTGCTCCTTGTGCTGTACCCATTGTCTCTATATGAGGGAAGCTTGTGCTGCTGCACCTTGTGCGGTACCCATTGTCTCTGTGTAAAGGAAGCTTGCACTGCTGTTCCTTGTGCTGGACCCTTTGTGTGTGAAGGAAGCTTGCACTGCTGCTCCTTGTACTGTGCCCTTTGTCTGTGTGGGACGGAAGCTTGCACTGCTGCTCCTTGTACTGTGCCCATTGTCTCTGTGTAAAGGAAGCTTGCACTGCTGTTCCTTGTGCTGGACCCATTGTCTGTCTGTGATGGAAGCTTGCACTGCTGCTGTACGTGTTTGTGTATGAGGAAATGTTACACAGGCAATTCTACTTGCACTGTTGTTTTTCCTTCCACGTGATGACACGATGGAGTCATTCGATTCTCAATGTCTTCAACGTTGCAGCCTTCATTAGCCTTGCATTTACAAACGCTCCCTGGTGTTTTGTGTTTGTCCTTTTCACCTCAAGAGTGAACTCGGGGGCTGCGCGCTCTCTTGCACCTTGGCGTTTACTCCGTGGAATGTGGGAGCAGGTTGCAGACTGCAGTGTCTCTTCAAGGGGTTTTCAGATCCGCCCAATATACTTTCTCAGCTTGCTCCGCGCTGGCCTGCGCGGAATTCGGCACTTCCACATCTGTCTCCTCAGCAGAGGCAGATGAGGCGCCTGCAGCCTCGCAACCCTGAGCACAGAGGAAGCCGCCCGGCTGCCAACAAGACGCCATATGGCTCAAGCCAACTCCTCCCCGGCCCTGCTCCGAAACATTGCTAAGTCAGCCCTCCCGCCTCCGGAGCGAGCAGTGCGCCTAGCAATTACCCGAAATGCCACGCTGTTTCAGATATAAATGGCAGGGCATGGAGGTCACCCTCAGCTTATGAAAGAAACACTGCGCGTTACCTCACGCTGGGGTCAAGCACCGTTCTTAATGAAATGATAGAGAGGCCGTCCAAGTACTTCCGAATTCACAGGACGCAAAGGGGTCTGGGATATTGAATGCATCTACTGTGGCGGTGCTGACCGCCTGCTGCAGGCCCCGACCCAGCCCTCTCCCCGCACAACCTTTGACAGCTGCGGTGGCTCTTTAATTGCAGTTCTCTTTTCTCTCTGCTCCTCTGTCTCTCTTTGTCTGCCACCCCTCCCTCGTTAACCCCATGGGCATCCGCAGAAATGTTTCCAGGGGGGGGCAAAAATCTCACTTCAGTGTTTGAGGATCTAATTTCCGTTTGATTTTTTAACTGTTTAAGCTCGTATTTTTTTTGTTACTAAAATATTAAACATTACTTATGAACTGAGTTTCCCAGCTTCATGCAGTTTTGCACAACTAGACTACTGCAATGCAATATGTGAGAACATGAAGCTGGGAAACTCGGTTCAGAAGTAATGATTAATATTTACAAATAAAAAATAAACACAGTTAGACAGTTTAGGCTAAAAAAAAAGCTAACTGATCTAATAGTAGATTTTTTTTTGCTCAGATGTGGGTGGTATATTCTACTGCCTCCAAGCACTCGCCTTCAAGGCACGTTACAGGCAGACGGCCCATTGTCATTCTTTATGTGATGATCAGCAGCAGACAGAATGACAAAGGGCCTGTCCACAGTCTGCTCGAGGTCAGGGCAGTGCTGCTGCAGCCTCTAGAGTTCAAAGAGAACTGCGAGAGGCCCCAAGTGAGAGAACATTTAAACTCCTGGGGCTTCTCGCATGGGGACAGCACAGCCTGCTGTAGTTGTGAAAATTAGAGATAAAAGGAATGTTGATGGGCTACCTGCTCGGAACACATGGGGTCTGCTACAGCAATGTGCGCTGCCTTAGCGATATTATCACATTGTCACTGGGCCAGCACCGGATAGACCGGCGATCCAGGGGGGGGGCAAGCACACCCCCTTGCCCCCACCTGCGGACGCCCATGGTTAACCCACCTTCACAATGTGACTATTTCAGTCGCTTCGCTGGCCCCACCCGCTCTCGCGGACCCGGTTGCTCAGAAGGGTGGCTCTCTCCTGATGAGCTCAGCACTGTCCTTTCTTCTGAGCAATTTTCTCGCCACTGGATTCCCTCAGAAAGTCACCCTCCGCTGCCGCCACTTAGATGGCTGATCCCAGCCTCAGCCTCTCGTGTCTGCTCAGGGGAGGACTTCTCAGAATGTTCTGGCCTTGCAGGGGAAGAATCGCAAATCAGTCTCTGCCAAAGAAAGACTAAAAGCTTGACGCAGAGTTGAATTATTCCTCGAATAGCAGCAACATTGTCAGTGATTAATAGGGTGCAGAAAGTTAATAGGACTTTTGTTTGTGCTCCTTCCCCATCCCCTTTACAAGATGTCAACCCAGTGATGCCACGGGTGTACAGGCAATGAATGAAGTCCATCTGTCGTATTTTCTCCTTTGTGGGTGTGCGTTCACATGTGGTGTTGTTGAGTGCCTGGTGACAGAATAGGGGAGTGAATTAGTAAATTGGTAAGCAAGACTTACCAGCCGCCGCATGTCCTCACTGCTCCTAAAGTTGGTACTGATCTTACTAACATCTCCACTCCTCGATTCTTCTTATGATACTGGCGTCAAGTGCAGGTTTGGCTATTTTTAAGTCACATTAATCAATGGCAGCTTCACTTTCAGGATTACTGAATAGGCAGCATTTCTTGGCAATATTTCTGCTCCAGGAGGGTACATCATTTCTACATTATTTTACGGTGGCATCACCAAGAAGAGATAGTGCCAGTTCTCCCATTTCTGAAATTGGCATAGAAGTTAGGGGTCAATTTAGAGTTTGGCAGATGGAGTTTACTCCGCTGGGAAGGCAGAGCAGATTACCTTGACCATCCCCTGAGCCCTCAGCCTACCAAATTCAGAATGGTTCATCCGCCCCACAGAGATAGCTCTCCATTGACAGGAACTGTCATCCTGGCATTTCCAGCCAATGTAGGACAAGTTTCCCTGATGGTACTGTCCACCATGAACGATGGCCATCAAACTCTTCAAAAACGTATTTTGGTTTTCAAAAACAAACTTCCAAAGTGGGAAAAACAAAAAAAACCAAAAAATTATCTCTACACACTGGGTGTGATGTTCATTTTAGGTTGTTCCTGTCCCATGGTGGTGATGGACAGGAATAAAAAAGCTGGACAGAGTAAGCATTCCATCGATAGACCCAACGGAGGCTTTGTTTACAGAATACTTAGGGCATGCCCATCTCTAAATGAGGCAGACAGACTCAAGGGTTTGGAGGGCAGGGTACTCAGTCATGTTTGCAACGGAGTAGCCTGTCTGCCAAACTTAGTCATGATTATGTGTTCCAAAAAACATTCAGTTTTACTTTGAAAAATGACATGAACCATATAGTAAATTTGAAGACTTTTTTAATGTCTTCAGTCAGAGGTTGGGAAAATGTCAGCAGTTTACACCGTTAATATACTGATAGAAAGGGCTATACCCATCAAGCAAAATGTAAAAAATTTACCTTTATTATACAGATAAACACTGATAAAAGTGTCAGAGAATTTATATAAAATGGACTCTATGGAATGCATTAAATCTTCTATGTGGTTTGTCCCAGTTGTGAAATCTCTTTTTTTTTAATTTTTATATAGTGTGCACTCGACTCAAAGGTATTAGAGCGCTTTACACGAGCACCAATTACTTTACAGATGGACAATTCATTTTTGGTAGGCACGGGGAGATTACGTGATTTGACCTGAATCACAGGATATTGAGTGTCCCTACTGAGCCTCGAACCCGGTTCCCCAGATTCAAGGTCGACCGCTCTAGCTGTTAGGTCACATCCTCTACCTAAATCGTGGGTCCACCTTTGCGCATCAATCTTAGTATTTTGATTGATGCCATCAGGGTCCAAAGATGCCTTTTGGCTTGTCAAACAAGCGTTAGCTTTTCAAAGGGCATTGAAAGACTATCCTTTGCTGACTTCATCCAGAACAGAGGTTTTTTTATGCCATTGGCTTTTTCCTCCTGAGAACTAGTTTCCTGATTGTCAGAGCGGAAGACCCAAACTGCATTAAGAGTAAAGATCTATCCCTTGACAGGTTGTAACTCCAAAATTCCTGATTGTTTCTGGCATGAATACTGGTATTTAACTGGCCGCTGTCCTTCAGCAACAAACCCTGGACTTGTACCTGGTAAAGGCCAAGAATGCGCGCTTAGCCAGGCAATCCGTTCTAGGTCCTTTGACCTTCCTACCATCAGTTCTTCATCTTCTAAGTACTCTGGAGATCCTTTGAGATTAAAGACATTTTTGGATTACCTAGTCGCTTATTTTGTTTTTCAACCTGGACAGTTTTCCTCTGACAGATCCAAAATGTGGTATAGGATTGGTTCCTTGGCCCGTGCAGCTCTGGCTTAGGCATCACCCTAAGTTGTGACCGAAGACCCTTGTCTGAACAATTTTGCCCATTTGTTGGGAAACCTACCGACCATGAAGCTTCTGCAGAGGACACCATATGTGGAATATTTCAGGAAAATTCAAGTGTACTCATGTACTGTACATAATTTTGTGAGCTTGCTGCTGAAGCCACCTCAGAGGAATACACTCAGATGACCTTATTCCCAAGAAGTTTAAAAGAGGAGTTAAAGGATGCGTTGGCAAGAGTTTCAAGAGCTACCTCATTTACTGAACTCCTAGAACAAGTTCTCCTGATTGAACACAGACCTAAAGAAACGAGATTGGAAAAACAAAGGAACAAGCAGATCACTTCTACTCGTCTTCCCAGAGATTTTAGGCAGTGTGAGCCAACTACTGTACCTACTAATCCTTCACCTGATGTAACTAACAAACCAATTCAGTTTAGGTCCACTAGAGGCTCAATATCTAACACTGAAAGGGATTAAAAACACCAGGGAGGCTTGTTTCTCTATTGTGCAAGGTCAAATCACCTGCTGCAAGACTGTATTTTTCAGCCTTCCAGCCCACAAAGACAATGCAAGATCCCATTCTTTGCATGGGAGAAAAGGGTGGAAGGTTCCACTCTCCCTGAAGTTTTCATCTCCTTCAGTGAATCCAGTTCACACCTGTTTGTATGGGATTTTATCCTACAAGTCAATCCCGTCCAATCTGTCACTGTTTCAGTCTTGTTAGATTTCAGTGAGTTGTGCCCAGAGGCTCCAATTCCATTGAGGAAGAATTCTCCTCTGGATCATGTATCAACTTTGGATGGATTTTCTTTGACATTGTGTCTAGTAAACTCCATCACAGCTCCTCTCTTAGTGTCCTTAGGCCGTCATAAATGTACCAATCTAATCACATCTCAAAACTATGCCACAGTGCTTGGGATACCCTTCCTGGAATGACACAATCCCTACATCAATTCGGAGAGCAGGGTCACCTCTCTTTCCTCCTAGTTTTGTAGATACAATTGTTATTTGAATGGGGACTATTGGGCTTCAGTGGTAAAACTTTCTGAAGATCAGCTTCATTCCAATGTAGCCCAGACCTTGTCCATCCCTATGTCTTATCAAAAGTTCTGTATCACTCCCTCTTCAAAGGGATTTGGATTATGCTATCTGGATCGTACCCATGCCATAATTCCCTATGTTATGTTAGAATATGCTTTCTTTCCCAGTGTGAGAAGCAGGATCTTAGGGAAAATATAGATGAAAATGTTTAGAATAGCCTGATTGTCCAACTAACAACCCACACTGGAGCCCCTCTCTTCTTCATCCTGAAGGAGTCCAAAGAACTAAGACTGTGTGCAAATGATCATGGATTGAATAAGTTAACTTTTAAGGACCGTTACCTGTTTCCACTCATCATAGACATCTTGAGGCAGTTGTGGGTGCTTAATATTTCACAAAGTTAAACACCTGTGGAGCTTACCAAGTACACCATAAAAAGAAGGGTGATGAGTTCAAGACGGCTTTCAACACCCTTTGGGCACTCTGAATCTCAGGTCATGCCCTTTGCCCTTACCAATGCTCCAGCAGTTTTCCAGAGGTTTATAAATAGCATATTCACTGACGTCTTGAGCCAGTTTCTTGTGGTGTACAATGACTATATCCTTATCTTGTCTGCTTTCCTTCCTGACAATGGAGTTCCCACTTGGTTGATCCTGCTACGTCTCATGAAAAATCATCTATCCTGTAAAGAGGAGAATTGCGAATTCGAAAGAACAGAAGTGGAGTATTTGGTGGATCACCTCTCTGAGAGTGGATTATCTGTTGATTCTCATCAGTTCTTGGACTAGTCAAATCCTCAGTCCATCAAAGAGACCTAGAGTTACTTAGAATTGGCTAAGTTTTATAGAACGTTCATAAAGAATGTTGCTGACATGAGTAGCCATATATCTGCTACTTTGAAGAAGGAGAACCTAACCAAATATTTCTTTTGAACACCTAAGGCCCATGAGGCTTTTCTCAATTTCAAAAAGGCTTTCACTTATTTTCCTATTCTAAGACACCCAGATCCATTCAGGATGTTTATTGTTGATGCTTCAAGTCTTTCTGTTGGAGCAATGCTATTAAGTATCACAGTTTTTGTCTCTCCCATGTCCTACATTCAAGTGAGCAATGGTATTCAGTTCTGAAATGTGAGCCCCTGGCCTTCAAGCATGCTTGTATGGAGTGGCAACAGCATTTAATGGGAGCAAGCAAATCTTTAGATTTTCAGGTGGTCCATCGAAACCTCCAGTTTCTACGGAGCATGTCATGTAAGACACTCTTGCTTGGCCTATTTCTTTTCTCAGTTTCATTTTCACTGTGTACCACTGACAAACTGAATGTTCTTCTTGTCTATGCCTTGTCTAAACAGGACATTTTAGTTGAGGATTCTGAGACCAAATAAATAAATAAATAAATATTATCCTCTTGCTTCCTGACAAAGTTGTCTGATAAGCAAAGTACTTTTTACAGTGTATAAAGATGCTGAGATCTCTCCGGAATACCTTGATGCTTTTCAGAGTCGAGCACCCTTAACCGACTGCCAGAATATCTATCGTTTCCAGAAGCTGTTTGTATCCCTATTAAGATCCTTTAAACCGAGGTTCTGGAAAAGCGTCACAACACTGCAGTAGCAGGGCATCACAGGGTTAAGTCATCCTTAGAGCCAGTTCTATGTCCCTTCTGGCACCCTTCTGTTAGCATGGATGTAAAGCTTTGTGTTAAATCCTATTCTGTTTGTGCAAAATCCAAAGTACTCCATGATAAGCATTTCGGCCTTCTCTAGCCTTTCCCTGTCCCACTTCATCAATGGCACCAAATTTCAACCACCTTTATTGTGGACTTACCTCCTTCGATCAAATACAAAAGCAATCTGGTGGTCAACAAGAAAAAGAAAGGCAAAGCAAAACAACTGGTTAAATACCACACTACCACTGTATAACATCCCAGAACAAAGTAAACCCAATAAGTGAGACTAACATCTGAGACAGAGACTCTTACGAAACAGTCAGATTTCCATCAACTGCCAAGAGTGGCCAGTGTCATTATTTGGATATCATTCCTTGCTACCACTTGACCTCTTGAACACAGAGGGAGATCACATGGTTCGAATTTCATAATAGTCACTGTGACCTCCACAGAAGGTGATAAAAATGGGGAACTCATGACTATCTTAGTCAAAACTTTTCATGATATCAGCAAGGAAAATCCCTAGTGATGGAAAAAGATAAGTGCAGTGCAAGTGAGTGAGAATATAAAAATGATATGAAAGAAAAAAACTTTTTATTATAATATTCCTCCCAAACCTAATAAAAATTGCAGAAGCGGCGTGTAACAAATATGCCATTGATCGCAAAAAATTGTCGACTAGTTTAAGCCAATGAGGCTACTTGCCCAGGCTTTCTTCAGGACCTATGCTTTAAAAAGCTACTGCATTCGTGAAAGCATACATTTGTACATAATCATATTACCTCAATACAGGCAGAGTAATTTTCACACCTGAAAGAAATAATGACAAAAACAGTTGTTTACTGGTCAAAACATGCTCGTCTTCCTTCTGTGCCCATCACAGTGGCATCATCCATGTATCAAGAACAAATCCACTCACCTGTCCTGCACAAGGTATTTGCCTCACCTCACCTGGTAACCCCTCAGGTAGATGAGACCCCGCCCTGTAAACAATTTTTGTAAATACACTTTAAAAGGGGGGTATTCGAAAAAGCCATTCTTGGGTGGACTGTTCTCTGAAAGACTGCACACCATTAAAATCAGACTCATTGGGGAAGAACGTATCAGGCACAAACACCCCCTCTACTAAGCTGGACTGTGTTGCTAGCCTGATAATACAGGACCATGGGCGTAGGAAGTGTGGGGGACGCGGGGGATATATCCCCTCCAGATTTTGGAGTGGGGGGGACACAGGTGACAAGGGTGGGGGGGGACGAGGGGACAAAAGAATTTCACCTTTCTCTCCTGTCTGTGGCAGGGCCATTAGCGCGTGAAATCGCTACCTAATGGCCCTGCACTTGCCCTGCCTGGAGTCTAAGAGGCCACCCGCCCTCTGCCCTTTGTTATGCTGCAGGACGGCTAGGCGTTCTGGGAAGGGCAGAGAAGGGGAAAAAAACTGTCTCTTTTCCTTCATATCCATTTCTGTCTCTGTCTCCCTCCTGCTTAAGTTCTGATTTCAAGAGCTCTTATGTACTCTCTCTTGCATCACCTTTTCTTTATTTGTTTCTCTGTGAAATGGATCCAATATAGGCGGACACTTTGGCTGGATATTTCCTTATTGACTGACCGTTTTATAATTCCAAAGAAAAACCTCGGGACGGAGAGAAAAAAAATGAAATACCTAAATTAAGCAATACAGAGTGGTCAGCAGACAGGCTAGATTGTTATTTACACCCACACGTATTAGAATCACTTTACAGAGTTTGCCAGTGAAAGCGCGTTTTTTTTTTCTTCTTCTTTCTTTGAACAACATTGTTTTGCCATGGTGGGGAAGTGCACCATTCATAAAAGGACTGCAGTACCTGGTTGATGGGTGAAGTGGAAATGTTTAATACAATCGTTTTCAACTGTTTTAATTATTTTAGCTTATAAAATGTAAACTGCGGCTCTGTGTTCGGGGATGTGATTTTTTTTTTAAACCAAACTGCTTACATTTTGAAAGGATATAAGCAATGGACATTGAAACGGGTCCCTTCCTGACTGGTCCTGTAGCCATGTCCTGAATTTTTCAGGAAAAATCACTTACATTTCTGAATAATGAGTTTAAAACTGTTAAGGTAACCATGTTGTTCCTAAATACATTTCACATGATTTGCTTATTCTTGCATTCCTTATGAGTGTTTGCTTTTTTAAGGGTGTTCTTCATTATTTTTCAGGCAGCATTTTACTGTTGTCTAGTGCATAATTGAATTTAGTTGCAGCACAATTGAGTTGTAGCTGAAGGCAGTGCAAGTTTCTCTCAGTGGGGCAATATGGTGTTCAGTGTAAGAGAGGATGTGGCACTCTGGCCAGAGCTGCTGAATTTGGAACTGGCACACCATTTTCAGCCTTCATGACCAGTCCACCAGACCGCACTCCTGACCGAGCTCATTCCGATGCTACACCTTAGAAGGACTGATAGACCTTAGAAGCCCTGGTGTCTTAGCACCCGCAGGTGGACCCTAACGGTGGCAAGTGTGAGTAAACCTTGAAGGCCTGTCCACCACAATCTATACTGCAGGTCACCTCCAGTCTTGCGAGCAGGCATACGAAGAAGCACACCCTAGATTGATAGTGACTGTCACTGAGGTCACAAGATCCTTGAGGCCAGTCAACCGCATCCATTGGTTCCTTCATTGGCCTTTTTCAGCAGTAGTGGTGCAACTTACCAGGGGTTGGCAATGTAGGATTTGCATGCACACCAAACTTAGGGGGTGATTATAATGGAGGTGGAACCGCCACATAACCCCGTCAGTGGCGGTCCCACCGCCATCGGTGACTGCATCTACGCCAACCATATTAAAATGGCGGGTGGTTCCCTGGTGGTCGGAAGGACCAACCGCCACGCACCCGACTGGCTCTTTGAGCCCGCCAGTGCGGCGGAGGGGCTTGTGGTTCCTACAATGCTGGTGGTACCTACCAGGCACCACAGTAAGGATTACGATACCCCTTACCCACCAGCCTATGCATGGCATTTCACCCACCATGAAATTTTGGTGGAAAGGGACATTCGAGGCCCATAGCGGGCCCCTTTCCCCCAGCCCCCAGACATGGGACCTGGGGGGCATCTAAGAAACCCCCCCACATATCACTGCACCATGTGGCAGGCACTGCATTGTGCCTGCCACGTAGTGAGTGATATATGTAACATGTCAGTTTTTACATTGCGGCAGATGATGCAGCCAGCAGCACCTGCTGCAATGTAAAAGATAGGCACGGTGAGCGCCATTGTGGTGGTCGCATTGTAATGCCTATCGTGGGGCCGCCACCTTGAAGGCCAGCGGTTCCATTCCCTGATTCGATGGTGAAAGGACTGAAGTCCCCCTGCCTTCGTAAGCAGCCCCTTAGTTTGCAAACTTCATGGTCTCTGCTTCATGCACAAACACTTTTAAAATGTTCAGCCTTCTTTCGGGCCACTGGAGTTATGCAGCAATGGAGGCCAAAATTATGTTGCCATGTTGACTAATGATGCAACAATAAAAAGGCTGCAGTGAGATGCGGTGCATTTTTATGATACTTTATTATTTTAACATATTTATACATACTAACAGCCTCTGCAAAGCTTTTGCCTCATAAGTACCATTGTAACATACACATGCAGCAGAAGGAAAGGTGACCAGTCAACCTTTGCAAAGGGCCCTGCACTTCACAGAACATAAGTCACATTTCTTTTAGTAATTTTTGATCCGTTTGATCTACAAAATTGTTTTGGATCAAATTGTTAGATTATGCAGCAGATGATGTTTTATGTGTCAAATATGATACCGCCATTGTTCAGTTGAAAACATTTTTCCACTTAACTTAATTTTGCCCCAGCATTGTAGTTGATCAATTCATAAGTTCCCCAAACCCAAAAGTCGAGTTTGGGCACAATTTGCATTTTAAAAGCAGTCCTCCAACACAGGGCTACTTTTAAACTGACCTAAGGCTTCAGCAGTGCACACATGCAAACGCAAAAAGGGCTGCTGGCCTCTAAACTGCCATGCCCTTTTATATTCTAGGGATTTAAAGGTAGTTCTAATCTCCCTGCCCTATTATGAACTAGGGCCTTATAGGAGAGGTCTTGCCACTCATAGGGGTACCCTAATCCATAGTGCACCCTAGTGTATGTAGGTGTTTCACAGTATCTTTAAGTGTCTTTTTCAGAATAGCACTGGCCCTGTGCCTCTTCAGACAGAGGCCAGGGTCAGTCAGAGTCAGGTACCACCAGTACCAGTCAGCAAAACGTTGGGGAGGGCACAGGATGGCATTGCAACACTAAAGAAGCACAAACTCAGAATTTGAAACATAACACCATGGTTGGGGGGGTTCTCTTTAATAATCAGAATTGATTTCAATCCTAATAAACCCATTTTCCAACTTTAGGATAAGGAAAGACTGGGCAAAAATCATAATGTTCTAATCTATACCTTGAAGTTTTCATGCAGCTCTTTGATGACGGTTAATAGCTCACTGTTCAATGTTAGGATTTTAACTTATAAACTGCAAATACCAAAATATTCTCTCAGACAAAAGCAGTAACTCACTGACCAATTTACATGATATGCATTTTGTGATCTGCTTGCCACACATTCTTTGCAGCAGGCATATTAACCGACTGTGTCTACCTTACCAAGAGTCAAAACTTCCACTAGACAAACCTCCGATCTCTCTCAATAAAGAACATTAATCACTAAAGTTATCTTCACATTTTTATTGTTGCCTGAAAATTGCTGGAGACCAGGAATGCAGCAGCAGGTACTTTTCAAATCATAATGCACTTGCAAACATGACGCCCCCACCCTAAGTCAGCGATCTATCAGGCACATGCATCAAAGCATTTTGCGATCGCAAACGGTGCGAATCGCAAAAATCGTCCGTTTGCAATTGCAAAAATTGCTTTAGGAATGCATGAAACAAGAAGCCCCTCGCAATTTTAGAAATCGCAAAATTTGCGATTTCTTAAATTGCGATTGCATTTAAGGAATCGCAATTTGCGATTCTTAAATGCAATGCAAGAAAGTAAAAAGATTTGCGATTTCGCAATTAAGAATCGCAATTTACCATCACTTGTAAGGTGATGGTAAATTGCGATTTTCTTGAAAAAAAGCATCAAAGTGCATTTTTCAAAGTCTGTATGTTTGCTTGGTGTAGCAAGATTCATATACATGGTTCTTTAACATTTGGTCTGATTACTATATGAATGTAAATAACAATAAAGCATACATGAAAACTGTGACAACATGCCTGCTTTTCTCAATATTTCACTTCGAAAGTATGCGATTGTATTTGTTTAACGGGCAGTGATTTGTATAGGGTCACTGGAAAGTCCACAAGGTTGTCCCTGTACCCCCAGAATTTTAGTGTCTCCTACGCCCCTGTACAGGACATCTGTTACTCGTTTTTTTGTGTGCTCATTTTTAAGTATTGCTAAACCCTGGGGGAAATTGCTTGCATACGCAACGGTCAGGTCCCTAACAATCTCTGTCTTGAAATGGCCCTAGAGTATAAATTCGATATTATCCTAATACTGTAATGTTTACATGTTGTGCTCATAAGTAAACCCTTGACACGCCATGTGTGTTGCTTGAAATGCACTCCTCGACATTCATTGTATGCGCTCATATATCACCAGATTGAGCTAGCACTGTGACTTATTCGAGAAATGCTCGTAATTGTCTGAACGTCCTGCATCATGCGCTGTTTGAAGCTGGTAACACCTCTCTTTGCCCAATTCGCAGCTGCATATGAACGCTCACATAACATCTTCTGCTCGTGTCTAATATAGCAGAACTGATCGCATTGCTAAGCGCTAGCACTCATTCGCGCTATGCTCATAAATGCCTGCACTTCTTACATACAGCGCTGCTTATGACTAACAACACATATCCTCGCCCGATGCACATAAAAAAAACCACAAAGTGCTTCTGGTTGAACTGGCTTCAGGGGGTGACACACTATGGGACTCATAGGCACTAGCAGAGAGAACAGCAGCGTCTAATCCAGTGTGGTCTGCTTGGCAAAGAGAGGAGCTCTAATGATGAATAAAGCCAGCCGCGGTCCGTGCAGGTAGCAGCGGCGGGGCCAGGTAAGGGGGTATTTAGAGGGACGATGCAGAGGGAAAATTAAATAAAGAATTAATTTTCCCTCTGCTTCGTCCCTCGTAATCCCCCCTACCCGGCCCCACCATCCCACCGCTGTTACCTGCATTGACCGCAGCTGGATAAAGCAGATGACTATGCTAAGGAGAAGTGGCTGACCTTGGTGCCATCCGTCAGTGATAAGCCCAGCTCTGGAAGCAACACATTGCAATTGAAAGGAGCTCAGGGCATACGACTCTGGAACTGGAGCGGTGGTATGGGACCACTGGTCTGAAAAGAGAGGCATGCAGGAGCATCGACTCCAGCAAGCTGAGAAAAAGAACACCAAGGCTGGTCCGGGCAAGCTTCATAGTGAGAGAAACGCCACGTGGGACAAAAAGAGAGGGAGTAGGTATCCAAAGATCTTTCTGTTTTGTTCAAGGATAGATGGTTTTATAAAAAACCCTCGAAAACCGACACCCTGTGAGAAAACCTGGAAATTAATACTGGAAACTCTTGGGGGACTACCTCTGTCAAATGCGTACTGTCTATTGCAATCAACTCATATTTGGTCAATGTACCCGTATTTGAGGAAGAGACTTCAACAGATGATATTACTCTGGGTGCAGCAATACATGTGAAAGAGGAAAGACTGTTTGCGTATGTCTACTCAGGAGACTAGACTTCCTTGAGGGGTTAAGAAAACCTGTAGAAAATTTACAGAATAACTCAGGAAGAAATGGTTACTATAAATCATTGCGGGCCATAATAGACCACAGTAGAAGTGAGTGGTCCCGCTCAACTTCTGCCGATGAAGTGACTAAAGGGAAGAAATAGATGTTAGTGCATGATATGCTTCAAAGCTTGTAGCACAGTGACGAAATCAAAGCAACCCTTGGCTCTGGAGAGTATCCCACACAGAAGGCATAGGATTTGGTAATCACAAACACTTTATGTAAACATGTTTCAAGAGCCTTAAAGGCAATTTTGCCTCTCTCAATCTCACCTGGGTAAAGAGAACCAGGATATTAAAAGACATCAAAGATTTGGAAGAACCAGATTTCAATCTAGAGGAATCTGGTAACAAAAGATGAATGGAACATATTATTATCCTATGGGACACGTTAGAAGACCCGGAAAAAGGCTCAAGTTGTAATATGTAAGACTTCAGGAAATTTTTCCAGGGAAAATGGTGAAAAACTTGTAAAGCTAAGTGAGGAGGGTATTTTAAGGTGTCATTTGAGAGAAGAAATCAGAATAGATTTAACTTGAAATAATACACCGAATGTCCACCTTCAGGCCTCAGATACATTTACCCCAGATATAACCTGGGTCCATTATTTTATGTTTCAACTGTAAAAAGCCGACTTTCTTCTGTGCAAGTTAAATCTTTGCCAGAAACCAAAATGATTTGTCAACTCAGAGAGCAATAGGAAGAAGAAGGAATGGACATTAGTCGACCCCAATCTGAACATAAATCTAAGCTTCAAGTAAGGAAATGGAAAAAGGCAACTTTAAAGAGGAACAAATGCAAACCTTCTGTAGCAATTATAATCAGGGAACAACGACTGGTGACCAACACGTGGAGTTGGTCGGCAACAGTGCACCGTAGAAGAACTTACCTGTCCCCAGCAGACAATGAGTGGGAATTTTTCTATGAAGGGGTTGTCTGGTTTGAAGGATTATTTCAAAAGTGAAATAGAATTGGGTGGTACATGGCTTTGGAGAAAATGGTGAAGGATGACGTTATCCTTCATTTGACCATGTCATACCCAAAAAAGTTTCTTTTGAGCCAAGGAAGAAGCTCACATGGGAGTTCTTGTTTTTGTTTTGGAAGGTGTTGTGGTTTTATTAGTTCAAGAACACAAGCACTAAAGGTGGCCACAAATACATGGGTCATGCGTGATTCTCTCAGAGGGATTAAGGATAGCTTTTGAGGCAGTTACAGTGCAGTTCCTTAATAGTTGGGGGGGCTGATGCTACTGCCCTTCAAAGTCAGGGGACTCAATTTCCCGGCAAAGATGGTTTTGGTGACGCAGTGTCTTAAATGTTTGGACGCGACATAGTATACCTCCAGCAAACTCGCTTTTTGTATATCATTGCTTGGAGAATTAGGTACCATTCCTTCACAACACAGCACTTTGAGTCAGAAAAATCAAATATGACAGGGAATGGCGGCACCTTACTCTGGCTTCTCAGTATGCAACATGGGGGCAGACAAAGATTGCTGATGAATATGAATTCTGCTGAGCATCACCTGGTACTTGACTGGCATGATAGCTACAGGATCAGGGGTATGGATAACGCTTGAATAAAGAGCTGCCTCATCAATCAGTTGACCAGGTGACCTTCGGTCTCTATAGTTCAGAGGAAAAAGTGCTGAGCTTGGGAGTACTTCAGGGTTTACTCCTTTCATCTTTACTCTGTAACCTGAACATAGTTCCTCTGGCATATCTTATACAATAATTTGGTCTCTATGCTCTTATATATATGAGTGGTGCCCACATTGTTTGTGATTGATGGGGAACCCAATATTAAGACAGGAAACGTGTAACTTCATGTTTAAGGTGCAGCAACGGACGACCCATAATCTGCGTAAGCTGAATAATGATGAAAGCTGACATCATTCCATAATACATCAGTCTGCAACCATGTGTTCTGGCCTTCATATCTGGGATTGGTTCCTGGGACAGTTTAGCTTGTCGAGAGCCTAGACTGAAAACTTGGTCCAGCACTCAAAATGGAGCAAGCATTTACAATGCAATGATCTCGTCTTTGTTAAAGTTAGAGCTATTGGCATTGCTCATGACATTATTTTTGTTTTTAAAACATATAAATAAATGGCATTGTCATTTACAATGCCAATAGCTTAATCTCTCGCAAATGCGAGACCTATTGCATTTGCACCCACACAGAGCCACATACAGAGCCACCCGCACCCACACACACACAGAGCCACACACAGAGATACACGCACCCACCCACACACACAGAGCCACACACACAGACAGAGCCACACACACACACACACAGAGCCACACACACAGAGCCACACACACACACACACAGACAGAGCCACACACACACACACACACAGACAGACAGAGCCACACACACACACAGAGACAGAGCCACACACACACAGAGACAGAGCCACACTTACACACACACAGACAGAGCCACACACACACCGACAGAGCCACACACACACACACACACACACAGACAGAACCACACACACACAGAACCACACAGAGCCACACACACACAGAGCCCCACACACACAGAGCCCAACACACACAGCCCAACACACACAGAGCCCAACACACACACACAGAGCCCAACACACACACACAGAGCCCAACACACACACACACAGAGCCCAACACACACACACACAGAGCCCAACACACACACACACACCCACACAGAGCCCAACACACACACACACACACACACACACAGAGCCCAACACACACACACACACACAGAACCACACACACACACACTGAGAGCCACACACACACACAGCCACACACACACACAGAGCCACACACACACACACACACAGCCACACTCACACAGCCACATACACAAACACACACCCTCACCCGGGGAGTCTCCTTATTTACAAATGGGTTATTCAAGGCCCCCACCAACTCCAAGAGCTCACCCGTTGCTTTCCTCAGTCTAGGCCAGCCACACGCCCATCTCTGCCCAGTAACGCCCCAGGGAACAGAGGCAAGAAAAAACTATCACAAGCAGGGAACATAGGCAAGAAAAAATGACCACAAGCAGGGAACAGAGGCATGAAAAAGCGATCACAAGCAGGAAACAGAGGCAAGAAAATCGAGCACAAGCAGGGAACAGAGGCAAGAAAATTGAGCACAACCAGGGAACAGAGGCAAAAAAAGAGGGCACAACCAGGAAATAGAGACAAGAAAACGATCACGAGCAGGGAACAAAGGCAAGAAAAAACGAGCACAAGCAAGGAACAGAGGCGAGAAAAGCGAGCACAAGCAGGGAACAAAGGCAAGAAAAAACGATCACAAGCAGGGAACAGAGACAAGAAAAAACAATCACAAGCAGGGAACAGAGGCAAGAAAATCACACACAAGCAGGGAACAGAGGCAAGAAAAGCGAAAAATACCAGCCGGCTTCCCGCTGCTCCTGCTCCTCTTCTGCTGGTGCCTGGGCCCACTCTGTGCAACGTTGGTGCTGGCGGTGCCCGCCCTGGCTTGGCTGGTGCTGGGCGGCCGGCGCGGGACGGAGCACCCCATTGACCCTTGGGGCCGCGCGGTCTTCATCACGGGATGCGACTCTGGCTTCGGGACCCTGCTTGCTTCCTCCGGCTCCTCAGCACTCTCCCCTTGGGGGGCACGAAGGGGGTCCCGAATCCTGGGGGCTGGGGGGAGACAACATGCTGCATGTTTTTCCACAAATGGGGCACCTTCAAGGGCCGATGTTCCCTCCCCCGCATGTACCTTTCTGGAGGGCTCTCCACTCACCCGATCCGTCCCACCTTCACAGCCTCCCAGGGGATGGGGGGTCGCCGCAGTGCCTCACAGCTCGCCGATCATCATGGGGGGGCGCTCACCCCTACCGCTGTGGTGGAACATCGGGTGGCAGGTCCCGTCAGGCGCTGGAAGCAGTGGTATCTCCGCGCCGAGGTCTCCTCTCGGCTAACGGACCGATGCAGCTGAGAGGGCAGCATTCGCCATCTTAGCTTGTTCTGCGGCCTGCCCAGCAGGATCTCTTCTTGGCTCTCAAGGGTGCTCACCAAGGAAGGTCCGTGGCGAAGCGAGCGCATGGACAGCGGCCACCTCAGGTAAAGCCTATGCGCGTGGGGAGGCAAAAGGGCCATCACTAGAGGGCAGATACTTACCCTCGGTAGATGGCAGCAAAGCGAGTTCTGGCAGGAAAGGGGACCACGCCATGACATCACCATGTTTCTCCGAGGTCCAGCAGAAATGGCTTGGAGAAACACCCTGTCATTTTCTGACTGGGGGTGTGTTTTTCTTTCTCTCCTCTTCCCATTGGCTGGAATATAAAATTACAGCTAATGGGAAGAGGAGAGAAAGAACCTAAAAAACACACCCCCGAATCTGAAAAGGACGGGGCTCAAATGGACAGACGGCCCTCTTCTCCAATGGCTGGCCTCCGTTTAGGAAGCCAGCCAATGGAGAAGAGGGGCGGGTTCAAGCCCCACTCTGGAAAACATAAAATCTTGCCAGCGAGACTGCGCAAGCGCAGCCTACACAGGCCGAGACCTAAAACCGAGGGAACACAGTGACAAAGACTCATCTATTCCAAATAAACACTTTGAACCAGATTACAAATCAGGTTGCCTCTGTGAACAAAGAATCCAGATCATTAATGCATTTATATAATCGAAATTGGATTACAGTCACACACTTTATCTTAATCCCCTATAAAAATAACAAGAAGAAAGCTTGTGGTGATTCAGAACGCAGCATCTAGACTTATATTTAATGTCAGATCACGTGACCCTGTATCACCTGCTCTAGGAAAGCTGCACTGGCTGCCTGAAATGCAGGGGATTAAGGTTATGTCATTTGTTTAGGTCACAAGAAACTTTAAGGCTAAAGAAAAAAGCCACTACCTAAAAAATTCTCGGTTTATAAACCTCTATGAAGCTTCAGGTCAGAAGGAGCCTCCTTTCTTAATATCCCCAGATGGAAACCTACAATGTTGTGAGGTAAAGCGTTTTCCATCGCAGCAAAGGAATAATACGCCTATAATTCTGAGGAAAGAATCATCGCTGTTGGCCTTTAGAACCTTAAAAAAACATGTCTTTATCCCTGCATGTAGCATTTTGTGACTATATCTGTATGCTTCTGTTTACGGCTGACCTCTTTTTTTAGTATTTTTAGGTCTGCGCCTAGAAACTATTTTGGGTAATCGTTTGTGCTAACTAAAAGCAAATGTGAAATATTGTTAAATGACGCACTATGAGGAGGATCTAAGATTTCCATAGCCTCAGCATATGCAATAAATGTCATTTGTTTCGAGGGTAAATCTCCAGAGCTTTATTTCTCTGGTAGATGGTTCCTAGATCATGGGAGAATTGAAATGTTGTGCTTGATGACAAAACATGCCCATATAGGAGGACACCGTTATGCTGTACATCAGCAGAATGAGTGCAAGATTTCCAGGTTCCACCTGTAACTCGCCAGTGCTAGATAACAGCTGAATACCACAACAGATGGGATATGTTGCACCAAGGAGGGCCTGGCTTGTTGGTAAGTATCAAACATAATGTTGACGTCAATTGTTGTTGGAAGAATGTGTCCTTCCAAACACATTTTCACATATGTTTTTTTGTGATTATATTTTTCAGGGGACCCAACTTATGCACGAGGTACATGGCTTTTAACACCTCTGTGAAACCCCAGAACATCAGCGGTATTCTGTTTCAATGAGGTCCATGTGCGAATGAATGGTGCTGTGAAGTAGGCTTTTGGGCTCCTGAAGCCTGGTTCACGTGTCTGGGCTGGAGAGGCCCTTTTCTATTCGCCTCACAAGGTCTGCAAGATTGCTGTGTTATGCTGTATGCTTTGCAAGATTTCTCTGCTGAGAAACATTTCTTTCATCCCAATTACTAGTGGGAATCCCAGGGTAATGTTGGTGACAAGCATCAGCAAGTTGACAGTAATGAGGATGAAGGGCACTGACCTTAGGCTTGAACTCATTGAAAACATCTTTGCCTGATGGTAGGTGACTGTAATGAAAATGTCATGTGTCTGTATTTCCTATGAAATTATCTTCTTTAGAATTTATGCTACTAATCCTCTCATTACAATTCAGATTGCATTCATTATATTTGAAGTGGTTTTCATTGTTAAATGTGGTTTGAATGCACAATAATATATTGATAAAATCGTACTTATAATTAAGGCCATGTTATTTGAGAATTTATGTTTGACAACTACTGCGGCTTTCTTATCAGAATTGGTACTAAATGTACTAATGACCATATGTTAGTTACAAATGTATTAATATTTCTGATTAATCTTTCCTAGGTTGTGTCATCCTGTTGCCTGCTAGGGCACTACAGGCATAGGTGGCTGCCTTAGAGTCTTGCACAGATAGTGGCTATAGAGAGATATGCTTGTAAGTTGTCTGAACTTTGGTGGAATTTTTCTTAAAAAATAATGGTGTACTTACTCTCAGTCATGAAATGATGACAATGTAAATTAATTCGGTATAGAACTCGGAGTACAGCATATCTGTCCAAATTTGGTGCAGTTTATGACTGCGTCTTAGAATAATGTCTATGTAAAACATGAGGACAGCCGAATGTGTGGTTGAAGACTACCATTTGTGTTGCTAATGTATTTGAAGGACCAGGTGGTAATAAAATGTAAAACTAACTTTTTATTTTAACACTGGGTAGAATCATCATTTTCCTTTCCGTGCAAAAGTCATATTTTCATTATCATTATCATCATGCTATTTTTTTAAATTTGAGTCTGTACTTCTGTTGTGTCTTCTATGCATGGTTTGTAAGTAGACAAGTGTTTGTATGCATTGTTGATGTGAACGTTTCCCTTGCTGGGCTTTTGGGTGTATAACACCTTTACATTCACATACACCTGTAAAGGTACTTGTTCATACTGACATAGCATTAATTAAAATGTCGTATTGTGATGAAATGTGCATTGTGGACCTGATTCACTATGGGCTTCCACACTCCTGGTTCTCACGCCCTGCAGGCGTGAGAATTCTCATTAAGTAGATTCCGCCCACAGGTAGAGACTCCCCCAAGACTGCGGGTGCTGGAGCCCCATGTGAATCAGGCCCTGTGTGTTTATACTAAATGATTAGCAAATATGTTACGTTTTATGAGAAATATGTATGTTATGATAACACATTACTTTTCAAAGATTTTATTACAATTATTTATTACTCTCATTTTTATTCATTTTTTTATTTGATTTATAATGTAGAAATAAGTCATACTTTTCAGATTCTGTGAGAATAAGTTAGCTTGGATGTTGGATGAGCATTTAATGATGGCCCATCAGTTGCTCAAAGCCCTTTTCCAGACAACATTCCATCAGCAGCCTGGAAATGTGTGGGCATGATGTGGATAAGGTGATTAGAGCAGACACTCACATTATGATATCAATTTTTGCATTGCATGGGGGCTGGCCTCCACAGGGCCTTATGAATGGCCCCTCCTAAGGGCCACTGGAGTGGCCTGAGTGGCATTGGGGATGGCAGCAACAGATGGCTCTGTGTGTAACAGTGCTCTGTTTCAATGGCGCTGCCAGCTGTAGATGTGTCTAGGACCGAGCCTGCAGCAGATGATACTTGACCATGGAAAGTGGCCTAAACCAGATACTGCTGCAGACAATGTTGTGAATTCTTCCTGCATTACCCCTGAATGTAAAGTATGGACACTCAGGTGGTGCTCCAGAGTATTATTTTGGGTGCTCTGGATCTCACTCTGGGCCTCATGAGATTACTCTGGGCTCTTAGATGTTCAGTAACCCAGCGACGGCTCGTGGAGGGAGTTACGGTGGGGCAGGAGGGTGGGGAGGGGGAGGGGCAGGGTGGAGGTTGCTAAAAACCGGCATATGGATAATTGCAGGTAAGTAAACAATTTAATTAATAAAACGAATTTCGTAGCTCGCACTGCATTGCATTTTGCGATGCAAGGCGCACCACGAAATTCGTTTTATTAATTAAATTGTTTACTTACCTGCAATTATCCATATGCCGGTTTTTAGCAACCTCCACCCTGCCCCTCCCCCCCCCCCACCCTCCTGCCCCACCGTAACTCCCTCCACGAGCCGTCGCTGCAGTAACCTGGTCCAGCTGATCCTCCTGTCATGTAGCTGCACTCACCAGTCCTCTACTTATGACGTTTACATTGATGATGGCACCCTGAACCTATTTCTCCACAGCAGGTGCTGCCCCGGCCCTTCCTAAACCACCCTGGATCTTGAGTGGGTGACCACAGGGGTAGTGTGTCCTAGTTACAGAGCAGATGCTACGGTTGCCACAGGAGCCAGGACAGCAGTGGAAACAATTGTTGGGGGTTTGGAGCCGTACAGGGCTTGTGGGGGAGGTGACATACACAATGGGGACAGTACTTTGCTGGATGTGGTAGAGCTTGTGTTCTCAGGGAGACGGAGAGGCACAGGGTTTGGGCAACACAAACATTATGGGCCAGGCTGGTCCTGAGCATTAGGAGTGCTGCTCCCACAAACGGATTGTGATCTTCTTTCCTAAGTCAGAATGGACAACGCAGAGGAGACTGATGACTGAGGTCTTGTTGATTTACCTTGAACAAAAAGAAATATAAGCTTATCTATATTGATAGTTGATAACCAATTTTGACAAACTTATTTGCCCTTTATTCGTGTTTATAATGTCAAACTGACGATCAAGGATTTTTAACACCACTACCAATCGAATCGAGGGTCCTCATCTTTTTTTAAAATTTCATATTAAATAACAAAAGAATTGAGAAAGATTGGTGCAGAGTGAAGTGAAGTGATTTGGGGTTTCATGGGTGAGGGCTGGCCTCGTATGTGTGAGCTCTGAATCCTAGGGTTGTACAGTGCCATCTATGATACTCCAGGCGGTCCCAGCATCACTAGCATAGTCCATACATCTGTAGGATCTGACCCCCTAAACCATATGAAAGGTGTTATTTCACTGTACAAACTCCACTTATAATCTTTAGACAGTAATACGAAAACCAAAGTTGAAATTGATGAGGGGAATCAATTTGCGTGTACTGAAAGAGCAGTGATACCCAAAGAAACTGAAGTACAGGGGAATCAGACAATGGCAAACTGAACTATCTCTCTTCTGCAGAACCAGAGAGAAAAGAGAACAGGCCATTGCACTGAACAGGATCATGCCCCCAGCAGATCACACTTCCGGGTTATTGCAGCAGCTTGAATTAGAAATGGGCAACATGACCTAGGGAAAGAAGCATAGAGAGTTTGAGAGAGAAAAAACTCAAGATAGGGAAAAGTGAAATACAGCCAGTGATCATGCAATGGCATTAAAAATCGAATTAGGTTGAGGGTGCCCAATTGGTCACCACAACTCGGACAACAAGTACAACCCCCAGCTTTATCACGCCTCCTTCGAGCCTCAAAGATACTCAATAGGAATAGATGTGCTGGTAAAATTGGCATCAATTGTGTCAGCTGATTGAGAAAGAAAAAGCAACAGGTATAGTTGTCCATTTGCATCTAAGCTTTCAGTTTCTCTTTCACCAGACAAATATTGGCCCCTTCATACTGATGGCATGAAGGTACGAGGGGAGGGAACTAGAGGGCACCTGCTGGTGATGGTATGTTATCTGAGGCTCTGTGGGTTTTGTAAGAAGCTGAGATGTGGGATCATGTAGTGCACCTGGCTCTACGCTTCCCCCCAGCAGGGAATGGAGGTGCTGTGCCTTTAATGGCAGAGCGTGACTCCCCTGAGTGCTCTAAGGGCACTGATGGTCTGTTGTTCTTCAAGACCCTGGGAGCTTCAGCTGTTTTTAATGGTGCAGAGAAGGAATATCGAGGGAGAAATATTGTGTGACATAAATATCCCCGCAGAAATATCGAATTGAAGAAATATCGACAACAAAAATATACTTTGACCAGAATATCGACTGACAGGTAAGTAATATCGATAACAATAATATAGTTGTAATAAATATCGTTTATAAAAATATAGTTTTCAAAAATATCGATTTATTAATAATGTTATGTATTTTAGTGTTTTTAATGAGAATTGATTGTCATTGTATTATATGTTGTAGAATTATATTAGTTATTAATGTATTTTATGTTGAATTTTGTGTTATTAGTTCCGTAGTGGGTTGTGGGTTTATAGGGGAATAGGGTGGGAAGTAATTTAAATATATACAATTAATTGAGTAATTAATGTGTTAATTTATTATTAATTGTTTAATAATTATTTGTTAATTAATTTCAATTAGTCAATTATTAATTAATTATTTTAATTAATTATGTTAATTGTTTAATTAATTTTAGGTGTGTGTAGTGGAGTTTATATGTGAAAATGGTGTGAAGTAATTACATTTTTATTGATTACTTATTAAATACTTTATCAATTAATTATCATTAATTAATTATTAATTGTAAAAGAGTAAATAATTTTAGGTTTGTATTGTGGTGTTTATAAGTGTAAATGGTGTGAAAGCTGTCAATTGAATAACTAATTAATTAATTAAAAAAATACTTTAATTTTCATTAATTAACTAGTAAATATTAAATGTAATTGAGTAATTAATTTTAGGTGTGTAGGTCTTTGTTAATAAAAATATATATACATGTATATATTAAATATGTTTATATTGTAAATTAAATTTAATAAAAAATGTGATAGTTTTTTTTTTATTGTTTTGAGTTCCAGCGCTTTCCATACTGTTGTACCCTGAGGAGTGGGAATAGTCATTTTCACCCCTACGCTATCCAATGCTTTCCCTACTGTTGCACTCTCTGGAGTGGAAATAGTAATTTTTACCCCTACGCGATCCAACGCTTTCCCTACTGTTGCACTCACTGGAGTGGGAATAGTAATTTTTACCCCTACGCTATCAAACGCTTTCCCTACTGTTGCACCCTTTGGAGTGGGAATAGTACGTTTTACCCCTACGCTATCCAACGCTTTCCCAACTGTTGCACCCTCTGGAGTGGGAATTGTAATTTTTACCCCTACGCTATCCAACGCTTTTCCTACTGTTGCACCCTCTGGAGTGGGAATAGTAATTTTTACCCCTACGCTTTCCAGCGCTTTCCCTACCGTTGCACCCTATGGAGTGGGAATAGTCATTTTCACCCCTACGCTATCCAACGATTTCCCTACTGTTGCACTCACTGGAGTTGGAATAGTAATTTTTACCCCTACGCTATCCTATGCTTTCCCTACTGTTGCACCCTCTGGAGTGGGAATAGTAATTTTTACCCCTACGCTATCCAGCGCTTTCCCTACTGTTGCACCCTTTGGAGTTGGAATAGTAATTTTTAACCCTACGGTATTGTATTTATTATTGTATTGTATTTATTATTTGTAACGCAACTGTCACCCTACGGGTATCCTGGCGCCCAACAGGAAGTAGTCAGATGGTACTACAATACACTAGCTGTCAAGACATATAGAACAGCCGCTGGATCTATTAAATAAAGTCACGGGATAAGACTTTGGCGAATAGCCATGTTTTCAGGCTCTTTCTGAAACCCAGTAGTGTGCCAATTTGTCTGATGTTCTGGGGAAGCTCGTTCCACAGCCTAGAGGCAGAGATGCAAAAGGCTCTGCCTCCCATCCTCGACCTCCTGATCCTGGTAGTAGCTGCCAGACTCTGGCTAGAGGAGCGCAGGGATCTGGAGGGCCTATACCAGGAGAGGGATAGGTCCTGTGTTGTGCAGGGCTCTGTACACAATACATAGGGATTTAAAAGCAACTCTACTCCCGATTGGCAGCCAATGTAGATCTCTTAGCGCCAACGTAGTGGAGGAACTGCGAGGTCTTTTAAGTGCCAGCTTGGCCGCTATAGACTGGACCCTCTGGAGCCCCTGTAGGATGTATAGGGGGGCCCCTAGATATAGAGAGTTACAGTAGTCTGGCCAGGATCACACTCCTAACTACTAGTGGCCTGGATTCATCAGGTAGAAGGGGCAGAATCTGTCTGAGTGCTTTCAACAATCCAAAGCAGACACTGATGGTTTTATTGGTCTGAGAGGTCATTTGGAGATCTGCATCAAACAGTACCCCTAGATTGCGCACGGTTTTAACTGGGATACAAGGTTCAGCTCCCGGCGCAAGCCTGATCTCATGGGAAGGTTGTTGACTCAGTTTGGCTGACGAGCAATAGACAACCTCTGTCTTCCCCTCATTAAATTGAAGGGAGTTTATGGTCAGCCACCTGGAGACCCTGCTCATGCAGTTCTGAAATGTCTCCATGCTCACCGCCTGTCTTCCTTCTAATGAGATTACCAGTTGTGTATCATCGGCATAGTTTATCAAATCTATGCCGAAGGATTTAATCATGGGAATCAGGGGCTGCAGATAAAGATTAAAGAGAATAGGGCTGATCGAGGAGCCTGAGGTACTCCATGACTGACCAGGGACTTGGGAGATGAAAAGGGTGCTAGGGTCACCACCTGTTGTCTACCTGTCAGATAGGATTGTATCCGCCTCAGGGCCTTGCCCTTCACGCAACGTTTTTCCAGCCTACTTAGCAGCACTGCATGGCTAACCGTGTCGAATGCGGCCGACATGTCCAACAGCACCAAGACTGAGGAATTGCCATTGTCGGCTCGCATTCGAAGGGTGTCCAACATGGTTGCCAATGCAGTTTCTGTTCCGTGGCCTGGGCGGAAGCCAAATTGGTCCTTATCCAACAGGCAGTTGTCTTCCAGATATCCTGACAGGGACCTACTGACCACCTTTTCCACAATTTTTATCAGGTAGGGCAGGGAGGGATATGGGCCTAAAAAGCGCCGGAATAGTAGGGTCCAACGCGTTCCCTACTGTTGCACCCTCTGGAGTGGGAATATTAATTTTTACCCCTACGCTATCCAACGCTTTCCCTGCTGTTGCACCCTCTGGTGTGGGAATAGTAATTTTTACCCCTACGCTATCCAGCGCTTTCCCTACTGTTTCACTCACTGGAGTAGGAATAGTAAGTTTTACCCCTTCGCTATCAAATGTTTTAACTACTAATGTTTTTATATTGTTATTAAAAGTATGTATTATCATTTTTATATACTTTTATGTGTTAAATAAATATAGAAAATTTTTATTTTATTCAAAATGTTTTATATATGTGTTTATTTTATTTTTATATAATTATTAAAGTTTAAAAATTAAATAAACATAATAATAAAATGTATTTAAGGAAATATATGTATATGTACACATTTATTAAGTTTATATTGATTAAATTAAGTTCATTTGTTATAAATAGTTAAAATATAAATGTAATGTAATTTATTTTGTCAATAATATTAATATTATTTAATTATTTAATTACAGTTATAATATTTATTAAAGTCAGTATTTTTTACATCTATATTTTTGAGTCAATATTTTTGTACTTACCTGTTTAAGTATAGGGAGTTGATATTTTTGTAATCGATATTTTTACTTGGAACCGTTTTTAATATGTCACTGTGTCCTAATGATCACAAAGGTTTGGGAGAAAGAGACCGCAGGCGCCCCATGGAGTTGCCTGCATTCTTGACCTCAAAGGACCTGTGACAAGATCAGGCAATGCCCTTCTCAGGCTAAGGAACACCTCTGCCAGCTCCAAGAGGTCAGTGAATTCCACAGTGGCTTCTGTTTTCTATATTATGTGCGAACAGAACCGAAACAAGCATTTACAATGCAATGGTTTCGCCTTTGTAAAAGTTAGAGCTATTGGCATTGTAAATGTTAAAATTTGTATTTATGATTTGGTTTTGAATGCAGATAAATAAATGTCATTCGCATTTACATTGTCATTAGCTTAATCTTTCGCAAATGTGAGACCTAGTGTACCCTACGGACGAGTGCAGCAGACAGCAATTACTACCACACACACACACCCAGAGCGCCACACACACACACACACCCAGAGCCACACACACACACCCAGAGCCACAGACACACACACACCCAGAGCCACAGACACACACACACACCCAGAGCCACACACACACCCAGAGCCACACACACACCCAGAGCTATACACATACCCAGAGCCACATACACACCCAGAGCCACACACACACTCAGAGCCACACACACACCCAGAGCCACACATACCCAGAGCCACACACACACACACACCCAGAGCACCACACACACACACCCAGAGCCACACACACACAAACCCAGAGCCACAGACACAGACACACCCAGAGCCACACACACACCCAGAGCTACACACACACCCAGAGCCACATACACACCCAGAGCAACACACACACTCAGAGCCACACACACATACCCAGAGCCACACACACACCCAGAGCCACACACACACCCAGAGCCACACACACACACATAACCACACACACACACACACACCCAGAGCCACACACACACACACCCAGAGCCACACACACACACCCAGAGCCAGACATTCACACACACAGAGCCACACACACACACACAGAGTCACACACGCACCCAGAGCCACACACACACACACAACCACCCAGAGCCACAGACACACACTCCCAGAGCCACCCAAACACCCAGAGCCACACACACACACACACCCAGAGCCACACACACTCACCCAAAGACACACACACACCCAGAGCCACACACACACCCAGAGCCACACACACACCCAGAGCCACACACACCCAGAGCCACACACACACACACCCAGAGCCACACACACACACACACACCCAGAGCCACACACACACACACACACACCCAGAGCCACACACACACACAGAGCTACACATACACCCAGAGCCACACGCACACCCAGAGCCATACACACCCAGAGCCACACACACCCACCCAGAGCCACACACATACCCACCCAAAGCCCCACACACAACCACCCAGAGCCCCACACACACCCACCCAGAGCCACCCAGACATACACATAACATGAACTGCCTCTGGTTTCATATTCAGATCTGTCCTCCCAGAGTTGGGCGGTTTCATAGCGCTTTGGTCACTGTTTCAAATGCACAAGTTAGAGCTTGAAGCCTCGAGTCTGACGGTGGGGGAGGGGATGGGAGGTATGGATGTTTCTTCTTAGACTAAGAAGCCCATGTGTGTGTAAGCGGACGGCTGGAGTGCTAGGCACTTGATTCCAGCTGCAGCTGCGAGTGCCCCTTGGCCTGGACTCCATTTCCCGAGCTGCCGAGCTGCTCGTTAATAGATGCAATTCAGAAAAGGGGGTGGTGATGGACAGAGCATCTGAATTAAGCAGAATGCTACTATCCAGTCAACAGATCAGGGCTTGATCCATCACCGTTTTTTAGCTCACTGCACCATCCCAGCTCAGAACCTGGCTACATGCAAATTAGTCTGTCTTTGAAGGGGGTGATGAGTGCGTTTGATCAAATTGTAAATATCCTTAGGCTGAATCCTTGTTCTTGTAATAGGAATCCGGAGTCCAAGCGATGTAGAAAAAATACTTTTATTAAAATTAGGTTTAGAACATGAACAGCCGACACGTGTTTCGCCCCCTGTGGCGATTTGCGCCGGGGCTTTTTCAAGGCTATTTACAGTGTCATATATTCGTTTTACAGGTCTTCAAAGAATTAACTTTGTTTTCAAGAACTCTTATAATATGTCAAGTTTCGATTTCTCAGGATATAATCCTCACTTCTCGTCTACTTCCTCCGCTCGGGATCGGCCGCTTTCGCCACGTCACGTGTCGGCTGTTCATGTTCTAAACCTTATTTAATAAAAGTATTTTTTCTACATCGCTTGGACTCCGGATTCTTATTACAAGAACAAGGATTCAGCCTAAGGATATTTACAATTTGATCAAACGCACTCATCACCCCCTTCAAAGACTTAGTTGTTACAAAACTCAAGCGGTCCAGAGTTTTTTGAGTGTGTTTTCCTCAATACATGAAACGTGAAAACTGATATAGACTTGGTATTTCCTGTGGACCACTCCCTTCCCCTAGAAATGCAAATTAGTCTGTCCCTGGCCCAGTGCATCATGGGAACAGGGCAGACCAAAATACCAAGCCAATTCTTTTACTGGAAAGGAAACAAGCTTCCGGGGACCGGTTTCTGGCATTACAGCCGTCTTCGGCCCGGCTTGCTTGAATCCTGATGCTGCAGTGAGCAAGGGACTCACATCGGAGCATACCCTTCCATGCTTGTGGTGGACAAAACGATTCAGAAAAGGGGGTGGTGATGGACAGAGCATCTGAATTAAGCAGAATACTACTACCCAGTCAACAGATCAGGGCTTGATCCATCACCGTTTTTTTAGCTCACTGCACCATCCCAGCTCAGAATCTGGCTACATGCAAATTAGTCTGTCCCTGGCCCAGTGCATCATGGGAACAGGGCAGACCAAACTACCAAGCCAATTCTTTTACTGGAAAGGAAACAAGCTTCCGGGGACCGGTTTCTGGCATTACAGCCGTCTTCGGCCCGGCTTGCTTGAATCCTGATGGTGCAGTGAGCAAGGGACTCACATCTGAGCTTACCCTTCCACGCTTGTGGTGGACAAAACGATTCAGAAAAGGGGGTGGCGATGGACAGAGCATCTGAATTAAGCAGAATACTACTACCCAGTCAACAGATCAGGGCTTGATCCATCACCGTTTTTTAGCTCACTGCACCATCCCAGCTCAGAACCTGGCTACATGCAAATTAGTCTGTCCCTGGCCCAGTGCATCATGGGAACAGGGCAGACCAAACTACCAAGCCAATTCTTTTACTGGAAAGGAAACAAGCTTCCGGGGACCGGTGTCTGGCATTACAGCCGTCTTCGGCCCGGCTTGCTTGAATCCTGATGGTGCAGTGAGCAAGGGACTCACATCTGAGCATACCCTTCCACGCTTGTGGTGGACAAAACGATTCAGAAAAGGGGGTGGTGATGGACAGAGCATCTGAATTAAGCAGAATACGTCTACTACCCAGTCAACAGATCAGGGCTTGATCCATCACCGTTTTTTAGCTCACTGCACCATCCCAGCTCAGAACCTGGCTACATGCAAATTAGTCTGTCCCTGGCCCAGTGCATCATGGGAACAGGGCAGACCAAACTACCAAGCCAATTCTTTTACTGGAAAGGAAACAAGCTTCCGGGGACCGGTTTCTGGCATTACAGCCGTCTTCGGCTTGTTAATAGATGCAGTGTGGAGTGTGCCTGTCCATGTGAGCTGCCAGGAGTCTCCTGAGACTAGTGCAGCAGCTCAGTCACTGTTCACAGCCCGCAGCACTGACAGGCAGAGCTGCTTCCTCACTCTCTGGCGCACACGCACTTTTTTTTCCTGTTGTTTTTTCCCCTTTTGGAATCGGGTCCCTGGTGAAGCTTTTCTGCAAAATCGGCATCCAGTGGGACGAGCACCTTGCACCCGGGAAGAGGACTGTGCATGCCTGGACTCCCTCCCGCGGCGACGGCAGCGCACGAAGTGCAGGCACAAGAGGACTCCCAGCAGTAAGTAGCGCTCTCCACTGGAGTGCACGTGTGCCTACTGACTACAAAAGGCCGCCATTGAGGAGTGTCACAATATAATTTTACTGCCTCTTTTATGGGTCAATTTCTCCTAATAAACCTGAATCTATGAGTAATATCATGAATCAAACTGTGGAATTTGTTTAAAGAGTGCAGGTTGCAAGAAGCTGTACCAGGACTCAGAAGTCAGTCCTCTTTCACATACACCTTCGCCAGACTCTGCGTGTTTCTAGTTGAATCGCGTCCAATTAGCACAATTCTGGTAAAGTCACCGCAATCAAAACCTGACTCATTGTTTCCCGCTCAAAGGCGATCACTTTTATTTTGCTGGCTGTCCTAAATCAAGATTTGAAATGCGTATTCTGTTCAAACGCTGCCCCTGAAACTAGCCACCAGTCTCGTTAATATGGTCTTCAGCTCTCGGGCACCAAACCAACAAGCATTAAGCACGGACAGCGGGAGGGGCCGGGGCAGGTTAACGGCACACGGACAGCGGGAGGGGGGGCGGGTTAACGGGCACACGGACAGCGGGAGGGGGAGCGGAAACGGGCAAAAGTTACAAGCATACTGTGCAAAGCGAAACATTCACAACACGAGGCAGCAACGAGACTCACAAAGACGTAAAACAAACAGTTTAAAATATAAACCAAATGCTGCTTACCTGATTGCAAATAAAAACAACACCACTCCGGCTAAAGGCAAAGCGGGCGGCTGAAGTGCTAGGCACTTGATTCCAGCCACAGCTGCGAGCGCCCCTTGGCTTGGACTCCATTTCCCGAGCTGCTCGTTAATAGATGCAGTTTGGAGTGTGCCTGTCCGTGTGAGCTACCCGGTGTCTCCTGAGACTAGTGCAGCAGCTCAGTCACTGATCACAGCCAGCAGCACCGACAGGCAGAGCTGCTTCCTCACTCTCTGGCGCACACGCACGTTTTTTTCCTGTTGTTTTTTTCCCCTTTTGGAATCGGGTCCCTGGTGAAGCTTTTCTGCAAAATCGGCATCCAGTGGGACGAGCACCTGGCACCCGGGAAGAGGACTGTGCATGCCTAGACTCCCTCCCGCGGCGACGGCAGCGCACGAAGTGCAGGCACAAGAAGACTCCCAGCAGTAAGTAGCGCTCTCCACTGGAGTGCACGTGTGTCTACTGACTACAAAAGGCCGCCATTGAGGAGTGTCACAATATAATTTTACTGCCTCTTTTATGGGTCAATTTCTCCTAATAAACCTGAATCTATGAGTTATATCATGAATCAAACTGTGGAATTTGTTTAAAGAGTGCAGGTTGCAAGAAGCTGCACCAGGACTCAGAAGTCAGTCCTCTTTCAGATACACTTTCACCAGACTCTGCGTGTTTCTAGTTGAATCGCGTCCAATTAGCACGATTCTGGTAAAGTCACCGCAATCAAAACCTGACTCATTGTTTCCCGCTCACAGGCGATCACTTTTATTTTACTGGCTGTCCTCAATCAAGAGTTGAAATGCGTATTCCGTTCAAACGCTGCCCCTGAAACCAGCCACCAGTCTCGTTATTATGGTCTTCAGCTGTCGGACACCAAAACAACAAGCATTAAGCACGGACAGCGGGGGGGGGGGGCGGGTTAACGGCACACGCACAGCGGGAGGGGGGTGGGTTAACGGGCACATGGACAGCGGGAGGGGGGCGGGAACGGGCACAAGTTATAAGCATACCGTGCAAAGCGAAACATTCACAACACGAGGCAGCAACTAGACACACAAAGATGTAAAACAAACAGTTTAAAATATAAACAAAATGCTGCTTACCTGATCGCAAATAAAACAACACCACTCCGGCTAAAGGCACTTCGAAAAAGACGAAAACAACACGTTAAAAAAAAAAACACCAGCTCACCGCCGCAATGACGTGCTAAAAGGGGCTGGATGAGAAAAAATCGCCGGAACACCCATAGGTCGCCTCGCAGAATGACGGATGCCTCTCTCTTCCAATAGCTTGCCTCCATTTATGGAGCTAGCCAATGGAAGACAGAGGCGGGACAAAGCCCACATACTTGTAAACAAAAGATTTCACCTGCGCGAAACGCTGCTGCGCAGCTTTCGACAGGCGAAACCTAAAAAGCAAGAGCATTTTTTAGTCTATAAACTAAATGCGTTATAAGCACCTTGCCAACTTTTTTAGACGTGATACTGATTGCTGCTATTTCTAGCACAAAACTATTGGGCAATTAAATAATAATGCTTTATGATTGCCTGGTCATTGAACAGGGTTAGTCTTCACTTTATATGGGATGACCTTCACCATTCAAGCTGATTACTACATGCCTCGGGTCTCCATGGAGCTCAGAACATCGCATCCCCTGTGCCTCTCAGGGATCCCTCAGGCATACGGAGAGACCTTACGATGAAATGGGTATAGAATATAGCTTCCGACAGGAATATCACAAGTTGTCTCCAGACTGTCCAATTCCTCGTGTCTGAACAGAAAGGACTTTTGAGAGTTTACGCATATGACAGTTAAGCATCAATTGAACACGGCAAGGTGATATTATTATACAGGGCAAAAGATTCCACCTCTCAATGGGAAACAGTCAGAACACTGCGGACTCTAAGCATGGGCGAAATTTGCGTACTCGCAATCCGCAAAATCCGCGAATTCTCACGAATTTGCGGATTTTCTTTTTGTGTTCGCAAGGGTTTCTGCCAGTTCGCGAGGGTTTGGTACTAGTTCGCAATTGCGAACTTACTTGTCGGCTCGCAACGGTCGTGACTATGTTGTTTCTACGTCTGGTTCATCATCACAGCCTCCCAGCACCCTCTGTTTCACCACCGCCACCCTCTGTTTCACCCATGCTACCCTATGTTACATCAATGCCACCCTCTGGTTCATCATCACTGTAGATTACGGGGGGGGGGGAAGCAAGCACACCTGCCCTGCTTCAACTGACATGAATTAATTTGGGGTTAGTTTATTAATGTGTCACTGTTTAAAAATTCCAGGTCAGGCACCTGCTTCCTTATCAGTAATTTGCTTTCTGTTGCAGTGCAATTTTTTTTGTCCATGACCTTTGTGCCCTACTTGTAGCTATTCTATGAGCCTGCTTTGAGGGTCAGAGCAGGGTCATACAATTGTTGCAACGAGCAACTGAACTCTGGAGGGGCCCCAGTCAGGAAGCACTACAGGGAATGGTTACTAATGATGAGTTTGAACTCTTACACCTGCCGAGTGCTTTCAGTTTTGCAAAACTCGTTTTTCTGCAATTTCGCGGGATTCGCGGGGCGCGAACACGCGCGAGATCGGATTCGGAAGCCGCAAATTCGTGCGAATATGCGATTTCTTTTTTTGCGGCGTGTTAGTTCGCAAGGTTTTGTGCGTTTTCGCGAGCCGCTTGTAGAGCAAGGCGCGAAGTTACCCTCACGGTTGTTCAAGGGCGCGGCCATCTTGTTTGCATGACGTATTTCCATTTCCGGGCGCGAAGTGTAGTCTTGCAAAGTGTGCGGCTCGCCAGTACAATTTCGCGAGTGTTCGCGAGGAACATCTCGCGCGAACTTACCTGCGCGGTCGTGAACGGGCACGGCCATCTTGTTTCTCATTCATTGCTATGGTTCTGGGCATGCTTCTTGTATCCTCTCTAAATCTCTGCCATCCTTTGCTTGTTTGAAGTTTTTTTTATCTATTTTACTTATTATCTATCCCTCTATTTTTCTAGCCCTATATTTTTGTGTTTACTGCTACTTTTTGTTAATTTTAAACTACTTTTTTAAATTCTTTTCTTTTTTCCTCTTCCCTATTCTATTTTCTTTATTCCTTTCTGCCCAGACCATGGTGAAGGGAGCCGGGAAGCATCCAGAGAAGGGGAAGGGTCCGCACCCCGTGCCCGGCTCCCGTGCGGGCGTTTGAGGGGGGAGCTAGTGATGCCACGGGAGATCTTTAGCGCGGAGGAGGTGGGCGCACTAGTGTTCTATGTACAGCGCCACCTCCCCAGGACCATCATGGCAGGCGGCAAGATCGGAGGCGGGTACGGGATGCGGGAGCGCCGGAAGCGGTGGGATAAGGTGTGCCGGGCCATGTACCACCACTCTCGGGTCCGGCGCACCTACAACCAGGCCACCCACCGCTGGACGGATGTCCTGACCCGTGAACGAGATCTGCTCGACCTGCTTGGCCTCGAGATCCCCGGGCTTGGTGAGTGGTAGTAGTAGCTATTTCTTTACTACTCTGTTTTCTCCTGCTGTGTTATTATATCGCAATTTTTTTTTTTTACCAAGAGCAATAATGCTGCTCATTACATTGTAGGTAAATTATATTTCGAAATCTTCTGTGCATTTCAGGTGCACTGCTCTCCTTCTCAGTAGTGTTGCTACTATGCTTATTTGTTTTCGATTTTGTGTTCATTTCATTGGCCTGTGAAATTATGTATGAGTGTAGTTTAAAGAACTGCGTAATGCTACACACTAAGGTTCAGATGTTTAATTACCGGCGCATCCCTGCAAAGTAGCAGGGATGCGCCAGTAATTGTGCGCCACGCCACTATCACCCATGGTGCGCCATATTTACAATGCGGCGCACCATGGGCCCAAAACGTCACCAAAGCGTTACGCATCTGTGCCGTAAGGGCGGTGCATTGCTGGAGTTGCGTTGCAACGATGGCGCAGCTCCATCAATGCTCTGGGGTGCCCTATCTCCCCAATGCTGCGTCAAGCCGTACGTCTGCTTCAAGCAGGCGCAGGGTTTGAGTCACGCATCATTGTCGTTAAAGTGAGTGATTGAAATCTTGTAGATTTCCCTCAGCCACTTTTAGGATGCGTTCCTGCGCAGGAACGCCCTCCCTTGCGCCGGAACGCCCCCTGATGGCGCAGGGCTTTACAACGTGATGCATCTCCCATATGCGTCACGTTGTTAATATACGCCGCACCATTGCGCCTCTTTTGTGCTGCCGCTGCGTCACAAAAGTCACGCAACAATGGAGCAAAAGAGCCGCAAGGGGCTTCTAAATCAGCCCCTACAGACTCAAGTCCAGTCCTTCCTTTGTACACATGGCGATAAGAAGAAATGGTGGTGGATTGATAGTTTGAGTATTTTAATGACTGGTTAATGTAGTAGGAAACTTTAGTGTTGTCGCTGATCTGCAATCACAATGGACTTTGGATGTCACTTCGCGTGCTGCGGACTGCTGCCTGCCAATCCTAGGCAAACCTTTTTAGTACTTTGTGTAGTGAGTTACATAAGAAGTTTCCAATTCGACAGTCCGCAAATCAAGCAATACTAATAACGTAGTAGACCACATGAGATTGGTCAATAATATATCCCGTGGAATAGTTGTCTATTTGCTATTTCGCCAAAATATTTTGTTAGTTCTTTTGAAATGTTTGATTTGGTTGACAAATATCATCCATGTTTTCTATTTTCCTTTCTTTCATGTTGTACATCAGCTTCCCCCAGGGGCAAGAGGAGGACACAGGAGGAGGACGAGGAGGAGGGTGCTGTTGAGGATGCAGGCCAGGATCGGGCAGGCGAGGGCTCCTTTGCTGGCCCCAGTAAGTTTTAATTTTAATATAGAGTACTTATTTTTTCCCAGCGTTCCTCATTCGATTTTTTCTAAATCGTCTTAGATATTCTTGTAGACTGGATCTAAATTCTTATCCTGCTTCGACTATGACTCCGTGTGGTATTACTAGATTATTCTTATTAGTCTGTCTGTGTAGCTATCTAAGATTGCACATTTGGCAATTCCATTGAACTCCAATTCTAGTCAGCAATAGCTTTATGCACAGAGTGCAGTCCTCTGGGATTGTCCATAATGTCTTTTCAAGTCTTCTAAATGTTTATGCTATGACAATTGCCAACAATAAAAAGGTGAATGACCACCAAGAAATAATAAGATACTACTTTACTTTTGGTTTGGATAGGAGGACAATCCATTCTACTACTGTTGCAGGGATAAATCTGCACAAACAGAACTATGGACACTAAATAATGCATTGCTTAGCTTATCAATTATAATAGGTGCTGTTAGACATTCCAGATACCTCAGTGATAACAGACTTTGTAGTTGAACCCCCAATCTCCTTACTGACTAGATAGTGTGGCAGAGTCATTTAGCTCCCAAAGTCACCGATGCTTATGATTATTCCCCAATGATGTCAGAGGCACGGACTCATGCTTGCAAAAATTGCAAAACCTTTAACTCATCCACTCTAGTCTGGAGGACCAAAAACCACAGAGTCTATTTAAGTTTAAAAGCTTTATTAAAAGTAAACACATTTATTAAAATCAAGTTTGTCATACAAGTAAACGTTTAACTGAAAATGGAAAAGTGCTTAGTGCTGACGATTAATTGGACACATTTCTTGTGGTCGAGCCAAGCTCTCACCTGGTTTGAACTTGATCCTGCTCGTGTTCTTAGAAGTCAAGCTTCTGTCTGTTAGGAGAAAAAGTGGTGCGTGTTAAAAATAAAAAGCAGGCATTCATCATTTGTGCCAAAAAGTGCAGCAAGACAACAGCCTTCCCTGGAAAAAGGGACATGTTTACTTTAGAGTAGACAGTCACAAAATATTAAATTGTATACTGTTTTTTTCACATTTCTTTCTTCCTCCTAGACCAAATATTATATAGTAGTGAGTGGTATATTCTAACATTATTAAATGTACTTTGTAGGTGGAACATCTGGAGGCGGGGCCAGCGCGGAGGAGGTGGCGGCATTGGACGAGGAGGACAACTCTGGGGAGGAGGCGGTGCAAGTGCCGGACAAGGACATGCCTGTGAGGGATAACACGGTGGTGGCGGGCAGAGGTAAGCTATATATTCCTTACTCATTTAGATTGAAGACTGCAGAGTGTGCTTTCTGCACGGGTGTATTATAAATAAACCAGGTAGTAGCCTCCTCTAAATGTACTTCGACTTAGCTGTGAAGTTTTTGGCGAGAAGAATCCCAATCAGATCTGAGATGAACTTGATGGATGGGATGAACGAAAAGCGAAAGAAGGGTGTGGAAGGACGAGAAATGTAATGATGACTGGCAAAGAAGAATGATATGTGTTTGCTTGGTCCCCGAGGTGGCTGGGAAGGAAAGAATATGGTATGGTGCATGGCTGGGTGAATGATAAAGCAAGGATGGGTGGAAGGAGAACAGCCTGGGTGGGTGAAACAGAAACTGTATGTGTGCATATACTTTGAATGGATGGATGCCTGGATCATGGTACTATCTGACTCTTAGATAGCATATGTGTATCTAGAGAGAGTAGACGGTCACTGGATGAACTAAGTGTTACTTTGAAGAGCACGTAACACTGCACCCGCACGTCCGTTCCAGTGTAGGAAAGGCAAGGAAAAGAAGTTGTAATTTTGTCCAAATACTACCATGAATAGTAGCCGTAGTTTGTATTGCAACTGCAAGCACAGCATATATCCAGTTATTACGGTGGACACTCCCTACCTCTCTTAATAACTTTAGTTTAGTAGTAGTACGTCATTCATGTGTGGGTGTATCACTGTTCACTCAATAATAAGCAAAGCACCTAACGTCATCCCATATGTCATCAAATACATCCCATGTGAAGTGATAGATAATCAGTTTATTTAGCTTCTTCATTTTCCTTTTCTAATACTCATTTGCACTGTAGGGTAAAAGCTAAATTAATTAAGCAGTAGCCCTTTTAACAGAGTATTCTCAGTGCCACCCGTAATAGAAAAGTAAGAGCTTCACCACCTGCATGTACTGGACCGGTACAGTAACGCAAGTCTGTCTCACTCACCATGGTGTGCGTCTGTTTTTCTCGGGTGCAAGTTCACTGCGCTGGCATTATGCCGGCTTGCATAAGATAACGTACCAATTTTCCTAAACAAGAGAGAAGAAGAAGAATAAGACTGGTGTACTGTCATAGTCGACTGTAATGGAAGTCCATGGTGCTCGTAGAATTTGTTCCTTAAACTCCCACTAATGTTAGAGCAAGGATGAAGAAGTCGGAGGTTACATAGATACTGTCCTCAATAGTTATGTACTGTGCTTTCAATTTGCTACTTGTACTGTGACAACTTTCTGCTCAATCATTTTGTGTTAATCTTAAGGAGCATTGGTTACAGACTATGTCTTTCTTTCTTCATATAGTTGCTCCTTCCAAATCCAAGAGACCATCAAGGAGGAGGGAGCTGGCTCGAATGGCCCGGCAACGGAGGCTGGATGCCACTGTCGCTGAATATCGGCGGCTGGTGGCCCTGGAGGAGGAGGAGACGCAGTCTGGTACTACAACAACGTCCACTAAGACAGCTGCATCCTCCTCCGTGCGGGCTGCCAGCCAGCGCAGTGCTCCAGCGGTACGGAGCCGGGCTACCAAAGCCAAACGCCACCGCCGAGCAGCAAAGACAGCAGCTGCCCCCACAGGATTTGCAAGGCACGCCGGCGCCGCTTATCCCTCAGACTGTCCTACCTGGAGCAGGAGGTCCTGAACTATAAGAACTTGGTGGAGGGCCTCCGCTACGAACATGCCACCCTCCGCAAGGAGCATGATGCCCTGGCTGCTAAAGTCAACAGCACCCTGCCGTAGTGTCCCTTGCCCCTTTTTTAGAGACTTTTGGGGGGTGGGAATTGGGAGTTGGGTTTTTTGGGGACTTTTGAAGGACAATCGTTGGGGTTAGGGAGGGTCTTGCGGGAGATTATTTAGTTAGGGCTATAAAAACATACTTTTTGAAACTTTATCTGGCCATACCTGTTTTTTACTGCTTTTGAGTCTGGTGGGTGGGGGTTTAACAGTAAGTTTGTTTTCCTGAATAGTCCTAGGACTTTAGTAGTACTACCGTCAATCTCTCGTCTCTCCTAATACTCCATTATACTACCTCCAACCAAACGCTTATCTTGCCTGTAATTTCTGTTTGAAAGTAGGGCTAGGCCCAGGGCTGGCTCCACGGGAAATGGCGATTAAGGTTGCAATCCAGGGCGGCTGAAATTTCCTCCTCATTGCGGTGGTACTAGTGGTTTGACACAGTGGCAGTTGCATGGCTATGGAAAAAAAGAAAATGAAACCTGGTTTGTCCTTACTGTAGCATTACAACGGTACGATAGAGAATATAGCAGGTGACAGTACACTAGACTACAACAGTGCCACAATGTAGCCTAACAAATGGTAAAGATTTGATAGTATAACTTGTACTTGTGTAGGATTTCTTTCACATTGGCTACTACTACAAGAAATAGTACTGAAGCTGAGTAAGTCTAGAATATATCCTCAGATTCCTTTACCAGCCTGTTGCTATGACCTTATCCTCCCCAGCAAGTGTGGGAGAAGAGGGTTAGGGTTTGTAAAATGGATGGGAATGGGGGTTTCTTTTTGGGTAGGTTTTGTTGAGAGAAAAAAAAAAGCACAGCATGGTCAAACAATAGTTGAACATAAAGAAATTTTTGGGTACAAAGCTAACCATAAATCTTTTACGTGACATAAAGGAAGTGCATGCACTACGGAATGCATTGTTACAGAAAAGTAAGTAGTACTTTCGACAACCGTGAATGACAGAATGCGACAGTACACAGGGCTACATTAAATTAGGTTTAAAAAATAGCCGAAGTAAAACCTATAGAATGGCTGTAGGGATCAATTTAGAAGCAGAGAGAGATCCAAGAAATGCAGTCACACACACTCATTGAAGAAAAGAATGGATACTGTATCTGTATTGTTGTAGTTGTCCTGTTGAATTTGGTAAGTAAGTTGCATGCAGCAAATAATTCCTCTTATTAGCGGCACTCCTCCATTCCAGCTGACGCTTCGTCCATCAATGTTGGTGACCAGAAGACACCCTGTCCACTGCCTGCCTGGCGGATACTGAATTGCGGCTCGCTAATGTGAAGCCTGACTCCATCCTTTTTTCCCCATTGTACAGACTGAAACCCGGCCTGTAATTATTGAACGAAAAACAGCACTGATAAATAAATATAAGGTATGTACGCTGTGTAGTGCAAAAAGTCACACTTTGATTTTCCTAATAGACAGTACAACATTTTTGAAAGTGCGTACTCTGTCTGAGTCACCTTTTCAAGGATAAATAAGTATGGGCAAATTAATTTAGCGGATCTTTCCCCTCAAGCTAGGTGTACTGTAAACTGTGTTTTAGAACAAAATTAGACCTTCCCAGCAGTGCTTCCACCCAGACCCTTACTAAAGGCAGTTGCAAAAATGTAGAAGACCCCCAATCAGATCTCAAAAAATGAGGCCTAGCAGAAAACTGGTGACAAAACGTACTTTGAAAGTAAAAGTAGGCCCAAATACCCCCTTACCCACCGTGGATTGTATTCAAACCACTTGCAAGCAAGCAAAAGTATCCATAGCCAGCATCGCTCCAAGACTCGAAAACCCCCCCACCCAAACACATGCAATAGAAATACTGCTAACCCTAATGAGCCCTAAGTTAAGAATAGTGGCAGAGGCTTTCTTTAACTCTGCCAAATCCCCCCTTTCCCACCATGGATTTTCTTCAAATGACTTGCAACCAAAATTACACATTCTCACGAGTGCTCTAAGACCCCAGAACTCAGTTGCAAAAATCTAGAACACCCCAAAACACATGCAATCCTGCTGCTAGGGCTAACCCTAACGAACCCTAAGTTACAAAAAGTGCCAAAAGGCTTTTCCTTATGGATTTTGTCCCAACCACTTCTATCCGGTATTAGACCTTCCCAGGAATGCCCCAAGACCCGCCAACCCACCCTCCAAAAAGCACAACACCCCCAAACAGCCCAAAAGCAAAATCTCATACTTACAATATTTCTCGGGCTTCGGTCCAAACGCGCTGTGCAGCTAGGCCATAACTCCAGTTTTCCACCACGGATTTCCTGAAAAGCAAATGCAATCAAGATTAGAGTGTCCCAGAAGTGCTCCCAGACCCCGAAACTCACCCACAAACAGTCTGAACACCCCCAAAGAGCACCTCAAAGGCAAGCAAGTCAGCAAAAACACACAAAAATGTACGCCTCAGATTTGATCCAAACCACTTTTATCCGGTATTAGAGCTTCCCAGCAATGGCCCCAGAGCCGTCAACCCAGGAGAAAACGAGTAGAAGACCCCCAAACAGCCAAAGAGCAAAAGTACAAAAATGGGGACTTAGTCATTTTTTTGCCGATTTCCCAAATCACTCCGCGCGCGCTCTGCAGCTAGGCCCTAACTCCCCTCTGCCACCATGGATTTGCTTCAAACCTCTTGCAAACTAAAGTAGCGATAGCCAGCAGTGCTCCCAGACCCCGAAACCCACCCACAAACACCAGGAAGCCCCCCAAACAGGCCCCCGAAAACGCTACATTGAGCAAAATGTCAGAAATAGCAAAAACAAAATCAGCGTGGATTTTGTCCCAACCACTTCTATCCTGTATTAGACCTTCCCAGGAATGCCCCAAGACCCGCCAACCCACCCGCAAAAAAGCACAACACCCCCAAACAGCCCAAAAGCAAAATCTCATACTTACAATATTTCTCGGCCTTTGGTCCAAACGCGCTGTGTAGCTAGGCCATAACTCCAGTTTACCACCACGGATTTCCTGAAAAACAAATGCAGTCAAGATTAGAGTGTCCCAGCAGTGCTCCCAGACCCCGAAACTCACCCACAAACAGCTGGAACCCCCCCAAAGAGCACCTCAAAGGCAAGCAAGTCAGCAAAAACACAAAATAATTTCCGCCTCCGATTTGGTCCAAACCACTTTTATCCGGTATTAGAGCTTCCCAGCAATGGCCCCAGAGCCGTCAACTCACCCGCAAAGAAGTAGAACACCCCCACAAGTGCTGAGTCTTTCTTCACTGGGTGTAAACCAGCCCTCTGCTTTGATGGAAATAGGAGTCTGGAGGAGGAGGATAGAGGAGCATGTTCTTCTGAACTTGTGAACCTGAGGAATGCAGACGGCGGCACCTTCAAATCAATAAGCAAACAAGTGAAGACAGTTCTGCTGATGGGCTTGTTTTTGTGATTAGGTGATTAAAGTTTGAATTATATTAACTGTGCACAACAAAGAAAGACAGACACACAGAAATAAAAGTGAATAAGGACGAAAAAGAAAGTTATTGATTCATTGTCTCATTTTCAGGGCTCGGTGTCACGGTCCACGAATAAGAATAAGGCTTCGTCATCATACTCTGCGAATTCAGGCAGGGTGAGCTCAGTGTCACCTGACAGAGAAGAAATTCCCTCATCTATGTTGCTGTCCACCTCGTCTTCATCCGGCGTGCTTTCTCGTACTCTGTAATCTGGTGGTATGAGGTGCTGATTCATCTTGATCATTGTTAACCTCTCCACATTTTTTGGCGAGAGGCGGCTCCGTTTGGAAGTTACAATGCCACCAGCAGCACTGAAAACACGTTCAGCAGACACGCTTGCGAGTCGGCAAAACAAGTAGTTTAAAGCCAGGTTGGAGAGCTGTGGCCACAATTCTTTTTTCCCATGACAATACGCCAATGGGTCAGCATTAACATAGACCTCTGTTGAGTCATTCAGATAGTCCTTCACCATCGACTCAAGGTCCTCCTCCAAGGTTCCTCCACTTTGCTTAGCTGTTGCTGTGACCTTTTGAGAACCAAACCCAAGCCGAGCTAGCCAATCCTCTTCAGCCTCCAATGTTACTGTTGTGTCTGGTGCAGATGATCCGGTTGCCGGTGTCTTTAACGGCTGAGAGGTCACTTGTGCCGCAGCCACAGGTGCAGAAGTGGATTGTTTTGACTGGGGATGGCCTGCTGATGCGGATGTACTGCCTTTTCCTTCAATTTTCTGCCTTTCTCTTTCAAACCTCTTGGCTGAGAAGGCTAGCCACTGTTTGTACTTTGTAACATCTTCATCAGCAAAAGGAAAGAATGCTCGGCCTGCCAGCGCCTTTTTGTAGCGTGGATCCAGAATAGTAGCACAAATGTAATACTGGTTTGAGTGGATCATTTTAAGACGTTCATCACCTTGTAGGCGCTCTAATAATTTCTCCGCCAAAACAAAAGGGTCTTGGTTTTTTTCATCTTTTTGAAACACAGAACACTCCTCCTTCAGTTGGTGCTCCAGCATGTACAACAATTTTCCCAAATTACAGTCCTCCTTGCTGACTGCACGCGTGAAGACCTCAAAAGGACGAAGCATGCGTGTCAGGCTTTTAACTATTCCCATTGCGCCGCACCCATCCTCAGGTCCTCCTTCTGAGCAGTACCCTGTGTTAAGAAATAGTGATCGAGTACCGTATACTGCTCATACAGACGCTCAAGCATGTAGAAGGTTGAGTTCCAACGTGTTGCCACCTCCTGGATGAGTGCTTTCACTGGCATTTGACGTTCATATAGCAGGCTCCTCAGATGCTTCCGGGCCTTAAAAGAATGGCTGAAATGCTTGCACATTTTTCGGCAGGTGTCCACTACCCCGTATGCTGCACTGTCTTTATCACTCAAGAATTTTTTGACAACCAGGTTTATACAGTGCGCCAAACACGGCACTCTGAAATAGTCACCCAGCTCCATAGCCTTAACTACATTGGCGCTATTATCCGTGGAAACATAACCAATCTGGCGTTTTTTTGGGGACAGCCAGTCAAGGACCTTTGTGTTAAACTCATCCAAAATGTTTTCTGCTGTGTGACGTTTCTCCAAACCAAACATGGCTAGTGTTGCATGTTTCCGAGCAGCTTTAAAAACTTGGTCCGGGTCAACACCTGCGTTTAGCTTTGCTTTAACCCCTGAAAAAGAGACCCAGTGTGCAGTGATGCACATGTAATCAGCGCCTGCGCCACTGGTCCACATGTCTGTTGTCAGATGTATAGTGTGAACAGCACTCTTCTGCAAAGCTGCCCCAATCACCACCAGAACATCTTCATGTAGTGCTGGAACGGCAACTCGGGCAAAATAGAACCGGCTGGGAACCTTCCATTTAGGGCAGAGCGCTACCACTAATTCTAGAAAACCAACCCCTTCTACAAAAGAAAAAGGGAGAAGGTCCAGAGCTAGCATTTTAGACAGCTTAGCGTTATACAGACGCGTCAGTGGGTGGTTGCGTTCATATTGCGCTTCTGTAAACAACATCTTTTTAATGTTGCCCTGGACCAAGCATTTACGGGATAATGATGATGATGATATCTTCGACCCAGTTACGCTAGCTGATGAACTTTTTCGCATTGGTGTCTCACTCTCTCCCACATGCTTAGTGTGGCTCACATGGGGTGTGCTGCTGACAGGGGTACTGGGTGTAAGAGAAGTGTTTGACACGTCTTCTTCCTCCTCGTCATCATCAGATGAAAAATCAACGTTTTCATTACGTGCAATTAGGGCTTCCTTGATCGCCTGTAGGTGCGGAAACCATTGGACAGGGTGCTGTCTCTTAAGATGACCTCTCTGGCCTCCGGTACCATAGTTGGTACCAAACTTACCACGACTAACTGCAACCTTACAAATGCTACAAATGGCGAAGTTTTCCCTTTTTGGGCAAACACTAAAGAAGTCCCAAGCTGGGGACTTGAATTGTCTGTGGGGGCCGGAAGAGGCGGCGATACTGGTGGCGGTGGTCTTGCTGCTAATGCCAGATGAAGTGGAGGATGTGGATTGCCGAACTTTAGTACGTTGTGCACTTTCACCACCACTAATTGAGGTTGAGGTGGATGGAGGTCCCTTCTTGCGAGGAAGAAATATGGAAGCGGTAGGTGTTGGTGTACTAGTTAACTCCAATGATTGTTGTGTTTCCATTGCCTCCTCATCGACATCATCATCACGCTCAGCAGCTTCTCGGGCTAGGGTCAAAATGTCTCTTTGCTGCATGCCAGCTGGGGCTGCAGTGACCTTTATGATGACTGGCTCGTCGTCGTGAGAGGCTTCATCAGCAGCAGTATCCGCCACTTCTTGTTGAGCCTCATCACACTCCATAACTATGAGTTTTTCGACGCCCTTCCTTTTACGCTTAAGTACCTTTGTCAGATCATGGTGTGCCTCACTCTCAGACGGCCGTGATGGTTCCCAATCTTCATCCAGATCATCAGAAGGAGGTGGGATTGAAGAAGATGTAGACACCCCCCTTGATCTTTTCCTTGCTAGGGATGTGGAAGACAATGAATGATCATCAGGAGGAGTGGCTTCCTCAAATGATACCTCGGTTTGATTTTCGATTTCCTGATGTGCCCCTACTTCGGGAGGAACAACTATTGTGGGCACTTGTGACCCTCCATGCACCTCTGCTTGCGCATCTCCTTGCGCTGCCTCTCCTTCCACATGTACTTGGGCTTGTACTTGCACATGTGGTTGTTGTTGCGGCTGTGGTTGTTCAACACTTGTCAGATGAATTACAACAACCTGTGTTGATTCAGGGACATTGCTGCTACTTTCTTGCGATGAGCCAACATCACTGGTCGATGGTGATTGAAGAAGTACACTGACTGCCTCTGCAGCACTCAAGGGCTTGGACTTAAGTTGGCGTGGTGGTGGTGGTGGCGGCACTGAGCCCAATGGAGCGGGGGTGCTGCTCCCAGCTTGGTCCCCAGCAGATCCCGCTGCTGCTGCAGGCGTACTTTTTTTTTTACTCCCATAAAACGTGGCGGCCGGCACACCAGCCTCCTGGGTAACTTGCTTCTTCTGCTCCTTACTGGCAACTTTCTTGCTAGAGGAGCTACGGGGAACTCTTTTTGGGGTCATCTTCTTCAGAGCAGGTCAGAACAGCATGCCGCAGTTGCACAAATTGCAGAGTTGTCTGTGGCTAGACGTGACGTCGCGTGATGATATGCTGCACACACACACCGCTGCAGGACTTCTTCCTGGCATTGGTGGTTCTCTTGAGTCTTGTGCACCTAAAAGCAATGGAAGACAGAGGAACATCAGTTCAGTTATACACCCCAAAAAAATCGAAAAAACACAGAAAAATCAGCACAATCCCATGCCCTCCATGATGTTTAAATTCAAGACACCCCACAGAAAGACTAGGCCCATGCAACACTCACTACCCCTGGTGAAAAGGCCACAACAACAGGCCAAAAAAACGAAAATCACAGAAAAATCAGCACAATCCCAAACCATCCAGGCCCTCTATGATGTTTAAATTCAAGACACCCCACAGAAAGACTAGGCCCATGCAACACTCACTACCCCTGGGCATAAAGGTTGAAAACTAGGCAAAATGGTTGCAGGCCTAACAACACTGACTGCATTCAAAATGGCCACTTGCCTCCCAGCACATGGCCTGCCTGTACCAGCACTCAAAATGGCCCCCACCCACATGGCCTGTCCCCATGAACACCCCAAAAAATCGAAAAACACAGAAAAATCAGCTCAATCCCAAGCCATCCAGGCCCTCCATGATGTTTAAATTCAAGACACCCCACAGAAAGACTAGGCCCATGCAACACTCACTACCCCTGGTGAAAAGGCCACAACAACAGGCCAAACAAATGAAAATCACAGAAAAATCAGCACAATCCCAAACCATCCAGGCCCTCCATGATGTTTAAATTCAAGACACCCCACAGAAAGCCTAGGCCCATGCAACACTAACTACCCCTGGACATAAAGGTTGAAAACTAGGCAAAATGGTTGCAGGCCTAACAACACTGACTGCATTCAAAATGGCCACTTGCCTCCCAGCACATGGCCTGCCTGTACCAGCACTCAAAATGGCCCCCACCCACATGGCCTGTCCCCATGCACACCCCAAAAAATCAAAAAACACAGAAAAATCAGCACAATCCCAAGCCATCCAGGCCCTCCATGATGTTTAAATTCAAGACACCCCACAGAAAGACTAGGCCCATGCAACACTCACTACCCCTGGTGAAAAGGCCACAACAACAGGCCAAAAAACGAAAATCACAGAAAAATCAGCACAATCCCAAACCATACAGGCCCTCCATGATGTTTAAATTCAAGACACCCCACAGAAAGACTAGGCCCATGCAACACTCACTACCCCTGGTGAAAAGGCCACAACAACAGGCCAAAAAAACGAAAACCACAGAAAAATCAGCACAATCACAAACCATCCAGGCCCTCCATGATTTTTAAATTCAAGACACCCCACAGAAAGACAAGGCACATGCAACACTCACTACCCCTGGACATAAAGGTTGAAAAGTAGGCAAAATGGTTGCAGGCCTAACAACACTGACTGCATTCAAAATGGCCACTTGCCTCCCAGCACATGGCCTGCCTGTACCAGCACTCAAAATGGCCCCCACCCACATGGCCTGTCCCCATGAACACCCCAAAAAATCGAAAAACACAGAAAAATCAGCACAATCCCAAACCATCCAGGCCCTCCATGATGTGTAAATTCAAGACACCCCACAGAAAGACTAGGCCCATGCAACACTCACTACCCCTGGTGAAAAGGCCACAACAACAGGCCAAAAAAACGAAAATCACCGAAAAATCAGCACAATCCCAAACCATCCAGGCCCTCCATGATGTTTCAATTCAAGACACCCCACAGAAAGACTAGGCCCTTGCAACACTCACTACCCCTGGGCATAAAGGTTGAAAACTAGGCAAAATGGTTGCAGGCCTAACAACACTGACTGCATTCAAAATGGCCACTTGCCTCCCAGCACATGGCCTGCCTGTACCAGCACTCAAAATGGCCCCCACCCACATGGCCTGTCCCCATGAACACCCCAAAAAATCGAAAAACACAGAAAAATCAGCACAATCCCAAGCCATCCAGGCCCTCCATGATGTTTAAATTCAAGACACCCCACAGAAAGACTAGGCCCATGCAACACTCACTACCCCTGGTGAAAAGGCCACAACAACAGGCCAAAAAAACGAAAATCACAGAAAAATCAGCACAATCCCAAACCACCCAGGCCCTCCATGATGTTTAAATTCAAGACACCCCACAGAAAGACTAGGCCCATGCAACACTCACTACCCCTGGGCATAAAGGTTGAAAACTAGGCAAAATGGTTGCAGGCCTAACAACACTGACTGCATTTAAAATGGCCACTTGCCTCCCAGCACATGACCTGCCTGTACCAGCACTCAAAATGGCCCCCACCCACATGGCCTGTCCCCATGAACACCCCAAAAAATCGAAAAACACAGAAAATTCTGCACAATCCCAAGCCATCCAGGCCCTCCATGATGTTTAAATTCAAGACACCCCACAGAAAGACTAGGCCCATGCAACACTCACTACCCCTGGTGAAAAGGCCGCAACAACAGGCCAAAAAAACGAAAATCACAGAAAAATCAGCATAATCCCAAACCATCCAGGCCCTCCATGATGTTTAAATTCAAGACACCCCACAGAAAGACTAGGCCCATGCAACACTCACTACCCCTGGTGAAAAGGCCACAACAACCGGCCAAAAAAACGAAAATCACAGAAAAATCAGCACAATCCCAAACCATCCAGGCCCTCCAAGATGTTTAAATTCAAGACACCCCACAGAAAGACTAGGTCCATGCAACACTCACTACCCTGGTGAAAAGGCCACAACAACAGGCCAAAAAAACGAAAATCACAGAAAAATCAGCACAATCCCAAACCATCCAGGCCCTCCATGATGTTTGAATTCAAGACACCCCACAGAAAGACTAGGCCCATGCAACACTCACTACCCCTGGGCATAAAGGTTGAAAACTAGGTAAAATGGTTGCAGGCCTAACAACACTGACTGCATTCAAAATGGCCACTTGCCTCCCAGCACATGGCCTGCCTGTACCAGCACTCAAAATGGCCCCCACCCACATGGCCTTGCCCCATGAACACCCCAAAAAATCGAAAAACACAGAAAAATCAGCACAATCCCAAGCCATCCAGGCCCTCCATGATGTTTAAATTCAAGACACCCCACAGAAAGACTAGGTCCATGCAACACTCACTACCCCTGGTGAAAAGGCCACAATAACAGGCCAAAAAAACGAAAATCACAGAAAAATCAGCACAATCCCAAACCACCCAGGCCCTCCATGATGTTTAAATTCAAGACACCCCACAGAAAGACTATGCCCATGCAACACTCACTACCCCTGGGCATAAAGCTTGAAAACTAGGTAAAATGGTTGCAGGCCTAACAACACTGACTGCATTCAAAATGGCCACTTGCCTCCCAGCACATGGCCTGCCTGTACCAGCACTCAAAATAGCCCCCACCCACATGGCCTGTCCCCATGAACACCCCCAAAAATTGAAAAACACAGAAGAATCAGCACAATCCCAAGCCATCCAGGCCCTCCATGATGTTTAAATTCAAGACACCCCACAGAAAGACTAGGCCCATGCAACACTCACTACCCCTGGTGAAAAGGCCGCAACAACAGGCCAAAAAAACGAAAATCACAGAAAAATCAGCATAATCCCAAACCATCCAGGCCCTCCATGATGTTTAAATTCAAGACACCCCACAGAAAGACTAGGCCTATGCAACACTCACTACCCCTGGTGAAAAGGCCACAACAACCGGCCAAAAAAACGAAAATCACAGAAAAATCAGCACAATCCCAAACCATCCAGGCCCTCCAAGATGTTTAAATTCAAGACACCCCACAGAAAGACTAGTTCCATGCAACACTCACTACCCCTGGTGAAAAGGCCACAACAACAGGCCAAAAAAACGAAAATCACAGAAAAATCAGCACAATCCCAAACCATCCAGGCCCTCCATGATGTTTGAATTCAAGACACCCCACAGAAAGACTAGGCCCATGCAACACTCACTACCCCTGGGCATAAAGGTTGAAAACTAGGTAAAATGGTTGCAGGCCTAACAACACTGACTGCATTCAAAATGGCCACTTGCCTCCCAGCACATGGCCTGCCTGTACCAGCACTCAAAATGGCCCCCACCCACATGGCCTGTCCCCATGAACACCCCAAAAAATTGAAAAACACAGAAAAATCAGCACAATCCCAAGCCATCCAGGCCCTCCATGATGTTTAAATTCAAGACACCCCACAGAAAGACTAGGCCCATGCAACACTCACTACCCCTGGTGAAAAGGCCGCAACAACAGGCCAAAAAAACGAAAATCACAGAAAAATCAGCATAATCCCAAACCATCCAGGCCCTCCATGATGTTTAAATTCAAGACACCCCACAGAAAGACTAGGCCCATGCAACACTCACTACCCCTGGTGAAAAGGCCGCAACAACAGGCCAAAAAAACGAAAATCACAGAAAAATCAGCATAATCCCAAACCATCCAGGCCCTCCATGATGTTTAAATTCAAGACACCCCACAGAAAGACTAGGCCCATGCAACACTCACTACTCCTGGGCATAAAGGTTGAAAACTAGGCAAAATGGTTGCAGGCCTAACAACACTGACTGTATTCAAAATGGCCACTTGCCTCCCAGCACATGGCCTGCCTTTACCAGCACTCAAAATGGCCCCCACCCACATGGCCTGTCCCCATGAACACCCCAAAAAATCGAAAAACACAGAAAAATCAGCACAATCCCAAGCCATCTAGGCCCTCCATGATGTTTAAATTCAAGACACCCCACAGAAAGACTAGGCCCATGCAACACTAACTACCCCTGGTAAAAAAGCCACAACAACAGGCCAAAAAAACGAAAATCACAAAAAAATCAGCACAATCCCAAACCATACAGGCCCTCCATGATGTTTAAATTCAAGACACCCCACAGAAAGACTAGGCCCATGCAACACTCACTACCCCTGGTGAAAAGGCCACAACAACAGGCCAAAAAAACGAAAACCACAGAAAAATCAGCACAATCACAAACCATCCAGGCCCTCCATGATGTTTAAATTCAAGACGCCCCACAGAAAGACTAGGCACATGCAACACTCACTACCCCTGGGCATAAAGGTTGAAAACTAGGTAAAATGGTTGCAGGCCTAACAACACTGACTGCATTCAAAATGGCCACTTGCCTCCCAGCACATGGCCTGCCTGTACCAGCACTCAAAATGGCCCCCACCCACATGGCCTGTCCCCATGAACACCCCAAAAAATTGAAAAACACAGAAAAATCAGCACAATCCCAAGCCATCCAGGCCCTCCATGATGTTTAAATTCAAGACACCCCACAGAAAGACTAGGCCCATGCAACACTCACTACCCCTGGTGAAAAGGCCGCAACAACAGGCCAAAAAAACGAAAATCACAGAAAAATCAGCATAATCCCAAACCATCCAGGCCCTCCATGATGTTTAAATTCAAGACACCCCACAGAAAGACTAGGCCCATGCAACACTCACTACCCCTGGTGAAAAGGCCACAACAACCGGCCAAAAAAACGAAAATCACAGAAAAATCAGCATAATCCCAAACCATCCAGGCCCTCCATGATGTTTAATTTCAAGACACCCCACAGAAAGACTAGGCCCATGCAACACTCACTACTCCTGGGCATAAAGGTTGAAAACTAGGCAAAATGGTTGCAGGCCTAACAACACTGACTGCATTCAAAATGGCCACTTGCCTCCCAGCACATGGCCTGCCTTTATCAGCACTCAAAATGGCCCCCACCCACATGGCCTGTCCCCATGAACACCCCAAAAAATCGAAAAACACAGAAAAATCAGCACAATCCCAAGCCATCTAGGCCCTCCATGATGTTTAAATTCAAGACACCCCACAGAAAGACTAGGCCCATGCAACACTAACTACCCCTGGTAAAAAAGCCACAACAACAGGCCAAAAAAACGAAAATCACAAAAAAATCAGCACAATCCCAAACCATACAGGCCCTCCATGATGTTTAAATTTAAGACACCCCACAGAAAGACTAGGCCCATGCAACACTCACTACCCCTGGTGAAAAGGCCACAACAACAGGCCAAAAAAACGAAAACCACAGAAAAATCAGCACAATCACAAACCATCCAGGCCCTCCATGATGTTTAAATTCAAGACACCCCACAGAAAGACTAGGCACATGCAACACTCACTACCCCTGGGCATAAAGGTTGAAAAGTATGCAAAATGGTTGCAGGCCTAACAACACTGACTGCATTCAAAATGGTCACTTGCCTCCCAGCACATGGCCTGCCTGTACCAGCACTCAAAATGGCCCCCACCCACATGGCCTGTCCCCATGAACACCCCAAAAAATTGAAAAACACAGAAAAATCAGCACAATCCCAAGCCATCCAGGCCCTCCATGATGTTTAAATTCAAGACACCCCACAGAAAGACTAGGCCCATGCAACACTCACTACCCCTGGTGAAAAGGCCGCAACAACAGGCCAAAAAAACGAAAATCACAGAAAAATCAGCATAATCCCAAACCATCCAGGCCCTCCATGATGTTTAAATTCAAGACACCCCACAGAAAGACTAGGCCCATGCAACACTCACTACCCCTGGTGAAAAGGCCACAACAACCGGCCAAAAAAACGAAAATCACAGAAAAATCAGCATAATCCCAAACCATCCAGGCCCTCCATGATGTTTAATTTCAAGACACCCCACAGAAAGACTAGGCCCATGCAACACTCACTACTCCTGGGCATAAAGGTTGAAAACTAGGCAAAATGGTTGCAGGCCTAACAACACTGACTGCATTCAAAATGGCCACTTGCCTCCCAGCACATGGCCTGCCTTTATCAGCACTCAAAATGGCCCCCACCCACATGGCCTGTCCCCATGAACACCCCAAAAAATCGAAAAACACAGAAAAATCAGCACAATCCCAAGCCATCTAGGCCCTCCATGATGTTTAAATTCAAGACACCCCACAGAAAGACTAGGCCCATGCAACACTAACTACCCCTGGTAAAAAAGCCACAACAACAGGCCAAAAAAACGAAAATCACAAAAAAATCAGCACAATCCCAAACCATACAGGCCCTCCATGATGTTTAAATTTAAGACACCCCACAGAAAGACTAGGCCCATGCAACACTCACTACCCCTGGTGAAAAGGCCACAACAACAGGCCAAAAAAACGAAAACCACAGAAAAATCAGCACAATCACAAACCATCCAGGCCCTCCATGATGTTTAAATTCAAGACACCCCACAGAAAGACTAGGCACATGCAACACTCACTACCCCTGGGCATAAAGGTTGAAAAGTATGCAAAATGGTTGCAGGCCTAACAACACTGACTGCATTCAAAATGGTCACTTGCCTCCCAGCACATGGCCTGCCTGTACCAGCACTCAAAATGGCCCCCACCCACATGGCCTGTCCCCATGAACACCCCAAAAAATCGAAAAACACAGAAAAATCAGCACAATCCCAAACCATCCAAGCCCTCCATGATGTTTAAATTCAAGACACCCCACAGAAAGACTAGGCCCATGCAACACTCACTACCCCTGGTGAAAAGGCCACAACAACAGGCCAAAACAAAGGCAAATCACAGAAAAATCAGCACAATCCCAAGCCATCCAGCCCCTCCATGATGTTTAAATTCAAAACACCCCACTGAGTACCCCTGGGCAAAAGGCCCCAAAACAGCTCAAAAATTGAAAATTCCAAAATTGTAGTTGCAGCAACTGTAATGCCCCAAACAAACTTACTTGTGAAATTTCTAATACAAAAGTCATCCAAAGAAAGTCAAAAAGGCCTCAAATCCAAATATCCAGCAGCATCCACAAAAAGTAATCCTTCCAGCTCCAGATCCAAATGAAAAGTGACCAGGAGATGGACAAAGCACTGGGAGGAGCCTGCTGGACAGGAACAGGAAGTTGAAGACTGTGGGGCACTTCCTTCCTCCCACCCCCCCTCCCCAAAATGGACTCCTCGCAAAAAAAGTGCAGGCAAATGTCAACCTGAGGAGTTATTCAGATAAAAATCATCATTTCCAGAAGGTTTATGCTGCTTGCTGGTGGATTTCTTGTGCAGAATTGCAAATTTTGTCTTTTCGCGAGTGCGAGATTGTTGCTGCTCGCCGCATTTACAAGCTCGCAATTGCGAAGTCCCGCGATACGTGATCACGGCGTACTCGCGTTGACAAACTCTCGTTGTGCAAGTTGGCAAGCCGCGATTACGTAATCGCGCTCGCCAAATTCCCGCGGGATCCCGCAGCAAGATCCAAAATGGCGCAGCACTCGCAAAATATCAAGAAAAACAACTCGGCAAACGCTGAATGACGGTAAGTAAACGCCGCACGCCGCAAAATTGTATCACCAAGAAAAAAAAATCCGCTGCGTGCAAATTTTCTGTAAATTCGCGAGCTTTCGCGGATTGTGAATTTACCGAAAATCCGCAAAATCCGCGAGCGTAACGGATTTTGCGCCCATGCTTAGTGGACTCAGCCAATGTGTGTTTCGACACCGCAAGCCTAACCACGCTTCTGCCTTAAGCAAATGCGTGGTTAAGCAAATGCACGATCTAGGTGCCGCTGGGATGGAAGCAATTAGATCTCGCCAGGAAGAGAGCCACTCTGAGGTAAGTGGGGCTGGGCTGGGTCGTTTTCTGGGCTGAGTGGGATCTGGTCGTTTTCTGGGCTGTGGTGGTGAGTCCGGGTCGTTTTCTGGGCTGTGGGCCTGGAGTAGTTTTCTGGGCTGGGGGGTCGGGAGTAGTTTTCTGGGCTGGGGGTGGTGGGGGGTCGGGTGTATTTCAGGGCCAGTGGAGGGTCGGGTAGTTTTCAGGGCTGGGGGAGATTTGGGCTAGTTTTTTTTAATTAGGGGTTATGGTATTAGGCCTAAGGGTAGTGGAAGTAGTTTTAGGGACAGCAGGGGGCGTGAGGGGGTCGGTTAGTGTTTGTTAAGGGGCAGGGTTTTAGACCTCTGGGCAGGGGAGGGGAATAGGCAGTTGGGGTAGTTTTCAGGGCTTAGGGGAGGATGGGGTAGTGTTTAGGCCTCAGTCGTTTTTTAAAATAGGGGTATGGGTTTTATACCTAAGCGCAGTGGAAGGGGTTGGGCTAGTGGGGGGTGGGAGGGGATCGGGTTGTGTTTGTTAAGGGTTAGGGACAGCGCAGGGGGTTGGAAGGAGGAGGGGTATTTGAACCCCAGGGCGGGGGGGCAGGTGGGTACACAACGAACAGCCGATGCGTTTCGTCCTTGTGCAGGACTTCTTCAGGGCTGTTAGATACAAACAAATAAATATACAAATATAAAAACACCACTTACAACAAATATAAGACAATTTGTACATCAAAACGTTTGGGCTAGCTTCCTGCCCATGTACACAACAAAGACAGACTAACAGCGTATTGACCAACTATAAAAGTTCCTATTTACATCAGACAAACAATACATTAAAACTTATTGTTCATTGACAAAAAATGAGGATCCAAAGGTCCCAGCTGAGACCGAATTAGCCAAAACAACCACATTTTTACATGTCTCCAATCCATACTAATATAATAAAGAGAGAGCCCAAACATTTGAGGCGGGTAATCTCAGGAACCACAAAACCAATCACAACAGCCAATACAGTGTTGGAAAGGGCAGTTACAGCAGAAGGACATAGGCTACGCAGACGCCCACCATATACATTTAAAAGGTAAAAGAACCGTGCCAGCAAAGTAGTCCCTTGTGGGCGTGTCTGCGTTGTGCTATGGGCGTGTGCTGGGGGCGTGACCAATGCTGGGGGCGTGTGGTACGTTCCGCCCTTCATGCCATGTCTCATATTGTGTGCTAATCCCACCCTGCTCCCTTTAAATACCCCTGCACCCCATAATCATAACCCACCCTTACTCCTTAAAATACCCTAACACCCTTCAACACTAACCCATCTTAACCCTATAAATGTACCCTGTACCCCAAAACCCAAACCAATCCCTAAACCTAAAAATACCCCTGTACCCCAAAACCCAAACCTAGCCCTGAACCCTTAAAATACACCTGTACCCCAAAACCCAAACCTACCCCTGAACCCTAAAAATACCCCTGTACCCCAAAACCCAAACCTAGCCCTAAACCCTAAAAATAACCCTGTATCTCAAAACCCAAAACTTACCCCTGAACCCTAAAATACCTCTGTACCCCAAAACTCAAACCTAGCCCTGAACCCTAAAAATACCCATGTACACCAAATCCCAAACCTAGCCCTGAACCCTTAAAATACCCCTGTACCCCAAAACCCAAACCTACCCCTGAACCCTAAAAATGCCCCTATACCCCAAAACCCAAACCTAGCCCTGAACCCTAAAAATACACCTGTACCCCAAAACTCAAACCTATCCCTAAACCCTAAAACTAACCTTGTACCCCATAACCCAAAACTATATCTGAACCCTTAAAATACCCAAACACCCCAAAACATATACCTCAGTACCCCAAAACAGGTACCCCTATACCAGAGCTTTCCAAAGTGTGTGGCACGACACGGTACTGTGTCGCCTCCCATCTGTGGGTGTGTCGCACCATGATTACGTCTGCAGCCAGATTAGGGCGAATGCTCTTGCATTCAGTGATGCAGTTCGGCATAGGTGGAGGAAGGAGAAGCAAGAAGCGTTAGGTGAATGTGAGCCCTTGTTCCCTTTGCAACAGTGACCTCTGCTCCCCCGGTAAATGTTCAAACTCTGTTGAGGCCCCTCGAAATAGAACCTATTTCAGATGCGTGCCAAGCGTGCAGCCTTGTCCCCTTTGCTACCGTGACCTCTGCTCCCCAGGTTATTTTTTATATGTTAAATCTCTATTTAGGCCCCTCGATGAAATAAAACCCGCTTCAAATGGAGTGTGCTGGTTTTAGAGCCGGGACTCCAGTTTCCTGCAAAGTTTCACTAGGTTTGTTGCTGGTGAATGTCAGCAGGGCACCGGAGTGCTTCTCAGAGGCAGATGTGATCCTGTTCACAGGAGGGCGGCAAAGGTCATGTAAAGTGCTCCAATACCTTCCTACTGGATAATGCTTGTCCTTTGGTACAGACCAATCAAAAAAAAGTGTTCTTTTTATACATTAGGCAGCATTACCATCAAAGCAGACTTACTTATTACTTTCTGCTCCTCTCCAAACCCCATTTCCAGACATCTGTGTTCACATCTAGGATACTGCAAAATGTTGATCATAAACATGGCTCTACAAGTCAGACATAGAAAAGCAAATAGATATGCTTACTAAAACTTAATGGTCCACATATTTGGCACGCACAAATGAGTTGTGATAGGAGAGACATATATTAACCTCATTTGCAGCCGTCTTTTTAGAAAGTGAAATACAGAGAATGATTTGCTCAAATTTCTAATAGTCATTATTATGTTTATGTGAGCAAGCTCACTTCCACTCACAAGATAATTTTTTCGTTCCATCGCCCACATATAATTTGAACTTTATGACTTTTAAACAGATATAAAACACTCTATATATAATGAAAGTTCATCTAAAGTTATGGAAATCATTGCTAGATTCAGTTTTTTACTGCTGTAAATCATACTTGTCAATAGACTGGATGCACTGATATATTCATAGACGAGGCACTGGTATATTAAAGGAGTTTTATTTAATTCCTTGAATATTCTGTTACATTTTTTTTTCTAAGTAAGCTATGGTGCAGAAAGCTCTACATCTTTCTGAAGAATTATTTATGAATGTCTGTACATTTTGTCATTCTGATGCAGGATGAAACTAACCATATTCTGCTTACTTGAACCTGTGATGTTATGATTCACCTTGTCTGTTGTTTAGTTTGCATGGCTTGCTAAATCAGGGCAGTCTGTTCCAAGAAGTTACCGATCTTCCCTCCAGGGGTGGTTGATGAAAAAATTATGTGGAAATGGTTGTACGCATATGATAAGGTGGCTTTTAATTTTACACTAGTAGCCATATTGTTAAATATTCCCACAAACTGCCTGCATAAGAGGTAGCAGTTTCTCTCAGATCTAAGGCCCACATCCATCATTTCACCCGTTTGCGATTCCTAAATTGCGAAAATTAGGGAATCGCAATTTAGAAATCGCAAATGGCAATGCATGAACAATTCGCAAATATTTTTGCGATTTCTTAATTTTCCTTAATTGCGATTCACATTTTGCGAATCGCAATCAAGGAGAACCTTCCCATTGATTCCTATAGGCCAAAAGGCCCATAGTAATCAATGGGAAGGCATTTACATTTTGCGATTTTCATTTGCTAATTTGCAATTTGCTAATGCTAATGCATTTCAAGGGTGCTGTGGGACCCCCCCCCGCACCCTTGAAATGTTTTTGTAAGTGCAAGTTTCACACACACATGTCCAAAGGACATGTGTGTGTGTAACATGACACTTTGAAAAATGCATTTTTGTGCATTTTTGAAAGATTTCGCAAATTAACACGAGGTTCACCCTCATGTTAATTTGCTCCCCCTATTTGCGAATTCGCATTTTTTAAAACATTCATGCATTCCATTTAAGGAATCACAAAAATGCGATTCCTTAAAAGCGCGACGCAGCTCCAGCAATGCTCTGGGGGGGCCTATTCTTTCAATGCTGCCTCAAGCCTTACGCCTGCTTCAAGCAGGCGCAGGGTTTTGACGCAGCATTGCCCTGAAAGTGACTGAGTGAAATCTCATAGATTTCACTCAGCCACTTTCAGGAGGCGTTCCTGCGCAGGAACGCCCCCCCTGCGAAGGAACGCCTCCTCATGGCGCAGTGCTGTACAACGTGACGCATCTCCTAGATGCGTCACGTTGTAAATAGGGCGCAGGGATGCGCCACGTTTCCGCACCGTTGCGTCACGCAACGGCGGCGTAAACGTGGCGCAAGCCCTTCATAAATCTGCCCTGACTTGTATAGATTCAGGGGCAGATTTATGATAACTGGCGCATCCCCAGGGATGCGCCAGTTATTTTGCGCCGCTGCTCCGCCACCCATGGTGCGCCGCATTTACAATGCGGCACACCATGGGGCAAAAACAGCACAGATGCGTGACGCATCTGTGCCGAAAAGGTGGCGCATTGCTGGAGTTGCGTCGCAAGCGCGACGCAGCTCCAGCAAGGCTCGGGGGTGCCCCATCTTTACAATGCTGCGTCAAGACCTACGCCTGCTTCAAGCAGGCGCAGGGTTTTGACGCAGCATTGGCCTGAAAGTGACTGAGTGAAATGTTATAGATTTCACTCAGCCACTTTTGCGAGGCGCACCTGCCCCGGAACGCCCACCCTGCGCCTGAACGCCCACAAGTGGCGCAGGGCTTTACAACGTAATGCATCTGCCTAGATGCGTCACGTTGTAAATGGGTCGTAGGGATGCGCCACGTTTACGCCGCAGTTGCGTGACGCAAACGTGGAGCATTCCCAACATAAATCTGCCCCATCATTTTTATTGTTATAACAATAAAGTACCAAAGTTATTTTTTTTAAAGCATTGCTAAATCCAACAGATGACAAGATGACAAACATAAAATGTATTTTCTATTTCTTTACCTTATTGTTTCTTCGTTTGCTCAGTACTGGTTTAATTATTCAAAATATTTAAATAAAATATATTTAAAAAGATATTAAGAGTAATAGTTTCGTTTATGCTTGAAGCAGAGCAGCTAACCTGGCCCCCTCTTCTGCATGGGGAGGTGGGAGCACCGGTAGGAGGCGGAGCTGGCCGTACCGACTCCCGGCAGTGCATGCTGGTTGATATTTGAAACCCTCGCTCCTCGTGTGACATGTTTTACTTGTCCCTCTGGAGCTCGGGGTGCCCTTACAGCGCACAGCCAATCCCCGTTACACATTATTTTCTGAATAGAACATGGTTCCATTTAACTTGATCCAATTACTGATGTGTTTGTTGTTCGAGATACTGATCCCTGCGCACATGGGTTCAGTTTATCTTATCTGTGGTATGAGAGCGCCGGGCTTAGGCTAAGGCGGAGGATAAAAAAAACTTCAATAAAGATTCAATTTAAAAAGAAATCCAATATGCATTCGGTTAGTCATAAATCGCATGGCAAGAATGTTAATATTCAAGTAGGACAGGCCGAGTTGTCTTTCGCAGAATGTGAAACAACAAATAAATGCTGGTCACACAAGTGGTCCATGCGAAGTATATATGTTAAGTGGTGCCTGTATCCATCGTGGGGCACGCAACTGACCTGTTTGTTCATCATCACCTAGACAGCAGAACTATCGCTCTCTGCAAACACGTCGTGCATTATCAGGCATGTAGGGCTACCAGTACCAATTGTCTTGTACAAATTGTTCAGACTCAGCTGTTAGAAAGTGCAGTACATAGGTTACATGAATACTTCTCATATACGCTGTGTCTTCATATGAGACAGCAGGAGGCAGTCTCGAGAGATACCTGAGGCTGTACCTTCATTGACACACCTCTCACTGGCCCACACAGAGAGCAAATTGCTTCTACAAGTTGTAGAGAGTTCACCTGGCCAGACCACGGTAAGGATCACTGATGGCATTATTCTGTCTGAGAGAAAGCTACAGAGAGGGAAAGAGAGAGCTAGAGAGAGAGAAAGAGAGAGAGAGAATTTATCATAGAAGCGCATAAAAGCTGGAGACGGGGCGCAACTAGGTCTTAATTTCGGGGGAGGGCTAACATGGCAAATGAAGGGGCGTGGCTAATGTTAATCAATGGGGCGGGGCTAAAATGGCAGATAATCAGGATCGATTAATGCTCAGGTCAAGCGGAGAAAACATGCAACCCTAAAATTACCCCCTCGCACCCCAAAACCCATTACCACCCTGAACCCTGAAATCTTCCCCCTAGAACCCCAAACCCCATACCCGCGCTGATCCCTAAAATTACACCCTTACCCCCCAAAACCATTACCCACCCTGAACCCTAAAATTACCTCTGGCACCCCAAAACCCATACCCGCACTGATCCCTAAAATTACACCCTTGCCCCCTCAAATCCATTACCACCCTGAACCCCAAAATTACCCTCCTAGCACCCCACAATCCATACCACCCTGAACCCTAAAATTACCCCCTGGCACCCCAAAACCCATTACCACTCTGAACCCTAAAATCAAACCCTGGAGCCCCAAAACTCATACCTGTGCTGATCCTTAAAATTACACCCTTGCCCCCCAAAACCCATACCCACCCTGAACCTTAAAATTACCCCTGGCACCCCAAAACCCATACCCATGCTGAACATTAAATTCTCCCCTGGCACCCGAAAACCCACACCCACCCTGAAACCTAAAATGTCCCCCCCCTCACACCCTAAAACCCATACCCGCACTGAACCCTAAAATGAACCCCATGGCACCCCAAAACCCATTACCACCCTGAAGCCTAAAATTACCCCCTGGCACCCCAAAACCCCTACCCACCCTGAACCCTAAAATTGCCCCCTGACATCCAAAAACCCACACCCACCCGGAACCCTAAAATTCCCCCCTCACATCCTAAAACCCATACCCACCCTGAACCCTACAATTAACTCCATAGCACCCCAAAACCCTTAACCACCCTAAACCCTAAAATTACCCCTGGCACACCAACACCCATACCCACACTGAACCCTAAAATTACCCCCTTGCACCCCAAAACCCATACCCACCCTAAACCCTAAAATTACCCCTGGCACACCAACACCCATACCGAACCCTAAAATTTCCCCCTGGCACCCCAAAACCCACACCCACCCTGAACCCCTAAATTACCCTCCTGGCCCCCAAAACCCATACCCGTCCTGAACCCTAAAATTACCCCCTGGCACACCAAAACCCATTACTAACCTGAACCCTAAAAATACCCCAGGCACCCTAAAACCCATACCCACTCAGAACCCTAAAATTACCCCCTGGCACCCCAATCCGTAACCCACCCTGAACCCTAAAATTACTCCCTGGCACCCTAAAACCCACACCCACCCTGAACCCTAAAGTTACCCACTAGCACCCCAAAAAATGAACACTACAAACTTACACTACATTTGCATATTCGGAGGGAACTCTCCTCTTTGACGTTTCCATGTAAGTCAAAAACAACATTCACTTAGAGTAATTTAGATATGCAGGCAGTAGGTAATGCTGTGCTGAAGAATGCATTAAAGTTACTGAAACTTACATAAAAAACGGCTGCCTGCTCTTCTGATACTATTCAATTGAGTTGGGCTGATCAGCAGCACTGCGTCCTGGCATATCGCCCCTCCCGAAAATCTCACAGTGTGGACAGGTGTGGGTCAAATGTTTCCTGGTTTCTCCTCGCCAGGGCCTCCTCTGCTTCTGGGTCGTTGGTGCCCTTGGATACAAAAAGAGAAATGGCCCTCTTCACAATTTATCTGGTGAGCAGCGCCCTGGATGTGAATTCCCTACAAGTGCACAGACAGCAGGGGGAAGGGATGTCCAGTGCAAGTGAAGCTTTTCCTTTGTAAATTAATTCCTGCTGGCATCATAGCCCAGGGTTTGCTGTCTGTGCACTTGAATGGAATACACATCCATACAAGTGCACAGAAAGCACACCCTGGGCTATGACACCAGCTGAAATTCCTTTACAAAGGAAAAGCGTCACCTGCACTGGCCGTCCCTTTGCCCCTGCTGTGTGCATCTTCCCACTCCCACCCCATGCTGAACACATCAAGTGCTTAGGTGAAATCCCTGCCTTCAGGCAAGGATATCACCTCGGCGCCAGTAAAGGAAAACAAGAAATAGGGGCAGGGGGTTCACTGAAACTGTTCAGAGGCTGGCTGGCTCGGGCTGCTGGGCATCTCAGAAAGCATTATAAAAATTACATTCTCAGTTCTGATGTGCAGTCATTTCAGTGCGTGTCAAATTAGCCAGGGCTGAAGAAGACGACGGGGGGGGGGGGGGGCTGAAGCTCGGTGAGCCCAATGGGCGTTGCACGCCTGGCTGGAGACATAGAGGTAAGGTCAGGGCTTTACATGGGCCGGGTCTTAGCACCGGCTGTTTTTTTAAGGAGGCCTCGAAACGAGTCTCTATCAGGCTCTGTTTTGTGCCGTGGCACAGGAGGTCAGTTTTTCAGGTCTCGCCTACGCAGCGTTCAAGCGCTACATAGGAGGTGACCCCAAGTAATCGATTCTGGTTTTGTTCTAAAAACGTGCACGCGTTGCATTGCTTTCAATAGCAAAGCGTGCATGTTTGGCGATTCAATTGCGGGAGTGCGCAGCGCCATCTGGTAGCACTTGTCGCGCTCGCTCCTGCAAGGGAAACACTGCACGTCCCTGCTCTTGGTTTCACTTTTGAGTTGGGCAATGGGCTGAATAAAAATAAATTCAATCAACGACAGTACTCACTTTTAATTTTCTTTACCCCCCCTGGACTCCTGTCTACGCCGCCCGCTGTTTTGTAAAACCATCTTTGCTCTACCCGCCAAATCTTTCAGCTTCTGTTGCTATGCCGACAGTGAGATGCATATTTTTAAACTTTTAGCGCGCACGCTTGTTTCACTTTAGAGTTGGGCACAGGGCTGAATAAATATAGAAATAATCTACGACAGTACTCACTTTTGATTTTCTTTGTCCCCCCTGGGCTCCTCTCTACGTCGCCCGCTGTTCTGTAAAACCATATTTGCTCTACCCACCAAATCTTTCAGCTTCTGTCATTAGTCCCTCACGTGGGCACTACCGGGTCGCACAATCAATCAAGCGACTGAATGTATAATCGGAGTCAGTTGTGAGTGGGAGGTGTAAAGTGTCCTGCGATTGGAATACCGAGAGTACATCAGCCAATCATAGTGAGACACAGAGAATTGGGAAGTGCTGATTTGCTATGAGATCCACACATGCCCCTGTCTAAGCCGTCTTGTTTGGTGTCATTTGTTCTGTGTTTGTGGAAGCTTTAGCCCATCTACCTGAGCTAAATTTACTCGTATCCTTCTGTAACACTTTTGTCTTGGTCGGGCAGGCTAGGAGATACAAAGGAAGGAGGGTGATGGGGGGAGCTCTTGGCAGTGAACTGCAAGTGCTGTTTGGCTTCTGTCACGGTCCGTTTATTACTGATACCTCGAGCAGACGTTTTGGTTGCTATCCACGTTCCTGGTGCTCAGCTAAAAGCGGTCACAGCCTAATGGAGCGCCTAGGTCCGGCAGGATATGAAGTGGCAATTCTCCAATTTGTAGAAATGGAGTGTTCCATTTGTAATGTGACACTAGCCTTATTCTATGTTCAGAGGGAAGATGATTCTAATACGAGACCAGAAGTTCTAATATGACAAATAGACTTTTAGATCAAAGAAAGAAGAATTTTCCGTCCATATTTTTATAAATAAATTAAATGCTTTAGCAATGAGCCAGAGCTTCCACGCAGGTTAACACTGACCAAAGGGCGGTATTTTAGAATCGATTTGTAGCAGTTAGCTAAAGAAACAAGCATTGGCATAGCCAATAGGTCTCCCTTTTGGGACCTTATAAGTACTTAGCTATGCAGCACAATATCCTTTGTAAATACTTATAAGGTCCCAAAGGCGAGACCTATTGGCTATGCCAATGCTTGTTTCGAGCATTATAGGGGAAGGGAAATCATTTAAAGAGTTGTTTTCTCTCTGGATTTCTCTTCCCTTTTCAGAACTAAGGAGCAGCAACATTGTCGGGGTGTCACCAGGGTTTTATGTGGAAGCTTTTTCAATATTATATACAAGCCACAGTTGCTGCTTATTTATCTTATTCAACCAACAACAAATAGTCTTGATTTGTTGTAAGTATGATGTTACTTGTTGTATGATTTATCTGGATGCAATGACAGAAACAACAAAATACCAGTCCGGCGGCACACTATGCTAAGCACAAACTTGTAGCATACGTGTTTTTAAACCACGCCCTTAATTGCCTTGGCCACGCCCCCTTGTGAGCCCCCCTGTTTTTCCATCCCACTTAAAGCCCTGAGTAAGGTGCCCAGATTTCGAAACCCAAAAAAAGGACATTCCACAAACATAAAAATTGGACTACTGCTTTGTATCGATCAAGGGGCATAGAATAAACTGCTAGCGCTCACCAGCACAAATAACTTGACACTAAGGGGAATTAAATGCAACTTTTAAACACAAATCTTTAGCATTAACTTGAGTTCTACACATCAACACAGGAAAATGTTCCTACTTTTGCTCCTCTGAAAACTGAGACGTGCAAAATGAAGTTAAATTTGCCGAGAAAGGTGGTGAAAACTCGGGGCTGTCTTAGCAAATCGGGAGTCATGATAACGTTAGTTAAGGAGGGCGCTAGATGGTGGCAGGTGGGTGGAGGGGGAAATGCTGGGCGCACGGTTATCAGTTCAGGCCAGTATCGCCGCCACAGTTCGCAGCCATTATAAGTTACTGGGCCCTGAACTGAGGACCCATGCAGGACTTGGATTTCCCAGGTGGATGTGCCAGGAGGTAGGGGCGTAGCTACTTCTGAAGCCTGTTAGTTGTATTTTGCAAGAAGTCCAGCAGTAAGTGGGACAATCTGCCCTGCTTGCACCCGAGCCCATGGCGCCTTTCCTCCCCCTTTCCTGGAGGTGGTCATTTGAGAAGAAAAAAATGTCATCTGATATCAATATTTATGTAGAGATGAACCGAAATATATGGAAATGCTTTCTACTAACTTTTCACAACAGCGTGAGCATAGCAGCTTTTCCACAATTCAGCAGATTTTCATAGGAAGTGGATATCTTCACCTGCACAGACTATAAATGAGTTATTGCAGAAGCTCAGATGCACGGATTCTGGTCTGCTCCTAGGCAATAAAAGGATTGCTGTTGTAGTCTTGTAAGAGCACTTTATCAAAACTCTGACCAGATCAGGTCAGGTCAGTCAGCACAAAGAGGCAACAATGCTCCTGATGTCACCCCTGCTCTGTGCTTGGTAGCAGCCAATGGACAATGGTTCATTCCAAAGGAAATATGTGGCTACCATTCAATAAGTAATTTAATCCAGGTCGGCAAGGAGAAAAAATGACCACGCAAACCAATTCAACCTAGTGAGGGGAGGAAATAGTGAACGTCCACACAGTTAAATCCAGAAATGTTGTGCAATAAACACAGAAAAAAAGGGAGCAATCTTCAGATCCCTAAATAAAGCTCTTTCCATGATGTAGTAAATGTTGGGAAATAAAGGATACGATTCCAAGTTGGAATACAGTGATGGGTGAACCAGAGAAGAAATATCAGGGTAAAAAATCACTACGCCTGTGTGAAGAAAGAAAAAGTGGGACCTACTCTGAGAGTTGTGTTTTCTTGAACTTGAACAGTACCTGGTGCACGAAGATGGAGCACGACCCCGCATATAAAAATGAGGACATGCAAATCAAGCCACATAAGAGCTCTGACACAGAGAAGTCCAGGGATTGGGGTTTTTGAAACTTTGGATGTGTTGAATTAAAATGTACTTTGGCAAGGTGTAAGAAAGTGGCTCTGCATATACTGCACCAAAGTAAGATTCAGCATGCACAGAGTCCACAGTCCCCAGAGGTATGGTAGAGGCTAAAGTTAGATATAACCATACTCTCTAAAGTGTTAGCTTGGTCGAGCAGTAAGGCAGTATCAGAGGACAGTGAAAAGCATTTGTTGTACACACTCAGTCAGCAAATGGTCTCACACACTCAAGAACTGAACTCTAGGCCAATTGATTTGATTATAAAAATATATTGTTACTTTATTTTAGAACCACAGTACTTTCTCAGAATGAGATGTTGCGATTGAATACTTTCAAATAGCAGTTGACTTTTAAATGCAATGGTCGCAGTTGTTGCAATATCCAACACAAGTTTGAACACAAAATAACAACAGGAGTTTTTAAGTAAATGCAATAAAATCACTTTACATATGTTTTTCTAACTCAGGGCTGGATCCTAGCTTCAGCCCTGGTGCATTTCCTGTAAACAGTTGAAAGAAATTGTTTTTGTTACACACGCGATTTTTAAGGAATATTTGTAAGTTTTGAAAATCGACACAGAAGAAATTCTGGCAAAAAACAGTCAATGTATTTCTTTGGAGGAAAAATTAGTTAACAGTAAATCACGGTTATAATTACTTTTCAGGTTCCGTGCTGGGCTGAAAGGTACAACACTGGGATCTCTCCTGCTTGCAGGTGAGTAAATACTTTTTTGATGTTCGGATGATTTTTAAGGAATATTTCTAAGTTTGAAAAATCGACACTTAGAAGATTTTCTGAGTGAAAGCCAGCCAATGTTACCCTATGGAGAAAATCAAGTTATCGTTCTTTGGGTAAGTACTCGGCTGGCAAAGTTAAGGTTCTGGGGGTAGACTCAGGGGTCTCCCAGGATCAGGTAAGTACAGTTGTTACACCCTCAATGGCACAGGGGCAGCCAGGTGCAGAGTGAGTAGGCCCAATGTTATAATATGGAGGATAGGGGGGCCTTCGGTTGGTGGCTGCTAGCAGGCAGACCACGAGGCTGTGGGAGCTGAGCACCTGGTCACTTTCACAGGGCAAGTGGGGAAGTAGAGTAGGGTAGTTGCTGCACTTCGAGCGGCACTCGGCGGCTGGGTGCAGGGTGCTTTTAGGCCTTCGGGAGCCCAATGTTATTCAATGGGAGACTAGGAAGTTGAACAAAGGCTGCAGACTCCGGGACGGAGATTCTTCAGGTGCGACCACCACTTTGAGAGGTAAGTTGGTATCTTGGAGAATAGGTAGACACCCAGGAGTTGGGCACAGGAGGCCATGGAGCGCCGGGTGCCGGGTGTCTTTTGACGTCGGGGAATCTAACTCTCAGCTGGTCGCGGTTGAAGCGGTCCCTGGTTGTGAGGCTGAAGGCGTCGTCAGGATCGTCGAGGAGGGTCCTTGGGCACTGGATTCGTGGTCACAATCACCGGGGGGACGTCCTCAGGGTCTTTGTCCACTGAGGCACGGGCCGGGCTCAGCGGGTGCAGAGTGTGCTGGATTCACGGTTGCTGGCTGGCACCAGTGGTTGTTGCTGTTTGAGCAGAACCACTGCTCGTGGGAGTCCCAGTCTTTAGATGAGCAAGGCAGGCAGGTCCTCTGGGGTTTTCGAGGTTGCTGTCTGTAGGAGACGCCGGGGTTTTAGCAGGAGCAGGTTCAAGGATCAACAGGCTGGTAGGGCTGGGACCAAGTCAGTTGGTGTTATCCTTTTGTTAGCAGCTGCACAGCAGGTCTTCTTCCTTCTTGTTCTTCGTACTTGTTTTCAAATCGGGATCTGAGGAAGTAAGATTCAGGGTGCCCCTAAATACTAAATTTAGAGGCATTACAGGTAGGGAAAGGGCAGGGACCAATGGGTCCCTGTCCTGGGGTGAGTACACCCCCTATCCTGCCACTCTTCAGTGGGAGGGGGGCAGGAGCCTAGCTCTGTTTGGGTAGGGCTCCCCATTCTCAAAATGGCGAGAGCCCGGAGTTGTGCATTGAGACCCCTCCGGGTGAGTAGTGCGCCATACAAGTGCTATGATTGATTGATTGATTACCTCGCCTCCCCCACCTGAGAGGTGGGGTTGGCACAGGCTTGTACACCCCCTTTCCATCCTTTGTTTTTCTCGCCTGTCTTCCCGCCAGAGAGGGGGTCAGAACCGGTGGGGGCCAGTTGCTGAGTACAGCAAGTGGTCTGGAGAGGCTCACAAAGGCGGCATGCCTTTGAAACCTCCCCTGCCCATCCTGATGGAGGAGACCTTGCACCTCATCCCAGGATGTGCATTGTTGCAGGCGCCCAAGGGAGTGGAGGGCTCTCTACCCAGGGGTCCAGCAACATGTCTGCTGGGTGGCAGCCTAGGCAGCCTCTCAGTCAGGACGCTGGTTTTGGGTTCATTTCTGGGGGCAACTCTAAGTTGTCCTCTGAGGTGCATTGTACATTAAATCCCACACTGGCATCAGTGCGAGTTTAATGTGCTGAGAAGTTTGATACCAAACTTCTCATTCTTTCGTGTAGCCATTATGGTGCTGTGGAGTTTGTAATGACAACCTCCCAGCACCATATACTCTTAATGGCATCACTGCACTTACAGTGCCCAGGAATGGCCCTGGGTACTGTAGGGGCACAGGGCTCATACACCTGTGCCCACACCACTGGCATACTAAACCCAGCTAACCCAGCTAGAGGGGTGACTAAGGTCTGCTAGGGCAGTGTTTGTGGGCATGGCACACAGGTATGTGTGCCATGTCGACTTTCTGTTTTGTTCTGCACCAAGACACTCAGCCTGCAAAGGCAGTGTGTGTGTGTCAGGGCACAGGGCCTCTAGGGGTGGCACAATAAGTGCTGCAACCCTTAGGGGCCTTCTCTGGTCGCAGTACTCTGGGTACCTGTGGTACCATTTACCAAGAGCTGACATGTGGCTAGAGATGCCAATTTGGTTGTAGTTTTGGGGAAAGAACACAGGTCCCGGGAGCCGGATTGGCAGGGACCCAGGGCACACCAAGTCAAAGTGCATCAGAAATCTAGCAATCTAGAAATCTGGGATGTGCTGCCAAGTTAGAAGGCAGGAAAGAAGAGTGCTAACGATGTCAAAGGATGGTAAGTAATAGGCGGGCTAAAAGCTCCTTTTCAGAGTTTTTTTTCTAAGAACAATAGATTGTTGCAAGCAACAGCTCACATGTGCTGGCAGCACGCTTGACCTAATTAGGCTCTGTTAGACCTGGCACCATTGGCTTGGGTCTCCCTTCCATTTTTTGCTGTTGCCTCATGTGTTGTTGCTGGTATTAGATTCTTTGGGCACTGTGCCACTGCTATCCAGTGCCACAGTGCAAGTGCTCGCCATTGTAAATTGATTTATTAATCAGTGGTTCCATGTTTGGCTATTTGATTTACTTGTCAGACCCTAGTACAGTGCACTGAGTGTGCCCAGGGCTTGTAAATCAAAATGCTGGTGGTGGTCCTGGAGCACTGGTTGTCCCACCCACAGAAACAGCCTTGTTAAATGTGTCTAAAGTCTGCCATTGCAGGGCCTGCGTGCAGTCTATTACTGTCATGCTGACTGGGCAAGTGCACCCACTTCCCAGTCCCTAAACCTTCCCTTTTCTTCATATCAGTCACCCCAATAGTAGGCCCAAGGGCAGGGTGCATTGTAAGTATAAGGAAGGACAAGCCCTGATGGGTGTGGCATGTCCTAATAGTGAATTACAGCCATTTTTGTTTTTCACTATTGCAAGACTACCTGTTCTCCAAGGGCCACAATAGGCTGTTAGAGTTATTACATTTTATAATCCTAACTGTCTCAAAGAACATGGTAGAAATTCGAGTTTAGTATGCCTGAACTTAGAATAATAAAATACATCTTTTAGTAAAGTTTATTTTAATATCTTCTGTTTTTGCAAATATCACTTTTAGAAAGTAGGTATTTGCTTGTCTAACCATTCAAACCTGCCTCTGCTAGGTTGTGTATTCCTATGTCTGGTTTTGTGAGTGACAGGGCTGGGGAATTTCAGGAGTCAGGGTGAGTCACCCAGTGGTGAATAGAGAGATCTGCATCTAGATGGGAAGGAATCTAGATGGAATAACTAGTTGGCCGCACCTCTCGGAGGCTCCCGCTGCTCGGGAAAAAATCCATTCATAATCCTCATCCTCCTCGGCCCTACGACCCTGAAAACGAGCTGCAGTGACAAATATACTTTTGATTGACGATCGCCTGGAAGCCTCGGGAGTGGAGCGGCTCCCAAACCTGCAGCACTGGAGCAAGATGATGGCTGAGACAATTGCAGACGCTTAACACAGATGGACTGTGTGGGGTGCCCTCCCCCGGCTCTTGCAACCAGGGAACCGGGGGGGGGGGGCGGTGCCGCACCCGCACCACATCGCTGGTCTGCAACATCGATTTGAACAGCCAGCTGCGATGGATATTGACCCTCCCCTGATGCTGGGGCCCGACCTGCCTTCCGCCGCGGCCGAGAGTTCCGGAGCGGCTGCGGTGCGGAGAAAAGACCTGTGCTGCGACTGGCTGGGCGGGACGGGACAATTTATATAGCGTCAACAAAACGGTATCCCAAGGTGCCAAGAGGCACTTTGGGGCTTTGTGGGCCGCCACAGAACGAATAGTTGGGCTGGATTCCAATCTGCGGTTGCCTCAGCACCTCCGCAGCAGGCGCAGTAACCCACCGAGCTCCCGCATTGTTTCCTCGCCTGGTGACCTCGTAGAAGATACATTATCCTCGCCGGAGGGGTAGCGGACACTCTCTGTTGGACTTCCGGAGCCGGGCGGTCGCTGAAAGACCCCCATGCTGGCACTGAAATTAGATTTTGAGTTCTTGTGACACGGGGAGAATTACCCAGGGTCAACGGGGCAAGGGCCGGCTGGGCACGGGCATGAACCTTCTTAATAAACCCTGCACGTCCCGGTTGGACCAGATTAAACCAGCAGTCAGCGAATTGAGCTTCCTGGGCCTCCTAAACTGGACGATTCGTTCCAAGCTTTGCCACTTTCTGCATTGACTGTGAGAAACCTTCCTCTCACTCTCCATTCAGCGCCCGGAGTGTTGTTTTCACAAAGAAAGCGGCTTGCTTCAGCCATAAGGATTTGTACTTTTGATGTTTGTAAAGTGCCCACAAGGACTGGTTCTAAGGCGCTTCCGGATGAGCTAAAACGCTAAAACGTGGGCTGACTGCTTGGTCCTAAGATGGCGGCGCCCTAAAGACAACAGTAACGCTACCTCTGCCTTTGTGTGCCATCAAAGCTGAGGCAGGCCAGGGGAAATGTGACATCGGAGTGCTTTTGTGTGTGCGTCTGTGCGTATATAAGGGGGCTTGTGCGGATGCACGTATGTGTGTGTGTGCCTGTGCGTGTATGGAAGACTTTGTTCACATTTGTGTGTGCTTGTGCATGTCTGTGCTTGTTATGGTGGGGACATGTATTTGGGTGTTTTTATATTCGAGCATATGATTCTATGTGTGCTTGTGTTTGTGCGCGCATATGTTTCTGCTTGTGTGCTTACGTTTGTGCGTCTGATGGTGTGTGCATGTATTTGAGTGGGATTGTATGTATGCGTGTGGATGTTTCTGTATGTGCGCCCTCTGTTCGCCTATGAGAGTATGTGCACACATTTGTTGTGTGCTTGTGCCTATCTGTGCGTATGATGGTGTGTGTGTGTTGTGTGTGTGTATGTATTTGTGTGTACGTCCTTGGGTATTTTTGTTCTGGAGCATGTGATTGTATGTGTGCTTGTGTTTTTGATAGCCTCTGTATTGTGCGTTTGTGCGTGTCTGCGTGTATGAGAGTGAGCGCATTTGTGTGTGCTTTTGCATGTCTGTACATGGGATTGGTGTTTGCGTGTGCAGGTATTTGGGTGATTTTGTATTAGTGCTTGGGATTTTATGTGTGCTTATGTTCTTGGATGTTTCTGGCTATGTGCGTGTCTGTGTGCATCAGTGTGCATATGAGAGTATGTGCTCACACTGGTGTGTGCTTTTGTATGTCTGTGCGTGTTATGGTGTGTGCACGCTGAATTTGTTATTTTCTGACGGCCGCTGTCCTGGATATTGACTTTAGATGCCTGACCTTAGGATGGCCACCAGTGTACCATACAGTCCCCTGCCTGACCCCAAGATAGCTTCCATAGTGGACTCCTACACATTGTTTTACTTCCCTGGGACAACAATCGAACATTGACCAGACCTTGAACCTATCCCCTAACCTGCCTACACATCAGGACTTGGAAGCTGCGGAACTTACCCCAGACTGTGGAGACCTAGCGATTTGGCTGATGCCCGGTGGAGCTACCATATAGCGAAATAGGAGATGGGTTGTGGACTCCCCCTCCCTGCCGTCACCTACCTAGCCGGACCTTGGGCAAATTTTCCCCTCGTCTCTACGTCCTATCTTCCTCCTGCCCCTTTCCCCTATCCCCTTACCTTCCTTGCTCCATTCACCTTGTGCCCTTTGTTCTTTAAATGCTTTTCTTGATACATATGTAACTTTTATCTGATGTAAATTGCAACACTATTGTCCCTCATGTAAAGCGCTCTGATTCCATCTGGTCTAGCTAGTGCTATATAATAACTCATTAATTAATTTTGTTCCCATTTAGTACTCTTTCTCTCTTTGTCTTCCTCCCTAGCTCCTATCCACTCTCACCTGACTCTCTCACCTTGCCTGCTAGGCTGCCTACCCCCCTGTCCTCTGTGTCCTTTGACTAAGCACTCCTTCTCTCCTTGTTGGGGAAAGATCCAATATTTATACTCTGGAGTCTCAGCGTACCCGCTGAGAGAGTCCACTGTGCCAAGGGAGCCACTCACAGCTGAGGTATGGTATGGCACCCTTTGCCAAAGCACTCCTTCTCCCCTTTTTGGGGAAGAATCCGGTGTGTAGGCCTTGGAATCTCAGAGACCCCTCTACGAGAGTCCACTGCGTAAAGGGAGCCTCCCGCAATAGAGATAGGGAAGTGATACCACTTCCCCTGGGATCACAGCTTACTGAGCTTTGGACGTTGCTTTGACTCGTCTACTTGTTTGTGTCCCTGTCACCCTCCCCACCTCCCCCCTCTTTCCTTACGGTGTTTCTCACCATTCCCTCCTCTTTCCCGCCTTCATTACCTGTCCACTTCCCCAGCTCCTTCCCCCTCCCCTAAATCTATCCCATTGACTGCTCTTCTCCTTACGTATTTGTGCTTATTGTTTATCCTGACCTTAAAAGTAACTATGTTGCCATGCACTAATAACTGTGTAACCTTTGTAACGATGTAACCTGTAACTATGATCTGATGCTCATGTAAAGCGCTCTGATACCTTCGGGTCTAGCCAGCGCTATATAAAACCTTTAAAATAAAAATGAAATAAAATAAATAACCTTGAATAGGGCTGTGCCTGCTTTTCACAATGCTGGCTCCACCCCCTGGGGAGTGACTGATGTCTCTGCCCTGCACACTGAAAGAAGAGAAGGAGTCCTGTAAACAAAGTGCTCCAGGACTGGACTTGCCTTCCACAATGCTGGCTCCATCTCCTGTGAGGCGTCTGATGTGCATGCCCTGCACTGTGAAAGGAAAGGAGAAGTCTGGTAAACAGAGTGCTTCAGAACTGGTTTGGACTGGGCAAAGGCCCCTCTCCCCTCAGAGAACAAAGGATTTTGGGGTATAAGTATTGGGACCCTGATCCCATGAAATTAGATCACTTTGGACTACAAGAAGAAAACTTTACTGAGGAGAGGAACCTGAAGAAACTGAGGAGGGACTATTCCCAAGCTGAAGTGCTGCTTGGGGGATTCGCCTGCGGTGGTTGCCTAACTGCCAAAGGAAGGAGAAAGGAATTTTGTGTACTTTGCTTTCAACTTGTGAAGGATCACCAAGGGCTTGGAAAAGAGCTCGCCTCCTGCTGAAGTTTCAGGAACAACAGACTTCACCCTCCAGCTCCCCAGAGTTCTTGTGGAAGTGCCTGCTGCTATGTTGGGCCTTCTGAGGAACTGCGTGTCGCAAGGAGCTGGATGCGTGACTCAACGAGAAGAAGCATGTTGCCGTCGCTGTGCCTGCCGTCGCAACTCCGAAGGAGGGTGTCGCCGCTGGAACTGTCGCACTGCACCGCATCAGAGAGAAGCGTGCTGCAACGAAAAGGAAGCATGTCACCGTCGCTGCTGCTGCCATCGCAACTCCAAAGAAGGAGGGTGTCGCCGCTGGAGCTGTCGCACTGCACTGCATCAGGAGAAGAATCTCACAACGAGGTCGGGGCGTGCCGCACTCACTGTGCCTGCCGTCGCAACACTGAAGGAGGGTGTCGCCGCCGGAACTGTTGCATTGCACCGCATCGACCAAGAGCACCTCGCACCCCCGAGAATCACGCCGCCGTCCGAGCTGCTGCTGTCGCATCTTGGATGTCGCCGCTGTAGTTATCACATCAAGCGGAAGCCTCACGCATCGAGGGAGAAGAGCGTCGCCGCTGGAGCTGTTGCTGTCAGATCGTAAGGGTGTCGCCGCTGCAGTCCACGCATCGAACAGCGGACTTATCGCATACCCGAGAAGCGTGCCGCATCTGGAAGATCTTTAAGTTTTTTATTTCTTTGCACCTGATTTTGCCGCATTTCCCATCGCTGCGACATTGCTTGTCGTGGAAGTGCCATGGAACTTAAGGTACATCGACACAGAGTGTCGCATCTAAGAACTGAACTGAACTAAGGTTAAATCTACCATCTTAAAGTAATCATAGTGTGTATTTTTGTCGTTTATGGTCTTGTGGTAACTCTATATAAAGTCTACTTATTTTCAATATAAAACCTGTCTGGTGTCCATTTGTAGTGTTGTCACTGGGTTACTGTACGTGGTCACAACTGCTTAACTTATAATGCCTCTGAAGTAAGCCTTTACTGCTCGTGCCACGCAGCCTAGAGGGTGAGCAGGGGTTATTTTAGGAGTGTAATCCCCTTGTCCTGACTAGAGGAAAGGGTCCCTTTTTGTCACAAGTACCTACCCGTGCCAACTAGGGATTCCCAAATCTAACAGGCTCAATGAAACCTAGTTGTTGTGGAGATAAAAGCCACATGAAACAAAAAGTTTCACTTATAGTATAAACCCCTTCTCACAGCCTGTCAGAAATCCTTTCATAGTCCCACAGAGTAAGGAGGAGCCACTAAACAACTGGGCCAATAACCCCCTTCAGCACTTGTCTCTCAAAGGTAACGCAGGTCCTCTTCATGTTGCAGTGATTCCACCAGGGTGACAGCCCTCAATCTTCTCCGCAGACCCCACCTGGCATACAGTGTTTGCAAGCGGTACCAATAAGGGGATGGCCCTCTTCAGGGCATGGCAGTGTACATGAAAATGACCCTTCTCTTATTACAATATGGGACCAGGGCGATGACCCTTATTCCCCTAGGGCCCCACCTAATATACGTGGCTCACAACCATGCAGATGTGCACACAGCCCAATAAGTATGGCGGTTCAGATGGACCTGAATCTCACACTCCGCTGCTAGGGTCCACTTTGCACGATATCCATTGAACATCGATCCCTCCAGGCACCTTCTCCTCACAGGTCTTCTGTTCTTGGGTGAAGCTGAATCTGCTGCTCCAAGCGAGTGTTCTTGATTCTCTTGGGTGATGTCCCCTCATCCAGCACTTACTTTACAGCACCTAACCAATCTGCTAGATCATCCACTCTTGGGATTGGATTGCCATCTGCCATTGTCACCTAGTTGAGCGCATGTAATCCACAAAGAACCTCAGGTGAGCAGACCTTTGCTTTAGTACTAGTTTCACAAGACTAGACCATGGACTACGAGTTCTCTGAATAACCCCCAGTTCTAAAATATTGGCAACTTCCACCTTAATTCAGCCCTGAACCTGGACATACATTCTGTACAATCTGCCCTTCACTAGCAGACTGCCTCCAATGTCTATGCCATGTACACAGGCAGACGTTAACCCTGGGACCAGCAAGAAGAATTTGAAAAACTGTCCCAACACCACAGTCAAGATATACTTGTTGCTTTACTGTGAAGAAGGTTCAGGTGGACTGAATATATCCATTCCCACTCGCTCAAATGGATGGTCTGCAACTGATAGAGGCACTAACACTGCATTTGCCCTCCCTTCTATCTTACCACACACCTGGCAAGTGAGACAGGTTCTAAAGAATGCTCTTTGTCTCTGTCCATCCCTGGGGAGTAGAACAGAGGGTTCAAACTATCCTGGACTTTCCTAATGCCCAAGTGTCCTTGGAAACACTAGTCTATTGCTAGATATTGGTTCAGGATTCACCAGCTCACTGTACTGTAGGCCATCCTCCCAGCGAACATAATGTTTCCTAACCACTTCATTGCGGACCCATTCCTGGGCTTCCTTCCGAAGTCCCACAAGTGTATAAACTCTTTCTGTGCCTTAAGGAAATCTTCCTGGGTAGGCCCTCCAGCAGATAAGCTGTGCAGCTCTGGAAGCAACCCAGACTCCAGCACCTGGTCTGCTTCGAAAGACTTACCTTCCCCTCCCTCTAGACAGGAGTGATGCCTTTCCAGAGTCTACCCTTTCTTGCAAATAATCTTGATCCGGGACCTGCAAATTTGGAATGATTTCATTCTCCTCCAGAGACTGATGTGCTGATTGGGCTCTGGCCAACATAGCTAACATGGTCAAAGCTGTATAGGCTTCTGGTCCTGGTACCAAGCCAGGGGCAATCAGATCTTTGCCCAGGAAAAAAACAGCACTATGCTTTGCTCTTACTCCAACAGTGAACATGACTGTTGTGCAGTTGAGCTCAATCTCAACCTTTGCAAGAGGTACTCCATGCCCTCTTCACTTGCTACCAAACCGGTACCCCTTGTACCAGAAAGAATCCTCTCAGGGTTAAGACACTTCCACTCAACCATTCTGCCGAAAACTCCGGTATACCTCAGTACAGGTACTTCCTTACCATTGAGATAAAGGCCCTGCATAAACCCCATCATGCTAGGATAAACGTACTTCAGAATGTCTGTGTCCTTGTCCCTATTGTCCAAAGTCACTAGGTAGCGTGCCGCCGGACCATCCTGGGTCCACGTACATAGCAGCATGTTTACAATGTCTTGGAACCTTGGCCCTACCAGGCCTGAACTAGAAGTAGTGTCTCTTATACCAGATGGAGCTGCCATGGCTGCCACCCGCAGCTTCTCTCTATTCCTCAAGGGCTATCTTTTCCCTGTCCAAATCTCTTTTCTTTTCCATTTCTCGCTCCTTCCTTTCTTTCTATTTCTCTCCCCAGGCCCATTGATCATCTCTCTCCTGCCTCCTATCCTCTTGTTCTTTGTGGGTTAGTCTCCGCTTCTCCCTCTCAGACTCGCTGGCCTTCTCCTCTGCTCAGCTTTGGCTTTCTGGAGAGCCAACTGCAATTTCAGGATCTCTGTAAATCTCTACCCACCCAAATGATTTACTACTGGAATTTTTGAAAGTAGAACTTTAAATATGTGCACACCTGGGGCATTCTAGAAACTAAAATGAGCATCTGGAAAACTCTGAAAAATATTAATGTGTGCACTTGGTGTGTCTCTGGGATAGGTCTGTGCCAAGATAACCCTATAGTCTGACTCCATTGTGCTCTTCTCCTGGGTTCCTAACATGATTCTCTTCCTCATGGATGGAAAGGTTTGATTGTATGCCCAATTTTCCAAAAAGGAGATCCCTCCCTCCCAGCTAATTACAGACTCATAGCCCTACTAGATCCTGAGGCTAAGGTCGAAGCCTGGTATTGTGCTACTGAAGTAAATGAGAAATGGCCAATGCCACACCTGCACCTTGGACTCCTAATTGTTGGGCATTCCACTGCTGCCACCAGTTCTCAGAACCCCATTCAGAGGGCCACCAGGCAAGCAGAGGCCACTGAACAACTGGCCCAAGTACCCCTTCAGCACTTGACTTTCAATGATAGCCCGGGTGGAGCAGTCCGAGGCTTCTTTGGGAAACGGTAAGCAAATGGTGAATACAGGCACACAACTCAAAATATATCCTGCAATCACCAATAAATGATTGTCAAGTCAAATACTCACTTTTCCATAACATGGAGTATCTATATACAAACAACATTTTTTAAATGGCTCTCCACAAATAATACACACTGTCTTCTCAAGGCAGGCCCACTAGCATTGCCCGGATCAGCTTCTCATGTCCCACCTTCCTGTCTAAGTCCTGTTGTTATTCCAAGCTAAGCCCTGTTAGTGAGTTTAATTCTTAGAAGTTCCATAATGGCTTGGCGAAAGTCAAAGTGTCCCCACATCATAGAGCGTAAATCAGAGCAAATTCCCCCAGAGGCAGGGCCGGACTGGGAACCACAACAGGCCCTGGCAAAGTGCTCGGCTGCCCCCCCCCCCGCCCCCACTCGGGGGGGAAGGGGGGGGGGGTTGGAGGTGCCGCCGAGCTCTTTGCCGGGACGGTTTTTGGCCGATTTTGGTACAGTGCCGATTACGCTGCAAAAACGCCCCTGTAACAACGATTACGCTGCAAAAACGCCCCTGTAACAAAAACTGCCACCAGGGAACCAAAGCTGGCCCCCACCCGTGAGGCGCACCAGGGAATTGCCCGGTGCCCACTATGGCCAGTCCGGCCCTGCCCAGAGGCCTAGTATTCAGTCTGATTCGCTCTCGCTGCTGTGCACTTCTGTGGCCCAGTCAAAAGCAGAGACTGGATCCTGCTCTCAAGGCAGCAAGCCTCCACACTCCTCCAGTCACACAACACGTTTTCCTGAAAACGGTGACGGTCTTGAGTGCTCCCTTATTCGGGCGGTTGAATTATTGCATTTAGTCTGATGGTCATGGCCCACTCCTTCTTCATGGCTGCACACTGCCTCAAACAATGGTCCCTTCACTTCATCATGGCCCCTCTACTGGCATACTGGGTGTCACGAACAGTGACACACAGGGCGACAGCCCTCGTCTCATCACAGAGATGTACCAGGGTGACTGCTCACAATCTTACTTTACAGGCCCGCCTGGCATACAGCATACCAATATTTGTAAAAAAAAAAAGAGGTACCCCCGACTAATATTCCTAAACCGGGCAATTAGATCAATTGTGAGAACAAATACATTTAGGAAAAACAATTACTTATGGACCTAAACAATCAGCACAATAGCGCATAATCACAAACAATGTAAAATTAATATGATACTTAATAATCAGCCAATATTGATTGTAACGATAGAGGAACAAATTCTAGATTTTATTTGAATTGTTTTTTTATTTTTTAGTATAAAGTTTGTTTAATACTTATATTTCTAAGGCTTAGTTGCAATTCAAAAATTACTTGAAGAGTTCATTTAATCAAAATACACATTTACAATATATAAACAACAATCAGTGATGTCATGGCTATTTAACTTAGTCGATCCTACAAGCGTTTCGGCTATCAGCCTTCATCAGGAAGCCAGGATTAAAGTTTCATGAAAAACCTTTGACTTTATATGGGGCGCTCCCCTAATGTTACAGCCCAGAGAAGAAAATCAATTCTGGTTGAACTGCCGCTAAGATTCTGTTCAGCAATATCTTTACTAGTTTATCATATTCATGACAAGGCGATCCGCACGGATTGGTTAACAAACAATTCTTGTGGTTTGTCAGCTGATACGGCAAGGATGCTCTTCTGATATATCCCACAAGTTTCTGTCTGGATAATCTCTTCCAAATTTTTATAAAGAAGCGTAAGCGATGGAACGGTAAGTGAGCCAAAAAATAGTTCTTAAATGCCCATAAATATACTATAATGTTCCGTGCAGTGGCAAGCCCAAAGATCGTCAAAAGTCAGCAACCACATAACTACAAACAGTTAGCGTTTTTGTGGGGTTCGTGGTTTGTGAGGTCAATTCAACACAAGTGGTAACGGCACATTGCCTGTGTACATTCGATGTGCGGCATACCAATAACGCAACAGCCATCCTAAGAGCACGGCGCTGCACAGGGCGATGACCATTCTCTCATCACAGCATGGCACCAAGGTTGATGACCCTTATTCTTTTTTTTTATTTCTGTTTATTGAACACATCTGTGGATACAAGTAGCACATTTGTACATTAAAAGGGAGCGCAGCTCCATACAGCCTGTACATATCAACTACTAATGCAGGAGCCCAACATCGTCATAGCATACATTTATGGTCTGAGATTCAGTTTAACCAAACACAACTTTAAATTAAATGAAAAAGGAAACCAGGGGAGTGAGGGAAAGGGACGGGGGCAGTCTCATGGGTGTTGATGTTGACCCTTATTCTTCACGACCGTGTACACAGGCATCACAACAGTGCACAAAGGCACACAGCCCGATCAGTGCAGTCGACCCATTGGGCCTGAATCTCACACTCTGCTCCCAGGATTCTTTCATCAGGATCCTGACTGGACCTCATTCAATTCAGGATCTCTCCTTTTCCTCACATGGTGTCTGGTCTAGGGTCAAGCAGAAGCTGGTGCATCTAGTGACGGTTCTTGAATCCCCTGGGTGAGGTCACCTCTCTCAGCATAGGAAACTGGAAGACCCTTATTCCCCAATCCTAGTTCCAAAAAAGTAGTATTCGAGCTGAGCTTCACCACGCTCATCTACAGAGTCAATTTGAAAATATTGGAGTCTCAATCTCCCCTTTTATAATCCCTTTCCAGACACAAATGTGATTTTGTGTCTCTGCATGTGAAGTTTGTGTCTAGGGCTCAAACACTTTGAAGTGCTCACTCCTCTGTTGTGGTCTTCCTCCAGAGAGTAGTCTATCACAGCAGGACAAATTACAATCTTGATAGCCCTAAAGATAAGCCATGGGAGTGACCATAAGTTAACACTTGTAACCCAGCTTCACTGACATGTGCCTTAAGATTACCAAAGGGCTCCTGTCCTACTCTTTATGATTCCCTTATCAGCCCCATCTCCTTCCTGAGATGTGCCTAGGCCCTCTTTGACCAGTGACTCTTTCAGAATCAAAGAGCCCCGTTTGAAGCATACTGATGAGCCTGGCTCTTCCTTCCTCTAGTGTGTGTCCCACCTAGCTCACAGAAAAGCAGCAATCCACAAATCTGTTTGGGGGGAATCCTCTACTCTAACATGTTCCTCCAGCCAGCCCAGGTGTTCCCAAAATGGACCCACAGGCCTCATGCACTGTACCACACCCAGGCATTCATGCATCCATTGCACTGCACACAAACCCATGCGTTTGTAGCTTTCCATGTACTGCTGCCACGGCCAAACATACATAACAGTTTACTGTTCAACCCACGTGCTTTTCGTGCGCTCCATCCAACCTGATGGAGGCCGTGGGCGAGCTAAGCACACACAAACGGAACTGCAATTGAATGAGCCAGTATGCCCCACTGCCATGGGGCAGATAAACTGGCCTGGCCATTCTACTGATTACTCAATCAAAAACAAGGTATGCTGCAATCACCATGCTTGTGTTACTTAGCTCTAGGTAAGGGCTGTAGCCCTCACCACTATGAAGGCAGCGCATTGTGTGCCCCTCCCGATATAATCAAACCACTATCTGTGAGACGGCATAAGTCATGGTGCACACACATGATCCGTGTCTGGCCATGACTGCAATTAGTTACCAGGGACTCAGATAAGACTGCAGGTGGAGAAATAAGGGTAAGGGCACACATATTATACCCTACAAGGACATTTTCTGTCCCAACAACTCAGGAACTGCCCAAAGAATGAACTGATCAACAGCATGCTGGTCAGCAGGAGTCAGCTCAAGTGGGAGTAGATATAATGAGGAAGCCCCCTGCTGTAAGTCCATGATAAGACAGTGGGATTGGTCTGGAGAAGAACTTTAATCATCTGGCATAATCTGCTCCTGGCATGTCTGAGCGTTCAGTGTCAAACGTGGCGTCCTCCCAGGTGCCCATTCAGTACATTTACTAAATTAAGAGAGAGTCCAGCCTTAAACTTTCATTTTACAGGAAAACATGGAAATGGACGAAGTTAATACTAAATTTGCAAAGGCACTAATTATTAGTACTCCCCCTATGAGGCTTATATTCTTGAGAGAAGGCCAAAAATGAATTATAACAGGCAATCTCACTTGTCTTAGCTGGACCTACTTCCCATGCATAACTTTGAAGAATGATTTTTAAGGTGAGGGGTACCTGGGTCCCAGAAGGTGCAGGCCACTTACTCACCATAGCTCCTGGAGGAAGGTATGCATGGAGATTGGTTTTCATCTTCTTTCATCATGAAAGATGAAATTCATTTCTGGATGTAGATTCTGCTTAATGGTCAATGGCTGAGATGCTAGCATCTATCTCAGTCAACCATGGCACCAATGCTTAAGTTCAAAGGAATGGAGAAAGGGAGAATGGAATCTGGGGCATTGCACCCACAGTCTCCAATCTGTAAAAAGCACAGTACTCAAATATTTCACTCTTAATCCACATGCTAGATGAAGACCCAGTCCAAGACTGGAAAGTGGGGGCGGTCATCTGCCCACATCCTTGAGATCACTACCATGAAGGCAAGAGCAAGGGAGAGCATTGGGTAACTTAGGAGTAGAAGCGCACAATAGAGAGAGCACCCAGCACACGAGGGAGAGAGCAACACAGACAGCGTAGCCAAAAGAATAAAGTTCTCTAAAGGTAAGAAGTGGAAGGATACAAGTCAGCCAATCAGAAGGATGGTAAAGTGGCTATTTTTCAGGGGAGATGCAAAGAAGAAGAGAAACAAAATTCCATCAAATAAAAATCAAGCAAATAAAAGTGTTAATAAAGTCAACCAATGGTAAGCTTTAAGAGGGCGGATGACGTGACCGCGCCGATGGTGCGCCAAAGGCAAGCCCGTCTGTGCCCGTCTGCGGCCATCCGCCCCCTGGGCCGCGACCAGCACCAGCCACACTGTCCGTGGGGACACACTAGCTAGAATTGTTTGATCCAAGGAACAGCTTAACACCCTTGCTGGTTCAAGTTGTTCAGGGCATATAGGTGTGAACTCTCATTTGGATGCAGAAAATGGGGCGAGTTTTGACAACTCCCAATGCACATCCTGCACTTTTAGGTTTATGAAAGATGGTGAATATAATGACAAGGCAGAGGTTGATCCCACTGTGGCATCTATGCCCCCCCAAAACCCATCATTAAGGCATGCCTAGTCAATTGTAGATCCCTCCCAAAGCGCGCCAGTGAAATTTGGCTTATTTTAAAGACGAATGCCTGGAATATGCTATTTTTAACTGAAACTTGGTTGCGAGATAGTTCCTATCCGCTTATAGCACTGGCTATACCAATTGGATATAGAATTTCTAGAGTGAACAGTGAAGGAAACAGAACAGGAGGCGGTCTTGCAGTAATTATCAGAGAAGATTGGGAAATTACGTATAGAAAAATTGAAAATATAGGGCAGATTGAGGTTCACTCCTTCTGCATTAAATCTTCTAAAGCCTCCTCTATGGCAGGATTGCTGGTTTACAGACCCCCCAATACTCCAGCGGCTCACTTCCTGAAGCTCTATGGTGTCATTGCTGATTTGTCACTCAAAAACACTACATTTATTGTCCTTGGGGACTTTAATGTTCACATGGACAACATTAACTGCCCTTTGGCGGTCCAGTAAGCAGACACCTTAAGAGGACTCGATTTGACCCAGAAGGTAGCATCATCTACTCATGTGGCTGGTCACATGCTTGATTTACTGGTAACCAATGATCATACGCTATAGATAGAGGACCCGCTACCTTTAACATTGTCAGATCACTGGTTGATTCCATTTACTTTACCATGGGTCTCCAGCATCAAGCAGACTAGTCCTTCTATGGAGGTTAGAAGAAATTGGAGGAAGGTCTCTTCAGAAGCGGTGGGCTGTGAGCTACAGAATATACCTATCCAGCTGACGGGTTTTTAACATAGTTCAGGGTTTTATTACACTGCATGCGTTAAAGGGCACCATTCCTTCGACTGCTGCTCTATGACAAAAATGAGTTACTTTTTTCCAGACTAAAATCCATGATATTTACGCCTCCTTCTCATCTTCGGGACCACTAGACACATCCTCTCAGATTGCGTGTGAGACAAGTAGATGGTTTGTTTTTCGCCCTTTTGGTCTAGAAGCATCTTTGAGAGAACTTAATAAAACAAAATTAGGCTCCTCAGCAGATCCCTGCCTGGCCAGATTCTTCAAGTTATTAGCCCTTAGGCTCAATCCTGTTTTGAATGCTATTTGGAATGCCTCTCTGGAGACAGGGATCTATCCTATTTGCTGGAAAAACACATTTGTTCAGCCTATTCTTAAAAAGGAAGATGCTGACCCAACAGAACCTAAACATTTTAGGCCAATCCCGCTTCTTCCCGCCCCAGCTAAAATTTTCGAGAAAAAAGTCCAGAAACAACTTTGGTACTTGCTAGAGTCGAATGGTCATCTGCACGACTCCCAGTCTGGATTCAGAACCAGGTATAGCATGGAAAGGGCTCTGCTGGAAGTTGCAGAATCTATCCGTGAAACCCTTGACAAAGGAAACTGTGCGATGCTGGTGCTGTTGGACTTCTCCGCAGCTTTTGATAAAGTGTTGCACAGGATTGCCCTAAATAGACTGAAATGCCCAGGGGTGATGGGCACGGTCTGGGCTTGGTTCTGCTCTTTCTTAGAGGGACGCACACAGCGGGTGTCCCTCCACCCTCATGTCTCTACCTCCAGCCCTTTGGTATGTGGGGTTCCACAGGGCTCAGCCTTGAGCCCATTGCTTTTCAATGTGTATCTCTCCCCCTTGCGGCAGTTATTGAACAATATTGGGTGAAGGTCATCTCGTATGCTTACGATCCACAACTGGTGTTCTCCTTTAGAGATCACAGCGAGATGGCCTTTGCCAACTTTAGGCAGTGTCTTCTGAATATTTCTTCTTGGATGATGTAGAACTGCCTAATGTTGAATACAGAGAAGACGGAGGTCTTGTTTTTCAACCAACTGACTACCCCACGGCCTGAGCTATGGTGGCCGACTGAGTTGAATCCTTCCCCCTCTCCTGTTGCTGCGGCCAGGAATTTGGGCTTTAAGTTTGATGCACAGCTGACTGGCAAAGCACAAATCACCCATGTCTCTGCGCAATGCTTCTGGAAATTGAAGGCTTTAAGGAACTTTCTCCTTTACCTTCCCATGGATTGCATAAAGACAGTGGTGCACGCATTGGTTACATCCCAACTTGATTATGTGAATAGCCTCTACGTGGGGCTTCCAGGATATTTACTCAGAAGGCTACAGTTGATCCAAAATGCTGCGGCGAGGCTGATCCGGAATGTCCCAATGCGTCACCACATAATCCCTCATTTACTCAGTCTGCACTGGCTACCTGTAAAAAGAAGAATTGAATATAAAGCACTTATTCTGGCCCATAGAGCAATGAATGACATCGGCCCACAGTATCTGAGGCACAGACTCCAAAAGTATAGCAAGAACAGAGTTGAAATGACCATAAACCTCCGGTCATCCCACAGTTTGCAAAGGCCAGAATTGGTGGCGGGGCCTTTGCGGTCAAAACTACAAGACTCTGGAACTCCATGCCGGAACATCTGAGGAGGATGGATTCGGAAGTCAGGTTCAAGAAAGCCTTAAAAACATGGCTATTTGTTCTTCCTTGATGCTCTTCTTCTTAAGCTCTGGTCCTTTGCACTACTAGCGCCGGGGCACCTCCGCCGGAGGTAGCAGTGCACCCTATAAGCTGCATTAATAATAATAAACAATGGGCAGGATGTAAGCCCACTGTAGGTTCACAATAGCTTTAGACACCTTGCGTTGCTTAGTCGGTGAGACCTAAAACTATGGAAAGGGATAAAGGCCGGAGGATTTCTCCACCCAACTACAGTCTCCCTTTTTCATTATGAACACTTCTCTAGAAGCCGCACCCTGAAAGCGTTGTATCTCCCTCTTCCCCTTAAAATCCTCACAAGTTAGCAAAGAACATATCGTGACACTAAGGAGCGAACTGATAAACAGTGAAAACAGTAGACAGAACGCAGCTGGCTCAGTCAGAGCGTTGCTTGCGTTCATATTTGTAGACACAAAGATGCTGGCGTGAAAGTGAATTATTTCCAAGTGGTTTCATTTCAAGATTTTTCACTTCATTTTCAAAAGGCAGCATAGGCGAGCTGCAAGAGAACACCCTGAAGGCAGACCTACTCTGAGGCTTCAGAGCTGCGCGTCTTGTGCAGCTCTGGCCAAGCAGTCGGGGCTGAGGGGTCGACCAAGACCCCCCCTTCCCTCCCCCGCTCTCCAGCTGAGGCTGCTGAGTATTCTGCTCCCTACCCCGACCTCACCTGGCGTCAGATGCCTGACGAGGAAAACACTCGACTGAGACGGCTCGTCCCCCAGGAACCGGTCCTCTGAATGGAAAGCGCGCACAAACGGAATTATTTAAAAATAAATGCATGTCGCCTGCCTCTGCGGCGACCTACAGAGAAGTAAACAAGATCCTCTCCAGCGCCATCAATCCTCATATTCTGACTTTATTAGCCTTCATTATATACATTATAAATTACATTAAATGAAAAATTATGCACTCTTAATGCTAGCTACAGTATCCCATTGTCGTTAAAACAATAATAGATTTGTAGGGCGAAAGGGGATGAATATTTATGAGCTAGAAATTTTCTAAAAAGCCAATTATTATTCGTAATATCTGGGTATGAATTACTTCCTGTTAAAAGCCGAAGCGTCCTGTCAGGCTTGAAATGTCAAGCCGTGTAGAAGCGAGGCCCGTGGACCGCCTCTGCCCCCCACGGAGGGCCGTCTCTGCCGGTACGTGTTCTCAAAGGAAGCGCGTCTCCCGGGGAGTGTCTAAAGCGGTCTCTGATGCTGCATGTCTCTCTCAAAGGCAGGCTGTCCTAGGGAGCCACTCAGGCGGTCTCTCATGCTGTCCCCTGCAGAGCGCGCTCTTTGCTGCTGTCTCTGTGAATGCCCCGGGTGAGGGGCTATTTTTGTCACGGCTTGCCCCTCTCAATGCCAGGTCTCCATGAGCCCTCCACATGTTGTCTTAGTGGTCTCTGTCGTTGCCTCAGTGGGCAGTCTCTGCTGATTTCCCTTATGTGGGCCTATCTCTGCCTTTATTCCAGGCATAGGGCTGTCTCTGCCATTGTCCCTTGCAAATGGTTGTCTCTGCTGTTGTCTCATGCAAAGGGCTCTCTGCCATTGTACCATGCAGTGGGCTGTCTCTGCCATTGTCCCATGCAGATGGCTGTCTCTGCAATTGTCCCAGGCAGTATTTGCCAATGTCCCATACAGAGGTCTGTCTCTGCCGTTGCACTATGCAGGTGGCTGTCTCTACTGTTATCCCATTCAGGGGGTTGTCTCTGCCATTGTCCCATGCAGAGGGTTGGCACGACCGTTGTTCTATGCAGAGGGCAGTCTCTGCCATTGTCCCATGGAGTCTCTGCCCCCTACATGCCATTGTCCCATGTAGGGGGCTGTCTCTGCCATTGTCCCATGGAGTCTCTGCCCCCTACATGCCATTGTCCCATGTAGGGGGCTGTCTCTGCCATTGTCCCATACAGAGGTCTGTCTCTGCCATTGTCCCATGCAGGGGGCTGTCTCTGCCATTGTCCCATGCAGGGGGCTGTCTCTGCCATTGTCCCATGCAGGGGGCTGTCTCTGCCGTTGTCCCATGCAGGGGGCTGTCTCTGCCATTGTCCCATGCAGGGGGCTGTCTCTGCCATTGTCCCATGCAGGGGGCTGTCTCTGCCGTTGTCCCATGTAGGGGGTTGTCCCATGCAGAAGGCTGTCTCTGCCGTTGTCCCAACTAAAGGGCTGTCACTGCTGTTGTCTCATGAAAAGGGCTGTCTCTGCCATTGTCTCATGCAGGGAGTTGTCTCTGCTGTTGTCCCATGCAGAGGGCTGTCTCTGCCAATGTCCCATGCCGAGGGCTGTCTCTACCACTGCCCCATGCAGAGGGCTGTCTCTGTTGTTGTTCAATGCAGAGGGCTGTCTCTACCGTTGTCCCATGCAGAGGGCTGTCTCTGCCATTGTTCCATGCAGAGGGCTGTCTCTACTATTGTCCCGTGCAGGTGGCTGTCTCTACCGTTGTCCCAGAAAGGGGGCTGTCTCTGCCGTTGTCCCATGCAGGGGGCTGTCTCTGCCTATTAGACGGGGACCCGAAGGGTCGGCCGAGTACAGGGGGAGAGGCCTCTAGTGAGGGCCTTCTCCGGTGATCGTACAGACAAGTAACTTCCCCCCCACAGATGGACACCACACAAAGATGAGTTCTTTACACTTTATATAGGATTCTTGAGGCAAGGTGATAAACGATACAGCGGGACCAGGATACGAGGATCCTGCCAATTCTAGTCTCTTTGGGGAAAAGGGGTAGCGGGACAGTCTTAGTACCGGTCCGGTACGGAAGCAGTATAGGAGGGAGCTCACAATCCTCGAGCTGGCGAGTTCGCAAGGATGGGCCGCGGCAGCGCCAGCAGGCTTCGACGATGGTTCACGATGAGGAGCTGCGGCAGCGCCAGCAGGCTTCGACGATGGTTCACGATGAGGAGCTGCGGCAGCGCCAGCAGGCTTTGACAATGGTTCACGATGAGGAGGGCCGCGGCAGCGCCAGCAGGCTTCGAAGATGGTTTCACGATGAAGAGGGCCGCGGCAGCGCCAGCAGGCTCCGAAGATGATTTCACGATGAAGAGGGCCGCGGCAGCGCCAGCAGGCTCCGAAGGTGGTTCACAAGAAGGAGCCGCGGCAGCGCCAGCAGGCCTCCAAGGATGAGTTCGTCTCGGTGTCTCTCGACTCCAGGATACAACTGCCTTCCTGTTCTGGAGCTGACCCAGTTATAGGCCTGGAGCCCTTTGATGTCCGGACCCTCGCACTTGGAGGTCGGGAGGTCCGGGATGAGGGAGTCCAGACACCCAGCAGGGGGGTGGAGCCAGCACCCGGGGAGGCTGGGGGCGATCGACACCTGGCGGAGGGGAGCCATCGAAACTCCTTCTCCCATTGAGCTGCCAAGTGGTCTCTTCACCCCCTGGGTGGATGGTGGTGCCTCGATGTCGGGGCCTGGCCAGGCCCGGGGTTGGGGTCGATCTGAGGCCACGCGGCCTCGTCGTGTAGTGTCCAAAATGGCGGCTGGGCCGGGGGCAGGGGTGCTGAAAGGAGCCGGGCCAGCCGATTCCGGGGGAGGCCTGTCCAACATGCGTCCCCCCCAGCTGAAGGCAGGGAGAGTCACCCATCTCCTTGGGTACTCTCCTCGCCGAGGCGGAAGAAGTGTGACAGGCCGTCTGCGTTGGCGTGGTCTTGGCCTGGACGATGCTCCACAGTGAAGTCCATCCCCTGCAGGGAGATGGACCAGCGCAACAACTTTGGGTTCTCTACCCGCATCTGCATTAGCCATTGCAGGGGGCGGTGATCCGTTTGCACCCGGAAGTGGGTACCGAAGAGGTAGGGCCGGAGCTTCTTGAGGGCCCACACCACGGCGAAGGCCTCCCGTTCGATGGTGCTCCAGCGCTGCTCTCGGGCCAGCAGGCGTCGGCTGATGAAGGCCACTGGTTGGTCAACTCCCTCGGTGTTGAGTTGGGAGAGGACGGCCCCCACGCCATGATCTGAGGCGTCTGTCTGTACTATGAACTCCCGGCTGTAGTCGGGGGCCTGGAGCACGGGGGCGGTGCACATGGCGGACTTCAATTTCTCAAAAGTCGCCTGGCAATCAGGAGTCCAGTTGACGTTTTTGGGGTTCTTCTTGGATGTGAGTTCTGTGAGGGGCCCCACAATGCTGCCATAGTCTTTTACAAAGCTCCGGTAGTACCCGGTGAGCCCCAAGAAGGCTAGGACCTCTGGCTGGGTGACCGGGGGCTCCCAGGCCTGGATGGCAGCGATCTTGAGCTGGAGGGGGGCCACCAGGCCGCTTCCCACTTGGTGTCCCAGGTATGTCATGGACCCTTGGCCAATCTGGCACTTGCTGGCTTTGATGGTAAGCCCGGCCTGCCGGAGGGCGTTCAGGACCTCCTGGAGGTGGCGGAGGTGTTCTGCCCAGTGGCGACTGTACACAGCAATATCGTCCAGATAGGCGGCGCTGAATTCCTCGAGCCACCTTCCAGAGACTCGTGAACCAGGTACTGGCGGGGGCGTTCTTCATGCCGAATGGCATCACCTTGAAGTGGTAGTGGCCATCCGGGGTAGAGAAGGCGGATCGCTCTTGGGCCCCTGGGGTGAGGCCGATCTGCCAGTAGCCTGCTGTTAAGTCGAAGATGCTCAGGTAGCGGGCGGCCCCCACGCGGTCAATCAGCTCATCTGCCCGGGGGGTGGGATGAGCGTCGGTCCTGGTAACGGCGTTCAGGCCCCGATAGCCCACGCAGAACCTGAGCTCGGGGGCGACGCCCGGAGCGGCCGCCTTGGGGACCAGCACGACCGGGCTGGCCCAGGGGCTGTCAGATGGCTCGATCACTCCCAGAGCCAGCATTTTGGAGACTTCTGTCTGGATGCAGGCGCGTACTCGATCCGGCACTCGGTACGCCCTGTGTCGGATAGGGGGGCTATCCCCGGTATCTACGTCGTGAAGGCACCAGGGGGTGACCCCGGGGATGAGGGAAAACAGGTCGGCAAATTGGAGCAGAAGGTCTCGACAGTCTTGGCGTTGCTCTGGGGACAAGGCATCGGAGAGTCTGACCCCTTCCACGGAGCCGTCTTTTTCGAGCGTTTTCAGCAGGTCAGGGAGGGTGCTCGGAGTCTTCTTCAGCCCCACTGTCGGTAGCCATCAGGAGGCTAAGTTCGGAGAGCACGAAGTGGGGTTTGAGTCTGTTAGCGTGGAGGACCCGTAGGGGGTTCCGGGGTGACTCCATGTCGATCAGGTAGGTGACTGGACCCTTGCACTCTACTACTTTGAAGGGCTCCATCCATTTGTCCTGTAGGGCGCAAGGTTCAACCGGGGACATCACCCAGACCTGTTGTCCCGGCTCGAACTCGATGGAGGAGGCATGCTGATCATACCATCGCTTCATATCTTCTTGACTGGCTTCCAGGTTGGCCTTGGCAAGTTCCCTGAATCGCCGGGTCTGGTTACGGAGGGTCAGGAGGTACTTGTATACATCCGGAGGAGTCTTCTGAGGAGCCACCTGCCACCCTTCTTTGACCAGGCTGAGGGGGCCCCGGACGGGGTGTCCATACAGTAGTTTGAACGGACTGAAGCCCAGGGATTTCTGGGGGACTTCCCTGTAAGCGAACAGGAGGCACGGGAGCAGCACGTCCCATTGGCGACGTAGGGGTTCTTCCAGGCCCATGATCATACCCTTGAGGGTGCGGTTAAACCGCTCTACCAGCCCATTTCCTTGCGGGTGATAGGGGGTCGTGAATTTGTAGGTGACCCCGCACTGTTGCCATAGGGACTTCATGTACTTGGAGATAAAGTTCGTGCCCCTGTCACTGACAACTTCCCGGGGAAATCCCACCCGTGAGAAGATCCCCATCAGGGCTCGGCCCACCACGGGCGCCGTCACGGTCCGAAGAGGAATGGCCTCGGGATAGCGGGTGGCGTGGTCCACCAGGACCAGGATGAACGGGTGTCCTTGTGCTGTCCGGGGCTCCAGGGGCCCCACAATGTCTATTCCCACCCGTTCAAACGGGGTGGTGACGATGGGAAAAGGCTGCAGGGGTGCTTTGAGTTTTCGGCCACTCTTCCCGCTGGCCTGGCAGGTTGGGCAGGCCCGGCAGCGGTTTGTCACATCATTCCGCATCTTCGGCCAGTAGAAGTGGGTCACCAGGCGGCTGTATGTTTTGTCCTGCCCCAGGTGTCCGGCAAGAGGCACATCGTGTGCTAGGTTCAGGAGGAAGTCTCTGAAGCGGAGGGGGACCACCAGCACCCGGCTGGCCCCCAACTCGGCAATCTTTTGCTCACTGTAGAGCAGGTCATTGTCCCAATAAAACCAGTGGGCCCCCGAGGAGTCTCCTGCGTTCTGATGGAGGGCTTGCTGTCGGAGTCCCTCGAGAGAGGGACACGTTCTCTGCTCTTGTCGGAATTGTTCCTGAGTAGGGCCACCCTCTTGACACCACTGGGCCAGTTCTGGAAGGTCCCGGGGCCGATCAAGTCCTTCTTCGCTGGACTCCGGGGAACTGGGCTCCGGGGCTGCTCCTTCGGGGACGATCGGCGGAAGGGGTTCTGGCCATTCTGGTTCTTCGGGGCTGGAGATGGCGCGGGCGGCCATGGACCGGGTCGTTACGCAGACCCATTCAGGGAGGCCCAGCATCCCCAGGTGCTCTCTCCGCTCCACGGCTGACCAGGGGGAACTTTCGAGGTCGTTCCCCAGGAGGCAGTCTACTGGGGCATTGTCGCGGACAGTCACTTTCAGCATGCCGGATACCCCTCCCCACTCGAAGGGGACGCGGGCCATCCGACACAGGCTCTCGGAGTTGTCGGCCGACCGTACTGGGCAAAGAACATTTGGTAAGATCTGGTCCGGGGTCACCAGATGGCAGCGGACTGCGGTCACACTGGCCCCCGTGTCGCGGAGGGCTTCAGCCCGGTGTCCATTAATGGTGACCCATTGGCTGTACTTCTGCGTGTTGGCGGGAAGGGGTGCCCGCGGAACCAGGTCTCTTTCCCCTAGACAGACCAGGGACATGGCGGTGGGTTCCCACTCGGGCTGGTCTGGCCCGTACTCTTCGGTGTCTTCTGGGGCCTGTTCTTCTCCCAGGGCGGCGGCAGCGACCTGGCGGGGCATGGGACTCTGGTTTTTCGGGCAGTTGGGATCATTGGCGTAGTGGCCGGGTCGTTGGCATCGGTGGCAAGTAACGTTGGCGCGGAACCCTGGTCGCGTCGGAGGGCTTCCTCTTCTGGCCGGGGGCAGGGTGTTGCCGGTGGTGGCCACCGGGACGGTGTCTCGGCCCCGACCCTGGCCTCCTCCTCCCCCCGAGGACGGTGGGGCCCTTGGGAGGCTCTGTTCTGTTCGCTGGACCAGTTTCGAGGAACTCGGGTGCTCTCCCATCGGTCTGCTTCGATGGCGAGTTTTCGGGGTTCAGTCAGTTTACTGTCAAGGAGGTGCTGCCTGAGCTCGACGAAGCAGTTATTGGAGAGGTGCTCCCATACAATAAGGTCGAATAGCTGCTCGTAAGTGGTCACCTGGCTGCCCTTGATCCCCCCCTCGAAGGCTCGGCTGAAGAAGTTCAGGTACTCCACCCAAGTCGTACCCAGGATCCGTTTGCAGTCGCGGAACCTCTGGCGGTACATCTCGGGCGTGAGCCCGTATCGAGTGAGGAGGGCGGCTTTCATGTGGTCGTAGGACGTCATCTGATGGTCAGGGAGTTGCAGCAGGGCGTCTCGCCCTTCGTTGACAAACCTCCCCCATAGCCCGGCTCCCCAGTCGCTCCGTGGAATCTGGTGGGAGGTCATTGCTACTTCGTAGGTTTTGAACCATTGCTGGATATCATCGTTCCGTTAATATTCTCTGACGACATCCTTGGGGATGTGGACCTTTGGGTCCGTAGTGACCGGGGGGCTCTGGTGCCCAGGAACTCCGAGGTCTTTGTTCTGTCTCCGAATCTCTAGTTCCTTCAAGTTGCGCTCATGCTCGTAGGCTAGTCTTTTCTCTTCCAGCTCCCTTTGACTCTTTTTCTCTTCTCGCTCCTCTCGGAGCCGTAAGTGTTCTAGCGTTATTTTTTGTTCCGCTAATTTGAGTTCTCCATCTAAGCGAAGTCGAGCCAGTTCTAATTCGTGGAGCCGGCTCTTTTCCCGTTCTCGGGCCTCCTCGGACGAGAGGCCCGGTCTTCTTTCCTCTGTAGGAGCGGTGCTTGTTTCGGTGGTCTCGAGTCTTTGGTTTTGGGGTAAGGGCGTTTCCGTCTCTGCCCAAGCCTCCAAGGCGTGTTTGAGGTCATCTTTCGTGCTCAGTCCTGTGGTAGCAATGCCCAGTTCTATACAGAATTGTTTTAGTTCTTTGTGGCTGTATTCTTCTAGTTTCTCCATCAGGAATTTTTCCGTTGTTCCACTCTCCTTTGTCGTCATGGTGGCTGTGTGTCGTGGGGTGAGTTACTTTCTGTACGATTATGCGTCGACTCGGATCGCGCCGCTAGCCACCAATGTTAGACGGGGACCCGAAGGGTCGGCCGAGTACAGGGGGAGAGGCCTCTAGTGAGGGCCTTCTCCGGTGATCGTACAGACAAGTAACTTCCCCCCCACAGATGGACACCACACAAAGATGAGTTCTATACACTTTATATAGGATTCTTGAGGCAAGGTGATAAACGATACAGCGGGACCAGGATACGAGGATCCTGCCAATTCTAGTCTCTTTGGGGAAAAGGGGTAGCGGGACAGTCTTAGTACCGGTCCGGTACGGAAGCAGTAGAGGAGGGAGCTCACAATCCTCGAGCTGGCGAGTTCGCAAGGATGGGCCGCGGCAGCGCCAGCAGGCTTCGACGATGGTTCACGATGAGGAGCCGCGGCAGCGCCAGCAGGCTTTGACGATGGTTCACGATGAGGAGCCGCGGCAGCGCCAGCGGGCTTTGACGATGGTTCATGATGAGGAGGGCCGCGCCAGCAGGCTTCGAAGATGGTTTCACGATGAAGAGGGCCGCGGCAGCGCCAGCAGGCTCCGAAGATGGTTTCACGATGAAGAGGGCCGCGGCAGCGCCAGCAGGCTCCGAAGGTGGTTCACAAGAAGGAGCCGCGGCAGCGCCAGCAGGCCTCCAAGGATGAGTTCGTCTCGGTGTCTCTCGACTCCAGGATACAACTGCCTTCCTGTTCTGGAGCTGCCCCAGTTATAGGCCTGGCGCCCTTTGATGTCCGGACCCTCGCACTTGGAGGTCGGGAGGTTCGGGATGAGGGAGTCCAGACACCCAGCAGGGGGGTGGAGCCAGCGCCCGGGGAGGCTGGGGGCGATCGACACCTGGCGGAGGGGAGCCATCGAAACTCCTTCTCCCATTGACCTGCCAAGTGGTCTCTTCACCCCCTGGGTGGATGGTGGTGCCTCGATGTCGGGGCCTGGCCAGGCCCGGGGTTGGGGTCGATCTGAGGCCACGCGGCCTCGTCGTGTAGTGTCCAAAATGGCGGCTGGGCCGGGGGCCGGGGTGCTGAAAGGAGCCCGGGCCAGCCGATACCGGGGGGTTCAGGAGCTGGGGTTCCGTTGGTGATGGGGCGGGGGTTGCCCCGGTGGGTTGCCGGGATGGTTCTTGTGGAGGACATAGGAGGAGCAGGGGTCCGGGCCCCGCCATGCGGGGAGGGACCGGGCCTTCAATGAGGCCTGTCCAACACTGCCGTTGTCCCAAGTAGAGGGCTGTCTCTGTTGTTGTCCCATGCAAAGGGCTGTCTCTGCCGTTGTCTCATGCAGAGGGCTGTCTCTGCCGTTGTTCCATGCAGGGGGCTGTCTCTGCCGTTGTCCCTTGCAGGGGTTTGTCTCTGCTGTTGTCCCATGCAGGGGGCTGTTTCTGCCATTGTCCCATGCAGAGGTCTGTCTCTGCCGTTGCCCTATGCAGGTGGCTGTCTCTACTGTTATCCCATGCAGGGGGCTGTCTCTGTCGTTGTCCCATGCAGGGGGTTGTATCTGCCATTGTCTCATGCAGAGGGCTTACACTACCGTTGTTCTATGCAGAGGGCAGTCTCTGCCATTGTCCCATGCAGTCTCTGCCATTGTCCCATGTAGGGGGCTGTCTCTGCCATTGTCCCATGCAGAGGGATGTCTCTACCGTTGTCCCATGCAGGGGGCTGTCTCTGCCATTGTCCCATGCTGGGGGCTGTCTCCGCCGTTGTTCCATGTAGGGGGTTGTCCCTGCTGTTGTCCCATGCAGAAGGCTGTCTCTGCCGTTGTCCCATCCAAAGGGCTGTCTCTGCCATTGTCTCATGCAGGGAGTTGTGTCTGCTGTTGTCCCATGCAGAGGGCTGTCTCTGCCAATGTCCCATGCCGAGGGCTGTCTCTACCATTGCCCCATGCAGAGGGCTGTCTCTGTTGTTGTTCCATGCAGAGGGCTGTCTCTACCGATGTCCCATGCAGAGGGCTGTCTCTGCCATTGTTCCATGCAGAGGGCTGTCTCTACTATTGTCCCGTGCAGGTGGCTGTCTCTACCGTTATCCCAGAAAGGGGGCGGTCTCTGCGGTTGTCCCATGCAGGGGGCTGTCTCTGCCGTTGTCCCAAGTAGAGGGCTGTCTTTGTCGTTGTCCCATGCAGAGGGCTGTCTCTGCCATTGTCTCATGCAGAGGACTGTCTCTGCCGTTGTTCCATGCATGGGGCTGTCTCTGACGTTGTCCCATGCAGGGGTTTGTCTCTGCTGTTGTCCCATGCAGAAGGCTGTCTCTACCATTGTCCCATGCAGGGGGCTGTTTCTGCCGTTGTCCTATCCAGAGGGCTGTCTCTGCCGTTGTCTCATGCAGAGGGCTGTCTCTGCCGTTGTCTCATGCAGGGGGCTGTTTCTGCCATTGTCCCATGCAGAGGGCTGTCTCTACCGTTGTCCCATGCAGAGGGCTGTCTCTACCGTTGGTCAATGCAGAGGGCTGTCTCTACTGTTGGCCCAGGCAGAGGGCTGTCTCTACCATTGTCCCATGCAGAGGGATGTCTCTGCTGTTGTTCCATGCAGAGGGTTCTCTCTACCGTTGTCCCATAAAAGGGGCTGTCTCTGCCGTTGTCCCATGCAGCGGGCTATCTCTGCTGTTGTCACAAGCAGAGAGCAGTCTCTGCCTTTGTCCCATGCAGTCTCTGCCATTGTCCCATGCAGGGGACTGTCTCTGCCATTGTCAAATGCAGAGGGATGTCTCTGCCGTTGTCCCATGCACTGGGCTGTCTTTGCCGTTAACCCATACAGGGGGCTGTCTCTGCCGTTATCCCATGCAGGGGGCTGTCTTTACTGTTGTCCCATGCAGAAGGCTGTCTCTGTCATTGTCCCATGCAGGTGGCTGTCACTGCCGTTGTCCCATGTAGGGTGTTGTCTCTCCTGTTGTCCCATGCAAAAGGCTGTCTCTGCTGTTGTCCCAGGCAGAGGGCTGTCCCTGCCGTTGTCTCATGCAGAGGGCTGTCTCTACCGTTGCCCCATGCAGAGGGCTGTCTCTACCGGTGTTCCATGGAGAGGGCTGTCTCTACTGTTGTCCCAGGCAGAGGTCTGTCTCTACCGTTGTCCCATGCAGAGGGCTGTCTCTGCCATTGTCCCATGTTGAGGGCTGTCTCTGCCATTGTCCCATGCTGAGGGCTGTCTCTGTCATTGTCCCATAAAGGGGGCTGTCTCTGCCACTTTCCCATACCGGGGTTTTGTCTCCTTGTCCCATGCAGGGGGCTATCTCTGCCGTTGTCCCATGCAAGGGGCTGTTTCTGCCGTTGTCCCATGCAGAGGGCTGTCTCTTCAGTTGTCTCATGCAGGGAGTTGTCTCTGCCATTGTCCCATGCAGAGGGCTGTCTCTGCCATTGTCCAATGCAGGGGGTTGTCTCCATTGTCCCATGCAGGGGGCTGTCTCTGCCGTTGTCCCAAGCAGGGGGCTAACTCTGCTGTTGTCCCATGCAGAGGGCTGTCTCCGCCGTTGTCCCATGCAGTCTCTGCCATTGTCCCATGCAGGTGACTGTCTATGCCATTGTCAAATCCAGAGGGCTGTCTCTGCCGTTGTCCCATGCAAGGGACTGTCTCCGCCGCTATCCTATGCAGGGGGCTATCTCTGCTGTTGTGCAATGCAGGGGGCTGTCTCTACCGTTGTCCCATGCAGAGGGCTGTCTCTGTCGTTGTCCCATGCAGGGTCTGTCTCTACCGTTGTCCCATGCAGAGGGCTGTCTCTGTCGTTGTCCCATGCAGGGTCTGTCTCTACCGTTGTCCCATGCAGAGGGCTGTCTCTGCCATCGTCCCATGCAGAGGCCTGTCTCTACCTTTGTCCTATGCAGCGGCCTGTCTCTACCGTTGTCCCATGCAGAGGGCTGTCTCTGCCATTGTCCCTTGCAGGGAGCTGTCTCTGCCGTTGTTCCATGCAGAAAGCTGTTCCTGCCATTGTCCCATGCAGAGAGCTGTCTATTCCATTGTCCCATACTGAGGGGTGTCTCTGCCGTTGTCCCATGCAGGGGGCTGTCTCCACCGTCGTCCTATGCAGACGTCTGTCTCTGCCGCTGTTCCATTGAGAATTGCTGTCTCTACCGGTGTCCCATGCAGAGGGCTGTGGCTGCCGTTGTCCCATGCAGAGGGATGTCTCTGCCGTTGTCCCATGCAGAGGGCTGTCTCTACTGTTGTCCCATGCAGCAGGCTGTCTCTGCCGTTGTTCCATGCAGAGGGCTGTCTCTGCCCTTGTTCCATGCAGAGGGCTGTCTCTGCTGTTATCCCATGCAGAGGGCTGTCTCTGCCATTGTCCCATGTTGAGGGCTGTCTCTGCCATTGTCCCATGCTGAGGGCTGTCTCTGTCATTGTCCCATGCTGTCCCATGCAGAAGGCTGTCTCTGCCGTTGTACCATGCAGAGGGCTGCCTCTGCCATTATCCCAAGCAGAGGGCTGTCGTTATCCTAAGCAGAGGGCTGTCTCTGCTGTTGTCCCATGTAGAGGGCTGTCTCTGCCATTGTCCCATGCAGAGGGCTGTCCCATGCTGAGCGCTGTCCCTGCCGTTGTCCCATGCTGAGCGCTGTCCCTGCCGTTGTCCCATGCTGAGCGCTGTCCCTGCCGTTGTCCCATGCTGAGTGCTGTCCCTGCCGCTGTCCCATGCTGAGCGCTGTCACTGCCCTTTGTCCCATGTAGAGTGCTGTCTCTGCCGTTGTCCCATGCAAAGGGCTGTCCCATGCTGAGCGCTGTCTCTGCCATTGTCCCATGCTGAGGGGTGTCTCTGCCATTGTCCCATGCTGAGGGGTGTCTCTGCCATTGTCCCATGCTGAGCGCTGTCTCTGCCATTGTCCCATGCTGAGGGGTGTCTCTGCCGTGTCCCATGCAGTCTCTGCCGCCTTTCCATATTAAAGGCCATCCTTCCCGTGGAGCTTCTCAATCTGTCTCTGCACTGCCCTTTATGAGGAGTCTCCGCACTGAGCTCTTTGGGATGTCTCTCTAACCTAGTCTCCGGGGGTGGTGCATGGGATTTGTCTAGGTCTCTTCTTTCGTGCTTCTCTCATCCTCGCGCTCTCCTAGGGCCTCATGGCACACTCTTTTGGGTTTCTATCAAGTGTTTCTTTCAGCCTGGCATACACAAATGTGAATTCCAGAATCTATATCTGGTTTGGGGCGTTGCTGTCCGAGCCACAGTCTTTTCTCCTGTAGAACCAGGAGCAAGATGGTGGAGTTGGACGTGCAATGACAGGGGATGTGAAACAAAGGCATAAATGAAGATTTTTTCATTTTTAATTCACTGAGTTGGTGCTTTTGGCGATGACTGTGCCCTTCACACAAGGTGAATACATACAATTGCAAAATAAAAGGATAGAAATAAGGAAGAAATAAGAAAGAAAAGGGGAAAAATGAAGGTCCCCTACTAAACAGACCATATAAGAGGGGGTCCAGTTCAGTTGGTCAAGAATCAAAAAATTAACATTCTAGCTTTCTTTGGGGACACTACATGTCCAGTATTTCTTTGCCCCTCCACTTTTCTACCGTTCTCAACTGTTTCAATATCAACTAGTGCAAAGGCCATCCTTTCTGTCAGCTTATTCTTCCCACTGTATCTCATTTTTTATTTAATTAGTTTTTCTCTTTCATCCTGGCTTTGAACCACCAGATACATTCCCAAAAGAAGGAAAGGCATTTCCACCCAGCTCCTTCACAAACCTGTCTGCAGTAGCACTACTATGGAAGGGGTTGAAATGAGATTTAGATGCTGCTTTTGCCCTTCAAAGAGAGGACACTCCTATCATTCAGCTGCTGCAGTCTGGCTCACACCAAAGGCAGGCTGCAGAATGACCCAGGGATTCCACCCACTAAACAAATAAACAGAGCTTCCCTTTTGACACTCCAGTGGCTCAGTGTGCCTCTGCATAATTACAAGGCCAAGCAAAGCCATTTTACATGGCTTTTCCTGGCCTTGTAAATATGTGCCCTTTTCACACAGAGCACTGTGTGAAATGGGCGTTCCATGGGTGTTGCTGTGGGTATTCCCAAGCAACACACATGGAATCTGAAGCATTCCTAGATTTCCGAAGAATTGTATATCTGGGAATGCATCAGATTCTAACACCACCCCACGGGTAGCGTTAGGGAGGTGCAACGAGGAGAAATAACCTAATTTCTCCTTATTTGTTCCTCTTTCTGTAAGTGTTGCATTCAGCAGCACACATAGAAGGAGAAACTCGCCTCCATTGATTTATTTTGTGCAGAAAGATGTCCCTTCCTGCACAAAATCAATCCTGCTCGTAATGCAGGCACCCTTGCATCATGGCACTAGGGTGCCTTTGTTGGCGCCAGGCTGATTTATTAGCCATGTCGATGGGATCAATACAGGAATGCACAGTATTCATGTGAATACAGCACATTTCTTCACTTTTAGAATGTAGCAGTGCAGCGCTGCACACATTGCTTTTGGCACAGCGCTGCACCATTCTATTGTAAAAGAGGCCCAAAGAAAACAAGCAGGCTCATCTCCTGTCTCCATTTTTGTCAGTCATTCGCACATAAGAGGCCAAAATTGATTCCCCTCCACAAATAATGAAGCACCACACACACTTCTTATACATGCAGACTAAACATGCACCCTCCACACATGTCCCACATGGATGAAGTAAAAGACCTGATTGAGGGGGACGAAGCAAACCTTTTAACAGTAGAGGCCAGTAGGCCTCACTCCCTATAAAGGTGAAAGGCAAAAAGGGCCCCACCCCCTTCTCTATATTTCAGTGTTGCAAGTACTGCCAGTGTCTCTCAGCTCAGTGTGAGGACAGTGGTCCCTCTCAAAAGGAAGAGTTCTCTTTGGTGCCCCCCATCCCCGACCTCAGGATCTTGAGCATTTACACCGGAGGCCCTCAGTGAACACATGTGATTGCCATATCAATTGAGACAAAAATAAAAATATGTAGGGGCATATTGTGATTTTTCTAACAGTGCAACATAGCACATGGGTGCACCCGAGGCTGAGCTACTCAAGGGACATTTCTGTATCAAGAGAGAATGCAAAGTGGTCCTAGAGATGGGGGAAACAGTCAGCTCAGTCAAAGTAAGTGGCAAGAACCTTCATCCATGAATTCAGAAGTAACTGTTATAAAGCCTTGGAGATGTCCAACAAAGCCTAGGTAGTGTGGGAGAAAGACAGTCACTGGTCCTAGGTGCAAGGGAAGCCTCGCAGCGGAACAAGTAAAAGATCCTGCTTTGATGACTAATCCTCTTTTTCTCTATCATTTTCCTCTCACCTTTCTTCTTCCTATCATCTCACAACCTTCGCTTCTTTTTTTTGCTCATCCCTCTCTCTGAATCCTCTCTTTATATCATCCTCACTGATAATCATTTCACTTTTCATTCCTTTAGCCTATCCTCCCATCTTTCTCCTCCTCTCTACAGCCTCTCTCTTTTGCTTCCCCTTTCAGTTCCATTACAGGCTTTGATTTCCAAATCCTCTCTTACTGCTTTACAAACAATTTCTTATCCTGAGGAAATGTCCATTCCAAAGTAAATGCAGCAGTCCGTAGTTATGGTAATTTCTTTGTTTTACTCCAAGCGCCAGAATTCCAAATAGGTAGTATCACAGCCAGTCTGAACAGAATGCAGGAAACACGTGTTTCGTTTCATGAATAATTTCCACCGACTTCTTCAGGGCTACGAAAAATATGTAATATATAAAATATATAAGCAACAACAACCCCTATTTCATTCGCCTACTCCCACTAAAGTTAGTAAAGTTGTGAAAAAGTGAAAAAAAAGTCATAAAGGATCTTGATTTGTGGTTAATCACATGTGAAGAGAGTTTAGGGTTATTTTTGTAAAGAATAAAAAGGTATGAGTAATCTATAAAAGAGGGTCCAAATTTATCTTCAGGTTTTAAGCCCCTAATACACCTCAATGTGTTGTGCCAAGTCTGATTCACCAAAAGAGAGTGCGTAGGTGGGAAATGAAAGCGTTCCAATAAACTACCACAGCCACCAATTCATCCAGTTATGTTTTACCTAATAAGTCATTATCCAGTTCAGTCGTCAGTAGTAAACATAGATTTTTACAAGTACTTAAAAGTTATAATCATTATCAATACAACCATTTACAACTATAGTGTTCAAAACACACATAGGTATTATTATACAGTAATTCATACCCAAATCTCAGGACGTAATCCCTTAATTCCTTATTATCTTTCAATCCAACAGACGGCAATTCATTTATCTGTAAAACATAATCCACACCACATTCTTCAGGAGTACAAGAGGAGGGTCCACTTACTGCTTGTTCCCTTTATCCTTTTCTCTTCCGTCTCTCATTTCCTCTCTTAGAGTCACCTTGCTAGACGCCATGTGGGGCATCACAAGGGAGACAGGGGCTGCTCAGTGCCAACTGTGGGGGTTGAGGCAATTTGACATTGGTGTCCATCCTACCATATTGCAGAAAACTGGGCAATGTTACAATCCTTTCTGCACTTGACTCTGTGTATCCAGAGTGAGCAGTCATAGTCTTCTCAAAGAGGTAGCATGGGCGTGGTAATAGTTCGGAAGTTAATAGCCAACCACCATAGACAATAACAAAACTCCCAGTGCAGTGCTTACCGTTTATGAAAAAATAAAAGTACTTTACTCACACAGCCAAACTAAAGAATACACAGCACAATGTGAGCATGAGATAGGGTTGTAATTTGCTAGATATAACAGTGAAGTGGAACGCTTCCTTTGTCTTAATTCAATTTTTCTTCACACTATGGTCAAGTTTCTTTCTCTACAGTTCCAAACGCTACATGGAAAGACAAGGGTTAGGCAGAAGTGCAGGTGATTCAAAGAATTTTGACTAGTTAGTGGACAAACTCGGTTCAATTTCTTTTCCAACTTTTAGTTAAAAAGTTTTAAGCAGCACAGTGTCTGGTCCACACACATCAGTCTCTGTCCCACAGTGCAGGCTGATGACTTGCTCTTGGTCGCATTGCAGTTCATGTATGACAGGTATAGGACTTTCTCACAGCCTGTGGCACTGGTCCTTTCATTGCAGGGGCCAGAGCAGCAGCTTTGTTTATGCCCGGGTTCGATGAGCAGATTTGCTGGGCAGGTTTAGGGTGATACACCAATATTCGAAAGAGATGAACCTTACACCTGACAGCAGACGTGTAATCAGATGTAGCAGTTACAGCCTTCCAGCTGAGATTCTTTGCAATGATGTCCCTTTGGCAGTCGTGGGCTCCAGGCCAATCCTGGATTCCAACTTCCAGGGTGATGTGGTGTTCATTTTCTGAGCAGTCAGTGGTAATAGAAACCTCATAGCTTCGCTCTGGTGCAGTCATGCTACAGATTACTTGGAGCTGCAGAGAGACCAGCAGGACCCTTTTCCAGAACAGGTCACTCCTTGCTTGCTCCTTTGTTCATCAGCCTCACCTGGATGCTCCACACACTGGGAGGGCCGACCACTCTCTTTCCCTCTCGTAGCAGACAAACGAGGGTCTAGGCTCTGTAACCAGATCCTCACCTCTTTCAGCAGAAATTGAAGACTTCAGGTGGTGTCACTTCACCTCGGGATACTGGATGTCAGGCAGATAACATCCCTGGTTACATGGTATCTCACTGAGTAGTCTGCACAGAAGTCTCTTCCTTGGTCAAGAATAACTTTTCCTGGAACAAAGTGGTACAGGTCCCACTGTTATGTGCATTTTAGAAGCAGCAGCTGTGGCTCCACTGCTTAAGGTCTCAGAACTGGTTATGAATCAGTTCTTTCAAATGTAGCTTCCAGGCTGCTCTCCAGACACAGCCTTTGTACAAAGTGATGTTTCTCACAGCAGGTAGCAATGTGGCTAGCTCCATACACAAAACATGGGCACAATGAAGTGTGAGTTCCCTGTAACTAGTTGTCATCAGCTTTGTTGAAGGAGTAATTAGAAACAGACAAAAGGGCAGGCTATACCTGGAATATTTCTCACCTTTGCCAACACAAACTGCGGTGCCCCCTCGTCCCTATCATTCACCAAATGCAGTGCTCATGAAGAATACATTAGCAGTCCTTTGCTACCAAGGACTTCATGGAATTTGTAAAAGAACGCTGTCTCCATCCTCCTCCTCGCTCCAATGTCTGAGTCTCCACCCTCCAACCACATAACAACAGTCAATACAATTCCACTGTCTTCCCCATCCTCCCATCAGAGTTGATTTGGGATTATAAATCTGCCCGGGTACGCAAAAAAACTGTGGCCCACATTTGCATATTGCCTTTCCGCAAAGCACTGCTTTGGCGAACTTTAATTAAAAAGGGCGGGGTGGGGGGGGGAGTGTAATAAAAATGCACAGATTAGTGTACACTGGTGAAACACACCTAAAAACAAGTGAGGCCACTCTTTTGCTCAGGCCTTCTGCCCCCACTCAATATGCATATATTAATGGGCACCTCTGCCCGGTGATAAAAGGGAGGTAACGGATGCCCATCTGTCTCCAGAGCGGCTAGTCAGGCACCCACTGGGCCGCTGGCGGCATCCGAACAACACAGAAACCGCCCAAATCGCCCCCGGCATGGCTGCCCAAAAAAGCAGCCCACAGCTGGAGCTCGGATACCAGCCCCTCGGCCAATGCCCAAGTGCCCCCGTTACCAATCCTACCCTGCCTTCCATTGTGTGGCCAAACTAGGGCATCAATAATGGATACCAATGGCCCCAGTTCTCAGATATACATGACACAGAGTCCTGCTGCACATTCACTGCACACGCACTCTTGACGTCCTCACGGGTGTCTAGGTTTCACTTGATAGCAGAAGATTACTCAAGGCTGGTCAGTACAGTGGGCTATCACGGACAGAGCAAAATGCATCGTCACACTACAGATCCACAAAACGCGGAACGCTGCTTCCAGCACTTTACATGATGTACCACGGACGGGGCTAGTAGTCCACTGTCTAGTATGAGGATATGCGTGGTGCCCCCTTCAGATCACAGAACAGGTTTTGGATCTTACAATGTCAGGCATAGGCCTAGGCCTCCGCACACGTGATAGTTTAGTGGGATGTCAGGGCCAAAATAAAAGTCAGGATACTAGTTTCACTTGCAAGTAGGCACTCAGTGCAGAGGTACACACCTCTTTACCATGAAGGGACATTCAATCCCAGCACACTATTCCTGTCTGTCTTCACTTCCTCTTTCCCCCCTTCCCTCCGTCCTCCCAATAATATCTAATTCCCAATTCCAATCATCATAAAAGGAGTCCTTCCTTTGTTCTATCCTAAATTACCAGTGCCTTTCTTCTTCTCCCCTCTCTTTTTCCTTTCCTTCTACCTATCTCACAACTTGTCTTTCATCTTGCACACCCTTTCTTCTCCTTGCTCTCATTATCACCTTTCTTGTCATACTTGTGAACGGAAATATATTCCATTCCCAAGCCATCATCTAGAGTGGACTGCTTATTTTCCGGTTACAGCGCCAAGGCAGTAATGTATTGCTGTTTGCTTTTCACTTTGCATGCATAAATGTGTAAAAACATTCAGTTTCCAAAAAATGTCCTGTATTTATTTTTATCAAGTTATCAACAGCAAAACGTTTGCAGCAATTTGTATGTTTCTTTCAATTCAATTATGCCTTCTATGGCTGCATTTGCAAAGTGACAATGCCACATTTTCTACATTGGTCATGACATAAATGTGCAGTAATCAGATAATTGCAAGTTATTGCATTTTAAGCCACTTTCCCTGATTGGCTTTAGCTTCAATCTCACCGTGCTTAGTCCTCCCACTCCCTTTTTCAAAAGCCATTACTTTCAAGAGAAACATCTTCTTCCTTTAAATATTTATGGAACATCTATCACAGAAGGTACCACTGGATGAGTATACCAGAACGTATGCAGCCAAGCGGGGCCTCCGAACAAACAGTGCTGGATCCACAAAGAAAGACGGGACATTTCTGTCCTATGGATACTACCTTTGGACCAAAATTCCCACGTTCTTTGAATTCACGAAGACTTTGTAGAAGGCATTCACATTTAGACAATCAGTATATAGTCTGTGTACATTTTGAAATGTGTAAAATCAGTGCATTTACGATTAATAGTTTTTATTATACGGAAAAACGGGGAAAGCTCATGCCAAAGTTAATGACTACCTGTCTGAGTGAAATCTTCCCAAGTTTATTCAGCAAAACAAGCAAAGTGTACTATTGCGATGTAAAGCCCCAGCATTTCGCATTAGAAATGAACATCGAATGCTAACCCGTCCTCGATTTATATGATTTTTCTTCAGATATACTTCAAGTGAGAGCACACGTGACAGAAACCAAAACCCAGTAGTGGCTGACACCGACTAGTAGGGGTGGGGCAGGAGGGATAGAAAAAGAAATAAACAATGGGTTACCTTGATGCTGGCTGCCACCTCGCCTCCGTCCTCTTCTGTTCCTGGTGGAAGCAGGAAGCATACACAGCACAGGCTCCCTAGGTCAACCACAACACTGCTGTCACCATGACAGCAGTGTCATGATTGGTCCGCTCAGTCGGGATGTTTGAGCCTGTGCATGTTCTCCACCCAGGATGTACAATACAGCAGGAGGAGAACATGCAAAGTGCCCAAACCACTCCTCTTCTGCTGGCTGTGGCAACAGCCCAGCCCAGCCCAGCCCAGCCCTGCAAACCTGCCTCGCAACGGAAAAATAAAATGATAATAACATATTATTATCATTTTATTTTTTATTTTCCCACTTCTCAAAGAGCAGTTGTTATTATCATTTTATTTTTTATTTTCCCACTTCTCAAAGAGCAGTTGTTATTATCATTTTATTTTTTATTTTCCCACTTCTCAAAGAGCAGTGGGGCGGTGCTCCTCTGCCTCAGCGGAGGAGCCACCGCTGCTAAACCCCATATTGAAGGTGCACATCTTTCTCATGAGAAGAACGAACAAGCATTGGCATAGTCAATTGTTCTCACCTTGGGGAACTTCATAGTATTTAGCCATGTGGCACATTGTCCTGGGTGTTATATCATCTAGTGTTCTTTAATGTGGAAGCTTTGACGCTGATAGTAGCATTATAGCAATGCATTAAGAAGTATTTATATAAATTGTATTGTTGTATAACTGATAGTTTGAACTCACAGATCTTGAAGTTAGTTCAGACATGATAATGAAGAAAGTTTTAGTGAAATAAATAATTTGCTTGATAACAAAATTTAAGCGAGGAAGCCACACAGCGTTCAGGTTTTCTGGTTTCACTTTGTTCAAATCAGGCAATAAATGGGTATCAATTTGTCTTTTCTTGTGCAAAGGTTTGTTTTATTTTCAGTGCACTTTTCAAAATATAGAGCAAACTTGACCAGAAGGTAATTGGAGCACTTTACATGAGCACCTGTTCCATTACACAAGGTCACACTCAATTGATTATAGGGATGAGAAGATTTAGGGCCCGATGTAGGTAATTCTAATTTACCACTTCTAAAATACCGAATCATACCGATTCGGTATTTAAGAAGTGGTAAATTAGAAAAGGGGAATTGTAGGTATTTCAGATTCGGTAAATACCGAATCGTTAAGATTCGGTATTTACCGATTCTGTAAATACCGAATCAGTAAAGCCCATTGATTCCTATGGGCATTGCAGCCCATAGGAATCAATGGTCATTACCGAATCGGCATTTACCGATTCGGTAAATACCGATTTTTGAAAGGGTGCAGGGGGTGTCACTTTGACACCCTCTAGCACCCCGAATTCAGGCATGTGTGCCATGTGGCACACAGACATGCCCTAAGGGCATGTCTGTCTGTCACATGGCACAGGTGTGCATGCACACCTGGATTCGGTATTTTACCGCCCAATTGGATTGGGTGATAAAATACCGACTCTGTGAGGCCTGTGGGACTCAGAAGAGTCCCACCTACATTAGAAAGTTACCGAATCGGTATAAATACCAATTCGGTATTTTACCGATTCGGTAAATTTACCGAATCGGTAAAATGGGGCCCTACATCAGGAATGACCATTTACCGGTCGGTAACGGCTGAAATCGGCCGTTACCGGTCGGTAAATGGCCACCTACATCTGGCCCTAAATGGTTTGCCCAAAATCACAGGATGTTGAGCCAACGCAGAGACTAGAATCTGATTCTCTGGTTAGCAGCTCTCACTGTAACGCCACATCCTAGGTAGAGAAAGGCAGGCAGAAGCCAAATTAAAGCTTGGCTCGTTAGGGGCTTGAAATTCCAACAGGACCTTGAGCTGAGCCAGAGCCAGGCTTCAGGACCAAGCCTGGCTCGAGCTTTCAATGGTTCGCCCACCTCTGTGGTTGTGGTGAACAAACACTGGCTATGGGGAGAGGGCGCTGGCTGTTGTGTGATCAATGGTTGCAGGAGCGCCGCCTATGGTGGGACCTGTGCTATGGGACTACAGGCTCTGGTCTGTGCTGTTTCACACCAGCTCTGGCTGTAGTGGAGCACATTCTGTGCTGCACTGGTTGTGATGCCAGATGCGTAGCAAGTGTGCATTGAGTTCTAAAGTGAGCAATAAAAATGAGACTCTATGGCCTAGTTTTTAGTAAACAATAACCACTGAGGAGGGTGTAGTGGGTCCCCCAAACATGTGAGCCTGGACTTACTGCACCTGCTAAACTCTGGTGGAAGAGATGGTGCAAGGACACCACATGCGGTGAGCAGAGTACTGGCTTATGTACAAGCAGGAATGCAGGAGCAACAGGTGTGGTGAAACGCTGGTTATGACATAAGATGTGGTGCAGTATCCATGGCTGTGGTATAGGGGAGCACTGGCAGGGATGCAGTTCCAAACATCGACTGTGGGGAATGTCAGAGCTCTGAATGTGGTGTATGGTGCCGTTGGTGATGCAAAAGCACTGACAGTGGTGCAGGAGCGCTGTGACCCTGGAGTTCTGTATCAGCTGTAGAAGTGCTGGCTGTAGCCTCTTAGCAGTGGCTGTGGTAAATAACTGGGATGCAGCATTTTGGATCAGCACATGAGCTGTCTGCCACGAACCCCAGAATGAGGTAAGCAAGTTCAAATCTTTGTGGCTGCAGGGACCGAGGAAACAAAGACATATTTTTGAGTCACCTTCCAATTTCCCAATACTGGTCTACTCAGGAAGAACATATCACCAGAAGCAAAACAAGCATTTGCAATGTAATAGGTCTCGCATTAGGAAAGTTTGAGCTATTGGTATTGTAAATGACAATTTTTTATTTATGTGTTGGTTTTGAAAATAGTGAAATTAATAGCTTTGTCATTTACAATGCCAATAGTTTTAACTTTCGCAAATGTGACACCTATAGCATTTGTACTGCAATACGTGTTGTATTTACGTGACTTAGATGTATTGATATTACAACTAACAATGGCTTTTAATTTTTTTTAATAATCAATACTTAAATAAAACTTATTGTAATTTATAATGGCAATAGCTTAAACTTTTGTAAATTACTCTTGTGAAGATTGTGTTCGGTGTATTTTATTGTGACAAAAATCCAAGAACAGAAGTGAAACATTAACATCTTTTTGTGACATTTGTAATAAAGCTTGAAACATTGAGAGAACATATTTGAGCCAGTTATTGTTGAATGGTTGCACAGATTGATGCTGGGGTGGCACTGAGTGATGTGGTGGCGACAAGTGATGCTGTGGCGTTCAGTGATGCTGTGGTAGCGCATAGTGATGTTGTGGTGCCCCTGAGTGATGCTGTGGTGGTGCTGAGTGATGCTGTGGTGATGCGATAGATACAGTGAGTGTGATAGATAGAAAGTAGGAGGACAATAGATAGATAGATAGATAGATAGAGGGAGGGCAATAGGTAGATAGATAGATAGATAGATAGATAGATAGATAGATAGATAGATAGATAGATAGATAGATAGATACATAGATAGATAGATAGATAGATAGATAGATAGATAGATAGATAGATAGATAGATAGATAGATAGATAGATAGATAGATAGATAGATAGATAGATAGATAGATAGATAGATAGATAGATAGATAGATAGATACATAGATAGATACATAGATACGTAGATAGATAGAGTGAGGGCAATAGATAGAGTGAGGCCGATAGATAGAAAGAGTGAGGGCGATAGATAGATAGAGTGAGGGCGATAGATAGATAGACAGATAGATAGAGTGAGGGCGATCGATAGATAGAGTGATGGCGATAGAGTGAAGTATGGCGGTAGATAGAGTGAGTGATGGCGATAGATAGAGTGAGTGAGGGCGATAAATGGATAAGTGAGGGCGATGGATAGAGTGAGTGTGATAGATAGAGTGAGGACGATAGATAGATAGAGTGAGGGCGATAGATAGATAGAGTGAGGGTGATAGATAGAGTGAGGGCAATAGATAGATAGAGTGAGGGTGATAGATAGAGTGAGGGTGATAGATAGATAGATAGATAGATAGATAGATAGATAGATAGATAGATAGATAGATAGATAGACAGGCAGATAGATAGACAGACAGATAAGACAGACAGATAGATATGACAGATAAGATAGATAAGACAGATAAGATAGATAGATAGATAGATAGATAGATAGATAGATAGATAGATAGATAGATAGATAGATAGATAGATAGATAGATAGACAGACAGACAGACAGACAGACAGACAGACAGACAGACAGACAGACAGATAGATAGATAGATAGATAGATAGATAGATAGATAGATAGATAGATAGATAGATAGATAGATAGATAGATAGATAGATAGATAGATAGATAGATAGATAGAAAGATAGATAGATAGATAGGCAGATAGACAGACAGACAGATGGATATACAGACAGATAGACAGACAGACAGACAGATAAGACAGATAAGATAGACAGATAGATAGATAGATAGATAGATAGATAGATAGATAGATAGATAGATAGATAGATAGATAGATAGATAGATAGATAGATAGATAGATAGATAGATGGTTGTGTGCGTGGGGGGGTTGTGTGTGGGTGTGGGGATGTGCGTGTGGGGGGTTGTGTGTGGGGGGGTTGTGTGTGTGGGGGGTTGTGTGGGGGGTTGTGTGTGTGGGGGTGTGGGTGTGTGTGTGGGGGTTGTGTGTGGGGGTGTGTGTGGGTGGTTGTGTGGGGGGGTTTGTGTGAGTTAGGTTGTGTGTGTGGGTGTGTGTGTGTGTATGTGGATGTGTGTGGGGGGTTGTGTGTGTATGCTATACATAACAATAAGAACCGTAGTGCAGAAAAAAAACCCACAGGAATAATAATAAAAGTTCGGCTGATAGCATCAAGGTTACTTACATAAATTCAATCGACTGAGTTTGCTGTGTTTTAAACCTACCTAAGGTTCTTCTTCTGCTGTGGACAGAAAATTATTTCCACAGCTCAAGCACTAATTAAATTGAATGCATGTGGGATGAAGCATAAGGTCTCGGAATATATAAAAGAAGTAGCGATAGAGCGAAGAGTTTGAGAGCGAGTGTTTTATGAAACTAAAAAATGGTGGAGCCAGTTTGTGAACACATTTAAACACAATACTGACAAAGTGAGACTTAAAGTGAAGAAGAACAGGTAGCCGGTAAAGTAGAGCAATATGCGTGCGGTATGCGGTAGCGAGAGTAACTCGATCACAGGAGTTTTTTTTAATTATTTAGATTGGATCAGTGCTACATTTGGGACACCAACTAAAGCAGGGCGCAGTAAAAGTGAACAAATTACACGGAGAGAGATGTGGGCTTGGAGAAAAGCCTGAAGTTCGGGAGGCTGCGAGCTCCTCATAATCACAGATGATCCCAGGGAGACATGTCCGGGTGGAGCAAAAAAAAAAGCACTCGGCATTGCTGTGGCGGGGAGGGCGGGGGAGCGGGAGTGCATTCCGCTGAAGTCTGATGTGGGGTGGGGGAGCGGCAGCCTTTGAAGTCTGATGCCTTGAGGCTCAGACAAAGGGTGTGTGTGACGTGGCTGGCGTGCACGCGCCTGTCTCACATGAACTATATGGATCCGCAGCCGTTTTGATAGACTTTTCTTTTCCACTTACTATAATCTCACCAGATATGCGCAAGAGCATTGGCAGGCGAGACCTAAAAAGCGGTATCGACAGCTGGCCTTTTCCATCTATGGAATACGAGGAAATTAAAGGGGACAGAGTTAAAGGCGAAGCGGAGCACAGGGCATGAGAATTATTAAAGGGGCAGGCACCGGCCATTCATAGGAGTAGGTCAGGAGCAAACTGCCGAGACTCAAATCCATTTATGAGCATGCTCGGGGTCCGCATTTTAAAGAGAACTGTATTTTTCCGTGAAACATTTCGTACTTTGGATCATTCAATTATAAAAAAAATCGCAAGCACACACTAACTTTATAACAGTAAAGGCAGAGGAACACAAAAAAACAGGCAACAGCAAACATGGGCAGGAAACGAAAGAAAAATAGTCTCATAAAACGAACACATAAACACCGAAGCTTAAAGATACCAGGACTTGGGCGGTGCTCCGTGGGAGGAAACAAAACACTAAAAGGAGATACAAAGAGGTAGGATTCACCACTAGCATGCACGCATTTTTAAAGGACGAATAAAAAGACAATTGGCGGGCTATAAGCCCACAGGGTGAATACAGCATATCTCGAAGAGACAGTGCAAGTGCTGCCTAGACTCGACCTAAAAAGGACCTTGAAAAAGACACAAGAAATGTAAACTTCCAGACACTGAGATAGTCACTTGTGAGCCCTTACTTAGCAATAGTGCTTAAAACGGAAATATAGAAGTACTGGTGCTCACTTCTAGAGAACAGGTTTACTCCTGAGATGTACTGACTCTTAAGCAAAATGTATTGCTGCAGAGCTGAAAAGTGCAAATACTCTCCCCTTCAAGTTAATGAAGTGCAGGTACTCAGTAGCAGACAATATCTGTCTTTTTAAGCACTGCTTATCAGGGCCAATCATGACACTGAGGCTAAATATGTCAGAGGTGAGAAAGTAATGCAAGCTACACCTGACATGAGCAAAAAAAACGGCAGCATGTGAATCAACATGATGTTAGCTATTATTTTCATTTCAAAGCAACTTTGTGCACTTTCGCACTGCCATCTCATGCTCATTCCTCATTTTTTTCTGAAGGAAACTCTACAAACATTTCTGCCTAGCAACCTCTCTGAAAACCAGCTACTGGAATTTGCACAGAAACAGTAACATTGAAAGTGCATTGGGAGCAGACATTTGACCCTGTATCCAGCCGGCTTGGGAATGAGCTGTTGGTCCAACTGCCATGAAATGGGGAAATAAATGGGTACTGCACTCCAAGAAATTGATGAGCTATACCGAATTGGACCTGCATGGACTGCTGATGATTCTTGGACCAGAACAGCAAAGGGGTAGGGACCAAGCCTGAAGCTTTGGACACAACCTTTTGCAGTCTGTCTGCCTGCTGCCTGAAAGTGCTTGACCAGAGGAAACCACCAGTCAACTTGAGGAGACAAATGTGCAGAGCACCTTTATTAGGACTTCCACATACCTCTCCCCAGAGACAGAGGAGAAAGACTACAGTGATGATAGAGATCCAACAAGATGCTTCCAGAAGATGTAATCCTGCTGATGGACATACTCCTCTTGCATTGCCAAGTGATCGTTCCCTTAAATCACTACGTCTTTTTTGCATTGTCCAAGGAAGCGCAAGTATTCATCCATTTAATGTGTGCATGGTCCTCTGCCGTCTTAGAGCCTGGGAGCTGGCACATGTCCCTAATCATGCTACTGGTCCTCCTGGATCTGTTTGGTGGATAGGGTTTCAATCACGAGTTTAGTCCCGCTTCCTTGATCCTAAGCTCATCACCTTGGACCATAAGGTTAATTTGGTGAACTGTGGCCCTTCTGTGTGAGGACAGTTTACGCTCAGGTGCAGAGGCAGTCCAAGACGCTGCCATCCTAAAAAGTAACTACCAAAGTAGAGGTATCAATGAGGCTACACAGAACCCTTTAAAAGCAGCAATCATTGGATAGTACAGAACATCTTACACAGCAGACGCATCTCTTGGTTATATGAAGATCTTATATATTTATGCCTTAGACGGGATATGAGGTTCTCGTGTTAGATATATCTTGAGGGAAGAGTCTTTTCATTTTTTTAATGCCACAAGCTCTACAGATCTCACTTGTTCACTTGCGTAGAAAGCTGTACCATCCCTGAGGTGGCACAGAATAACATAGATAACAGTAATATATCATGCTATGCAGGATACATTCAACAGAAGCACCACTCCTAAGGAAAAAACAATCAAATATGGAAGTGCACTTAAACTGCAAAAAACAAAATTTTATAGGTACCTTCAACTTTACCATGTCCTTACACCCAAGATCCTTACATTGGACACCCTCCCAGAATTCCATCCCCTCGAGGGCCGCCTTATCACGGGGACCTAGGGGCATATTACCAAGCAATAGCGATAATTATCGCTATTGCTTGGTTAGAGACAAAAATTTACCGCTGAGCTGAGGCGATTTTTATCGCATATAAACCTTGGTATTACCAAGGTTTATCGCAAATGTGATAAAAATCGGCCGCAATGCATGAATATCGCTGAAAAGTCAGCGATATTCATGCATTACCCAGCTAATGCTCTTAGCCATGTTATCCACCTCCCATTGGATAACATGGCTAAGAACTGCTCAGGGCAGGTGTTAGCTTTTGGAGATATTAGCGCTTAGCGCGAATATCTCCAAAAGTTGGTAATAGAAGATAGCGATGTTAGCGACTGTTTCCAGTCGCTAACATCTTGGCACGCCCACTTTGCATGTCATTAGTGATAAATATCACTGACATGCAAAGTGGGGCCCAAGATGGTCGCTATCTCCTACTAGCTGTCGCTAACTGGTGTTAGCGACAGCTAGGTAATAGGGAGATAATTTTATCTCCGCTTTCTTGGCTTTTAAAGCCAAAAAAGAGGAGATAAACCCCCTTGATAATATGCCCCCAAGATTCTCTTAAAATCCGACAAACAAACCAGACTTTGATGATACACGCCAAAACGACGCTACATAAGACCAGGGAGGTGTGGCAGGCAGACATACTAGATTTAACCGACGGTGATTGGGCCGAGGTAGTGGTTAGCTCCGGGGGTTGGAAGCTGCGTCTTGTCGATACCGCCTCATCGAATTAAAGTACATACACCGTGTGTACTATATCAGACTTCGTCTTTGGAAGATAGAACTCCCCAGTGCCTATGCTACGAGGGAAGAGGGGACATTTACGCATACGGTCTGGGATTACACGGCGATTCACCCCTTTTGGAGCAGGGTCTTGTCTTGCCTGGGAGAGGTAATGTCCTGGGACCTCCCATATGACCCCAAATTATTTCTATGACGCAGCACTGATGGGATCGGGGGAACCGATATGAACAGCACCTGCTTTTCCCGGCCGTCACCATTGCTAAAAGCGATATCGCTCAGCTGTGGAAGGGGACTTCACCCCCAACGTTAGGGAAATGGCGTACAGTTATACAGATGCATGGGTGCAGATATTGTGGTTTTCCAGGCAGGTGGTTGTCCCCTGAAACCCAGGAAAATATGGTCCCGATGGGCAAGGTATCGGGCCATTGATCTTCCCCCGCTTCCCGCTCAGACCCCCTGATTTGTGAATCCCCCCTTTTTTTCCTTCTCAATCATAACATGTCACCCTAAATACGTCAATGCAGAGGTGGGCACTCAAACATACTATCTCACATACACGGATTGCGGGATTGTCTTCACAAAGTTGTTGTTGTTATATATGCAAATTGTTATTAATTTCGTATACAAATGTGGTACTTTTGCTTTCTCCTTCATTTCCAACTGTATATGCAGGGCTTCTGCCCAGATGTTACCATATAAAGCCAATAAAATGTGTTTAAAAAAACAAAATATGGCAGTGCGCTAGCCAGCATCCCTCAGGTTACACAAAGGTTTACAGACTGCAGTGACATTCCTCTGTTGTGACAGAAAGCCTCAGAGGGCGAAGGTGTACCTGAGGTTACACAGTAAGCCATATAAATATGTAAACTACAGACATCAGCATTTTTTTGATTTGTCATATCTACTGCTCTGCTTTTAAGCTGAACACACTGTTACTTTATGATACTACCAAATGCTCAAGATCTCTCCACGGCCTTATGTTTTCTTATGTCTAGGGCAAAGCCTAATTTTAAATTCACTAGGTACATTCTTAAAGGATTATAAAGGAGAATCTGTGAACTGATAATCAGTGACTACAATGTGAGCAAACAATAAAAGACTCACGGATAAATCTTGAATAATGCCATTCTTACCACCATTGCCAACCTTTATGTATCCCTGGAACCAAGCTATAATCGGCTTATAAACCCTAACTAGGACAAAACCAGTCCTATGTTGCTTGTGTTCTGATTCAGAGAGGATCTGGCCTGGAACATCCTTCTAGACTGCTCCCAATGGAGTAGGAGCAATATTGATTTGCATGGCTGAGTCCAAATTGAGGCGGCATGGTGTGTAAATAATGATGGACTGGGATGCATCCTCGAGTAAATACCAGTGGCATTCAAGCATTCCATCTATCACTTTTTTAATATACTTTAGTCTGTAATCCTAAGTGGGATGGGTAGGCCCAGACATGGGTCCCGCACACACCATCTCACTGGGACCAAGCTATACCTGGCTGATGAGCCCTGACTAAAGCAAAACTATTCCTAGGTTTTCCAGTTCAGGGAGGATCTGGCCTGGCATATGAAGTTTTGTTTTTTTACTTTACAATTTGCTCAGAAAATATTAAATATTTCAGCTGACAACCAGCCAGAGCCATCATCTAATTAAAGGATGTTAAAATATAAGATTCCATGTTGTGCCTTATAGTCTTCAACTTCCGTGGTAGACCAATTACCTTTATTGTGGGAAGATAATGCAGGTTTAAAATGCCAATTGCCATAGAGCCACTACCAATTCTACTCAACCACATCTCCTGCTTATGTGAATAGGAGTGAAGCAATCTATGTGGATGTATCGCAGAGTTGTGCCCCAAATCATTTATTTTGAGGTTCTCTCTTGGAAATAAAAATTAAAACAGTGATTGAAAGTTAATGAACTGTAATCATCAGTAAGAGAATGGTGGTGTCAATGTGAAATTGAAGCTAGCTAGACAGAATAAATTGTGGATGTCAAACTCTTTGATGGGGTCGGTTATTGAATCAGCAGACCCAGCAAGGTGGCCTCCAGGGGATCCACAATGGAGATGTGATGGCTCCCAACCAACATGATGTCATCTCAATTTGAACACTACCCATCCACCCACCCGTCAGCTCAGAAAATCATCCTCAATCTGCTGACAATGTGGTCGACAGAGGACCAAGGTTAATGAAGGACCACCCAGGCCTTAGAACGTAGTCGATGATGGCATTGCTTGCATGTTTAAGTATTAGAGACGGTCATGTTAGTAAGTGGCTGGCCTGCTCTTCTTGGTTCTTGGGTTGTTGGGCAACCCATGCAGTCCTCAGAGAACAGGTCTGACGTTCAAACCAGCCTAAGAATGTGAACATGGGCTCCAGACCAATAGAGCCCATGAAAAACAGATAACCACAGCCCAGCAGGAGGCAAAGGACAATGCGAGGATCTCAAACTAGGACTCATGGCCCAGGGCCACAGGTACGGCACTTTTGAACATCAGATTAAGTTAAATGAGGAACGGCATCTGTTATGGGTGCAGCGGAAGCTCCAGTGGCAAGGTTGGTAGACAGAGCTCCATAAAGGAGCGTTCACCTTTTCACCACCATCTTGAAATAGGTGCAAGGGACACAAGATCTAGTGTAGACAGAGCATGCTGTACGTGCGTATCTTGTAACATCCATACCATATTCTTCTGCAGATGGATCAATGAGTCTAATGTTGCTGTATGCTATCCTTTTTTTAACACTTTTTAGTTTTTGCTTCGTCATGAAAGAATCTTAATCATGCTATGCATTGGCATTATTCTTTTGCTGACTAACATTTTTAAACTACACACTTGAGGGGGTTGTAGCTCCCAGATTCTCATCCCATCACAGGTGCACCCAACACTCACTTTCTAACCTTTCAATAAACACTCCTTTATATATCAAATGTTCATCGCTATATGTAGTTCCATTTCTATAACTAATTTAGGGGTGTCACTTGTAGTATCCGGCTGGATACATTCTAGTGTTCCACTGATGATGTAACCCACAATATTCACCCTCCCACCAGAGGCGTCACCAGTCAGGTGACCCTGTTAATAAAAGGGGCCAGGCGCACGTGCCCTGGGCCAGTTACCACACTATACTGCTGAGTGTCTGTGTCCTTCCTTCCTCACCATGTGGGCCTAAGGTCCAACATTACATTGGCAACGAGGTGGCCGTGCCCTTGCGTGCTGCAGCCCAACAAATTAGGACAAGGGGGAGAGTATTGCCCGTGTCTAGGGCACCACCTGTGAGGAGGCACTGGTCGCGCTCGATAGCCCGCGGGGCGTGTGAAGAGCCCCGGGACAGAAGGAGGTGTTCGGGAGTCCACCCTGCACCTGACGTGCCTGCATCTCATGCAACCCTGTGAGGAGGCGCCATATGCACCCGATAGCCTCGGGCGTTTGTGGAGCCCCGGGGGTGAAAGAGTGAAACGGGAGTCCACCCTGCATCGAAGAATAGGCTGGGTGCCATCCGGCACGAAGTAAGCCCCGCGATGGCAGACGAGAAGGCGTGCGAGGCTGGACTGCCGTGATGCCGGCCGCAGACTGCCATGAGACCAAGTGAAGCCTGACCAGTCGCGCAATACCCACTCCACGCATCAGTTAGCGTAAAAGGCCATTTTATTAGGACAGGCATGACAGCCAAAATCAACATAACATCATTAACAATTAACAATCCCCCCAAACATCCTGCCGCTCAACCATCATCCTCTCACGTACTCCAATAGCCACTCCCAATTCACACCACAACCTCTTCACGTATAGCATTAACTTCCCCCTTTCACTTCCGAACTCCTTCATCATCTCCATCCATCGCACTTCCGTCTACCACACCCCCATCCTGCACCTGTAACCCCCTCCCCGGAAGGGTGATTCTGCCCGTCATGGACTCCCCACCCCTCCCAGGTCCCGCAAACACCCCCGTGCCATCCTGTCCTAAACTGGCTTGCCTCACAACTTGTCGAACAAAAAGCGCCCAGTATCTCCACTCCTTTCAACCTTGTAGGGTGGGTGGGCGGACAAACTAACCTAATCCCTGAGGCACTGGGGACAGGAAGAGGAAGTCCTTCCCCTCCTGTCCCCTTAAGTAACCTCCTAACCCCCCACCCCCTAATCCCACCCCCTAAATAACTTCCTGACCGCCCGTCATATCGTGCTAACACCCCGGGGAAAAGACTGGTCTGCCGACCTGCTTTCCCCGGGGCCGCATCGCGCAATAACCACTCCACGCATCAGTTAGAGTAAAAGGCCATTTTATTAGGACAGGCATGACAGCCAAAATCAACATAACATCATTAACAATTACCAATCCCCCCAAACATCCTGCCTCTCAACCATCATCCACTCACGTACTCCAATAGCCACTCTTAATTCACATCACGACCTCTTCACGTATAGCATTCACTTCCCCCTATCACTTCCAAACTCCTCCATCATCTCCATCCATCGCACTCCCATCTACCACACCCCCATCCTGCACCTGTAACCCCCTCCCCAGAAGGGTGATTCTGCCCGTCATGGACTCCCCACCCCTCCCAGGTACCGCCACCCAGGGAACCCCCGGAGGGCGGTTACCTGCCCCACCAATCGTGCACCTTTCGCACTCAGTCACGCCTACACCATATCGGCTCATTCCACAGAAAACCGATCAGGTCCCGCAGTTCCATAAGATAGTACGCATTTCCCATGTGCAAAAGGTGCACGCCATCATCGCGAAAGAGAAGGGGTTCCTCCAGCCTGAGCCCGACATGAGCCAGCACTTTAACCCCATGATCAGCACAAAAAAGTCTCATTGCCCTGTTCAACTTTCTGCGGGCCCTTTCAACTGCTGCGGGCTTAAGAGCACCCCTCCATCTCCGTTGTGATATGTACCCAGTCCAAACAATACAGGCGCCAGCCAGATTGCTCCTCGGTGCCTCCAAGTCCCGCTGCATCAGGTGTAACAAGGACACCCCAACTGTTTCACTAAGTCGTTCTCCCCCAAATGGATAACAAGCATGTCCGGGTAGCCCAGCTGTGATACTTTCTTCGTAAGCCATGGCAACAATTTGCCCCATCGCATTCCATTCTTACCCCACCATTGGACCTCATGATGACTGCTCCTCAGGCCCAGGCTACGACCATATACCTGCCTGTCCGCATACTTTGAGGCCCAGTGTACAAAAGAGTGCCCCACGATCCAGGTGACCGTCTTGGCCCCCGGCCCCCCCCCCCGAATGCAACCTACAATGAGAAAGAGATTAGTGCCACAGTAAAGCAAGAGTGTAACAACCACCGCAGCCGCCAAGGCTAGCCCGCGCCCCCTCTCTACTTGCGCACATAGCGTTCACAGCATCGAGACCCCCAACGACCAATCCGCCGAATCTCCTCCCACGACCAACCTAACCCCGCCGTGGCCGTGGCTGCCCCAATTCGAAACGAGTGCGTGCCAAAATGCGCCGGATCCCTGCCAAGCCTCCGCAAAGCCAACCTCAACACCGCCAGCAACTGAAAGGACGTCAACCGCCTCATGTAAGCACACACGAAGATCTCACCATCCGACCTCTGCACTCGTCCACAGAACCCTTGCCACTCACGTACAGGGCACACGTCCGCACAACCACTCACTGCCAGCCACACCCATTTGCCACAACTAACCTGGTCTGTCTTGGAATGTCCCAATCATATGCCCAGCCGGGCCCCATTCAACCGCACATCCGCAAACACCCGCCCCGGCGCCCCACGAGCCCCCAACAACTCTGACACCCGAAAGGCTCCAAAAAACATCCACACCATGCATAAACGGAACAACGCCACTTCATCCCTGTCATAACAGCAAAAAGGCAACTCCCCCAAAATTTTGTCCAACAATTCAAACGTAATCGCCTCACGAGGCAGCTCCCCCCTCTGCCCTCACCCATCCCCAACCTTTCAACATACGACTCAGCAGATCCGTCCTAGCCGGATCAAAACCCAAATAGACCATGCTGTAAAAAGAAACGCCTGCCAACTTGCCGGCAATCGTCGTCTGAGACAATCCCCTGTCCATGCAGTCCAGAACAAATTGCACCACCCCTTGCTCGCATGCGTCCCTGGGCATCCGCCAAGCACCTTTCTTCCAACCCAAAAAAGCTCCAAACTCAGACCACGCCAAAATGTACGACCGCCTAGTTGACTCCGCTATAGACTTTTCAACCCAACCCACCACTCTCACTCCCCCCATGCTGAGGAAATATAAATTTTTGGTCAAGTTATGTTCCCTATCGTGTACCCCACCGTCTCCATGTACGAGTTAAAGTGCATGTAACTTCCCTCCTGTGCCAGCTATGAAGACGCAAATACATTTGCGTCCAACGTTAACATGTCCTCTTTCAGACCCACCCTGAATGGGTTGGATAGTCCGTTCCTAAGTATGCTATGCCAACGTCTTTTTGTAGTGTACTTTACATGTTTTTTCAGCTCTGGCAAAGTAGGCCCTGAATTTCTGCCATCGAGCCTTTTTCTTCCTCCTGACTCTGAAAGCCTCAGCCCAGGCTGCCCAGGCTGCCCCCGTACCTGTGAACTCTGCCTTACTTCCAGCGCGGCCCACCACGCTTAGCTCAGCCTGCTGCCTGCCAAGACTGACTACAACCTTTGAGTTATCTGTTCCGCTCCTCGAAGATACATTCCTGCCTACTAGTTTCAGTAAACATCACCCAGCTGCAGAGCCGAAGGGCCGGCCTGTCTCCGTGCAAGTAATTCATAGCCTCTGTTACCATGCTCCCATGGAAGGCCCATGCCCCCACGCTTCTCATGCAGACACTCAGGCGCTTATACACGCGCTCACAGTCAGTATAGAATAGCTTCTGCCCTAGAGACCTTTCTGCCCAGATAGCTCAGTTCCTAAAACATCAGATATCAGATATGATAGAAGCACAAGTTGATCTGACATGCCAGACTTCTGTCTCTTTCCGTCAGTGTAAATGTCAAGCCCCCTGCACCCTCCAGTTTCACGCCAATCACACGTCATGCAGCTGCGCGCGCATCCAAGCCTCCGATTTCTGCTGACATTGCAACATTTCTGTTTAAGTGCCACCCACATGTGACACCTACCTGTGACGTTTCTAGAGCACACCAGTTACGCCTAGTCCACGCCTTCTGATTACGTACTAGTAACACGTGGATGCTGTTATCTTGTCTTCTCTCAGCTGTTACGCCTACTATATTGCTTCCTATGATGTAAATTAAGTATATAAGCTATGTACTGTCAATAAAACATTGCTCTATCCCTTCCTGAACCCTGTGTGGTTGCAGGAACATGATATCCAGTTCCGGAACGATTCCTTTTTAAGGAATAAAACCCCTAAGAACTCTAACACCACGGACTCTGTTTTCTTTCTTTCCGATTGAGTTATTATTGATTGAGTACTTACCTGCATAGAAATTAAGATGGTAAATTAAATATTTACGACATTTTGGCGCCCGAATAGGGACCCCTCCCCCACCTCACGCGCCGGTAGGTGCGTTGCAAGCTCTGTCCCCTGCCATCAGTTAGAAGGAAACTACGCGTACCGGCAGGATTTCCTGTATCTCCCTCTGGCCCACGGAGGTGACGAAGATTGCGATCAGTACCCAGACGAGGCGGTGAGGAGTGCGGAGGATCCCGACCAGAGCCTAGCCGAAAGAAGCAAGGTCCGAGGTGTCAAGAGGCCCACCAGTTTTCCGAAGTATCCACGTGTCGAGTCGAGTCGAGTCCGGTCCAGTCCAGTCCAGTCGAGTTTTCTGAGGCCTTCTGTTTTCCGTGCTTCCCGGTGAGTACCATTGCTGGGACGTATCTAGATGGGTTTGGGTACACAAGTCCGGTCTGCACTGTTTTAGGCAGTGTATCTGTACTGTTTAGCAGTACATCCGATGATTCAAGTTCTTGCACTGTTCTCAGCAGTGTATCTGTGCTGTTTAGCAGTACATCCGATATAGGGGGTAGTCATATATGTCACAAATGTCTTTTTATGTGATTAATGTCGTGGTATGAGTGTGACTGTTTTTAATGTGCATTATTGTGTTCTTGTATAACTAGCTGTATCTAGTATTAAGTAGCAAGGATTGAGCGTTCAGTACTAGGTAAACAAGATGCCGTTTTTCAACAAGTTAAAACAGATAGGAACTAGGAAAGGGATACTAGAGGAAGAAATTCCTATCCCCCCTAGGGACACTCCTGGAAACTTCATGTACCACAAGCATGGCATAGATGCCATAGTGTATCTAGATTTATGGGCCGATTATACTAAGCATCTAGACGAGAGACACAGATGGCCAGTTACTGGAACATGGGATGCCGAGTGCATCATGAAGGTAGAGGAAGCATTATGGAAAAAGAAAGCCAGACAATCTCAGAAAGACGCCATAGAGCTGTGGCGTAAGGAATCACATACGCGTACTGAAAAAGAACTACGTAGAGAGGACAGACTTAAAGAATCAGAGAAAGCCCAAGAAAACGAATTAATTACTGAGGGGATCCGAGTAAAATCAGAGCAAATAGACCGTGCACGAAATAACCTCGTAAACGGTATGTATCTCGCGGCCGAGGGTTCGCCTGAGGCCATTTCAGAAATACCGAAAAATCTGCCGTCACCATTGGTTCCAACTAAAGTAACTCACAGGACCACTAAAGACATGTTCCTGAATTCCTATCTAGAGGATGTAGCACCCGCTTACACCAATCTGCCTGTCCGCGCCCTGCCTAACGACAGGGACGGGGGTGGTAACCCGCCCCAAGATCATATTCCGCCAGTACCACAACAGATCCCCCCTGTTCCACCCCCTCCACCGCTTCCCATACCTAAAGTTAATCTACCGAAGCCACGTCTACCTGACCCTACTAAAGGACAAATTCAAGTACAGATACAGACTCCACAGAGAGATAATGTCCAAGCTTCCGCCTCAGGAGGTGCGATGGGGGGTCTCCAGACTCCACCATTAACACGCAGGTTACAGCTCGGGGACTTGCAGAGTCCCTTCACGTTCAAATCACCCCGTCTCGACATACTCAAAGGACAACTTACAGTTTGCAGATATGATCCAGTACCCGGCAAAGACGATAGAATGATAATGGCATCACTACGGTTACGATCTGCTACTGATTTCCTGCTGATGTTTTCAGGAATGAAAGAGTACCTAGATAGAATATATCAGTTTATTCAGACTGGGAAAGACCCCGACAGTATTAAGGATGCCATGGAGCATCAGAAAGTTGACGTTCAAGGACAGATACTACGTTTTTTCATAAATTGCCTAATAAGAGAACGAGACAGGCCCGAGACAGATCAGGGTGAATTAGATGCACTCAGCAAGTGGGGTCAAAATATATCTGAAGGAAAACACGACAAGGGGACTTGCATAGCCAGTATGTATAGGAAAATAAGAAAAGCAGTGATAGACCTACACAAAGAAGAGAAAGAGAAGGCTTCCTCCGAGGGGGAAGAAGAACCTGAAGAACCAGAAAAGACTACAGACACTATAGCATATGTAGGTAAGGGAACTTACCTTAGGAAAGGCATTCGTCCAGAAAACAAGAGAGTTTTTCTCTCTGCCTTAACAAACCCAAATTCTGCTGAACATCAGTTCCTGGAAACTGATAAAAGGCTTCGAGACCGAGTAGGGTACCATGTACTCAACTCTATGGATGAACAAGAACTAGCCCGGTCAGCCATATTATGGACTGACAATCCGGATATATACAATGATGACACCGTAGGACAGACATTCCTGAACCTTTCCCCAGACGAGCAGAAATTAGCAGGTGTATACATGATTCAGCACCTCCTCACGAAATACAGAAATAAACATTCTGATCCAGGTCCCTTACACGAAACATTAGAAGAATTACTCATGGACAGATGGAGAGGTTTGAGTACCAAATTAATTCAAATAATTCTAGAACAACGCCATAGATATGACACTTTCATAAGCTCCGAATATGTTCCCGCCCCGCCCCCAGAAAGGAAAATGTATCATATGGAACGTCGGCATGGCATTGAAAGTCAGAACCCCTTACGAGAAGTGCATCCAGTTATGGGTGACGATCATAACTTGAAACGAGTGTATGTACACACGCCTCTGACTAAGTTAGAACTGTTAGAAATGAAGAAACTAGTCCCATGCCATGATAAAGACCCTGCAGGTTTTCATAGAGAGCTTAAAGACATGTTACTGATGGGGGATTACACGTACGAAGATATCACGAAAATGTTAAAGGTACTGCTGCCCACGGGCATCTACGAGAAACTAAAAGAAAAAGAATGGGAGGTGGGAGAGAAAAAGATTGTATGGGCAGAAATAGAAGACGAAGAGAACAAACGTGTCCCAGGGGTAGGCCTTGGGGAGAAAACTAAAGCATTACCAGGCCTGATAGTACAGGTTCTGCCAAGATTATTGACAACTAGAAAGGAAGACTGGGATGCAATATCAGCCTGTGAACAGAAACCCGACGAAGATACTAGTGACTTCTATTCAAGATTCGAGAAATGTTTCATTATTAATAGTGGTCTTAAACCAAGTAGCGAGTCGTACCCGCATCTTTTTGTATCAAAGTTAGTCGAGAATTCCCTGTTAGCAGTTAAAAACCGTGTATACAAGGTCGAGAGTACATGGCAAGCCAATACGCCATCACAGATGTTACAAATGTTACAATACCATCAGAACAGAATTAGAGAAGAGCAGGATCAGGAACAGAAACGTATGAAAGACACGAAAATGAAAATGCTAGTAGCCCAATCGGTCCCAACCGACGGCCACAGAAAGGGTACGACCCAGACAGGTCACACCGCAGCTCCCGTTAAAGGGACATGCAATTATTGCAAGGAGCCAGGTCACTACGTACACGAATGCCCAGTTCTGAAACATAACATAGCAACAGGTAAAACTAAAGAAAGACCGCATCCGCCTAGACAAGACCATAACCAGCATCAGTCTTCACAGAATATACAGCCCATGCAGAATGCACAGTCTACGCATGCTCCATCACCTACAGCACAGACAGTAGCGGTATCACAGCCGCAGCCCATTGCCGCATCTCAGCAAGTTTCACAACAGATGTACCAGTATGCCCAGTCCGCTTACCCCGATTATCCATGATATACATGAAACAGCCTAGAGAGGGAGGGTGGCTTGCCTCTTATTGAGATTCCTGTAGATCAAGAGGGTCCTTATGTACATAGTCAAGTATTGGGAAAAGACAGAAAGTTTTTAATTGACACAGGGGCAAGTCGCACCACGATTAGTCATGATGAAGTTCCAGGGGCACCCCTCTCAGGCTCACAGAATGTTTCCCTTGGTTTTTCAGGACAGCCCATTGTAAATGAGGTATCAGAACCAGTTCCCCTGGCTGTGGGTCCATTATCACGTGTTACAGACTTGTTACTTACAAAATCATGTCCAGAAAATCTGTTAGGAATAAAAACATTGAAGGCTCTAGGAGCCGTGATCTGCTGTTCCCCGGAGGGAGTCAGACTCTTTCTGCGGGATTTCAAGGGTCATTATATGTTACGTGAGTTTGATGTCAGATTGAAAAATGTACCAGATCACTTGTGGGCAAAAGGCCCAACTGATGTAGGTTGTATGCACATTACCCCATACCGTGTTACACTCAAACAAGGTGTAGTTTTACCCAGAATCAGACAATACAAGTTACCACCCGATGCTGTAGTGACTTTACTGGAAATCATTGAAGAGCTCATTACCCAGGGAGTGGTCGTAGAGACCGACTCCAATATCTGTAATTCACCCATCATTCCGATTCTTAAACGTACTGATCCCAATGCACCGCCAGTATATCGGCTGGTGATTGATCTAAGAGAACTGAATAAATGCATTATTCCACAGTACCCTGTGGTTCCCGACATCTCATCCTTATTGACTGCTATTGATTCAGAAGCGACGTTCTTTACTGTAATTGACCTCAAGAACGCCTTCTTCAGCGTACCTATTGATCCAGAGAGCCAATATCTCTTCGGATTCAGTTTAAATGGACGCAGTTTCAAATTTTCACGCGCACCTCAAGGATTCACAGAAAGCCCCAGCATCTATAGCCAAGCACTGAAAAGACAACTTGATTGTATCACAATGCCAGTTAACACCGCTTTACTGCAATACGTCGATGATCTGCTGATCACCGCACGAAATGAACCCGAATGTGAACAAGCATCACTGACAGTTTTACATTTTCTGGCCGACAAGGGACACAAGGTGTCTCCTTCGAAGCTACAATTCTGTGTTCAGCAAGTTGTGTACTTGGGTCACTTGCTGTCCAAAGTGGGGAGACAGCTCACTCCCGATCGCATTCAGTTAATTGTAAATATGCCACAACCCCAGACACAAAAGGAAGTGCGGGCCTTCATAGGCCTCACCTCGTACTGCAGACAATGGATTCCTCAGTATGCATTTCTAGCCAAACCACTCATTCAGTTAACAACACAGGAGGCAGCGACTTCGACTGTCCTTCCCTGGACTCAGGAACATACACAAGCCTTTGAGGAATTAAAGAAAGCATTATGCCAAGCACCAGTTCTAGCGACACCATGTTACAGCAAACCTTTTACACTTTTTGTTACAGAACGTGAGGGTACAGCACTGTCTGTCCTCACTCAAGACCAAGCAGGTTCATATAAGCCTTGCGCTTATTTTTCAAGCACATTGGATTCAGTAGCCCAGGCACTCCCTGCGTGCTTAAAGTCAGTAGCAGCAACAGCATTAGCAATCAGACAGAGCGATTCAATTGTTTTAGGACATCCATTAACAGTTCAAGTTCCACATTCTGTAGAGGTTCTTTTAAACAGAACCCAGACTCAACACTTGACTATAGCACGACTGACAGGTTATGAATTGACACTATTTCAGCCACACATAGAAATCAGACGCTGTAGCATCCTGAACCCCGCAACATTGTTACCTGCAATTATGACAGATCCAACACCGCATGATTGCATAGAGATCATTAATACAGTAACAAAACCTCGACGAGACCTAACAGATGTTCCACTGACAAATCCAGACCTGACACTTTATGTGGACGGTTCATGCATGAGAACAAGTACAGGAGAATTAGTGGCCGCATATGCTGTGACCACTGAAACTGAAGTTAAAGAAACACACCGTATTGACACATTGTCTGCTCAAGCGGCGGAGCTCATCGCTCTGACCCGAGCTTGTATTCTAGCCAAGAACAGAAATGTTAACATATACACTGATTCCCGCTATGCGTTCGGAGTCGTACACGACTTCGGCATGTTATGGCAAGAAAGAGGTTTTTTGACCTCTCATGGTGCCAAGATCCAACACGGTCCCCTCATTCAAGCACTATTAGAAGCAATACATTTGCCCTCGGGCATATCAGTCATGAAGTGTAAAGCACATACTAAGGTTACAGATTCTGTTTCCCAGGGCAACGATCTGGCAGACCAGACAGCAAAACATACAGCATTGACTCACACCCAGACTACTGATGAGACAAAGACAATAGTACCAACTCAGTGTATGTCAGTCAGGGATCCCACCCTAGACGTAATCGATAATCAGACACATGCTACTTCAGATGAAATAAAGAAATGGACTGAACTAGGAGGGATCCAGACAGATCAAGGATGGGTCACAAAGGGAAAACATACATGGTTCCTCCCCGACTCAATGGTTCAAATCATGATAAATACAGCACATAGTCCTGCACATCTAGGAGAAAAAGCTATGTTAGACAGTTTACAGAATCTCTGGTACAACAAACACTTACGAGCGGCAGCAAAACAGAAAGTGCGTACTTGCATGATCTGTTGTCAGTTCAATCCAGGTAAAAGCGTCCCTGTAGAGCAAGGTGGATTTCATCCTCCCGATCACCCTTTTGAAGTCCTCCAGATGGATTATATCCAGATGGACCGTTGTCGAGGATTCAAATATGTCCTCGTAGTTGTTTGTGCACTTTCTCGTTGGACCGAAGCATACCCAGTCTCAGATTACACTGCCCCGACCACTGCCAAGCAGCTGGTTCGAGAATTCTTCCCACGATACGGCCTGCCTCGTGTCGTGTACTCAGATAACGGACAGCCGTTCTCATCCGAACTCATGAAGCATGTCTCCCTTTTGCTAGGATATCAGTGGAAATTCCATTGTGTCTGACATCCCGAAGCCGCAGGCCTTGTAGAGAGGCATAACCAGACACTTAAGATCCGCCTTGCCAAAATATGCCAGGAGAAAGGGGTCGACTGGATAGTCGCCCTGCCAGTTGCACTGTTCTATATGAGAATGGTTGCACATTCGAGATCAGGACTATCCCCGTACGAAGTGGTCTTTGGCAGACCACCGAATATGTGGGGGACGCCCATTCCTAAGAAAATTACAGATGTTGATTGTAACATGTTGACAGATTACCTTGCCTCCTTGATGTCTGCACTCCAATCATGTCGTTCACAGGTTGCCGCAGCCTTTCCTGACAACACTGATGTAAAGCCGCATGATGTCCGTCCTGGCGACATGGTCCTAGTGAGGAATTTTGACAGGAAAAGCCCGCTGGAGCCCTGCTGGAAAGCGCCGAAGACCGTCCTTCTTACTACGAGGACCGCAGTGAAGTTGGAGGGCAGAAAGGGGTGGGTCCATACGAGTCATATCAAACTATGCAACGAACTGAAACCAGACCTTGACTCGCCCACCCCCACCAAAGACTGTATTAAACCTAGTGACTTTAAAATACCTGAACGAGAGAAAACTCCCCAAGAGGAGTACCGACTAAAGCTTCGATCTAGCAAGTCAGACAGTTTAATTGTTTAAGTCCTCCCCTAGGTGAATCGGTTAAATAGTTTCTGACATGTATCCCCTAGATCGAGATAGAGAGAGAGAGAGAGACAATTCAAGAAACGTACATACTGCAAATCACTGCGTAGTCACTGTATAGTGACATTATTAATTATGTTTTTTCTAAGTATTCTGATTATTGTTGCAAGTATACTTCTTCCAATCTATTGCCCTATTTTCAAGCGTGAACAATCTGCTTACAATGTTTCTGCCGAACATTCTTTTAGTGAGTTACCTCCACATAAACTTTCTTACAGACTTGCGCTGCGCAACAACACATTCATTAGTATGTTACATCACTCCCATCAGACTAATAACGCTACAAACTGCTGGATATGTGGCCGACTCCCTCCCTACCAGAATTACAAGGGAGCTCTGCCCCTCTTTCCGTACCCGTTCACTCACAACGGCTCCTGTGGTGCATGGTTCAAAATAATTAATTCCTTAGATCCTGATATTGCTGTTCTCGACGGGAACTGGGTTTGGGGAAACCTGAACTTAGTCCTGCTCGACGTCTGTTACCCTGATAAGGAGGGACTCCCCATTAGAATAGGAACTGATCTAGAAAATGAAGTATATGGATTAAGTAATTACACGTCTTCACAAAATTGCAAGTTTAATACATCAGAATCCAGGCACCTGGACTTGGTCCGGTTGGTTCTGGACAACGTTGTCCGCTTGGGGATGGAAGATCCTATCCTTCCTAGGCCTTGGCCTTGTCATAGTATTCAGCTGCTGCCTGTGCCTACAGTGTGGGCCGGCGATATGTGGACTGTGTGCCACATCGTGCATTGAACATTCCAGTTTTCTCTCAAACAGACAACGGAAGAGAGACGAACAAATTATGTTACAAGAACAGACTGATCAATTCATGATGATCGATATATCATGAAGGGTCCGTAGGGAACAAGGAGGGAATGAGGAAATATAAATTTTTGGTCAAGTTATGTTCCCTATCGTGTACCCCACCGTCTCCATGTACGAGTTAAAGTGCATGTAACTTCCCTCCTGTGCCAGCTATGAAGACGCAAATACATTTGCGTCCAACGTTAACATGTCCTCTTTCAGACCCACCCTGAATGGGTTGGATAGTCCGTTCCTAAGTATGCTATGCCAACGTCTTTTTGTAGTGTACTTTACATGTTTTTTCAGCTCTGGCAAAGTAGGCCCTGAATTTCTGCCATCGAGCCTTTTTCTTCCTCCTGACTCTGAAAGCCTCAGCCCAGGCTGCCCAGGCTGCCCCCGTACCTGTGAACTCTGCCTTACTTCCAGCGCGGCCCACCACGCTTAGCTCAGCCTGCTGCCTGCCAAGACTGACTACAACCTTCGAGTTATCTGTTCCGCTCCTCGAAGATACATTCCTGCCTACTAGTTTCAGTAAACATCACCCAGCTGCAGAGCCGAAGGGCCGGCCTGTCTCCGTGCAAGTAATTCATAGCCTCTGTTACCATGCTCCCATGGAAGGCCCATGCCCCCACGCTTCTCATGCAGACACTCAGGCGCGTATACACGCACTCACAGTCAGTATAGAATAGCTTCTGCCCTAGAGACCTTTCTGCCCAGATAGCTCAGTTCCTAAAACATCAGATATCAGATATGATAGAAGCACAAGTTGATCTGACATGCCAGACTTCTGTCTCTTTCCGTCAGTGTAAATGTCAAGCCCCCTGCACCCTCCAGTTTCACGCCAATCACACGTCATGCAGCTGCGCGCGCATCCAAGCCTCCGATTTCTGCTGACATTGCAACATTTCTGTTTAAGTGCCACCCACATGTGACACCTACCTGTGACGTTTCTAGAGCACACCAGTTACGCCTAGTCCACGCCTTCTGATTACGTACTAGTAACACGTGGATGCTGTTATCTTGTCTTCTCTCAGCTGTTACGCCTACTATATTGCTTCCTATGATGTAAATTAAGTATATAAGCTATGTACTGTCAATAAAACATTGCTCTATCCCTTCCTGAACCCTGTGTGGTTGCAGGAACATGATATCCAGTTCCGGAACGATTCCTTTTTAAGGAATAAAACCCCTAAGAACTCTAACACCACGGACTCTGTTTTCTTTCTTTCCAATTGAGTTATTATTGATTGAGTACTTACCTGCATAGAAATTAAGATGGTAAATTAAATATTTACGACAATGCCCAGATACCCTCCGGCACCTTGGTCTTGCAAGCCTCCGCTCCCGGCACCAGCTTACTGAAGCGCTGCCACTGCGAACGAGATAACACATCCGCAATTTCATTACTTACGCCAGGCACATGTTGCTTGCAGAACAGCACATTAAAACGCAAACACAGCAGCATGAAACTTCGCAGCATGCACAGCACTCGCAGATCCTTTGCTTTGTGATTGTTCACCAGGACCACGACTGTCATGTTGTCAACGTGGAACAACACCGACCTGTTCTGGAATTCCGGGCCCCATACCAACAGCGCCACCAACAGCAGAAAGAATTCCGAGAACGCAATGCTCCTGCCCTGGCGCAGCCAGTGAGCCGGCCACTGTCCGCATACCAGCGGCCGTCCCAGAAAATCCCGAAACCTGCCGCTCCTGCCGCATCAGAGTAGAGTTGTACCTGCCACCCCATCCTGTCCTGCGCAAAATCCAAGGAGACACCATTGAAGTCTTCCAGAAACACCAACCAGACCCGCAAGTCAGACCGCACTCCCAGCATGAACCTGACCCTGTGGTGAGGGAGAACCGATCCCGACATGGCCATGCCGAGGTGCCTACAAAACGACCTCCCGGCCCTCACCACTCTGCATGCAAAGTTCAATAGACCCAGCAAACGCTGCACAGACCTCAACTCAATCTTACGTGCCACGAGCACCTGTCTCAAAACCTCCTGCATCTCAGCCACCTTCTGCAACGGCAACCACGCCTGCCAAGCCACCGAGTCCAATTCGATTCCCAAAAAGGTGAGACAGAAACTAGGACCTTCCGTCTTCTCCGGCGCCAAAGGCACCCCAAACTCCTGCGCCATCTGCTGAAATTGGCCCAAGGCCGTACCACAGTCTCCCGTCTTTCCCACTCCAACAAACAAGAAATCATCCAAGTAGTGAGACACCAGCCGGTGCCCACTGCGGACCACGAAAGCCCACTGCAAAAAGGAACTGAAGATCTCGAAGAGCGCGCAAGAAACCGCACAACCCATTGGCAACACCTAGTCCACGAAAATGGCCCCATCAAACTGCATCCACAAAAAGGAAAAATCCGCTGGATGAATGGGAAGGAGGCGAAAGGCCGACTTGATGTCACACTTGGCTAACTCCGCACCCTCCCGCAGGCCGGCACCAAACCGATGGCATCATCCACCGACGCATACAAGACCCTGGAGTCCTCCTCCGCGAGGAAGTCATTCACCGAACCTCCCTTCGGCCACGATAGTTGATGGATCAACCTGAACTCCCCCGGCTCCTTCTTGGGCAACACGCCCAGAGGGGAGACCATGAGATCCGACATCGGCCACTCATCGAACGGACCCGTGATCCTGCCTTCCAAAACCTCCTTCTTCAATTTGCGCGCTACCACCTCCGGCAATTCTTTTGCCGACCGCAAGTTCTCAGCCCAACGCTGCCCCCTCGGCCCCGGATAGCCAAACCGAAAACCCTCCACAAACCCCCAGTACAGTCTCACCGCAGCCTCTCTATCAGGAGAGCGGGAGAGCCATGAACCCATGGCCTCCATCCTAACCGGAGTATGGGCCCTGCGGTCCAGCCTGTCCCCTGCCTCTTGCAATCTTCCACTGCTCTGAGGGTGTAGCCAGCTTGAGGCATTGCATGACCGCGTGACGTCCCCCGCACTTGGAACACTCATGTTTGATTTTACAGGAAGGCCGATTGCAGAATCCCTTATTGAAGCCCCAGCAGGCCCCAGTGGATCCCGGCTTGTACTGCTGTCCGGCTGCTCCTGACCACACCGCCTGAGCTCCGTGCCCTCCGGCAACCCCCGACCCACCCACGCCAGATTGGGCGGGCGCGACTGAAAAGACCGATAGGCGACCGGAAGACCACTGGCCGTATGTGTAGAAGCCGCCGCCTGCGTCAATGACATCCACTGAACCCAGAGTTCTTGGTCAATGTCCAACCACGGCTTGTCCTGGTTAACACTAATACTGGCCCTGAACTCCTCGTCATAGCTCAACCAGGCAAAACCCCCGAAATGCAACTGCGCCTTCCTAATCACGTCCATATACTTAAATAGCGCAATCGCCCGATCCGCGTGCTTCTCACAATAGATACTCGCATAGATCAAAAAGGCCGACGTCCAATTTTCCATCGTCACCGGCACTCTCTCGGCCGCATGGTCAACTCCCACTCTTCCTCCTTCGACCCCTCCTTCACCTGAAACTCCCTGTGCAAGAGTTTAAAAACAGCAACGTATTCATGCTTCCAAATCCGTGCCTTCGTCTTCTCAGATAAATGAGACTTAAGAGGCATCGCCATACCCATGTACGGCAATTTCTTCCGTGCTTTCTCAACCCCATCATCCTTTCCCCCATTGTCCTCCATCTTATCCGTCTGTGCACTAGCCGTCACGACCTGTTTCTTACCATCCATCTCCACCTGAGGCCCCAAACTCTCGCACAGACCCATCCCCCACACCCACCGACCGGCAGGCCTTCTTCCTCTGTCTGAAGGACTGGGCTATTCTAAGGCCCAGTGGTGCCAGGGGACAACACCTGAAACCTTCGTGGGTTACCTGTTCTGGTGTACAAATCACAGAGACACGGGACACTTCCTTCGGCGTCAAAGATCAGCGTTTATTTACTGCAGTGATACAGAGAACGCAAGAAGTACACGAAGTGTAGGTTCTGAGAGACTGCTTCGAATTGCAAAAGTGGATCGTTCCTTTTATACACCTTTTCGTCATTGCACAACATGGTGAACAAAAGGTTACAACTCAGTTCCCACAGAAAACTTCAAAAGGGTTGCATTCATGTTTTCAGAAGCCCAGAATATAATTACAGTAGCATCGCCGGTTCCCAACTGTAAAATCACGTTATCTCCACATTAAGCACATTCCATTCTGGCTGTAAGTGAGTTAAGAGAAGGGACAGAAACAGGTGCAAGGAAGACAAAGACAGACAACAGATTGAAAAGAGTGTAGGGGGCAATATCGGAAGCGTGATCGCAGGATCAAAGGATCCAAACCTAATGCATGCACGGCTGAAACAATAGACCGGCACGACAAGATGGGCCTTGAGCGGAGCCATCTGCCTTTGCCGTGTCATCCCCCTCGTCATAAAGACACACTCAAAGGGATATGCGTCTTCCGCAAGAGCTTGGGAAACCCAGGGTCATGAAGCGGATATTGTCCGTTCGCCGGCTACGTGAGGGCAAGAAACAAAATGGATGCCGTATCAAAAATGGAACCCGTGGGTTCAAATGGAGAAACCCACGTTTAAGATGAATGCTGCAAAGTAGAGTAGCGAAAACGCGTACACCCACTAAACTCGCATTTGCGGTTCGTAGATACCGAACTCGTCCATATTCACACAGGCCCAAAACGTCATTACGATTCTCACGGAAACTCAGACGCTCCTTTTGCCCTCATGTAGGCAAGCACTAGTCGATATCAGAATCGATTTCGATATTCATCAGATCGTTTAGTTGTTGCTGGAACATCATTCTATCCATCAATGTCTCTTTGGTAACAGATGGCCGTCTTATACACGTTGTAGCACAGAGGCCACATAAGGCTGGACCACACTGTACACAAAGACAACACGTGAACAGAAACGTCACAACAACCCCTACAATCATCAGAATCTTCCAACCCCAAGTCGATATCAGACCCCAAAACCATCCTAGAAGCGTCCAATTACCTTCATCCACGTGTATGGACTCGGAGATTTTATGCAACTTCGAGATGGCTTGATATACAGTTGGAGCGTTATCAGAAATGAAAATACAGCAGCTCGAATGGATCACCTTGCACACACCACCTCTATCTGCGAGAACGACGTCTAGAACCATACGGTTCTGCAACGTCATAAGTCTATCCGCCTGAAGCTCTGCTGTCAGATTACCAAGAGCACTTGCAGTTATGTTAGCAGTCGATTCTACCACACGAGTCAACTGTCTCAGGTTCCTACTATTAACCATAGGTCCCCAAAACGGCAGGAAACCCTTAAAGAAGTCTCCTGCTTCTTGACCGGCAGTGTCCTCTTCGCTAATAACGCCTCTCACAACTCTAATCTTGTGATAGTCTGAGGCAACTGTAAAAGTCGGTGGCAAAAGATTCGCAATATAACAGGTGCCCGAGAAGTCACGGGGCAACCAAGTATATGCGCGATCATAACATACAAAATAGGTACCCTTGGCAGTCAGGAAAACAGGGGAAGAGAGCATTGATAAAACATACGTTTCAGTACAAGCACTCTTCCCAAGCTGAGCTCTCGGATTTCGACCAAGACTCGCAAGCAGAAACGACCAAGGTGGGGTACGATCCAGATCGGAGACGAGCTCTTAAGCTGTCTATCACCTACTGACATACTATACTCAGCCTCACTCAGATCCTTGTATGCTCGCACCTCTTCCTCTGGAATAAGCGATGCATCAAAAATATCTCTATCTAAGTCAGCAATCGCTATTGCTAAAGACTTGTGGTACGGGCCGGGACCAAGGTCTGCAGAGCGTGGCTCTCGACGGGGGTAGGAATCTAGTGCACTACAGAACATAGTTTGGAATGCCCGAGCTGACCCCTGGGCGCTGTAAGGAAGAAACAAATACGGAATCCCCTTATCCATGGTATGTGGCATTAACCCACACACCCAACAGTTGGTAGTATTCATCACCAATTGGTGTTGATGAAGAAGTTGGACAAAGGAGTTGTTCATAAATTCCGCACGTCTAACCTGTTCATGTTGGGGCAGAAGATGAAAGGAATGTGGAGAAATAGTGGGAACAGAATTCAGATCTGGAGAAGGAGAAGTAGGTAAAGTGGAAGGCAATAACGACTGAATTCCAAAATACACTCCACTCACCAATAGCATAGAAACAGTCAGGAACAGCATGAAAACCTGAAACAAAAAACATTTTGTTCGCAAAACCTTATGTAGTTTAGATCTTGACGCCGACATCCTCTCTACTTCCGACAGCTTAGAGAACTCCATCCTCTAAAAACCGTCCGTATCGTTCTTGACGCACTTCGTTCTGAGTAGCGATTATCAATTCCCAGGAGTTCCGAGGAATCGACAAAAGTAACCGACCTAGTGTCAGGAACCTGCTAAACAGAAGGAAGTACCCGCACGGCCCTACGGTCAACCCGGATGATAGGTTTTAATCAAATAAACATTCAAATTAATATGAATCTCCTAGCTGCACAGAAGAGAAATACATGTGATGTATGAAACAAGAATAAAAAAAAAAAAGCTCAAAATCAATGAAAGAATGCAAACTTTCGTAGTGTTCGTAGCAACAGTGAGGGGGTAATGTAAAATTTAAAAAACAAAAATGAATTCTTTATTAGTCTTTGTCACGCGATCGAAGAAAGTATCGACTTTTTCCAGGCCGAGTTTGCTCTTCAAACAACGGTTCAGATGACAAAACAGTGTTTGATCGTTCAGGTGACAATTCAGAACTCGAATTCTCCAATGCTGACGAAGGTACAGTTCCAGATGATTCAACAAGTGTGTCTGACTGAACTGAATCGTTCTCTACAGGTTGAGCATCACTGAATGGCACGTAACGTAGAAGGGCCTCAGTCCCCGTTGGGGCAACCGCTGCTTTCACCCAGTTATCTGCTGGCCAAGGAAGTGGAATTTTCTTTGTATGGCTGGCATGCACCCAGTGCTTCCGGCCTTCCAACCGAACTACAGTCCTTGTTGCCAGCAGAACCTGGTAGGGTCCCCACAAATCTTGGCTCGAGATTACGCTCTCTCCCAAAATTTCGGGTAACGACCCAGTCACCAGGTTGGAGACGATGTCCAGGACCTTCTGTTTGTGCCGGCAGAGCTTCAAAAACCTGTTGATGAATCAAACTCAATTTAGCAGTCAGATCATAAAGATAGTCAATCAACATTGGATATTCGAGACTGTCAAATGCCTTAGGCCTCGGAACTCCCCAAATGTTCGCAGGACGGCCGAACACAATCTCATATGGGCTAAGCCCTACTCGAGAGTGCACAGTCGCCCTGGTCGATAAGAGAGCTAGAGGCAGTGCATCAGGCCAAGACAAACCAGTCGTGGCTTGAATTTTGGCAAGTTTCAGTTTCAGAGTACCATTGTACCCTTCCACTAAACCCGCTGATTGAGGATGATTGGCGTTATGGAATTTCTGACGTATTCCAAGGCCCTTACACACACTCTTCATCACACTTCCCACAAACTCACTTCCGTTATCCGACCATACGATCCGTGGCATTCCATACCGAGGAAAGTTTTCCTTCAGTAGAACTTTTGCTGTGGACAGGGCAGTATTATCCTTAAGAGGGTAGACCTCGATCCATCTGGAGAACGCGCAAACCACAACCAAAACATATTTCAGGTTATTGCATCTCTCCATATGGATGAAGTCCAACTGGATAACTTCAAAGGGACATGTAGGAGGAGCAAAATGACCAGGTGGAGTGGGGGTGCCCTTGCCAGGATTATACATCATACATACCATACAGTTCTTAACCACTCTCTCAGCACACTTAGCAATCCCATCATTCTTCCATACAGGAGACAACAACTTACATATACCTTTCGCGCTAATATGTGACATGCCGTGAGCCATAGTAACAACGGCAAGCACATACGCATCCGGTAGCATCCATCTCTGACATTCTGACAAATCAACCCAACATCCATTCACATCTAACTTTCCCGTACTTTCCCTCCACTTGGTCTTTTCAGTTTCGGTGGCCTCATTCTGAATCGCTTTCACACTCTCAACAGTGTCCTCACACATACCAGTCTCCGTCGGCCACCTTACTGAACTCGTAACGTACATTCGAGTTGCAAGATTCTTAGCCGTTTCTTTAGCAATCTCATCCGCAAACGCATTACCACGACCAACATCATCTGTAATCTTTCAATGCGCACTACATTTAATGATTGCCACCTGCTTAGGCAATGTTAGTGCGTCCAAAAGATCGTTCACGAGCTGTCCGTGTTGGATCTTCGTACCATGAGATGTCATAAATCCTCTTTCTCTCCACAATCGACCAAAGCTGTGCGCTATGCCAAATGCATACTGACTGTCAGTAAACACATTCACTCGCTTCCCTTTAGACAAAACACACGCTCTCGTTAACGCAATCAACTCTGCCGCTTGCGCTGAATTCTGACTCAATCTTGCAGTTTCCACAACCGTACTCAACGTTACTACAGCATACGCGGTCGTCACATCACCATTCGGCAACTTGAAGCATGAACCATCAACATACAAAGTACCATCAGGATCTATCAATGGAGTGTTTTTCAGGTCAACACGACCCTTCGTCTCTTCTTCAGTTCTTAGATAACAGTCATGTGGTGCTACATCACCTGATTCCACATTAATCGGCAACAATGTCGCTGGATTCAGCACATTACAACGCTTGATCTGTATATGACTTGCCAAAAGTGTCAACTCATAACCGGACAACCTTGCGCTCGTCAAGTGTTGAGTTTTCGTTCGATTCAAGAGAGTGTCAACTGCATGCGGAACCATCACTGTGAGCATATTATCCATGACCAGACCTGCGGACTGTCGAATGGACACCGCAGCTGCCGCTGTCGCTCTCAAACAACTCGGCAACGCTCTAGCTACCGGGTCTAAGGTCGAGGAAAAATATGCACATTGACGCTGCTTACCACCAAATTGTTGCGTCAAGACACTCAACGCACAACCTTCCCTTTCGTGAACTTATAGTGTAAACGGCTTACTGTAATCAGGAGTACCTAACACAGGAGCCGAGCACAGTGCATCACGCAGTTCAGAAAAACTTTTCTGACATTCTTCGGTCCATGGCAAAGGAGTCGAAACATCCTTACACGTGAGAGCTACCAATGGCTTCGCTAACAATGAAAAGTTTGGAATCCATTGTCTGCAGTATGACGTAATACCTAGAAAGGCACGTACATCTCTCTGAGTTGTTGGCACAGTCATTCGAGCAATTGCTGCAATTCTTTCTGGGGTCAACCTTCTTCCCTCCTTTGACAATAAGTGACCTAAATAGGTTACTTCTTGACAACAATATTGTAGCTTAGAAGGTGACACCCTATGATGTAAGTCACATAGATGCTGTAACAGCGATACTGTAGCAGTTTTGCAAATCTGCTCAGTGTCAGCAGCCACTAACAGATCATCAATGTACTGAATCAAGGCCGCACCAGCCGGTAACACGAACGCATCAAGTTGACTCTTAAGGGCTTGACTGTAGATCGATGGACTCTCACAGTAGCCCTGAGGTGCGCATTTAAACCTAAAGCTGCGACCACCTAAAGAGAAGCCGAATAGATCTCTGCTTTCCTCAGCAATCGGAATCCTAAAGAAAGCATTCTTCAGATCGATTACCGAGAACCAAGAGGCAGAGGCTGGAATCAGGGTCAGTAAAGCTGTAATGTCAGGCACCACGGGAAACTGTGGGATCACGATTTTATTGACTTCTCTCAAGTCAATAACAAAACGGTACACAGGAGGCTTAGATGAGTCAGTTCGTTTCAAAATAGGTAACACCGGACTATTGCACACGTTTCCCCAAGTTTCCTCGATAACATCCTTTTTGATCAAATCATAAATGATCGCTAATAGCGCTCGCTCTCCATCAAGGGAGATACGATACTGGGGAATGCGTGGTAATCGCACATTCAACTTCAATTGGACAACATAAGGTGGTATATCCAATAGGCCCACATCATTTGGATCCGTTGCCCACAAAGACTCAGGAAGGGAACTCAATTCCGGTGGGAGCTTATCAGTTGACAAGTACATAGGAGAGATTACTCTCTGACCTAGTGTAAGCTCCACTCCCGCAGGAGAGCAATACAGAGTCGCATATAACCGCTTCAGCAAATCCAGGCCCAAAAGATTCTCACCACAACCAGTAGTTAAAATCAAAGGAGCCTCTAGCTTACGTGGCCTGATCGTAAGGGACAAAGGGCTAGAAACTGGATTGCTAACCGGGCGCCAGAGAATCCAACGGAAACATTTGTTAAGCCAGACAAAGGTGCGCCAGAGAGTTTCGAATGCATGATAGAACTTTTTGCTGCACCAGTGTCCAACAGAAAAGGCTCAACTACGCCTGATGTGGCAACTGCGACGTAAGGCCCTCTCTGATCAACCGGAACTGATACTACTCCCTCTCTTTGTCTATGGCTGTCCTGGTATTTACCGTCGGCATCAATGTCATGCTCGACGTAATAGTCGTCCACATGATACTGTGCAGATCTACCAGACGATGAATCGCGCTGATCAAAACAATTGTTAGAATCCGATGAAGAAGTAGAACATTCGTTTTGATTTTGAGAGGTGCCACGACCTCTGCCCCGAGACGCCTGTTGAGGACCATTACGACCTCCTCGAGCCGAAACACCATTATTTCGGTCACGTAAAACAGGACAATTAAACTTCAAATGGCCCTCACCCCTACAATATGTGCATTGATTATACCCAAGCATAGATCTGGGTGTACAAGAGTCAGAACGCGACTGTGACCTAGAAGACTGCGACTGTGATCGATTTTGCTGTTGTGAGTCATTTTGATTCGAGCGCGGAGGATACGCTTGCTGCAACAAGACCTTAGTTTTAAGCTCCTTTGTTTTCTTATCTGCACGATCATTTTCTTCTTTTTCTCAATTTTCATAATATTGAGCCATTGCTAATATTTGAGCAGTGGTTGAAACAGCCCATGAACTTTCAGAATTCTTCAATTTGGTGCATAGCTCAGGCAATAAATTTAACACAAATTTATCAACAAACAACCGCTGGCCTCCCTCAGTGCTCATATCCTGACCACTATGATCGATAAATGCCTCCTCAAATCTAGTAAAGAAATCAGAGACACTCTCATCTTTCTTTTGTTTGCAAGCAGACAATTTATCCCAGTGGACCCTCATTGCTGGCATAAGTGTCTTCATGAGCGTAATGATCCTTTGGGGCAGAGCCGTAATTATCTGTTCAGGCTTAGCCCCACCAATTTACCGTCCGTCAGCCGCTACAAGAGCAGCCCAATCACCGCCTAACTCAGCTGCGTGATTCTCTTGACGGATTTTCGCCCAAATCGGTTGCGGTACTACGTTACTGAACAACATGTCAATATCGGCGAGGTTCATAACAGTAGCATCCACAAGTTGGGATAACTCCTTATAATAACCTGCCGGATTTTTACGGGGGTCAGGCAAAGATTGTTTCACCTGCAAAACTTCCGATCGCTTCCATGGGAGGTGTATCCACACTCTCTGGAAGTGTGGCAAAATGGGAGGAACTTGAGCAGCATCACCCGGCATCCACACTGGGGGAACTTCTCGCATGGGATACTGATCAGCTTGTGCTTTCGAATCATCGGAATCGTCATCAAACAACACTTGAGTATGCACTGTAGATCTAAAAGCTAACAGACGCTCTAATGCACGTCGTACATCACCGCCTACAATCATACCGTTCGAAAACTGATTCTGAAGTTCAGTCATATCGGGCGGTACATTATCTACCTCATCATTATCCCACTCTTCTCGCAAGGATTTACACATTTCCTCGAACACAAATCTTCGTGTGGGCTCATTGAACTGAGAAAACGTATCAAGCACTATGCGCGGAGTGTATTTAGCAGGATGTCTAATCCACCTGCGCGCCATAGTGATTAATGTCGCACTCTCCCTACCTCCAGGCATTTGGCTTCGTCTCTCAGAGACATCGGACCCAAGTATCGGTCCGAAAAGTGGAGAATAGAGATTAGCAACAGCATTAGGTATACGACTACGAACAGAAGGAGAAGAGGAGAGAAGTACAGGGGCAACAACATGAGGACTGAACGTAGGAGCAGTAGGAGTAGCCAAGATAGCAGAAGTAGCAGGAACAATAGACTGAGGAGGTATAGGCAATGGAGCAGTAGGAAGAAGGGCAGGTAAGGGAACAGGGACAAGTGGAGGAACAAGAGGATTCGGAGGAACAGGACCAATGACAGGCTGACCAGCAGCCGCCGGAACAACAGGTGGAGGAACAGGAGGAACCACAGGGGCTGTAGTACCCTGTGCATAAGGAGGTGGTGATTTTAATAAATAGGATAACAAAGAATCCTCTGTCGATTCCTCTCCCTTCTTATCAGAATTTGACGGTAAAACCGGATAACATTTATCCACCGCCATACGATGCAATCTAGTAAAAACGTCCTTTTCCTTCTCGTCTCTGTCTCGCTGATATTGTTCTGCACTTTGCATCATTGTAATGATACCGTCTCTTTTATTTTTCTTTATCTGCTTGATTTCTTTCTGCTTGGCCTCTTTACGCCATAACCGAAAAGAATCAAACATGGCCGGCCTAGTTTTCTTTTTAAACAATTTTGATTCGAGATTATCTAAAATCTCAGTTTCAAAACTACCATGGGGTGGCCAACTAAGGACACCATCTTTTTTAGTATAACGGATCCAATATTCATTATATACGATAGGGCCCACTGCGTGTCGACTATAGAGCTCATAAATTGGAGTTCCAACTGGAGGTATCGGACATGAGTCCTCCAACCGGGAATCCGTGCTGCAACATTTAAGGAAACCAAACAAAGTACTGCGGCCAGACATCGTGCACACTGACCGAGTTTACAAACTTCAAGGGTTATCGAATTACGATGTCCTCGCAAAAATACGAGACCCCCGGTTTTTGGCAATTGCAATCGTCAAATAAAAATCCAACAACTAAGAACCAACAACTAAGAACCACAAATGCAATGGAACCATGCAAAACAACCAAGTTTCAACAACAACAACCAAGGATTCTGGGAGCGACCCACAAATACTTAACTGAGAGAACAATGGCGTCAGCAGGAAGGCCCATCTATCGTCTCGCCGTACAAAGGACTACGCCAGGCGCTAAAACAGGTCGATAGTCAGGGCATCAGTCCGTCACAGCCGTCAGGAGGCGGGAATCTTCACGGGAAAAGTCTTCGGACCACTTATTTCGACAACAGGATCGATGAAGCGGGGTGCACCTTCCCTCGGAGATTTCACACGAAGTTCCTCACGATCGTCAGGCTTTGGACCGGTACCGCTGATGTCGCCCTACGTTGGGCGCCAACTGAAGGACTGGGCTATTCTAAGGCCCAGCGGTGCCAGGGGACAACACCTGAAACCTTACCTGTTCTGGCGTACAAATCACAGAGACATGGGACACTTCCTTCGGCGTCAAAGATCAGCGTTTATTTACTGCAGGGATACAGAGATCGCAAGAAGTACACAAAGTGTAGGTTCTGAGAGACTGCTTCGAATTGCAAAAGTGGATCGCTCCTTTTATACACATTTTCGTCATTGCACAACATGGTGAACAAAAGGTTACAACTCAGTTCCCACAGAAAACTTCAAAAGGGTTGCATTCATGTTTTCAGAAGCCCGGAACATAATTACAGTAGCATCGCCGGTTCCCAACTGTAAAAGCACGTTATCTCCACATTAAGCACATTCCATTCTGGCTGTAAGCGAGTTAAGAGAAGGGACAGAAACAGGTGCAAGGAAGACAAAGACAGACAACAGATTGAAAAGAGTGTAAGGGGCAATATCTGAAGCGTGATCGCAGGATCAAAGGATCCAAGCCTAATGCATGCACGGCTGAAACAATAGACCGGCACGACAGGATGGGCCTTGAGCGGAGCCATCTGCCTTTGCCGTGTCATCCCCTCGTCATAAAGACACACTCAAAGGGATATGCGTCTTCCGCAAGAGCTTGGGAAACCCAGGGTCATGAAGCGGACATTGTCCGTTCGCCGGCTACGTGAGGGCAAGAAACAAAATGGATGCCGTATCAAAAATGGAACCCGTGGGTCCAAATGGAGAAACCCACGTTTAAGACGAATGCTGCAAAGTAGAGTAGCGAAAACGCGTACACCCACTAAACTCGCATTTGCGGTTCGTAGATACCGAACTCGTCCATATTCACACAGGCCCAAAACACGTCATTACGATTCTCACGGAACCTCACGTCCTTTCGCCCCATCTCCCCAAGCGTCCCACCAGGCGCCCTCACCTGATAGAGTTGCAGGGGCGTCCTGTTCAGTCCTCCGTGTGTCCGCCGGCTTCACAGCCTTTCTGCTGGCCCGACTGGTGCCATCCCGTGCCTCCGGGAAAACTCCCGGCTGGCCCATTGCCACTCTACCCTTCCCCCAACTCTCAACCTCTCGCACCTCGCCTTCCTCCAACTCATCCTCCTCATCCTCATAGTCCAACACCTTATCCTCCATCAACTCCCGCACCTCAATCGCCACTCTCTTAGCACCTTTCCCTTTCACTCCAGGCACAAACTCGCACTCCAACATCGCCGGTGCCCGCTCCCTCGGTGGAGGGCAGGCCACTGCGGACCCCCCTGCTGCTTCGTCCCGGCGTTTGGAGGCCATCTTGCCCCCGCCGGCCCACCCCGGCCTCTGCCAGCTGTACCTGCCGGCCTGTACCCCCCCTGAGCCGTATGCGCCCGGGGAGGCCCCAGTTCCACCAGGTTTCTGAGCCGCCAAGGCAGGCCCTGACCCCTCTACCCAGACCCACTCCCCAACGGCCCCAGGAACCCCTACATCCGGGCCTGCGTCAGACCTCCCCCCACGAGCAGGTCTGGGGCCCCTTTGCCCCCAGGCACCCCACCCATCTTCGCCTCCCTTCTAAGCATGCGGCGACCGCCGCGGAAACCCCAGCTGAAGCGGCCTTATGTGGTCGGGTCATCCCGACCCATGCCTGCTCTAAAACGCCGGGCTGGAGGAGGTCGGCCCTCTCAGCCCGGCCCAGTATCTGTAGGGCTGCCCGCACCGCCTCGGCATCGGGCGTTGCCAAGACGACACACTCTGCTTCGCCTACGCTTCTTTTTTTTAAGAACCTGCTCGAGCCGCACACCAGGGCACCAGTGGCGACGCACTCCACCAAAAATTCACTCCCCGCCTACACTAACTACCAAAAATACCACTGAAAAAAACTAGCCTAATCCCTGAGGCACTGGGGACAGGAAGAGGAAGTCCTTCCCCGCTTGTCCCCTTAAGTAACTTCCTAACCCCCCACCCCCTAAATAACTTCCTGCCCACCCGTCCTATCGCGCGAACACCCCGGGGAAAAGACTGGTCTGCCGACCTGCTTTCCCCGGGAGCCGCATTGGGAGCAGCAGGTGAGCCGCTGCGGACAAGATAAGGGAGCCCACCCCACATATAAGGAGTAAAGTGAACACTGTCTCTTGGCGGAGCTACGAAGCTTCAACGCAGAGACCCTTGCCCAACCCATGCAGCGCATGAACTGAGTGAGACGGCTGTGGGGGGGTGATAGTGACCGCAGCCGAAGCCTGCGCACTGCAGCCTCGCTTCCTGCCAGCCAGAACAGAAAATAGATGTCCCACCGGGGGCTGGGAGGAGGAGGGGCTGTCTAGCATGAAGGTCCCTGCGGTGTGAAGGCATTGAGAGCAGTAGTAGACACCAGTGCCACGCCCGCAGGAAGAACGTGTGCATGGCTGGCGAGCACACAGCGACCAGGCCGCGCCAGCGTGAGGCTTGTGTGCAGCGCAGCCTGGTAGAACGAGACTACAAGAGAGCGGCAAGCACGACCGCAAATGTATGGGGGCAATGAAACGAGGCATCGTTGGCACCAAGGAAAAGGGGAGCACTTACCTTCCCTCTTACAGCTCACCCCACACAGGAAGCATGGAGGTCACTGTCGAAGACTGGTCACCCGAAGACCATCAGAGGAAGGCATAGAATCTGAGTCTTGGCGGCGAGAACATCTAGATAGAGACACTACCCTCTGCGACTACATGAGCGACTTAGCTGCGAATCCTGTTGGCAGTTCCTCAGCGACGCCTTTGTGCAGCTTACACAAAGCCCGCATAGGCCACACGGTCCCATAGCAGCCCGGCAGGAAGGCCCTCCAGGAGGCTCCAGTGAGAAGGGGAGTCCTGACAAAAGAAGCATGTCGATGTTGCTTGGCAGTAAGGAGGGAGGAAGAACATCAAGCATGCCGCCTCCAAGGAAAGGTCTTGCTCACAGAGATCTTCCAGAGTGTATTTCACCACAGCTCCAAATGCACCGACACTGAAACCTTGTACATAGACTCTAACGCGGCGTCACCAGGCCAATCCAAAGAACATCGCCAAGGCAGGTAAAAGCATCCTGACCGTGCGGTCTAAAGCTCCAGCGCTGCCTGGCTGATGGCCTGAAGATATTCATGTGGTGTTATATGTTGTTTATTTGTTTTCCTTCAGTTTGGACTTTTGTTTGTTTCTTTTCATTAAAGGTTGGGAGGGATATAGAATCCGGCTGGATACATTCTAGTATCCACTGATGAAGTAATTCACACAATTCACCCACCCACCACAGGCGTCACCAATCAGGTGACCCTGTTAATAAAAGGGGCCGAGCTCACGTGCCCTGGGCCAGTTATCACACTATACTGCTGAGTGTCTGTGTCCGTCCTTCCTCACCATGAGGGCCTGAGGCCCAACATTACATCACTTTCTGTCGTGTTGGAGACAACAAATGTCAGAGATGCCTATGCAGTCTCCATAAGACAGTTCAGTTGGCCCTATGCAAAACGAAGCTCAGTTTGTCCATTAACAGCCCCTGCCCCCATTCTCATCTTATCTATAGCGAACCAGCCTGGAGGCTTTTGCTAAATTCGGAACCACTGTTTAACAGCAATACAGGTTTTCAATTACATAAGTGGATGAAAAATAATAATAGAGGAGGCCTTACAAAGCAGATTTATTCCCCAGAATGTGGATATCAATACATTAAACAGTAGATCCCCTTGTCAGGTTTGCAAAGTAATGTGGTGATCAATGCTTTAGAAAGTACATTATATGGGAGCTCATGTAGCACATTGTAGAGCTATTTCCCCAGTCAACGCGCTAGACAAGAAACCTCTCAGCAGGATGCATTGAGATATGTAACTCAATATATAAGCAGCAGATCCATCCCCCGGACTGTAAAGAAAAAGGCCATAAATGATCACATTCTTCAAGGAGTTGGTAAAGTATTAATGTTTTGTGACTGGAATTCAGTTGGAAAACATGAATACATCCGATTTAGATTCAATATTAAGAAGGGATACCCGAAACACACCCTTCCCAATACGGAATCAGAACTTGTGCTTTGAACATATTTAAGCGGTACAAAAGGGGGTGGTGATGGACGGAGCATCTGAATCAATCAAACACTCAAACCCAGTCAAAAGATCTGGGTTTAATCCATCACCGTTCTTTAGCCCACTCTGCCACCCCGGTTCAGACAAGGCTATATGCAAGTCAGTCTGACCCTGTGTCTCATGAGAACAGTCCAGCCCGAACTGCCAAGCCATGTCTTCCCTGGACCAGAAACAAACTTCCGAGGACCGGTCTCTGGCATTCCAGCCGTCTTCAGCCCGGCTTGCTTGAATACAGTGGCAAAGTGAGCAAGGGACTCACGTCTGAGCATACCCTGCCACACTTATGGCTGCCAAAAGCGGTACAAAAGGGGTGGTGATGGACGGAGCATCTGAGTCAACCAAACACTCACACCCAGTCGAAAGTGTTAGTATCTGGGGCTAGTCCTCTCTCAGTGACCATGTACTGACATCACATGACCTGCCGGCAGTGGGATAAAGGCTAGTCCCACCTTTACCTCTTTGCTTGATATTGCCATTGTGTGGGTTCCTGTTCCCTGGTTTCCTGGTTGCTGTTTGCTGGCTGGTTACCTGCTGCCTTTGGATTTTCCCTCATATTACTCACGGGCTCGTGAGACTACATTTTTTCCTGCCTTTGACTCCCCTGACTTGTTTCCTTTCCCCGCCTTAGTTAGACAGTTTTATATGTCCCGTTTTCTGTTTCCCCTTCCTCCCTTGTCCCTTGTATTTTTGCCGCCAGTATTCGTTATTGGGCTTAGGTGTTCGGGAGCTCCCGTTCACTTACGTTTTTCTGGTGTCTTTTAGCCCAAGTCGGAGGTGGTTGTGAGGAGGAGACGCGATGGTGTTTTCGGAGCGTTATGCTTCGTTTCTTCGCGTTCTCACCTAAACGCCTCTTTGCTTCGTTGTGCGCGGAAGTGACGTTTTGGGTCATTCCGCGAAAGGGCTTTGTTTACAAATACTGGATCACTCGGTATTTCGATTGAAATACTACCCGTCCCTTTCCCTTTGCTGTTTATAGATAAGACTGAGGGTTTTTTTCTGGCACATGTCGACCATAGACACATGTCCTTTTTCCCCTAACCATTTCCCAATTACACAAAGGACACAGTACAAGTAAACTTCTGGTTCTTTCCTAAGTTCAAGAGACATTATCTTGGATTGCCTTTTTTTTACATCTGTTGCCCAGTGTCTTCACGAAGCTGAACCTGCACTATCCACTGGTAAGAGTCATTGTGATTGTTGTGGCAGGACATGGTTGCTGTTCCTGGGGTAGTGAAGTTTGGTACATATAATGTGAAGTGTGTGCCTTTTTGTTTTACATAGGTGCAGAAGTGTGGAGGAGGGAGCTGTGTCCTATTGTTCTATGAGGGTGGAGGACTTGGTGTCTCTTCGAAATACCACCCTCTTTTCAGGTTCATTGGCACACTCATAGTTGTTGTCTTGTGAGTGGCCAGTGGGCAGGGGAAGTGGATTGGTGCATACTACGTTCCTGCAGTGCACGGGCCGGGTGGAACCCAACTGAATATCAAGCTTACGAAAACTAGCACTGCCCGGACGAGTATGGACAAGGAGGGGAACCCATTAGGTGGGGGCACTGGTGGTCCCTCAATGCAGGACATAATGGGGGCAGTACATACACTGCAGACTCAGGTACAGGACCTACAGCAAGAGAATGTGGGTCTGAAACCAGAACTAGTGGCGGTGAGGGCTAGAGAGCAGTTGCAACACAGGGGGCCGGGTCCGGTTATACAGCCTGCTACCTTTCAGTATGGTGGTGGGACGGGACAAAGTTCTGCTGGCGGTAGTAATCCTATAGCGGTAATGGTGACATCTCCTGTTGCTGTACCTTTAGCACCCCCCTGAGAGGTGTACTGGGGATAGCGACAAATTCGGGATGTTCATGAATCAGTGCCAGCTACAGTTTATGTGTAGACCAAGTGCCTTCCCCGATGACTCTGCGAAGGTCACCTTCACAATATCTTATTTGGCTGGTAACGCTGCTCAGTGGTCTATTCCCTTAGTGGAAAGTGAGGATCGTGTGTTATATAATTATTCGGCATTTAAGGAATTGATGCGGGGTTTGTTCACCAAGCATGCGTTTATGCAGGCGAGCGACGCAGAGCTCTTGAAGCTGCGGCAGGGCAGGCAGGATTTGTTGACTTATATAGCCTCCTTTAATCGGTTGATATCCGAGACTCATTGGCCAACTGAAAAAAGGACATCTCTGTTTTATCAGGGTCTTTGTGAAGAGCTCAAGGACATTGTATCACAGGTGGTGAACCCGCCTGAGGACTGTGCGGCGTTCATTGACCTTGCAGTCAAGTTAAACCATCGTGTATCAGAGCGGCGTGGAGAACGCAGTCAGTTCCAAGCTTCCCGGGGTAGTTATGTGAAAGCTGAGGCAAAGCCGGTGGGGGAGAGTAAAACAGTGCCCAAACCCATGGAAATAGGAGGGGTGAGGGGACCTTTGACCCCGGAAGAGAAAAAGAGGAGGAGAGAGAAAAATATATGTCTATATTGTGGACAGGGAGGTCATTTCACTCGGGAATGTCCTGTGAAGCCGTCAGGCGTAGGGTATGGCAAAAAGGTAGCGTGTATACAGGTGGGTAGTCATACGTTTGAAGAGGTGGAACGGAATAAACAGTATGAGGTTTTGGGAGCCTTAGACCAAGCCCCTAGACATTTTGTTATCAATGCCCATCTGTTACTTTCGGTACAGAATCATGTCCCTGTGTTGGTGTTGCTGGATTCCGGTGCTCCTGGAAATTTCATAGATATTTCTATGGCAGAGAAACTGATGATTCCTTGTCAGTATAAAGATCAACCGGAGCCAGTGAGTGCTATCGATGGGACTGAGTTAACCTCTGGTTGTATCACTCGTCAGACTGCTCCCATACGCTTATTGTGTGAGAATGGGCATTCCGAAGTAGTAGTCTTCGATCTGATTGATGCCCCTTCTTTTGGTTTGGTGTTGGGGGTTCCGTGGTTGCAGAAACCTAACCCTAAGATTGACTGGGTACAGAGACTGGTGACATTAAATTCTGTGCATTGCCTAAAAAATTGTTATAATGAGGCTAGAGAGCGGATTAACCCTTTGTTCTGTGCTGTGGCTGATGTGAGACCTGTCCTGCCACAGTATTCTGCCTTTAAGGATGTTTTTGACAAAGGATGTGCTCAGGGTCTTCCTCCGCATCGGTCTCATGATTGTAAGATCGATTTGGTGCCAGGGGTTCCGCTGCCATGTAGCCGCATATACGCATTGTCAGAACCCGAAGAACTACATCTGAAAGAATACATCGATGAGATGTTGCGTTTGGGTTTCATCCGTCCCTCCTCCTCGCCTGTGTCATCGGCCATATTTTTCTTTCCAAAAAAGGAAGACACATTGAGGGCTTGTGTGGATTATAGAACCTTGAATACGGCTACAGTGAAGAACAGGTACCCTCTTCCACTCATCTCCGTGTTACTGGACCAGCTCTGCAAAGCAATGGTGTTTACCAAATTGGATTTGCGGGGCACCTACCATCTCATTCAGGTTTGACCCGAATATGAGTGGAAGACGGCTTTTAAAACCACATATGGCCTGTTTGAGTACACTGTTATGCCGTTTGGCTTATGTAATGCGCCAGCGGCATTCCAGTTTTTTATCAACGAGGTCCTAAGTGAATATCTAGATCGAACAGTTATCGTCTATTTGGACGATATCCTTGTCTACTCTGAGATCGGGCGGAGCATACTGAACACGTGTTACAAGTGTTACAGAAATTGCAGGAACATCAACTGTATGCTAAATTGGAGAAGTGTCAGTTCAGTACCCCTGAGGTGGAGTTTTTGGGGTTTATAATCTCGGCGGGAGGCATTCGGATGGACCCAAAAAAGATACAGGCCATTGTGACCTGGCCTGTACCGACTACCGTGAAGCAGATTCAGGTGCTCTTAGGCTTTGCCAATTTTTATCGGCGGTTTATATCACTTTTTTCCGATATAGTAGCGCCCATGACCCGCCTCTTGAGGAAGGGTGTCCCCTTTGATTGGACAAGTGAGGCTCAGGACGCTTTCCGATTATTGCTGAAGCAGTTTACATCGGCACCTGATCCTGCCCTGCCGTTCTTTGTTGAAACTGACGCTTCTATGTGTGCGGTGGGTGGGGTGTTATCCAAACGAGATGAAGCCACTGGCCATATGCACCCCATTGCCTTTTTCTCTAAAACCCTGTTGCCGGCGGAACGTAACTACACTGTGGCAGAGAGAGAATTGTTGGCTGTAAAATTAGCTTTTGAAGAATGGCGCCACTATTTATGGGGCGCTCGGCATGTTATTACCATCTACACTGACCACAAAAATCTAGAGTTTTTTCGTTCTGCTAGGGCGTTAACACCTCGTCAGATGCGGTGGGTCCTATTCTTCAATGAATATGACTTCATCATTACATGTAGACCTGCGGCACAGCAGATCAAATCCGATGATCTTTCTCGGATTCATGTTGATCCTAGGGAAGAAGGTTCCATGAGTGAAGGCAGGTCTATGATTGAGGGAGAAAGGATCATAGGGGCTTTGTCTATGGATGACTTTCCTGCATTGGTGCAAGAGCGGCTGAATCAGTTGGATCTGGCTCCTTGGTTGTCGTTGCCCCAGGTTGTAGTAAAGGAGGGCTTAGTGTATCATGAGAGTAGATAGTTTATTCCCCCCGTACTGAGGGAAGCGGTTTTGGAGTGGTGTCATTCCTCTGCCTTGGTGGCACATCCGGGGATACGGAAAACGAAGTACTTGTGTATGAGGTGGTTTTGGTGGGAGTCCATGGCTAGTGATGTTCAGGGATATGTGCGTGCTTGCTCTATATGTGCCATCAGCAAGCCCTCGCACTGTAAGCCCTTTGGGCTTCTGCAACCCTTGGAGGTACCTCCTGCCCCTTGGCACACCATAAGTATGGATTTTGTGACTGATTTACCATCTGTGTCTGGATACACTGCCATTTTGGTGGTGGTGGATTAATTCACAAAAATGGCACATTTTATTCCGCTTGCTAAAATCCCTACGGCAAAAGAGATGGCTGTGGTATTCATGTCCTCGGTTGTGCGGTTACATGGTTTGCCGGCTGTGATAATATCTGACAGGGGAGCTCAGTTCATGTCTCATTTTTGGACTGAGCTTTGTTTGGTGCTCAAGACGGAGATACGAATGTCTTCGGCATACCATCCTCAGTCTGATGGTCAGACTGAGCGAACGAATCAGACTATGGAGCAATATTTAAGGTGTCTTGTTACGTCTTTGTCATGTGATTGGGTGACTGCTTTACAGATAGCGGAGTTTGCCTATAACAACAGTCTGCATTCCGCTTTGGGTATGTGTGGGCTTGGGTGACGGGCGGACCGGAATAACAGGCGGGGAGGCCGAATATAGTGAGCTATGTCTGAGCTTTTTATTCAACAGATGCACAAAGTCACATTGAAGGTAGGGTTGCAGGGTGGATTCCGGGGTTGGTTGGGCTGGTTGCTTTGACTTCTGACCGGGCTCGGTGAGGTGGTTGTGGATCAAGTCCTGCTTCTCCTTGTTCCGCCAGTAGTCTCCTCGGTATGGTACTGGGACTCCTCGGAGGCTTGAAAAAGGAGAGAAGCGTAAGGGCTTTAGTCCGAGCAAACAGTCGGAATGCTTTCACCTACACCCGGGAGTGAGGGGTTACGAAAAACTGCCTGTGAGGAAGGGACGGTAAGGGAAGGTGGAAAAAGGCAAGATCGAGAAGGGGGGGGGGAAAGAGGTGCCAGGTGCTGGGCAGTGCTCGGTCTTATTACAGTGCGCGTGAAAAGACGGTAAATATACAGTGTCTCTGTGTACGTGAATCCTACGCTATATACAACTCTATATACAGGAGAGGGCACTGAGAAAGGGTGACGTGTACTCACGTGCCCCGCCGCAACTCTCGTCCGAGTTGCGGCCGCTCTCCAGCCTCCTCCTGAGGACGCCACCAGTCCTCCGTCCTGACGTCCTCTTCCTCGTCCTCGCCTCGGTCTTGCCGGGATGCGCCGCTCTCTGTCGAGGGTCCGTCGCTTTCCGCTGCCTCCAGCCACGAGTCGGTTGCTCCAAATGCCTCTCCTTCGTCCTCGGGGGCTTTTCTATCTTCTGGCTTGTTGTTTGTCCGATCATTTCCGGGGTCAGGGGCGGGTGCTTCCGGGTCATTAGGGGTCGTCCTGTTTCCGCTTCCGGGATCGCTGGCGAGTGGTTCCGGTCCTCCAAGCTCGGGTGTCGGTACCTGCAGGGGACGAAAAAGAGAAGGAGTCCTGGGTGACCGGGACGTTAATTGACCGGGCACGGGGGACAGGACCCTCGCGCTCGGACATCGCTGTAATGAGGTATGTGCCGCTTCCGCTCCACATCCCCTTTCCCTAGCTGTCTTTCTTGTAGGGGGGTTGGGAGGTGGATATCGGGACAGATAATCAGCATTGCCCTGTTGCAGTCCTTTCCTGTGTAATGTTTTAAACCTAAAGGGTTGTAGGGAGAGAAACCACCGAAGAACTCGGTCGTTGTGGCCCCTATTGCGGGCCATCCATTCCAGAGGGGCATGGTCGGTGTAGAGAATAAATTCCTGCCCCTCCAGGTAGTATCGAAGGCTTTCCACCGCCCACTTGATTGCTAGGGCCTCTTTCTCTACCACTGCATAGTTTACTTCTCTGGGAAAAAGTTTCCTGCTAAGGTATAGTATGGGTCGTTCGACCCCTGTTGAGTCCTTCTGTGAAAGAACAGCCCCCAAGCCCTGATCAGAGGCATCGGTCTGCAGTATGAATGTTTGTGTATAGTCTGGACTGACTAACACCGGCTCTGAAATCAGGGATTGTTTCAATCGTTCAAAGGCGTGTACCACCAGGGGTGAAGGATGTCTGAGTAGTTCTTCTGTTTTCGTGGTTTTCTTCAACAAGTCGGTTAAAGGGGCCGCGGTTTGGGAGAAATTCGGGAAAAATCTCCTGTAATACCCTAATAATACAAGAAAGGCACGAAGTTCCTTCCGGGTTTGAGGGAAGGGGATGGCCTGAATGGCCTTGATCTTATTGTCCTGAGGACGGATGAGTCCTTCCCCTAACAGGTATCCGAGATATTTCACACTCTGTGCCGCTAAGGTGGTCTTGGAGGGGTTGATGGTAAAGCCATTGTTCCCTAGAGAGGTAACTACGGCCCGCAAATGTTGTAGATGCTGCTCCCAACTGTCACTATAAATGACGATGTCGTCCAGGTATGCCCCGGCGTACCTAATATGGGGCTGTAGCACCAAATTCATGGCTCTTTGAAACGTAGCCGGGGCTCCGTGAAGCCCAAAGGGCATCACTTTAAACTGAAACAAGCCCTCAGGGGTGGAGAAGGCGGTCTTGGGTTTGTCAGCTTCTTTGAGGGGGATCTGCCAGTACCCCTTGCAGAGATCAAGGGTGCTTATGTACTTGGCTTTGCCTATGCGTTCCACCATTTCATCTACGCGTGGTAGGGGGTAGGTGTCGAAGGCCGATATTTTATTCACCTCTCTAAAATCTATGCAAAACCTGGTGGACCCATCTGGCTTGGGGACTAGAACAATAGGGGAATTCCAGCTGCTGCTGGAGGGTTCTATGGTGCCCGTTTTTAGCATTTGATTCGTCTCCTCTTTGATGATGGCTCTACGGGCTTCGGGGATGCGGTATGGCCTTTGTCTCACTGTTTTTCCTGGTTCCGTGTGGATGGCATGTTTAACCACTGTGGAGTGACCTGGTAGGGAGGAGATCATCATCATCTTATATATTTTTAGACGAGACATTGATGTTGTTGATCCAACAAACTGATAAATTTATGCGTGGTAGTACAAAAATCACATAAATGAACATTGTTATGCAATAAATGTGAAGGCAATTAAGCTCAATCAATCATATGCGTAAAATCAAAACTACAGAAACAAGCACATTATGGAAAAACTCAATATTGTGAAAACAATTTGAAAAAAAACCCAATGCATTTCGGGGGGTTCCCTTCTTCAGGGGACCTGTAAGAAACAAAACGTTATATCAATTCATTGTAATAATATATTTCAAAATTGTAAGCTGGATAGCTTGCTAAAGTCACTTATGAACAATCTAAACATGCAGTTCTATTAGCACTAACAAGGTGGACAGAACCAATATAACATTGTAACCATGTATGAGCTTATTGTAAAGGTCAAAGCTGGAAAAATAAACTAAAGTAATGAGCAACGCCACCAAAGAACACCAAGAATGTGTAAAATTTACAAACCAATGCCACCACTCTGAGTAAAGCATTCTCACATTGTAGAATCTAAAATCCACCATTTAGTGAGAGAACCTAAGACCAGGTCCCTGTTTGAAACAGGACTTACTTAAAGTAAAAAACTAGAGGAACGAAGAATGTAAGGCTGACAATTGACTTGTGTTGATGACCCTTGCTGAAAAACAGAAAAGCCAATCTACTATTAGAATCAAACCAACTACTCATAGAGTCAACGAGAATGAATGAAACTCCGCCAGAACACTTACTGTGATCAATAACAACTGTACGAAGATTCGAAATCTCTCAATTGAATGCAGTCGGATTTAAAACTGCACAGTTGCAGATGCGGATTAGTGGATCTTCTAGACTCTCTTGCGTACCAAACGCTGATGTGTAGGCACACTCTGTGGAAAATAAATGGAGCACCTGTGGAGCATATGTGTCTCACTATAATTAGTTTGTAATCCAAGCGTACTACTTCGATACTCATGTGACCAACTACCACTTACGAAATGGAACATAGTTTAGAAACGCTCAATTACATGTAAATCTGTGAACCTGATTATTGCCGGCATTCGTGTATCAAAGCAGCCGATAATTGTGAAAACAAGATACTCAACGCCAACAGTAGAACGAAATAGCGTGAACGCCCGTACTTAAAACATGTGACATTTAACTCCATTGACGACTCACCTTCCGTTGACAACCTGTATCCCACGTGGGGTCGTATCCTAAATGCGTCGACTCGGCGTCGAAAACACGAATAACTTGTATCGACAGTACTTCCCAATTGAGCCTGAATAAGAAAATTGCCAGAGGTTGATTATTTTCTAGGGCTGGCTGCCTTTCAACCAAACAGCACACAAACATTGTTTCAATTTTGCACAGTAACATAGCACTAGAGTACATACAAGGGAGTGCATTGGTTGAACACTTTTTGTCCTTTTCCGGTGACTCAGGTGATTAACCCAGTGGCTATGAAGCTCAGGTTGCCACAAGACTATGGGGTTCATCCCGTGTTTCACACGTCATTGTTGAAACCTTACATACCCTCGGACCAGGTATTGCCTCCTCCACCACCTTTGGTGGTTGATGGACAGGTGGAATTCGAGGTTCAGGCTATCCTGGATTCCAAGCACGTCAGGGGTCGCCTTTTTTATCTGGTGGATTGGAAGGGATACAACCCGGAGGATAGGACTTGGGAGCCAGCTGGGGGGGTGCATGCACCACGTTTGGTTCGATTGTTCCATAGACAACATCCCTTGAAACCCCGCCCGGTGGAGAGGATCATCGGGGGGGTACTGTTAGGATCTGGGGCTAGTCCTCTCTCAGTGACCATGTACTGACATCACATGACCTGCCGGCCGTGGGATAAAGGCTACTCCTTCCTTTACCTCTTTGCTTGATATTGCCATTGTGTTGGTTCCTGTTCCCTGGTTTCCTGGTTGCTGTTTGCTGGCTGGTTACCTGCTGCCTTTGGATTTTCCCTCATATTACTCACGGGCCCGTGAGACTACATTTTTTCCTGCCTTTGACTCCCCTGACTTGTTTCCTTTCCCCGCCTTAGTGAGACAGTTTTATACGTCCCGTTTTCTGTTTCCCCTTCCTCCCTTGTACCTTGTATTTTTGCCGCCAGTATTCGTTATTGGGCTTAGGTGTTCGGGGGCTCCCGTTCACTTACGTTTTTCTGGTGTGTCTTTTAGCCCAAATCGGAGGTGGTTGTGAGGAGGAGACGCGATGGTGTTTTCGGGGCGTTATGCTTCGTTTCTTCGCGTTCTCACCTAAACGCCTCTTTGCTTCGTTGTGCGCGGAAGTGACGTTTCGGGTCATTCCGCGAAAGGGCTTTGTTTACGAATACTGGATCACTCGGTATTTCGATTGAAATACTACCCGTCCCTTTCCCTTTGCTGTTTATAGATAAGACGGAGGGTTTTTTTCTGGCGCATGTCGACCATAGACACATGTCCTTTTCCCCCTAACCATTTCCCGATTACACGAAGGACACAGTACAAGTAAACTTCTGGTTCTTTCCTAAGTTCAAGAGACATTATCTTGGATTGCCTTTCTTTTACACCAGTTGCCCAGTGTCTTCACGAAGCTGAACCTGCACTTTCCACTGGTAAGAGTCATTGTGATTGTTGTGGCAGGACATGGTTACTGTTTCTGGGGTAGTGAAGTTTGGTACATATAATTTGAAGTGTGTGCCTTTTTGTTTTACATAGGTGCAGAAGCGTGGAGGAGGGAGCTGTGTCCTATCGTTCTATGAGGGTGGAGGACTTGGTGTCTCCTCGAAATACCACCCTCTTTTCAGGTTCATTGGCACACTCATAGTTGTTGTCTTGTGAGTGGCCAGTGGGCAGGGGAAGTGGCTTGGTGCATACTACGTTCCTGCAGTGCACGGGCCGGGTGCAACCCAACAGAAAGATCTGGGTTTAATCAATCACCGTTCTTTACCCACTCTGCCACCCCAGTTCAGACATGGCTATATGCAAATCAGTCTGACCCTGTGCCTCATGGAAACAGTCCAGCCCGAACTGCCAAGCCATGTCTTCCCTGGACCAGAAACAAGCTTCCGAGGACCAGTTTCTGGCACCACCACACCCTTTTGTACCACTTGAACATATGTAAAGCATTTTTTCGGTCAGATACAGCCCAATTTGCACTATCAGATCATTATTGACCGTAAAAAAGCTTTCCCGTATGTACAGAGCACAAATTGTGATTAGGTAAATTGTTACCGAATCACAGTCAGTGTTTAGCAATTCGGTGTTTGGAAGGAGCATGTTTAGGGCTTCCCTTCCAAATACCACATTGCAGTGCTCTGTCTGAATGTTTTGCCACTGACTAACGGGCATCAAACATTAATTTTTTACCGACATCCCAAGGGTGGTGGTAATCATTCTCAAATGGGAAGGAGTACCTGTGGGACCCCTTCCCCTTAGTGAATGTTTAAGCACTATCTGGCAGATGCATCAACCTAGCCTTTTGCTATTCCTAAATAGCGATTTTTAAAGAATTGCTATTTAGGAATAGCAAAAGCCTATGCATGTAGGAATCGCTATTAAAATAGCAATTTTAAACATTCCTTAATTGCTACTCGTAAATTGCTAGTCGCAATTAAGGAATGTTGTCCCATTAATTCCTATGGGCCTACAGGCCCGTAGGAATGAATTGGAGATTGCATGAGCAATTTGCGAGTACCAGTAGGTACTCGGAAATTGCTCATGCAATTTCAAGGGTGCAAGGGTGTCAAAATGACACCCTGTTGCACCCCTGAAATCTATCTGTGCACAAATGATGCACACACACATGCCCTAAGGGCATGTGTGTGCGAAACATGAAACTTTGAAAAATGCACAAAAGTGCTTTTTTCAAAGTTTTAGCAAATTACCATGAAGTTCAACTTCATGGTAATTTGCTACTCTTATTAGCGAATTCGCTATTTTTTGACTTTCATGCATTGCATTTAAGGAATCTCAATTTGGGATTCCTTAAATGCAATCGCAATTTAAGGAATGTCAATTTAGAGATTCCTTAAATTGCGATTTTCGCATTTGGGATGATGCATCCCAAATGCAAAAATACCGGGAGCAAAGAGGTATATTCTGAGAATATGCCCCTTTGCTCCCGGTATTTACTTTGATGCATATGCCTGATAGTTTTTAAAAGCAGGCAGTACTCTTAAAAATTGAAACGTTATTCTTTCATTTTTTGGGGGGGAAGCACATCTTATCTTTTCTTAAGCCCTTCCATGCTCATGACGGAACGGTTCCGTCATGAGCGTCGGTTGAGCTGTGCTCATGACGGAACCATTCCGTCATGAGCCGATAGGCTCATTAGAACCTTCAGCACAGCACGAAAATTCGCGCCGCGCTGAAGGGGTTAAGGAAAGTGGGCTGCTTTAAAAAAAAAAAGATTGCTTTATTAAAAAGCAATCACAGACACAGTGATCTGCTGATTCCAGCAGGCCCCCATCCAATGTTGACAGCAAATCCTAATGAGTCGCAAATTGTGACCTACCTCATTATTATTCATGAGGTCAATCTATTGTGACCCGATTAGGAATTGCTATTACTGACTAGTAAATTTTTCTACATTAGGAATTGCAATTTCCTAATTCATACAGAATTGCAATGAGGAATTGGCAATCCCTAAATTTTGTAAATATGGCCCGTGGCCCTCTGTAAATCAAAGGCTGCCCACAATTTGTTTGCCAATGTATTACAAACCACAGCATTATCTTGCCAGCACCTAACATACATTACCCTCACATCTTGGGTGCCCTAAATATGGGGAGACTCAGTGGCAGGTTGTACATACTAGGTCTCCCCCGTTAAGACCTTTGGGAACTTACAAATGAGCCCAAATTGTGACAGCCCCACTTACTCGGTGTCTGACGTCTGCCCTCATATTGTGAAATCTATTAGCCTCTCTGGTCACACCTCCCAAGTCTGTCAGGCCCCATCTCTGGCACCATCTGACTCAGAGCAGCAGAGGTGAGAAACGAGCTTGGTTTCACCTCGTTAGAGCTGCAAATTAGAGGTGCAGCGGACTGGAAGCTCAGCCCAGGTCTCATCCCTGATATAACATGCTCACTGTCTGCAAGCGGCTGGGAAAATGAGTCACGCATTACACTAGAGAGGCGCCCGCGGCGGGCTCTGTCAGTACACATGAAACCTAGGTCTCCGACACTTCACATAGGCTCCTGTGCTCATTGCACTGCCCTTCAGAGCCTTGCCTCTACCATCACACCCATAAGCTAACTCTCACTTAGTATGTAAACGTTACATCACATCCATTACCACACCACACCACACCTTTACTACAGTCAGTACCACACAGGACACTTTTAGCTACCTTACCTCCCAGGACTTTATTACTCAGGTAAGTAATTTTTTTAAATTACATTATTTATACACATTCATATGTTACCCAATAGCGATCACCACTGAGTGGTTATAGTTAGGACCATGTTTCCATAGAAAAAGCATGATAGGTTTGCTAATAACTATGGTGCTGTTTGATTAATCTACACAAATCTTTCTTAAAAAAGAGTCTCATCTACTTCAGCTCCTTCCTGGAACATTTTTAGGTGATCTGTCAAGCGGGGATGAGAAAAGGGAAGGTCCAAAAATGCATTTTCCCCATGCATTTTTCTTTAGGAAAATTAGACACAGTTACAGCCAAAACAGCAGAACGGAATTTCACCAAATGTATTAGACAGCTAGATCTTGGTCCACATAATGTGCTTTTTGTGATTTGATGTAAATCTGTTCAGTCGTTTTTGAGAAATTAATATTAAAATGTATGGATATTTCACACTGCGGAGGATCCATGGATAAAACAGAAAAAAAATATATAATCTGACTGGCTAAGACCACAACAAAGATGTGGTGGCAGCCATTTTAAGACCCAGTTACTCAGTCCCCGGTCCTGACTAAAAAAAAATAAACCATATTGAGGCAGGGTAGGGATACCCTGCCCCCACACACAAATAGCTGATGGGGCAGTCCCAGAGGATCCACGGTTCAGCGGTATCGATAAAAGAAATGTGGGCTTCCACCAGGGAGCATCAGGGCCCAGGGAATCCGTGGTTTTAATATTTATAGGGTAAGGGAGCCTGCAGCACCCCTCCCTGAGTCTTTTCCAGGCCCCGTGGACCCCATCACTAGGTCTACTTTTTATTAAAAAGGGTAGGGGGGATACACCCCCCCCCATTTCTCCTCAGAGCCTTAATTAGGTCTGGAGACTCCATCCCCTTGGGCTACTATTCTTAATTAGGGAATGGGGCATGTAGGTCCCATCACTTAGCCTCACAGAGGCCCTGGGCACCCTATCCCCGGTGACACTATAGTTCCCTGCTTGGGAAAGTGTGGGCATATCCTGCCCATTCTCTCTTAAAAAAGGAAACAATGGTCCCTGAAGAGAGAAGTGTAAACCTACGGAAATCTAGTGAATAACCATCAGAGGATTGGTTTTACTATAATACATACAATTTCATTCAAATACAAATGATTTATAATCATAGGAAGGCGAGCTCATCAAACTTTGATATTATGTACAATCAAAGCAGTGTTTTGCAAATGACGCAGCGGTGCAGTAAGTATCAGGTAAGTGAGAAGTGCGCTAGTGGTATGCAATATATATACAGATCAGTAGTGACAGTGGAGGATGCACGGTTGTTTAATTTAGACTCTAATATAGAGTTGCAGGCTCCTGAATTACATATACATAGTACACTATTGTAGTGCCAATGTTTTGACCTTTTAGTGTTGTTTGTAGAGGGTCATCATCAGGATGGAAAAAGGGTAAACACCCATTGGATGGTTTTCATGCAGTAAATGCCAAGTGATAAGCTCTGAAATGGATCAACCAATCATAGGGCAGGGAAACAGATCAAAAGTCTGCTTCTAGCTGGCAGAAGCTCCTGCTCACTGGGGGAAAACTGTGATTTGCATGGTGGGAGATTAAAAAAGATGCTGGCAGGGAAACTGCAATCTGCTGGTAGTTGTCTGCCAAGGACATACCATGTGCGAAGGCCTGTGGGATGGGGCCCCTGGGGCCATTAAGGGCTCATCAAGGGGGACCATGTGGCCCCCTCTCCATTTTCAGTATTTGTGCCCCTGACGGTGGGCTCTCCAGGGCCTTTAAAGGCCGTGCAGTGCCCCTCCCCATTTTTATGAATTTCAGCCCCAAGGGTTTCCTCCCCAAGGTATTTAGAGGCTTGGGGAGAGGGCCCAGGCAGCCCCGCTCCCCATTTTGAAAAGTTTCGGACCTGGAAGTGGACTCCCCAGGGCCTCTGATGGATTAGGGAGGGGGTCTCATGGCCTCCCATCCCCATTTTAAGAAATTTCAACCCCATGGGGGCACCTCTGGCCTCTGATAATCACTCTCCCATATTCAAGAATTTCGGCCCCGGAGATGGGCTCAACAGGGCCTGAGAAGGGTAGGGTGGCTGAATGCCCACTCCCTTTAAAAAAAGAAAGCAACCCGGCCGCCTTTGTACAATTTGTTATTTACGGTCCAGCATGAGTGCCACAGAATCGTGTCAATTTTTCCTTAATTTGTTTGGTTTTGGCCCTTGGGGGGGGTCCCTCTTAGCCCCACCAATGGATCTTTTGGGTGTCAGGATATCCCTACCCTGCCTCCTTATGTCTTTTTGTAGGTGTTTGGGACAGAGGACTAAGTCCCCGAGTCCTGTAATGCCTGCCAGGAATATTTTACTCATGTTGGTGGCAGTCAATCAGAGCGCTTGCTCCTGCGGGAGTCTGACTACCATGGGTGCGAATTGAGGAAAAAAACTCCTTGGGCCAATCAGATCACTCTAGTTTTTTTAATTTGGTTTGAGGGAATCTCTATTTTTTTCAACCTTAATATGTCAAAAACTGAATGTATTTATACCAAATCACAAAAAGCAGAATCTGCTGAACAAGATCTAGCTTTCCCTCAAATTTGGTGTAATTCCGTTCAGCAGTTTTTTAAAAAGTCTATAGAGAATGCATTGGGATTTTGTGTTTTAGTACCCCTTTTTTACTTGACAGATCACCCCAAACCTTTCTGAGCACAAACTAGTCAAAACATAGCACCCTTTTAGAACGTTGCGTGGAGATTCGTTAAATGGTTCCAAAGTTATTTTCTTTTGGATGAACTTGACGAGGGCTCTTTAAAATAATAAAAATCAAATCTGCACAATAGAACTGCTCTGGAGTCCTTCAGTGCTTGGTGCCGTTGTGTCACAGGTTGGCCAAGTGACTATGGGACATATATATATATATATATATATATATATATATATATATATATATATATATATATATATATATATATATATATATATATATACACACACACACACACATATATATATATATATATATATATATATATATATATATATATATATATATATATATATATATATATATATATATCCCACATAGACTATGATTGATCTTCGAATGATCTGCACTTTTTTATCTGAATCACAATGTGATATCCATCACTTTGAACAGTTTATTTTGCACTATGCTTTGATTCTGGTTGAAACTGTACAGGATATTAGGTATTTTAACCTTTTGTAGCCTCAAGTAATATTACAGTTTCAAAATCAAGGTGACATTGAGGTGATTTCTGTTTGTCACTTTTTGACTCTATATGCACTGTGTAGCTAGTTTTGATATCTGCGGATCATACTCTCTATTTTCAAAAAGTGTTTTGCACTTTTATAATCATGTATTGTGTGCCATAGTCTGTTATTTATGTTTATCTTGCACCAACGGTCAATCAGTCCATTTTTTATGGCTGGTTGTGCACACAGCACACTTTAAAAACTTCATAGACTGAGACGCATCATGTGATCAAGCTCCCTCGTGGAGCGAAACGGGTCATGGAGGACACTTGTCCTCAACTTTGTATGCCGAAAATAAAGATTGCACTGCTTGCACACTGAAGATGTGTGGGAGTCCGTAATTCCTGTGGGAGAAGCTGTAAGAGGTCAGTGCCTGTGTGGTTCCTCCCTGAATTTGGTGGTCAGGAATTGTTCGTATCAACGTTTATCGGAGAAGGTTGTTTCCGGTTTTTGTCAACCCTCCCATTTGTTGTATTTCTATCTAGGACCCTAATTCGATATTCCCGATTCATGCCCTTATGTGGTTATAATTAGTAATATCCTTGTAAAGGCATAAGAATCATATCCATATTTAGTAATAGCCCATGCAGTCCAAAACACGGCAAGGCTACTCCCATAGACTCCTAGAAAGCACAACGCGTTCTTTAAACAAACCAAGCCTCCAGAAGCCCGAGAAAACCCCCTGCTTTTGTTTTGATTTGCACAAGAACTCCTGGAGTCCAGAAATAACTGTTAGTTCTTAGTGATGTCTTATGTCCAACCTTACGTCAAACCCGGCACCTTTCAGCTATAAATATACCAACGTTGCCTTAAGCAAACACACGGTGGTGTGGAGCAGAGCGGCTATCTACTTATCCGAAGCCCAGCTGATGCGAGAGGAGCCAGAGGAAGCCACCCCTCCCTTTTTGACGCGCTGGAGAAGCTGGCTTTTCTCATGCAGAGAAAATCCAACTCTGGTGTTCCCAAGTTACCCTCGTGGGTTACTAGGAGATTGAGTCCAGAGAAGCGAGATACAAGACCTCCTTCATTCTATAACCAAGGTACGGAGCTGATTAAAACCTTAGAGAGAATTCTTGATTCCGATACTAGGCAAATAACTTAACTTTAACTTAAAACTGCAACGTACTTACTCCTACCCACGTTTTAGGCTTAAGTCAGGTACACTGGGGTAGACGTATCTAGAAGCACCAGTTGAGTTCGTTAGTCAATGTTTTTATGTATGTATATATTTTATCCATTTTAAGTATCATATGGCTAAGAAACCATATCAATGCTTTTACAGTATTATTTCATAATACTACTTTTACTGTACGCACTTTACTTTTCAATAAGTATTGCAATTGTGGCAATTCATTTCTCTTGCATGAGAAAGAAGAATGCTCAATAAAATAACACCTTTTTATTGAAAACGCCCGTCTCTCTATTTCTCTGCAATCTGGTGGAACTAAGCATGCACGACTGACTGAGTGAAATAGTTGTCTATTGTTTTCACACGACTCTGGAGATACACTCTTTATTCTGGGGGAGCAAAGTTGTCATGTTATATGGTTGTCAGAAGCGAATCCCTTCTTGTCTAAATCAGGACGAGTAACCCTTTCCTGAACATTTAAGAACGTTTCTAGTGACCTCTGAGCTAGCTGGCAAAACTAATTAAGACTAACATAGTCAGTAGAGACCTAGATGATCTCAGTCCTACGACTTGACTGTTGTTTATGTTATTCCAATGCACAGAGCCTATTGGGAATATAGGAACTACATTACATGGCGCCCAACATTTGGTAAGGCGATAATCTAACGCAAGACACTAGAGTAACTCAGTCGTGCTTTTCACACAGACCCCTTTCTCCTGTAAAAACTCCAATAGACATCTGGAGTGGGTGAAAGGTTAATATACGCCGGAACTTAGTAGGATGAGAATCCTATGTATTAGTTCTTGGTTTAGTCAACGTTGAAGGGTACAGTGTTCCAAAATATTGTGCACCTAATCTTTGTTTCCTTGAAACTTGATCTGCAACAAAACTTTCTTCAGTAAAATGGGAGAAAGTGAAGACGAAAGAGAGAAAGAAGCATTAGCAGCTCGACTGTTAGCGGAAGACTCAAGTCTTAAAGAAAATGACCCGAATGCTATAATCATTCCGGTCAATATAAGAAGAACTATAACTCTTAAACTTATAGAGAATGGACTATCACCAAGAGGTGGTACAGTCATATTCGTGATAGAGGCAAATGAGGTTCGACAGACAGAAGTATTCTATTCATGGATACATTTTCCAGCAGCACACGCTGTGACAAAAGACTTCCACTATTACAAAATAGAGGAACCTCCGGATATATACACTCCTTTCGAGGACGTTGAAATCCCACTAACATAACAATAGCACCTACTCTGGTTTAAAGGCGCCCTAAAACATCAAAATCACATCACCAGGCACGGTCCACTAGGTAGACCAGGAGCCACATGGCCGGTTCTAGCCAGCTACATAGCACATCCAGACATTGATAACATGTCAGACGTGGAACTTTTAGCTCAGCTAAAACTATTAATTAAAATACATAGACAATTAGTCCAATATGTCATGTGGACTGCAACAGTCCAACCAACAATTAACATCCCACAGCTGACCCCTCATCAGGGAAATACAACCAAAATTACACCACAGAACATACAATAATGTCTTGGTAAAACACCCATAAAACTGGAACAATTCCATTTTGGTTAGCTCAGAAAATAACTCAAATAGAGGCAGTATTTCCTAATACTACACCTCATGAGAAACACAGAATTCTGACTATCTGCCTCCCGATGGGGGTTCCACCACATGAGGAGGACTGTGACACTTGGGGCACGGTCTTTGCTTCCATTTACACAAAAACACACGGTGTTCCGTCTATGGCGGTAATACCAGATGTACTAAGACAAATTCAAAACATATACGGTCCAGAACCTGCCTTGAATATGGGTATGAAATTACTAAAAGACTTTAAGCAGGTCTTGGCTATACTATTGGCCAACATAAGAGGAGAAGCAGCATGTGTGGCAATCTGCCAGAAATTGAAGGGAACAGATATAACAGACCAACCATTTGAACTTGCCAGAATCATAGAAAAATCCTATGAAGAGCTAGGAAGAGATAGTTTGGGTGGGAAACCGGTAAAACCCCAACTAACTGAAAATCTTGAAAAAACATTTATTAAAAATAATTTAAATACTCCAAAAAAGAGTTGGGATGGTAATAAACAATCCACTCCCAAGGAAAAACGATTCCAGTCCAGAGGAAGGTTTCCTCAACGGAGAGAAAGATCTCCAGGCTGAGGAGGCAAGTCTCCCCAAAGGGAACCCTCTGAAAAAAGATATATAATCTTAGAGATAGGGATAAATTGAGAAAACCTGATAGATATCAAGATATTGATACGCGTCCCTCTCGCTCTTTTCAGACTTCCTCACAGAAATCGGAAAGAAGAGGACGCTCAGAACACAAGGAAGAGCACGTCAAGTCCAAAGACAAAGAACCTGCTCATCAAAGTAATAAATCACAATTTCCCAGAAAGAAGGTAGCAAGTATTAAAATTAAACATGCCGAGGATTCTGAGGACACAACTGAAAAACAGAGAGTGGGCCCAGACAATGCTAGACAGCGCAGCAGAAGTGACAATAGCTCTCAAGATCCTGATGAGTCTTCTGGAGACAGTGGACACAAATAAATACATTCAGGTGGAAACTGCAGACACACGAGTCAGTGTGCCCCATAAACTATCTGAAATAACATTACGCATAGAGGGAGATAAAACTAGGAAAATAAAAGGACTCTTTTGGGAGAAACTTTCCAAAGGCTATGACATCTTTCTAGCCGAAAAAGACTGGCCACCAGAGTTTGTCAGGGAGTGCCCTCATGGCGAAGAAATGATTATGCCTGCCTTCCCAAATCATATTCCGATTCACAAAAAATACACATTGGCAAGAAAATTGGCAGTTGCCCAAGCCCCTGCATTATACAAAAATCATGTAGGATGGGATGAGGACTCTCCTCCTCACAAAATCCAGTTAAAAAATCAACCTACTTCACAAAAGCAGTACCCAGTGAGACAAGAAGCTAAAAAGCAAGTCAGGGAGATCTTAGATCAACTTGAATATCAAGGGGTGATTGAAACATGCACCTCACACATGAACAATCCTTTGTTTCCTATCTCCAAGCCAGACGATTTATATTGCTTAGTTTTGGACTACATACATTTAAACTCCTGCTGCAAAACTTTTGCAGTACAAAACTCACACAGTGCAGCACTAATGAATACCATCGTGCGCAAAAAATATAAAACACCATTAGATATCTCTACTGGATTTTTCTGTCAAAACATAGCACCTGAAAGCAGGTATTTGACTGCTTTCTCAATAATGGGGTCGCAGAAACAATTTTGCCGACTCCCACAGGGATTCAAGAATAGCCCAGGATTATTCTCAGCAAGGGTAACAGAGGTACTACAAATAAATGATGATGAGGCATTATCATATGTCGATGACATCTATCTCACAGACGATGACCTGGAGACTCACTTAAAGAGAGTGAACACCATAATACTTGGGTTCGCATCAGAAGGTTACAAATTCAACTTTAAAAAGTCAAGAATTGCCCATCTAACAGTCCTATTTTTAGGATATGAACTATGAAGTGAAGGCAAAAGCCTGGCAGAGAACTTCCTAGAGAAGTGCGCAGTACTCCAAGCACCAAAAACGCTGAAAAATTTACAATCAATACTAGGCTTACTGAATTTCGGTAGAACATACATTCTAAATTATGCAGAGAGAGTTAAACCTCTCTATGAATTAATAAAACCTGATTCCAAACCAATAAATTTGACCCAAAAACACACAGAAATTTTGAGATCATTGCAAACAGACATGTTAACTAAAACAAAATTGCAAACTCGTGACAACGTATGCAACCTTGCAATCCGAGTTATCCCAGGAAGATGCGGATTCACATACCTGACCTCTAATGAGGGAGAAACGGTACCTATAGCTTACAAATCACATTTGTACACTCAAGCTGAAATGAAATTCAGTTCTACAGAAAAAATTCTGACAGCGGTTCAAACTGGACAAGAGTCCTAGCCCAAGGCATTAACAAGTCCACACAATCTGAATACAGTGGCATTAGATCCAAAATGGATACAGTGGGAAAATTCTCTTGCTACAGAAGACGTAAAATACTATTTTGACCCGAAACTGAAAAAACTAGATGATCTAGAATACGAACAAGAATATCCTCTGCCAATAGAAATTTTGCCTCTGGAACAATATACCTGCGTAATCTTTATGGACAGATTCGCACAACACTACGATGTAGATAAAAAATCCTACAATGCAGAGTGTACGATTGTTTAAGGTCGCTGGCGCTCTGGTAAATTCAGACCTATGATTACCAAAACTGAATCACTCAGAAACTGTTCAGCTGAACGAGCTGAAATAAGATCTTTAAAGATGGCGCTTGAAAATGCCAATCGCGAATTCCCCACACTAATAGTGTGCGATTCGCATTACTGCGTCAATTCATACAACAGTGACATGCAGACATGGAGCAAAAACGGTTACAAAGATGACACTGGTCCCACAATAAAACATAAAAACCTTTGGGAACAAGTAGTTCTTTTACAGAAAGAACTACAAAAGACTCACGTGATACACGCACTGAGTCATCAAAGTGATGGCTTTCACGTTGCAGGGAATTCATTGGCTAACAGAGCCACAGCGGAAGCAGTTCAACCGGCTTCCGTAGCCACAAAAAAGCGTTCAGAAAAACACATAGATGGAGAAACCATGCTGGCGGTAAAAGCCTCATTAAAAGGCGGTTATGAAGCATTACCTCTCAACTATCCACTCAGTAATACATACATAATTGATGCAAACTCCGTTCCTTTTGCTCAAATCCCTGGAGTGGGGGATGGAGTAATTCCAAACATGAACCGGAGGGTTTTCTTGATTGAAGATGCAGACATGGGACTGGGTCCGAGGCACCAACAGATCTTGAAATCTCTAATAGAATTACAATCAGAATACTGGTGGCTGGGGATGAGCTTGCAAATTTACAAATTTGCAATGGATTGTCCAGACTGCAACAGAGATCGCAGTTGTGAACCGTACCAGACTATTGCCAGGACACCTTTATTAGAAAGCATCAGGCGATCTATAATTCAGAAATTTAGCCGGAGAAATGCGTCCCCATGATTATTAAGACATAATTAACTTAAAAATGTAGACCACCAGCGCTCGGCTGATGCCAGAACTGTTATAAAAGATTTGCGAGTCTTTATCAGAACATACGCAATTGGCATGCTACATTTTGATCAGGGTCCTGTGTTTAGCTCTATAGCTTACAAAGAGGCCATGACCAGCATGGGCATCGCATTGCGGTCCCTTCCATCCCGAGGGAAATGCAGTAGTGGAAAGAAAAAACCGTGATATAAAGCAATCTATAACGGCAAGGGTATTAGGTTCGGGTGATGGGTGGGTCAAACATTTAATAAGTGTCCAACGTAGTCTTAATAACATGCCAAGAAATTCTCTAAAAGGTTTCAGTCCGTATGAACTTTTGTTTGGTACTAGAATGATTATCCAGGATCCCTGAGCAGTTCTTAGCCATGTTATCCAATGGTTGGTGGATAACATGGCTAACAGTATTAGATCGGTAATGCATGAATATCGCTAACTTTTCAGCGATATTCATGCATTTCTGGCGATTTTTTATCGCTTAGGAGATAAACCTTGATAATAGCAAGGTTCCAAAGCGATACAAAATACAGGCAATGGCACACATGCCTGTATTTGGGGTGCTAGAGGGTGTCAAAGTGACACTCCCTGCTGAAATCGGTATTTACCGAATCTGTAAATACTGATTCGGTAATGCCCATTGATTCCTATGGGCTTCAATGCCCATGGGAATCAATGGGCATTACCGAATCGGTATTTACAGAATCGGTAAATACCGAATCTTAACGATTCGGTATTTACCGATTCTGTAATACCTACACCCCCCCCTCTCTATTTTACCACTTCTTAAATACCGAATCGGTAAAATTCGGTATTTAAGAAGTGGTAAAATAAAATTACCTACATCTAGGCCATGATTATTTACAGGGTTCATCAAATTATGAGGAATTATACTGTTACACTCACTATGGTCATCACTATTTGCATAAATCTGCACAACCTAGAAATGTTTTTAATTACAATCAATGGGAACATTGTCAAACTTCGCCAAAAGGCAGCTCGAAGACATCCTATGAGAAATTTCCATACTTCTCAGGGTTCAACGATAGTGATCCAGAAACATTTTATTTTAAAATGGTAAACAAAACAGGAATGAAAACAATGTTGACAAATACTAAATTGATTTATTCTGAGAAATTGTATGACAAAATGTCTACATTTGGTTTTGAAGTTTGGAAAAATAACATTGAAACAAAAAACATCTGGGGTACAAAAGACTGGCAGGTACATGGTCTAGAAGCATTATTTAGAGCCTGCATGATCCCAGAACAAATAATATTCCTGAATGATACCATTCAACAAACTACTTGTCTTGGTTTAGCTAAGATAAAAGACTTACATAAACCGTCTATTGCAAAGCCCAACCCTGATAGCAATAGCACTACAGATGTGGAAATAGACATATCCCATATTTTTCACCAAAACAGACCAAATCCTGATTGGAAAAAAATGGTTGATCTGGCCCACAGACACAAACAACTGTCAAGATAGATTCCTGAACAAAAGACAGGGATTCAAAATGACCAGGCCAGACCCAAGATATTCCCAGAGACAACATCCAGGGATAGGTACAACATACAGTGTAGGGAAATTATGCCTTGAAAGGCTACAGAAATCCACACTGGCTGAAATTAAGCTACACTTGATTTTACTTAAAGAAGGTGCTGACTTGCGAGATTTCATAATGGGACCTCGCAAACAGAGTAACAAACATTTCATAGCGGCCGGTATATAAGCTGCATACAACAAAGCTTGGGAAGTAATGCAAATTGAGACAGCAGAAAAAATACGAGAAATTGATTGTATAATTTTGGAAAAATCACTTTCTGTTGTGGAGAATGGGTTAACGACTCTGTCTTCCAGAATATATTCACTGAACAGTATTGTATCATCTGTCTTTGATATAATAGAGCAAGACTTACAAATGTTACAACATGGTCAGTCCCAATTGCGTTCTATTGTACAGCTTGGCTGGACATTGCAAAACCTACGTTCAGGCTACGTGCCATGGCGTCGAATCAACGTAACGTCATTTTTTTCTATCTTTAACCTTACTGATAAACAAATCAGTTTGGCACAAAAAGGAGCAGATTATACGATTCTGAGCATTGGAAAACCTGAGTGATTACCATTGGCAATGTCATAGAGACGTGTCTTTGAATGGATAATACACGGAACAATTACAATTCCGATAACAACTTTCCAGTATAAATATTGCCAAGAATATATACCAACAGGCCAGTATGAAGGATTGGGTAAAGGATACATCAAATCAACCTGGTATTTACCTTACACACACAAATGTTATAGTGAAGGGAAAAAGGAGGTATTCCTTAGTGGCAATAATTGTAAAAAAAATCACTAGGCGGTACACTTCTCTGTCAAGGTATTAACTTGCATGGAGCTTGCGAAGGGTCTTCAAATAACCTTTCATGTCACCTGCAAGGCACTCCTGCAAAGCAGATAGAGCCATTCTTCAGACAGCTTTCCACCAAAGCTACGTTTTAATAAATGACCACAGCTGTTGTGGAATGGTGCCAGGAGAATGTTATCTCGTTACTGTTACTTCCAGGGTCGTTTGCTGTATGCAAGTATTGTATCCAAACAGCAATCCCGACATGGAGGCGGCAATATGGCCTCATGTGAATATCTCTTCTATTCGAATTGATACTTTAAGCAGAATTAAGTCTATTCTTTTACAGACTACTGTGCCTCTGACGTCGTCCAACGAAACGTATGATCTGCAAGTTGCAAGGACAACATCAGAGATACATACCCTTTTATCAACAACTTGCCCATGCATTTCGTAGAAATGTTAAGCCAAATTTTAAACATGTCTAATATCAGTGGCATCGCACATGTATTTAAGACAATTTTTTCGGGACTGTTAGCACCCTTTGAAACAGTTCTGGGCATCTTCCCGAATTTTGTCCATTCTGTCTTTGGCGGCCTACCCTTAATTTTGGGACTCATGGCAGGAATTTTATTTTTGTTCCTTCTGCTCCGATATGGCAAGCCAATCCACAGACAAGACTCCAGCAACAATGGAAGAAACGATCCTAGCAATACAATACCGAGACCGTATCACTAAGGTCCTCGGATTGGCCAGGCTAAGAGATCTAAGTACAACCTGGTTTCTTTCATTTAGACCTATCTGGCAAGATTGCATCTTACCTGTGCTTCGATGTCTGCCATGCGGAGAAGAATGCGTTTTGGACATTTGTCTTACACTACCATCAGCAGTACCAATGGATATCAACACTTTGCTTTGTCCTGTAACGACTCATGCAACGTGTTGTCCCCAGCGGCTACCTATTCTGATGACGGCGTTCGTTGAGACTTCACCATTAAGAGTAGGTGGTGGTGAAGTACGAAAGGAAAGCAGCACCAAACAGGTACAACCTTCTGTGAGCATTGCTGATCCAAACATCGATGATAGCAATCACGCTCCAAACTGCACAGTTAAAGCATTTTCAAACTTGGTCGAACTTTCACCTGATGTTGGAGACCAATTTTTTGCGAGTCTGTCTGATATTATGTTCTCCCCTGAACAACGAGAATAATTTTTTTAAACAACAAGCACACAGCGTTCCCTGAACTCTGAATTCGGCCTTTAGTTTTGTTAAACAATGCTACTAAAAACATTTGGTACTATTTTTTTTTCTCCCTTCCCCTGAAAGCAAAATTATTTTTCTTTCACGTCAAAAATATTTACTATTTTTTCTGGCACATGGTACTCTGCTTAAAGTAGAACTATTCTTAGAGAACTGAGCTTCTATTTATAGAGACGTTAAAGACAATATTTACCTCAGCCTCGAGCACATGTACAATATCGTATAAATATGTGATGAAGTGGTCTCGACCTTCTTTTCTGTAAACAGAGCCATTTCATGTGTAATTTCGCAATTCATTCAGCTGATATATATACATGCTTTTAACTGAATGATAACCCTGCTTGAAAAGCGTACAGTACCAATACTTATTTTTCGTGTATAAACCATACACTGTTTCAAATGCAATTTATGTATTTTGGGGTGGGTTGGAAAACACACATGCATCGTTATATGTTTATATTGCTTATTATTTAGTAATGATGAACATTAATACGTGGAGTGGGTGTTATATTTCTATCTAAGACCCTAATTCGATATTCCCGATTCATGCCCTTATGTGGTTATAATTAATATTATCCTTGTAAAGGCATAAGAATCATATCCATATTTATTAAAGCCCATGCAGTCCAAAACACGGCAAGGCTACTCCCATAGACTCCTAGAAAGCACAACGCGTTCTTTAAACAAACCAAGCCTCCAGCAGCCCGGGAAAACCCCCTGCTTTTGTTTTGATTTGCACAAGAACTCCTGGAGTACAGAAAGAACTGTTAGTTCTTAGTGACGTCTTATGTCCAACCTTACGTCAAACCCGGCACCTTTCAGGTATAAATATACCAACGTTGCCTTAAGCAAACACACGGTGGTGTGGAGCAGAGCGGCTATCTACTTATCCGAAGCCCAGCTGATGCAAGAGCCAGAGGAAGCCGCCCCTCCCTTTTTGACGTGCTGGAGAAGCTGCCTTTTTCTCACGCCGAGAAAATCCAACTCCGGTGTTCCCAAGTTACCCTCGCGGGTTGCTGGGAGATTGAGTTCTGAGAAGCGAGATACAAGACCTCCTTCATTCTATAACCAAGGTACGGAGCTGATTAAAACCTTAGAGAGAATTCTTGATTCCGATACTTGGCAAATAACTTAACTTTAACTTAAAACTGCAACTTACTTACTCCTTCCCACGTATTAGGCGTTGGTCAGGTACACTGGGGTAGGCGTATCTAGAAACACCAGTTGAGTTCGTTAGTCAATGTTTTTATGTATGTATATATTTTATCCATTTTAAGTATCATATGACTAAGAAACCATATCAATGCTTTTACAGTATTATTTCATAATACTACTTTTACTGTACGCACTTTACTTCACAATAAGTATTGCAATTTTGGCAATTCATTTCTCTTGCATGAGAAAGAAGACTGCTCAATAAAATAACTAAGCATGGGTGAATTTTGCGAATTCGCGATGCGCGAATTTGCGGATTTGCGAATTCGCGATCCCCAAAATTTGCGAATTTGTGCGAATTTGCGGATTTTTTTTTTTGCGTGTTCGCTGGGTTTTTTGCGTGTTTGCGGGGATTTTTGCGTCTTCGCGAGCTGCTTGCATAGCGAAGTTACCCATGCAGCCGTTTATGGGAGAGGGAGAGAGAGATAGATAGATAGATAGATAGATAGATAGATAGATAGATAGATAGATAGATAGATAGAAAGAGAGAGAAAGAGAGGGAAAGAGAGAGGGAGAGAGAGAACGAGAGAAAGAAAGATAGGCCGGATCTCTGAAGGGCCAGATTCCTGAGTTGCCCCTACAGAACATAAAGCTTTTTATTTTTAGCAAAATGCATATGAAAATTGTGCTGTAAAGGTCTCTTTTAGTTTAACCCCTCCTGACAACTCAAAATGGGTGTATTTGCCATCCTCTCCCTTCTTCCTGTTTTTTATATCTGTAAGTGCTTCCTGATGAGGTTTAATTCCTTGGACAGGTGCCTCGTTGCCTACTTGTAACTATTCTCTGACCCTGCTTCAAGGGTCAGAGCAGGGTCAGAGAATAGTTGCAAGTAGGCACCGAGGCGCCAGGAAGCACTTAGCAGCAGGTGTTCAAGTTGAAGTTAATTTGTTTGTAACCCTTTTGTAAAAGGTTACAAAGAAATTAGGTTCAACTTTTGCACCTGCTGCTGTAACCCTTGCTTGGCTGAAAATTCGTCCCCGCTGATTCGCGGATTTTACCACGATTTCGCGAGATTCGCGGATCGCGAAATCGCGGAAAATCCCCAAATTCGCCTGCAAAACGGATTTTACGCCCACCCTTAGAAATAACACCTTTTTATTGAAAATGCCCGTCTCTCTATTTCTCTGCAATCTGGTGGAACTGAGCATGCACGACTGACTGAGTAAAATACTTGTCTATTGTTTTCACACGACTCTGGAGATACACTCTTTATTCTGGGGGAGCAAAGTTGTCATGTTATATGGTTGTCAGAAGCTAATCCCTTCTTGTCTAAATCAGGATGGGTAACCCTTTCCTGAACATTTGAGAAAGTTTCTAGTAACCTCTGAGCTAGCTGGCAAAACTAATTAAGTCAAACATAGTCATTAGAGACCTAGATGACCTCAGTCCTACGCCTACACTGCTGTTTATGTTATTCCAATGCGTAGAGCCTATTGAGAATATAGGAACTACACTACACATTTTCTGAGGCACATCGACAGTACAGCCGCCTGCGTTTCGGCGAACTGCTACTTCAACTCGGAAGAGATTGGCATTCTGTTGTGCCCCCCGTTGCACTCGAGAAAGTATCACCAATATCTAAGGAGCTGCCCGACGGTGAGAGGCTGCGGAATCTGTGCAGTCGGCAGACCGGTGAGAGCTTCAGCGTCAGACCCGGTAAGGTGCTCTGCAGCAGTGGTGAAAATAAGGGACTCAGCGGGTTACGGGATCTATCCCTCATTGATTTCATTTACGGACTATTCTTTAGCAGTAGCATGGTGATCATATCCAAAGGAACTTTGATATTCAGGCATACTGTTTTCCAGTGATGCGCTCCGCGACAGAGAGTCAGCGGCGGAAGCCCTCTTTGATAATCTTCCAGCAGTCACAGACGAGCCACATAATTCCAAAACTACGAATCAAAATAATGATGTGAAATCGTTGTTAAAGACACTAGAAAAATAGTTATTAAATGAACTCTCAAAGAGCTGGGAGAAGAAATCACTTGAAAAATACAGAGATGTCAATTGTGTGACAAGAGGCCTTCGAGTGTTAATTCCCCCCACCTTCGAGAACCCCAACCCTTTAATGTTACAGGAGTGGGCGGAGAACAATCTACAAGCATCAATGAACATGATTCATATTCTTATCAAATATGCAGTGATAGACCGGAATGTATTATTGACGGAAATCAAACGTGTTATTGATCTACTGGATACTGGATACCACAGGGGAAAATGAGTTCATCATAAAAAGTAAAAAAGAGATTGAGTCACGTATTAAAAAACATGAGGATGTCATCAAAGAGCTAAAAATATACACATTTGCGCGTGATCAAAATGATTACGCAACCGGCAGGGTATTTACTTTTGCTCGCAAGAACAACAATTATAAACGTCAAGCTTTAACTGGGAATAAAACGCAAAGCAACCAAGCCAATAGTACTATTGAAATATCCACAGCCAAAGGTGACACCGACTCTACATCATTGACATCCAATAGCAACTCAGAAGATGGTAGACCTGGACCATCGGGGTTGATGAGCTTTTCCCGAACTAAATTTTGTGAGTGAGGCTCTCGCAAACCTCAACACATGCAAGGCAACAAGCGAAGGTGCAAAAGGAGGATTAGACACAGGCAAGGTTACATTGAGAGGCATTGTAAGGAGGACCTGGAGAAAATAGCTAATGCTACAGAAAATACTGTCATCAACTTGACTGATATGGTGCTTTCAAAGGAGGAGGAACAACTCCTTTCATTGGGACTTTCATTCTGCCCCAAAAATCGATTTTTCTAAAATCAGGCACGCATCAATGTGTTCAAGTTTATCAGGAAGATTAAACTTATCAAATATTTTCAGTTGAACACATTTCTGAAGAAAATCCCAGATACAATGACTGATGTGAGAAATCCTGATGATGTAATGCAAGTGAATGATATTCCCAGCTTACAAGCCCTTTATGATCTAGTGTTTGAAAGTGATTCAGAGGAAGCCCCTGCTGTCAGCCAGGTTGTAAATGTGAATATGTCAGCTCCAAGTCCCTTTTCGCCCAGCCTCCACTTTCTTGCCTCTAATGCCAAAGGACGCTTTGGATGTCTTTAGTGGCAGAGTTATGCCTGAGCTCAAAATTCTAATTAGAACAATGATGTCACAAACACGTGAGAATGATTTCAGAAACAATCAATACCATCTTTTAATTAAAAAACTCCAAAGTAACCATGATGTGATTATCAATAAATCAGATAAAGGCGGGAATACAGTCCTGTGGTCAAAGGTGGATTACTTGGCCGAGTCAGAAAGAAATTTATCTGATGTCTCATGCTACAGGAAATCATCCAAAGTTGAAATGCATAAAGCTGAAGACAGAACCAGCAAAAGAATCCATCAGTGGCGGAGGAATGGACTGATAACTAAAGAGGAGATTAAGTTTTTGAATGTTGAATATCCGATTACATCGGTCCTCTATTTTCTACCAAAAGTCCACAAAAAGATCACTCCGGTACCAGGGCGACCGATCATCTCAGCTCAGGGAAGTATGAATGAAAAACTTTCAAAATATCTAGATTTTTTCTTGCAGCCACACGTGGTTAGTTTGCCATCCTATTTAAAGGACAGTATGGATTTTTTTAAACAAAATAAGCACTGTGACTTGGTGTTCAGATTATTTACTAGTTGTAATTGATATTGAATCCCTTTACACTAGTATTAATCATTGGCATGGAATCAATGCTACCAGATATTTTCTAGGAAACCGTGATCTTAGCTTGAGAGATCATAATGATATGATATTGGAGATTATTGAAATATGCCTTACCTCTAATTTTTTCCAATTCCAGAACGAGATCTTCCAGCAGGTGCATGGAGTGGCAATGGGTTCCTGCTTCTCCCCCAGTTACTCATGTTTACATGTGGGCTGGTGGGAGGAGCATGTGCTTAGAACCACTCCCCACCATTGGTGGAGCCATGTAATGCACTATTGGCGTTAATTAGATGATGTTTGTCTCGTCTGGAAGGGGTCAAGGGAAGACGCTTTAACATTCATTAATGCCATTAATGTGAATGATTTAAACTTGAGATTTACTGCATCCATTGATGCTTTTTCAGTTGAATTTCTGGATGTTCTAGTATATTTTGAAGCAGGCTTCCTTCAGACCAGGTTACATCGGAAATCTACAGTGGGAAATTCTATTCTCCATGCCTATAGTTCACACCCTAGGCATCTAATAAATAGAATTCCATACGGGGAGTTCATCCGTTTCCGGCGTATTTGTAGCTGTGATACAGTATCTGGTGAATGTCAGTTGGAAGCATACCATAAATTTCTCAACAGAGGCTACATACATACATACTTGACATAGCCCTGAATAAAGCTAATGACAGGCAGAGAAAGGTGTTACTGCAGCCCAATTCTAGGAAGACTAATAGTGCGGCTGCTGTTAATAACAAGGAGCACCCAGTTCGGCTTATAACAACTTTTTGTACTCAGTAGCAGGCCATTCGTAAAATCATCTACTCTGAATGGCCTATCATCCAAGCTGATAATATCTTGGGCCCCATTATGCCGAAACAGCCAGCCATTACCTTTATACGGGCGCCCTTATGAGGGACGCCCTGGTTAAATCCATTCTGGAGGTGATACCCAAAAAATCCTGGTTTGTGAAAACTGGCTTCTTTAAGTGCTCCTTGTGCCGTGCATACACGTTTGCCAAGAATAGCACGCACTAGAAAACAGCATTTAGTGAGAAAGAATTTGCTATTCAGGAACATCTAACATGCCGTTCAGAATATGCACTATACAAGCTGAAGTGCACATGTAACCTCGAATACATTGGCAGCACCAAGCTACCTGTGCATAAGCGCATCCTCCAGCATATTAGGGCCATTGTTAATTCTGACCACAATTATCCGGTGGCCAGACATTTCAAGTCTGTGCACGATAATAAACTGAAGGAATTGGAATATACAGTTCTAGGATCTGTTCCCAACAGGGCGGAAATTGAGAAAAGCTTTTAAGACAAAATGAAACTCAATTCATTTTAGCTCTCAATACTAGAGTCCCCAATGGCGTTAATATGAATGAGGATCTCAATAATTTTCTGTAGTACCCTATTTTATAATCATGTGGTAATCTAGTAAGTGTTGCATTTGTTAATTTCTCTGTGTCTTTATGAAAACTTTTTTTTATATCTGTATATATTTGTATGGATATTTTCTATGACCTCAATTCTGTGAAAGCTGGCACATTTGCACTTTAGGATTGCTTAGGCTTAAGTAATCTAGACAGTTTCTTCTTGCTGCTAATGTGATGATCCTCTGCTTTTTGCACAGTTAACTGTTTTTTGCACAGCACTTTTTGCACTTTACAGGCCGTGGCACGTTCAGCTCTTTTTCAATGCTTCTGTTTTTAATGTGTAAATAAGGCAGGTTTTATCTATGTATTTTGAAATTCTTTAGGCATTAATTCCACTAGTCATATGTGCCCTATAATTAGCTATATTTTACATCCATGTATTTGCACTTTAAATGGAAGCTATCCTTTGTAAATGCTTTTCAAGAGATACACATGCTACTATGTAGTGGTAGAAATGTTCGCACTGATTAGATCTATATATAACTTGGCCTTTCACATTAATAAACTTTTGAACATTAAGGAATGTTTACGTAGCAGTTCATAATGATGAGAGTTAACATGTTTAGGCACTAGCCATGATTGATCCTCGAATGATCTGCACTTTTTTTTATCTGAGTCTTAATGTGATATCCATCACTGTGAACTGTTTATTTTGCACTATGCTTTGATTCTGGTTTAAACTGTAGGAAGCACTTTTGGTAACACTTGATTTGCAGATGCAACATTGACATCACCGCGCTTATAAACGCGAGTGCAGCAGCTAAAATGTATTCAAATAAGTAATCTGTGCTACATGTTTATATCAGTTTACATGGCTACATATTGTGATTTTGATTATCATATTATCATGGTGTGAGTATATTTCAATAGGACAATAATGGCATTTTATGAATGATTTTCACTCTCAAAACATACTCTGAAATGACCACCACTTGTCAAACTACAGTCCTTTTTTTCTGTTTTAGCACCAATGTAAAGTCTTCCTGCCAGTCATCTTATTTGTGTGATCGAGACAGCCTCACTGTCGAAATGTGTAACCTCTGGAATAAACTTTGGTTTCCTTCTGAGTGCGAGTCCTTAGTTGGAGAAGATTATTGTGTGTCTCTCTATATATATATATACACATATATATATATATATATATATATATATATAGTACTTAGACTCCCAAGAAGAGCCAATTCCAGAGCCCCCCTGGAGACCCTCCACTGGCTCCCAGTGAAAAAAAGAATAATGTACAAAGCCCTCCTAATATGTCATCGGATCCTTTGGCATAAAGCTCCCGGCTATCTGGCGGGTCTGGTTACCTGGTATGTGCCACGCAGACCGCTTAGGTCGGGCGGAATGGGCACGCTTGTGACCCACCGCTATAGGAGAGTAAAAATGGGAGGTCGGTCCTTTAGAGTGGCGGCGGCGATAGGCTGGAACAAACTTCCCACCAGTCTCCGCCTGGAGCCATCTGAAACCAAATTCCGCTGTCAACTGAAAACACACCTGTTCTCCTTGTAAGTCTACATTAGTGCTTCTGGCCATGTACTGACATCTCCTCTGGCGAGCTCCTTCTCTATTTAGCGCAGGGACACGCCGGGATGGTGTAACCATAGCGCTTTATAAATGTCTTTATTATTATTATATATGTAGTTATAGATATGACCTATTTTCCATAGGACATCTGCACCATTCTATTCCCAATAACTTTGGCGCCAGTTGACGAATCTTCGTGAAATGTTCTAAACTTTGGGCCAGCTCCGGTCCAGTCCGCTCCTATCCTGACAGTTTTGGGGTGATTCGTCAAGAGGGGGCCGAAAAAAAAGGAGGGGCCCAAAAAGTGTTTTCCCCATGCAATTTTCCAAAGGAACCTTTAGTCGCAGCTACAGCCTGAACTGCTGAACGGAATTACACCAAATTTGGCACAAATGTAGCTCTTGGTTCGGAGTTGGGCCTTTTTGTTAAATGGTGTAAATCCGTTCAGCAGTTGCTGAGAAAATCAAAATCATATATATATATATATATATATATCTATGGCTGCGCAGGATCCGCGCACCCTCCCGATGACAAGCTGTATGCTAATTGGCTGTCAACACTCCAAACCAAGAAGTGTTGGCAGCCATCTCATGCCTCGGTAGAACCGAGGCACAAAAAACCTACGAAAAAAACACGCAAAATGCAAAAAGGGGGAAGGGTAGAAACACCCTGACCCCCTAGGCCAGAGGTCTTCAAACTTTTGTAGGTTGAGCCCCACCATCTCAATTTTCTTAGATGTTGGGCCCCCCCACGCCCTGACAGAAATTTCTGGAATCGACCGCCACGTGCATATCACGGGTCATATCCGACAAATAATGTTGCTAAATCTGTTTGCAGCTCTGCGGCTTGCGCGTTAGTTCTGCTACAATGTAATTGTAGTATTCAAGTTAGACACACTTCCAGGCCGGGCTGACACACGTAGCCAGTGACCCCCATGCACGCATTTACCCTGCACACACTTTCCTTGTGGTGACTTCCTAGCTGGTATTCACCATGCACGCACTCACCCTGCACACACTCTCCCTGCAGTGGCTTGTGGCTAGGGTACCTAGTTGGTGACCCCGTCTGCACACACTTTTCTTGCAGTGACTTCCTAATCGGCTGTGGTGACTTCCTAGCTGGTGACCCCCATACACGCACTCCCCCTGCACACACTTTGTTGCAGTGACTTTCTGCAAGAAGCCTCTCTATGCACAATCTCACTGACACACTCCCTCTGATACACATCTGCACAATGGTTCCCGGTGCACATATTTCTCTGAAGACAAGCGCCTTGCACGTACTTTCCATGAGGGGTTGTCACAGCGCTATATGTACCGCTAGCGCGTTTTCAGGGCCCCCGGTGAAGTATCACGCACTGTTGGCAGATAGTTGTTCTCAGACACTACCTGTACTCACTGTTCACTCACAATCACGCTGCACACACCTTCACCGAGCAGCCCCTCATCACTGCACACAGTCCGCCAGCAGACAGTCATTACAACACTGGTTCACCATCTCTTTGCTTCCCCACCACCTGCACGGATGCAACCTTCTTGACACGGTGATTCCATACACTCACTATCACCCATGCACACATCCACTCACCCCACAGTGACTTGTTGCAGTGTGCGCCCTATTCACACCTCAGCCACACGCGTGCACACACAGTCCTGGTAGACAGGGACTTCCCCCCATACAAACTCACTCCTTTTAAGATCTCACTGTGACGGCTCACTACCAGATGCACACCTCTGATCACTCCCCAAGTTACATCTTCAAACAGTTGCACGCTGCCCGGCCTCCCTCCGTGGGGCATCCAATCTCACACTCAAAGTGCCCCCGTTTACACACTTATCACACTCCTTTTGTTGTTAGCCACTGCCATGGCACTCCTCACTCTGGGTGTGCCCCCAGCCTCACCCTCATCAATGCCCTCTATGAAGACTGCAGCGATCCCCTCTCGTGCACAGCTCCCAGACACACGTCAGTGCCCTTCTCACACCAGCAATGTCCTCTCTCCACCCTTGCAGCGCATCCCTTGCCCCCTGCCTCCTCCGTCCCCGAACCCCTTAGTACCCTTCTCACCCCTAAATACTGCTTGTCTACTACAGTGCCCTTTCGCTCCATCTTCAGCACATCTGTTACCCCCACCAGGGCCTCTCTCGCTATAGCAGTGCAGCTTTCACACCACCTGAAGTTCTTTCTCACCTCCAGCAGAGCCCCTCTCACCCTTTAGAAGCACCACTCTCATCCCCAGCAGCACCCCTCACAGTGTCCTTTCACTCCCCGAAGCGCCCCTCACACCCTACCAGTGCCCCTCACACCCTCGCAGCGCCCATCAGACCATCGCAGCGCCCATCACACCCACGCAGCGCCGCTCTCACACCAGCTACAGTTCTCTCACCCCTCGCAGCGCACTCTCACCCTTAGCCGCACCCCTCTGAAGCTTCAAAGCCATTGCTGATGCATATTTATCTTATGCAATTAACAACCATTGACAAAGACAATAGTCATGGCTTGTAGTAGATGTAATGTTACATGTATATGGATGGAATGATGAAGCAGCAAAATACGAGTGGGGCGACACACTATACCGGGCATGGATTTTCAGTTAGGGGTTTTAAGTCACGGCCTTCATTACATCGACCATGCCCCTCTGGGAGCCCCCACAAGTTTTTTCAATCTACTTAAAGCCCTTCCTCCGGTATGGTGACTTCCTGCTGAACAGGGAGAACAAGTTCACTCAGGTCATCATAACTGCCAACTTGAACAACCTACATCGGCAAAAGGCAACAGGTTTCGACTATATAAAATCTATTGGGTTTGGCAATTTTTTTTTTTTTTTACATATTGCATAGCAGTTGAGCTTCTGTGAAACCTGGCTTAATCTAAAAAAAAGTGCTGTGATGCGTGCACCATTGACTGTGTCATAGTGTTTTTTTTTTATCATAAGCTATGTTGTGCAGCAGCTCTAGTGCTGTGTTAATATGTAGAACAATTGAAAGCCAATAGATTTTATAAAGGTGTAACCTGCTGGCTTTGCCAGTGCTTGTTACCAGAGGAGACTTCCTGCCTCCCACTGCAGCTGAAGCATTTCAGCTCCAGCAATTAACCCCCTCCTGGGACGGTGAACTCTTAGCACTTAGCAGACAAAAGCACGGCACAGCGCGCCCAGTGATTTCCCCTCCCTCCCATTCCACACCCCCTGTCACCAGAGTTCGTTAATGAAAAGAAATTCCCATTTGAAATGGGTAACTACTTGCCACTTGGAGATCAATGTTAAGGACAACAAAAGTAGGATGTTAGGGTCGAGTGCGCGCCCCCCCTGGGATGGTGTCGCGCCCCACTGGGGGGGCGGGCCCCACAGTTTGAAGAACTCTGCCCTAGGCCCAAAACATATATATTTTTTTTAAACGGCAAAATCTGCTCAGGGTGCTCGGATCCTGCCGATAAAAAAAGAAAAAAGCCCGCTCTTCATTGGTAATTAGCCCCTGGGGGGCCAAATCCCAGGGGCAATGAAAGAATTGGGTGGGGGGCCCAAAGTGGCCCTCAGCCCCAGGGACCGCCACCCCTGGGGATTTTAAAAGTAATGGGTGGCGGGGCTCGATGGCCCCCCAAGTGTCGGGGATTGCCACCCCCAGGGCTTTATCACAATATAGGTAAGGGCTCAGGGCCCCCACGCCGCCCCTGGAACGGCCACCCCACAGGATTATTGGCCTAAGTATAAAAAAAAATAACCTGTGTGGGGGGGCTCGAGCCCCTCACGCGCCCCGGGGACCGCCACCTTCCCGTGGCTCTAATATTCAAAATAGGGGGGTCCGTGATGAACTCCCCAATCCCGGGGACCACCACCCCCCAGGGCTTTGGAAATTGTGGAGCCTGGAGCCTTGTTGTGGCTCTGGGGACCGCCACCCCGAGGGCCGGCTCCTGCAGTGTCCCGGGGTACCCATAGCAACAGTCATCGTGGTCAAAAGAGGACAGGAAAAATGCAAACGGAATTGGCGGCCATCTTAGGGCACCTTAAACATTGCAAATTTACATGAATATGTATGTATTCCTGTCTATGTATCCCTCTATGAATCAATGCAGTAAATTATGTAACATATATAGATTGCTGAATTAAAGAATTAATTACGCAAGTGCAAGTGCAACTGTGTGTTACATGTTCATATGTGGCGGCAAATTCATATTTATATCCACTACATTTAGGTTGAAGCCGCTGAGTCCGTAGACTGGGCTGTGCATGCAACAGACAGGGACAAACCTCGTAAGTTTAAAGACGGGGTTTGTGCTGCATAACCATGTGGAAAACCAGAATTGGGTGAGAGCAAGTTGAAGTGTCTTATTTTTAATCCCCCGTAACGCTATGTGGCATGATACTATGCGGAGATGTGCCCAGCTTGGTATATTCTAATATACAAGCGCACTAGTGGCATAAGAGGCATAACATGCTACAGTTGTGCACTTGTTCATGCAATGGCTAAAGTGACAAGGTGTCACAGTGAGATGCCAATATCGGTATATTCTGCTTGAGCAATGTAAGCATGCTAGTGGCTGTGAGGCAGAAAGGAAATCAGTTTTAATAATCAAGTCCCTTTCAGATTCCGTGAAGGAAATTCTATACATGCGTCGAGTGGCTGAATGATGACTACTTAGTACTGTCCAAGGGCAAAAACATAAACAGTGACTAAAATTTAAAAAAGAAAAGAAAAAGTCTAATCTATACATAGGTGGTGCACTCTTCGTGGAGTTGAAGAAAAGGGTAGGTGGCCCGTGAAGTGGCCGAAAGTGTTTGGTGGGCCCCTTCTTTTCCTCCTGTGAATAAAGTGAAAGATAACATCAGATTAAAACATTAAAATATAACTCTGGCTTAACTTCTAGTGATACATAGTAACTGGTTCATACAGAAAAGAGTTCTATTAATATATCAAGCAGCATGGATCATCAGTACAGTTTCATTAGAAAACAGTAGAATCGTGCACGGCTAACACTACTCATCAATCAAATGTGTAGCTAATTCCTCGTATACATTATGACCATACGGGTATGTGTCTCAAGTTCAAGGATCCATCTTGATTCTTTCTTCCTGAATTTTAGCTCCCTATTTTCCCCTTTTGCACTTGTTCGATGACAAAGTAGGTAAGAAGTGAGCTGTTGGATAAGTGATACTTTGCAAAATGTCTGGCGACTGGCTACTGAGGATTCTTGTTGTTTATAGCCCTAAGATGATCAAGTACCCTTTTCTTGGCCATGTGTGTGGTGCTCCATACATAGCGGGTTTTTTCATGGGCATGTCAAGATATAGATCGCATAGGTAGTGCTACATGTCAAGAATTGAGAAATGGTCTTTTTTTCAGAATGTGGCATACTGAATTCTTGAACCATGTGGTTAGCTCTGCACTCCTCACAATGGCTGCAAGGGTAAAAACCCTTGAGGTTATGCGTGCTGATATTTTGTCGTTCAGTGATGTCCCCTTGCATGAGCATATATCTGAGACTGTGACTTTTGCGGAATGTGATTCTGGACCTATCAATGATAGTGGGTCCTATTATGTTGTCGCTTTTCAAGATGTTCCAATTATCATTCAGGATTTTTTGTATTTTACGTGAACTGTTGTTATATGTCAAAATTACCCTTGCCTCATGTGAGTTGGTGTCTTTCTCCTTGTTACAGAGAGTGCTTATTCTGTCGATATTCTTCAATTTATTGACTGCTCTAGTAGGTACCCATTCTGGTTACCCTCTTTCTGTGAAGCATTTAATCATGATTTCTTCTTCTATTTAGTAGTTGGATTCTGTACTGCAATTCCTTCTCGCTCTCAGCAGCTCCCCGTATGGGATGCTCCATTTGAGCGTGTCTGGGTGGTGACTGTGAGCGTGAAGGATGCTGTTACCGGCCGTTTCTTTGCAAAATAGTCTTGTCTCAAGTGTATTGTAAACTGCTTTGACTTTAACATCACGAAACTCTGGGGCATATTAACAGGGAACAGGGAAAATTAATGCTAAGGGCGCTTAGTTTTAATTTTTTTAACGCCAGCTATCGCTGGATAATATCGCCTGGTTATCGCGTTATTAACAACGCTAAGCGCCTAGACGATAAAAAATCCAGCTAGTAAACTAGTGACAGACAGCTCCATAAAACCGAATCAAACACCTGTGTGTGAAGGGAAGATTTGGTCAGTCACATCATTGATGCTCAAAAGGCATGCAGTACCATACTAATCACATATGTGTGCTAATTAACAATAACATAGTAGAAATTTGGATAACTAGAACTTTTTTCAACTTTCCTTTTGATATAAAGCGTTAAGACTTTGGGGAGAGGGTCTGTAACGAGTAGCCCAAGGTAAATTTCAACTTCTTTCTTTCCATTGTTCTCCTGGGGAGCCTACATAGTCCCTGGTTAGAAGTATATGTGATATTTATTGCACCAGATAAACAATAATCCCAAGAGTAATTTTATCTAAAGGGTATGATATCCATTAAGAAGCAAGTATGCAACATCTCCCCTGCCTGTTTCCTCACTCTCTGGATGCTCAGGAAGGTTTCCAGATGGCTCCCGAACAATCCCAGGTGAACTGTCACGCAGGTGCTCATCACCAGCAGAGCGACTACGGCAACTCCTTCTATGTAGGAAAAACAGCCTAACTTATGAAGAAACTCCAGATGATCCAGAACACAGCAAACAGGCTCATCCTCGCCCTCACAAGTCACAAAAAGAGAAGGACTAAAAAACATAACAGAGGAGACCCTACTATAAGCAGTTTTGTCTGTATCTCTGTCCTAGGAAAACCGCAACAAAAGATGTTGTAAAAGAGGGCTAAAGAGGAAAATAAACATATTTTTAAATTCTGCCCTTACCCACTAATTAGTTGCATGCTTCATAATTGGGCCGCTTACGACTCCCAGATGCAGACCAACACACTGGAGTGAGTGCTGATTTTTTTGAGAGGTGCAGAAAAAAGTGAGCTAAAACTACCTAAAAAGGTATCACCTAAATTTCTTTATTATTGTTCCACCTTGGCAGGATTAAAAAATCAAAAGGCAGGGTATACAGGAGGAGTGACCACTCCTTACCCCCCACTGCATGTACCAACATGTTTCAGCCAAATGTAATTGCCTTTCTGGGTCACTGGCCTTCTTCAGGGTAAAGATCTCTCGCAAAGTTGGTCTGTATCACAATGTGATCAATTATTACAAAGTGGTTAAGTCAACCTTTCTTGTTTCTCAGTAACACATTCACCATTAATATCTGAGTTTCATAATGAAATCTCCAAACCCAGAACAGTCGAAGGGACACCGTCCTGTAGTCACACATTCGTCAAGGATCAGTGTGTCAAGAACACGCCACTTCAAGTCCTCCCCCTCCCCTGATGCACGCACCTAACCCCTCACCTCAGGAAACTCTACTTGCTTCCAGTCATGAAGAGATGCCACTCACCCACGCATACAAGGCACTTCACAATGAAAGACCTGCATAATGCGTAACCAGCCAACCATGAATCTCAGATCTGGATTCCTCACCCTGTCACCCAGCGCATCCGTTGGACAAACAGCGGAGGCCGCTCCTTCTCTAATCTGGCGGAAAAGACCTGGAATGACCTCCTACTGCACCTCAGAGCCTCTCCATTTCTCCAGCAATTCAGGAAGGATCTCAAGACATGGATGTTCAACCAATAGGTGAACTGTCGAACAGGACCTCAAGACCATCAGGGATCTGTTTGAGGGTATGAAAACACTGACCCATTCGTCATGGCCATAGACTTTAATGGTAAATACTTCTTGACAGCTCTGGTGGTATCAATACTTGGGGCCTGATTTAGAGTTTGGGTGGTGGGATATTACGCCACACACTTGATGGTTATCCCTCCTACTTTTTATAGAATTGCAATGTGTGTTTCTGCAGAACCACAAAACATTAGTCCGAATTGGTCCAAGGACAGCACAACTTAGCCCTGTTCTAAAACCTCATTATGACAAGAGCTTTAGAGCTCTTGCAGTTAGGGGCTAGAGACTGCACCATTAATTTCAACTTTACCAAACTGTAACTAAGGGTATTTTTTGTGAATCCATTTTAAGTAAAAATTCTGACTAAATATCAATACATTGGAGCAATATCTGTGATTGTGCTGGCTCTGACTTTCTCACTCTCTCTTTTGTCATACTTTGATGTTTTTAGACATTATGGGGCATATTGACTACAAAGTGGCGGAGCGCTGCGTTAGCCTCCTTGGCTTAACACCACGTTCCACTACTTCAGAAACGCAGGGCTGCACCATAGTTACAACAATATGGTGCAGCCCTGCGTTTCCCTCTGTGCTGGCGCTTAATTTAGCAGCCTAGCACCAATGTAGGCACCCTTGCACCATAATGCAAGGGTGTCTGCATTGAGAGGAAGATTGTTTATGTGCAGGAAGGTCTTCCTTCCTGCAAATAAACAATCTTTAACCGCATGCGCGCTAGCGGGTTTTCCCGTAGCGCGCTGAAAATTCGAAAATCGCGCGTCACGTGACAAAGCCAGCTCGTCATGCGCGCAGCGCAGGTAACGCCCATGACAAGGATCGCTGACATAATATAGAATGACAAAATATAGACTTACCAAAATATAGTCACCAAAATATAGAACGCCAAAATATCGAATTCCTATCTACAAACAGGTAAGTACGAAAATATCGAATCCAAAATATAGTCTGCACAAAATATAGTCAGTCAAAATATCGAATTTTTTATAAATGTCTTAAAAGTAATTTAAAATTAATGAAATAATAAATATAATTAACTAAAACATACTTAAAAATACTCAAATAACCTTAAAATTAAAATATAATTAATTTAAGTTATTAACAAAAAATGTACAATATTTTACCGTAGGATAGCAGGAGGGTAACATTTAATATTACCACTCCAGTGAGTGCAACAGTAGGGAAAGCGTTGGATAGTGTAGGGGTAAAAAATACTATTCCCACGACAGTGAGTGCAACAGTAGGGAAAGCGTTGGATAGCGTAGGGGTAAAAATTACTATTCCCACTCCAGAGAGTGCAGCAGTAGGGAAAGCGTTGGATAGCATAAGGGTAAAAATTACTATTCCCACTCCAGAGAGTGCAACAGTAGGGAAAGCGTTGGATAGTGGGAGGGTAAAAATTACTATTCCAACTCCAGAGCGTGCAACAGTAGGGAAAAAGTTGGATAGCGTAGGGGTAAGAATTACTATTCCCACTCCAGAGAGTGCAACAGTAGGGAAAGCGTTGAATATTGGAATGGTAAAAATTACTATTTCCACTCCAGAGAGTACAACAGTGGGGAAAACATTGGATAGCGTAGGGGTAAAAATTACTATTCCCACTCCAGAGAGTGCAACAGTAGGGAAAGCGTTGGATAGCGGGAGTGTGAAAATTACTATTCCCACTCCAGTGAGTTTAACAGTAGGGAAAGTAATGATTTAATATATTATTAAAAATAAATTAAATATCAATACCAATAAAACATTAATTGAAATTAATAACCAATTTAATATTATTTAATAATTAATTAGAAATACAACTACATATTAGTTATTAAAAATTAATAACCTATTCATAATTATTTAACAACGGATTAATTTTCAATAACAAAAACTAATTAATAATAAAAATTAATACCAAATAAAAATTAACAGTAAATTAATTATCAATACACAAAAAGTATTTTTAATATGTACTTTATTACAATTACATTACTTCCCACCCTATTCCCCTATAAACCCACATCCCACTACAGAAAATACATTAATACAATTATCATAATTATCAAATATTTAATTAATACAAAATAATTACCAATTAATAAAAATAAATTGCCAATTAATAGAAATTAATTACCAATTAAAAATTAATTAACAATAAATTTAAAATCAATACCAATAAATGAAAACAATTATTTACTTAATTACAATTAAATTACTTCCCACCCTATTCCCCTATAAACCCACAACCCGCTACAGAAAATAAATTTAGAAAATTAACATAATTAACAATTATTCAATTAATACAAATTAATTGGCAATTAATAAAATTAATTACCAATTAAAAAATAACAATAAATTCAAAATGAATACCAATAAATAAATAAAAATATTTAATTAATTACAATTAAACTTCCCACCCTATTCCCCTATAAACCCACAACCCACTACAGAATTAAATTACGCAAAAATTAAATAACATAAAATTCATTACTTAAAATACATTAAACATACATTACAAAAATTAATATACACTTTTCACACATATACTAACATACAAAACACTTTAAATAAATTGATATTATTAAAAAATCGATATATTTAATGCCTATATTGTATACTTCTATATTTTGACTTCTATATTTTGAAAATCGATATTACTTACCTTAAATTCGATATTTTTAACCACTATATTGTGTCCATTCGATATTTTGTCCATTCTATATTTTTACTTCGATATTATGTCCATTCTATATTTTGGAATCGATATTATGACTGTTTACCCCATGACAAGCTGGCTTTGTCACCAGCATCGAAGGGGTTAAATGGTGTTTTGTAACTTTTATGTGTGCTGCTTAATGCAGCACACATAGAAGCTGCAAAACGTCATTTTTTTGTTTGTGATTGTTTATGTGCAGGATGGGTCACCTGCGTTGGTGCTAGGTTGCTAAGTTTAGCGCCAGTGCAGGGGAAAACACAGGGCTGTACCAAATTGTTTTGATTATGGTGCAGCCCTGCATTTCTGAAGTGGTGGAGTGCGGCGTTAAGCCAGGAAGGCTAACGTCGCACTCCATCACTTCATTGTAAATATGCCCCTCTGCCTTCAATATACCGTGAAGTTGTATATGTTTTAGTGTAGAGGTGATCTCATTTCCTTCGCCATTTGTAGTGCGAGGCTTAATGACGAACATCAACTGGATCAGGTATGTACATTATATATGTATGTATTCTTGTAAAGCGCACTGGTACCCCATCACTCGGGGCATCCTGGCGCTGGGGAACCCATCCTGGCTTTCCCTGTGAGAGGCATCCCCGGCGCTGGTAGGGCCGTTGTGGAGATTAAGCAAGCTATAGCCCAGAGTTGCAAAGTGGGACCCATGGTTAGCGTAGGCACCTAGGCGAGAATTATCGAGTCCGTGGACATTGACCCAAGACCCTGCCGCGTCGGGAATTGAAACCTGGTCCCGGGCCGACCTCTGCTTCAGGGTCTGCAGCTTCTAACCAGTGAGCCACACTTCTCCACAACTCTCTTTAAGTCTCTTTATTTCAGGCTCAGCAGTACAGTATTGATGTCAAACCGCTTGGTCCCTCTTTTTTCACCTACCACCTTCTTCCCTTGCATTCCCTTTGGTCCCCCACCCCCCTTGCTCGAACCTATATTCACACTTGCCATTTGAACATATCCTGTCATTGATGGCAGGGTGCTCTTCTAGTCAGCTAGAGTGCTCACCAGGCAGGACCAGTGTCCTCCTACTGACTTTAGTACATTTGATATCTCGTTCTCTCTCTGTCATAGAGGGTGTGACGATCAGAAAATGTTCACCCTTTCTCCTTACCGTATACGAGTCTTAGCAGAAATTCCGCTTTTTTACCCCCTTCCTTTTTTAACTTCTCTCTCCCTCTCTCGCTTTTTCTGATTATTTCTCTGTTTGCCTCTCATTCTTTTACAGTAATTACATGCCTTACCTGGAAGAGGTGACAGGTCGTAAAGGCTATCTCTCTCTATCACATAATTTCGGGTACTGGATTTGACGGAACCGTCTCTTTTTGCCACCTCCTTGACGGGAAACTTTCCTGTTCCCTAAATCGTACATGGAGTCATCGGGTCACCAGCGCAGCACGCTGGTCCCTACATTACACTCGTCTCTAGAGTTGCCACTAGGCCTTCCTTTACCAGTATTTTAATGTCGCAGCTTGTGCAAAAAAAACAAGCAAATCATCTGAAGCCGGTATTTATACCCCTTATCAGAACATCTTTTAAACAGAAAAATAGATGAAGAAAGCACTTTAAAGTGTCTCCTAGAACTATCTTAATGATCCCAGAAAGATGATTTAAAGTAAACAAAGACAGAACAGCCCTGTTAAAGAAAGATTACAGACGATTTTATATGGCCGGTATTTTTATTTTTCACTGGGAAAAGTGGCAACCCTACCGGCCGTCTCCAATAGAAAACCCGACAATGGACTCTTCGCATTAAGCATTCCTGACCCCACGCTGCCACCGGGACGGCGCATCGCCACCTGCCCTTTGGGACGCCTGATAATAACAACGTATCAAAGGAGGCAGTGGCGCACGAGACGTGCGGCATAATTGGGAACCGCAAGACGTCAGGGAGGTTAATGTCCCCCGTCATGGGGTAGGAAAGCTGTAATTATGGCCGCCTGTGAGGAGAGTTAATGACGGGTCTTGCGCGTGTGCGCCAACATGGCGTGCCACTGACAAGCGCATCCCTTGCAGGTGCAGCAAGAAGTAGGCTGTAATCTCTGTCCCTCTGCCGAAGCGCCCATTTTCCCGACATATAATCCCGAAATGGAAAAAGGTGAGCGACGAGCTGCTTGTAGTGTATCACTATTCCCCAAGGTATGGGGGTGTGGTGAGCAACACATCCACGGGCTATTCTCGGTGGTTATGCCTGGTGTGATGTAAGAGCCATGAGTATAAAATAAAGGTGGGGCGTGATGGCAGTCAGTCACGTAGCAGCCCAAATATAGCAACACTCTGGTAGTGTCATAATCATTTCTTGACCTCACATACCCTATGGCCTAGTCAACAACACTAAGGGCTGCCACTTCACTGGTGACGAGGCGGGTCATATACCCCGCTGCTACCGACTGCTGTGTCGTACCCGTGATGTAACGGGTGCGCTACATAGGGTCATGTGACCCAAGTGAGGTGCGTGCGTAACGCCAGTCTGGCGCACGACCGCGAAAGCTACGCAGCAGCACCCAAGCCTCCTGTCTTTTTTTATGGCCCTGAGGGAGGCCGCATTAGCCGTCTCCCTCACCCGACGAGGTCGCAAGCGAACGCGACCCCATCAACACAACAACTGGCGACGAGGGAGGGGGTGCCCCGCCTCATCACCACGTGGCGGCCGCAAAGGGACTCTCCTGGTCTTGTGGTGCTTGTTCTATGGTGACTTCACGGCTCCCGGAGCTCGGCTGCCAAGGAGGTTGCTCAGCGAGACAGACCCGGCACTGTTACCAACACGAGTGAGTCACTGCCCCAGCGTGACATACCGACATGCATACGGCCACTTCTCCGCACGAGGCCGCATCGTTGCCAAAGCGCATGTGCGCCTTGTGCCCACGTGCCTCAAGTCAGCGCTACCACGCTCTTCCAGGTTGCCCTGCTGGAGTCAGCGGCCTTATCCGCATACGCCTGCATCTGTCCCCGGCTCAGTGGCCTCCATAAGCAGACGGCTTGGTGGAGCGGTGCGCAGCCCCGTGGCCCGGTGTCAACGCCGTTCGGCAGTGCCAGGAGGAGGGAGTAGAAGTCTCCAGCACCAAGGCTGCATAGTCAGCATGGCATTGGTGAAATCACCTTGGTCAGGAGCAGCGGTGGTTGATCATGTCCCCTATTCTCCCCATTGAGCCATTCAAGGTGGTAGGCATCCCGTCTGCGCTAGCTCCAAAGTGGAAAGACTGGGCAGACCAGTTGCTCATCTTTTTCAAGGCCACGAAAGTCCATAAAGATCAAAAGAGGGCCATGTTATTACATCTGGGGGAAAGGACATCCACAACATAACGAAGACGCTTGCGGAAGCAACACCCAAGACTCACCATACCCTCATCAATGCCCTCAATGGATACTTTGAACCTGTGGCTCACCAAGATTACGAACGGTTAATTTTCCGACAAGCGTGCCAACTCCCTGAAGTTGCTCGACACATTCCACGCCAGGCTGAAGAATCTAGCATTCACATGTGGATTCAGAGATGAGACGGAGGAGATCAGGGGACAAATAATCAGAGGCTGGGATTCAGCGAAGCTCCGCAAAAGAATTCTGGAGGAGTTAGGGAAGCCACTAACAGAGTTACTGACACTTGGCCGCACAGTGGAATTGTCAAAGGCCAGAGCGGCCTACATGGATGCCGCATTTCAAACCCCAATTAAGATGGAACCTATGAACCTGGTAACGACAAACCAGCACCTCGGGCGAGCAGGAGAGAAACAGGGTTCGCGTCACCATGGCAGGCAAAGGCCTGTGGATATTGCGGAGGACCACCTTATAAGGCAGCAGAATGCCCAGCAAAAGGCAAACGATGCACAGGATGCGGATGGTTCAATCACTTTGAGAAAGTTTGCTGGTCAAAGAAGTACAGGAAACCCTGGCAGGGGAGCCCAGTGACATGAATGAAGATGATGAAGAGGAACGAGTCGTGCACAAGGTACACATGATCGGAACAGCGACTCGGAAGGCGCAACAACTGCCACAGCGTCACATCCAGGTAGGCCTGCATGATGTTATGGCCATTGTGGATACTGGCACCACAATCAACATCATGGCCGCAGCACTGTATAAGACCATGGACCCCGCTCCAACGCTACACCCCACGACCATCACAGTTTTTGCCTACAGCCAGGACACACCCCTGAAGATAAGAGGCCGGTTCAAGACCCCGATTTCCCACGGCGCCTGCTCTATCACTACCAATGTATATGTGACAGAGGACGGACAGGGCATGCTGCTAGGCTGCCGGGCTGCGAAGGATTTAGGAGTAGTAACATTTGCATTCGGAGTACACCAAGAATCCGTTCAACACATCCTAGCTGAATTTACAGCAGTGTTTGAAGGGATTGGGAAGTTCAAAGGCAAGGAAGTGCACCTCCACATTGACCCCACAGTGCAACCTGTATTGCTACGCCATTGGCGAGTGGCGTTCCATATGCGCTACCTGGTAGAAGAAGAGCTAAAGAAACTGGCAACAGCAGGCATCATTGAAAAGGTGGCCAGACCCACCCCGTGGGTCTCCCAGATTGTCGTCACACGAAAGCCCAAATAACCAGGGGCCGTCAGAATCTGGGTGGACATGTGGCTGCCGAATGCTGCTATTAAAAGAGAGCATCACATTACTCCCACAATAGGCGACCTGATTGGGGAGATGGCGGGAGCATGTTGGTTCTTGAAACTGGACCAGAGGTCAGGATATCATCAACTTGTACTGGATAAGGCCTCCCGCAACATAACGACCTTCTCCACTCATGTTGGCCTTCGGAGATATACCGCGCTGCAACCAACTGTTGTGTCGTACCCGTGACGTAATGGGTGCGCTCTGTAGGGTCATGTGACTCAAGTTAAAATAAACACTGGCGCACAGCAGCAAATGCCACGCAGCAGCACCCAAGCCTCCTGTCTTTTGTTATGACCCTGAGGCCCCTTTAGCTGTCCCCTTCACCTGACGAGGTCGCAAGCGAACGCGACCCCGTCAACACAACATTGACTGAGCGAGGACCCCGGATTGCTGCGTACGGCCCCTGGCCGTGGTGTCTCCAGCAGTGCTACGCCTGGTGTCTGCAGTGTCAGCACCACCCTTCGACTGCATGTGTACCACTGCCCACCCACGTCCACCGAGCACAGAGGGCTACTCACCCAATTTCTCTTGCCGGCTGACACACTGCTGCTGACGATCTGCAGTGCCCATTATTCATGGGTTGCATCACAGGCAGTGCCACGTTTCCTCATGACCCAGTCACGTGCCCCTCCCCTCAACGGTGAGGCCGCAACCACGAGGGAGCATCCGGCATGGTCTGCTCTTAGCTGACACTAATCAAAGGAGTGAGGCACACTGCACAAAGGCCGGGCTGGCGTGGCACCAGGCCCCCGTGATCCTGAAGATGGTGAGGAGCAGCAAGGTGAGAGTGTGGCCTGCAGGATCCTGAAAGGAGGGGCCTGGTTCCAGAGAAGGAGTCAGTTCATTGGGCACATTTCTATTCTGACTTCCTTATATACCTCCATCTGTAAGAAGAGTTGGTACACCTGTACCACTACACGTGGATGGATGGGGGTCTGATGTTCACATGAGCTTTGACTGTATCACTGCCCCTGGCCATCATATAATGTGCTCTGCTGCTCAAACTCTCACTGGGCCAGTGTCGAGGGGAAACATCTAGAACCGTCACCCTCAGTCTGGCGGCTGCCTTTTTGCCCATGCAGAGGTAACATTGCTCGTACCGCGAGGTACCCAAGAGGGCTAAGCCCCATTTCCTGATGACCATGTCAGCCATACCGGCCTTTGAGCCTTTCGTGGTCCGTGCTGCACCGTCATCGATTCCAAAGCGGAAAGAATGCCCAGAACGCCTACAATTCTATTTAGAAGGAGCTAGTATTGCTCGCGAGAGGAGAGTCCTGCTGCTACACCTCAGCGAGAAGGATATCCATAGAATATACAAAACGCTGGTGGAAGCTACACAAAATATATACTCCACCCTCCTAAATGCCTTAAACATTTCGAATCCATGGTCAAAAGTGACTACAAATGTTTTGTATTCCGGGTGGCCTGCCAGGAGTCGGATGAATCACTAGACATGTTCCATGGTCAGCTGAAAGAAATCACGTACGTGAGGGTTCCAGGACGAACTGAACAGGAAGAAATTCACGCTCAAGTGATCAGAGGGTGCTACTTAGAAACTTAGAGAAAATATACTTCAAGAATCAGGGAAATCATTGCAATACATCTTGTTGCTAGGATGGTCCAAAGAATAAGCAAAGGCAAGGGCCTCCAACATGAATGTTGCACTTCATAGCCCCATCAAAATGGAGCTGGCCAATGTGATGGAGACGCGCCCACCACCCGCTCCACTGAGACGCCCGCAGGAAAAGAAGAAAGAATGTGGGTATTGTGGGGGACCCCCTCACCAGATGAGTGAATGCCCAGCTAAAGGAAAAAGGTGCTCTGCATGCAGGAAGTACAATCACTTCGCCAAGGTATGCAGGTCAACCAAGTCCCCGAAAGAAGCAATACGCGCACTGGTTGATGAAAAACCGACAGAGAAGACATGGATGAGGACGCAGAAGAGTACCCACTACACTATGTTCTTGTGGTGGGGAAACATTCCAACTGTCGTCATCTCCCTCGATGTCAGATTCAAGTGGACAACCAGCAAGTCACAGCCACGATGGATACATGTTCATCCATTGACCTTATTTTGGTGCACACTTACTGCACCATGGACCCTAGTTGCCCGCCGAAGGAGGCCAAGATCAGAGTATTTGCATATGGGCAGAAATCACCCATCTCTCACCTGGGCTATTTTACATCCATGGTGTCTCACCATGAACTGAGTACAGGCACAATGGTATGTCTGGCCAAAGAGGGACATGGCATGCTTGTAAGTGGAGCCACTGCAGAAACACTAGGATTAAACTTGTCCGCCCTAGCGGAACTAAAGGAAGAAATATTGACTATTTTGGAAGAAATCAGTGAAGTCTTTAAAGGGTTTGGATGCCTCAAGAAAAAAGGAAATTAAACTCCACATCGATCCATCCAGCCAGTCACACGGAGACATCAGCTCATCGTCTTCCATCTGAAGCCAAAAGTGGAGCAAGAGCCGGAACGAGAAGCAATCATAGAAAGGGTCTTTGGGCCCACCCCGTGGGTCTCTCTGAACATGGTGGTCAAGAAGCCAAAGCAACCGGGACAGGTCTGCATTTGTGTAGACATGCAGCTTCCCAATGCAGTTATCAAGAGGGAATGCCACCTCACGCCCACCGTTGACGAAATACTGGGTGAGCTAAACGGTGCTACGTGGTTCTCCAAGATGGACCTCAGGCTGGGGTATCACCAACTACCACTTCACCCCGATTTAAGGTATATTACCACCTGCGCAACACATGTAGGTCTCCACCGGTACTGCCGCCTCAATTTTGGAAATATCTATAGCATGGCGGAGGTGTTTCAAAACATCATCAGAGAGCTGCTCAGCGGATTACCTGGAGTCATCAGTGTGAGTGATGACAACCTTGTCCACGCAAAATTGCTGAAGGACCACCACAGGTATCTACAGGGAGTTCTTTAAAGAATCAAAGAGGCTGGTCTGACCCTGCATAGGGAGAAATGTAAGTCCCTGAAATAGGATCAGTTTTTTTGGCTGCACGTTTTCGGAAAAAAGGATCGCCCCAGACCTGGGGAAAGTGAGCGCTGTTCATGAAGCTCCAGCACCGTGCAACATCACAGAAGTACGAAGCTTCATTGGATTGCTAAATTTCTGTGGAAGGTACGTCCCTGATCTTACGAAACTCACTGGACCTCTCTGTAAACTCACCAAGACGTCTGTGCTCCGGCATTGGGGCCCGGAACAGGAAACAGCATTCCAGCAAACCAAGGAGGCATTATCAGCAAACACTACCCTATCATACTTCGATCCTAAAAAGGCCATCAACGTGGCTGTGGATGCAAGCCCTTATGGTCTTGGAGCAGCCTTAATGCAGCAACAACAGGACGAGTGCCGTACCCCAATGGCTTATGGTAGTAGGTCACTAACTGAGATAGAACAACGCTATTCCCAGATTGATCGTGATCCCATAGTAATCCACTGGACCTCCAGGCACTTCCACATCAATGTGTATGGCCACACTTTCATCGTCTTGTCAGACCACAATCCTCTCATACCTCTCTTTCAAGGGTCATCATCCAAATCACCACCACACATTGAGAAGTGGCTTTTGCAACTACAAAATTATGACTGCAGAGTTCAATAACGGCATGGATCCTCCAGGTCCGTTGACTTTCTGTCCCGTCACCCTTGTAGTGCCACATCCGCAGAAGTGGCAGAAGTTGAAGCGGCGGAAGTCTATGTGAGGTTAATGACCAAACGGTCATGTGCCATTCCCATGGTGTTAGAGTCACTGAGAGATGCTACATTGGAAAATGAATGCCTGCAGATGGCAGTAACCGCAATTCGGTCTAATGATTGGAACCTTCTCAAGAGGAATCTTTCAAAGAGAGCCCCAGAAGCAAGGAAAGTGCTTGAGTCATTGATACATGTAAGACAAGAGTTGTCGACTAACGACAGTGGTTGCCTCGTCAGAGGACCAAGGTTAGTCAAACCATCAAGCCTCACGTCCCAAGGAGTGCAGCTCGCACACCAAGGTCATCAAGGGATGTTCAAAACGAAGAGTCGACTTCGCGTCAAGGTGTGGTTTCCGGGAATGGATGAAATGGTGCAAGAGGGTGTCAGATCATGCTACTGGTGTTATGTGTTGGATGCCCTGGATTGGGCTCCCCAGATATCACAGAAGAAAGTCCAAAGCATCCCTGGGAGTACGTGATCATAGACTTTGGCCATCTCCCTGATGGACGACATGCCCTTGTCGTCATTGATGACTATACCAGATATCCTGAGGTGGAGATAGTGGGATCCCAGACGGTGGCAGACGTTATAGACAAAGTAGAGAATGTCATTGCCACCCACGGTATAATCAAGCTGATTAAGACTGACAATGACACTCCATTTCACGGCCAAGAATTCACAGATTATCTGATATCATGAGGCATACAGCATCGCAAAGTGACCCTGAGGTGGCCTCAGGTGTATGGGGAAGTTGAGCGGTTTATGTGAACCCATAAAAACGTGATCCGCATAGCCCATGCTGGCCACTCATCTATCAAAATGGCTATCTACAGTTTTCTGTGAGAGTATCTAATAACTCCCCATGTGATGACTGGAAGAGACCCAGGGTATGCCAGCATGGGGCGAGTGGTTCTGGACACCATTTCTCATCACCCTACATGGGTTCCTGATCCTATTGCTGCTGTGCTCAACATAAGAAAGAGTAACAGTGATTGATCCAGCATCAGGCGGACAGGCGGTCACTCACGTATTTGCCAAGGGCACCTGGTCTACCTCAAGGACCGCCATGCCAGCAGCAAATTCTTCCTTTCACCTGCACACCACCTATGGGTGGTGACGAGTAGAGCAGGCAGAATGATCACTGCCAACCGGGGGGATGAAGAAGTTTGTTTTTCAAGAATATTCACAAAGGAGGTGGAAGGCACCACACACGAGAGATGGAACCTAGTGTCAGTGATGAGGACATGGTACAAGACTCTTTTTTTAAGTTTCAAAAGATGAGTTTATTGAATACGAATGGAGAAAACATCAATACTTCAGTTATTGCAAAATCAAAAATTACATTGAGAAGAATAACAATAATAACATATGGGCTGGAAATAACAAACAGAAATCATAGTTATGGCATGAGTAAAAAAAAAAAAAAGCAAGGCTTAAGCATTAATAGATATAAAATCAAAACGAGTATAGTTAGGGTAGATTAGCAATTAGTAGTAATTACAATATAACAAAATTCAAGGAGGTTGAGCAACTTCTTGTACTTACGGAATAGGAGCAAAAAATGTTTTAGCGCTATCATCTAAAAATTGAGTAACGGGGGACCATAATTGTAGTCATAGGAAACACAAAGGTTGTGTCTAGTCTATGAGTGTGACTCACAGAGTACCGCCAACCTAAGTATGAAAGTTTGGGCGCATCTTTCCAAATTTTTGTTATGTGTTGAAAAGCAGCTGCTCATAACAGGTAAATAATTTGTAATTGTGCTTTTTTTATATTCCAGCCGGTGCAAAGGCTACCCAAAAAAATGCTAGCAGATGACAGGGGAACTTTGGCGTGAAATATGATGTTAATCTTTTACCAGACTTGTTTACAGAAATGCAATACCTGAGTACATGTGAATAATAGATGCTTTAAATCAGCTTGCGCAAGTCAACATGACCAACAAATGTCAGAAACTTCGGCATGCATTTTATGTAAGGAAATCAGTGTTAGTGGGAGTCTATTGTAAATGAAAAAGAGAGTTTGTGTAGCCTTTGCTGCTCTGGATGACTTCCTGATTTTCATTCAAATCTTATTCCATAAGGGAATAGGCCATTGTGTATCCAGGTCTGCTTCCCAGAAAAGCTCTGTTTTTGGTTTTGTCCCTCTCGGTAGTGGATTGTGATAAATGGGAATAAAAGAAGAGGCTTTTGATGCACTACGAAGTAGGTTACACCTTATAATAGGAGTATAACTATTATAGCAGTGAGCAGAACTAAAAATGTAGGTAAAATTGAGGGAGGTATCTGAAAAAGAGTACATGCATTTGAAAAAGTAAGGAAGGTATCCTTATCGAACAATTGATGAACCCACAACATACCTTTGTCTCTCCGTGTTTTCTAGTAAATAGGTTTATTCTCAAAGCATATGAATCTATTATGCCAATCGTATGAAGTGAAGTGAAGGAGAGCATTTAACACTTTACCTGAATGATTAATAATTGGTGTACAAAGTTTTTGTGGTTTACGTGTGAAGGATAAATATTCCTGAAAAGAAAAGGGGGAAAGAAAAGATTTTTCCAAATTACATCATAATGGAGAGTCAGGAGTTGGTTCAGACACCCACTTGGATAAATGTCTTAGTATAAAGGCCTTGTGATATTTGGGGAAGTCTGGTAAATTGACGCCGCCTTCCAATTTTGGGTGTGACAACTTAAGTAAAGACATCCTAGGTTTTTTATTGAGCCACAAAAAGGATGTAAGAATGGAGTTAATTTTATGAAATAGTCTTGTTGGTATGGGTAAAGGGATACTAGAAATATTGTAAAGGACAATAGGAGTTACCATCATTTTGATGGTATCAAGGCATCCCCACCATGAAAGATATAAGGGGTGCCATGTAGTCAAAATTTTAAAAAATTGATGCTTTGGCGGAAGGGGTGAATCACACACCAAGATATTTGATATGCTGTTGATTCCAAGTAAAGTTAGATATCAAAAATTTTCCTTAAAAGTGTACTTAGTTAGGGGTAAAATTTCACACTTCTCATTGTTTAATCTGTAACCCCAAACCATTGTATAGGAATTAACTTCATTTAAAATGGCCGGGATTGAAAAGAAACAAAAATACATCATCTGTATAAGCTGCTAATTTAATTTGTAGAGAATTTGAAATGAAGTCAGTAATTGATTGGTTTTGTCTTATTTTGGATAAGAAAGATTCCAAAGCTAAGTTGAAAAGGAAAGGAGATAAAGGACAACCTAGTCTTACACCTCTATGGAGAGTGAAATAGGAAGATGTGAGACCGTTAACAAAAATTGCAGCTTTAGGGTTTGAGTAAAGCAAGGAAATTAAGTAAATGATTCTTGGACCAAAACCAAACCACGTCAGTGTGCGAAAAATGAAAGGACAGTACAATCTATCAAAAGCCTTCTCTGCATCTAGGGAAATGGCAGCAAAAGGCTCTGTGAAGTTTGATGATTTGGAAATGATATAAAAAACAAACAAGTGATATCAGTAATAGAACACCCCTTGACAAAACCTGTCTGTTCCTTACTAACCCTGGGCGGAGTTCGTGGAGTTGCACTAGGAGAAGCTCTGCGAAGTGGAAAAAACTCAGCTGAGCTTAGCAAGCAGCGGAGTGCAATAGAAAAATGCTCTTTGCTGTGATTTTCAGTGCAGGATGCTTGTCCACACTGTGCAATCATCGCGAACGGCACCATGCACAGCGCAAGCGGGCACTGCTTTCCTTTCTTCCGCTCGAGCAGATTTTTACTCGAGTGGCAGGTTTCTCAACGCGAAGGGGCAATTTCTCAATGCGAACAGTCGAGCGCATACTCAACTACTCGCAATGGGAACCCTGACCCCCCTGTGTTGAGAAATCTCGCAGAGAGGTTCATTTTCCACGCTCGCGCACACCACCTTGATGTTGACGATCGCAAACAAAGAGAAATCTTGCCAGGAGGTTGATTTCCTTGCCCTCGCTTGCCAAATTGAGGTGGATGAATGCCAGAGAGGAAAAAATCTCCGCTCTGCTACGCGCAGCTGAGTTTTTCAAAACTCTGAGAGCTCCGCGTATCGCTGAGTGCGGGAAGCTCAGCAAACTCTGCAAGCGGAGTGGAGTTCACCGCCCAGGCTTCTTCCTTACCCAAAAAATGAGGGAGGTGCGATTTAATTCGAAGTGCTAGCACTTTAGAAAAACATTTGTAATCTATATAAACTAGGGAATTGGGCCTGTGGTTTGTACAATAATGTAAATGTTTTCCTTCTTTTGGAATAAGACACATCAGGGCTTCTAAAAAGGTTCCTGAAGAGCTACCTGTGTCAATGAAAGAGGAAATGAGAGTGTGTAACAGTCAGAGGAGTATTTGGGCAAAATGCAAATAAAATTAAACAGTAAACCCATCTGGGCCTGGGGCTTTGTCTTTCTTGAGAGTTTTAAATGCATTGAGCAATTCTGCCTGAGTGATATACATTTCTTGGAGTCCCATATTTGATGAGGGGCTTGTATTTTTTGGATTGAGGAGAGATAGAGAGAGATAGCCTTATCTGTGGGCGTATATTCTGGTGAGTATAACCACTCATAGAATTGAACAAATTCCTGTAAAATATCTGCATCTCTGTGTTTTCGAGTGTTACTCTCATCCATTGTAGATTCATTATAGACCTTAGTCTGTTTGGTCTTAAGGTAATTGGCTAATAGTTTGCCTGATTTGTTTTTTCCTCCATAGAATTTCGCGTTAGTATTTAATAAATATAAAGAATCGATTTCTGTTGTGTCTTTGTTGTACTTAATCTTAGCATTTATAAGACCTGTGAGGCACTCTTTCAATTTAGAAATGTAATATGAGTGTTTTAACCTCTTTATCTTGGAAAGGAGTTCTGGGTTCAAAAGCCGGGCTATCTTCCGCTTACTGGATATGTATCTAATGATAAAATCACAAGCAGATGCCTTGAAGGCATCCCAGATTATATGAAAGGGCAAAGTGTCTGTGATATTAAATTGAAAATATTCATGAAAAAAGGATTTAAAGGAACCATTACATTTAGGATCTTAAAGCAGGGCATTGTTGAAACGCCATCTCCTGGGATATTCATATTGAGGTAAGATATCAAGCAGAATTGTAATAGAGGCATGATTGGAGATAAGTATGGGACCTATATCTGTTGAAAGTAAGGATTGGGAAACATTGTGTGAGATAAAAACATAGTCAATCCTTGACTGGGTCTAATGGGGTGGAGAACAGAAGGTATATTCCTGTGAAGCCGGGTTACCTTATCTCCAAGCGTCTGTTAGGTGTAAATGCTTTACAGTTTGTACGAAGGCTTTGTGTGCTTTTGTTGGTATGAAAGACGCTCTGGATTTTCAGTCAAGAAAAGGGTCAATTACCTGATTACAATCACCAGCAAGAATACAATTGTTTGCTGGTTTCTTAGCAATTAATCGGTATATTTCGGACCAGAAGGAAACGTCCCCATTTGTAGGAGAATTTACATTAAATAAAGAAATTGGAACACCCCAATCATTAAACTGGTAAACAACCATCTACCGTCCTCATCTGTATCTTGTGAAAGAAGTGTAGCTTGCAATGATTTGTGATATAAAGTTATGACTCCATTTCTTTTACCGTCACCAGGTGAGAAGAAAACTTCGCCAACCAAATTTCTCTTAAGCTTTACAGATTCAGCTTCCGTAAGATGTGTTTCTTGCAACAAAACAATGTTAGCATCTAATTTAGATAGGTATGATAAAACTAGTTGTCTCTTAATAGGGGAGTTTAAGCCTTCAACATTCTACATGACAATTTTTAAAGTCGTACAGTAAAGAAACAAAGTAAACGAAATAATAAACCAGCCTTGATGTAAACAATGTTAAGAAAAACATATGATATATAAGTACACAATGATAATGAAACTCAAAAGATTAAGATAAAGGGAAAGATAAGAAAGAGAGGTATATCGTACGTACTGAAGATTGATGCAGTTTAACGGAATAGGAAAGGGACAAGATAAGAAATTAGAATAAGATGAAGTTACAATAAAAAGAGTTACAGGGAGGAGGAATATCATACCTACAAAAACGCCAAGACATAGGAAAGGTGGGTGAGGATGAGGCCACATGGAACAATGACACGTCTGGTCTCCATGGGGGAAGGCGGGGTGGATCACAGAACAAACGACCGGTACAACAGATGGATCATACAAAAAAAAGACGACAAAACCTGTAAGGAGAAAAAGAAGGTTAATATCATTTAACGAAGCTTAATAAAACAGCAACATTGGCTATTAATATGCAAAGATTACTTAAAATAGATTATAAGTGTTAAAACATAAGATGCAACAGAACCAATCTATTTATTGTGCAGCAAGGAAGTATCCATAGACCCTGCGTTGTATGAGTTAAAGTAACTTATCAGTCTCATAGGATCCTCATAAGTAGTGGTCTTGTTGTTATAGGTCACATTAAAAAAAACATGGGTGAAAAAGGCCAAAGTGTGCTCAAATTGAATGGAGGTGTGGTCTCAGCGCCAGGAACTCTCTGTGTCTGTCAGCTGTAGCCTTTGCATAATCTTGTGAGAAGAACAAAGAGTTGCCAGACCATGAAATGCATTTGATGGACCTAACAGATCCATATATTCTAGGAAGTACAGGATGACCCCTCTTGGTTTTCTTTCGTTAGAAGAAAAAATGGTTGATGCAGGGCCCAACCTGTGGGTACACTGAATATTAAGAGGAGACCCTTCTGGTAAATACAGGATTTTTGGAAGAAAAGATTTGAAGAATGTGATAGGGTCAGAGATCTCTCTGAGCCCTCTGGCAGACCATAAATCCAAAGATTATTTCGCCTGTTCCTATTTTTGAGAATTTCAACCTGTTTCTAGAGTGAGATCACCTGAGAATGAAGAGCCTCTACTTCAGTGCTAGATGAGCTCAAAGATTGAATGTTCTGTTCTGCAGTGGTGAATCTTTGTTCCATTCGTGACCAGCTGTCTGTTAGAGTTTTTAATTTAGAGTTTGTTTTTTCTACAAATGGGTGTAGACCTCTCATTTCTTTTAACAGAAGGTCCATGGAGACTGATAAGGGCTGTTTGGGAGGGGAAGGGGATCCTTCTTCAGTCTTTTGCATGGCGCTTTGTTAGCACCAGAGGGTACACTAGTAGCTGATGATAAGGTGCCCTTAGGCGATGTAATTATTGAGTCTTCCATTTGGAGATACTGTGAACGAGAGCTTGAACGCATGGACACTTTCAGGTTGAGGATGTCAGATGAGAATTAAAATTAAAAAAATTGCCATACACCAGAGCAGAGATATAGATAATGCAGCTAATGCAGTAAAAAGGCTCTGTGCAACTGACTTAAGTCCAATTATGTTTAAGTAATACACCAAAGTGCCCCAGCCAAGTACAAAATGTTGAGAAAGGCAGCTCTCAACCCAATGTGATAAATAGCTTCCTGTCAAAATATATATAGCCTCTATAAGAATGTAGGTGTAGCCTTGTAGGTGGTCTCAATATTCAAACATGAGGCAGGAGAAAAGCTATTTGTGCCTATATAGGGCATTCCAAAAACATAAAAGTGATTAAAAAACTGAGCACTTCACTCTACCAAATGAATATGAAAAATTAATGTAACTTTCAAATAGAGCAACATTGGAAGTCAAAAGGGAGGTAAAAAAAAAAGGCTTTACTTAGCAGTTCTGTACATTTTTCTTTATATGAAATGCAAAGGTTCTTTGTGACCAGTAATTGTGGTGCCTCCCGTCATGCAGAGTTTTAGGTCTCGCCTGTCGATGCGCATGCGCATCGAGCAAGGCGAGAGTATTGCGAGTTATCCACTCTTTATCCACACTGCAAGGAATCGTGGCGATTCCTTGCAGTGCCCGTGACTTTTAAGGTCAATGCGCATGCGCATTAAGCTTATGCGCATGCGCATTGACCTTAAAAGTCACGGGCGCGTGCATGTCCGTCTTTGTTTACCCGCTCCGCCCCCTCCCGCCGTGTCGCCTTGCCTACTCTCTTCCACAGCCTCCCCCAGCTCCGCCCCCTCACTACTTGATTGCACGGCCGCTAGGCCGTGCCTCCCCTACTCTCCTCCCCCCTCCTCCTCTCCTCCCTTGTTGACTTTCCTGTATGAGAAACCGAGCCGCAGTCTCCACGCCTATGTCTTGTGCTTTTCAACTTCCTGTTCTCATTGTTATCGCACAATGAGGCACCCTGAGCCGTGAGCACCGCTTCTACATCAGAACCCTTACACGCTGCTCCAAACTTCGCTCTCTTGAACATAAGCCACAACCCCGAATGTTAATAAGGATGTATGACTGTGAGACACGCAGCCTCCCCCAGCTCCGCCCCCTCACTACTTGTTTTACCCGCCGTGTCTCTGCTGCTTCCCCCTGTCCTGTCTCTCCTCCTCTCCCTCTCTATACCCTCCCCCTCCCCCCCACCACTCCCATCAAGTCCCTCTGGCCCTTCCCTCCTCCCCGGACCCCTCCTCCCCTGCCCCCTCCACCCTTTCTTGTTCGGATTTGAGGTTGAACTGCGTTTGCTCACGCATTTTTTGCTGTTTGCTTTTTGCTTTACTATGAGGTAAAGCACAGGGCTGAGTTGGTTTCTAAAGTCTCCTGCCACATTGCCGCCTCCTCCCCTCCCTGCAAGTGCATTTGTACTGGCAGATTCTAGCGCCTGGTTTATCTCGGAACTCTAACTAAAGCGCTTGGCTGCTTAGTACATTTCCTGGAATCGAGACGCAGTTTTGCAAGGTACTGCGATTTATTACTGTCCCCTTTTATCATTAGTTTTCCCAGTTAACGCTTTCCTGGTTGTGGAAGCACAATTTTAGTGTGGACACTTGGGGCTCCAAACTGCAGCTTTTGAACAATGCACAGGACAGTGGTGCCAAAAACCGACCGATGCAGAGTGAGGTGCCAGTGGTGGTGCTGGTGGAGAAACCTGTCACCGGGCCTCCATGGGGCTCTTACGAAGAGCACTTTTTCCTGCCACCTGGAGTAAGAGAAAATAATTTAAGATGCATGTTAACCCTACCTGTAAACCCGCAGATTGTTCACCAGCGAACATAAGCAGAATTTTGGTTTGTGGCGTGTGTGAAAAACATTGATTTTTCGGACATTTTTGTCTGTAGCCAATGGGACTCTGAGAAATTAAAAAAAGTTTGCTAATCGTAGACAAAATCCTAATTTCTGAATTTTCCTAGTAGGAGAAACATTTTTGGACCTACTCAGATTGTCGTGGTACACACTCACACGAGGTCAAGTTCTGATAATTTTAACGTTGTAATTTGCACATCTCCGCCTAAAGCGCCTTTTACTATTTCCACAGTAATTTCTTTATGTTCCATCAGTTCTGCTTTGTCCAGCTCTTTTGAAGAGGTCAGGTGTTTCTCTTCTTTCTTGATCTGCCTCCTTGTTTGTAAATATCTCTTCACGCATGTAAGCTCGGGTGAAATGCTGTTACCCGCTGTTGTGCAAGTTAGTCTGCTCTTTTAATTTGTGTGGCTTTTGAAGTCTACCCACATAATACAAAGTTACATTTTGCTGTAATCAGGAGGTTCTCTGGGAAATGCTGGCATTTTGGCAGTTTTATTTATCCTGGTATTTGCTACAGAATCGCGAAATTCCAGGAATATTTGAATACTGCTTCTTTCGGGTGTGTTTTTGTGTAGCCAAGCAGCTGTTCATCACCCCACCCAGAGGAGACTTCGAACAGATCTTCTGTCCCAAAGTAAAGTGTTGATTGTCAGGGCAGGACTGGGGAACCAAAACCTCACTCACCCTCAACCCCTCACCCTCAACCCCTCACTCACCCTCAACCCCTCACCCTCACTCACCCTCACCCTCAACCCCTCACCCTCAACCCCTCACCCTCAACCCCTCACCCTCACTCACTCACCCTCAACCCCTCACCCTCAAACCCTCACCCTCACTCACCCACCCTCAACCCCTCACCCTCACTCACTCACCCTCAACCCCTCACTCTCACTCACTCACCCTCACTCACCCTCAACCCCTCCCCCTCGACCCCTCCCCCTCAACCCCTCACTCACCCTCAACCCCTCACTCACCCTCAACCCCTCAATCACCCTCAACCCCTCACCCTCAACCCCTCACTCACCCTCACTCTCACTCATCCTCACTCACCCTCAACCCCTCACCCTCACTCACCCTCACTCACCCTCACTCACCCTCAACCCCTCACCCTCACTCACCCTCAATCCCTCACCTTCAACCCCTCACTCACCCTCACTCTGACTCACCCTCACTCAGCCTCAACTACTCCCCCTCACTCACCCTCACTCACCCTCACTCTCACTCATCCTCACTCACCCTCAACCCCTCACCCTCACTCACCCTCACTCACCCTCAACCCCTCACCCTCACTCACCCTCAACCCCTCACCTTCAACCCCTCACTCACCCTCACTCTGACTCACCCTCACTCAGCCTCAACTACTCCCCCTCACTCACCCAAAACCCCTCACTCACCCTCACCCTCACTCACCCTCAACACCTCACTCACCCTCACCCTCACTCACCCTCACCCTCACTCACCCTCAACACCTCACCCTCAACCCCTCACCCTCACTGACCCTCACTCACCCTCACTCACCCTCACTCACCCTCAACCCCTCACCCTCAACCCCTCACCCTCACTCACCCTCACCCTCACTCACCCTCAACCCCTCACCCTCATTTGAGTTAGAGCTTGTAGAATTGTTTATGGCTTTTTTTATTTGTAATTCTTTAGCATTGGCTACAGGAAAGAAAAATGCTAAAGATTTACAAAAAAAACCCATAAACAATTCTAAAAGCACTAACTCTAATGCTGCGAGACCTATTGCATTTCCAATGCTTGTTTGTCAAAGTTAAGATGGCGGACGTCGCTGTGACGGAGCCGCTCAAGTGCACACTTGAAAATGAAAGGGATGAGCTGCCATGTAGCAAGACGTTAATTCTGGCATGGGCTCCTTCGCAAACGAAACCTATGTTGCCATTTTTGAGGTACTTACAAGACCTGGGGCTAGATGTAGGTAAATCAGATTTACCGATTCATAAATACCGAATTTTTACCGATTTAGTATTCATGAATCGGTAATCCTGATGTAGGTAATTATTCGGTAACAAATACCGAATCGGTAGGATTCGGTATTTACCGATTCAGTAATTACCGAATCAGTATTTCCCATTGATTCCTATGGGCCTTGAAGCCCATAGGAATCAATGGCAAATACCCATTCGGTAATTACCGAATCGGTAAAAATACAGAATTGCCAAGGGGAACAGGGTGTCACTTTCACACACTGTTGCACCCCTGTTTCTGGCTTGTGGCTGGCTTGTTTATGCCCTTAGGGCATGTATGTGTGCCACATGGCACAGGTGTACATGTACAGATGTGAATGCACACAGGAATTCGTTATTTACCATGCAATAGTATTACATGGTAAATAACTAATTCTTAGGGGCCTGTGGCACTGTTTGCAGTGCCACCTACATCTGGATTTACAGAATCGGTAAATTTACCGATTCTGTATTTTACCGAATCGGTAAATTTACCGAATCGGTAAGTTTACAGATTCTGTAAAATAAAGGCCCCCTAAATTTCAATACTCAAATACCGGTCGGTAATGGCCGAAATCGGCCGTTACCGACCGGTATTTGGTCTCCTACATCTGGCCCCTGGTGAGTTGCTTTAGCTGCTGCTCCAGCAACCGTCCCAGGAGAGTCAGGGGAACACCGCCATCTTCCTTAGGCACTAGCCACGCCCCCCATAGTACAGGACTCTTTATCTCCCTAGCAAAGTGACTTTCCAGGTTTTCCCCAGTATGAGGACAGAATGTCTGATCTTCAGATCCTATGCCACAAGCGTCACCGGAAAATGGAGACTCTAACTCTTGGTTGCCGACCTGTTCTGGCTGCAGTGCCTATTCCCGATATCAGCTGAGAGGCAACCCTGCTCCTTCATCTCATCTGGCAGACTTCCTTGTGTGATGGAGTTGCTGCTGGAGGGCCGTGGTCGGCAGAGTGGTAACATTGTATAATGTGTTGAAATGCAAGGTGTTTTATATATATTGTTGAGCTTATATGGTCTAAAGTTTATTCAGTTTGTTGTGATCTTTGTTACTGTTGGGGAGGAATGTAGTGTACCACTATTCCCCACGTTGTGGGGGTGTGGTGAGCAACACACCCCTCAGCCACCCTCAGTGGTTGTGTTTGGTGTGACGTAAGATCCGAGAGTATAAAAGAAAAGGTGGGGTGTGACGAAAGTCAGTCAAGTAGCAGCCATAAACACTGTGGAAGTGTCATAATAATTCCTAGGCCTCACATACCCTAGGGCCTAGTTGACAACCCCACTACACTGCTGTCCTCTGTGTTTGGGGGCTGCGCTCCATGCTGTGCTATGCCAGTGGCGATGAAGGTTGTCTACGCCCAGCCACGGCCCGTGGAGGGAGTTCCAGTGGGGCAGAAAGGTGGGGCAGGTGGGAGAGGGGCAGGGTGGGGGTGCTAAAAACCGGAATATGGATAATTGCAGGTAAGTAAACAATTGAATTAATAAAAACGAATTTCGTAGTGCGCCCTGCATCGCAAAATGCGATGCAGTGCGCGCTACAAAATTTGTTTTATTATTTAAATTGTTTACTTACCTCCAATTGTCCATATTCCGGATGTTAGCATCCCCCACCCTGCCCCTCCCCATCCCCGCTTTCCTGCCCCACCGTAACTCCCTTCATGGGCCGCGGCTGTCTACGCCGACGAACCAGGCCCTCTTGCACCACACCCGGCTTTAGCAAGTGCCTAAGGCTTGGTCTGGAGGGTCTGCTTATGTCAAGATGTGCTTGGAGCCCTGGTTCAGGGTGAGTCGCCGGTACCACCATTGGTCTTGAGCAGTTTTGGAAGAGACTAACCTGAACAGTTCCAACCAAACACAGGTCTGGGGATGCATATATGCCAAAGTTTGGGAACAGGGACTTTCGGAAAAGAAAAAAAGGAAATGAAATCGAGTAAAATTAATTCGCCCATTGACATGCAGAGAACTGAAGAATTTCTAAGTGAGAAAAACTATTATTGGCCCTAAAAAATCAGGAGTCAACCACCCACAGCAAGGATGTTGGCATGTAAAACTCCGAAAGTATAAAAGTGATGGTGCTTACTCCCAGAGTATGTTTGCTACTGAGAACTATTGCTACTACCCCATCAAATGTATTGCAACCAGTGGTCAAAGTGCATAACAAAAATATGGGAAATGTGATGCTGCATGCAATGGGGGAGGGGGCAGTGAAAACGGGGGTGGTGTCGAAGGTGTGGCTAAAAAATACAATATTCTGTACTTTTTTGGTCTTTCACCATCAGATAGCTTCATATAAAATAGTGCACAACATAAATGAAAAATAAATTTAAAAAAAGATCTAGTCATTGGGAAATGCTCAATAGTACATTATGAAATCTGTATTAGTTTATGCACTGCAGAGGTATTTGTGTAACAAGAGTGCAACAACATTAAATCTTTTTTGGTGCATTGGATAACAATGACATGTATTCTTAGTGCTATGAGGTCATAGCCCATGACAGAAAGCACTGTGAATATGTAAGCCAGTATTTTAAACTTGCATTACACACAGTATATAAAAAAGACTACTACAAAATGAGCAAAAAGGTTTGAGATAAAGGGGTGCTGCCAAAATATAGATTTTTAGTAATTTCCAGACTGTACATAATTACACTTTTTTTACTGTCCCTTCAACACACTAGGGGTAGTACGTGGTATATAAATACAATTACAGTTAAAAGCACACAGTTCACAGATCAGTTAACTCTTTGCACTGCCACTCAACAAGAATGAATCTTTGTCATCACAAAGGTTCGAGTGGTTTGATCAATTAAAGCCGGTACCTGTTCCCAAGCTTCCTTTACATTTGCAGAATTCACTTTTTCCGCACATTTGCATTGTTTTCAGGCAAGCAGGTACTCTGGCAGGAAGGCTTGTTTAGCTGACCCGGTTTCAGTTTCCTGTCGACCTGGTTTCAGTTTCACAGCACAGTAGACTCCCTGAATGGCACTTCAGCTGAGGCATTTAAACTATCGCAATTAACTGTCCCAGGACGTCTGTCTATTCACAAAAAACTAGCGGGACTGTTTTTCATATTTTTAAAAAGTATGGTCGCAGTCGTGCCCCTCCAATCCCGCCCATTTCGACCACTTGTCGCAACCATGTTGAGAGTTGCTGGTTCTCTTCCTTTCAACTTAAAAGAAGAGCAGAGACTCAACAACATTTAAAGCACTGACCTCCAGAACCTCACTGAGCTATCAGGTCTTTGCTTTTCTTTCCACTCTATGCCCTTTAATTCCCCATTCAGGGGACACACTTATGATCTATTTGTGTTCCTCTCCAGGACCCTCCACCTCCTTCATCATAGTCCCAACTTCAAATGTCATCTCGTTTTTAGGTCTCGACTAGCGTGGGCTGTGCTTGCGCAGTCTCGCTGGCGAGATTTTATGTCATCTCAGTACTGGGGCTCGAACCCGCCTCTCTCTTCCATTGGCTAACTTCATAAAAGGAGGCTAGCCATTGGAAGAGATGTGTGTCACTTAGTTCTGGCCCCGGCTTAGCTGATTCGTAGGCGTTTCTTTCTCATATTTTAAGCCCCGTCTCTTTTTCAGAGGTGGGCCTTTGTGGGCGTTTCCTTTTTTTCTTTTTTTTACAGGGCATTTTTTTCTTAATTGGTAACGTCTCTGTTGCCGGGATGGACATAGCGATTTCTGTTGCCGGGATGGACGGAGCGATTTGCGAGCAAGTAAGCATTTTGTCTCTTTTTGTCATCTAATGTATTTTTTTGTTTACTTTGTAGGTCTACCCCATGTCGTGTCGCCTCAGTGTACCGTCGTGCATTGACTGCTTTGCCCGGTATGTATGCTGCGGTTTGCGTCTTAGAGGTAAGCCATTTTGTCTCTCTTTGTCACCTAATGTGTTTTTTTGTCTATTTTTTAGGTCTACTTCGGCCCTTGTTGTCTCTGTGCACCGTCGTGCATGGACTGCTTTGCTCGGTATGTATGCCGTGGTTTGAGTCTTAGAGGTAAGCCATTTTGTCTCTTTTTGTCATCTAATGTGTTTTTTTGTTTACTTTGTAGGTCTACCCCGTGTCGTGTCGCCTCCGCGCACAGTCGTGCATTGACTGCTTTGCCCGGTATGTATGTTGCGGTTTGCATCTTAGAGGTAAGCCATTTTGTCTCTTTTTGTCATCTAATATGCTAATGTGTTTTTTTCTTTATTTTGTAGGTCTACCCGGGCCCGTATCGTCTCCGTGCACCGTCGTGCATGGACTGCTTTGCCCAATATGTATGATGTGGTTTGGGTCTTAGAGGTAAGCCATTTTTTCTCTCTTTATCATCTTATGTGTTTTTTTGTTTACTTTTTAGGTTTACCCCGCCCGTGTCGCTGCTGCAAGTTTAGGGTAAGTTATGTAATTTTTCATTTTGACATGTGCTATTTTCTTAAGTTTTTTGTTTAATTCACTTTGTTTCTTAACACTTGTTTGTTTTATTACAACAAATCATTTTTTTTTGTTATATAATGTGTTTGTGTAATACTTACTAGTTTCTTTAAAAAATGTAGAAAATGTATTTTTTTGGGGATAGTGCGTCTATTAATTACGTTAGGGTGGGTCACGTTTTCTATTTAAACAGCAGTCAGCGATATCTCCGGCCGACTCTAGAAATCACCGTACGCGATGCAGCAACCTACAGGTAAGTGGAATATTTTTTTAATGTATGGGAAATGTTAATAATAGATGTATTTTATTGCCATTACATTGTGCTTTTATTATTATTACAGATTGTCATTGCGTTGTTTTGTTTTAATTAAAGTCTAAATTTGTTTCACAATATTTTTACCGCTAATTGTATGTTCTATTTTGTAATGTTTTTTGTTTTATTCACTTTGTTTTTAAATACATTATTTATTTTAATATAACAACAGTTCATGGTTCTTTTAAAATGTAGATTTTTCTTCGTGAGACTTCTTGAATTCATTGTCTGTGATGCAGCGACATACAGGTAAGTTCAATATTTTTATATTGGTACGGAATGTGTTTGTGTTCTTTTACAATATATTGGGTGTATTTTTCGATCTGTTTTTATTAAATAGCTATTAGTTTCTTTAAAATGTTTAGATATTGTTTTAATGTTTGTTGTAATTGGTGCTTTTTTGACGAAAGTGCTTTTATTTGCATTTCGGAGATAGTTGCAATTTATTATGGCAGGGTGGGGCACGTTTTTCATTTAAACAGCAGTCAGCGATATCCCCGGTCGACTCTGGAATTCACCGTCCCTGATGCTGCGACATACAGGTAAGTGCAATTTTTAAAAATGTTTCATACAATTGTAATAATCCTTATTGCATCTTTAGTACGTCTAATTAGTGTTGTGCTTTTAATATTATTACAGTTGTTTATTTTATGTTAGAATATGTATTGTATTCGTGTTATTTGCATTATATTGTGTATAATTTTCACTTTCTTCATCATAATTTGAATTTTGAATTAAATTTTTTTATAAAGCGCGTGTACACTGTGCAGTTTCTTGGCGCTAAAGGGTTCTTGAGCTAAGGCGGACACTGGGGGCTATGGGCTGAAAGCTTGTTGGAACAGAAAAGTCTTGAGAGCTTTGCGGAACTTAAGATAGGAAGGGGAAAGTCTGACCTGGGGTGGGAGAGAGTTCCAGAAGGTAGGTGCCAGAACCGAGAATTTCTGACCTCCCGATCTTTTTTTCTTAAATCGGGGGATAACTAATAAAGATTTAGAAGAGGAGCGTAATGCTCTAGGGGGGCAGTAATTGGCGATGGTGGAGTTGATAAAAGCAGGGGCAGTGTCCGCTCGAGCTTGAAAAGTAAGACAGCCAAGTTTGAACAGGGCGCGTTGTTTGATGGGGAGCCAGTGAAGGGCAATAAGAAGGGGTGAAGAGTGGTGATATTTGGGTAGGCCATGTACCAGGCGGGCAGCCTGGTTCTGCACCAACTGGAGACGCTGAAGTGCGTAGGTGGGAGCACCATTGTAAATTATGTTCCCGTAGTCGATCTTGGATAAGACCATGGCCATCACTATAGGTTTCAGTGCAGAGAGGGAGAAGAACCAGGATACTTTCCTGATGATGCGGAGGGTGAAAAATCAAGAAGAAACAACAGAACTGATGTGAGAATGGAGTGTCAAATCCTGGTTAAGAGTAAAACCAAGGGTTTTGACTGAAAAAGAGGGAATGGGAGGTAAGCCAAGGGAAGGGGGCCAGAAGGAAGGAGACCAGGGGTTGCCACTGCCTCCAGTCAAAATCAGTTCTGTCTTATCCGGGTTGAGTTTGAGGTGGTTTGCATTCATCCAATCCCGGATAAAAAGCATGACGGACTGGAGGCTAGAGGCGCCAGGAACGGGGGGAAGAGAAATTAAAAATAAGTTGGAGGTCATCAGCATAGTTGTAGACTGTGACCTCCAGTTGTTGCAGTGCAGAAATGAGTGGGAAAATGTAAAGATTGAATAAGAGGGGGGAAAGGGAAGATCCCTGGGGGACGCCACAGTTCACCCTGCAGGGCGGGGCAGAAAATTCAGCAAGGTGGACTGCCTGAGTACGATCAGCCAGGAAGGAACCTATCCAGGTCCATACTTGTTCCCCCATGCCCGCCGCCTTGACACGGGACAAAAGGATGGAATGGTCCACCGTGTCAAATGCGGCGGACAGATCTAGGAGGACAAGGGCTTGAGGAGTGTTAGTGTAAAGTCCCTCCCTGAGTTCGTCCATGACCGAGATAACCACCTTCTCAGTGGAGTGGCGGAGACTAAAGCCTGCCTGACAGGGTGCAAGATAATTACTGTCCTCTATAAATGAGCTGAGCACCTGAGTGACGTGGGATTCAGCTACCTTTCCCAGATAAGGGAGAAGGGATATGGGGCGATAGTTTGTCGAGGAGGACGGGTCGGTGCCCGTTTTTTTAAGTATTTTTCATAGCTAGTACTTTATTTATAATATATTGATAATGTTTGCAGGTATCCGTAATTGAGGTTTTTGACGAAAGTGCTCCTAATAGGTTTTTAGGGGAAGTACCTTATATGACTACGGCAGGGTGGGGCACGTTTTTCATGCAAAACACCAGTAGGCAATATCTTCCGGTGAGTTCTACAGGTAAGTACAATTTGTGGGTAATGTTTATCTAATCTTGTCTCTCTTTGTGATCTAAGGTTTTCTTTTTTTTTACTTTACAGGTCTACACCAGCCTGTGTCGTCTCCGTGTACTGTTCGGGAGACTTCTAGAATACACCGTCCCTGATCCCGCGAAATACAGGTAAGTGCATCTTTTTATATAGTTAGAGATTGTGTTTGTGTTTTGTTACATTATATTGTATCGAGTTTTTGCTTTGTTTTTATTAAATAGCTATTAGTTTCTTTAAAATATATAGATATTGTTTTAATGTTTTTGTAATTGATGCATTTTTGACGAGAGTGCTTTTATTTGCATTTCGGGGATAGTCGTCAATTTATTATGGCAAGGAGGGGCACGTTTTTTTCATTTAAACAGCAGTCAACGATATCTCCGGTCGACTCTGGAATTCACCGTCCGTGATGCTGCGACATACAAATAAGTGCAATTTTTTTACCATTTTATACAATTTTAATAATCGTTATTGCATCTTTAGTAAGTCTAATTAGTGTACTTTTACTAGTATTACAGTTGGTTATTTTGTGTTACAATATGTATTCGTGTTGTATTGCATTAAATTGGGTATAATGCTTACTTTTTTATCATAGGTGGTACTTTTTTTTAGAATATATTGGTAATGTTTGCAGGTATTTGTAATTGTCGAAAGTGCTGCTAATACGCTTTTAGGGGAGTACCTCATTTTAATACACGCAGGCTGGGGCACGTTTTTCATGTAAACAGCATTCGGCGATATCTTCGGTCGAGTTCTAGAAATCACCGTACGTTATGCAGCAACATTCAGGTAAGTGGAATGCTTTTATAATGTTAAGGGAAAGTAAATAATATATGTATTTTATGTCTTTTTTTTGATGGGGGAGTCCTTGAAATAACCGTCCGTGATGCAGCGATATACAGGTTAGTGGTATATTTTGTGTTAGAATATGTGTTCATGTTGTATTGCATTATATTGTGTATAATTTCTAGTTTTTTTATCATAGCTGGTAGTTTATTTCGAATATATTAATAATGTTTGCAGGTATTCGTAATTGAGGTTTTTGATGAAAGTGCTGCTAATAGGTTTTTAGGGGAAGTACCTTTTTTGAATACGGCAGGGTGGGGCACGTTTTTCATGTAAACGGCAGTTGGCGATATCTTCTGGCGAGTTCTACAGGTAAGTGCAATTTTTGAGTGATGTTTATCTAATCTTGTCTCTCTTTGTGATCAAGGGCCAGATGTAGGTCGGTCGGTAACGGCTGAAAATCGGTATTTTCGGCCGTTACCGACCGGTTTGCAAGAATTGGCATGTAGGGGGCAATATTTTACCGAATTGGTAAAATTACCGAATCGGTAATTTTACCAATTCGGTAAAATAAAAAATCGGTAAATTTACCGATTTTAAGCCACCCATATGTAGGTGGGACTCTTCAGAGTCCCAGGAGCCTTTCTGAATCGGTATTTTACCATCAAAACCAATTTGATGGTAAAATACCGATTCCGGTGTGCATGCACATGTGTGCATGCACACCTATGTCATGTGACAGGCAGACCTGTCCTTAGGGCAGGTATGCCTGCCACATGGCACCTGTGCCTGTTTTGGGGGTGCCAGAGGGTGTCAAAGTGACACCCCCTGCACCCTTGTGAATTCTTTAATTACCGATTCGGTAAATACCGAATCGGTAATGCTTAATCATTCCTATGGGCTTCAAAGCCCATAGGAATGAATGGACATTACCGATTCGGTATTTACCGAATCGGTAATTAAAGAAGTGTTAAGGATTCGATAACGAATCCAGATGTTGGCACCTACATACCATTTACCGATTTTGAAATACCGAATCGGTACAATTCGGTATTTTAAAATCGGTAAATGTTTTTTACCTACATCTGGCCCCTAATGTGTTGTTTTCCTTTACTTTTCAGGTATACACTGTCCGTGTCATCTTCGTGTAACATCCGTGAGATTTATAGATTTCACCGTCAGTGCTGCAGCGACATACAGGTAAGTGCTATATTTTTATATAGTTGGAGATTGTGTTTGTGTTTTGTTACATTATATTGAATCTAGTTTTTGCTTTGTTTTGATTAAATAGCTATTAGTTTGTTTAAAATATATAGATAATGTTTTAATGTTTTAGGTATTGATGCATTTTTGACGAGAGTGCTTTTATTCGAATTTCGGGGATAGTCATCAATTTATTATGGCAGGGTGGGGCACGTTTTTTTCATTTAAACAGCAGTCAGCAATATCTCCGGTCGACTCTGGAATTCACCGTCTGTGATGCTGCGACATACAGGTAAGTGCAATTTTTTTTCCATTTTATACAATTTTAATAATCGTTATTGCATCTTTCGTAAGTCTAATTTGTGTTGTGCTTTTACTATTATTACAGTTGGTTATTTTGTGTTACAATATGTATTTGTGTTGTATTGCATTATATTGGGTATAATGTTTACTTTTTTATCAGAGGTGGTGCTTTAATTAGAATATATTGATAATGTTTGCAGGTATTTGTAATTGACGTTTTTTGGCAAAAGTGCGGCTAATATGTTTTTAGGGGGAGTACCTCATTTTAATACGGCAGGGTGGGGCACGTTTTTCATGTAAACAGCATTCGGCGATATCTTCGGTCGAGTTCTAGAAATCACCGTACGTTATGCAGCAACATACAGGTAAGTGGAATGCTTTTATAATGTTTAGGGAATGTAAATAATATATGTATTTTATGTCTTTTTTTTGATGGGGGAGTCCTGGAAATAACCGTCCGTGATGCAGCGACATACAGGTTAGTGGTATATTTTTATATTGTTTAAAAGATGTTAGTAAAAGATGTATTTCATTTCTTGTTTAACAAAACTATTATTCACTAGGTCTTCTTTTTGCGATGCTCTCATAGCTAGTAGTTGCTTTAACATATATTGATTTTTTTTATGTGATTTGTAATTAATGTTTTGCTTACGAAAAGGCTGTTTGTGGGGCTTTGGGCAAAGTCTTCATTGAACTACAGCAGGGCGGTGCACGTTTTTTATTTCCATAGGCGGTTATCGATATGTTGGTTGGAGATCGAAAACTACCGGGATTGACGCAGCGACATGAAGGTAGGTGCTATATTTTGATAATGCTTATACATTTTTAATACATGTAATTTATGTCTGTTTTTAAATGATGTATGTATTAAATGTTTGTATTACAGTCCGTTAATTTTATGCTGGAAAGCTGTTTGTGTTTTACTTTCAAGTTTTGTTCCTTTTTTCTTCATAGGGACTTATACATGTGCTTTGAAAACTTTACTTAAAGGTAAGTGTTATCGGGTCTACCCCGGCTCGTGTAGTCTGCTGTTGCTGTGTGTTAAGTAAACCATCTGGTGTTTTGTGCTCCTCTAATATACTTTTCTGTTTGTTTCCTAGCTTGACCCCGGCTCGTGTTCGGCTCGTGTCGTCTCTATGCATCGGCTGCTGTTTGTGCGTCTCCTGCTCGTATCAAGCTTGTGTAGTCTGCTGTTGGCATGTGTTAAGTCAACCATCTGGTGTTTTGTGCTCCTCTAATGTACTTTTCCGTTTGTTTCCTAGCTTGCACCCGGTTTGTGTTTGGCTCGTGTCGTCTCTATGCATCAGCTGCTGTTTGAGCGTGTCTTGCTCGTGTCTGGCTCGTGTAGTCTGCTGTTGGCGTGTGCTAAGTAAACCATCTGGTGTTTTGTGCTCCTCTAATGTACTTTTCTGTTTGTTTCCTAGCTCGCACCTGGCTCGTGTCGTCTCTATGCATCGGCTGCTGTTTGCGCGTGCCTTGCTCGTGTCTGGCTCGTGTAATCTGCTGTTAGCGTGTGTTAAGTAAACCATCTGGTGTTTTGTGCTCCTCTAATGTACTTTTCTGTTTCTTTATCTAGGTCGACCCCGGCTCGTGTTCGGCTTGTGTCGTCTCTGTGCATCGGCTGCTGTTCGCGTGTGTTAAGTTGTATTTTGTGCTCGTATAATGGATTTTTCTGTTTGTTTTACAGGTCGGCATTAGCTCCTGTCTGGCTCGTATTGTTTTTGTGGAACTGATGCTGTTTGCGCGTGCTAGATAAGACATCTAATCTTTTGTGCTCCTCAAATGTATTTTTAAGTTTGATCTCGAAATTAAGTTAGACATGTTATTTTTTGTGCTCCTCTAATGTTTTTTTTCTTTATTTGTTTTCCAGGTCAACCCTGGCACGTGTCATCTCAATAAAAGCTATCTTATGTTTTGTATTCCTGTAATGTATTTTTTTTTGGGGGTCTACCACAGCTCGTGTTTCCTGCTCGTGTCGTCTCTGTGCTGCAGCTGCTGTTTTTGGCGTGTTATGTTGTATTTTTTCATCTTCTAATGTATTTTTTTTTTCTAGGTCTACCCCATCTTGTGTCCGTCTCATGTTGTCTCTATGCAGCAGCTGCTGTTTGCGTGAGACAGGTAAGCCATCTTGTGTATTGGCCTAGTCTAATGACGTTTTCGGTTTGTTTTTCTAGTTAAGTAAGCCATGTTCTGTTTTGTGCTCCTATAATGTATTTTCCTGTTTGTTTTACAGGTCTACCTCGTCCAGCGGCTCGTGTAGTGCTCGTGACATCTCTGTGTAGGGGCATGTCTAAGGTTAGTCATCTTGTGTGTTGTGCTTCTTAAATGTATTTTTCAGTTACTTTTCTAAGTATTTTCAAGTTTACCTTCCTCGTGCCGTCTCGGTGCAGCGACTGCTGGTTGCGTAAGTCAGGTAAGCTATGTTGTCTTTTCTGCCCCTCTAATTGAATTTCCTGTTTGTTTCATACGGTTATCACGATGTGTGTCATTCTGTGCAGGGGCGTGCCTAACATAAGCTCTCTTGTGTTTTGTACTCCTATAATGTATTTTTTATTTGTTTAATACACTACTGGTAAAACTGTTTATTCTTTTTTATATGGTGTTGTATTTTTTTATCTGTATATATAGTATTGTTGTGTTTCAAATGTAATGCAACTCCACTTTTTAAAAATGTCTGATGTAACTCCATTTTTTTTTAATGGCAGACAACTTGGAGCCACATCACTGTAAGACTAACCCCATGCTTTGTTTTGGGTTTAGCCATAAGTCGCACCTCCCCACTAACAATCCGAACAACTCACACCTACAGTCCTTTCATCCTTAGGGACATGCCTCGACTTCAAATTAACATACGGCTTGACAGCTACACCCTACGTGCGGAGCGCCACATTGGAAAGATAAAAAACAAATCATGTTGTCCAAAATTGTCGTAGCAATTTGTTAGAGCTAATGTTTCGAATTGTATGCATGCTGCTATGCTTGGAAGTGTAAGGTAAATTTGATTAGGATTTTGTTTTCTTTTTAAAGTAGTATGTAGCTCGTGTTGATTAATTTAAGACTGTTGTTTCGATGTAAGTTAGGAAGCCGTGAAAAAAACACCTTAAGGTAAGACTTCTTATTTATTTTACACACTTGCTAGTATGATAGTGCATATTTTTCTTCGAAACTTTAGACTCCACTTGCGTATTGTTTTTACTTCAAGCACTTTGTAGAAAATGCGAAGACAACTTGGAGCCACTTTGCTTTTTTTACTGCATACTGTGTGTTACATGCGCGCGTTCACATTCACTTCACACTTAGGGGCAGATGTATCAAGAAACCATTTTGCACTTCTCTAATAGCGATTGTTAAGGAATCGCTATTTGAGAAGTGCAAAATGGTATGTATGTAGAATATCGCTATTTTTTAGCGATTCCTTACAATTCCTTAATTGCGATTAGCAAATTGCTAATCGCAATTAAGGAATAATTTTCCCATTAATTTCCATGGGCCAGGAGGCCCATAGGAATGATTGTGCAGTAATTCTCAAATTGCGAATTCGCAATTTGCTAATCGCAATTTGAGAATTATTTCAAGGGTGCAGGGGTGTCTCAAAGACACCCTGCTGCACCCCTCAAATCTACATGTGTGTGCATGTGGCACACATACATGCCCTATGGGCATGTATGAGTGTCACATGCCACCCTTACAAATGCCAATTAGGGCATTTTTGTAAAAAATCGCAATTTACCACCAACTACAAGTTGATGGTAAAATGCGATTTTTTTACACAAATTCGCACACCAAAAATGTGTCATACATATCATTTAAGGAATCGCTAAATTTGCGATTCCTTAAATGCTATGCAAAAGAAGGAATCGCAAATAATTGCGATTAAATAAATTGCGATTATTTCATACATGTGAAATATCGCAAAACGGCCGTTTGCGAGTCGCAAAGGCCGAAAATCTGCGATTTTCAGCCTTTGCGAGTCGCAAAAGCCTTGATACATCTGGCCCTTAATTCGCACACCCTCACTAACAATGAAATACACTTCTTGCCAGACATCCCTTTCATTGTTACAAGGAAGCACCACACCCAAACATTTAGATATGGCTAGACAACAACATCTTACCTACATGCTGTTTTTCAACACTACGTGTGGTCTTCTTTTGTTATTTAATTCAAATAACTGTCCTTTTTTTCTCTTTCACAGTATTTAAACTACAAGAGCGAACATTCGGCACATTTCTTGGCAGGAAGCCAGCCGGTATACTTCGAGAGCTCACCTATATCTGTTACAGAACCGTAAGTAACTTCTTACATTGCAAATAAATGAATGCTTTTGTTTTACCGTTTTATCATTTCTTAAATTGGCTTTCGTTTCACCGTTTTAGCATTTGTGACCTTACTTATTTCTTTGCTTTCTATATTTGCAACAATGTTATACCTTTGCTTTTATTAACAAACTTAAGGTGCAGTTTGTATTATATTAAATACTTTAAAATAACATTTTGATACTTAGTTGTAGAAGAGCGTTCACCATCATGCAACTGTTGCCATATCTCGAACATTGAATTTTTATGTTAGCGTTTTTCACAACAGATACAATGTATTTATACTGAAACAATTTCCATACCGGTAATAAAGTAGGTTTTAGAATGTTTTGCATTTGACGGTCTTCCATTCACCAATTGTTCGTTCGTGTTTAGTTTTCAGGCAAAGTATATGATATCTGTGTTTCTATGTTGCGTTTCTTAGCATGCACTTTGTAATGAAAAGAAATGGACCTTGTAAATTCACTATTTTAATGCTCATCTTTCAATGCTTATATACATTCATTTTAGCCATCTTTTGCAGACTAATTTATTTATCAAGTTCTTTTCTAGGCTCTTTCCTGACTTTTTCTTGTTACATTATGTTCATTTCTCAACATACATTTACAGTGCTGAACACGTTATTTACATATAAATGCTTAGCTTGATTTTTATACTAGAACAAGTGTAAGAGTGGGGGGGTATTTTAATACAGTTTCGGCTATTAAAATGTATTATATTAATGTTTGCACAAGTCTTTACCCTATTTTCACATTTAGTTACAGAAGCCAGCTTTAATCTGTTATTTTATAACCATTGTATAGTTGTCCTTCTGATATTTACTTTGCTATCGTACACGCGTACTATCTTGAGTTAGACATTGGGATTCGTAGCATATTACATTTAGGGACCGTTTAGGCGCCTCCTCCAGAAACGTTTTGTTGTACATTGTACTTATTTTTCTGTGTCGGCCCAAACAGACGATAATGTGATGCAGAAAAGTGGCAGGGTAAGAGAGTGTAAAATATGTGTAACAGCTAATTCCCTGTAAGTTAACGTAAATAAAATAACGAAATGTGTTGCACGCGCTGCAGAACCAAATTTAATGCAACGTGTGCAACAAACTTCTTTTAAATTCTTATTAACGTTACTTGCCGTGAAAAAGTGGCAGGGAAGGTAGTGTTAAATACAAGAAACAGACGATGCAATGCCAAATGCAATGCATTGCTCGCCAAAAAATGCTTTTTTTTTATTTCTTTACGTTACTTACCGTGAAAAGATCATGTTTCATGTTATACACCTGCTCACGTTAACGTGTAGTTTAACTTGCCGTGCTTACTTGTACATTTTCTGTAAGGCCAAACATTCAAACTTTCACATTCTAACAATATACCTACTAACATTTAGATCACTATCTCCACGTAACTTGAAATATCAATACAACATGCAACTATAGAGGAAAAGTAACATTACCAATATATACTTACATAAATAACACTCCTCTACATACTTTTCTCACTATATGTTGTTATCTCTATATCACTCACTTTATCTCTCACACAATAACTATCCCTACATCTCAACATACTTACACCTATCACTCTCTACTATCACTTAAAAAACTTCTAACTCTCTATCGCTTTTAATGCCTACATACAACTGCCTACATAACTACAAAATGAAATACATATATCATAGCTACATTGCATGCATACCCTCAAATACACTTTCATATATTGCTAACTAAGTCATCCATACTACATGTCTCACTCAATATATATGCCTTTCGCTGATAGCACTTGCAAAACTCGCTATAGCTAACACATCTTTCTCTCACACTATTTTTCACTACAACTCACTTGGAATTTACAAACACAAATATCTTATACTTTCCAGTAACTATAGCTCTATTGCCACTTAACTATATAGCTTCATATCTCACAACAATTAAAATTGGCATCTACATAACATTATATCTTCTGCTTAACTCAATAACACTCCTCAACTTTATTAACTTTATAAATACCTCTCTATGCTTTTCTAAATGTATATCGCTATATTCATCACTATATTCATCACTATTACACTTAATATCCCTACATCTATCTCTATAAATCTCTTCAAATTTCTACATCTCCATAACTCTCTATACATAACCCACTACAAGAATTAGTTTACCTGCATCCACACCCTCCAACAAAAAACAAGTAACTCTCTATATAACTCTCTATTTCTCTATAACAAAAGCTTTATATACACATACATTTAACTACCTTTCTATGCTATCTACAATTACCTTTACCAGTTATTGACAAGATGTGTCCCTGTATATAGCAATCACTTTTCTCTTTAACTCAAGACAAAGAAAAAAAATGAAAGAAAGAAAAAATTGGAAAAACAATGACTCAAGTAACACTTTTCTTTTTTCTTCACAGAAAATACAACCACTGCAAGAAAAAATCACTATGACCATATATGGACTGGAAACTGCAAATCAGGAACCAAGTACTATAACAGTACAAATTGAAAATGCAGAACATTTTAAATCTGTTGAAATGAATAATTCACTTCTAATGGACTACTTAAACATCCCAGCAGACATTGACGACTTTGGAGAAGCTCTCATGGAATACCTGCCAAAAACAGTGGATGTCATATTCCAAAATGGATACATCATTCAAATCATTGAAGATTAAACAATTGTACAATACGCAACATTCATAAAAATGCAAAATAAAAAATTTCAAAATATATTTACTTTATTAAAACATGTTAAACTATTTTTCTTGTTATTTATGAAGTATTTTGATTGTTATTTATGGACAACTACATAAATATATATTAGTGTACAAGCCTATATATAAATGCAGTACAATGCAAATATATTACTAAGTAAGTACATATATATGCATACATAGCCATGTCAGTACGCAGCATATATATGTACAAATATAAATACTTATTTTGAAATATGTATCACTAAACTACATAAACAGTACTGCAAAATGTACTCTACTACTGCCACTAACATTTGAAAGCTACAACTCACTCTTCAATAACACTAGTTCACAATTTATTAGCAAGTCTAATACTCACTCTCAATAACTTACTCTACAATTCACTTTAATACTTTACTACGCACTCTCTACTACTCACTCCCTACTACTCTACTACTGACTCTTACTCATTCTACAATTCTACAAATCTCTAATACTCCCTACTCACTTTAGTACAAATTAACAACTACTCTATACTACACAATCTCAAATTATACTAAACACTTTTAACAACATTCAACTACACACAATTACTCAACACACAACTAACTCTTTACTACTCACTCTAATATTCGTATTACTCACTGTACTACACTACTAATACTACTTTGCAACTCTATAATACTATACTAAATGTACTACTCAATATGAACTAGTATCTACTACTCACTCTAGTACTCACTCTATTACACTACTAACTCTACTACTCACAATGCTCCCAACTACTTTACTATTCACAATTAATAATTCAATTACTACCTAATACTCACTTAAATACTCAACTACTCACTCACTACTACTCACACTCTACTACTCGCTCTCTATTAATCATTATTACTGTCTACAACTCATTAGTACTAACACTCTATTAAAATATAATACTCACTATACTACTCTACTACACACTGTATACTCTAATACACACACTTTACTACTTTAATACTTACTCTCTACTAATCACAATAAAAACTATACTACTTATGCAAAACTCCATACACACACTATTACTCAATAGCAACTACACTATGGTACTCATTGTAAAAATGTACAACACTATTTCAAATACACACTCTATTACACTCTCTACTACTCAACATTACTCACTCCACTACTCAATATTTAATAATCACTGTTTGCTAATAGCACTTTACAGCTCACACTTTGTATGTGTGTGTGGCTGTGTATGTCTGACTGTGACTCTTTACAACTCACTCTCCCTCTTTAATATTCTTTTTAGTAACTCTTTAATAATCACTATACTCTCTAGTACTCACTCGAGTACTCTTTAAAAACAACTACTAATCACTCCAAAAATAACACTATTGCTCTATGGTACTCACATAACAAGTCTAATACACACTCTAAACTACACTACTACACACACAGTAATCATCTTTAATACTCACTGCTCCAATCTTTATTACCAACTCTACTAATACTCCTAATAACTTGCTCTACTAATAAATTCAAAACTTTAATACGTACTCCAAAATACTTACTCTAATACTCACTCTATACTACTCACTCTTACACTCAACTTACTCTACAACTCTATAATGCTCCATACTAACTTTAGTACCTGGCACAAAGGACTCTATGCTACTCACTCGAAAAGTATACATACACACTCTCTACAACACACTCTACTACACTTTTCAATGCTAACAAATAATCAACTAGCAACTCTTTAGTACAACACACATATTTTCATTAGTCACTGTACTAAACTACAACTCACAAGACAAGTATCAACATCTCACTATTAACTACTACTCAACATAAACTAATATCTACTACTCACTACATTACACTACGAACTCTACTTACAATACTTACTACTACTTCACTACTCACTCTTAATAACTCAGTTACTTCCTACTAATCAATTTAGGACTCTGATACACTCTCATTACTAATCACAACTTACTACTCACTCTCAACCACTCACTTTAATAACTCTACAACTTGCTACTAGACACTCTCTATTAATAACTCAATTAATCAATGTTACTCACTATACAACCCTACTAAACACTGTGTACCCATCTAATACACACACTAAAATACTATACTATGCACTATCTAATACTATCAACATACTATTATATATTTAAAAATATAGTACTTACTCTACAACTCTATACTACTACAAACACTATTCATAAATAGCAACTATTACTACAGCATTTCAAATACATACTCAACTACACACTATAATAATCAATACGACTCACTCCACTACTCACTCTTTACTACTCAAGAGTTAGAATGCACACTTTATGTGTAACTAGAAGTAGCTATGTGTGTCTCTCACTACAAAACTCATTACTACCCACTGTTTCACTATTTAATGCTCATGTTTCTAACTACAAAACACACTATACTCACTAGAACACACTGTAGTCCTCTATAAAACTCACTACTACTCACTCACTGTTAAACACACTATTACTATATATTACACACTATACAACTCTAATACACACTCTATACTACACTACTACACACACTATACCACTACTACACACTGTCAACTACTCACTACTAGCATTGTAAATCGACATACAAATTATAGGTTTTAAAACATTTTTTTTTTAAATGTCATTTACAATGCCAATAGCTCTAAATTTTTCAAAGGCTAGACCATTGCATTGCAAATGCTTATTTACAGATGTTTTTGACTGGCTTGGAACATTCACTGAATAAACATAACAATAGAAAACAGCAATCTATGTTGTCTGGTGCTCCAGTACAATGTACAATTTACCCCAAACGTACGATAGCCACTGAATGTGTGTCTCTCACTTGACCTTTCCTGAAGTGTTGCTGATGGATTAAGGAAACCTGCACTGTGCAATAACCTTTCCTTAAGGGAAAGTGAGACTGATAATTTGTGCACTGAGATAAGTTAGCCCAGGACAGCTGAAGCCTCTTTGCATTAGCAACTTTTTGGGGCCTGCTCTTCCACATGGATGTAATTTAGGCGTTGCCAGTAGTCACAACTCCAACCCATTTTTTCCCCTTTTAGCCCTTTCCACTGCCTGTATTACCCCTGGCATCAAAGATGGTAAAATCAGTGCCAAGAACACAGTGTCCTCTTGCCCATATGGCCATTGGTGCTCCAATCTCCTTGTTTTTGGCCCATTTTCATTATACTAATATGAGTAATAGTTTGTTATTTACTATTATTGTAATAAAAAAATACAGGAGCTGTAACAGCACCATCAGTGACAAAAAAAACTTTAAGATATATAGGGACTTCTTTACAAGCCCATTACACCGCTGGTGCGTCTCTTTTTTTGACACACCGTCTATGCAGTATGCTATTCTGTATTTGTAAAGCCACTCTGCGTGGCTTTTCACTGCCTTGTAAATACAGCCCCTTATCATGCATCAAAGGAGCGTGCCATGAAATGAAATGAAATGAAAACGGGATTTCTAAAGCGCATGGCTGCCCGGGGGCGTCCCAGCGCTGGGATTGCAATAACAACTGAGGGGGGAAGCGGAGGAAGGAAGGGGGTGCGGGGGTTATTGTGGGAAAAGGTGAGTTTTAAGTAGCTTGCGGAATTTAATGTGATTAGGTTCGGCGAGCAAATGGGTTGGTAGGGCGTTCCATGATGTTGCAGCTGCAACCGAGAATCGGCGCCCTCCAGTTCGGGCCTTCTTGATTCTGTGTACCGTGGCCAGGTTGCCTTGGGAGGAGCGCAGGGACCTATTAGGTTTGTATGGGAAGAGCATGTTTTTGAGCAACGGGACCTTGGTCTTGTAAAGCTTTGTGTGTTGTGCATAGGGCCTTGAATTTGACCCTTTTACGGATCGGCAGCCAGTGAAGTGCCCTCAAGGCAGGTTTGGCTGATGTTCTTCGGGAAATGCCTGTCAGGAGCCTTGCGGCGGCATTTTGGGTTCTCTGAAGAATGTTCATGGTTGATTCAGGGGCTGACAGGAAGAGGGCATTGCCGTAGTCTAGCCTAGATGATATAAGACCTTGGATGAGTAGTTTTTGAGAAAGTGCTGGGAGCAGAGGGAGAATCTTCCTGGCCGAACGGAGTAGGCCTACACAAGTACCCGCTGTTTTTTTGGCCTGAGTTTTAAAAGAAAGGTCCTGTTCCAGCCAGAAAACCAGACTTTTGAGCTCCGTCTTGGGTTGCGGAAGGGTACCCAGGCAAGATGGCCACATAGCGCTAGGGAGGGGTGATGTTTGGTGTCCCAGTAGCATGAGCTCGGTTTTAGAGCCATTCAGTTTCAGCCTTGAGTCACACATCCACTTATGGACTCCTTCGAGACAGTCATGGAGGTTTTTAAGTTGGACACTTTCTAGCGAGAATGACACAACCATTTGGGTGTCATCAGCGTATGTGACGGCTTTTATCCCAAAGGGGGTAACCACTTCCTCCAGGGGGGCCATGTATATATTAAATAGTGTAGGGCTCAATGAAGATCCCTGAGGGACCCCACACTGGAGGGGGAAAAGGTCAGATCGCACATTACCTTCACAGACCTGAAAGGTTCTGTCCCTGAGGAAGGATGAGAGCCAGCAAAGTGCCGTGTTTCTCACTCCTATGTTGAACAGTCATTGGATCAGGATCCTGTGGTCCACCGTGTCAAATGCAGCGCTTAGATCCAGGAGGATCAGTAGTACCGATCCTCCTGAATCCAAGATGCATCTGGCTTCCTCTACCACTTGTAGGAGAGCGGTCTCGGTCCCCTGACCAGGGCGAAAGCCTGTTTGGGAAGGGCGAAGAAGGTTGTTGGCTTCGAGAAAAGCCGATAATTGCTGATTGACAGCCTTCTCTGTGATCTTGCTTATACCTGGCATGGGTGTTGCTGTTGGTGTATCTATGCAATACCAATAGATTCTGCCACATTCCAAGATTTACGACATTTCGTAAATTTGGGAATGCGTCAACATCCTACGCCCCCCCCCCCCCAGCGGAGATGTAAGGCGGCACAATGAGGAGAAATGCAATTATTTCCCCTTGTTTTTTCCTCTTTCTATTGATGCAGCATGAATAGAATTAGGAAAAATCATCAATTATTGTTTTAGTGCAGTAAGGTGTCCTTCCTGCACAAAAAAATCACCCCCACAACGCAAGTACCCTTGCACTATGGTGCAAGGGTGCTGGCGTTGGTGCATAACAGCCAATTATGCACCGGCATAGGGGAAAGCACAGAGATGCGTCATATTGTTGTAAATAGGACGCATCCCTGTGCTTTTAAAAAATTATGCAGCTCAGCATAACAAAATGGCTTGCAGCGCTGTGCTGCATCATTTTGTTATATATGAGGTCCATATTGTGTGCATGCATGTGGGTTTGTGTGAGAGAGCTTGTTTGAGTGTTTTTTTTCTTCGTGTGAGCATATTTGTGGGTGGATGTGTGTGAGTGAGTAAGAGTGGGTGACAAGTAGTGATTGAGAATGAGTGGACTGTCAGTGAGCATGAGTGAGTCACACTGAGTGAGAATGAGTAACTGAGATTAACAGTGACCGCATGTGAGGAAGTGAATGCAAGAGCGGAGTGTGAGCATGTTAGAAAGTCAATGGAGTGTGAGTGAAAATGATTGAGTGACAGCGAGTGAGTCCAAGTGATAGAGTAAGTGAGAATCAGAAAGTAAGAGTAGGTGCAAGTGACTGTAAGTCACCAAAAAGTATTAAGAAATTGTGAATGAGTGAGTGCAGTAGTGAATGTGAGAGAGAGTGAGTTTTGTGACTGAATGAGTAAGAATAAGTGAGTGAGAATAAAAGAAAAGGAAGGAGAATCAGTTCTTGAGAGTAAGAGTAAATGCAAATGAGTCTGAGTGAGCAAAGAAGCATGAGGTAATCCACGTAAAAGGGAGTAAGAGAGGGTGCAAATAAATAACTGAGTGAGAATAAGAGTGACTGCAAGAGAGTGAGTGACAGTGAATAAGTGTACACGAGTGAGTGAAAATGAGTGTAAGTGAATACAAGCCAGCTTGTGGAGAAGTGTGGCTCACCGGTTAGAGGAGGCATAGCCTGATGCAGAGGTCAGACCCGGGACCAGGGTTCAATCCCGACGCGGCAGGTTCATGAGCTCAAAATGTCCACGGACTCGATAATTCTCGCCTCAGTGCCTACTCGAATCATGGGCTCACACTCTGCAACTCTGGGCAATAGCTTGCTTAATCTCCACTACGGCCCCACCGCGATGGGATGCCTGGCTTTCACCTTGGGGATGCCTATTAGGGGTTATCTCGCAGGGAAAAGCCAGGACGGGTTCCCAAAGCAATGCGCCTTGAGACCTTACAGTGAAAGGCGCTATATAAGAACGTATGATTTACAATTTAAGTGAAAATGTGGTGTTGTGCATACCACTTTGCCTGTGGCTTGGCATATTGAAGGTAATTGTTTGCTTATGGAGGCAACCATGGCGACATGCTGGTACACTAGAAGAAATTCTTAGCATGGCAGGCTGGCTTTAGCATACTGGAGTTTAATCTTGGCATATAGACACTCGTTCAAAAATTGTGGCACTGGCACATTGAGGGTCATTTTTGGCATAAGTGAGAGCAACCATGGCATATAGGATTCCGGTCAAGCATGATGAAAAGCTGGCCCTGACACACTCGTGTTAATATTTTACATTCATAAGGGCGCCTATGTGTATGGACTGCACAAATGACAACATTCTGGCACTTGCATGTTTGTCATTTTTTGCTAAAAGGACACCAATAATATTACAAAATGCTGGCCCCTAGTACCATGGAGGTAATTTTTGACATCATGGGTTACTCATATCACATTTTTAAAAAAAGGTGTATACTCCTGGGGAGCATTAAGATCCTTTGGCTTGGCACACCACAAAAGGACTTGAATATGTATTGCATGTCCTATCAGAGCATGTGGTTTTTGAGAAAATGTATGTGTAAATGTACCTTTGACCGCGTGATCCCTCTTCCCCTGTGTCCTCCCTAGGAGAGCTTGGGCTCACTTTCATCGCTTGCTACAATTCAGGAAAAGTTTTACTCCCTACCACTTTTCAAAGGACCCCAGCAGCCACTGTAAGAACAGAAGGTAACCAGTGTCTTGATGTTCATGGTATACTTTCTACAGCTACACCTGGAACCAAAATAAATATACCCGTGCAATACACAATTTTCTGGTAAAAATATGTGAACTTAAAAAAAACGCATTTTGAAACAAGTCGTTGCCATTTTTCATCATTTAAAATTCATGAAAAATGATCTGATTCAATAAAATATTGAACTTTGAGCTTTGCATGAGGGATATTGCCTTGCAAATGATCATAAATTAAAATGTATAAAAAAATAATGAATAATTTAAGTCAATAACATAGTTCATAATCAATATATGATCTATATCAATCGTTATTTTGTCGGCATAATTGCTTTTATTTGTTTTAATCTTTCTGTTTTTGCTCTCATTATGATTTATCAGTGCATTTATGGTTGCAAAGCACACTGGGGGAACTATTAAACAATGACAGTTTGTGGTATAAATAATTTAGCTTCCCAATGCTGTTCTGTCTTTTGACTTTTGAGCCACTATATCCTCTTCAGATAAACACATTATTATTCATGAACTACAAAGGAAAATGAGTCATGTTCCTCTCGAATATTATGTCAGCAACCGAAAATAGTGGCATCTAAAAAAGACATTTGTTGGTGTGCATTTTTATATTATTCATGCAATTATAATGGAACTTCAGCGATATCAATTGTGATGTCATCAGGGTTAAGGTCATGTGACAATTAGGCCTGGGTAACATTTTATTTACTTCAGAATAACCAGAGTAATTTCGGTAACTTCACATTACTCCTGTGATGCGAAATTACTAATAATACATGATTATGCCCGTTTAATTCGGAATAATTTGGCGTTGAAATGCCTGCCCAAGTGCACAAGAGCAGAGTGGCTGCTGGCTGCTGCGGTTTCTTTTCTGTTGCATTTAGTGCTATTTTATAAGCCAAAAAGTGTCTTCATATTCGTTTTTTGATTCTCGAGTGCATTGTGTGCTAAAAAAATAGTGCGAGATGCAGGGTTATACTTGTCACGTAATTCTGCGTAATCTTAAGTAATTATCCGCCTGATTCATCATGCTCCCGTTTTGCGAGGCCCTAATAGCGATTCATAGCGAATCGCTATTAAGGACTCGCAAAACGGGATTCATGTAGGAATATGCAAAAAAAATGCGATTCCTTACAATTCCTTATTTGCGATTAGCTAATTGCTAATCGCAAATAAGGAATAACTCCCCATTCATTCCTATGGGCCAAAAGGCCCATAGGAATGAATGGGGAGTATTCCTTATTTGCGATTAGCAATTTGCTAATCGCAAATAAGATAGCGATTTGAAGGGTGCCAGGGGTGTCCACAGGACACCCTGTAGCACCCCTCAAATGAAATTTTACACAGGTGTTGCACACACACATGTCCAGAGGACATGTGTGTGTGTAACATGCAACTCAGAAAAATGCAATTAAATGCATTTTTCTGAGTTTTCGCAATTTACCACGAGGTCTGACCTCGCGGTAAATTGCGCCTAGAAATTGCGAATTCGCAAAAAAAAATAGGATGATGAATTGCATTTAAGGAATCTCAAATAGAGATTCCTTAAATGTAATTCCTCGCAAAATTGCGAGATCGCAATTAGCGATTTTTACATTTGGGATGCTGAATCCCAAATGCAAAAATCGCTCTCGCAAAGTGCCAGATTCTCAGAATCTGGCCCTTTGCGAGCGCAAAAAAGCTTGATGAATCAGGCGGCAGGTGTAATTACACTACAGCAAACTACGCAGGTACGCCTATCCCTTCGAACAACTTCTTGGAAAGATTTCAGGTCATGGATCACGTGATAGTGTGTGAGGTTACTTCCGCAACCTCTAGCATTTTGGTGAGTTGATGTCCATTCCCTGCCAGGTATGTCTGAAGACTGGGGATACTCTGGTATTACTCAAGTTTTAATCTACAGTGCACTGAAGACGGAAGGTGAGTGTATACGTGTTTTTCACACCTGCGAAAAAATCCTCCTTTTCAACTGTAGACATTGTACTTTAAGAAATGTATCTGTACATTTTACCAACCTACTGACCTCTTGGGTGTACTCCAACCTATTGACCCCTTCTGAGAGTTTTCTGCCACACTTCCGCCCAGTGAATGTGTTTTAAAAAGATATTTTATGGAATAGATACGAATAACAAAATGGGTTTCATAAAAAATTTAAGAAAAGGAAAAAACATCTTACATATTGAATATAAAAGCTGATTTTTTTTAATGACTAGTCCATCAGAATGCCAATGAAAGTTATGGCACAACAAAGATTTTTTTTCGTCAAAAAGAGAATAAAAGTAAACAGCATAAAAAAGAGAAAGATAGAAAAACATGCCATTAATTATTACAGTGAATACAATAAATTAACATCTACATAGCATCTACAGGGGGGCGTGGCCAAGATGGTGGAGTGAGCGGACGCGTGGTCACGGAGCTCCACTCACACCGGGCCTACAAGCACCGTTTACAGCATCCCCCAGCAACCGGCTCCCCTGTCGTCGAATCCCCGGTGGAACTTCATTTGGAGGACATAAGCACCGAGGCACTTTCCCCATCCAAGAGGCTTGATTCAGTGGACGTTGGAGGTCCCGGGGCAGAAGCGAGGTGTACGAGCCCATGGTGGGCCTGGTGCTCATCCCAACAGTGGGCCTCCAGCAGCGGTAGACACCCGACGCACCCCCTGCTGACGGAACCGGTGGGGATGCCCTCCACTATTGGACCTGCAATCCCTCGCTCCTGCTCATCCCCCGAGGAGCTGTTGAAGGACGGTGGCCTAGATCCAGCAAGGGTTTTAGTGGCGAGGCCTCGGCTGGTGACGCGGCCTTCCTGGCCGGAACTATCGTGCAAGCCTGTGTGCTCAGCTTTGGCGCTCGACTGGGCCCACAGAGGTGTGCGGGACCCCCCGGTGGCGCAGCAACCCAGCATGGTGCCTGACCTGGGGCTAGAAGAGGCTCCTGAGGTACCCAATCATCTGCGGGGGCCTGGGGTGGTCCTGTGGTGTGGGGCCTGAGGCGACCACGACGGCCCGCTGTCCTGCGCTGTGGAGCTGGTGGATTCCTGGTGGCGGGCCAGGCTGCGGAAGAGGCAGTGTGCACGCCCTGAGACCAGGCGAGTCTGTTGGATCCTCTCGCAGGAGGAGTACTGGAGCCTGGTCCCCTGCAGTGTCCTCTTGTCTGCCTCTGCAATTTGCCTGAGGCTTGATTCAGCACGCCGCACCCAGAGTGGCTAGGTGTGGTCCCCCCTGCCCCAGTAATGCGCAGAAGATGGAGGACACAGAGAGGGAGGGCCTAATTGCAGTGGTCTCCGCATGGTTTTCGGGGGACCTGCTGTCTGGCTGTCTGGTGTCGTGTGCCGTGTTGTGAGGGCCTTGGGTGAAAACGGTGACACCCTTGGGGCTTTCGGCGACTGGTTTGCCTCCTTTACATGCCCAGCGGATCCTGGCTGCAGGGCTTTCCCAAGGACTCTGAACCCGGTTGGGTGTTGGCCCCCACGGCCTGACACATAGCCGGCATCCCAGCCCACCTTTGACACCGCACTTGCATCAGACTCTTGCCGGGCTTCGCTGGCCCCTGGGGGAAGGCAACGCTTATAGCAGAGGCTTGTGGCCTCTATCATCGTCCAGCCCCCCCCCATTGGGTGCAGCTCCTCTCCCCTTGGCTAGTTCCCAGTTTGGACCACCGCCATGGCTGCCGCCAAAGCCAAGAAGGAGCAGTAAGTCCGGGACCTCCTCCTCAAATCTGCCGGGGACGCTTTAGGATCTACCTTGAGATCAGGCGGCGGGGGGCCCGGACTCTGCAGTCACTAGGGAGTTCCTGGAGGCGCTGTTTGCCTCTCAGGTGAGAATATCCTGGCCATCAAAGTGGACCTGCAGGTTGACCTGCGAGAGGTGCAAAGAGACGTCAATGCTGTGGGAGAGCGGGTGGCCTCCCTGGAAGACTCAGCAACCGCCAGAGACAAGGAGTTAGCAGCTCTCCAACAAGAGGTTTTATAGCTTCGCGACCAACATCTGGACCTCCAGGCGTACGCCTAAGACCTGGAGAATAGGTCAAAAAGGAACAACGTCTGCATCTGAGCAGTCCCAACAGGGGCAGAAGGGGAGGACTTCGTGGGATACGTCCAAGACCTCTTCTGCACGATCCGGAGTGCACCGGAGGACTCTGCGTCAAGGTTGACCGAAGTCACCATGTGGGCCCGCCGCAGCGTGTTGTCCCACCGCAGCGGTTGAAACACCATCCCACAGACATTTTAGTGTGTGTACACGACTTCGCTGTGAAGGAGGAGATTCTCAGGGCAGCCCATTCAAGCCAGCCTTTACGCTTCCGATCCACTCTATCCCATTTGTATCTGGATCTGGCTGCCAGTACCTTGCAAAAGAGAAGGGATTTCCACCCCATCACCAATCACCTGCACTCTCAACATCTCTTATGCGTGGGGCCACCCTTGTCACTTCATTTTCTGCACCGGCGTGAGCCTACACCAGGTTTCCTCCCTGTCTGATGCCTGTAAAGTGCTGAGACTCAACATCGACGACCTACCCTCTCATCCAGATGCTCGGGAGCTGGGCTCACAGAAATCGCTGGGGCGCGGGCCCCGGGGTGGCCGGGGTGTGGATGGACTCCGCCCGACCCCAACACAATCAACAATATGCGGTCTGGCGTCCTATGGACCCTGGCCGGCACAGAAGGGGACAGCCTAGACTCTAATGATTGACGGTGGAAAGTCTGAGGGGTAGTATTACTCACCTCTGGCCCGGTGAGTGTGGGGGAATCCTCTCTTCTCTTATCCGGATATGAGCGTGCTCACTCCCTTGGTTGACCCCAACGTTTACGGACCAATCTCAGGATGGACTTCATGTACTTGCTCAGGTTACTGTTTTGTTGTTTCATAGTTTGTTTTTCTCCTTCTGCGTTAGGGGGGTCCTCTCTCCAGTGAGATTTTCTTTAAAGCTTTTTTATCAAAAAAGCATTAACTATGTCCTCATGCTTTTGTCCCAGGGACTTCTCATGAACTTTGCCTCTCAGAGCGCTCGCAGCAGCCTTAGCTACAGCTTTAGATGGGCCATCTTTCTCGGATGGAGGTCAAAGTAGTTAGCTTCAATGACTGAGGTCTTAATAATCCTAACTAAGCAGAAGGCAGTCCTATCGCTGCTCGTACATTCAGGGGGGATGTGTGCCTCCTTCAGGAAACCCACCTTCTTCATAGCGACACTCACCGTATGCAACATAGGGAACTCCCACTTCAGTTTTGGGCCTTTTGGCGAAGTAAATGGGGCGGGTGGCCATCCTACTCTCGAGGCTCTTTAGGGGTTCGGTGGTGGGTCCTGTTGCAGAGATCAAGGGGCACCTCCTAGCGCTGCTGTTCCATATTGGATCCTCTCTCATAACTATAGCCTTCATCTACTCCCCAAATGAGCACCAAGAGAAATTCTTCCTAGAGGTACTGGCTGAAGTCCTTCACACACCCAACTCCATGGTGCTGGGTGGCCTTAATCAAGTTATGGACTCTGGGCAGGACAGTTCAGGCTCAAGGTCTGGGGATGTAGGATCCTTGTCAGTGAGCGGTGGTGAATGGTTGAGCGATGGGGGATCAAAGACGCTTTAGGGGGCTTACACCCAGATACACGAGATTACTCTTACTACTGAGCGGACCATAAGACCAATGCCCGACTAGATCATTTCCTCGTCACTCGGGCTGCCTGGGCTTGTACCACAGATTCCACCATTGAGGCCCGCTCCCTTTCAGACCATGCACACATTACCTTGACCCTGCTCTTCCCACCCACACAGACACCCACTTCACAGTGGTGCTCAAGGGACTCGCTGATTTGATCCCCCGCGGTGGTGGACAAGATCAGGCATTACATGACTGATTACCTGGCGCTTAACAATGTTGGCACCACACCAATGTCCTTGGTGTTGGAGGCACTTAAACTGGTCGCGAGAGGGGCCTTTATCGCTAAAGCGGCTTACGAAAACTAGACTCGGCAGACCAAGCTTGCGAAAATAGAAGCTAAAGTACGGGAGCTGGAAACCATCCATAAGCATACTGGGGCCCCCATAATTTGGTGCCAGTTAGAGAAGGAGTGACTCCAGCTGACGTTTTTAGATCTTGATAGGGTAGAGCATGCTGTGGTCTGGCTGTAGCACAAATAATACGTGGGCTCTTATAAAGGTGGTTGCATGTTGGCTCGCTGTCTCTGAGGTCAGCGAGCGGCACAGGCTATCAAAGCGATATGAGGAGAAAACAGGTCTGCAGATCGTCCCGGCCTTTCAATCTATGAGTCCCTATACTCCACTGACTCCCCTACTTTGACTGACTCCGGTGAGTACCTCTGGGATGCCGCAGTCACCCCTCTTCCACCCGGGGAAAAAGAGGGGCATGAGTTCCCCATATGAGTAGAAGAGGTGATCTCCACCATGGCCCGCCTGAACCCCCTGAAGACGCCAGGCGCCAATGGTTTTAGCGCACTTCTTTACAAGACCTATTGTGTCAAACTGAGCCCGCTGCTCACCCGTTTCTTCAATTCTTTCACGGATACAGGCCCCCCTACGGCCTCTATGCTGCAAGCTACTAGCTCGGTGAACCCCAAACCAGGGAAAGACCCGGAGCTTTGCAGCTCCTATTGGCCGATTTCCCTGCTGAATATTGATGCAAAGCTATTCTCCGGCATCCTGGTCCATAGACTGAACCATCTCATGCCCGGTTTGATCGACCTGGATCAGTTCGGGTTCATCCCGGGTGGGCAATGCGGGGACAATACTAAACGGATTTGTCACTTGATTGCCAAGGTGCAACGCTCTAGGGGAGAGGCTCTACTGCTGGTGGTCGACGCAAAGAAGGCCTTCGACCGCATGCACAGGCCATACCTATTTGCCAGTCTCGAGCGCTTTGGACTGGGGGTCGGGCTCCGAGGATGGGTGGCAAACATATATAGCGCTCCTTCGGCGGCAGTCAGGGCCAACGGCCTGCTCTCGAATGCATTCTCGTGGGGAGAGGGACCAGGCAGGGCTGCCCTCTCTCCCCCTTACTTTTCACTTTATATATGGAACCTTTCACTCAACGACTCCGAGATAACCCATTGGCGCACAGTGTCCCGTTTGGGTCAGATCCCCATGTCATTAACCTTTTCGCCGACTATGTCATTTTCTCAGTAGCCCACCCCCCTACTTCGCTGCCGGCGATTGTGAATGATCTGCAGACCTTTAGCCAGGTCTCATGCTTTAAAGTAAACACGCAGAAGTCCCAAGTGGTCAATCTTACCGCTGCACAAGTGACAGTTGACACCTTGCAGGCGCACTTTGCTTTTGACTGGGTGACGGAGGATATCACTTATCTCAGTTGGTTCTTTACAAAAGCCTGGCTAAAACTGCAGAGGTAAACTATACAACCCTCCTCTCTCGCGGATCACTGACATAATATCAACAGACAAAATTTCAACCTACCAAAATATTTAGGTAAAAATACAGAATGCCAGAATATTGACTGCCTATCTACAAACAGGTAAGTACAAAAATATTGACTCCAAAATATCGATTGTAAAAAATATAGACTGTCAAAATATCAAATGTTTTAAATATCTTAAAATTAATTTAAAAGTAATATAATAATAAATATAATTAATTTAAACATACTTAAAATAATTAAATAAATGTAAAATTATTAAATAATTATTGTAACTTTAAAGTATTTATATATTTTTAATACATACATATATATATATATATATATATATATATATATATATATATATATATATATATATATATATATATATATATATATATATATATATAAATATTATTAACAAAACATATACAATATTTTTACCGTAGGATAGCGGGAGGGTTACAGTTAATTTAACCACTCCAGTGAGTGCAACAGTTGGGAAAACATTGGATAGCGTAGAGGTAAAAATTACTATTCCAACTCCAAAGAGCGCAACAGTAGGGAAAACGTTGGATAGCGTAGGGGTAAAAATTACCATTCCCACTCCAAAGAGTGCAAAAGTAGGGAAAGCATTGGATAGCGTAGGGGTAAAAATTACTTTTCCCACTCCAGCAAGTGCAACAGTAGGGAAAGCGTTAGATACCCTAGGCGTACAAATTACTATTCCCACTCCAGTAAATGAAACAGTAGGGAAAGCGTTGGATAGCGTAGGGGTAAAAATTGCTATTCCAACTCCAGAGAGTGCAACTGTAGGGAAAGCGTTGGATAGTGGGAGGGTAAAAATTACTATTCCCACTCCCGAGAGCGCAACAGTAGGGAAAGCGTTGGATAGCGTAGGGGTAGAAATTACTATTCCCACTCCAGAGAGTGCAACAGTAGGGAAAGCGTTGGATAGTGGGAGGGTAAAAATTACTATTCCCACTCCAGAGAGTGCAATAGTAGGGAAAATGTTGGATAGCGTAGGGGTAAAAATGACTATTCCCACTCCAGTGAGTACAAAAGTAGGGAAAGTGTTGGATAGCGTAGGGGTAAAAATGACTATTCCAACTCCAGAGAGTGTAAGAGTAGGGAAAGCGTTGGATAGTGGGAGGGTAAAAATTACTATTCCCACTCTAGAGAGCGCAACAGTAGGGAAAAGCTTGGATAGAGTGGGGGTAGAAATTACTATTCCCACTCCAGAGAGTGCAACAGTAGGGAAAGCGTTGGATAGTGGGAGGTTAAAAATTACTATTCCCACTCCAGAGAGTGCAACAGTAGGGAAAACGTTAGATAGCGTAGGGGTACAAATTACTATTCCCACTCCAGTGAGTACAACAGTAGGGAAAGTGTTGGATAGCGTAGGGGTAAAATTACTATTCCAACTCTAGAAAGTGCAACAGTAGGGAAAGCGTTGGATAGTGGGAGGGTAAGAATTACTATTCCCACTCCAGTGAGTGCAACAGTTATTTAATTACTAAAAAATAATTACCTATTATTACAAAATATTTAAAATAACAATTAATTATTAAAACATTTAAAAATAATTAACAATTAATTCAAAATAAATACCAATTTATATATTAATAAATGTAATTAATTACAATTAAATGACTTCCCACCCAATTCCCCTATAAACCCACAACCCACTACAAAAATTATACACATAAAATTAACATATTTATCCATTAATCAATTAATAAAAATTAATTACCAATTACAATTAAATAATTACCAATTACAAATTAAATTACAATTAAATCTAAATAAATAACTATACAAAAATAATTATTAAATTATTTATAATTAAATTACTTACCACCCTATTCCCCTATAAACCCACAACCCACTCCAGAAAATAAATGAATAACATTAACATAATTATCAATTAATATAAATTAATTACTAATTATTTTTAATTAATTGACAATTAAAAAATAATAAACAATTAATTGTAAATAAATACAAATAAATTAATATATTTATTTAATTATAATTAATTTACTTCCCACACTATTCCCCTATAAACCCACAACCCGCTCCAGAAAATAAATAAATAAAATTCACATAATTATCAATTAATCAATTAATAAATATTAATTACCAATTATATTTTAATTAATTTCCAATCAATAATTAATTACCAATTAATTATACATAAATACCAATAGATTAAAATATTTAATTAAATATAATTAAATTACTTCCCACCCTATTCCCCTCTAAACCCACAACTCGCTTCAGAAAATAAAAAAATAAAATTCACATAATTATCAATCAATTAATAAAAATTAATTGCCAAATCTATTCTTAATTAATTTCCAATCAATAATTAATTAACAATTAATTGTACATAAATACCAATAATTTAAAATATTTAAATAATTATAATTAAATTACTTCCCACCCTATTCCCCTATAAACCCACAACCCGCTCCAGAAAATAAATAAATAAAAATCACATAATTATCAATTAATCAATTAATAAATATTAATTACCAATTATATTTTAATTATTTGCCAATTAATAATGAATTAACAATTAATTGTACATAAATACCAATAAATTAAAATATTTAAATAAATATAATTAAATTTCTTCCTACCCTATTCCCCTATAAACCCACAACCAGCTCCAGAATTATATTACTCAAAAATTAAATACCATAAATTGACTAAGTTACTTACCTAAAATTCGATATTTTTGTTGTGTATATTCTACCCATCTATATTTTTGTTGTCTATATTCTGTCCCTCGGTATTTTTTTTTCTATATTCTGTCCCTCCATATTTCTGTTGTCTATATTCTGTCCATTCGATATTCTGTCCATTCTATATTTTTGATTCAATATTATTGTCCTTCTATTCGATAATTTTGTAGTCTCTATTCTGTCTTATCGATATTCTGTCTACTCGATATTTTAAACTCGATATCTACCTACCTCGATATTTTTGTTGTCGATATTATGTCTGTATGCCCTCTCTTGCATCCGCAAAGGCTTGACCCGTTGGCGGCGCTTCCCTCTGATGTGGTTTGGGAGGCTGGCTGCTGTTAAAATGAACTTACTTCCCCGGGCCTTATATCTCTTTCAAACGCTTCCCTTACTGCCCCCATCGCATTCGCTCCAACACATGCAAGCCGAGATTAAACGCTTTGTTTGGGGCCCGATTTTTCCCCGCCTGCAGAAGTCCCTGCTGCAGCGCCCTAAGAGGGAGGGCGGCCTCGCGGTGCCCAACATCGCCCGCTATTTTTTGGCCTCCCTGCTGCGGTACCTCGTGGAGTGGAATCGTCCTCTGATGGAGAAGTATTGGGTTTTCATGTACCAGACGGTGGCTGGCCACCATATCTGGAGGGAGGCTTGGCTCCCACGGTCCCCCCATGGTTGGGGGCTATATTCCTCACTGATTACCCACCCTTCTCTGCTCGGTTGGGATAGGGTTTCCACAAGGACTAACCTTACCACTTTCCCCTAATCGATGACCGTTGATCTTTTTAAACCCTGACTTCCCAACCGGGATGGATAGGGGGGTTGGCCAACGTTGGAGGAGGGTGAGTGTAAATGTCTGGGACATCTGTTTTACATACAGGGCCTCATCCCTTTTAAACAGTTTCAAGTGGACTACAGCTTTACTGACTCTGATCTTTTTTTACATACACAAATGATGCACTGGGTATCCAAAGCCACAACACGACCCTTGACATTAGACCGATGCTGCCATTCGAGAAGTGGCTCCTTTACAAAAAAAATTATCACAAACTTATCTCCGAAATATACTTGTTCCTCTCCATGAGCGTCAAAAAGGCTCGCTTGGGAAGTCAGAGGCGCTGGTAAGTAGAGCTGAGACGCACATTATCAGACAAGGAGTGTGAGGATGTCTTCTATGGGGCTCCCCACACTTCACACTCCATGGTGCACGCTGAAACTGCATTTAAAATTGTAAACCTACTGGTATCACACCCCGGCCTGCCCAACCAAGTGGAACTCTCAATGTGATGGCCTTTGCTGGCGCGGCTGCGGTAGCCCTGGTACCCTCCTTCACCTGCTGTGGAACTGGCCAAAGCTCATGAGATACTGGGAGAGTATACTTGATGACAAAGAAAGGGCCTTTGGCACCACCATTCCCAGGCTTCCAGCTTACACACTCTTGTGATTACCCAATGCCCTGACCTTCCTCTTGCGCTCTATCAGAGAAAAACAGATGGCGCTAGCGCTGAATGCCGCACACCGGGTGCTGTTAGCGGGGAGGAAATCAGACAGGTTGCCGGAGCATACACAATGGCTGCATCAATTGTAGTACCTTTTAGGCATGGAGATGCTGTCAATGGCTACCCTTGGGAATGATTCAGAGTATGCTAATATCCGGGCCCCCTTTATTTCCATTCTATCCACTGAATTTTGCAAACTGTCCTGTCCTAACTATCTCCGGATTTTGAAATTGATCCCCAAGGATAGTGTGGAAGCATAGCGCAATCTAGCTTTGTAGGGGCTCATGGCCATCTTTAGCAGTGTGGGTTATCGCATCCACTAGTTTGCAGGCTGGATTATATTTTCTTTTGATTCTTGCTCACTGGAGAGGGGTGGGGTGGGGTGGGGTGGAGTGTGGGTGTTGTTTTTTTTTCCTGCTGTTCTTTTGTTCTCCTTTTTAAATGCAGACTCATTAGCAATCAATGGGTTGTTTCAGGCTTTTGGTAGGTTGCTGCTCACAAACCCCGCAGCGCATTGGACTCTGCTACTATCTGCTTATTGTGGACGTTTGGCCTACCAGGTATTTTTCTTTATAAACGCATCCGGTCCTGCTTGGGTTGTAGGCGACATGCTCTGTATCTACGCGATTGTGTGAGTCTTGATCCCACCGCCTGCCCTCCTGGTTTGAATACGACTCTGCCGGCCCGCTGGGTTGTATGCAATACTGTAATGTATTTTCACGTTAAGTGTTCTGCTAATGAAATTCGATTTAATACGAAATAGCATTCTTATTTGTAAATACATCAATGATTTTCCTTAAACATCAACAAACAAAATTGATCTAGAGTATTAGAGTGGAAAGCATGATATAAATATTAATAAGATCAGAAATAGCATTAACAATTGCAGAAGCATGGAGTGCTCATTAGTGGCTGAGTATTAATTAACAGATTCTTGAAGTGCACGAGTTACTGGCTTGGAGAGATATAAAGTCAAGAAAGGCCTTAACATCCCTTTTTTAACTACAGGATCTAAAGAAGACAAAAGAATCATATCCACCATATAAATAAAGCAGACCCCATTTCTATCGGCAGTACGAGATATTTTATTTAAATATATCCCATTGGCACTTAGGACCTGATTTAGATCTCGGCGGACGGGTTACTCCATCACAATATCCTGTCTGCCAAAATATAAATTCCACTATATCCCATGGGATTTATATTTCAGCTGATGGGATATCCGTCACCATCGTGAGGGTGTAACCTGTCTGTTGAGATCTAAATCACGCCCTAAGTTATAGAATAGTTACTCCAATAAAAAAAGAGTCTCCAATTCTGTCTTTACAAGGAAGTGAACACTATTCATATATTAGACTAGATGATTATATTATATTTTCTTTTTATTAAGTCACTCTTGTTGTATTATCCTGTGTGGGCAACTGTTGAGTAGAATTGTGGTGGAGAACAGTGGTACTGCTGGTGGCCATGATGGACTTTATGTTTCAAAAGGGTATGTTAATGGCAAGTTGCCTATATGGTAATATCAAAGATAAAAATTCATTTTGTCCCTCCCTTTGCTAAAATTACACTTTTGTCTCCGGGTATAAAAGTGTTTGGGTCCCCTGGGGTCCTTTAAATTTCACTCCCTGATAATATGCCCCCTACACCACCTCACCTCAGACTTACCCTGCCATCTGACAAAATTCTGCAACACCATCTGACACCATACCCTGATGACCACTGAAACTATAACCTCAACTCAACTTACTCCTTCATACCCACATCACGTCCCTATATGCACTGAGCCTTTCTCATGATAAGCTAATCTAACTCTTGATAGTTGTGAAAACATCTGACACATTTCTATCTTCTGGCACACTCCTTAACCCCAATAATATTGGACTTAACCTCCAAACAGTATACCTCCTCCATCCCTAACACCTTGCTCTTCAATACCTTAACCATTCATCCCCTTGACACCATACCCCCTCTCCTCCTTGAATCATGAATTGGCATCATATCCTGACATTATGCCATCTCCACATCCTGACATTACCTGATGCAATACAGTACCGGAAAATTGAGTACTAGATATTGTGATACACTTATATTGTTTCCAAAACATCAATGATCAAATCAACAACAAGGGAAGCATATTTGGATCTCCCTGCAGCTTCATTGTACAAGCTACAAATCATTTAAACTACAGCAGAGAGGATAATCTGTAAATTGCATAGACGTGCATATCTCTCCAGCTTTACTGGCTTCCTCTGAAATAGAGAGCTTTAAAAAAAAAAAAGCTGTTACTTACAAATCCATTTATTACCAGGCTCCACTATTTGTAGGAAGCAGAATTAAGAGATATGTTCCTACTCAAGCACTCAGATCCTCTCTTGCCAACCAGTTGAGGGTTCCTCGGTTCAAGGGACAGAGAGCAGTGGGCATGAGCTTTTCTTTCCTAGCCTCCATGTAATGGAACTCTCTCCCTTCATCTGTCAGGCTGGAACCCAAGTTCCTGAGATTCAGGAAGCTTTTGAAGGCCTGGCTGTTTAAGCAAGTTTTTGATTCGCCCTATCCCTTTCTCCTCTCTCCCTCTTCGTTGTCACAGTGTTAAGAAACCCTTGTGTATACAGGTGCTCTGTAAGTTTTCCCAACATAACATAACATGTAGGTACCTATAGATGTACTATAGGTAACTCCACATATTTGTACCTTGATGATATATACATTGTCAAGGTATGTGGATTAAAGAATATTAAATCTATACTAACCACTATATACTTTCCTCCTTGATATTTTGGTTGTCAATATGTTGGAAATAATATTATGCTATAACATTATTTAGTAGTGGATATTCAGCCCCTGATATCCTTTCCAAACAGCATAATACCACTCCCATTACCTCTGCATCCCTCTTCTTCAGCCCAGTCTTAATTTGTCAAGCGAATCCCACTCTCTTACAGGACACTTCAAAAACATGCTGTAAATGTAACCCCCACCTGCCTTTAGCTGTTCACCACAAAATGGCAGGGGCATTCCCAGCATCCTCATTTTTTTCTATCTCTGACTGAGGCGAGGTTCTTCAGTATGTTGGTAAGGTCCCTGGCTTAGCTTGAACCTCAATGTGTACATTCTTTGCCCTACCCTGCTGGGTTTTGGGGAACACAGTGGCACTCTGTGGGAGCATCAGCATTGGGAGTGCCAAAGACTGACTTCATTACATTGAGACTCCGTTTTAATGTAAACATTATGGGCCCTATTTAAGAAGGCCTTGCGCCGCCGGTGCGTCACTTTTAAATTGGGAAAAAGTGACGCACCGGTGGCGCAAGGCCTTCATAAATAAGGCCCTATGAACATATTTAATAGTCTTGTATCTCCCCATTCAGCTCGGGAAAGGGTTGTTTATGATTCCGAGATTGTGATGTTGGCTGGCTGATTTAATGACTGCTCTGGTGGTGCTAGTGGTGTGATGCAGTGGCAACACAGCACAGGTGTGTAGCAAGCCGGGACAAAGGGCAGGCCCACCGGACATGCCAGGGGTTTCATTTCGGCCTTTCACAGAATGGGATACTGGCTCGAGACTCTTCCTGGCAAGGACAAGACTGTGCTGCAGACCCTTGTTACTAACTTGTGAGCCTGTTGTATAACAAAGCTTACTTTTCAGCTAGTGCTAGCTCCCGCTGCCTGGTGAGAAGGAGGTCATTGCCTGGTGGGTTGTGTAAGGATAAGCAGCTATTTTGCAAAATAGCAGAAGCAAAAGCGACCAAGGTCTTCAATATGCAGCTTGATTTGCAGGGATTTGAATGTTTATTTACAGTGGGTCAGCAGTACAGTTACATTGGTTGTAATGCCCTTTTAATTTTTTGTGATTCCATACATTGATAATTTAGTTAATTTGGACAATTTACATTATAGAAACTTTTTTCACTTCTTTTCAGATTTACTATTCTCACCCTCGCTCTTGCACGTCTACTGATGGAGCCACAGTGGAGGCTGCAATTTCTCCTATCTCACTGCCAAGTCCTGGAACGACCTCCCACCCCAAATTCGAACCTCCTCTTTACTCGCCGACTTCAGGAAGGTACTCAAAACCTATCTCTTCGACTGAGACTCTCTGCACCCCAGCGCCTGGATATCCCCTGGGGAGAGAAGCTGTGCTTAACAAATACTGATTGATTTCCTATACTAACACCAGTCCAGCAAACATTGGAGAAAGAGCATATATTTGATAGTCACAAATATTGAGGAAAGTGCATATGGTGGTCAGAATAAGTCTTCTAACTCTACTCTAACTTTGGGAAGGGTGCATACATTGGGGAGGAAGAGGAGATGGATGTATTTCCTATTTTAACTCCAAGGCAGCAAACATTAGGGTAGGTGCATATATATATATATATATGGGGTGGCAGATATACTATTCTAATTCCATTGTAAAAAAATCGATGAAAGTACATTATTAGGGAGGGGTCAGATTTAACCGTCTAACTCCAATCCAGCAAACCTTGTGGAAAGTTTATATTTGTGAGGAGGTCATGTTTACAGTATTAGGAAAAAGACGTCATTGTGGGTCGGGGGTGAGCGATGAGATTTATTATTATAATTCCAATGTACCACATATTGTGAAAGTGCAACCAATGTGAGAAGATGATAGGAGCTGAGATTTATTATTCTGAATCTAGACCAACAAACATTGGACAAAATGTATAGTTTAGGAGGGTTGGATTTACTATTGGAACTTTAATTCAGGAAACACTGAGGAAAGTGTACAATCAATGGTTTAAATTTTAGTTTTATACCTCAAGTCCAATAAACAGGGGGAAAGTGCATACATGTAGGGAACTCAGCTTTATTATTTTAATTACAGCCCTACAAGTATTGGGGAAAGTGCATACACTGAGGAAGGGGCATTAATATTTAGTATTCTAATTCTATAGTTAGAACCATTGGGGAATATGCATACATTAGGGGGTTAACATTAAAAAATATCACTGGTAACCAACAAGCATATATAACAGAATATTTGTATTTAAAACACACGATTAACTTGAATTAAATCTTTAAATTAAATAGGTATACAAATCAATATAAAGTATCATTTAAAATGTAAAATATTGAAATTAACTTTATTTAAAAAAATACTTTAAAAAATACGTCTAAATGAAAAATGAAAATAGAAAATTTCCACTGCATATTTGGCAATATAATAATCATTGCTGAAAAGAATATCTAATAATTCACCAAAATAATATAACTACGAATTGAAATGTATTCAATAAATGTAAGAACTTTAAAAACTACCATGTAATATTTACAAGTATATTAGAATGTTAAATAATCTTTATATCCCCATTACTTGCTGGTAATCTTCATTACTCTGCATTTACCCTCCCTTGAGTGGGTCGGCTTTTGGAGATAACTTGGTCTAATCAGGAAGATGCTGGGAATGCCTATCCATTTATGGCACCAACTATCGGTGGGGTTGCCTTGCAGGTGCAAAATCTATCAGGAGTTTCCAGTCTGAAAGTGTGACTCCCCTCATATGCAATGACTGTAACCAGGATGACTAGGACTAACTGTAATGAAGATTTCTAGAAAGTAACCATGACATTCCTAGACAGCTGGACTAATACCTAAGTAGCTGTATGAAAGCTATGGTGGTGTCTTTTAAAGGTCCATCAAGGACTGCATTGCTTTCTGAGCATTTTGGGTAGTATTCCATATGGTCTGCACCAGACTGTGGTGTCTAGTCCTGGCTGTGTTTTAGGTCCTGATTCTTAGTTTGGTGGTTTGGGAGTGGAACGTCACACCACCACTTCGCTACCACACTGTCAAAGATCACTGCCAGCCACCCACCAGATTATGAGGTTTCTCGCTGTCTGGCGGGTGGTCTTTTGGTGTGCCCACTGATGTGCCTTTAAAAAAGGCACCACAGTGGGAACGCCAAAGACCATGGCAGGCTCACTCTCATGAAAAGGCTGGCAGTGAGGAAATTCGAAATAGGCTTGGCGATGCCACAACGACACCACAAGCTTATTACTGCCTCACACCGCTGGGGAATAGCTGTTGCAGTAGGCCTGTGGAGGTCTGACCGCCAAACTCTTAATCGGGCGGTCGGAACGCCGGTGCAGTACTAGCCACCACACCACCGCAGGTTAGGCTGGCCAACTTGTGATCACTAACCCCCCTTCCCCCCTTTAGTTATTAAGTACTCATCATGTTTGTTTTTTGTACAGGTTATGAAGCCGGTTATCCTGTGGCATCAGACCTTCTCAGGTGAGGTGCACGAGCAGAGTCGCTTTGGGGTGAGGCACTGTGATCCTTTTATGGGAACCTGTTTCCAGAGATGCCTTTTCTGGGGCTCAAATTCGCATCTTTATTTAAAATATCTGCGCTTCCTGTTGGTCCTGTAGAAGGTGGCATCACCTTCACTGGACATATGTTTTTTTTCTGCATCAATATGATGCAACTAAAGTGATTCATGCTGCTTAGGGATCGATATTAAAGACTAAGACAAAATAAATGAAAAGATTTGGTGATGGTGTAAAGCCCTGCACTGCTCGGGTTCGTAGAGATGTTCGTCAAGGGCACATGTTCATCTCTTCCTCTGTTCTTATCTCTCTCCTGCTCTTTATCAAGGTCTCTTCCAGGCCTCGCTTTCTCCCTCGCTTCGCTCTCCAACCTTCTTTATATCCCCCACATGTTTCTGTTCGTCTCCTCCCCCCACTCTCTCCCCATAAATACCACTCTCCGTGAATCCTTTCTGCCCGAGTTTTAATCTATTGACATTTAAAATGCTAATTTGTGCAGATTTCCCTTTGAACAGAAGACGTGACCTGGTATAAAAAAGGTGGAAAAGATCAAACGTGTTGTACAAGAGAAGAGGCGAGCTCTTCAATCCATGCGCTGTGGCCCCCTCCGTGCGGCGGATTAAGGCAGGGGAAGGGGGCGCCGAGGGAGGGCGCTCGGGTGCAGGTCCGATGGGGAGGGAGGCGACGAGAAATGAGGATGCTGGATGAGGTTCATATGCGAAGGGGGACAGGTGTGAGATGCAGGCAGGGAGGAGGGACAGGGGACAGGTGCGTGGAGGGGGGTGCAGTGATGGGAGAAGATGGAAAAAGAAAGGGTAGCGATAGACATGACAAGCGGTGCATAGGAACAAGCTGATGAGAGGGAGGGAAGGGGGTCTGGGCAGATCTATTGGGAGTGGGATCAGGGAGACGAGGGTGACATTCAGGAAACCATTAAATCAATGGGGTATCACCCATAGAATCAAAGGACCTGGGTATGAAATAGTTAAAGAAAAACAATGGTCCTTGACTATCAATCAGAAAAAACCTTACGTGAGAATCATTTCTGATTTAGAAAAATGCAATTAAATCTGCATGCTTTAACTCAAGCTTTATGGGGGAGATGTACGCAATTTCTCAATGATTTTATACACATTAAATGCAAATAGAAAACAATACCCTGATAAATCAGCAAGAAAAGGATTGTAACCACACTCTGGATACTTGTACTACCAAAATTTACATATTTATTTACAATTTTCATAAAACAATAATGATCATAAACGGCGCAAGGACTACGAAGTATAGTCTGTGAGAAGAGAAAGTGGTGCTCAAGTGTTTAGAAGAAGGAAGAAAAGCGTTTATAATATACAATTCTAATATTTACAAAGAACAAAGCGGGAAACCTTCCGCTGTTTATATAGGCCTGTCCACACGGTTTGAAGGAGGGAAGGGGTGGGACAATATAGGTACAGGCACACTAGTTGAAAAGCGTCGACGTTTCGACCCTGGTGCTCGGGATATTTGGGGCCTCGGCGGCGGGTCTTCCTCAGGACAAGGGACAAGAAAGGAGGAGGAGGGGAACTCGGCCGTAATCCGACTAATGGTCTGGATCGGACACCAATGAAGCTGGTCAGGTGGGAACTCAGTCCAAGATTCCAGGGGATAGGTCACCTAATGTCTTGAGGTAATATGAAATCACTTGATTGTTCAGCCTGTTCTGTATAAAAAGACCAATATGGATGGTGGAGTTGAACAGTCCTACCGGCGCCCCCACGGGTGGCCCGGTGGTGATGAGAGGTTGGTGATGTCAACGTTGCCTCTATGCTATAGTTAAATTTCTTAATCGGTGTCCACGTCACCTCGGCGGGAGTGATTTAAATGCCTGGTAACCGCGAGCAGTTTCAAACGCGAGCAGCGGCTGCCGTGACAAACGGAGAACAGCGTTCGATTCCGGCTGTTACTTCCGCCATGAAAATTGTAAATAAATATGTAAATTTTGGTAGTACAAGTATCCAGAGTGTGGTTACAATCCTTTTCTTGCTGATTTATCAGGGTATTGTTTTCTATTTGCATTTAATGTGTATAAAATCATTGAGAAATTGCGTATATCTCCCCCATAAAGCTTGAGTTAAAGCATGCAGATTTAATTGCATTTTTCTAAATCAGAAATGATTCTCACATAAGGTTTTTTCTGATTGATAGTCAAGGACCATTGTTTTTCTTTAACTACGACATTCAGGAAACGGCAGGTTCGTTGGACAGAATATAAGCCTAGGCAGCAAAATGAAAGTGCCCACCATTAGTAAATTAGATAGCTAAAAAAGTGGCCCAAGTTTGAAATTTGGGCCAGTTGTAAGCTTATAATGACATACTGGATTTTGAAAGTTGTGGAGCAGTGCATGGATTTGAGCTTGCTGCAATCAATGTTTGTTTTTATATGCCCAGCAGACCATAAAACGGGCCCACAACAACGGAAAAACGGACCATTCACAGACGTGTCAGACCAGCACTGCCTGAGTGCCATATATGCCAGCCCTGCGGAAGGTTGGGTAGATATAGCAGTAAGGTGCAGATACACAAGGCTGTGATGTGTGGGGCAGTGGAAGCGAGTCAAACATGGGGAGGGGTGCAGAGGATGGGGAAGGGAGAGGCAGACAAGGGGAGATGGTGCAGTGCGACCTGTTGGTGAGATGAGGTAAATGTTGGAAGGGCAGAGATGGAAAAAGGGGTACACTGAGACTTTGTATGATGGGCAAAAAGTGGAGCGGTCAGACATAAGAATGAGTGCAGTGTAGCACACTTGTTGAGATGAGGAGAAGGAGGCATGGAGGAGGGCGTGCAGATAGATTTGGTGGGCCTCAAGTGAGATCTAGAGTAGTTAGTTGTGGGAACCAGAGCAGTGCAGTGTACTTAGTGGGATGAGTTGGGATGGGCAGCTGTGAGAAAGAGATGTAGACAGGAACGGTTCTAGGGTGTTTGGGGTCAAGGGCAAAAGGAAACGTGAGAGGCCCCCCAATTTGAATACAATGTGACACATTCAGGGCTGTTTGCCTCCTAATAGATGCTCCTGAAGATGCAGACCCCTCCTGGGCTGCAGCCCCTCACTCTCAGCCACCTACAAGCCAGTTACAACTCATAGAGGGCTGAAAGTGTGAGAGTTGCTCGTCTCCCGAGAGGGTTTAAACTTGGTGGCTAAACTGTAATAGGCATCCCGTGGTGCCTCTGTGTGGAAAGTTTTGCAGGACAAACCTGCAGAGGGTCTCTCCTTGCCACTGAGACCATAGGCGGAGCCTCCCTCCCCTTGCCCTTGCATCACTGCACCATAGCTGCAAGACCCAGGGTAGGGGACCCTTCCTGTGTGTCCAATTACAACAAGACACATTTCTTTCAATTTGAACAGGAAGGGGCACAAGAGGACTGGTGTACCTGTGTCACCGTGGCCTGGCTGTGCCACACTGATGCAGGGCCTCAAGTTAGTGTGCTGAGTGCAGGGCCCTGGACAGCTGCACACAGTGCCCATGCCAAGCGCCGTTCCTGGGTGTAAAGTGAAGTGGCTGAGTGAAGAGAGGATGGAGGGTTGGACTTTGGTTCAGTAATAATGGTTGGAAGTGGAGATTCCAACCCCTGTTAGCCCCGACCAAAAACAGCATTCTGAGGTTCCGTGAATTCTGAACCCTTGGTTCCATTTTGTGCATGGCAGCCATTTTGTGGTTGCCCTCACATAGGCCGATGACTTTAGCTGACTTTTAGATGACCTGAGTGAACTGACCCTGTTGCCTGAAGCTGACCTTGTTAGGCCAGTTCCTTGCCCAGTAGCTGATCAAGATTAAGGATCAGAGCACAGGAGATTGTAAAGTTTGGTATGCACACACACACCCCTTATCCTACTTCTCATCAGTTTCTGTTCCTTCTTTTATGACCTGTTTACGATATGGGTTGTGGTATTTTATTATGGGTTTGTCCGGCATGTGTAATAAGGAATGTTAGGCATTTTGCATGCTTGCAAAAGCAAGGACTGCCCCTTTCTTTTATGCTGAGTTTTGTAACCCTAAGCATATATAAGGCCTCTGTTCTCTGTATTCCTCAGACTGCCTCATTCAGTTGCTAAGGCTTCTAGGCGACATAGCCTCACTTATTTAAGTTTAATCAAGATGTCTTTTCATATTTCAGCTTCTGTGCCAAGTTCTTTATTTTATTAGTAAGACCCCTGAGAATGATGATTTCAGTTCTTCAAATGGCGCGGCCAACGCGGGCTTCATCAGAGAAGTGACTTTCTGTGGGAGTGATCTTGTCAGGAGACTGAAATCTGCTGAAGAGGACAGAACAGGATTCTACTAAGACGGTACTCTGTGCACAGGGATTCTGGAGATTCTTTGTTTCTGCAGCCCAGTATATTTCTGATCTTCCTGATTTTGATCCTCCACATGAAGTCACTCCTGACTGAGAACTTTTTTGGCGTGAGTATTCTAAAAAAGACCGTTGGGTCATGTAGAACTTGACAGTTAGAATATGGATAACCTTTTGATTAGTAAAAGTAAGAGTTAAGTATAAGTGGGTCGCTCCCAGTCCTTTGTTCTTTGGTTCTTTGGTTCTTTGAGTCCTTTGTTTTTGGTTCTTTGAGTCCTTAGAATGTTAGGCATTTTGCATGCTTGCAAAAGCAAGGACTGCCCCTTTCTTTTATGCTGAGTTTTGTAACCCTAAGCATATATAAGGCCTCTGTTCTCTGTATTCCTCAGACTGCCTCATTTAGTTGCTAAGGCTTCTGGGCGACGTAGCCTCACTTATTTAAGTTTAATAAAGATGTCTTTTCATATTTCAGCTTCTGTGCCAATTTCTTTATTTTATTAGTAAGACCCCTGAGAATGAAGATTTCAGTTCTTCAATTCCATCTAACAAACCCTAAATATCACAATTAAGTCATCCCAATTAATAAAGCTTAATGTACAGCCAGGGCCATGTCCTTAAAAAGCAATATGTATTTTAGGTCATGGTAGAAAAATAGAATAGATAGTACAGTTCACAATGATGGAAAAATGTAGCTCACTCACTGCATGGATATGGGACTTGTTATCTGATCACTTCTCAGATATTGAAGTACTTCAGGATTATATGTTTTTTTTAGGTCAATCCTAGAGCCAGCGCGCATGCGCTGCTCTGCAACACTTATTGTAGAGGAGTAGGTGAATAGAAGCTACGCCCACTCTCTGCCCATATTTGCCATTGGCTTGTATCATTGTCTGTCCTAAATGCTGGATTCTGATTCATGAATAGGCTTGCTAGTCAACTCCTTAGTACCGCCTCCTCTTCATTTGTCACCTCCTGTGGCAACTGGCCCCTTTACTTTGGTTGTTACATGGAACGTGTTATTTAGACTGTGAGCACTATTTTCATTAATGTAGTTCTCCCACTGCAGGCACGACATGTTTTGGTATCCTATTTACTCCACCCCTCCCTCCCATTGTCATGCCACCTCCCACCGCCATTTCTCCCGTTTTCCGTGCCTTCTCCCCCCGCCTGCCCTCCCGTTGTCCTTGCCTTCTCCCTCCCGCCCGCCCTCCATTTGTCTGTGCCTTCCTGCCCCCACCCTCCTGTTGTCTGTGCCTTCTCCCTCTCCCCGCCTGCCCTCCCTCCCCTTGTCCGTGCCTTCTCCCCCCTGCTCTCCCACCCATTGTCGTGATGCCTACCATTTGCAATGCAACAGGTCTTGCGTAAATGCAAGACCTATTGCATTGCAAATGCATGTTAGTTCAGTCTTTGAAAGGATACAGTTGCAAGTGCCAAGGCAACTCCGACTGGGAAGAGACATACTTATGGCCATAAGCTGGTGCCTGCCTGTGGGGCTGGGGGCAGCAGTGTATGACGCCGCTGGCAAAAGCCTACAAAATACACAGGCATTGGTTGAAAGGCACGCTGCGATCTAGAAGCAGTTAAAAGCTTCTAAGTCAGTTAGCACTGTACCTTCTCTTTCACCGCTCGCCACTACGGACCACAGATGCTGCTATCTGCCCTCACGGGGCAGAACTAACCTTGTTTTTTTGTTTTCTCTCCAGAACAGGCACACACTCTGCGCTCTCCTTTCCACTCTTTAATCCTCCATCAGCTGACCTCGAGCCAGCCTGGAGCCAGCCGGGCTAGAGTTTGCACATGCCTTACCCGCGTTGTCCAACACATGGTGGTGGATCCGATGGGGAGACCCAGGTGAGGGAGAGTTTGGGGTCGCAGCCATTTAGGTTGTGTGCCTTGTTTGGAGCAGGGACATTTTGAGTGTTTTTAGTGGTCACTTGGTAGGCAGCTTGCTTGTGTCCTGACTAGTTAGTTTGATTGTGTTTTTGTTGGGCAAATAAACTGGTGGCTTAGTGAACTAATACATCGACGGCAGGACCCAGGTAATCGATATCACAGTCACAAGGGATCACTCAGCCTTTCATCCTTACAAAGTAAAGCAGTATGAAGGAATAGTCGCTGGGGTTTTGTTGGGAGGCAGCAATTCTTTTAGCTTACTGCTCATCACTTGGTTTGTGTTAGGAGTGGAGGCTTACCTGGGTGGTTATTGCACCAGATGTGTCTCGCAGGATCCATTTAGGGCAGATAGTTAAGGGCGAGGGCACACAAGAGTGGAAGCCCACGTTCATGAAGGAGCTTATGGAAGCTATGCTGTGCAGGATGGATGCCATGGACCAGACCTTGGCTGAGTTGAAGGACAGTCCTCCTGCAGGTGGGCAAGGAGAGGTGGAGGAAAGGTCCAGGCAGGAGTGGCCCCTAAGGCAACATTCTAAGAGGCAGCTCAATAGGAATGGGGGGAGAGGCACCCTGAGGCCTTGCCTGAGGAAGAAAGTCCCTTGCTCACTTTGCCACTGGATTCAAGCAAGCCGGGCTGAAGACGGCTGAAATGCTAGAAACCGGTCCTCGGTAGCTTGTTTCCGGTCCAGGGAAGGCATGGCTTGGCAGTTCGGGCTGGACTGTTCCCTTGAGGCACAGGGTCAGACTGATTTGCATATGGCCATGTCTGAACTGGGGTGGCAGAGTGGGCTAAATAACGGTGATGGATTAAACCCAGATCAGTTGATTTGGGGTGAGTGCTTGTATTGTCAACGCTCCGTTCATCATTTCCTTTGGTTTTTCTTTTTACAGAGGTGGCAGGTAGCAAGGGTTTTGGTGATATCCAGGGCCCATCATGGTGTGTGTGGCGCTGGCCAGCTGCATGGGTGGAGTCAGGCCTGATTACCAACATAGGTTTCCTGTAGCCTTTTTCAAATCCTCATGGCATTGTCCATCTGCCGGACCAGCTCCACCACCTGTCGGTCATATTTTAGTCTGATAACATGAAAGTGGTCGAGTGCATTAACCAGCAGGCTGCCAAATGTAAAATCATACTGAGGTTGTTGAAGGAGATCGTTCTCTAATGCCTGAAACTGAAATGTATTGTTTAGAGCCAAGCATATCCCAGGGGGGCTGAGTAATGCCGCTGATGCTCTGTCTCATTTTAAGATGCAGGTTTTTAGGTCCCACCACCCAGAAGCAACGGAAGCCTTAGCATCTTTCTGGACCGTCTGTGGCAACTTGGTGCCCAAACTTATCGGACCTCGTGGCAGACAGTTTAAGACCCAATACGAGGCTGTTTTATGAAGGGGCATTCAGCACGTACATTAGTTTCCTATGAGATGAGTGGGAGAGGGAGTGGCCTGAATCTTCATCTATCCTTTCCTTCTTGGGTGCACTGAGGAATGGGGGCGCTCCGTAGCTTGCGCACAATGCCACATGGCAGCACATTTTTTATTTCAAAGATTTGATGCCACTAGAACCCAGCCAGATCGTTGACAGTGCAGAGGACCTTGCTGGAATGGCAGCGTTTGCAGGGGACCCAGGCAGACACCAGGCGCCCCATTGGTATAGGCAAACTAGGGTTAGTTTTGGGGTCCTATGGAATGTCTGTAGGTCAACCGAGGAGGATCGCCTCTTCTGGACAGCATTTATTTTGGCTTTCCATAGAGCCTTCAGGGTGGGGGAACTGGTGGCCAAGAACAAAGAAGATTGGCAGGGGGGGCTGCAGCGTGCTCACATGCACATTTCTGAGGGCTTGTTGAGTATTGCAATACTGCATTCCAAGACAGACCGGGTTGGCAGGGGGGAACACATAATGTTGCACAAGGCACCAGGTAATGCCTACTGCCCTGTGAGCAACTTCAAGCCCCCTTTAAGCGCATTTCGATGGTGCCCCATTGACGAAGTTTCAGTTCTCCAGGGTGTTTGGGTTGGAGCACAGGGTGGTGGGAGTTGCCTCTACAGATTTCAGTGCTCATTCATTCATAATTGGGACAGCCACAGAGGCGAGAGCAAAGAAACTGTTGGGGAAGGCAGTGCAAAGGATTAGCAGATGGTTCTCTGAATGCTACAAACACTACGCTTGGTTGCGCATGCTGTAGGTGCTACTAAGGTAATCAATAACTGTTTTCGTTTTGTTTTCTCAATTTTCCTGTACTGTGATGCAGGAAGGAAGTCTGCAATTTTTCATCGACTGTCAGATTCCTGAGTCGCCCCGGTGCATGCTGTGGTGCTAGAGTTGATGGGAGTGTGGGTAATAGGCCATTGCCATGTGGAATGGATAAAACATGTTTTTTCTGCAGGTAACTTTGAAGACCAGGCCCGCCTGTCGGGCTTCCATGTGTCTTTCCATGGGCAAGAGGGGCTCCATTTGGGACAGTTGAGGAACACTCTAGAGTCATGGCTGTGCAAGGGGGGTATTTACAACAAGGGGTGGTGAGGGACAGAGTCTCTGAATTAAGCAGAAAGCTCTCACCCAGTCAAGAGATCAGGGCTAGATCCAACACCGTTTTTTAGCTCACTGCACCATCCCAGTTTCAGAACCTGTCTGTATGCAAATTAGTCTGTTCCTGTCCCAGTGCATGATGGGAACAGGGCAAACCAAACTACAAAAGCCAATTCTTACACTGGGAAGGAAACAAGCTCCCGGGGACCGGTTTCTGGCATTACAGCCGTCTTCGGCCCGGTTTGCTTGAATCCTGATGGTGCAATGAGCAAGGATCTCACATCTGAGAATACCCTTCCACGCTTAGGGTGGACAAAAATATTTACAACAAGGGGTGGTGAGGGACAGAGTCTCTGAATTAAGCAGAAAGCTCTCACCCAGTCAAGAGATCAGGGCTAGATCCAACACCGTTTTTTAGCTCACTGCACCATCCCAGTTTCAGAACCTGGCTGTATGCAAATTATTCTGTTCCTGTCCCAGTGCATGATGGGAACAGGGCAAACCAAACTACAAAAGCCAATTCTTACACTGGGAAGGAAACAAGCTCCCGGGGACCGGTTTCTGGCACTACAGCCGTCTTCGGCCCGGTTTGCTTGAATCCTGATGGTGCAATGAGCAAGGGTCTCACATCTGAGAATACCCTTCCACGCTTAGGGTGGACAAAAATATTTACAACAAGGGGTGGTGAGGGACAGAGTCTCTGAATTAAGCAGAAAGCTCTCACCCAGTCAAGAGATCAGGGCTAGATCCAACACCGTTTTTTAGCTCACTGCACCATCCCAGTTTCAGAACCTGGCTGTATGCAAATTAGTCTGTTCCTGTCCCAGTGCATGATGGGAACAGGGCAAACCAAACTACAAAAGCCAATTCTTACACTGGGAAGGAAACAAGCTCCCGGGGACCGGTTTCTGGCATTACAGCCGTCTTCGGCCCGGTTTGCTTGAATCCTGATGGTGCAATGAGCAAGGGTCTCACATCTGAGAATACCCTTCCACGCTTAGGGTGGACAAAAATATTTACAACAAGGGGTGGTGAGGGACAGAGTCTCTGAATTAAGCAGAAAGCTCTCACCCAGTCAAGAGATCAGGGCTAGATCCAACACCGTTTTTTAGCTCACTGCACCATCCCAGTTTCAGAACCTGGCTGTATGCAAATTAGTCTGTTCCTGTCCCAGTGCATGATGGGAACAGAGCAAACCAAACTACAAAAGCCAATTCTTACACTGGGAAGGAAACAAGCTCCCGGGGACCGGTTTCTGGCATTACAGCCGTCTTCGGCCCGGTTTGCTTGAATCCTGATGGTGCAATGAGCAAGGGTCTCACATCTGAGAATACCCTTCCACGCTTAGGGTGGACAAAAATATTTACAACAAGGGGTGGTGAGGGACAGAGTCTCTGAATTAAGCAGAAAGCTCTCACCCAGTCAAGAGATCAGGGCTAGATCCAACACCGTTTTTGAGCTCACTGCACCATCCCAGTTTCAGAACCTGGCTGTATGCAAATTAGTCTGTTCCTGTCCCAGTGCATGATGGGAACAGGGCAAACCAAACTACAAAAGCCAATTCTTACACTGGGAAGGAAACAAGCTCCCGGGGACCGGTTTCTGGCATTACAGCCGTCTTCGGCCCGGTTTGCTTGAATCCTGATGGTGCAATGAGCAAGGGTCTCACATCTGAGAATACCCTTCCACGCTTAGGGTGGACAAAATTATTTACAACAAGGGGTGGTGAGGGACAGAGTCTCTGAATTAAGCAGAAAGCTCTCACCCAGTCAAGAGATCAGGGCTAGATCCAACACCGTTTTTTAGCTCACTGCACCATCCCAGTTTCAGAACCTGTCTGTATGCAAATTAGTCTGTTCCTGTCCCAGTGCATGATGGGAACAGGGCAAACCAAACTACAAAAGCCAATTCTTACACTGGGAAGGAAACAAGCTCCCGGGGACCGGTTTCTGGCATTACAGCCGTCTTCGGCCCGGTTTGCTTGAATCCTAATGGTGCAATGAGCAAGGGTCTCACATCTGAGAATACCCTTCCACGCTTAGGGTGGACAAAAATATTTACAACAAGGGGTGGTGAGGGACAGAGTCTCTGAATTAAGCAGAAAGCTCTCACCCAGTCAAGAGATCAGGGCTAGATCCAACACCGTTTTTTAGCTCACTGCACCATCCCAGTTTCAGAACCTGGCTGTATGCAAATTAGTCTGTTCCTGTCCCAGTGCATGATGGGAACAGGGCAAACCAAACTACAAAAGCCAATTCTTACACTGGGAAGGAAACAAGCTCCCGGGGACCGGTTTCTGGCATTACAGCCGTCTTCGGCCCGGTTTGCTTGAATCCTGATGGTGCAATGAGCAAGGGTCTCACATCTGAGAATACCCTTCCACGCTTAGGGTGGACAAAAATATTTACAACAAGGGGTGGTGAGGGACAGAGTCTCTGAATTAAGCAGAAAGCTCTCACCCAGTCAAGAGATCAGGGCTAGATCCAACACCGTTTTTTAGCTCACTGCACCATCCCAGTTTCAGAACCTGGCTGTATGCAAATTAGTCTGTTCCTGTCCCAGTGCATGATGGGAACAGGGCAAACCAAACTACAAAAGCCAATTCTTACACTGGGAAGGAAACAAGCTCCCGGGGACCGGTTTCTGGCATTACAGCCGTCTTCGGCCCGGTTTGCTTGAATCCTGATGGTGCAATGAGCAAGGATCTCACATCTGAGAATACCCTTCCACGCTTAGGGTGGACAAAAATATTTACAACAAGGGGTGGTGAGGGACAGAGTCTCTGAATTAAGCAGAAAGCTCTCACCCAGTCAAGAGATCAGGGCTAGATCCAACACCGTTTTTTAGCTCACTGCACCATCCCAGTTTCAGAACCTGGCTGTATGCAAATTAGTCTGTTCCTGTCCCAGTGCATGATGGGAACAGGGCAAACCAAACTACAAAAGCCAATTCTTACACTGGGAAGGAAACAAGCTCCCGGGGACCGGTTTCTGGCATTACAGCCGTCTTCGGACCGGTTTGCTTGAATCCTGATGGTGCAATGAGCAAGGGTCTCACATCTGAGAATACCCTTCCACGCTTAGGGTGGACAAAAATATTTACAACAAGGGGTGGTGAGGGACAGAGTCTCTGAATTAAGCAGAAAGCTCTCACCCAGTCAAGAGATCAGGGCTAGATCCAACACCGTTTTTTATCTCACTGCACCATCCCAGTTTCAGAACCTGGCTGTATGCAAATTAGTCTGTTCCTGTCCCAGTGCATGATGGGAACAGGGCAAACCAAACTACAAAAGCCAATTCTTACACTGGGAAGGAAACAAGCTCCCGGGGACCGGTTTCTGGCATTACAGCCGTCTTCGGCCCGGTTTGCTTGAATCCTGATGGTGCAATGAGCAAGGGTCTCACATCTGAGAATACCCTTCCACCATTAGGGTGGACAAAAATATTTACAACAAGGGGTGGTGAGGGACAGAGTCTCTGAATTAAGCAGAAAGCTCTCACCCAGTCAAGAGATCAGGGCTAGATCCAACACCGTTTTTTAGCTCACTGCACCATCCCAGTTTCAGAACCTGGCTGTATGCAAATTAGTCTGTTCCTGTCCCAGTGCATGATGGGAACAGGGCAAACCAAACTACAAAAGCCAATTCTTACACTGGGAAGGAAACAAGCTCCCGGGGACCGGTTTCTGTTCCCGTTCACCACACTTCCGGATTTTTCCATGGCGGTCACCGGCTTCTGCCGTATTTCACAGACTTTCGGTAAGCTTCCACTCTCGTTTCACTTTTCCGATACCTCGCGTGCATGCTTTTGAACTTTGGTTATCTGTTCTCTGGAGTCACACGCCCGTGCTTGTTCCAGCGCACCATTGGTATTTCTTTCTCCTTTTTTTTTCTCCGTTTCTAGCCTCTCATGGGTGCTCGCATGACACTTTGGTTATTCACGTACTTCCCGCATGTTCCCCCGCTGTATCTGTCCACCACGGATATTTCTTTTCTAGCACACCCCATACCTCACCTATTGGTTAACCCGCTTCTGTTCCGCTCTTTGGCATGTCACCTTCCAGTATCTTTTTTTTGAGACGCTAGACACCTTAGTCTTTTCCGGCTATTTAGATTCACATACACTCTCGCCAGAAACACTCGGCTCCTGATTGACTTCACCTTTTTCCATTTTTCTACAGTATAACTTTCACCCCCTGACGAAGAGCTGGATGCTTGAAATGCATCGGGGATTTTGATTACTCATGGCATTTGGATTACAATTATTGAATCGGATTGTGATTTACGTTTGGATACATTGGAACACTATTGTTTAAAACATGTTATCCAATCACATGGAGAGCTTTTGAAATCAAGTTTGAAATTGTCTTGAACTAAAACATGATACATAGTGAATAAAACTATTTATCATACCTACAAAGTACCAGATTAATGCTTTGTCCAGCACACAGGAGTGATCAGGCTATCCACCTTGTACCCACAAGGTTTTTTTCGTGTACAAGTCAAAATGAGACATCACATGCAATATTGGTGGTTTACTACTTACTACACTGATTACCCATAGTGTCACTTTTATCGCAGTTATTTTACACTGATTAATGTTGCCAAAATTTTTCCTGCCAATATCAGCTAGAGCTAAATTGCGCACATGCAGCCATTAGAAGTCTAATGTATGTGCCAAGCGAAATTTACCCCACAACTTGCAATTGAAGCCCAGTGTTCTTTAGGTCAGGGTAGCTCCGAAAGCATAGACTCTTTGCTTTGACCGTTTTAAAAGTAAACCGTTGGACCTCCTAGTCTGAAAATGGGAATTGGTTGGATCTGGGGTTTTTCTCACAATTTTCTAGCCAATGATTTTAAAAGATGCCTGACAAAACGTCCGGATCATCTCTAAAGACTCAGTCTACTGAATGAACTTTAGTGGCCATAGCGCAAAACAACCCAGTTATGCTTCCTTTTTTATTGGCGCCCGTGGGGTACTGGGTCTTTATGTGATTTTTTCAAGTATAGATGGTCAGTCAAAATATTTTGGTGCCCTGGATTGTGAGAGACCTTGTAGGCTAGTGGGCTCATCAGGTTAGAAGCCCGTTGTGAGGCGGGTTTCAAGGAATCATCTGCAAATTATTTTAGGGCAACCAAAGAGATGCAAAAAAGGTCCAAGTTCATGGCACCAACCATGGTGTAGCTGAAAAAACCCAGACACATTTGAACCACTAGAAAGAGGTAACAGACTCTAGGCTACTGTTTGTGGATGTCAAAGATATTTTATAAGTACAGGGATGTTGGAACTGGTACTTTTTGGTTGGTTGAGGCAGTGTCCAAGGCAGGCAGCACCTAACACTCCTGTCAGGGTTAGATGATTACACTAACTGTATAACCTGCGCTCACCCTTGGGAATTTTGGCAATGAGCAGTCAGGCTTATCACAGAGGCACAGGACTCTCACACAATAAATACACTGAGCATCACAAAAGAGATGTCACCCGGGGTGTATGTAAATGAAGATTGTATTCCACACACACATCAATTAACACACCATAAACATCAGGTATTTCTGGGCATAAATCACACTTGGGAATGTTATTAGCAGTACTGGGCCAAACAGTGTAAAAATGACATCAGAAATATACACACTTGGGGAAAATCCTATTTTACGCCAGCACCTTTATGCAGTGTGATACATTGTCAGAACTGGGCCCACACTGGCAAATAACACAATTCAAATCCACACCTTTCTAGGATGCCCCCTAGGTCACAAAAATAACAGGATTGTGTGCACACATGAATTTATCACATTTTTCAGCACCACCATGGGTCAAGGCTGCAGGATAAAAACAGAGTATTCAAAACAGAGTATTCGTTAGGTAATTAAAAAAAACAGGAAAACAACTCAGCTGGGCCGTGAAACTACTAACTGGCTTATCGCATGCAGCACCCTCTCCCACAGACATACACACCATAACGTGGTGCATAGGATATTGGCTAGTCTGAATGAAGCACACTCGCAAACACACACACACGCACACACTCAGCACTATGACACGGTGCAAATGATATCTGGCAGGTCAGTTGATAGTTTGAATGTGGACCACGTGGCACAATACCTCCCCTCCCACACCTCTCAGTTAACCCCCACAACTCTGCACACAAGTTGGAGTCAAAAAACCCCATCCCTTACTATACCGGTTTAAGGCTGGAGACACCCTTAGGGGCCTAGGGGAGAAGGCTGGAGTATCTAACAGGATAACCAGGCAACAGTTGACTATTGGGGGGGGGGTGGGGGTGCCACCACTCAGGAAGTTCATCCACTTTATGCACAGCAGAAATGGGCTTAAGGCTGTCCCTGTTCAATCAAGAGGTTCCTCAATTTGCCTTCTGGCACCAGCCCATTTATGTGAAGCACAGGGGGACACGCAGTCTCACGACCCCCTTCTGATCACTCATGAAGTGTTCCTCAGACCAGCCACTTACTCTCAACACCCAGGCCTGACCTGAGTGATTCTACCTGGCAACACAAAGTCATCTGGGTCGGTGAGGAGAGAGCAGTTGGTTTGGTGCACTGAGGGTAAGGCGAAACACTTTGTGAATGGGAGGTGCAGCTGTCCCTGCAACACACGGGAAGTGATACACATTGGCTGGTCCGCATTGATCTGAGTCGCCCCAGACAATCCAGTCACAATGAACCGCAAGTTGGGTTTGCCGTACCTCCCTGGAATGAGGCACATTGTCTAGTGCATAATACGAGTAGCACCAGAAAATCCAGTTACCATCAACCCATAGTCTGGTTTTCCATACCTTCCTGAAATGAGGCACAACGTCAGGTTCACGATGATATGAGTCGCACCAGACAATCTGGTCTCACACACACAGTTGCAAGGTCAGTAGTACCGCATGAGGTAGAATGAGGCACTACTACGGATGCACCCACCCTCTGAGGGTCACAACCTGGGAATCAGACACTGCACACAATGAGCATGCATTCGGCATGTCACATAAGAAAGATGCTGTACGGATGACTAAGCGGGCCATGCTGAGTCCCGCAACCAGTGAATCTGTTCACCACCAACGAGATGCTTGTGTATGCTGAGGCCCCACAATGCAGGGGCCACACTCCTTGGATACAAGCACTGTATGGAGGCTCCGCAAGAAGCAATCCGGTCTCCAAGCACAATACTAAATTCCATGCTCACTCTGCGCTGCAGTTAGAATCCAGCAAATGAAGCAGGAGCTTGAGATGGCACTACTCTCCAGGTGAAATACGTAGATGGTGTAGGTCCCTCACAGGAGTTCTTTGATGGCCTTGAGACCTCCACAAAGAACAGGGAGCAACCCAACAAGCCCTTAAAGAGCATACTTCAGGGCACCACACAGCATCAGGTAATCAGCCCAGGCCAGCCACTATTCAGGCTGGGTGCACGGTCTCTTCCAATGGCAGTATCCTCCTGTGCACAACAGTTTCCTCTGGCAGTGTCACCATGCCTTCCATGATATCTGGTCCCACGTCCCCACAAGCGTATCTCTGCACTGCTGAGGTATGGCACCAGTAGTTATACTCTAGTGTGCCTTTGAACTAGGTTGTGGTTCAGAGGGTTCCCTTTGAACAACACATGTCTCCCCTAAATTTCAGTCATGAGACCTTGGAATGCAGATCTTAATCTTTAGTGGGGGTCATAATCTGGCTTCCCAGATGCCAAGTGCCAAAACCTCTCCCCCAGTATATTCAGCCAAGTCCTCAAATGGCAGAGGTTTGTCATTCCAGCTGCATGCCCAATGTTCATGGCTGTCTCTGCGGAATGCACAGATGTGCTCTCTCAGCCTCCAGGGTGAACTGAAGTCAAACTAAAAGTTACACAAAAGAGTTTAGATCTGAGAAATGCCCACTTTCTAGAAGTGACATTTCTAAGCTTTTAATGACAAATCGCCTTTACCACAAGAGAGGGTTTGTCATTGTGAATCAAATGATAGTGAACAACATGATGCTGCTCCATTATAAGTCACCTGCAGCTTAAAGTAATTTCAGCTATTTCCCCATGTTAACCTATGGGGAGAGCCGACCTCATAGGTAGTGAAAACACACATAGGGGTTCTTCACTCCCCAGGCAGGGAACACACATGTACCTTCCCTACCTTTCACCTATCAATTGCTTAACCCACAAGGCTCACCCTTGGGGTGCTCTAATGTTAGTGAAAGGCACCCTCAACCTTGGCCAATGATTTAGAAAGGCCAGCATGAGCATAAGTGCAAATGCTCACAAACAGGCCTCCAATGACAGGCTTAAGGCGTGTGAAAACGCCATGAGGCTACTCCCAGTTGTCAGCTAAAACCGTAGTTTAAAAGTCATTCAGCAATTCCACTATGTTGACCCATGGTAAGAGCAGACCTCCTAGGTAGTGAAACCCATATTAGAATTATTCACTACCTGGGGAGGGAACACACATGTGCACCTGCCCTGACTTTCACTTATCACTTGCCCCACCCCTAAGAGCTTACCCTAGGGTGTCCTAGTGGTAGTTAATGGCCCACTCACCATTGGCTAAGAGTTTAGAAATGCCAACCTGAGCATAAGTGCAACTGCGCACATATAGGCCTGCAATGGCAGGTTTGTGACATGTTTGAAAGGCTATTCTTGTGGCTGGCTCAATCAGTGCTGCGGTCCACCAGTAGCCAGTGAAGTACCTGTCCTGGGTATGTGGTGTACCTCTTTACAAGATAGTCAAAGGTACAGCCCCTAATCAAATCAGGTAAGCACCACATCCTAGCATGTGTAGGAAGGGGGTACAAGCTTTCATCCTGCATTACAGTGGGAAAGTGCCCAGAGTTCTAAGGCCATGAAAAGAGAATCAGCAAAAACCAGGAGAAAAAAAAGCAAAACATTTAGGGAAATTCCCTAGGAAGGGCCTCGTCCAACATGGGATGAGCATGGCCATCTGGCAGGGGTAATAGCATCTTAGCAGTCAAAACTCCTTATTCCTGGAAGAGAGACAAGAACTCCATGAAACACAGTCAGGGTTTAGACCTCAGCACAGTACTGAGTCGGCCCTTCTTCTTGCTTCAGAGGCCTTGAAAACTGCTGCTAATGAGGTCAGAACCACTGCTCTGATCCTTCTAGACCTGAGTGCCGCTTTTGACATGGTCTTTCACGGCCTTCTTTTGGAACGGCTGCGGGGGCTTGGTGGAGGGATATGGAAATGAATTAAACATTTTCTGGAGAATCGATCCTTCCAGGTTCTACAGCATCCTTTTAAATCTAGAGTCTGTCCTCTGTCACAAGGAGTGCCGCAGGGTTGGGCTCTCAGCCCTACCCTATTTAATATCTATATGTGCCCCTTGGCAGATATTGTGTTGAGACATGAGGTAAAACTGGTGTCATATGCTGATGACACTCAGTTGATTGTCATCCTGGAGCAAAAGGAGGCAGGAACAGCTGCCAAGTTTACGGTATGCCTGGGGGAGCTTGCAAATTGGATGAAGCTCAGTTGTTTACAGCAGAATGCGGAAAGACGGAGGAGATGGTAGTCGTTAAGCAGCTTTCTCTTTGGTCACACTTGTGGTGGCTGGAGAAGCAGGGACTGTCTCTGACCCCTAAGGCCAAGGTCAAGAATCTGGTAGTATGGTTCAACGACTCCCTTTCATACTCCGAACAGATATCAGCAGTGACTGGTGCCTGTTTTGTCATTCTTTGGAGGCTGCGAAAAATCCTAGATATTCTCCCACTAGATGCTAGACGTACCATTATGCACGCCCTTGTTACGTCCCTTCCAGATTACTACAACATCTTGTACCTAGGGGTGACCCAAAAAAATCTGAACATCCTGCAGAAGGTTCAGAATGCTGCAACTCGTTTAATTCTTAACATTCCTAGACGGGCTTTGGTGGGGGAGGCCTTGAGGAAATTACATTGGCTTCCCATACAGGTCAGAGTCACCTTTAAGGCCTTGTGTTTCAGCCACAGGATCTTCAATAAGAAAGGTCCTAGCTTCTTGCACCCCCTTCTTACCACCTATAGACCTGCACGTTGCCTAAGGTGGGCACGGCAAAGTTGATTGTGCCTAAGGTTCGCAAGGTACGGGCTGGTGGGAGTTCTTTCGGCTTCCTTGCGGCAAAGGCCTGGAATGACCTCCTTGCTGACATAAGGATGTGCCCGTCTGAGACTCTGTTTTGGAAAAAACTCAAGACGTTGCTATTCCAATGTCCCTCTGGTGGCCGGAAATAGGCCTTCTGTAGCGGTTCCTTGGGGCCTCTGGCTGTAGGGTGGGTGGGTGGCTCTGATCCAGCTGTTTGGGTATTCATTTGGTGTACTAGCGCTGGGACACTCTGTTGGAGTAACCATGCACTCTATAAGCTGTATAATAATAATAATAATAATACATCGGCTGGTTCATTTATCTTTTATTTGTCAAAAGTCTCTCCAGGGCAGCCCGGTCTGTTTCTTCACTTTTGCTTATCCCTTACTAACAAACATAGTCTCTCGATGGAACAGGCAGAAATTTCTGGATTCTTGGATACACCTTATGCTGAAATCACTTCTCTCTCATTGGGCAGCTTTTCAGTTTGAGGGCAGATAAGCAGTCCTTTGTGAAGAATGTTGCCAATGCTTCATCCCACCTGGGATGTAAAAAGTCCACAGAATCTGCCCCAAAGTGCATCAAGAAGTCAACAGCTTTCTGATGCACAAGGCCAAGGAACTCAGTACTTTTGTGTCTAAAGGAGATGGTCAGAAGCCCAATTCCAATCAATCCAGATTTTAGGTTTGAAAATGTTGTCATTGCGATGTCGGTCGGAGTTGCCTCCAACCAACATTGCCTCAGCAGCGGAACCAACCGACCTCCGGTCCGTGGTCCGGACACCACAAACTTCCATTTTACAATGGGAGCTTGTGCTGTGACCCGGAACCGCCGGCAGCACAGGCACCCATCGTACACTGTAAATTTGTGCACATCCCTCCACGTGTGGCAGGTACCTCGTGGTGCGTGCACACGTGCAGGGATGTGACGGAGGTACCATAGGTGCTCCCTAGGGCCACAACTCCAGGGCCAGGGTAGAAGGGGGCCCTGCTAGGGGCTCCAAAAGCCGCTCTCCGACAGCCTCTTAATTTCAGAAATGCCGACATGGAAAGGCTGTCGGAAACAGACATCATAATCCCGACGGGGGATACGCCGTCCTTAAGAAAATATGAGCGGTTTCCGACATGAGGAGCCCATCGGAACTGAGTCAGTTTACCCAGCCGGTTTACACTCCGACCGCCGAAATTGTAATTTGGCTGTCAGAGTGTAAACTTTCTATGTCAGTCGGAAAGCCTCCAACCAGCAGTCAGAGGCTTTCTGACCAACATCAAAATGAGGCCCAGAATATTTTGTCTTATACCCTGGCTGGCCCATCAGTCACAGGCTCGGCCATAACTGGGTAATGATTCTAGTCCTGAGCCAGGCATAGCACAACAGCCTAATGGTGGCATGTGGAGGAAGGCCAGAGGGCACAGAAAACAAAAGAACTCTTTGTGAGTCTGAATGAAACCATGGCATCTTGAGCCATATCACTGGAAGAGAGAGAAGTAGTGTCCCAAGAGAGAGCATACCAAAGTGACGTCCAAAATGTCAGGTGAAAGAATGAGTCTGTAGACTTTACCCACAGGGGCACAGGATGGAAGCTTTATGTATCCCAACTACTTCCAATCAATACTTCCACCTATCAGATCGTCACCCTTAACCTGTAAGGATGGGTGCACTTTGGGAAAGCGAAAGGAGGAGCACTTTGGGTGCACCTTGACCGAGACAAGTGACTTTGCCAGGTTGCACATGAAATCCGGCGCATGTATGGTCTCTGGATGTGAGAGAGTTCAGTAGATGTTAAACAGGAAACTTTGAACATAGGGGACATGCTAAATGACCCCAAAGCGTACTGCTTTGAAAGCACACATCTTACCCTTTCTTTTTATGGGTATGACAGGGGGTTTATGTATGTAACTTAGGGTATTAGAGAATGAGGAGGACATATGAATAACCTTTCTGAAGTGTTCTGGGGTTGAAGTGTGCATTACCGTACCATACACCGGGAACACAAGGGAGGAGGCCCTTGCAGACTACAGGGCGGGGACAGAAAGAGAAGAGAACACCAACGAAGCAGGCATGTGAAGCCGGCTTGTGAAGGAGAGTGAAGCAGGCTTGTGAAGGAGATTGAAGCAGGCTTGTGAAGGAGATTGAAGCAGGCTTTTGGAGGTGAGTGAAACAGTCTTGTGAAGGAGAGCGAAGCAGGCTTGTGAAGTCAAGGGAAGCAGCCTTGTGAAGACAAGTGGATGAGACTTCTTGAGGAGAGCGAAGCAGGATTGTGAAGGAGAGGGAAGCAGGCTTGTGAAGTCAAGAGAAGCAGGCTTGTGAAGAAGAGTGAAACAGGCTTGTGAAGTTAAAGGAAGCAGGCTTGTGAAGACAAGTTACAAAAGTAGGTTTTAAGAAAACTGGAAGAAAAAGGTTGGGCTGGAGAACCATGGTGCAGAGTTAAAGCAGGGGAGGGAGAAAACAGGTGAAGATGTGATTTAAGAGAGTGAAGGGATATTTGTCAGGTGTGGAGGCCGGACAGACCATGTACAATAATAGCCTTGAGGGAAGAGTGGTAGGCGCGGATTGACATTGAAAGAGGTGAGGGGAGATGCAGCTAATGACAGAGAGATGAAATAGGTACAACATAGAAGCAGTGAAGCCGGTGGGATAAAGGAAGATGGTGATGCAGCATCACAGAGGCGGGAGTAAAATGTAGTTGGGGGAGAGACGGAATTGGAGGCGCACATTAGGCGCCATGAGACAGGAACCCGACAGGCAGATTAAGTTGAAACACTCTTTTTTCAGTTGTTCAGAGAAGAAAACAATCCAATCTGTTTCATTCATTCATTGGCAACTGAAGCAATGCATTTTCCATCTTACTTTTGTTCCTTTGAATATTCTTTCCATCATCTGTTTATTCCCCCCTTATTCAATGATGCTGCCCACGCGCCTTGTCTGGAGCTATCCTCACGCACAGTTGCATTCTGATTTGTGCATCTCTCTGTTTACTCCCCACAGCAACCTGCCTTTACTGGCTCGGCTCTGTGAACTGCTTTCTTTTATTTAACGCATTCCCATCAACCAGGAACGGAGACCCTTCGAACGTCAGATAGTGCTCCCTCCCAGAGGGTCTGCGACACCTCCTGGCTCACTCCCCTAATGCACTGCCCTGCCTCCCTATGGTCTACTCTAGTGTACTGTCCCACCTCTCTGTGGTCTCATCTAGTGCACTGTCCTTCCTCCTTGTGGTCCGATGTAGTGCCCTATTCTACTGCCCTGTGGCGCTCATCTAGTGCATTGTCCTACCTCCTCGTGGTATAATTTAATGTACTGTCCCACCTCCTTGTGTTAGGATCTAAGTTACTGCCCTACCTCCATGGGTCCTAATCTGATGTACTGTTCTGCCTCTCTGTGGTTTAATCTAGTGCACTGGCAGACCTCCCTGTGATCTAATCTAGTGCCCCATCCTACTTCCTCGTGATATAATTTAATGTATTGCCCCCATTCCTGTGGTCTCATCTAGTGCACTGTCCTTCCTCCTTGCGGGCTAATTGAGTGCACTGTACTACCGCCCTGTGGCTCTCATCTAGTGCATTGTCCTACCTCTTCATGGCATAATTTAATGTACTGTCCCACCGCCCTGTAGTCTGATCTAGTAACCTGTCCCGCAGGCCTGTGTTCAAAGATAGTGTACTGTCCTACCTCCCTGTGGCCTAATCTTGTGCACTGATCTACTTGCTGTGGCCTCACAGGCCCCATTCCCTCCTGACAGACCCCATCCTTCCCTGTGAGACTCTTGCCATCTCTCTTCTGTTTGCCCTGAGAGAACCTCCAGGCTCCAGCTCACAACACCCTCAAGAGAGGGTGGAGAAGTGTGGCTCAATGGTTAGAGCATCTAAATGTGGGTGGATCTGCACACCTGTATTGTGGAGAAGTGTGGCTCAGGGGTTAGAGGTGGCAGACCCGGAAGCTGAGATCAGTCCTGGACCAGGGTTCAATTCCCCGCCTCAGCGGGTCTTGGGCTAAAAATTCCACGGACTCGATAATTCTCGATCCGGTGCCTCCTCGACTCACGGGTTCACACTCTGCGACTCTGGGCAATAGCTTGCTTAATCTCCACAACGGCCCCTCGCGGCGGGATGCCTGACTTTCACCTTGTGGATACCCTGTTGGGGCTATCACACAGGGGAATATCAGGACGGGTTCCCTAAGCAAGCGCCGGGAAACCCACTGCGGGTAGCTGTGCGCTATATAAGCTCAACTACATTTACATTTACATCTCACTAGTGTGATGAATTGATACAACTATAATCACTGTTAGCATGCAGTGCTATGGGAGAAAGTACCTGTCCCCCGGGAAAATTGCTTATGTTTGAGTCTAGGGAAAACCCGTGACTGAAAGCAATGCGCAGCCTAAAGGCACTAGGCCTACATTTTTTAAACAAAGATTTTGCAATTTATTGAGTAAATTTGTATATTCCAAAGTTCTTAAAAACCTCCAATTTAAATCATATATCAAATTTGAACTCAAATGTTAATACATGTCAAAATGTCTGATCCATTTCTCAGTATTAAAACATACATATCACTTTTTGGTTATCAAATCAAACTTTCATAAACAACCCAATGCATTTCGGTTTCATCCCGAACCCTTCATCAGGGGAAATCACGTTTACAAATATCCACATGTATATGTAGTTAAACTTCTCGGAGTCAGTCAGATTGCGAATCTACAACGAAGACATACAATAGCCTTAGTTACAATGAAAAAGGGATAAAATGTCAATAGAATGCAACTATATTCAGCATGGTTCGTAATCCTGTGGGTTTTTGCATGCTACAATACGACATAAATACCGGAAAGTGTTCAGTGAGAGAATTCCAAGTTGAGAAAATTCAAAAGTAAGTGTGAGATGTGTCTTCATCACAAGACCCAAACAACAAAAGGCAACTTAACACCCAAAATGAGTATAGAAAACTCAAAACGTGTACTCCGTGTATTATATCCTTAGCCACACACCAGTGTAATCGGAAAGCAACCCTCGCCATATGGTGCACCTAAAGAACTCTTATGTTGTACCTTCAATATCCTGATGGAGCAAAATGGTATTTCTCATATATCCAAACAATTACTGTCCTGCCTATTGGAATAAATGGAGTTATACTAATGTGCCTTCCTTTTAACCCAAAGAGTCCAATTGTAACATCAAACTAAATACTCACAAGAGGGTTATGTATCAGATCCAGAATAACAATCAGAAGCGGTGTCAATCTCGTATATCACTAAAAGAAATAGTGGTAATGGACCTAATCATTATGAGGGTACCAGCCTATTCAGACAGTCTGAATGTGTTCTCAATACGTTCAAATCATGGCGTCTCAATCTTACCTCCAGAGCGCAATTAATCTCCCCCTTCGTATTTGTTGTCTTAAAGAGTGTCTGAAAGCCAAGATAAATCCTCCATTAGGACAAATAACTACTGGTCGTAAGAGGTTACGATTAAAGTTAAACTTAATTACCCCTACCTTCCGCTGTTGTAACGCCGTCCAAACATCTAACTACTCCTCATGTGCGTACTGCACCTAATGCCAGCTTCAATACGTAGTCTTACAGGAGGGATGGAACCCCGCCCTCCTCAAGCCATTAACATCAAGAAAGGACTCAAAAGTACTGAGGACTATCCTTATGAAAGATGGCGCTCATGGTCAACATGCACATTCGGAAGCCAAGACAAATAACCGATTCAGTCAAGTATTTTAAAAGAATAAATAGAATAAAGAAAGAGAATAGAGAATGTGAATAATGATAATGGTAATGATAAGTAATAAATCAATCAAAATAAATCAAAATAAAGGTAAGATGGAATCGAGTGCAGTTTAGTATAATGTCGTCGAAAAGTGTGCAAAATACCCCTCACATTCTAGAGCCACAGAGGGTGACCCTTATAAAAAACACAGAAGTTCATAGTGGTCATTGAGACCCCCTGGAATTACGGTCCCTAATTTTTTTATCCATTGTGTCTCTTTCCGTGAAAGTGTAGTATTGATGTCCATGCCTGTGTGTGGTACATACACTCAAGGATCGTGTATCTGAGTTGCGGAATGGTGTGACCTGCATTAATCCAATGTGCTGCTAATGCGGAATTCATGTTTTTGTTGCGTATTCGACTCTTATGCTCCACTATCCTTGTTTTAATTTTTCTACTTGTCCTGACCACGTAAATCAGTCCACAGGGACACTTTATCGCATAAATGACATTATCAGGTGTGCAATCAGACGTGTGTTTAAGGGGAATTGCTTTTCCAGTTTGGGGATGTCGAAATTCCTTCCCAATGATAACATTCCCACATTGACCACAGTTGTGGCACTTCCTCATTCCCTTGAATACTTTTAATTTCTCTGTTCTTGGTGCTTTTAACAGTTCTCAAAGATTCTGAGCACGAGTATGGGCGAACAGAGGTACTCCTGTTATGACTCCATCGAAGTCAGGTTCATTCTCGATCAATTCCCATCTCCTCCGGATGATAGTTTTGATTTTAGGGGCTTGATTTGAATATTTTAAAACAAACACCTCCTTGTTTTCTCTTGGTTTGTTTTGTTTCTGTAGTAGATCTTCTTTTTTTGTGCACAATACTGTCCTTCTCGCTTCAATTAGAGTAGAATCTGGATAACCCCTAGATTTGTACCTCATCACTTGATCATCCATCAATTGTTCGCAAATTTCCTCTCCCGATGTTATTCTTTTTATTCTCATAAGTTGTGAAACAGGTAAGTGTTTTTTTAAGGAGAAGTGATGGGCACTTGAGAAGTGTAGTGCACTATTCACATCAGTAGGTTTTTTGTAAACTCTGGTAACCAATGGTTAGAGCGGCAGACCCTGATGCAGAGGTCTAGCCCGGGACCAGGGTTCAATTCCCCGCCTCGGCGGGTCTTGGGCTCAAAATTCCACGAACCTGATAATTCTCGTCTCTGTGCCTATTCCAATCATGGAATCCCACTCTGCAACTCTGGGCAATAGCTTGCTTAATATCCACAACAGCCCCCACAACGCTAAGGATGCCTGGCCTCCACCTTGGGGGTGCCCAGGAGTGGACGCCTCACAGGGAAAGCCAGGATGGGTTCCACAGCGGTATTCGTACAAGCGCCTTGAGACCCTTGCGGGTGAGTAGTGCGCTATACAAGTACCAATTTACAATTTATAAGGTCATTCACACAAGGGAGGGGTATGCATCCCTGCCCACTATCTACAGAGGCGAATGGGTGTGGGGGGCTGAAGCTGAGGTCTGGTGCTCCTTTGGATATTAGCAGTTCTCTCGCTGCCACACACGAGCACGCTCAGCCGGCAGGTCACCCCAATGCCGTGGTCAAAGGGTTGTGGGTCCTCCTGTTCCTCTGGGCCGAGGCTGCCGATCCCCTGCACACTGAGAGAGACCCATACTCGTTTGAGGGCGGGGAATGTCTCCCGTCTTCTGAGGCCCTGTCACCTCTCCTGATGGCTGAGGGCAGGGCTAGGATTCGAATCTCCTGAAGGAGTAGAGGGCCCCACTGCAGGCAGGTAGACCTGGGCCATGGCAGTCGGGGGAATTGAGGGACAATTGCCCCCTCTAGTTAGCAACACCCATACAACAAGTATGTGCACCTTCAGGTGGTCAAAGTTCTAACACTGGCAGGAAATTGGCGGAGTCCACTCTTTCGGGGACGTCTTCGGGCGAACCCAGATTCCATGCTCCGCACATTCGCGCGGGCGTCTTTTCGGCAGCGTCTGCCCTCAGACATTGCAATCCACTAACTCTTACAAGCACTGCTTATGCAATTTTAAATAAAATAACCCTACTCGGGACTATTTAGTATTTAACATTGAGTTCAAAATATGTTATCGCTCACGCTGTCCGGAACAGTTGACGTTAGATGTGTTTGCGGCACGTTTACAGTACGGGTGACTGAACTCTGTTTCAACAGGGCTGTCTGTCTCCCTTACCCTAAGACCGAGTACAGCCTCTGCCGGCTGGCCCTCCCTGGGGCCTCATTTATGAAAAGTGATGCATCGCTGCGTGAAAACAACGATGCGTCACTTTTCACTGCACACTCCTTGCGACATTCCTGATGCGTCATATTTAATGTATGATGTATCATGTCGCAAGGAGTTACAGATACGTCAGTATTTCTGGCGTATCTGTAAGCGCAAAAGTGACGCATTGCTGGAGTGTGTCACAAAAGTGACGCACCTCCAGCAATGCGTCCTTTCACATGGGGAAAGCCCCATATGAAAGGGCTTGCGTCAGTCTTACGCATGCTGTGAGGCAGGCGCAAGATTTTGACGCAACAGCGTCCTAAAAGTGACGCAGTGAAATCTCATAGATTTCACTGCGTCACTATTACGAGGCTTTTTGCGGGGGAACGCCCCCTCTGCATACATTATACCTGACACAGGTATAATGTGGCGCAGGGGTTTCAAAAGTGACGCATCTACCCATATGCGGCACTTTTTAAATATGGCGCAACGAGGAGCATTTTTTACACCGCTGGTGCGTCACAAAAAGTGATGCACCGGCGGCGCAAAACTGACACAAGGCCTTCATAAATAAGGCCCCTGGATTTTACGCAAGGCAGCAGAACACCCGTCATGGTGGGATGCCTGACGTGCTGTACCCCAAAGCCTTTGCTAATGCCCGCTGGGTAGTTCCAATGCTACCACACGGGGCACAGGTTACTAGCCTGAGACAGCAGAGTACATTGGGCAGGCTGGCACGGCGGAAACCTTCGCCCTCCTACACTCAAATATAAATGGTTCTCTGGGGGTCCCGGGCTGGAGGATAAAACTCATAACCATGCAAATTAGGTCGAAAGGAAGCCCGACATCTGCGAGCATATCACAGCTCAGAACATTCTGTCTCACAGACCCTGTCTGCCTGCCTGCCCTGCTCACCTGTGCTCTCGCTCGCGCATTGCCGTTTTCCATTTATGGCCCCGTGCTTGTCTCCTTTGTCTCTCCCGCCCCCGCGGCTCCCCCTCGATTTATCATGCTTTCAGTGTTTTGGGTGCTAAGACGTAGCGGTGGCACCTGGAAAGCTATATTTAGTTAAATGTAAGACAGGTTGCACATTAAGGCAAATCACGTTTGTGCAGTTATTTTTTCCAGAAATGTTATTTTGTTAACCTCATGAACACGTGTCCCTGCCTGCTTTCTGTCTCTTTGTTTCACATGCTTAAAGCCTCCCCTTTCAGCGCCTCCTTCTCTCTGCAGCTGTCTCGACAATAGCTTACTTTAGCTCTCTGTGAATGCCTCTTGATCGTTTCTTTCCCCGTAAAATCTTATTCTTCACCCCATCTCAGTCAAACGTTTAATATGCCATTTCTTTCGCATCACTCTGCTGCCAATCCCTGCATTTATGCCTCTCACTGGTTCTACCCGCTTCATTTGAAAAGTCGGTGATCACTAGATCTGCATCTCTTCCTAACACTCCTCCCCGCGCCTCTCTGGTCTCACCGCTATTTAAAATACATAAATAAATAAAAGCTTTGGTTGGGCAGCACCGTGACCTTGGTTGCCAAACATCTCAAGGACATGGAGTGGAAGGTTCAAGGCAATGAGTGTGTGGGGGAGGAGGTGTTTGACCCCAAAAAAGGCACAAATCAGGTCCTACACATTTGTTTGTGTGGAGTGGTGGGGCTCTGTTTTGGTATTACCTGGCACTGCACTGACTTGCTGCATTCCTCACATTGTGCAGTACTAAATAAACAGAGCCGCACAACCTCTCTTGCAGTGTGCTGTGTAACTCCCAGAGAAGCAAATTTTGCTTTGTGTAGATCCACAGAAATTTTAGCTGTGTCTAGGATGCGTCCTGTTCCATCAAACACACAGAAGTTGATTGGAGGAAAGCTTGCAATTAGTCTAACTGCTCACAGTCACTCGGTGTATCATTCCAACCCATCATTCTTTTGCGGATGTATGTCAGTACAACGCGGTTGTTTTCAACGCGGCACTTTACATTGCAGATTTTACAACGCAAGTCGTTACAACGACTTGCGTTGGGGGGTGCGGATTTCGGAATCTTATAATTTTATATTCCAGCACCAGTCCCCGTAACAGTAGGGAAGGTGTTGGAATATAAAATTACAAGATTCCTTACCCCACAGCTCCATCCAGAGCAAGTCATAATAACGACTTGTGTTGTAAAAGACGCGCCGTAACAGTACTGTGGGGTAACACCCGCGTTGTAAAGGATGTTCCCCTTCTTTTGCCCACCATGCCACCTCAGTTTAGACCCAGCCATAGGCAAATCAGTCTTGTTTCTGCTCCAATAGGAACAGCCCAGCCCAACCTGCCGCAAAGGTCCTCTCTGAACTGGAATACATGCAACCCATAACCAATTTCACCCTCATTGGCACTCTGTAGTGTCCAAAAACCCCAACTCCTTGATGATGTAAACTCTCATTTAATGCAGTGTACAGATACAATAATACAAGATGCAAAGGGCCCAGAAGCTGAATGCCAACTGATCTCCTTTCAATGAAAACACACATACATTTTAAGTGAGAACATCATATTATACAATGAGCCGAGCAGAGCCGGACTGGGAACAGAAACCGACCCTGCCAAACTGCTCAGCCGGCCCCCCTAGGGTGAGGGGGAGTGCAGCTGAGCAGTTTTCAAGGGCCGGTTTCTACCGATTTTGTTACAGACCCCCAGGTAACAAAAACAGCCCCCCAGGGGCCCAAAACCAGCCCCCACCCTAGCGGCCTACCAGGGAAACGCCCGGAGCCCAATAAGGACAGTCCGGCCCTGGAGCTGAGAACGTGAAGATGCATCATCAGCTCAGATAAGGAGAAACTTTGGGGCAGATCTACAAGAAAGTGCCGCAGCGTGGCACCGCAAGCCCTTTGGCTGCGCCAAGCTGCAGCACTTTCAGAGCACAGGAATGCAACATACCTACAATGATATGTTGCATTCCTGTGCTCTCCCTTGTGCTGGCACAGAAACAGCTGCAATGCACTGGCACAGGCACCCTTGCACCATGGTGCATGGATGCCTGCGCCATGTGGAGATTGCTTTTGTGCAGGAAGGGGCCCCTTCCTACACAAAAGCAATCACTGCAGGCATTTTCCTGTTTCAATACATGCTGTTGAACGCAGCACGCATTGAAAGAGGAAAAAACGAGGAGAAATGAAAACAATTCTCCTTGTTTTGCTTGGCTACGCCACGCAAACTGACACATTTCCAGGTTTAAGATTTCTCGTAAATCTGGAAATGCATCAGTGGACATGGGTGTTGCGTGGGAACACCCACAGTGACAACCATGTCCCGCTCCTAACATGCAAAGTGTTGCGTGAACAGGGGCGATATTTAAAAAGCACTGGTTAAGTCACGCAGGGTGACTTTACCTGTGCTTGTAAATATCCCTTAGCAGGCTGCGCCACTGGTGAGTCACACAACGTGATGAACTGGCGGCGCACAGGGCTTGTAAATCTGCCCCATGTATGTAAGGATGCCACAGGCTCATAAGTTGAGTGCAGCTTCGTTCCAGTGGCACAGTGAGCACAGTATATTGAGCGTTTTCTCATCACCCAGAATCTAATGCAACTTTGAAATCCCAACATCCACAAAGCCTTAGAATTTAGTGCACACTTTCCTTCCTATTTATTCTCTTATCAAAGAAAAGAAATGCAGTTTAAGACACTGTAAATTACATTGATGGACTATGTGGATTAGGCGTGCTGGAGGATGCATTCGTGAATTTGGGAACTTTTCCTTTTGAAGGGGGTTTTGGTGGCCACTCCTCCCCTGTAGAGCACTGACTCATCATTGCCAAGGACGTGGAACACTATAAAAATAAGAAAGAGAGCACACGCTTATTCGTACGTATCAATTGTTGCTTTATAAACAAATTGATGGGCTGTGATGTTTTTCCCGTTGCCCTAATATGTAAAGCATTCATTGCAATACTAGATTCTGCACTGCTGAAGTATGAAAAGCATCAATTGCCATCCCAGTTTAAACATTGGCTCAGAGTGTAAACCACCACTTTACCTCATCCTTAATTTCCTCCACCCTACTCACCAAGGCTGGTCTGGCAGTGTTAGGACATTTTGAATATCTATTAATTATTCCAATTTGTTGTGGCTGCACCAGACTAGGGGGCGATTTAAGTTGCTATGTATCTAACTAGGTATGTTTATATGTATGTGGCACTTGTCTAGCGGAAACTTAGCTGAAAGACAGCATAGCGCTGTACAGGGAAAAAAGGCAAACAGGAGACTGGACAGTAGCTGGGTTCTAAGAGCAGAAGTGGGCTGTTACTACATTGTGCTACTTGAAGGGTTGTCTTTAGCTCTTTCCTATATTCTAGCAGAGTTTGGCAGCACAGAGAAGCCGTCCACCCATAACATACCCTTACCGTACAAAGCGCTGTCAAGGGCTGTCCCAAGTAGCACATTTTTCTTTTGCCCAGGCCTGATTTCAGGGATGATGACCCCCTGAATGCGCCTGGTCAGCTACTAGCATTTTTCTCTATGTCCACCTGCCCATTCTAACCTAGTCTCATGGCACTTCGACCTCTGTTTATTTCTCACGCTCTTTCTTTGCTTTCATCTCCCATCTCTCTGTCATTTTTTACTTCTTTCTTCCTTACTGATGTTATTAGTTATTCTTATCTGACTCTTTGCTTTTCTCTTCTAAATTTTCCTTTCTGTCTCTGTGAATTCATTATGTCTCCCCTCTCCTTTCTAGTCTCTAGAAACTCCCTTCATTACATTTACACTCCTTTCTGTGCCTCAAAGTAGTGCCAGGAAAGTAGTCCATAGAATACCAATCAAGCCAAAACAAAGTGCAAGTGGAATATAATGGCCTTATTGGAAGATAATGTCTTGTGGTTCTGTGACTAGATTTCCTACAAGTGTTTCTAAAAATATCACCCCTTTGGAGCTAATAATAGAAAACCGTCAACCAATGGGACGAAAATTTTGGAAGTGATCTTTAAGACATGGGGCCTCGTTTATGAGGCAGTGCGTCACTTTTACGCCGCCGGTGCGTCACTTTTTGTGACGCACCAGCAGCGTAAAAAATGTGCCTTGATGCACCATATTTACAAAGTGACGCATTTTTATTTATTTATTTATTGAAGTTTTGTATAGCGCTAGCTGGACCCGGGGGGTATCAGAGCGCTTCACAGCAAATAGAGAAATGCAACAAAGACAATAAGCATAGAAAACAAGAATCGGACATGATAGGAGGAGAATAGAGACTGTACAACAACAGCTAGAGCGCAATAAGAGACGGAGTTCAGGGGCGAATCAGTTAGTTCTGAGTTCCGCAAAAGGATATCTGATTTCTGCTGTTGGGCGATGGGGTTCTCGCTAAGCACCAGAGCGTTCAAGGAAGAGGGCTTTGAGTAGCGCTTTGAATAGTGGGAAGGAGGCGGTCGTTCTGATATGTGGGGGGATGGAGTTCCAGATCCTGGGCGCGTTCCCCGCAAAGGATTTATTTGAGTTCTTGCGTTTCTGTGATTTCAGCGGGATGAGTAGGAGTGTTTCGGAGCTTCTGAGGTTCCTGGATTGACCAGCCCTTTTGAGTTTTGAGGCAAGGTATTCTGGTTTGCCTGTATGCAGGGCTTTATGTGTTAGGCAGGCTGTGCGGAAGTTGGCTCGTTGGTCATTCGGGAGCCATTTCAGTTCTTTGAGTGCCGGCGAGATGTGGTCAAATTTCTTTGTTCCTGTGATCATTCTTGTGGCTGCGTTGAGGGGTCCCAGGTGTGACTTGGCTGTTCCAGTCAGTACAGCAATGCCATAGTCAATTCTAGAGAGCACAAGTGCCTGGGTGGCATGTTTCAGATCTTTGGGGGGTAGGAAGAGTTTAATTTTGTAGAGAAGTTTCAGGTTCATGAACGCGCTTTTGGCGGTTTTAGAGATGTGCTTCTTCATGTCCAGTTTGGGGTCGAGAATGATTCCTAGGGATTTTGCTGAGTCCGTTGGAGTAAGAGAGACATTAAGGGCATTTAAGGCTTTGAGCCATTCCACTATTTGTGGGTTTTCATCTTTGTTTGAGATTAGGAGAACTTCTGTTTTCTCTTCGTTCAGTTTGAGGTGGTTGGCTGAGAGCCAGAGTTGAACCTCCATGAGTGTAGCATTAAGTCTGTGAATGTCACCGATCGAAGAGGTTTCCAAGTAGAGTTGAGTGTCATCGGCGTAAAGGTGGAAGGGGATGTTGGAGTTCCTTAGGAGTGAGGTGAGGGGTTCCATGTAGATGTTGAAGAGTTGCGGGGAGAGTACTGATCCTTGAGGAACACCTCTGTTGATGGGGAGGGGGTCTGACTCGAAGCTGTTGATCTTTATTTTTTGAGAGTGGTTGTTAAGAAAGGAGGAGAACCCTTTTAGGACTGTGTTTTCGATGCCCGCTCTTTCTCAAAGGACATTAAGTAGGAGGGTGTGATCAACTGTGTCGAACGCAGCCAAGAGGTCAAGGAGAATGAGAAGGCTACGTTTGTTGGAGTCGAGTGACATGTGCAAATCGTCAAGGACATTTAGGATAGCGGTTTCCGTACTGCAGCCCTTTCTGAACCCTGATTGGAGTGGATCCAGTAGGTTAGAATTCTCTAAATGTTGGTTTAATTGTGAGAGCACACATCTTTCCAATATTTTGGCTAGGAACGGAAGATTCGAGACAGGTCTGAAGTTGTTTATGTCTGTGAGATCAAGGCCGGGTTTTTTGAGCAGAGGTGTGACTTGTCCTAGTTTAAGGCAGTCAGGGATGTGGCCCTCGCTTAAGGAGCTATTGAGGATCTTGCCCCAGATTGGGGCTAGGGTGAGCTTCAGATCCTTGGTCAGTCTCGAGGGAAGTTGATCGAGGGAGTGAGAAGAGGGTTTTGCTGCGTCAATCAGATTGCTTATCATTTCAACCTCGACCGGCTGGAAGGAAGACCAGCGGAAAGATGGGGTTACTGAGGGGAAGTGGATGATTGCAGGACTCTGGTTGAAGGAGCGATCGATTTTGGCGATTTTTTCGTTGAAGAAGCTTGCGAAGTTGTCGCATTGGGTTTTGGAGGGCGCTAAGTTGGCTGCCTTGTGAATGGAGGTTTGGTTTCTAATGATGTCGAAGAGTTCTTTGGGGCGGTTTTTGGCATTGTCTAAAGCAGAATTGAAGAAGGAGGTCTTTTGCTTTTGATGTGAGTATAGTAAATTTTGCGAGCTGCCTTGAGTTGGTCCCGATGAAGTGCGTAGGGGTTGTTTCTCCAGGTTCTTTCTAAGGATCTAAGGTGTCTTCTTTCCTCATTAATATCAGTAGAGAACCATGATCTGGAGGGGATGCTTCTGGGTTTTTTTAGTTTCAGAGGTGCCAGCTGATCTAGGACGCGCTCTAGGTTGGAATGGTAGAGCGAGGTGAGTTCCGAGGTAGAGAGGGGCTCGATGTGTTCGGGAGGAGAGTGCTGAGTCCTTCCTCAAGCTTGTCTCGGGGAACTCTGGAGGTGTTCCTGACCCACTTAGGGGGGGCTTGAGTGGGAGGGAGGGATACGGCCGGCTGGATTATATGAAATAGAATGATGTGGTGGTCAGACCAGTCCACCGGGATGATGTGCTCAATCGAGACTGCATTTTTGTTCGCAATGATGGCATCCAGGGTCGCTCCTCTGTAGTGTGTTTCTTCTGAGCAATGTTGGACCAAATCGTTGTCTTGCAGAAGGGTGTTGAGAGATTGAATCAGCGGGTTATTGTGGTTGTTCCATCTTAGGTTGAGGTCGCCCATAATTAAATTGTCGTCGCCATTAAGTGCGGATTGGGTGATCAGATCCGACAACTGAGCTTTAAATTCGTTGGAATTGCCTGGGGGATGGTAGAGGAGATGGCACTGACGAGAGCTATGACCATGAGATTAGATGTTGACCGACAGACATTCGAAGGAACTGTGCAGGTAGGAGGGAGCTTCAGAGACGGAGAGGTCGCTTTTGTAGATGACCGCTATGCCACCACCTTTGTGTATGGGCCTGTCTTTGCGGATAATTGAGAAGCCGGGTGGTACCAGCATATCCAAAATGGGGTGGGATAGGGTGTTTAGCCACGTTTCCGTTATGAAGGCTACATCCAGGTCGTGAGAGAGGATGGATTCAGCTATTTCCGTTGCATGTTTGACAGCAGACCGGCTGTTGATAAGCATGCAGTTCAAGGGGGAGGGGGGGGGGGGGTAGATCCGTCACTTTGTAAACCCCTGCGCTACATTATACCTACGCAAGGTATAATGTATGCAGGTGGGGCGTTCTGACACAAGACAGGGTCATAGAAGTGACGCAGGGAAATCTATAAGATTTCACTGCGTCACTTCTAGGACACATATGCGTCAATTTCTTACTCCTGCCTCACAGCAGGCGTAAGACTGATGCAGGCCCTTTCACATGGGGCTTGCCCCATGTGAAAGGACACATTGCTGGAGTTGCGTTACTTTTGTGACACACTCCAGCAATGCGTCACTTTTGCGCCGTACAGATACGTCAGAAATACTGACGTATCTGTAACTCCTTGCGCCATGATGCGTCATACTTTAAATATGACGTATCATTGGTCTCGCAAAGAGGGCGCAGTGAAAAGTGACGCATCGCTATTTTCACGCAGCGATGCGTCACTTTTCATAAATGAGGCCCATGATATTTATATCCGATATTATTTCTACACCTGATATTCTGAAATACAATTGTTTAGGTGGAAAGGTATCAAATGAAGTTCTAACACAAATTCCACTTTCAAATTATTTTTTGATCACCCTGTTGCTTGTAATATGTGTTTTGAATAAGTCTATTGAGTAGTGATAGAGGGAAGCTCAGAGCTGGTTGCCTTTGATGGTATCAATTGGCTGGCATTGTTTTTAATCAATAGTAATTGCCTTGTTTTTGTCACTGGATGCATGATATACTATAATTTAAAAAAAAAAATCCTCATCTAGATTCAGCAGAAAGTATTTGCAACTGGCCCCCTGAAGCTTCTACCGTGGAGTCCTGGAATGAAGACTATGCCTGCCTGAAATCGTAATCACGCCGGAGTAATTGTAGAAATATTTTTGTAATTACGTATTAGTCTTGTGATGTGAAATTAACAGAATTAAGCGGTCACATCAGCTTGAGTAATTAATAGTAATTATGGGGAAAAAATCGTACCACAGGAGCGCAGAAGAAACAAACTACGATTGAGAGCAAGAGGCTTCTTACTACCGCCGTTCTTGTCCAGCAGCATTTAGGGCTAATTTCCTAGCGCATAATCCACCCGCTGGCTTATTTTGGACGCAAAGATATATTTCGCACTTAGAAAAGAGGTCTAAATGGCCGATTACGCTTCTCGCGTAATTACGCGGGGGGGGGGGGGGGGGGTGCTGTAACTAGGCCAAGAATTACGCCAGTTACGTCCACCCCAAATGAAAACAGGAGCATGAGTTTCCTTCAATCCAAATCCCCATTCGCTATGTTGCTCGTTTGCTTGATCTCTACTCAACTCCAGGTCGGTCGATAAACGATGTAACAGTCATCCAAGTTTCTCTGTTTACTTTAAAGCGCTCTGTGCCAGCCTCTCACACCAGACGCCATTCAACACTCGGCGCAGCTGTCTCGACGTTTCCCGCCAGTTCAGGAAAGCACCTGACGAAGCCTACCGTTCTGGCAGAGTGTTTCTGAAATAATGCTAATCACTGATCTTTTCCTTTAATTACAAACTCTCCCCAGATGATCTCTGCGTGGCGGCGCTGGGCAGACTGTCATCACCTTGGCAGGAATGGCGAGTGGCGCTCGCGCTCTTTAGGCCTCTCGCTGCCCTGTGCCAGCGTGCCCGCATTAACATGCGGAGCGCGCCTGGCAGATGCCGGTGGCTCGGGAAACAGAAGGGGAGGCCGTGGGGGCTGACACGCGGGTTAATTCGACTCCTGCGGCTAGCGTGAACAGTGGTAAAGGCACTGTCAGACAATGACAACACTGGGGTCTTCGTGCTCCACTGAGGGGGGAGGAGGGCTTTGCGAATTCTGCCACAGTCTTTTTTTTGAGTTCATGGAAGCCCGACTTGTAAATGCCCGTCTCCTTTCCAGGTGGTGTGCAAGGTCAGCAGGTCAAACAGTCTCAGCGTCCCCTTGTGTCTGCTAGAGCTGCTTGTGGAAGTCCTAACTAGTTTGTGCACACGCAAGACCATCTTGTGGAAACTCACCACAATCTTAGTGTATGTGTCCTGCTTGCCTGGTTGCAGCCATGAGATTTTGGAATGCTTACATCTGGTGCGGCTGGGACGTTCAAGAGGACTTGAACCTGGGGGTGGTCAGCTGCTAGTGCTGGGTGGCTGCGCCTGTTGTACCTCTATCCAGGGTACAAGTCCTACGAAAAGAAGTAGGGGGACTGAGCAAGTAAGACAATATGCAAATGACCCCATGACGTCACGACGTAGCGCTATTAAAGAAATAAAATAGTGCTAAAAGAAAATCTTAAACCTCTGTGCACTATTCGTGCAGGTGCTGCTGAATGTGTCCGGAGTCTGAAAATTACACCGGGACAAGTACAGCATATTTCAGTGGGGCCCAACTTCCTGGCAGGGGGGACGGCGTCCACCCTGTGAAAAGAGTGGGGGGACGCCGTGTACCTACGTCTACCCCCGACTCGAGCCCTGCCTCTATCTCAGTAAACACGGTTTGTTTCCAACCTACCTGGCCTGCAGAGTTGCTCTACAGCTTAGCATTGTCTATGAGCGATTCGTGGTTTGGAGGAAGTTTGAAGAGTGTCGAGATAAGTAAGGTAAAGGAGGAGCCACACTTGATCAAAGGGGACAGCCATAATGCTGCGCTTTTCGAAGGGGGCCCATAACTTTGCACAGTGGTGACTTCTACTTTTCTGATTTTGGTCGTTGATCTGAATCCTGAGGTGGCGCATTCCACAGAGCCATTTTATCAACAATTGGAGATAGACGTTGAGGGGAGAAGAAGGAAAACTTGGGTTGTATGACACAACCATGCATTAATTTTCCAAGCATTCCTTAACAACGCGAGTAGAACAACAAATGCGTCAGAACCACGCATTCCATTTACAATGCAAGTCATTACAACAACTTGCCTTAGGGGAGTGCTTTACTTTGGAATAATATAATTTACTATTCCAACTCCAGTCACCATAACAGTAGGGAAAGTGTTGGACTTTAAAGTCCAACGCCGCTTGACCTAACTCATGTTATTGTAACAACTTCCTTTGTAAATGTAATGCGTTGTTCAGGTGCATTTGTTATTCCGCCTGCGTTGCAAAGGCAACGCTTTGTTCGGTGGTCGTTGTATTTGCTGTTTCCCGGAAACCTTTTGTTCCTCATGTTTTGATGTCATCAGGTAGCTAGACGTTGCTGGCTGCTATTTTAACTCCTTGGGATGCATATATTCATGAGACCGAAGTAGGCAAGCAAAGCGGAGTCATGCTTACTCCGTCACCCAATTTACTTTGCATGCAGTTACGAGCATCACGCCCTGCCACAATCAACTACTCAAAGAACAAAGTTTGTGAAAAAGCGACACATTGCATGTTGCCTTCTGATATATAGTAGGAAGGTAGGCGATGAGTGCCCCCTGATGTTAATAGTTCAGATAGCCTTTGTGCACACATTGTTGTGGTACTGAGTTTTATGAAAACATTGTGCTATTTGTCACTACAGACTTGTGTATCAGTTTCTTCAATATGCAATCCATCACTCCTTTTTCAATTGCCCGGTGAGCTGCTCATTGCTTTGGATGAGTAGTATAGAGCTTTCAGTGCCTAGCTGGCATCAATTAATGGGCTCAAATGAAAACCAGAAAGCACAAAATGGATATAAGAACATTAATTGAAGATGGAAAGGTGGGCATTTTTGAGCACCTACAGCTCTTTGTGCCATGAGTATGAGGAGGAAGAGCTAGATAAGTGTGAGGAAGCCATCAAAAGACTGGGAAAATGTTTTATTAAACCTCCAAACTTAGTGGTACAAAGACGCAAAATGTTCTCCAGAGAACATTGTTTAACTGTAACTATGGACATGTATGTAACATCTTGAGTTCTAACTGCTAAGTGTGAATTTGGGAACATCACAGATCAACAAGAGGATACAAGAAAAAGTACTCACGTTCAATCAATCAATCAATCAATCAATCAGAGTTTGTATACAGCAACTACTCATCTGTGACGGTCTCAAGGCGCTGAGGGTGTGGCTGCTGATCTGTCTGGGCACTGGGGTTCAGTTGAAGAGCCAGGTCTTGAGATCCTTCCTGAATTTTGTCAACGACGCGGATTGCCTCAGGTGGAGGGGCAGGGTGTTCCAGATCTTGGCGGCGAGGTAAGAGAAGGATCTTCCACCGGTCCTGGGGATCCGTGGGACGTTGGCCGGGGCCAGTTGAGGGGAGCAAAGGTGTCTTGTGGGAATGTGGAATGAGAGGCAGTGGTTCAAATATGCGGGTCCTGTGTCATGGAGGGCTTTGTAGGCATGTGTGAGGAGCTTGAAAGCCAGCAGAGTTCTCGAAGGTGTTCAGTGATGTGGCTGCAGAAGGGAATATTGAGGACCAGTATGGCTGCGGCGTTTTGAACATTCTGTAGTTTTCTGAGGAGTTTCTGGGTGACGCCGGCGTAGAGTGCATTGCCATAGCCGAGTCTGCTGCTGATGAGTGTTTGGGTGACCGTCTTTATGGATTCAGTGGGTATCCATCTGAAGGTTTTTTGAAGCAGGCAAAGCTTATGGAAGCATGATGAGGAGACAGAGTTGATCTGGCGGTTTATTGTGAGCGAGGAGTCTAGTATGATGCCAAGGTTTCATGTGTGGTCGTGGGTGTGAGGGGTGTTACTAGCGCGGCGGGCCACCAGGCAGTCAACGATCAAGAATCCAACCACAGAAGATCAAATAGAAGAAGTTAACAGTTTTCAGAATTTTAAAGTATCTGTTTAACCACTGAGCAGTGGTTGTGAGGAACCAATGTGTGGTCAAGGGGGATAGAAATGCTGGCAAACAATTACCATAAAAAAGAAAATCAATGCGGAGAATACCTGTTTAATATGTTGGTGAAAATTCCATGCTGCATCTTTTAAGGTATGTCCTGCATCGGGGAAAGAGTGCTCCAAGTGTGGTGCGCTTGGGCACTTCCTGAGAGTGTGTAAGGTTGGTATTTATTTAGAGATTTATAGAGCGCCTGGTGACCCAGAGGCATCCCCTCGCTATAAAGCAGTAAATGCAAAGCAGTAAAGTTGACATTGTGCTTGACTATGACTGTGTTAGGTTTTTATGAGGTTATGCCCAAGTAAAAACTACCCGGCCTGGGTCAATGATACAGTACGGTTAAACGGTTGGTCGGGGTAGTCAAAAAATTTAGTACAAATCAGAGTGTGAATAAAACAACAGAAAACAGATCACCAAAAATAAAAGCAAAGGTAAGTTCAAAAGTGGAAATTTAATTTCCAATGTAGCACCAGCATTAAATGCGATTGGCAGTCAAACCATTAATGGGCCACTATGCATTACCATTGACAGTGCTTATAGGTGTAGGAAGCAAAAGGGAAACTAGGGCAGTGGTAGTGAGTTGACGAGTGAGGGACAGGGTAAAGGTGTTTGTGACAAAGATACAATACACAATATATACAGATTGACCTTTCCAGCCTATATAAGGTCAATTAGTTCCTATATATACATTGCTCATAGGTACATTTTCAATTGATACATTTTATTCTATGAGCATGTGGGCGTTTGATAGGATGGTCTACGTTTCGACCCCAGCAGAAAGGAGGGTGAGTGGTTGCCTCACAACGGGGTCTTAATCAGGACAGAAGAGCACCTACAAGTATTTAGAGGTGAGTGTTGGATGCACCTTACTGTATTGATGAGGAGTGGAGAAATGTTCTTGCACAAGATTGGATTTATATACGGGTGGTTGAACATATCAGAGTGGGATGGACCAGGGAGAGGAATCTTGACCATGGGCTGCAAGATTACAGCAAAATGCAAAATGAATTTTATTTTGAGGAAGGGTTGTTGTTTAGAGAACACAAATTGTTGACACCATGTGCAATCAGGAGTATATTAGCAGAAATGAGCCATGATGGTCATTTGAAAAATTTGAGAGAGCTGTATGGCTGTCGTAGCAAACATATGGAGGATTGGTTGAGGAGATGTAAAATGAGTGCACTTGCTTGCAGAGTGCTACCCATGATGAAGGTAAGTAGTCCCGAGAAATTATGGAAAAAATCGTGCATTGAATTTTTAGGTCTTTTCTGTGTGTTGAGGTGCTGCATGTAGATTTACTACTGTCTTGACTGACAATCCAAATGGGCAGAAGTACATTTTGTAAGAGAGCCTGATATCAAGAGTGTCATTTCATTTCTCACTGATGTCTTTGTTAGAAAGGGATTTCCTTCAGAACTGGTGCCGGCTAATGGTAGCTGTAGGATAAAGCAGAAGGCCTTTTCAAGCTATGCTCCCAGGATCAGAACACCATCCCTATAGCCATCAGGACCACCACAATGCTGCTCCAATTTAGGAAAGGTTGAAGATACACCTCTTTAAAGTATACTACACCACAATGCATTAACTGTTTTCAAACAGGCTACCTCTCCTCTCAATTGTTGACATTATACTGCACAACACTGCCTTATGGCTAGGTTTGAACTACAGCAGTGTCACATACTTACAGACACACATCCAGTGATTTGAGAGAATATTTAGGTTGCAGGGGCATCAAACACAAGAGATGCAGTTTGTATAATTATTGGCACACTGATTTAGCTGTGAAGATTAGTTGCATAATAGGTGAGTGTGTCAGGGCGGTTGTTAAAGGGGTTGATGTAGTGGCTGTTCTCAGAGCCACATTTTTGGCCTACCACAGCACACCTCACAGTGTGATGGGTGTCATGCTGTTATCAGAGGTAGATCGTCCCTGAATTTGTTGTGCCCCATGCATTTGACTAAATTAAGCCTGTTTGACAGCAGCTCGTGCTCCATAGAGCTGCGGAGCAGAACGCAACTTTGGGCTAAGGTACAGGCTGGAGGCCGGGAGGACTCGTAACACCGTGAGTACAGGCCCCTACGGATAGCTCTTCCACAAGGGGCCCAGTGTGATTGATACCTGGGCACCAGGGGGACCCAAATGATGTGGGCGAACCTTAACTACCTCATTAGACTTTAGTCTCTCTTCAAGCTCATCCTGACCACATTAACAGGGAGGTGTACAAAGAATGATTTGAAGGCAGTCTCCTTGTCCACATCGCCCGCATTCTTCCTGGTAGCCCTGTCTGGGGTGGGACTTCGTCCCCCAGTTTCCCCTACACTCAGGAGGGGCCGGACAGACACATTGTGCTATTAAAGTGCCGGCAGCCTCCTGCAGCACAGGTTCTTTGAGGGTGGTTTTCCTGTGCCATTCTTCGTGGTGGCCTTGACTGGGGTGGGACTTTATCCCCCTGCATCCCCTGAGCTTAGGTGGGGATGGACAGACACATTGGGCCAGTAAAGATCTAGCAACTTCCCGCGCAGCGCGGGTTCTTTAAAGGCGATTTCCCTACCTGCATCACCTACATTCTTTCTGGTGGCCCTGGTTTGGGTGAGACTTCACTCCCCAACTTCCCCTGCACTCAGGATGGGCCAGACAGACACATCATGCTAATAAAGCCCTGGCGGCTTCCCACAGCGTTGGTTCTTCAAAGCAGTTTTCCTGCCCACTTTGCCCACATTGTTTGTGTTGGCCCTGGCTGGGGTAGGACTTTGTCCACAAGCTTCCCATGCACTCCGGAGGGGCCAGACAGATACATTGCGCTATTAGAGCACTAGCCCAGACCAGCCAAGGCTGGCACATCGTAGCCCATCATAGTCCAGAAGAGGCTGGGCTGGGCCACTCCCTTTGGCCCTCGTGGAGCTAACGTATTACCAGCGACCATTCGGAGACGAAATGGACTGCATAAGGAAAATGGGAGCGCAGTGGGAAGGCTGAGGTCACATTAAGATGCAACGCAAAGCAGAATGTAGGTTCTCTTCAGAGGAAGTCCATGAATTAATTAGATGGTAGTGACCTGATGCTGCTTCAAGAGACGGATCTTTACCTTTTTCCAGATGATACATTTGAAATTGAGAAATCTAGATTGAGGACAGAGTTTCAAATCGCGCAAGAGATATCTTGTAATTTAGATTTCTACGTGTTTCTTTTGGGTTTGAGTATGACGATATTGGTGTTGCAGGTGCTAAAGATTCACCAGAGATCCTGATCTTTCCCGGCACTTGCTTGAGTTGAGTGCCTTGTAGATGATACAGAAAGATTTGAAAGCGGAAAAGACATATTAGGAACCAGTGCTGTTCTCTGGGTGTGATTTTGTTGTATTTTCTAGGCCTTTAGCCAGACACGCTTCAGCATGAAGGACACTCTTCCGGTGGACCAGGTGTGCCTCTAGGATGCAGAACAGTAGGGTGTTGCCTCTATTGAGATGGGAACTAATCAATTTTTGAAGGGCAATTTGCTAGTATGACCGAAGCCTGGCCTTTGTGGAGAAATGAAAGTTGGTACAAAGCATTATGGTTTTAGGTGAGGAGTCTGGTGTGCAGTTGTCCACATAGAAGCTCAGGGTTTTGGTGTTGTCAAAAGGTTGAGGGATTAGGAGTCAAGAGGCATGCCACAGAGCTATGGCTTACCACTTAAGGTTTGGTGGGCATGAGTGAGCCGTTCTCCAAAACTGCATGTGCTGAGTAAACTTCACTGTAAAGGAAAGCCTGACATGTCTTGGAGATTATTGGTGCTGCTTGGTGTGAGGCTTCATTTGTGTGAAGAACACAACGGTGCCCCAATGATAAAATACACTTCCAAGCAATCTTTGAATTCCCTCGTAGTTTGGTGATGACAGTAGCTATTTTGGCTAACTGGGTTTAACTGCACTCATGTTTCACTGTGTCCTTGCTAAACTGTCATGATACAATGTTGTTTTAGCCAGGCCCTTGCTTTGTGGATCAAGGACTTCCTGACACAGGGGAAGCTGATTTGTTTGGAGTTTGGTGGAGGACATTTGGGAATACAGAGAAATAATCTGATAGGTGACTTGTATTTTTAAAATGAACGTTAAATTGTTTTGAACATTTACATGTGAACCTTTCTAAAGACTGTACATGTTGATTACATTTAATTTGGAGGTCATCATGTGGCAGAACAGGAGAAATTCTTAGAAGGCAATAGACTGATAATATGCATATATCATTGCACACAAAAAAAGAGTTCTAGCAAGGAAAACAGAATTGTGAAGTTAAGAATCACAGAATACTAATGGTTCCTAATAACCCTTTGCAGTGGTACTAGATTCAAAGAGAACCTAAACTCATCTTTCACAGGTAGAGCTTAGTCACAAAGCTTGGGGGAGCTCCTTTACTAATAAGTGTTGATGAACATATTTGTAAGATACTTATCTCTAGTATGTTTTAGTTTCAGGAATAACCGGTTTCACAACAATGGACAAAGAAGTACAGATAATATACAACCAATCACTTTTATAGTTAGATGTTGGACTATCATGACAGGTTAATGAGTTATCTCTTTTTTCCTTTACATACCCACTTTGGCCTGTAGCTATTAGTGCCAGCAGCAGTGACGAGTCAGAATTGAGGTGTCCGGTGTCTCTGTTTGCTCTCTTATTGCATTCCTCTTTCTCTCTTTTACAATCGGCCCTCATAGTTTTTTGCTTTATGTGGTCATTAGTGGGAGAAGTGGGACATCTCTCCTGTTTCACGCAGAATACAAGTTTAGGGCTGTTTTTACTGATCACCTAGTCCACATTTTCAATAAAATGTAGTATCCAACTGAGTGATGGATTCTGAGAATAATATGTCTCAGCTATTTGTGGTTATAACTAATTCACAATTGGAGGTCAGTTCAATGAACCCTGAGAATAAGGCTCTACATTCAGAATGAATTTAATAGAAAAAGAGATAGTTATTATGTTAGTAACAGAGATAAAAGATGTTAGCCAATTGTCTTTCCACATAGATTCAGAGAATGCGGATTCGTGTGTGTTACTGTCTCCCCTGCAAGACATCACAGGCCATATTTATGACCTGGTTTGTGTCACTCTTGAACCGCGGAACATTGCGCGAGAGCGATGTAAACCGTAAGTGAGCCACTTTGCATAGCTTTGTGTGGCTCCAAAAATCTGGAGTGATGCAACACAGTGTAAATACCTGCATTGCATTACTCTGCCCTGGGAGGCATTCAATAGGCATTGTGTGGGTTTTCCGACAGCTCCCATTTTTTTTGACGCATTCCCAGATTTACAACACCTTGTAAACTTGGGAATCGGCCCAAAAGATATGCCTCCCAAGGAGAGGTGTAATGAGAAGAATCTTTACTTCTCATCGTTACTTCCTCTTTCTATGTGTGCAGCAACATAGAAAAAGGACCATCAATATGTGTAGTTATATGACCACACTTAAATGCTTTGTATTGAGACTTGTTGACCGGAAAAGAAAACGTTATCCTTATTCTGTCAATGTGTAGGAGGCAAATTAAAGGATGTCTTGGCACAAATGGTTAATAATACACTGCTACCTGCATAGATTTATTGATTCAGTGGGATCATTGGGCATCTGAGTGTCATTCAGAAAAACTAAAGTATTTGTAGTCCGGCGAAAGAGTTACAGAAACTTCAGAAGACATGTAAATAGTTTATTTTTTCACTGTGGAAGGTTAGGGCATTTTATTTTTTTAAGATAGTATAACTTACTAAACTTAGAATGTTTAAAAGTCAAGTGTCAGCAACATTGCCCCATAAAAGTCAAGTGTCGTTAACATTGCCCTCTGAAGGGCCACAGCAAATTACTTGACGATGTAAGAAGCTGACCTGCCAAGTGAAGGAATGAAGTATTTTCTAAGATGGGTAGAAAACACTATGCAGTCAGCTATGTGTACCATGATAGGTCCTTTGAAAATAATTTTGTGGTTTTAGTGTTTTCAGATTCTGGAGTCTCGGGGAACAATTTGGGCATTTCCAAATTGTCTTTCCAAATTCTATAAATCAATAAAAATATTACTGAGGATATTATGGCAGTAGATTGTCAAATGCTGTCCCCTGGTCCAAGTGGTTTCATGCACACATGATTTATTTGGTCTGTTTTGAAAACCATCATAAAAGGTTTTGCTTTGATTTGATAGAGGCTCCTCAGTTTAAAGTATTCTTGGAAATGCTCTGACTGATCTTTCATAATCTTTTCATTGATTGAGCCGCCAAGACAGTACAAGTTAATTAAGATTACTGTCAGGTATTTTGTATGACTTCAAGTAAATCTAGAGAGAGTCATCCTTCTAAAGGAACTGGTATTTCATGAGTATTATGTGTTGTGCAAGTTCAACGCCATTCTGTTATGAAGGGTTTAGGTAATTAATTTGTTAGGAAAAAAGAAAATGTGGTGCCCCAATGTAGAAGTTATGATTGTAGTATTGATTTGGAACCCCTTGCGCAAATACCTTAGAGTGTAATGTATGTGAATCCAGAATAAGACATAGTAACTTTTAAGCCGCTCTTAGATGAAAACTTGGCCACCTCATTCATGAGACTCTCACATACCCCTGCATCATCCCTGTTTTTTGTTTCTGTGAAAGGAATGAATTGAGAACATAAATAGGACTACAGAGCCCTTACTAAAATCACATTGAAGAATCACTACCTTTGCCAAGAATATATTTTTGTTAGATCAAATATGCAACTCAAAGTATTCAAAAAGTTGGATGTCAAAGGAATTTCTACTAATCAGATTTCAGGAGGGTGAAAAATGCAAAACATTCCACAGTAAGGCTGGGTTGTTCTATTACCAGGTCATGTCTTTTGGATTCAGCAGTACTCCTGCAGCTTTCCAATATTTTATCGATGAAGAGGATTTTTGAATGTGTCTCTTTAGATGATATTTTGATTTATTCAGACTCCCAAGAAATTCACATCCCACATGTTAAGTGTCAAGCTTGTATAGTGAGGCATGGATTCAATGTGAATCCCGGCTTTTCTCAAATCTCTTTGGATGTGCTGACAACTCACACACCTGAACAGAGACAACAGGGAAAAATAAGAATGGGGAGAAGAGATACCAGGACTCTTGCTGTTGGAGAAGGGCAATATTAAAACGGGGCCTGAATGGGTATCGACTTCTGAAAGCTGGTGGCATGATGCAGAATAAATGCCCTGGATAGAAATAGTAGGTAGCCAAAAATGAATATCAAGCTAAGTGGGTAAATGAATATGTGATACACAAGCGAGTATTCCACTTACCCTGCTATGCAATGGGTGTTGCTATGATGAGACCAAGTGTTTGATAATAAGGATGACACAGAGCAGCTTCCAGCATAATGATTTAAACGGCAGACCAACACAAGGGACACACCAGAAATACTATACAGAACACAAGGCTAAGGGGGAAATGAAAGATAAATGAAAAGGGATATAAAAAAATATGAGGATGCTAAGCTGAGTCTACAAACTGTTGAGAGCTAAAAACGAATGAAATCACAAAATGTTGACGGGCACTGAACTAACTCTAATGGTGTTAAATATGCTATGCAACCATTGACCTGAAAGTGACCGTTTCTCTAGGAAATGCCTCCGGTTGTGGTTAGCGGTCAAGCTGTTCTTACTCATCATTGTATCTGTCATATTTGCCTATAAAACTCTATCTATAATGGCTGACCCAGCAATTACTTTGAAGGGCGTTTCTATCATCTTTATACTTGCCCATGAGTTTCAGTAATTAAATGCTGAGATTAAAGTAGTTTTGCTGCAATCGAGAAACATCATCTTTTTGATAAGGTGAATACATTCAGTGCCTAATTTCTAAAAGAATGAGTGCTGGTGCTAAAAGCTCGCCTCAAAATCCCACAGATGGTGCTATTAGGTCGCGGCACATAGAATGCTAAGGTAGTGAGTCTTAAATCAACCCATCTCATGCCCCTTTAAGCCATCACCAGACACTCCCTGTTCCTATATCTCTTTCTTGCAGGTTCTTGCTTTCTCTTTTTGTGACTGTTTTCCCGTCTTTATCTTCCTCCTACTTTTCTCTGTGTTTGTTTTTCCTTCTATTCCTGTGGGTCAATGAAAAAAATAAGTTCTGGTCCCCAAAAATGAATGTCAATGAGCCCTACCAGCAACCACCGGCTCAAATTTAACACCGGATAAATGTATTTATCACACTTCTCCTGTGAATATTTTGGGGTACAGTAATGAATGACATCAGCTTTGATGTTGTCCCTCCATGTTTACCTGTCTGACTTTGCTGGCACTCTTTGCACTTTACCATTGCTAAAGAGTAGCTTATCCCCTAAAACATCTGCTGTCTAATTAGATTACTAATTTGGCCTATCTCTTCTTATACATCCATTGTAGATGGAGCCCCCCGATGTACCTATGGCATGGAAATTAAATGCCATATGTGGGCTGCAGTGTGTTTTTACACCGCCTGCTTATAAGACAAAATATGTGTTTGCCAGGAGCACCACCATACTCTTGTTGAGCTGCAATTTAAAGGAACTGCAGTAACACATGACAAGAAAAACTGCCTTTGCCATGTAGGGCATCGTGTTTTTTTTATATATTAATTAGTCACCCTCAATATTGACTTATTATTAAACCAACAAGGTACAGTGCTTAATATATATTAAAAAAAGTGACACCATCCATATTTAAACAGAGTGCCCTCACAGAGTCTGAAGTTCTAGCAGGTGCATCACTGTTTAGGTCCAGCTATATTTGCCATAGCATAGAACCAGGTATGATCAAAGTATTCAATTCCATAGCTTCATCTGGGAAAATGACCTTCAAACTTATTTCTTCCTTAATAATTTTCAAAATCTGATTTATTGGTGAAATCAAATTTTTGATAATGTAAATGGAAAGGTAACTTTATACATATATATTTTAGGGTGCCTGTGTCAGAACTAGCTTAAAAGCAGATCTGCCCCTCTGCGCACCTACATAGCATAAATACACATCCTTTGCAGGGAAAGGTAACAAACCTGGCTCAGAAGAACATGACCTACTTCTGAGTCTGAGATAGACAAAGAGGAGGTAAAGGTTGACCAATTAGCAAGGATGGGAGACAGCCATTACCACATGGTTTTTACACCGCGGTATCATTACAACGCGTCAATCACAACGCAAGTCGTTACAGCGACTTGCGCTGGGTGGCGCTATGTACTAAGGAATTGCATGATTTACAATTCCAACACCTTCCCTACTGTAACATAGGCTGGAGTTGGAATAGTAAATCACACTATTCCAAAATCCAGCTCCTCCAGCGCAAGTCGTTGTAACGACTTGGGTTGTGATTGATGCGTTGTAATGGTACATCGTTGTAGAAACTGCGTTGTAATATCATACATCCGCAAGGATTAGCCTTCTGCAAGTTGATAGGAACATTTGACACATCAGAGGGCATTCTTAGCACTACCTCATTTGACTTGGATATAGTAGGGAAGGCTTTTCCTATTCATCTCAGGAATCCCCTCGACCGCCAGACTCCAGTCACAGTAGAGGAGAGAACCAGTTAGATGCTGTCAGGTAGAAGGAGAGCTCACCTGAATAGGGGTGTGTCCAAAGGTCTGAAGACAGGCCTGCCTGCTGGCAGAAGCGTCCTGTCACATTGAAACATGGGCTCTTCTGGAATTTGTAAGTAAGGCAAAGAGGATGTGCTGCAAAAGGACAGAGGGCGGCATGAAATTAGTTAGGGTCAAGTGGCAGACTTTCTCCCATCAATAGCTAGTGGACAGAATGACTCTGGCACCTCAATCACCACCTCCTCAGAATATTCCCAAACCTGAGAAGACTCCTCCTGAAGTAGAAGTAGGATATGGGTGAAAAAATACTCCTGCCTCCTAAAAGAAGTAGAGGACTTCCTCGAAGACTCAAGGACTTCGGATTTCTGATGGCAAAGAGGCACAGGAATGGATCACCAATGCTGAAATAGTTGGCCTCCTGTTTGCCTGCTTCAGGGACACAAAACATTCAAGGACTTGTCACTCAAACTGTTTCCAGCTGATTGGACCCTAAAGGAGACCTGGCTGGAGACAGCTCTGGTGTAATAGCTGCAGGATTGAACAGAAGGAATTTTCTCAGCAAATCGTGGCAAGTGGGATTTAGGACCTGAGTTAGAGTTTGGCAGGTGGGTACTCCATCACAAACATGATCGATATCCTGTGCATCTTATTAGAAGTGTATTGTATCCTGAAACCAAACCCTAAGCCATTGGATCCATCTCAGAAAGACTGGGACATGGCGCTGAGTTTTCCTAGGAAGATTGCTCCCTAGCCCGGCAATAAATATGTCTGTCCTGCTCAGAGATTTTAACACCCTGAAAACATGTTGAGCAGGACCGTGCAGTAAAGGTGTCCAACCTTATGGAGCTCTGTCTGGCTACAGCTTCCAGCCTGACTTCCCAAAATTTACCAAGTCTGAAGGTAAAACCTTAGAGAGGAGTGAGACAACTAATTTTATCCCATAAAGTAAGCACATTTGGTGCCCACGAAATCTAAGTTTGTCTTGCTTGGAGCAATGACTTACACATCAGTTTTTCAGAGTTCTAGCAAGGGAAAAAGAATTGTGAATATAGTAAACACAGAATACTAATGCAGCATGCTATTTGCCTTTTATAGAGGCACTCGAGTCAAGTAAAAACTAAACTCAATCGCCACAAAGTACCTAGTCACAATGCTTGACTTACCTAATGGGTGTGGATGAATATATATGTAATGTTCTCATTTCTTGTGTGTTTTAATTTTAGGTATACTAAGTTTCACATCAAAGCACAAAGAGCTGGTCACATGCCCATTTTCGTGACTGGTTACTAAGCTATCTCTTATTTCCTTTAAATACCCACTTTGACCTGCAGGCGTCAGTTCCAGCATTAGTGAGGAGTCAGAGTAGTGAGGTCTGGTACCTCTATTTTCCTCTGATCTCTACTGGCCCTCATATTCATTTTGTAAGTCATTGTGGAGGCACGAGGGACAAAAAATGCCACTCCTCCTGCTGGATCCAGAGGTCAAGGTTAGTTAGAGTGATCAGATTTTGAGAAGCAAAAACCGGGACAGGCCAGACATAAAAGTAGGACGAACATATTTAGTCTTATATGTCTGGCCTGTCCCGATTTTTACATAGCCACATATATACATATACACACACACACAATAGGCTTGTAAATGTATGTGTCTTTGCATATGTGTGTGAGTGTGTATGTATTGTATACACATACGCCCAAACACACACCCAGACACACGCACACACACACACACAACCTTGTAACTGTGTGTATGCATGTGGCAGGATCCCTCCACCTGGAACTTCAGCTGCCCTATGCCCCACTCTGCCCCACTCTGACTCTGCTGGGAGCAGGCAGCCGGAAACAGATAAATTACTTAACATTATAGTCTTCAAAGGCGCCTGTGAATGGAGGTATAACTTTCAGTTCTGCTTTGCAGAATGACCTGACCTTTCTCCCAAAAACCTGGGCATTTACCTAAAATTAAGAAAAGCGTCATGACACCGAGACAATCCTCTAAAAACCGGAACTGTCCGGGTAAATCCGGAACATCTGGTCACCCTAAGGTTAGTGCACCCTGTCAGAAAGCTTTTGAGGATTGTCGCTGAAAAAAGTCTCCCGGATAGTGATGGATCTGTGCGTTCTCTACAGGCCGGCAGGGCAGTGTCTTTCAATTGAGTGCATGCTGCTGTCCATGGTGCTGCACGCTGCCTGGTTCATGCCACAAACCCTTCGTTCCTCTCAACGTTACACGCCTTCCAGACCTTCCTGCTGCACACCAGCAATCCAACTGCATGCCACTCAAACCTCTCTCAGACACCGCCTGAGTCTTTAAACCCACTTCCACTGCACAGTACGCCCCTCTCTCTCACACACACTCGCTACGCCAACCTGAGCCACATTTCCGGTCTCCCACCCGTCCAATCCTCCCCGGTGAATTGTTTACTGTATGCTGTGTTCGGATATATGGTTATTTATTTTGAAAATACTAAGGCGCCATGTACACACAGATTTTCAGCAGATGTTTGACGGCAGGAGCATTTTAAGGGGCCAGATAGACGTATATGTCGTCTGTGTGAGAGAATGAATATCTCTAAGGTTGGACAAAAGTGAGAAAAAATAGTAAGTGCTCAGTCTGATTCTGAAAATAAATCCCGGCTGCGCCTCGAGACCAGGGCAGAGGGAGGGATCCGTCTTGATGAGAAAGGTGGTCTTTCAAAGACAATAAACACCTCTAATGAGCTTAAGCAGAGGCGCTTCCTTGCTCCGCTGCCTTTCTCCTCATATGTTATGAATATTCGTTGTGAATAATTATAGAAATCAGAGGCTTTCTTTTCTAAGTCCACATTCACATTTCTACAGATGCTTTGCTACATCGGCGCTCGTGTATTACTGGCGCAAACACTGATTGGTTTCTAATGAGTAATGAACAAACACCAGTCGCATTCTCACTTCTAGAAAGTCTTATAGAAAATCTAAGGTCATAGTTTTATTGAAAAGCAAAACTGAGGGGCGCTTTTAAAGGACGTTTGAGTCCTGATGTGGCAGCAGAATAGACCCGCCTGACTGTGCATCACTTCCCGTACCATCTTGTGAATCAGATAAGACGTGCTAGAGGTATGGTCAACAAAGGTCTCGTTGGTAGAGATAGCAAAGGCCCACCACTTAAAAATGAGGACGGATAGTATGAGTTACAGAGGATATGGTTACACTCATGGGACTTGGTTTTCGCAGAAAAGACAGGGAACAGAGTAGTCAAATCCACTGTAAGTGAATATATAATAGCTATCAAATATAGAAAGCAGCAGTCAAGCCAATGGGGCTGATCCTTTTCAACATTCAATGATTTCACCCACATGCCTACAGCAGACTTTTTTTATACACACAAACACGCTCCACTGTCAAGCAAATAATGTTCAGACACACATACAAACACTTGAGAACCAGATGGCGGTGGTGGTAGTAGTGATATTGGTGGTGATAGTGCTGGTAGTTGTTGTGATAATGGTAATTGTGGAACTAATGGCAGATGTGGGTGTGGTGATGGTAGTGGTGGTGATGATGGTAGTGGTATCAATGGTGGAATGATGATGGTGCTGATGAAAATGGTTCTATAAGGGTGGTGCCATAATAGTTTTGATGATGGTAATGGTGGTGGTGGTAGAGGTAATGATTTAGTGGTTGTGCTGGTAATGGTACTAATGGTACTGGTGGTTGTGGTAATGGTGTGGTGCAAATAGTGGTGATGTGGCAGTAAAGGTGGTGACAGTGGCGGTAATAGTGATGGTGGTAATGTTATGTTATGTTATGTTATGTTATGTTATGGTATGTTATGTTATGTTATGTTATGATAACTTATATAGCGCACGATTACCCGGAGGTGTTCTGGCACTAGTTACCTTTCCAATGCCCAGATCCCACCAAAAGGCGTAGGGCAAAAAAGAGTGTGTGATAATTCAAACCGAGCTATTTGTCAAACAGCCATGTTCTCAGGCTTTTCCTGAAAGATGTTAAATCAGTAGATTGTCTGAGATAAAAGGGAAGGTCGTTCCAAGCCTCCGCTGCCCCAAGTACAAAGCTTTTGCCTCCCCAAGTGGCCTTTTTGATGGCTGGCACGGTAGACAACTTGGCCCCCGAAGAGCGAAGATTCCTTGTTGGTGCATACCATGTGAATTGTCGTCTTAAATATTCCGGTCCAGTACCATGTAGAGCCTTATGGACCATACATAATGCCTTGAAACAAACTCTATTTCTCACGGTAAGCCAATGAAATTTTTTTATACCTCCAGAAATTGAGGCAAACCGTGGCGTACCAGTGAGGAGCCTAGCTGCAGTATTCTGCAGCATCTGGAGCTTGTTCATAAAGCGTTCCTGAATGTTTAAATACAGGCCATTACAATAGTCAAGCTTTGATAAGACCAAAGCAGTAACCACGGTCTGTTGACTACCTAACGGTAAAAAAGGCAGATTTTTTTTTAGTGTTTTGATAGCAAATGCGGTTTTAAATGAAACTGCGTTTATTTGGTCTCCAAAATTGAGTTTGTCGTCCACAATAACACCTACGTTTTTAGCCTTCTTCGTAGGTCTAGGAAGAGAACCCATTGATTAGGAGTCCAGAAATTATGGTCATTACCAAATAAAATCACCTCAGTCTTATCAGAGTTCAATTTTAGACAGTTGTCCCCCATCCATTTGCCTACTGCTTCCATGCAATCCTGCATTAATCATTAATAGTAATGATGGTGGTAATGGTGGGCTAGGTATGGTGGTGATGGTAATAATGGAAGAGTTATTGGCAATTGCTGTGATGTTAACAGCAATAGTAACAGTGGTTGTGATAATTGTGTTGGTGGTGCTGGTAGAGATAGTGGTAGTAATGAAGGTAATGGTTATGGGTGATGTGGTGATAATGGATGCAGCATTAATGGAGAAGGTCCCACTTATTTTTATGTGCTAAACGGTATACTATTTATTCTGACAGTGGTAGTAATAGTTGTGGTAGTAAAGTTGGTGTTGGTAATGGTAGTGGTGGTGAGGTAATAGGGTGATAATGAAAATCGTGGTTGTGGCAATAAAAGTGGTGATAAATGCCAGTCAGTCAGAAATCTTTATTCAATCATTACGACCATAAAAGTGCAATGCATACAGTACAGAGATACATATTACGTACATGGCAGTAATTAATTGTAAACATAGCAGCAGTTGACATATTAAAAATGTGCCCACTAGATGTTGAAATTAAAACTATAGTTAAAAATACAAAGATAAAAGACATAGTGCAAATGGCTTATGACCCCAGTCATATAACATGAAACTGCAAGTGCATACAGTGCAAAAATGGTATGTTGCGTCAAGACGATGCTTCTTTGTGTGCACAGCAGCCATTTCCAAATCAAATAATGCCACCAAATATAGAAATGTATAACTGCAGTTTCAGAAGTAGGAGAAAAAGATAAAAAAGAAAAGAAAAACGTAGTGCCATTATGATGAAACGCCACTTTGGTTGCACAGAGGACCCACTGTATAATCACAAAGATGTAGAAACACATCAACAAAATCCTTAAATAATAAGCATAAAATATAGCTAAAAACAAGCAAAAAAAGGGAATAAAAGTTTTGAGGGTACGCCTTATCTGTTCTTTGTTGCATATCTTCTGATGATTCACATTTCCCCCAGAAATGTGGCCATTGCACAAACTAGTGGCCTGGAATCGGATTTTAAAATGCGTATTTATTTATTTATTTATATTATTTTTGTGTTGGTGGCATTGAGTTCTCTACAGCCTACAGACAGGGGCTAACCAGTTTGTTTTCGGGGATTTGTACATTGGACAGACAAAACAAATGTGTTTGATTGTCTCATCCTTACCGGGGCAACCTGGGCAATGTGGAGTTGTGGTGGAAGGCCGCTGCCATGCCACTTTGAAAGAATTCACAGGGAGGGAGCCAAATCTGAATTGGATGTAAAGTTTTCTCTCATGAAGAATCTTGACAACCTCCATATATATGGCTCATATGCACATGACAACTTGAATTCCAAGAATTCTAGTGTGAGACGGCCTCCAGACGAATGGAGGGTTGTCTGCGCCACCCAATTCCAATATTGAGTCTTGACCAATTCTGTGCTAGGCAATGGGTTGGAGTCAGGGGCTTCCCAGGCCTACAGCTGAGAGCAGTGTCTAGACTTTCGTGAACCAACCAATTTTTTGAAGCATTTTGTTTTAGGCACAACCAGAAAAGAAAGGGGCGAAGCCTTGCTTTGTACACTATAGTTGTTCTGCCCATATCTAGCCTTAGTGGAAGGAGTGGAGCACTGTGGGGGGAGAGAACAGAGAGATCTTAAAAACTTGTTCTCAGTTAATAGAAGGCCCTTTAGGTTGTCAAACCCCCAGAGTTCAGCCCCATTCAAGGCAGAGCCTACCACCTTATGGTAATATATCTGAAGAGGAGCTGCAATCGGTCTAGTTTGGGAGGACCTATGCTCCTTTAACAGAGTATAGTTAAGTGTACATTACCTCTGACACCATGGATCTCACAAATTATTTTTTGTCAAAGTCCTATTTATTGACAATGAACGCTATAAATACTTTTAGCACATTATTTTGTGAAGAGTTCAAAGAGGTACACTTGGGTGTAAACAATTCATTTGTGATTATCTCCTTATATCATGAAGCACATTCGACATATATTTACAACAAATAACTTGCTGACTTCAAAATAAATCAACGTGAGACAAATAAACAGTACACAGTGATGAAATTAATAAGTTCATATATCAAGAATACACAGTGATGAAATTAATAAGTTCATATATCAACATTATCTTTTTGAAATTGATATATCAGGGTCCTACTAGGAATCTAGGAAAGATTTTATGGATATCCTAGGGGTATGATATCAGTTTATCCCTCAAAGGGGTAATTAATTGTCCTGTATCTAGCCAAGGAAAGTCACTTGTTTCACGAAGGATGTTATGCCTTACTGTGAGATACGTCTCTCACTGTATGTCCTAGTTATTTAACTGGATCATAGGGCATGCATTTCTCCTGGCTCTGGAGTTGAGCCTACGCGTTTCGACCTTTTTTAATCTTGACAGGAGGAGTTGTTTAAACAGGTCTTCATCAGGGCTCGCTGTAGGTGCTGTGGGACATCATATTACACCCAATTACAGTAGAGGCGATTCTGCATGTCGTGTTTACATGTTAGTCACAGGACGCGGAGTGGTAATGGGTCCCACGGTGGCGTGGTGAAGCTGTGGGGCCGCAGTCTGAATATACTGGGGGTGATCTGTGTGATCGATGGTCGCTTATCCTTTTTCTTTAGATTCGGCACGGCGTCCTCATCGCGGAGCAGTCTGTCCGCGGGGTAGAAGAACGAGGGTGCATATCTTTCTTCGATTTCAGCGTCTCCTTGCAAAGTGTGTCGCTTCTCTACCGGCTCTCGCTGTTTTGGGTTTGAACAGCGCGCGTCCGGCATGAAATCTTTCACCAAATCTTTCCTTTAACAGAGTACCCGTGGTTTTCCTCTGCTGAAGGATTCGCTTTGTAATATGTTGTTTCCAGGCCATTTTCTCCCAGAGGTTCAAGCAGAGATAGTCAAATGTGGCCACTCTCTCCAGTGGTGTCCCCCCAACCCCAACAACAATTTTCCTCTAAATGATTTGTGTAGGTTCATCAACAGGAGCTTGGTTTTTGAGGTATTAACCTTCATGCGTCATATTTTGCAGAAGGTCGTGAAGCGATCAAGAAGCAGTAGGAGACCACTGGGGGTCTTAGAGACTAATAGCGTATTGTCTGTGAACAAAAATGTTGTTACTTTGGCACTACCCAATTTGGGGGCGTCCGCGTAGACTTCGGCTAGATGTTTGAGCACCCCATTAATAAAGAGCGAGAACAAGGTGGGAGCCAAAACACAGCCCTGTCAGACCTTCATATCAATTCTGATTGAGTCTGTCAATTGCTCTTGGTCCCCCCCAGCGAACCCTTGCATAATTGTCCTTGTGGGAATGGATGATCAACGAGAGGATCTCTGGTGGGAGCCCCAATTCCTGTAAGACGTGCCATGATTTCGGGCTGGGAATGAGGTCGAAAGCCGACTTTAGGTCACTGAATGCAATATACAGACGGTCACTGTTTTTCAGGCCGGTAGAGAGGATCAAAAGACCTGATCGATGGTACTGACTTTCCATCTGAATCAGGCTTGGAAGGGGGATAGAATGTTGTTCTCCTCCATCCATGCTGTGATCTTAGCAAGAAGGGCACGTGAAAATGCTTTCTGGGCCCCTTGGATCAGGTGGACCGGCCTGTAATTAGATGGCAGTGAACGGTTTCCCTTTTTGAAGACAGGAATTACCTCAGCTCCCTTCCACTACAGTGGTATTGGGGCCCCTGTAGCGATTCCATTTGCTAGTGCCCAGATGTAATAGGACCAGTTATCAATAACGCTGAGAAAGACATCACCGGGTGGACCTTCGGGTTCAAGGTTTTATTCATGACTATAGAATTTATACTTCATTTGATATCAGTTAAGGAAAACAGATCCTTAGACTGGGCACTGATGTAGTCAACTGTGAAACCTTCTGTGGCCATCTCTCCTGGTCCAAGCATCTATGCAATGTTGTTGGTGGGTGGCCACCAGAACTGTTGTGAGTCTTTTCTTTGACAGTCATCACTAATCGAGAGCCAGTGGTTCTCGACCCATTCCCTTTTTGCTTTAGTCTGAGCTATTTTGTGAGATCTCCTTGCCACTCTTAAGTTCGCTACATTGTTTGTTCTAATCGCAGTAGCCAATTCTGACCATAGTTTCTTGCATTCATGGTTAAACCAGGAGGATTTGGGGTTGGCAGAAGACGAGTTTCGCTGGGACAGATTTGTCATTCTAAAGAAGGTTGCTAACTGTTCAAAAAGAAGTGCATGGGTATCCGTGATGTTTGCGGACTCCTCCCACTGCTCAAGTAAGCTGTGTAGTTGGCCAGTGCTCTCTCTGAGAATACGCTTTATATGTAGAGCTGGGCGGTGAGTTCACTCCGGTCGCGGAGTTTGCAGAGTTTTCTGCACTCAGCACTCCGCGGAGCTTGCGGAGTGCAAAAAACTCCAGTTCGCAATGTGCGGAGCACGAAACCGGGTGAAAGAACACCTGGAAGGAAAAAAAAAGGAGGCTTCCCCGGGGAGGGAAACCGAAAGGAAATCACAAAATGCAGAACTGTAAATACACATGGGTGGGGAGCAAAGTAGGGAAAAAAAACAAAAAAAAATCCTCAAAATTGGAATATGAAAAGATTGGCAAGGGAGAAAAAAGCTGCCTCAAATGCAAAATCAATTTAAAATGGCAAAAGAGAAATCTATAAAAATCTTAACATGGAACGTTAACGGGCTCAGAACACCATCACGAAGAAGAAGAATTATGGAATATCTCAAAGAAACAGAGAGTGAAGTTATTATCTTACAAGAAACCCACTTAACAAATGAGGAATGGTCTCAGTTAGCAAAAAACTTAAACTGGATTGGAGCAAGTATACATACCACGCAAGAGTGTAATATAAAAGGGGTAGTAATTATTATAAAGAAATCTCTCAGAGCCAAAGTAGAAGAGGACAAGGTGGACAGCAAAGGTAGATGGGCAATCGCCAAAGTCAGAATAGAAGATCACACTTTGACTATTGTGGGTTACTATGGACCTAACAGGGACGACGCGGAGCCACTCCAAAAACTTTATTCCGAGCTTTTAACATACCCAGCTCCAATTATAATGGGAGGGGACTTTAATCTGATAGGAGATCCTAAGATTGATAGATCCCCACCAACAAAGCAATGGAACTTACCGAAGATGAGGGAGTGGTTAGGTTTCTATAAAAAAGACTTATTGCTTGAAGACTTGTGGAAATTAAAAGGAATAAAGAATTACCCATACACTTTCCATAATAAAAAATTAGGGCACAAATCAAGAATAGATTTCTTTCTATTAAACAAAAATTTGAGAGATAAAGTTAAAAGTATCGAACATTTACCCGCTCACTTATCGGACCATTCTGCCGTTCAATTAAACATAACACTACCGCAACTACAAATGCCTAGCAGGTGGACAGTTGACCGTACAATTTTAAGAGAAGACCGATGCGTGGAGGAACTTATATTAACTACCCAACAATACTTTCAAGATAACGTAAACAGCACAGCAAAAAGCATGATATGGGACATTATCTCTCTGTGGAGTCTGTATCTGTACTTGAATTTGTCCTTTAGTAGGGTCAGGTAAACGTGGCTTCGGTACATTAACTTTAGGTATGGGAAACGGTGGAGGGGGTGGAACAGGGGGGATCTGTTGTGGTACTGGCGGAATATGATCTTGGGGCGGGTTACCACCCCCGTCCCTGTCGTTAGGCAGGGCGCGGACAGGCAGATTGGTGTAAGCGGGTGCTACATCCTCTAGGTAGGAATTCAGGAATATGTCTTTAGTAGTCTTGTGAGTTACTTTAGTTGGAACCAATGGTGACGGTAGATTTTTCGGTATTTCTGAAATGGCCTCAGGCGAACCCTCGGCCGCGAGATACATACCGTTTACGAGGTTATTTCGTGCACGGTCTATCTGTTCTGACTTTACTCGGATCCCCTCAGTAATTAATTCGTTTTCTTGGGCTTTCTCTGATTCTTTAAGTCTGTCCTTTCTACGTAGTTCTTTTTCAGAACGCTTACGTGATTCCTTACGCCAAAACTCTATGGCGTCTTTCTGAGATTGTCTGGCTTTCTTTTTCCATAATGCTTCTTCTACCTTCATGATGCACTCGGCATCCCATGTTCCAGTAACTGGCCATCTGTGTTTCTCGTCTAGATGCTTAGTATAATCGGCCCATAAATCTAGATACACTATGGCATCTATGCCATGCTTGTGGTACATAAAGTTTCCAGGAGTGTCCCTAGGGGGGATAGGAATTTCTTCCTCTAGTATCCCTTTCCTAGTTCCTATCTGCTTTAACTTGTTGAAAAACGGCATCTTGTTTACTCAGTACTGAAAGCTCAATCATTGCTACTTAATGCTAGATACAGCTAGTTATACAAGAACACAATAATGCACATAAAAACAGTCACACTCATACCACGACATTAATCACATAAAAAGACATTTGTGACATATACGACTACCCCCTATATCAGATGTACTGCTAAACAGCACAGATACACTGCTGAAAACAGTGCAAGAACTTGAATCATCGGATGTACTGCTAAACAGTACAGATACACTGCCTAAAACAGTGCAGACCGGACTTGTGTACCCAAACCCGTCTAGATACGTCCCAGCAATGGTACTCACCGGGAAGCACGGAAAACAGAAGGCCTCGGAAAACTCGACTGGACTGGACTGGACCGGACTCGACTCGACTCGACACGTGGATACTTCGGAAAACTGGTGGGCCTCTTGACACCTCGGACCTTGCTTCTTTTGGCTAGGCTCTGGTCGGGATCCTCCGCACTCCTCACCGCCTCGTCTGGGTACTGATCGTAATCTTCGTCACCTCCGTGGGCCAGAGGGAGATACAGGAAATCCTGCCGGTACGCGTAGTTTCCTTCTAACTGATGGCAGGGGACAGAGCTTGCAACGCACCAACCGGCGCGTGAGGTGGGGGAGGGGTCCCTATTCGGGCGCCAAAATGTTGTAAATATTTAATTTACCATCTTAATTTCTATGCAGGTAAGTACTTAATCAATAATAACTCAATCGGAAAGAAAGAAAACAGAGTCCGTGGTGTTAGAGTTCTTAGGGGTTTTATTCCTTAAAACCACCTCTATCTGCCAAGATGACGTCAATAACAAGACGATTCTGAAGGACAACAACCCGCATGGCAGATTGCTCCTCTGTTAGGTTACCTAAGGCGGAGGCAGTTTCATGTACTACAGCTTCAAGTGTTCTAGTTAATCTACGTATTAGTTTACTGTTTTGGACGGGGCCTAAAAAGAAAAAGAATCCTTTATTAAAATCGGTGTATTGTTCCCATGCCGTTTCTGTATAGTCGACAAGCGGGAGATCTCTTCGGAGTCTATTCTTTACTAGATTTGTGTTTCTGTGGTAATCAGGAGGAGCTAGAAAAACAGGTGGCAGAAGGAAAGCAATATAACAGGTACCATCCCAATCTGGCGGCAGACGTATGTATGCGGTATGACCACAAACAAAATAAGAATGATGGGTAGCTTTAAAGGACGATTTACCATGATCACTGAATTCGACCACAGTGGTACATTTACTATGACCTAAGTGTACTGAACCTTTCTTTCTGACACATAATTCACCAGTGACTGGTAATACTGACATAGCGGGCAGAGCTGGTGCAGCTTCGGATTCAACAGTAAGAATCATAAGGTTAATTGTGTAATTACTTAATCCATATACTTCATTTTCTAGATCAGTTCCTATTCTAATGGGGAGTCCCTCCTTATCAGGGTAACAGACGTTGAGCAGGACTAAGTTCAGGTTTCCCCAAACCCAGCTCCCGTCGAGAACAGCAATATCAGGATCTAAGGAATTAATTATTTTGAACCATGCACCACAGGAGCCGTTGTGAGTGAACGGGTACGGGAAGAGGGGCAGAGCTCCCTTGTAATTCTGGTAGGGAGGGAGTCGGCCACATATCCAACAGTTTGTAGCGTTGTTAGTCTGGTGGGAGTGATGTAACATACTAATGAATGTGTTGTTGCGCAGCGCAAGTCTGTAAGAAAGTTCATGTGGAGGTAACTCGCTAAAAGAATGTTCAGCAGAAACACTGTAAGCATATTGTTCACGCTTGAAAATAGGGCAATAGATTGGAAGAAGTACACTGGCAACAATGATCAGAATACTTAGAAAAAACATAATTAATAATGTCACTATACAGTGACTACGCAGCGATTTGCAGTATGTACGTTTCTTGAATTGTCTCTCTCTCTCTCTATCTCGATCTAGGGGATACATGTCAGAAACTATTTAACCGATTCACCTAGGGGAGGACTTAAACAATTAAACTGTCTGACTTGCTAGATCGAAGCTTGAGTCGATACTCCTCTTGGGGAGTTTTCTCTCGTTCAGGTAATTTAAAGTCACTAGGTTTAATACAGTCTTTGGTGGGGGTGGGCGAGTCAAGGTCTGGTTTCAGTTCGTTGCATAATTTAATATGACTCGTGTGGACCCACCCCTTTCTGCCCTCCAACTTCACTGCGGTCCTCGTAGTAAGAAGGACGGTCTTCGGTGCTTTCCAGCGGGGCTCCAGCGGGCTTTTCCTGTCAAAATTCCTCACTAGGACTATGTCGCCAGGACGGACATCATGTGGCTTTACATCAGTGTTGTCAGGAAATGCTGCGGCAACCTGTGAACGACATGATTGGAGTGCAGACATCAAGGAGGCAAGGTAATCTGTCAACATGTTACAATCAACATCGGTAATTTTCTTAGGAATGGGCGTCCCCCACATATTCGGTGGTCTGCCAAAGACCACTTCGTACGGGGATAGTCCTGATCTCGAATGTGCAACCATTCTCTCATAGAACAGTGCAACTGGCAGGGCGACTATCCAGTCGACCCCTTTCTCCTGGCATATTTTGGCAAGGCGTATCTTAAGTGTCTGGTTATGCCTCTCTACAAGGCCTGCGGCTTCGGGATGTCGGACACAGTGGAATTTCCACTGATATCCTAGCAAAAGGGAGACATGCTTCATGAGTTCGGATGAGAACGGCTGTCCGTTATCTGAGTACACAACACGAGGCAGGCCGTATCGTGGGAAGAATTCTCGAACCAGCTGCTTGGCAGTGGTCGGGGCAGTGTAATCTGAGACTGGGTATGCTTCGGTCCAACGAGAAAGTGCACAAACAACTACGAGGACATATTTGAATCCTCGACAACGGTCCATCTGGATATAATCCATCTGGAGGACTTCAAAAGGGTGATCGGGAGGATGAAATCCACCTTGCTCTACAGGGACGCTTTTACCTGGATTGAACTGACAACAGATCATGCAAGTACGCACTTTCTGTTTTGCTGCCGCTCGTAAGTGTTTGTTGTACCAGAGATTCTGTAAACTGTCTAACATAGCTTTTTCTCCTAGATGTGCAGGACTATGTGCTGTATTTATCATGATTTGAACCATGGAGTCGGGGAGGAACCATGTAGGTTTTCCCTTTGTGACCCATCCTTGATCTGTCTGGATCCCTCCTAGTTCAGTCCATTTCTTTATTTCATCTGAAGTGGCATGCGTCTGGATATCGATTACGTCTAGGGTGGGATCCCTGACTGACATACACTGAGTTGGTACTATTGTTTTTGTCACATCAGTAGTCTGGGTGTGAGTCAATGCTGTATGTTTCGCCGTCTGGTCTGCCAGGTCGTTACCCTGGGAAACAGAATCTGTAACCTTAGTATGTGCTTTACACTTCATGACTGATATGCCCGAGGGCAAATGTATTGCCTCTAATAATGCTTGAATGAGGGGACCGTGTTGGATCTTGGCACCATGAGAGGTCAAAAAACCTCTTTCTTGCCATAACATGCCGAAGTCGTGTACGACTCTGAACGCATAGCGGGAATCAGTGTATATGTTAACATTTCTGTTCCTGGCTAGAATACAAGCTCGGGTCAGAGCGATGAGCTCCGCCGCTTGAGCAGACAATGTGTCAATACGGTGTGTTTCTTTAACTTCAGTTTCAGTGGTCACTGCATATGCGGCCACTAATTCTCCTGTACTTGTTCTCATGCATGAACCGTCCACATAAAGTGTCAGGTCTGGATTTGTCAGTGGAACATCTGTTAGGTCTCGTCGAGGTTTTGTTACTGTATTAATGATCTCTATGCAATCATGCGGTGTTGGATCGGTTATAAGTGCAGGTAACAATGTTGCGGGGTTCAGGATGCTACAGCGTCTGATTTCTATGTGTGGCTGGAATAGTGTCAATTCATAACCTGTCAGTTGTGCTATGGTCAAGTGTTGAGTCTGGGTTCTGTTTAAAAGAACCTCTACAGAATGTGGAACTTGAACTGTTAATGGATGTCCTAAAACAATTGAATCGCTCTGTCTGATTGCTAATGCTGTTGCTGCTACTGATTTTAAGCACGCAGGGAGTGCCTGGGCTACTGAATCCAATGTACTTGAAAAATAAGCGCAAGGCTTATATGAACCTGCTTGGTCTTGAGTGAGGACAGAAAGTGCTGTACCCTCACGTTCTGTAACAAAAAGTGTAAAAGGTTTGCTGTAACATGGTGTCGCTAGAACTGGTGCTTGACATAATGCTTTCTTTAATTCCTCAAAGGCTTGTGTATGTTCCTGAGTCCAGGGAAGGACAGTCGAAGTCGCTGCCTCCTGTGTTGTTAACTGAATGAGTGGTTTGGCTAGAAATGCATACTGAGGAATCCATTGTCTACAGTACGAGGTGAGGCCTATGAAGGCCCGCACTTCCTTTTGTGTCTGGGGTTGAGGCATATTTGCAATTAACTGAATGCGATCGGGAGTGAGCTGTCTCCCCACTTTGGACAGCAAGTGACCCAAGTACACAACTTGCTGAACACAGAATTGTAGCTTCGAAGGAGACACCTTGTGTCCCTTGTCGGCCAGAAAATGTAAAACTGTCAGTGATGCTTGTTCACATTCGGGCTCACTTCGTGCGGTGATCAGCAGATCATCGACGTATTGTAGTAAAGCAGTGTTAACTGGCATTGTGATACAATCAAGTTGTCTTTTCAGTGCTTGGCTATAGATGCTGGGGCTTTCTGTGAATCCTTGAGGTGCGCGTGAAAATTTGAAACTGCGTCCATTTAAACTGAATCCGAAGAGATATTGGCTCTCTGGATCAATAGGTACGCTGAAGAAGGCGTTCTTGAGGTCAATTACAGTAAAGAACGTCGCTTCTGAATCAATAGCAGTCAATAAGGATGAGATGTCGGGAACCACAGGGTACTGTGGAATAATGCATTTATTCAGTTCTCTTAGATCAATCACCAGCCGATATACTGGCGGTGCATTGGGATCAGTACGCTTAAGAATCGGAATGATGGGTGAATTACAGATATTGGAGTCGGTCTCTACGACCACTCCCTGGGTAATGAGCTCTTCAATGATTTCCAGTAAAGCCACTACAGCATCGGGTGGTAACTTGTATTGTCTGATTCTGGGTAAAACTACACCCTGTTTGAGTGTAACACGGTATGGGGTAATGTGCATACAACCTACATCAGTTGGGCCTTTTGCCCACAAGTGATCTGGTACATTTTTCAATCTGACATCAAACTCACGCAACATATAATGACCCTTGAAATCCCGCAGAAAGAGTCTGACTCCCTCCGGGGAACAGCAGATCACGGCTCCTAGAGCCTTCAATGTCTTAATTCCTAACAGATTTTCTGGACATGATTTCGTAAGTAACAAGTCTGTAACACGTGATAATGGACCCACAGCCAGGGGAACTGGTTCTGATACCTCATTTACAATGGGCTGTCCTGAAAAACCAAGGGAAACATTTTGTGAGCCTGAGAGGGGTGCCCCTGGAACTTCCTCATGACTGATTGTGGTGCGACTTGCCCCTGTGTCAATTAAAAACTTTCTGTCTTTTCCCAATACTTGACTATGTACATAAGGACCCTCTTGATCTACAGGAATCTCAATAAGAGGCAAGCCACCCTCCCTCTCTAGGCTGTTTCATGTATATCGTGGATAGTCGGGGTAAGCGGACTGGGCATACTGGTACATCTGTTGTGAAACTTGCTGTGTTGCGGCAATGGGCTGTGGCTGTGATACCGCTACTGCCTGTGCTGTAGGTGATGAAGCATGCGTAGGCTGTGTATTCTGCATGGGCTGCATATTCTGTGAAGACTGATGCTGATTATGGTCTTGTCTAGGCGGATGCGGTCTTTCTTTAGTTTTACCTGTTGCTATGTTATGCTTCAGAACTGGGCATTCGTGTACGTAGTGACCTGGCTGCTTGCAATAGTTGCATGTCCCTTTAACGGGAGCTGCGGTGTGACCCGTCTGGGTCGTACCCTTTCTGTGGCCGTCGGTTGGGACCGATTGGGCTACTAGCATTTTCATTTTCGTGTCTTTCATACGTTTCTGTTCCTGATCCTGCTCTTCTCTAATTCTGTTCTGATGATATTGTAACATTTGTAACATCTGGGATGGCGTATTGGCTTGCCATGTGCTCTCGACCTTGTATACACGGTTTTTAACTGCTAACAGGGAATTTTCGACTAACTTTGATACAAAAAGATGCGGGTACGACTCGCTACTTGGTTTAAGACCACTATTAATAATGAAACATTTCTCGAATCTTGAATAGAAGTCACTAGTGTCTTCGTCGGGTTTCTGTTTACAGGTTGATATTGCATCCCAGTCTTCCTTTCTAGTTGTCAATAATCTTGGCAGAACCTGTACTATCAGACCTGGTAATGCTTTAGTTTTCTCCCCAAGGCCTACCCCTGGGACCCGTTTGTTCTCTTCGTCTTCTATTTCTGTCCATACAATCTTTTTCTCTCCCACCTCCCATTCTTTTTCTTTTAGTTTCTCGTAAATGCCCGTGGGCAGCAGTACTTTTAACATTTTCGTGATATCTTCGTACGTATAATCCCCCATCAGTAACATGTCTTTAAGCTCTCTATGAAAACCTGCAGGGTCTTTATCATGGCACGGGACTAGTTTCTTAATTTCTAACAGTTCTAACTTAGTCAGAGGCGTGTGTACATACACTCGTTTCAAGTTATGATCGTCACCCATAACTGGGTGCACCTCTCGTAAGGGGTTCTGACTTTCAATGCCATGCCGACGTTCCATATGATACATTTTTCTTTCTGGGGGCGGGGCGGGGACATATTCGGAGCCTATGAAAGTGTCATATCTATGGCGTTGTTCTAGAATTATTTGAATTAATTTGGTACTTAACCCTCTCCATCTATCCATGAGTAGTTCTTCTAATGTTTCGTGTAAGGGACCTGGATCAGAATGTTGATTTCTGTATTTCGTGAGGAGATGCTGAATCATGTATACACCTGCTAATTTCTGCTCGTCTGGGGAAAGGTTCAGGAATGTCTGTGCTACGGTGTCATCATTGTATATATCCGGATTGTCAGTCCATAATATGGCTGACCGGGCTAGTTCTTGTTCATCCATAGAATTGAGTACATGGTACCCTACTCGATCTCGAAGCCTTTTATCAGTCTCCTGGAACTGATGTTCAGCAGAATTTGGGTTTGTTAAGGCAGAGAAAAGAACTCTCTTGCTTTCTGGACGGATGCCTTTCCTAAGGTAAGTTCCCTTACCTACATACGCTATAGTGTCTGTAGTCTTTTCTGGTTCTTCAGATTCTTCTTCCCCCTCGGAGGAAGCCTTCTCTTTCTCTTCTTTGTGTACATCTATCACTGCTTTTCTTATTTTCTTGTACATACTGGCTATACAAGTCCCCTTGTCGTGTTTTCCTTCGGATATATTTTGACCCCACCTGTTGAGTGCATCTAATTCACCCTGATCTGTCTCAGGCCTGTCTCGTTCTCTTATTAGGCAATTTATGAAAAAACGTAGTATCTGTCCTTGAACGTCAACTTTCTGATGCTCCATGGCATCCTTAATACTGTCGGGGTCTTTCCCAGTCTGAATAAACTGATATATTCTATCTAGGTGCTCCCTTATTCCAGGAAACATCAGCAGGAAATCAGTAGCAGATCGTAACCGTAGTGATGCCATTATCATTCTATCGTCCTTGCCGGGTACTGGATCATATCTGCAAACTGTAAGTTGTCCTTTGAATATATCGAGACGGGGTGATTTGAACGTGTAGGGACTCTGCAAGTCCCCGAGCTGTAACCTGCGTGTTAATGGCGGGGTCTGAAGACCCCCCATCGCACCTCCTGAGGCGGAAGCTTGGACATTATCTCTCTGTGGAGTCTGTATCTGTACTTGAATTTGTCCTTTAGTAGGGTCAGGTAAACGTGGCTTCGGTACATTAACTTTAGGTATGGGAAACGGTGGAGGGGGTGGAACAGGGGGGATCTGTTGTGGTACTGGCGGAATATGATCTTGGGGCGGGTTACCACCCCCGTCCCTGTCGTTAGGCAGGGCGCGGACAGGCAGATTGGTGTAAGCGGGTGCTACATCCTCTAGGTAGGAATTCAGGAATGTCTTTAGTAGTCTTGTGAGTTACTTTAGTTGGAACCAATGGTGACGGTAGATTTTTTGGTATTTCTGAAATGGCCTCAGGCGAACCCTCGGCCGCGAGATACATACCGTTTACGAGGTTATTTCGTGCACGGTCTATCTGTTCTGACTTTACTCGGATCCCCTCAGTAATTAATTCGTTTTCTTGGGCTTTCTCTGATTCTTTAAGTCTGTCCTCTCTACGTAGTTCTTTTTCAGCACGCTTACGTGATTCCTTACGCCAAAACTCTATGGCGTCTTTCTGAGATTGTCTGGCTTTCTTTTTCCATAATGCTTCTTCTACCTTCATGATGCACTCGGCATCCCATGTTCCAGTAACTGGCCATCTGTGTTTCTCGTCTAGATGCTTAGTATAATCGGCCCATAAATCTAGATACACTATGGCATCTATGCCATGCTTGTGGTACATAAAGTTTCCAGGAGTGTCCCTAGGGGGGATAGGAATTTCTTCCTCTAGTATCCCTTTCCTAGTTCCTATCTGCTTTAACTTGTTGAAAAACGGCATCTTGTTTACTCAGTACTGAAAGCTCAATCCTTGCTACTTAATGCTAGATACAGCTAGTTATACAAGAACACAATAATGCACATAAAAACAGTCACACTCATACCACGACATTAATCACATAAAAAGACATTTGTGACATATACGACTACCCCCTATATCAGATGTACTGCTAAACAGCACAGATACACTGCTGAAAACAGTGCAAGAACTTGAATCATCGGATGTACTGCTAAACAGTACAGATACACTGCCTAAAACAGTGCAGACCGGACTTGTGTACCCAAACCCGTCTAGATACGTCCCAGCAATGGTACTCACCGGGAAGCACGGAAAACAGAAGGCCTCGGAAAACTCGACTGGACTGGACTGGACCGGACTCGACTCGACTCGACACGTGGATACTTCGGAAAACTGGTGGGCCTCTTGACACCTCGGACCTTGCTTCTTTCGGCTAGGCTCTGGTCGGGATCCTCCGCACTCCTCACCGCCTCGTCTGGGTACTGATCGCAATCTTCGTCACCTCCGTGGGCCAGAGGGAGATACAGGAAATCCTGCCGGTACGCGTAGTTTCCTTCTAACTGATGGCAGGGGACAGAGCTTGCAACGCACCAACCGGCGCGTGAGGTGGGGGAGGGGTCCCTATTCGGGCGCCAAAATGTTGTAAATATTTAATTTACCATCTTAATTTCTATGCAGGTAAGTACTTAATCAATAATAACTCAATCGGAAAGAAAGAAAACAGAGTCCGTGGTGTTAGAGTTCTTAGGGGTTTTATTCCTTAAAAAGGAATCATTCCGGAATTGGATATCATGTTCCTGCAACCACACGGGGTTCAGGAAGGGATAGAGCAATGTTTTATTGACAATACATAGCTTATATACTTAATTTACATCATAGAAAGCAATGTAGTAGGCGTAACAGCTGAGAGTAGACAAGATAACAGCATCCACGTGTTACTAGTACGTAATCAGAAGGCGTGGACTAGGCGTAACTGGAGGTGTGCTCTAGAAACGTCATAGGTAGGTGTCACATGTGGGTGGCACTAAAACAGAAATGTTGCAATGTCAGCAGAAATCAGAAGCTTGGATGCGCGCGCAGCTGCATGACGTGTGATTTGGCGTGAAACTGAAGGGTGCAGGGGGCTTGACATTTACACTGACGGAAAGAGACAGAAGTCTGGCATGTCAGATCAACTTGTGCTTCTATCATATCTGATATCTGATGTTTAGGAACGGAGCTATCTGGGCGGAAAGGTCTCTGGGGCAGAAGCTATTCTATACTGACTGTGAGTGCGTGTATAAGCGCCTGAGTGTCTGCATGAGAAGCGTGGGGGCATGGGCCTTCCATGGGAGCATGGTAACAGAGGCTATGAATTACTTGCACGGAGACAGGCTGGCCCTTTGGCTCTGCAGCTGGGGAATGTTTACTGAAACTAGTAGGCAGGAATGTATCTTCGAGGAGCGGAACAGATAACTCGAAGGTTGTAGTCAGTCTTAGCAGGCAGCAGGCTGAGCTGAGCGTGGTGGGCCGCGCTGGAAGTAAGGCAGAGTTCACGGGTACGGGGGCAGCCTGGGCAGCCTGGGCAGCCTGGGCTGAGGCTTTCAGAGTCAGAAGGAAGCAAAAGCTCGATGGCAGAAATTCAGGGCCTACTTTGCCAGAGCTGAAAAACATGTAGAGTACACTACAAAAAGACGTTGGCATAGCCTACTTAGGAACGGACTATCCAACCCATTCAGGGTGGGTCTGAAAGAGGACATGTTAACGTTGGACGCAAATGTATTTGCGTCTTCATAGCTGGCACAGGAGGGAAGTTACATGCACTTTAACTCGTACATGGAGACGGTGGGGTACACGATAGGGAACATAACTTGACCAAAAATTTATATTTCCTCATTCCCTCCTTGTTCCCTACGGACCCTTCATGACATATCGATCATCATGAACTGATCAGTCTGTACTTGTAACATCATTTGTTCGTCTCTCTTCCGTTGTCTGTATGAGAGAAAACTGGAATGTTCAATGCACGATGTGGCACACAGTCCACATATCGCCGGACCACACTGTAGGCACAGGCAGCAGCTGAATACTATGACAAGGCCAAAGCCTAGGAAGGATAGGATCTTCCATCCCCAAGCGGACAACGTTGTCCAGAACCAACCGGACCAAGTCCAGGTGCCTGGATTCTGATGTATTAAACTTGCAATTTTGTGAAGACGTGTAATAGCTTTGTATACAGATGGCGCGTTTTCTGGAATGAAAACACAGCAACTTGACCCGATGACCTTACAGGCTCCACCTCTATCTGCCAAGATGACGTCAATAACAAGACGATTCTGAAGGACAACAACCCGCATGGCAGATTGCTCTTCTGTTAGGTTACCTAAGGCGGAGGCAGTTTCATGTACTACAGCTTCAAGTGTTCTAGTTAATCTACGTATTAGTTTACTGTTTTGGACGGGGCCTAAAAAGAAAAAGAATCCTTTATTAAAATCGGTGTATTGTTCCCATGCCGTTTCTGTATAGTCGACAAGCGGGAGATCTCTTCGGAGTCTATTCTTTACTAGATTTGTGTTTCTGTGGTAATCAGGAGGAGCTAGAAAAACAGGTGGCAGAAGGAAAGCAATATAACAGGTACCATCCCAATCTGGCGGCAGACGTATGTATGCGGTATGACCACAAACAAAATAAGAATGATGGGTAGCTTTAAAGGACGATTTACCATGATCACTGAATTCGACCACAGTGGTACATTTACTATGACCTAAGTGTACTGAACCTTTCTTTCTGACACATAATTCACCAGTGACTGGTAATACTGACATAGCGGGCAGAGCTGGTGCAGCTTCGGATTCAACAGTAAGAATCATAAGGTTAATTGTGTAATTACTTAATCCATATACTTCATTTTCTAGATCAGTTCCTATTCTAATGGGGAGTCCCTCCTTATCAGGGTAACAGACGTTGAGCAGGACTAAGTTCAGGTTTCCCCAAACCCAGCTCCCGTCGAGAACAGCAATATCAGGATCTAAGGAATTAATTATTTTGAACCATGCACCACAGGAGCCGTTGTGAGTGAACGGGTACGGGAAGAGGGGCAGAGCTCCCTTGTAATTCTGGTAGGGAGGGAGTCGGCCACATATCCAACAGTTTGTAGCGTTGTTAGTCTGGTGGGAGTGATGTAACATACTAATGAATGTGTTGTTGCGCAGCGCAAGTCTGTAAGAAAGTTCATGTGGAGGTAACTCGCTAAAAGAATGTTCAGCAGAAACACTGTAAGCATATTGTTCACGCTTGAAAATAGGGCAATAGATTGGAAGAAGTACACTCGCAATAATGATCAGAATACTTAGAAAAAACATAATTAATAATGTCACTATACAGTGACTACGCAGCAATTTGCAGTATGTACGTTTCTTGAATTGTCTCTCTCTCTCTCTATCTCGATCTAGGGGATACATGTCAGAAACTATTTAACCGATTCACCTAGGGGAGGACTTAAACAATTAAACTGTCTGACTTGCTAGATCGAAGCTTGAGTCGATACTCCTCTTGGGGAGTTTTCTCTCGTTCAGGTAATTTAAAGTCACTAGGTTTAATACAGTCTTTGGTGGGGGTGGGCGAGTCAAGGTCTGGTTTCAGTTCGTTGCATAATTTAATATGACTCGTGTGGACCCACCCCTTTCTGCCCTCCAACTTCACTGCGGTCCTCGTAGTAAGAAGGACGGTCTTCGGTGCTTTCCAGCGGGGCTCCAGCGGGCTTTTCCTGTCAAAATTCCTCACTAGGACTATGTCGCCAGGACGGACATCATGTGGCTTTACATCAGTGTTGTCAGGAAATGCTGCGGCAACCTGTGAACGACATGATTGGAGTGCAGACATCAAGGAGGCAAGGTAATCTGTCAACATGTTACAATCAACATCGGTAATTTTCTTAGGAATGGGCGTCCCCCACATATTCGGTGGTCTGCCAAAGACCACTTCGTACGGGGATAGTCCTGATCTCGAATGTGCAACCATTCTCATATAGAACAGTGCAACTGGCAGGGCGACTATCCAGTCGACCCCTTTCTCCTGGCATATTTTGGCAAGGCGTATCTTAAGTGTCTGGTTATGCCTCTCTACAAGGCCTGCGGCTTCGGGATGTCGGACACAGTGGAATTTCCACTGATATCCTAGCAAAAGGGAGACATGCTTCATGAGTTCGGATGAGAACGGCTGTCCGTTATCTGAGTACACGACACGAGGCAGGCCGTATCGTGGGAAGAATTCTCGAACCAGCTGCTTGGCAGTGGTCGGGGCAGTGTAATCTGAGACTGGGTATGCTTCGGTCCAACGAGAAAGTGCACAAACAACTACGAGGACATATTTGAATCCTCGACAACGGTCCATCTGGATATAATCCATCTGGAGGACTTCAAAAGGGTGATCGGGAGGATGAAATCCACCTTGCTCTACAGGGACGCTTTTACCTGGATTGAACTGACAACAGATCATGCAAGTACGCACTTTCTGTTTTGCTGCCGCTCGTAAGTGTTTGTTGTACCAGAGATTCTGTAAACTGTCTAACATAGCTTTTTCTCCTAGATGTGCAGGACTATGTGCTGTATTTATCATGATTTGAACCATGGAGTCGGGGAGGAACCATGTAGGTTTTCCCTTTGTGACCCATCCTTGATCTGTCTGGATCCCTCCTAGTTCAGTCCATTTCTTTATTTCATCTGAAGTGGCATGCGTCTGGATATCGATTACGTCTAGGGTGGGATCCCTGACTGACATACACTGAGTTGGTACTATTGTTTTTGTCACATCAGTAGTCTGGGTGTGAGTCAATGCTGTATGTTTCGCCGTCTGGTCTGCCAGGTCGTTACCCTGGGAAACAGAATCTGTAACCTTAGTATGTGCTTTACACTTCATGACTGATATGCCCGAGGGCAAATGTATTGCCTCTAATAATGCTTGAATGAGGGCACCGTGTTGGATCTTGGCACCATGAGAGGTCAAAAAACCTCTTTCTTGCCATAACATGCCGAAGTCGTGTACGACTCCGAACGCATAGCGGGAATCAGTGTATATGTTAACATTTCTGTTCCTGGCTAGAATACAAGCTCGGGTCAGAGCGATGAGCTCCGCCGCTTGAGCAGACAATGTGTCAATACGGTGTGTTTCTTTAACTTCAGTTTCAGTGGTCACTGCATATGCGGCCACTAATTCTCCTGTACTTGTTCTCATGCATGAACCGTCCACATAAAGTGTCAGGTCTGGATTTGTCAGTGGAACATCTGTTAGGTCTCGTCGAGGTTTTGTTACTGTATTAATGATCTCTATGCAATCATGCGGTGTTGGATCGGTTATAAGTGCAGGTAACAATGTTGCAGGGTTCAGGATGCTACAGCGTCTGATTTCTATGTGTGGCTGGAATAGTGTCAATTCATAACCTGTCAGTCGTGCTATGGTCAAGTGTTGAGTCTGGGTTCTGTTTAAAAGAACCTCTACAGAATGTGGAACTTGAACTGTTAATGGATGTCCTAAAACAATTGAATCGCTCTGTCTGATTGCTAATGCTGTTGCTGCTACTGATTGTAAGCACGCAGGGAGTGCCTGGGCTACTGAATCCAATGTACTTGAAAAATAAGCGCAAGGCTTATATGAACCTGCTTGGTCTTGAGTGAGGACAGAAAGTGCTGTACCCTAACGTTCTGTAACAAAAAGTGTAAAAGGTTTGCTGTAACATGGTGTCGCTAGAACTGGTGCTTGACATAATGCTTTCTTTAATTCCTCAAAGGCTTGTGTATGTTCCTGAGTCCAGGGAAGGACAGTCGAAGTCGCTGCCTCCTGTGTTGTTAACTGAATGAGTGGTTTGGCTAGAAATGCATACTGAGGAATCCATTGTCTACAGTACGAGGTGAGGCCTATGAAGGCCCGCACTTCCTTTTGTGTCTGGGGTTGAGGCATATTTGCAATTAACTGAATGCGATCGGGAGTGAGCTGTCTCCCCACTTTGGACAGCAAGTGACCCAAGTACACAACTTGCTGAACACAGAATTGTAGCTTCGAAGGAGACACCTTGTGTCCCTTGTCGGCCAGAAAATGTAAAACTGTCAGTGATGCTTGTTCACATTCGGGCTCACTTCGTGCGGTGATCAGCAGATCATCGACGTATTGTAGTAAAGCAGTGTTAACTGGCATTGTGATACAATCAAGTTGTCTTTTCAGTGCTTGGCTATAGATGCTGGGGCTTTCTGTGAATCCTTGAGGTGCGCGTGAAAATTTGAAACTGCGTCCATTTAAACTGAATCCGAAGAGATATTGGCTCTCTGGATCAATAGGTACGCTGAAGAAGGCGTTCTTGAGGTCAATTACAGTAAAGAACGTCGCTTCTGAATCAATAGCAGTCAATAAGGATGAGATGTCGGGAACCACAGGGTACTGTGGAATAATGCATTTATTCAGTTCTCTTAGATCAATCACCAGCCGATATACTGGCGGTGCATTGGGATCAGTACGCTTAAGAATCGGAATGATGGGTGAATTACAGATATTGGAGTCGGTCTCTACGACCACTCCCTGGGTAATGAGCTCTTCAATGATTTCCAGTAAAGCCACTACAGCATCGGGTGGTAACTTGTATTGTCTGATTCTGGGTAAAACTACACCCTGTTTGAGTGTAACACGGTATGGGGTAATGTGCATACAACCTACATCAGTTGGGCCTTTTGCCCACAAGTGATCTGGTACATTTTTCAATCTGACATCAAACTCACGCAACATATAATGACCCTTGAAATCCCGCAGAAAGAGTCTGACTCCCTCCGGGGAACAGCAGATCACGGCTCCTAGAGCCTTCAATGTCTTAATTCCTAACAGATTTTCTGGACATGATTTCGTAAGTAACAAGTCTGTAACACGTGATAATGGACCCACAGCCAGGGGAACTGGTTCTGATACCTCATTTACAATGGGCTGTCCTGAAAAACCAAGGGAAACATTTTGTGAGCCTGAGAGGGGTGCCCCTGGAACTTCCTCATGACTGATTGTGGTGCGACTTGCCCCTGTGTCAATTAAAAACTTTCTGTCTTTTCCCAATACTTGACTATGTACATAAGGACCCTCTTGATCTACAGGAATCTCAATAAGAGGCAAGCCACCCTCCCTCTCTAGGCTGTTTCATGTATATCGTGGATAGTCGGGGTAAGCGGACTGGGCATACTGGTACATCTGTTGTGAAACTTGCTGTGTTGCGGCAATGGGCTGTGGCTGTGATACCGCTACTGCCTGTGCTGTAGGTGATGAAGCATGCGTAGGCTGTGTATTCTGCATGGGCTGCATATTCTGTGAAGACTGATGCTGATTATGGTCTTGTCTAGGCGGATGCGGTCTTTCTTTAGTTTTACCTGTTGCTATGTTATGCTTCAGAACTGGGCATTCGTGTACGTAGTGACCTGGCTGCTTGCAATAGTTGCATGTCCCTTTAACGGGAGCTGCGGTGTGACCCGTCTGGGTCGTACCCTTTCTGTGGCCGTCGGTTGGGACCGATTGGGCTACTAGCATTTTCATTTTCGTGTCTTTCATACGTTTCTGTTCCTGATCCTGCTCTTCTCTAATTCTGTTCTGATGATATTGTAACATTTGTAACATCTGGGATGGCGTATTGGCTTGCCATGTGCTCTTGACCTTGTATGCACGGTTTTTAACTGCTAACAGGGAATTTTCGACTAACTTTGATACAAAAAGATGCGGGTACGACTCGCTACTTGGTTTAAGACCACTATTAATAATGAAACATTTCTCGAATCTTGAATAGAAGTCACTAGTGTCTTCGTCGGGTTTCTGTTTACAGGCTGATATTGCATCCCAGTCTTCCTTTCTAGTTGTCAATAATCTTGGCAGAACCTGTACTATCAGACCTGGTAATGCTTTAGTTTTCTCCCCAAGGCCTACCCCTGGGACCCGTTTGTTCTCTTCGTCTTCTATTTCTGTCCATACAATCTTTTTCTCTCCCACCTCCCATTCTTTTTCTTTTAGTTTCTCGTAAATGCCCGTGGGCAGCAGTACTTTTAACATTTTCGTGATATCTTCGTACGTATAATCCCCCATCAGTAACATGTCTTTAAGCTCTCTATGAAAACCTGCAGGGTCTTTATCATGGCACGGGACTAGTTTCTTCATTTCTAACAGTTCTAACTTAGTCAGAGGCGTGTGTACATACACTCGTTTCAAGTTATGATCGTCACCCATAACTGGGTGCACCTCTCGTAAGGGGTTCTGACTTTCAATGCCATGCCGACGTTCCATATGATACATTTTTCTTTCTGGGGGCGGGGCGGGGACATATTCGGAGCCTATGAAAGTGTCATATCTATGGCGTTGTTCTAGAATTATTTGAATTAATTTGGTACTTAACCCTCTCCATCTATCCATGAGTAGTTCTTCTAATGTTTCGTGTAAGGGACCTGGATCAGAATGTTGATTTCTGTATTTCGTGAGGAGATGCTGAATCATGTATACACCTGCTAATTTCTGCTCGTCTGGGGAAAGGTTCAGGAATGTCTGTGCTACGGTGTCATCATTGTATATATCCGGATTGTCAGTCCATAATATGGCTGACCGGGCTAGTTCTTGTTCATCCATAGAATTGAGTACATGGTACCCTACTCGATCTCGAAGCCTTTTATCAGTCTCCTGGAACTGATGTTCAGCAGAATTTGGGTTTGTTAAGGCAGAGAAAAGAACTCTCTTGCTTTCTGGACGGATGCCTTTCCTAAGGTAAGTTCCCTTACCTACATACGCTATAGTGTCTGTAGTCTTTTCTGGTTCTTCAGATTCTTCTTCCCCCTCGGAGGAAGCCTTCTCTTTCTCTTCTTTGTGTACATCTATCACTGCTTTTCTTATTTTCTTGTACATACTGGCTATACAAGTCCCCTTGTCGTGTTTTCCTTCGGATATATTTTGACCCCACCTGTTGAGTGCATCTAATTCACCCTGATCTGTCTCAGGCCTGTCTCGTTCTCTTATTAGGCAATTTATGAAAAAACGTAGTATCTGTCCTTGAGCGTCAACTTTCTGATGCTCCATGGCATCCTTAATACTGTCGGGGTCTTTCCCAGTCTGAATAAACTGATATATTCTATCTAGGTGCTCTTTCATTCCAGGAAACATCAGCAGGAAATCAGTAGCAGATCGTAACCGTAGTGATGCCATTATCATTCTATCGTCCTTGCCGGGTACTGGATCATATCTGCAAACTGTAAGTTGTCCTTTGAATATATCGAGACGGGGTGATTTGAACGTGTAGGGACTCTGCAAGTCCCCGAGCTGTAACCTGCGTGTTAATGGCGGGGTCTGAAGACCCCCCATCGCACCTCCTGAGGCGGAAGCTTGGACATTATCTCTCTGTGGAGTCTGTATCTGTACTTGAATTTGTCCTTTAGTAGGGTCAGGTAAACGTGGCTTCGGTACATTAACTTTAGGTATGGGAAACGGTGGAGGGGGTGGAACAGGGGGGATCTGTTGTGGTACTGGCGGAATATGATCTTGGGGCGGGTTACCACCCCCGTCCCTGTCGTTAGGCAGGGCGCGGACAGGCAGATTGGTGTAAGCGGGTGCTACATCCTCTAGGTAGGAATTCAGGAATATGTCTTTAGTAGTCTTGTGAGTTACTTTAGTTGGAACCAATGGTGACGGTAGATTTTTCGGTATTTCTGAAATGGCCTCAGGCGAACCCTCGGCCGCGAGATACATACCGTTTACGAGGTTATTTCGTGCACGGTCTATCTGTTCTGACTTTACTCGGATCCCCTCAGTAATTAATTCGTTTTCTTGGGCTTTCTCTGATTCTTTAAGTCTGTCCTCTCTACGTAGTTCTTTTTCAGCACGCTTACGTGATTCCTTATGCCAAAACTCTATGGCGTCTTTCTGAGATTGTCTGGCTTTCTTTTTCCATAATGCTTCTTCTACCTTCATGATGCACTCGGCATCCCATGTTCCAGTAACTGGCCATCTGTGTTTCTCGTCTAGATGCTTAGTATAATCGGCCCATAAATCTAGATACACTATGGCATCTATGCCATGCTTGTGGTATATAAAGTTTCCAGGAGTGTCCCTAGGGGGGATAGGAATTTCTTCCTCTAGTATCCCTTTCCTAGTTCCTATCTGCTTTAACTTGTTGAAAAACGGCATCTTGTTTACTCAGTACTGAAAGCTCAATCCTTGCTACTTAATGCTAGATACAGCTAGTTATACAAGAACACAATAATGCACATAAAAACAGTCACACTCATACCACGACATTAATCACATAAAAAGACATTTGTGACATATACGACTACCCCCTATATCAGATGTACTGCTAAACAGCACAGATACACTGCTGAAAACAGTGCAAGAACTTGAATCATCGGATGTACTGCTAAACAGTACAGATACACTGCCTAAAACAGTGCAGACCGGACTTGTGTACCCAAACCCGTCTAGATACGTCCCAGCAATGGTACTCACCGGAAAGCACGGAAAACAGAAGGCCTCGGAAAACTCGACTGGACTGGACTGGACCGGACTCGACTCGACTCGACACGTGGATACTTCGGAAATCTGGTGGGCCTCTTGACACCTCGGACCTTGCTTCTTTCGGCTAGGCTCTGGTCGGGATCCTCCGCACTCCTCACCGCCTCGTCTGGGTACTGATCGCAATCTTCGTCACCTCCGTGGGCCAGAGGGAGATACAGGAAATCCTGCCGGTACGCGTAGTTTCCTTCTAACTGATGGCAGGGGACAGAGCTTGCAACGCACCAACCGGCGCGTGAGGTGGGGGAGGGGTCCCTATTCGGGCGCCAAAATGTTGTAAATATTTAATTTACCATCTTAATTTCTATGCAGGTAAGTACTTAATCAATAATAACTCAATCGGAAAGAAAGAAAACAGAGTCCGTGGTGTTAGAGTTCTTAGGGGTTTTATTCCTTAAAAAGGAATCATTCCGGAATTGGATATCATGTTCCTGCAACCACACGGGGTTCAGGAAGGGATAGAGCAATGTTTTATTGACAATACATAGCTTATATACTTAATTTACATCATAGAAAGCAATGTAGTAGGCGTAACAGCTGAGAGTAGACAAGATAACAGCATCCACGTGTTACTAGTACGTAATCAGAAGGCGTGGACTAGGCGTAACTGGAGGTGTGCTCTAGAAACGTCATAGGTAGGTGTCACATGTGGGTGGCACTAAAACAGAAATGTTGCAATGTCAGCAGAAATCAGAAGCTTGGATGCGCGCGCAGCTGCATGTCGTGTGATTTGGCGTGAAACTGAAGGGTGCAGGGGGCTTGACATTTACACTGACGGAAAGAGACAGAAGTCTGGCATGTCAGATCAACTTGTGCTTCTATCATATCTGATATCTGATGTTTAGGAACGGAGCTATCTGGGCGGAAAGGTCTCTGGGGCAGAAGCTATTCTATACTGACTGTGAGTGCGTGTATAAGCGCCTGAGTGTCTGCATGAGAAGCGTGGGGGCATGGGCCTTCCATGGGAGCATGGTAACAGAGGCTATGAATTACTTGCACGGAGACAGGCCGGCCCTTTGGCTCTGCAGCTGGGGAATGTTTACTGAAACTAGTAGGCAGGAATGTATCTTCGAGGAGCGGAACAGATAACTCGAAGGTTGTAGTCAGTCTTGGCAGGCAGCAGGCTGAGCTGAGCGTGGTGGGCCGCGCTGGAAGTAAGGCAGAGTTCACGGGTACGGGGGCAGCCTGGGCAGCCTGGGCAGCCTGGGCTGAGGCTTTCAGAGTCAGAAGGAAGCAAAAGCTCGATGGCAGAAATTCAGGGCCTACTTTGCCAGAGCTGAAAAACATGTAGAGTACACTACAAAAAGACGTTGGCATAGCCTACTTAGGAACGGACTATCCAACCCATTCAGGGTGGGTCTGAAAGAGGACATGTTAACGTTGGACGCAAATGTATTTGCGTCTTCATAGCTGGCACAGGAGGGAAGTTACATGCACTTTAACTCGTACATGGAGACGGTGGGGTACACGATAGGGAACATAACTTGACCAAAAATTTATATTTCCTCACTGTGCATCACTTCCCGTACCATCTTGTGAATCAGATAAGACGTGCTAGAGGTATGGTCAACAAAAGTCTCGTTGGTAGAGATAGCAAAGGCCCACCACTTAAAAATGAGGACGGATAGTATGAGTTACAGAGGATATGGTTACACTCATGGGACTTGGTTTTCGCAGAAAAGACAGGGAACAGAGTAGTCAAATCTACTGTAAGTGAATATATAATAGCTATCAAATATAGAAAGCAGCAGTCAAGCCAATGGGGCTGATCCTTTTCAACATTCAATGATTTCACCCACATGCCTACAGCAGACTTTTTTTATACACACAAACACGCTCCACTGTCAAGCAAATAATGTTCAGACACACATACAAACACTTGAGAACCAGATGGCGGTGGTGGTAGTAGTGATATTGGTGGTGATAGTGCTGGTAGTTGTTGTGATAATGGTAATTGTGGAACTAATGGCAGATGTGGGTGTGGTGATGGTAGTGGTGGTGATGATGGTAGTGGTATCAATGGTGGAATGATGATGGTGCTGATGAAAATGTTTCTATAAGGGTGGTGCCATAATAGTTTTGATGATGGTAATGGTGGTGGTGGTAGAGGTAATGATTTAGTGGTTGTGCTGGTAATGGTACTAATGGTACTGGTGGTTGTGGTAATGGTGTGGTGCAAATAGTGGTGATGTGGCAGTAAAGGTGGTGACAGTGGCGGTAATAGTGATGGTGGTAATGTTATGTTATGTTATGTTATGTTATGTTATGGTATGTTATGTTATGTTATGTTATGATAACTTATATAGCGCATGATTACCCGGAGGTGTTCTGGCACTAGTTACCTTTCCAATGCCCAGATCCCACCAAAAGGCGTAGGGCAAAAAAGAGTGTGTGATAATTCAAACCGAGCTATTTGTCAAACAGCCATGTTCTCAGGCTTTTCCTGAAAGATGTTAAATCAGTAGATTGTCTGAGATAAAAGGGAAGGTCGTTCCAAGCCTCCGCTGCCCCAAGTACAAAGCTTTTGCCTCCCCAAGTGGCCTTTTTGATGGCTGGCACGGTAGACAACTTGGCCCCCGAAGAGCGAAGATTCCTTGTTGGTGCATACCATGTGAATTGTCGTCTTAAATATTCCGGTCCAGTACCATGTAGAGCCTTATGGACCATACATAATGCCTTGAAACAAACTCTATTTCTCACGGTAAGCCAATGAAATTTTTTTATACCTCCAGAAATTGAGGCAAACCGTGGCGTACCAGTGAGGAGCCTAGCTGCAGTATTCTGCAGCATCTGGAGCTTGTTCATAAAGCGTTCCTGAATGTTTAAATACAGGCCATTACAATAGTCAAGCTTTGATAAGACCAAAGCAGTAACCACGGTCTGTTGACTACCTAACGGTAAAAAAGGCAGATTTTTTTTTAGTGTTTTGATAGCAAATGCGGTTTTAAATGAAACTGCGTTTATTTGGTCTCCAAAATTGAGTTTGTCGTCCACAATAACACCTACGTTTTTAGCCTTCTTCGTAGGTCTAGGAAGAGAACCCATTGATTAGGAGTCCAGAAATTATGGTCATTACCAAATAAAATCACCTCAGTCTTATCAGAGTTCAATTTTAGACAGTTGTCCCCCATCCATTTGCCTACTGCTTCCATGCAATCCTGCATTAATCATTAATAGTAATGATGGTGGTAATGGTGGGCTAGGTATGGTGGTGATGGTAATAATGGAAGAGTTATTGGCAATTGCTGTGATGTTAACAGCAATAGTAACAGTGGTTGTGATAATTGTGTTGGTGGTGCTGGTAGAGATAGTGGTAGTAATGAAGGTAATGGTTATGGGTGATGTGGTGATAATGGATGCAGCATTAATGGAGAAGGTCCCACTTATTTTTATGTGCTAAACGGTATACTATTTATTCTGACAGTGGTAGTAATAGTTGTGGTAGTAAAGTTGGTGTTGGTAATGGTAGTGGTGGTGAGGTAATAGGGTGATAATGAAAATCGTGGTTGTGGCAATAAAAGTGGTGATAAATGCCAGTCAGTCAGAAATCTTTATTCAATCATTACGACCATAAAAGTGCAATGCATACAGTACAGAGATACATATTACGTACATGGCAGTAATTAATTGTAAACATAGCAGCAGTTGACATATTAAAAATGTGCCCACTAGATGTTGAAATTAAAACTAGAGTTAAAAATACAAAGATAAAAGACATAGTGCAAATGGCTTATGACCCCAGTCATATAACATGAAACTGCAAGTGCATACAGTGCAAAAATGGTATGTTGCGTCAAGACGATGCTTCTTTGTGTGCACAGCAGCCATTTCCAAATCAAATAATGCCACCGAATATAGAAATGTATAACTGCAGTTTCAGAAGTAGGAGAAAAAGATAAAAAAGAAAAGAAAAACGTAGTGCCATTATGATGAAACGCCACTTTGGTTGCACAGAGGACCCACTGTATAATCACAAAGATGTAGAAACACATCAACAAAATCCTTAAATAATAAGCATAAAATATAGCTAAAAACAAGCAAAAAAAGGGAATAAAAGTTTTGAGGGTACGCCTTATCTGTTCTTTGTTGCATATCTTCTGATGATTCACATTTCCCCCAGAAATGTGGCCATTGCACAAACTAGTGGCCTGGAATCGGATTTTAAAATGCGTATTTATTTATTTATTTATATTATTTTTGTGTTGGTGGCATTGAGTTCCCTACAGCCTACAGACAGGGGCTAACCAGTTTGTTTTCGGGGATTTGTACATTGGACAGACAAAACAAATGTGTTTGATTGTCTCATCCTTACCGGGGCAACCTGGGCAATGTGGAGTTGTGGTGGAAGGCCGCTGCCATGCCACTTTGAAAGAATTCACAGGGAGGGAGCCAAATCTGAATTGGATGTAAAGTTTTCTCTCATGAAGAATCTTGACAACCTCCATATATATGGCTCATATGCACATGACAACTTGAATTCCAAGAATTCTAGTGTGAGACGGCCTCCAGACGAATGGAGGGTTGTCTGCGCCACCCAATTCCAATATTGAGTCTTGACCAATTCTGTGCTAGGCAATGGGTTGGAGTCAGGGGCTTCCCAGGCCTACAGCTGAGAGCAGTGTCTAGACTTTCGTGAACCAACCAATTTTTTGAAGCATTTTGTTTTAGGCACAACCAGAAAAGAAAGGGGCGAAGCCTTGCTTTGTACACTATAGTTGTTCTGCCCATATCTAGCCTTAGTGGAAGGAGTGGAGCACTGTGGGGGGAGAGAACAGAGAGATCTTAAAAACTTGTTCTCAGTTAATAGAAGGCCCTTTAGGTTGTCAAACCCCCAGAGTTCAGCCCCATTCAAGGCAGAGCCTACCACCTTATGGTAATATATCTGAAGAGGAGCTGCAATCGGTCTAGTTTGGGAGGACCTATGCTCCTTTAACAGAGTATAGTTAAGTGTACATTACCTCTGACACCATGGATCTCACAAATTATTTTTTGTCAAAGTCCTATTTATTGACAATGAACGCTATAAATACTTTTAGCACATTATTTTGTGAAGAGTTCAAAGAGGTACACTTGGGTGTAAACAATTCATTTGTGATTATCTCCTTATATCATGAAGCACATTCGACATATATTTACAACAAACAACTTGCTGACTTCAAAATAAATCAACGTGAGACAAATAAACAGTACACAGTGATGAAATTAATAAGTTCATATATCAACAATACACAGTGATGAAATTAATAAGTTCATATATCAACATTATCTTTTTGAAATTGATATATCAGGGTCCTACTAGGAATCTAGGAAAGATTTTATGGATATCCTAGGGGTATGATATCAGTTTATCCCTCAAAGGGGTAATTAATTGTCCTGTATCTAGCCAAGGAAAGTCACTTGTTTCACGAAGGATGTTATGCCTTACTGTGAGATACGTCTCTCACTGTATGTCCTAGTTATTTAACTGGATCATAGGGCATGCATTTCTCCTGGCTCTGGAGTTGAGCCTACGCGTTTCGACCTTTTTTAATCTTGACAGGAGGAGTTGTTTAAACAGGTCTTCATCAGGGCCCGCTGTAGGTGCTGTGGGACATCATATTACACCCAATTACAGTAGAGGCGATTCTGCATGTCGTGTTTACATGTTAGTCACAGGACGCGGAGTGGTAATGGGTCCCACGGTGGCGTGGTGAAGCTGTGGGGCCGCAGTCTGAATATACTGGGGGTGATCTGTGTGATCGATGGTCGCTTATCCTTTTTCTTTAGATTCGGCACGGCGTCCTCATCGCGGAGCAGTCTGTCCGCGGGGTAGAAGAACGAGGGTGCATATCTTTCTTCGATTTCAGCGTTTCCTTGCAAAGTGTGTCGCTTCTCTACCGGCTCTCGCTGTTTTGGGTTTGAACAGCGCGCGTCCGGCATGAAATCTTTCACCAAATCTTTCCTTTAACAGAGTACCCGTGGTTTTCCTCTGCTGTAGGATTCGCTTTGTAATATGTTGTTTCCAGGCCATTTTCTCCCAGAGGTTCAAGCAGAGATAGCCAAATGTGGCCACTCTCTCCAGTGGTGTCCCCCCAACCCCAACAACAATTTTCCTCTAAATGATTTGTGTAGGTTCATCAACAGGAGCTTGGTTTTTGAGGTATTAACCTTCATGCGTCATATTTTGCAGAAGGTCGTGAAGCGATCAAGAAGCAGTAGGAGACCACTGGGGGTCTTAGAGACTAATAGCGTATTGTCTGTGAACAAAAATGTTGTTACTTTGGCACTACCCAATTTGGGGGCGTCCGCGTAGACTTCGGCTAGATGTTTGAGCACCCCATTAATAAAGAGCGAGAACAAGGTGGGAGCCAAAACACAGCCCTGTCAGACCTTCATATCAATTCTGATCGAGTCTGTCAATTGCTCTTGGTCCCCCCCAGCGAACCCTTGCATAATTGTCCTCGTGGGAATGGATGATCAACGAGAGGATCTCTGGTGGGAGCCCCAATTCCTGTAAGACGTGCCATGATTTCGGGCTGGGAATGAGGTCGAAAGCCGACTTTAGGTCACTGAATGCAATATACAGACGGTCACTGTTTTTCAGGCCGGGATCAAAAGACCTGGTCGATGGTACTGACTTTCCATCTGAATCAGGCTTGGAAGGGGGATAGAATGTTGTTCTCCTCCATCCATGCTGTGATCTTAGCAAGAAGGGCACGTGAAAATGCTTTCTGGGCCCCTTGGATCAGGTGGACCGGCCTGTAATTAGATGGCAGTGAACGGTTTCCCTTTTTGAAGACAGGAATTACCTCAGCTCCCTTCCACTACAGTGGTATTGGGGCCCCTGTAGCGATTCCATTTGCTAGTGCCCAGATGTAATAGGACCAGTTATCAATAACGCTGAGAAAGACATCACCGGGTGGACCTTCGGGTTCAAGGTTTTATTCATGACTATAGAATTTATACTTCATTTGATATCAGTTAAGGAAAACAGATCCTTAGACTGGGCACTGATGTAGTCAACTGTGAAACCTTCTGTGGCCATCTCTCCTGGTCCAATACTGGACCAGTGTTCGAACCAAGCATCTATGCAATGTTGTTGGTGGGTGGCCACCAGAACTGTTGTGAGTCTTTTCTTTGACAGTCATCACTAATCGAGAGCCAGTGGTTCTCGACCCATTCCCTTTTTGCTTTAGTCTGAGCTATTTTGTGAGATCTCCTTGCCACTCTTAAGTTCGCTACATTGTTTGTTCTAATCGCAGTAGCCAATTCTGACCATAGTTTCTTGCATTCATGGTTAAACCAGGAGGATTGGGGGTTGGCAGAAGACGAGTTTCGCTGGGACAGATTTGTCATTCTAAAGAAGGTTGCTAACTGTTCAAAAAGAAGTGCATGGGTATCCGTGATGTTTGCGGACTCCTCCCACTGCTCAAGTAAGCTGTGTAGTTGGCCAGTGCTCTCTCTGAGAATACGCTTTATATGTAGAGCTGGGCGGTGAGTTCGCTCCGGTCGCGGAGTTTGCAGAGTTTTCTGTACTCAGCACTCCGCGGAGCTTGCGGAGTGCAAAAAACTCCAGTTCGCAATGTGCGGAGCACGAAACCGGGTGAAAGAACACCTGGAAGGGAAAAAAAAGGAGGCTTCCCCGGGGAGGGAAACCGAAAGGAAATCACAAAATGCAGAACTGTAAATACACATGGGTGGGGAGCAAAGTAGGGAAAAAAAACAAAAAAAAATCCTCAAAATTGGAATATGAAAAGATTGGCAAGGGAGAAAAAAGCTGCCTCAAATGCAAAATCAATTTAAAATGGCAAAAGAGAAATCTATAAAAATCTTAACATGGAACGTTAACGGGCTCAGAACACCATCACGAAGAAGAAGAATTATGGAATATCTCAAAGAAACAGAGAGTGAAGTTATTATCTTACAAGAAACCCACTTAACAAATGAGGAATGGTCTCAGTTAGCAAAAAACTTAAACTGGATTGGAGCAAGTATACATACCACGCAAGAGTGTAATATAAAAGGGGTAGTAATTATTATAAAGAAATCTCTCAAAGCCAAAGTAGAAGAGGACAAGGTGGACAGCAAAGGTAGATGGGCAATCGCCAAAGTCAGAATTGAAGATCACACTTTGACTATTGTGGGTTACTATGGACCTAACAGGGACGACGCGGAGCCACTCCAAAAACTTTATTCCGAGCTTTTAACATACCCAGCTCCAATTATAATGGGAGGGGACTTTAATCTGATAGGAGATCCTAAGATTGATAGATCCCCACTAACAAAGCAATGGAACTTACCGAAGATGAGGGAGTGGTTAGGTTTCTATAAAAAAGACTTATTGCTTGAAGACTTGTGGAAATTAAAAGGAATAAAGAATTACCCATACACTTTCCATAATAAAAAATTAGGGCACAAATCAAGAATAGATTTCTTTCTATTAAACAAAAATTTGAGAGATAAAGTTAAAAGTATCGAACATTTACCCGCTCACTTATCGGACCATTCTGCCGTTCAATTAAACATAACACTACCGCAACTACAAATGCCTAGCAGGTGGACAGTTGACCGTACAATTTTAAGAGAAGACCGATGCGTGGAGGAACTTATATTAACTACCCAACAATACTTTCAAGATAACGTAAACAGCACAGCAAAAAGCATGATATGGGACGCTTATAAAGCAGTTATCAGAGGAAAATTGCTTAGTCTAGGCGCTCACAAACACAAACAAAAAAACAGGAAATCAAAAAATTGGAAACAGAAATCAAAGAAGATGAATTACACTTGGAGTGTGATGTTCCACTAATACAAAAGGAAAATCTGGGAGAAAAACTTCGTAACTCAAAAGAAAATCTGACAGTTTATTTAGAGAATATAATCAAAGAGAAATGGGAGAGCAGTAAATTAGCAAACCATGAGTATGGTGAAGGATGCGGAAAACTCCTAGCTTGGAAAATGAAAACAGATCAATCCAGAAATAATATATTAAATATATATAACCAAGATCAATCAGTCACTCTCTCAGATGATAGTGCAATTAGAACGGAATTCTTTAATTTCTTCACCTCAATATACAAGGAAGACACAAATCCTACGGAGGAAGAAATCAAAAATTATCTTGAGAAGATTGAACTCCCGTGTCTGACAGAGGAAGAAGCGGAATCGGTGAATTCCGTAATTACAGTAGAAGAAGTAAGGAGCACCATAAGTCATCTAAAGAAGGGAAAAGCTGCAGGTCCAGATGCTCTGCCCAATGAATTTTATATCGCATTGGAAGAAACATTAATCGAACCTTTAACTGAAACAATTAATAAAACATATATAGAACATGAAAGGCTCCCAGACTCATGGCACGACGCTACGATAAGCATATTATTAAAACCAGGAAAACACCCGAAGAACTGCGCTTCTTATAGACCAATATCGCTACTAAATTGTGATTACAAGATCTTCATGAATATAATAGCGAAAAGAGTATCTAAGGTTATGGCTAAATTAATTGATACGGACCAAAAAGGTTTTATTAAGGGAAGACAGATACAAGAAATTACACATGAGCTTATAGCAACAATCGATATAGCTATACAGGAAAATCTGCCCCTTACACTCCTTACTTATGATGCTGCTAAAGCTTTCGACCGGGTTAACTGGGCTTTTCTAACTAAAAGCAGAGAGAAATAGGAAATAGCCTTCCTCATTGAGTCTGAACAGCTCGATGTCCTCTTTCTTACAGAAACGTGGACTCGGGAGGACTGTGAGGTTGAGCTGGGCTTAGCCTGCCCATCAGGCTATAAAATCAGCCATTCACTGCGCCCACTCAATCGAGGAGGGGGTATCGGATACATTCATAGAGACTCGCTTTCCCTCTCCCAGTTAAAGATTCGAGAGGTACCGGGATTTGAACTGATGGGTTTCTCAGTCAAACAGCAAGAGTCGATCTGCTGCTCAGGTGTCCTCTGTTACCGTCCCCCGGGACCAGCACCATCCATTGCTCTTCTCATTGACCTGATTTATGAACTTGCCAGCTCCCACTCCAGGTTATTAGTTCTTGGAGATTTCAATCTGTGGGCAGGCAGCTCGCTGGACAATGCATTTTTCTCTCTTAGCCAAGCTTGTACAGATCTCAATCTAGTACAGCTGGTGAACGCCTCCACGCATCAGAAAGGCCACATTTTGGACCTGGTGTTTGCGGATCCTCAATGGGCATCACTCGTGGATATCAAGTGCCAATATTGGACGGATCATTTTTTGATTAGGTTTTCCCTCTGGCCGGAGGATCCTACTTCACGTAAGGCTGGACTACCTCTAGCTAAGCTAGAGAGACCTTGGTCCCGCATCCTAAACACGGCTCCATTGCCGAACATCTTAGACGAGGACTTCGAATTGGGCAATACAGTCGAAGAAAGTTATACCCTATTCTGTCAATCTATAGCTAGCTCGCTGGATAAGTTAGCGCCCCTTCGGAAGTCGCGAGGGAGGGTGAACCGAGCTAGTCCTTGGTACACGAGCGAACTTCGCCAGCTCAAACTTGATTGCAAACGCGCGGAAAGGGTCTGGAGGAAACAGTACCTAGACTCTGAGAAAACCGCATTTAGGTCTGCGATGCACAAATATAAAGCTCAAATTAAGATAGCGAAAGCGACCTTTCTTGAACTCACTCTGAATCAGGCCCCAAACAAGGCTCAGGCCCTTTTTAAAATCGTTAAGGACCTGGCTCACCCTACGTGCGTGGCCAGTGCTGTCCCCTCGTCGCAGGCTCTTTGTGACTCTCTGGCGGATGCCTTTGAGGAAAAAATCCGTAAAATCCTAGCTGGTCTGCAAGACCCACGGAACTCCACCACTGAGGCGGGAGCTCCGGAGGAGTTGGCCAGTCGACCCCTGCAGAGGGTTATTAATCTCTGTCAGGAAGCTCCGGTCATGCCCTCCAGTCGACCCCGACCTGATGAGCAGCCCCCCAGCTTGGGAGCTCCGGCGGCGGAAGCCAGTCGACCCCTGCTGAGTAGCCCTCCTCTCTTTCTTTTGGATCAGGCCCTCAGCTTGGGAGCTCCGGCGACTGCGGCCAGTCGACCCCAGCTGAACTGTTCTCCCCTTGCTGCCCCCGATCCGGCTCCCTGCTTGGGAGCTCCGGCAATTGTAGCCAGTCGACCTCAGCAGGGTAGCCTTCTTCTTTCTCCTGTGGAGCCGATTCTTAGTCTGGGAGCTCCGGCGAGTGAGGCCAGTCGACCCCAGCTGAGTGGCCCCTCTGTTTCCACTCTGGATCAGGCCCTCTGCTTGGGAGCTCCGGAGATCGTAGCCAGTCGACCCCAGCAGAGGAGTCCTTTTTCTTCTTTCTTGGAGCCGACTCTCAGTTTGGGAGCTCCGGCGAGCGAGGCCAGTCGACCCCTGCTGAGTGGTCCCTCTGTCTCCACTTTGGATCAGGCCCTCTGCTTGGGAGCTCCGGAGATCGTAGCCAGTCGACCCCAGCAGAGGAGTCCCTTTTCCTCTTCCTTGGAGCCGACTCTCAGTTTGGGAGCTCCGGCGAGCGAGGCCAGTCGACCCCTGCTGAGTAGCTTCCCCCTTCCATCCCTGAAGGAGTTTGGCGACTTAGCCTTGACGATTTCTTCCGGTTCGCCTTTGGATCCTCTCCCTCCAAGACTATGGAAGGTGTTTCAAGAGGACCTCTTCCAACCTTTGCACGCTATCTGCTGTCAGTCATTTGAGACAGCTACTGTCCCAAGCTGCTGGAAGAAGGCAGTGGTATCCCCGCTGTTAAAAAAACCTACGCTCGACCCCGCCTGCCTTTCTAACTACCGGCCAATTTCCCTGCTTCCTTTTCCGGTTAAAATTATGGAAAAGTTGGTCACCCGCGCTCTGTCCAGTTTTCTAGAAGGGAACAGCTGGTTGGATGAGACGCAATTCGGCTTTCGCCCAGCGCATGGGACGGAATCCGCGTTGGTGACCGTGCTAGACAATCTGCGGGCGCGAGTCGAAAGTGGTCGGGTAGCATTTTTGGTGCTGCTCGACATGTCGGCCGCGTTCGACACGGTCAGCCATCCCACCCTGATTTCTAGGCTGGAGGAGTGCGGGGTCAGTGACAAAGCCAGGGATTGGTTAATCTCCTATTTGGACTGCCGTCAGCAACGGGTTTCGTTACCCCCCTTCAGTTCAGAGGAGCGGAGAGTGGGACAAGGAGTACCTCAGGGCTCGGCCATCAGCCCTATACTCTTTAATGTCTACCTCCGCCCCCTAGTCCAGCTCATCAAAACCTTCGGTATCTCCGCATTTAATTATGCGGATGATACCCAGCTGATCTTTTCTCTGGAGGGACAGGATGCAGTCTCATTGGAGACCTTTCACCGGTGCATGCAGGCGACAGCGGATTGGCTCCGGTTGAACTCGCTACAGTTCAACGGAACAAAGACGGAGGTCTTACACTGTTCCGCGGATCGGGTTCCTCGCGATCTTCCAGTGGACTTTTGGCCTCCGTCCTTCTCAGAGACAGTGTCTGCGGCACAATCAGCGCGCAATTTGGGCGTCACTTTTGGGCCCAACCTGCAGCTGGATCTACATGTGAATAAGATCTCCTCAACATGTATGATGTTGATCCGCATGTTGCGTAAGGTCCTTCCTCTCCTCCCTGTGCAAGCCAGACCAGAAGTAGTGCGTTGTACCATCCTAAGTCGACTTGACTATTGTAACGCACTACTTCTGGAGGCCCCGGTAACACTTCTGGGCAAGTTGCAAAGGGTGCAAAATATTGCTGCTAAACTCGCCCTTTCTCGCCCCTACCACAGCTCTTCGACGGCAGCATTGCAAGAACTCCACTGGCTGCCAGTTCACCTACGAGTGCGCTACAAAGCAGCGTGTATTGTGTTTAGGGCTGTTCATGATTTGGGCCCCATTCCTTTGCGGCGAATGTTTGCCTGGTATTGTCCAGCTAGAGCTTTACGCTCCTCGTCAGCCAGACTACTAGTAGTTCCCCGATTTCAGAGAGCGAGGATGGGGGGCCGCTCCTTTAGAGTAGCGGCATCCAAACTCTGGAACTCTCTGCCTATATCCTTGAGAAGCCTTGGAGATCTCTTATCCTTCAGAAAGGCTCTAAAAACTTATCTTTTTCCTAGGATAGGCTGAGCTATTGCTTTCTCTCTGAGTACGGGTCAAAGCGCCAGGATGCCCTTTGTGGTGACAGGTTGCGCTATACAAGTATGCCACAATACAATACAATACAAGAAAAGTAAATTCGGGATTAATTTTAATCACATGGTAAGGGAAATATACTCAAGCCCAAGAGCAAAGGTAGCTGTTAATGGCAATCTCACGGAAAATATTGAGATCCAAAGAGGTACACGTCAGGGTTGTCCCCTATCTCCATTACTTTTTAATCTATATATTGAACCGTTGGCATGTTCTATCAGAAATAATACTAACATCACACCGTTTAGATACTCACAATGGACAAGAAAAGTAGCGCTCTATGCAGACGATTTAATGGTGCTCACAGATGACTATAATAACTCTAATCTGGCAATCGAGGAAGAGATGAATAAATTTGGTAAAGTATCTGGATATCTGGTTAATATCGATAAAACGGAAATAATGAGCTGGAACTCACAAATAACTTCACCACTTTTGAAGGATAAAATAAAATATTTAGGAATCATCATAACACAAGATCTTGGAAAACTAGTAGAAACAAACCTCACACGTGTTATGAATGAAACGAGAAAACTTTTGAAAACCTGGTCAGGTCTACCACTAAGCTTCTTAGGTAAATCCAATATAATCAAAATGTCAATCATTCCAAAATTCACATATCTTTTTAACAATATTCCATTGGAATTTAAAAAGGAAGCCCTAAAAAAGATACAAGGAGAAATAGCTAGCTTTATTTGGGCATCCAAGAGCACAAGAATCTCATGGAATAAACTTAGGAGAAAGAAGGAACAAGGGGGCATTGCAAGTCCGGATATATATGAATATTACAGATCCTTTCAATTCAAAAACATTAGGGTCTTATTAAAAGCACATCAAGCATATCCAACACATTTGTTTCATTTGACAAAGGGGGAGGATCATTTCCTCTTCAAATTCGGCCATCCGAAATTTTTCAAAAAAGTCAAACTAAAAGTTCTGAACAATGCAGTTAAGATCTGGAATCAAATAAGATCAATCACACAGATTCCATACTATAGTAACTTGGCTCCAATATGGGACTCCCCAGGCACCCCTGATTGTTTAAAAGATTCTTTAGCAAAACCAATTAGACAAGCTGGAATTGAAAAATGGGGACAACTTCTATCTGGGAATTCCTTGCTATCATGGGACCACTTGCAAAGAATTGCAGATCATAAAATTTCGAGGTTTAAATATTACCAAATGAGCAGCTGGGCAAGCACCATTCCAAAAGGAGATTTAGACCCGGAGAATTTAGAACCAGAAATGATCAGCGAAACGGCAATAAAGAAAGAAGTATCAAAATGGTATTGGGCATTAATTGAGACAGGAAAAGAAGATCAAACAACTGTTGAAAAGACTTGGAAGAAAGACTTACAAAACGAAGTTTCAGATCTCTGCCAACTGTGGAACAAATCAGTAGAAAAATGTTGGACATGTGTAAAGGCCGCACCATTAAAAAGAAACCACCTTTTCTCCATACATAGAGCGTACTGGACTCCTAAAAAACTGTCAAAATTCAGAGGAGCAGCAGTAAAATCATGCAGTAAATGTGGAGAGGAAAAAGCAGATGATATACATATGTTTGGTGGGTGCCCTTCGCTTATACCGTATTGGCAAGAAATTGGTAAGACTCTGACTGCAATGCTGGCAACTCCAATAACTGTGAGTATTACTTTAATTATTTTTGGGATACACTTCAATACTCAATCCAACCAGACAAAGCTAGATAAACATCAAGAAAGTTTATTATTTGTTATGATTCTCTTAGCACGTAGAGAGATATGTATTAATTGGATAAAACCATCTCCCCCAACACATGAAAGCTGGTTAAACACTGCAATAAGAATTAGTAACCTAGATAGAAAAAGGAAACAAAACAAAAATATGAAATACTGGGAGATTTTGGAAAAGTATATCGAATCTAGACAATAACTTATCTCTCTGTACAAGAGGCCCCTATGCTGTGTTTTTTTCTTTCTTTTTCTTTTTCTTTTTCTTTTTCTTTTTGATTCCAATGATTAAGCGGACAATAATTCCTGGCATGACTTGAAGTCTGCCAATTACCTAATGGGTCAAAGATCTACCGAAACGATGGAATCATTGAATAAGATGGAGGTATGCAGTGGAGAATGGATCAAACCAAGAGCAAGGCTTGCCCCTTGTACCTTCCGTTAGACGATCAGGGGCAGCCCAAGTTAAACACTTGGCTCGTTGGATGCTGGTCTCCCAAATGCCTGTCATTCTTTCCCCTAAACCGCAATATGAGGATAAAAAAAAAAAAAAAAAAATGTGCGGCAGAGTTTTTTCCCCCGCTCGGGAACGCAAATGGCAAGTTCGCGAGTGCAAGCTGCTACTCGGGTAGAGTTTCTACACGAGCAGCAGGAATAGCAGCACAAACTGCCGTTCACACTGCACTCCGCCACTCATGGAACTTCGCTGAGTTTTTTTGTAACTTCGCAAAGTCCTGCATAGCAAAACTCTGCGAACTACGCCCAGGCCTGTTTATATCTTCAAGCTTGGTGGTGTCAATTGCTGCTCATGCCCATTTAAGTCACCTGTTGTCATTTGTGGGGCATATCTCCTCAGTTACGAGTGGTGTATCGGAGATGCTACTTTTTTTGCTCAAGGTGATGCCATCACAAGCTCAAGAGAATTATGATCGCTGTCTGTGGTCATCCCGACTTCCATATCTGTCACTCCTGACCACAATCTGACATCTAGCAATATATAGTATTGTGGCTTGTATTTGTAGTTCTATTGAAGGTGTTAGCCCCCCTTATCGGACAGGAAGACTGTAGTCCAGGCCTTGATTGTATCAAGGCTGGACTACATCAACGTCCTGTACCTGGGCCTTCTGAATTATTTAATAAGCCACCTGCAGGTGGTTCAGAATGCGGAGGCCAGAGCTATTCTGATGGTGGGACCAAGAGCGCAAATGTGTCCCCATTTTAAGTCCCTGCACTGGCTGCCGGTCTGGAAGAAGATCCATTTTAAAGCTCTGGTCTTGGCTTTTAGGGCTCTCCATGACACAGGTGCCTTCTATATTAGGAAAAGGATTCAGCACTATGTACCGTGACGGGCCCTGAGGTCTTCAGTGCAGCTTCTGATGACCATCCCTAAGTTTTCCCGCTCCCGTCTAGGTGGTCGCTCCTTTCAAGGGATGGCCTCCCGCCTATGGAACTGTCTGCCATTGCCGTTCAGCCGGGTGCCGGATCTTCTTACCTTTAGGAAGCAGCTAGAAACCTGGCTATTCCAGCAATAGCTTTCTGCCCTTGCTCCATCCTGTTACAGTGCCAACTGGCTGTCTCTAAGGTCTTTCAGCGCTGGGATACTCTGAGGAGTAGCCGAGCATTTTATAAGTATCTATTTACATTACATTACATTATAGTGGTGCGTCCATTAGCAGCCCATACTCAAGGGTGATGGCATGGAGCTGCAAGGCTGCTCATGTACTTTTTTGATCGGTGGAAGATCAAGAGGGGGAACGAGCCACACCTCATCCACTTGGTCACTGCTATTGATACCTTCTGGATCTAAGGGTTCAAAGGTTACATTAAAGTCTCCTGCTATTATTAGTGGTGAGTGGGACACTCTCTTCTCAAAGCGATCTTCTAGCGCTTGGAGAGTTGGAGAGCTGCAGCCATCTTGGTGCCTCGAGCACAGACGTTGAAGAGGTCCAACACCATATCATTTCTACCCCTGAGGCTAATCGCTAGAATGTTGGGGCTTTTGGTCTTCAGCTCTCTGATGGTACATTGAAGGTCGATTTTAATGCGAATCATCAACCCCCCATCCAGACGTCATGGTCCACAAGTGACCGCTGGGCAGCAAAGCGTTACATATCCGGGGATGAAAACAGGAGCATTAGCCCAAGTTTCCTGCAGAACACCATATCATTTCTACCCCTGAGGCTAATCGCTAGAATGTTGGGGCTTTTGGTCTTCAGCTCTCTGATGGTACATTGAAGGTCGATTTTAATGCGAATCATCAACCCCCCATCCAGACGTCATGGTCCACAAGTGACCGCTGGGCAGCAAAGCGTTACATATCCGGGGATGAAAACAGGAGCATTAGCCCAAGTTTCCTGCAGAACACGTATGTCAAATTGCTGTATGTGTTGGACCCAGTGAGGGAGTGCTACCTTTGATCTCACCCCTGCCACGTTACATGACAATCTACGAAGATTAGAAGTCAATTCTCCTGGGCCAAGACGACAGATTGGTTTCTCTCCATTACACAGCCCATCTGTGGGCCTGCAGTAGTTGCTTGCAATCAGTGTGATAAATGCAACTGTGGTGGTGATAGTAATGGCAGTGTCAATGGAGGTGTAATGGCAATAGTTTGTATTAGGGTGCTGGAGGTAATGGTGTTGATAATGGTGGTGTTGGTAATGACGGTGGTAATGACAATGGTGGTGTGATGGTGGTGATAATGGTGTTTGTGGTAATGGTTGTTGTAATGGCGATGGCAATGGTGATTGCAAGTATTGTTGCAATGCCCTGGCAATTGTACAGTAGGAGCAATGCTGGTGGTAATGGTGGTAGTGGTACTAGTGGTAATAATCCTGGTGGTAGTAATGGTGATGTGGTAATGGTCGCAAATGTAATGATGGTGGCGGTAATGTGGTGTTGGTGGTGGTAGTGGTAATGTTTTTGAAATTGAAATGTTGATGGGGATGTTAGAAGCAGTGAAGGTGATGGTCACAGCAATGGTGGTATTCATCTATCTATCTATCTATCTATCTATCTATCTATCTATCTATCTATCTATCTATCTATCTATCTATCTATCTATCTATCTATCTATCTATCTATCTATCTATCTATCTATCTAACTATCTATCTATCTGTCTGTCTGTCTGTCTGTCTGTCTGTCTGTCTGTCTGTCTGTCTGTCTGTCTGTCTGTATGTCTGTCTGTATGTCTATCTATCTCTGGACATTCATGTCTTTGTTTGTCTGCTCATCCACCCAGCCCTGGATTAGACTACTGTTTAAAATTCATAAACATTATTTGATTTTTTAATTTTTATTCACAAAACATAAAGTCGATACTTATAACAATTAGCTGTCTTTGCTTGATACCATCAATTTTAAAGGCACAGTGAAAAAATACAAAATAAAACGGGTTGTTATGGTAACAGACTTCAATATCATGACCTGGCTCTGACCTGTACTATTGTGTCCCTGTGATTGATTTTATGTCCGATACTGCAGTTAGTTGCCTTTTGTTTGTGAGGATACATGAAGAGATTGAGAGCAGGGAAAGCAATAAGCCCTCTTTTGTGTGAGCCGAAGCTCAGCCTTTTCTGTTTCAGCAATAAACTCCAGCACTTGTATGTTATAAGAACCAAAAAGCTACTCCCTTCTGTGCCACAACTGGGATTTTGTTCATGTTGCAATGACAGGATTGTGTGTCTAACAGCAGTGGCTTCTCTTTCTGTGTAAGCTGTATAACGCTGCACCCATGCACTCTAGTAGTTTTCATCACACTGAGCATGAACATTTGATGCTTTCTTACTTACTAAAGTTTGATGTACCCATTTCACAGTGCTAATCTACGGGTGCAGGCCCCTCTGTACAGCCCACTATACAGGCCTCAGATTGAGACCACGAACTGGCTTTTCTGGATGCCACTGAAATTCTTCTTTGTTGATTTTTCAGATTCATTGGCCACTGAAGTTAGATTGGGCCCCGCTTTACATGGAAGGTGGGGGATAAGATTTATTTATTTATTTATTTTAATAAATTATATTGCGCAAACAAATCATCCCAGCAGGGATCTCTTGGCGCTTTTGGCAGCACAGTACGCACAGCTAGGACAGGGATTGCGACTTTAAAACAACTACGTTTTTAGTAGCTTCTTAAATTGTTCCAGGCTAGGGCAAACGCGCAACTCATCCGGCAACCGATTCCAATGGAGAGGGGCTAGATGGGAGAATGTGTATCCTACCATTTTAGTTTCTTAATTTTGCATGGACGAACCAGATTTCGGTTGCCGGATCTTAATACGCGTGCAGGGGTATAGGCTGTTATATTTCTCCCTAAATAGAGGGGGCCAATCCCCTGCCGTGCTCTAAACACGATTGCCAATAACTTGAACAAGGCTCTCTTCCTTACAGGTAGCCAATGCACATAGCTGTCAAGGTTTCAGATTGCTTATGTGTGACATTTTCTTTAAATCAGTGTAATTATGAGTGACATTTCAATGACTATGAGTGACACTTTATTACAAGCAAAATCAAGCAATGAAAATAAGGGAAACATATAAATATCAGAAATTACACCCATTTGAGCAACAAGAAACTCCAGGAAGATCTTAAAACTGCTGCATAGCACCTGAAATGGAAGAGCACTAACCGAAGACAGACTGTGTGACGGCAGTTCGCAGTAACAGAGGGCAGGAAAGCACTACAGTGCTCACCAGATGATCTTGTTGATCTGATCATTCATGACCACAATCTAGCCTCAAAAATTGATTTTATAGCAAAGCTGCCAAATTTTCATATTGCTTATGCGTGAGATTTCCATGGTTTTAGTGTACTTGTGAGTGACATTCTAGTGCCCAATGTGTGGCAAAATGAGTGGCACTTTCTCACCAGTAGCAAAAAAGCAATGAAGTCCATATTGAGAGTTAAATATCACAAAATACCACCTTTTGAGCAATGAGGCGCACTAACCAGACAATATTGTCCATTTTAACACCATTAACAGCCAATCAGAAGTAGCCTGACCCACTCCGTGCATCCCAACTCCATTGACCGGTTCAGACACAGCCAGGGCAAGCCCAGTGTGTTGGAACCCTGCACACTTCCAGCAAATCTACTCCTGCTCAATGCACTCTGTCCCCCACCCCCTTACCTCCATCAGTGCCATCTCAGTCAGCTGAATTTCATTCTAGCTCCATTCATATCTACCAGAACTAGTGTGACCCTGCCTAGTCCCTTCTAAACCGTTTAACCCATCCTGGCCCTGCCCAGTCCCATCTAGCAGCCTTTTCCCAGTATGATTCAGTCACCCCTGCCCAGTGCATGCAAACACCATACCTATGCAACGCAGTCAGTTTAAGCCAATCTGGCCCCAGATACAGCAACCAAAACCAGCCTATGGAGTTGTTATCAGCTGTTTTTTAATCTGGCTGATTACTATTTTAAAGTCTCAGCACAAAAATCACCGAAAGCTGGCATTTTTATCCTTATCAGTGCACATTTAAAACAGCAAACAAACGAGTAAAACCACTTTCAAATGCGTGGAGGAGCTGTTTTGATGGTCCATGACTGAAAAAGTAATAAAAGGCAGAACGTCAGTGTCAAAAAGGAATACAGACTATTTCTATAGAGTCCTGTTTATCATGTCTAGGCCTTTAGAGAATCTTCAACCATTAGAACCTGTTGGTATTTTTCCCAGGTAAAGGTGGCAGCCGTAGAGGTCTATCCCTCACCACCTTATCCCATTCACAGCACAACTCACCTGTGACAAGTGCCTCCGTGCCTAGCTGCCAGGATGAGCGCCAGCGTGTCTTCATTGGGCTAGGAGCGACCGGGTGGTGCTCTTCTGTGCTGAATATTGCACAGAGAGTAAGTCCAGGCTTCGTGGGACCTGCCTTGCTTCAGAGCCTACAGGGATCGGTCCGTTGCTACTATAACAAGGCTGCCACCCACCACCTTAGACCTCACACTGTGTGTGAGACCCGGGACCAATCACCACCCGCTTCGTCCCAGAATGTGACTGCCGGAATATAACAAAGGCAATGAGTGCATATTGTTACAGCCAGAGAATTCGTCAAGGGCTTAGTCTTAGACTAATATTTTATCTTGGTTGTAATTTTAATGGCATAAACACTTCAAGAGTTTTGAGCAACTACTAGAGCAAGGCAATGAAGGGAGTTGTGATAGCTATCCAATAAGTAACATTTAGATTTGAATAAAGATATTATCACTGATGAGCCAATCAGCATGGGTGAATTGTTCCATTGTTGATATTTGTTATGTAGCAATGAGCAATTGGTTGAACATAAAATTAAGAAAAACAACAGACAAAAATGAATGAAAACGTATGTGTCCAGTTTCAAAATTATTTAAAATGCACTGCGTATGCTAATTGGAAAAAAGTATATAAACGGAGAGTGTAATGAAGTCTGTTTTCTTTTTCAACTATACGTTTTGAAAAGTCTCTACTGCAGCATTAAGCACTAGCAACTGAGTTTTTGTAAACTTAAATGATATGCCACCCAAATGCATCTGTAACTCAGCCTAATCTCAACGTGTGTGGGGGAAGGGGGGGAGGAGGTGGAGCAGGTCGAAGGTTTCATCTTTTGTGAAGTCCTGTAGTAGGTCGCATAAACAGAGCTGTTCAGATCGTGAATTAAAGGCACAATTTTAAAATGTATATGATGCATCCCGGGCAATTAGTTGTGTGGAAAATCAGTGGCATTAGTAGAAGACGAGTCAATGAGTGTGCTTAGGCCAGCCGCAGAGCAGTCAAATGTTAACATCATCCGTGGATCAATTCTCATCCAGAGTAAGACTGGTGTCATGGTGTCTGAAGTGAAGTGTGTGGCTGCGACTCGAGTGCAGGTGTGTCATGCGTGCATGTAAGGAGGAAAGTAAGACAAACTGAGGCACATCATTTGGAGCTTTAATTCCCGCAATTTTCACTCAATGCTTTTCACTAATGCCTCTGACTCCAGAGGGCTACTACTGGCACATACTTGGTTAATTGAATGAATATTAATTTGCAGCGACGGCCACCGGCAGCCTGCTAGAGCTGCATTTTCGGACAGGGCCAGCCGCGGGATTTACCACAGCGCCGCAAGCTCTCCGTAGCAGCCTGGCCTGGCGCTGCAATACTCAGCACTGGTCACTTCTCTCTGCAAACTTGTACGGTATCGAGCGCAGGTGCAGCGCACCACTGCTGCACAGTGGGTCCACATGTGCTGTGGTCCCGTGGGGTTTGGTCCGGCCGCGGTGCCGCTGGAAACTTATATTTGAAGATCATTAACACTTAGCTAGTAACACCGTCTCAAATGTTACTCTAACCTGCGAGGGGAGCCATTCAGTTTACGGGCCGGCCGTCGATTCCTCAGACTCCTTGCTTCTCCAATGTCAACATTGATTTGACTTTACCGTCACGCGGCGGTGCGAACAGCTCTGATTTGCCACAGTCTCAGACTCACTGAGAGGGCTGGGACCGACCCCGCACGGGTCTGATGACACAGCACAAGAACTCCTCGAGTCCCCGGCCCCGCCACTTCTGACCGGGACCTCACTCCACTTCCGCCTTTGGACTTGAGGTCACATCCCCCCACGGCACCACGCCAAGACAACCTGTAACAGATTGTAACATTGTAGCAGAGCATGCCAATGATGATCTTTAACTGTTTCTGAGCCTGCTGGCAGCCGTAAATGAAGTCTGCTGTGGCCCGGCGGGTCTGGCGCACTGCACACAGTGTCATAGGCTCTGGCGCATGCGCTAGCACCAGGCTGGTGTAGGCAGCCAGTTTCAGCCAGGCAAATGCCGGTCACTGGCAAAATTTGTGACAATGTATTTCAGTGTGGTAATGCGGGAACACCACACTGAAATGCGTTAGCATCACGCCTGGTGTGTGACACTTGGCAGGCCTGATAATGCAACTGTTGCAAGAGAGGGCGAGAGGGAGTAAGCCATGGTTTATTAAGGACCAGTCGTGCTGCTGTATTTTGCACCACCTTTAGCCTTGCTGCAAGATCCTCTCTAATACCTGTCAAGAGAGCATTGCCATAGTCTAGTCTACTGAGTAATAGGGCCTGTACTAAGGTCTTTCTGTCACTCATAGGGAGCCATGGGAACATTTTTCTCAGCATTCGGATGATACCAGAGCAGGTTCCTAATACTGCTTTCACATGCTCCTCCATCGAGATTTTATTGTCGATCAGTATGCCCAGGTTCCGTGCCTGTATCCTAGGGTTAGGTGTCTCCCCCAGTTCCGATGGCCACCAGTCTGAAGACCATATCTCTGTAGCTTTCCCAAATAGGAGGATCTCCGTTTTATTGGAGTTTAACAGCAGAAAATTCTGATTCATCCAGACGGCAATTTACAGCATACAGGACTTAAACTTTGTTTTCGTCTGAGCTGGATTTGTTTCGATGGGGACTATCACCTGTGTGTCTTCCGCATACGATTTGTCTCCAAGCCACAGGCTCTAATAATGGAGGCCAAGGGAGCCACATGGATGTTAAATGCAGTTGGCTTAAGATTGAGCCTTGCTGAGCTCCCTTGTCTACTACCATGGTCTGTGAGACAAATGTGTCTAATTGGACACATTGAGTTCTGTTGTTCAAAAACCTCTGTATCCAAGCCCAGGCTGCACCTCTGACACCAATCTCCCACAATCTGTCCAACATGACACGGTGGGAGATGGTGTCCAAGGCTGCCGGAAGATCCAGGAGCACAAGCATGGTGGGGGTCCCTCTGTTAAGTGACATCCTGATGGTATCAGTGACCTCCACCAATGCCGCTTCCGTGCTGTGGGCTGCACGGAATCTTGATTGCGAGGGGTCAAGTAGACAATGCTGTTCCAAATATCGCATCAATTGCTTATTTACCAAAGTCTCCATGACCTTTGAACTACTCGGAAGAAGGGAGATTGGTCTATAATTTTGCAACTCAGTCGGATCTGCCAGCGCCTATTTAAGAGGAGGTTTTATATGCGCCTTGTTCCAGTTCCTTGGGAAGCAGGCTGTAGCCAGGGAGATGTTACAGACCTTAGTTAAAGAGGGTGCTAAAATAGATGCTAGTTCAACCATTTAAAATGGCAACACCGGGTCTGTTGGGGCGCCGGATTTAGTTTGTGCCAGCAAAGTTTCCACTTGCTCTATGGTAATGGTTGAGAAAGAGTCTAATCTGGGTTGTGTGCGATCTCTCCCCAAAGGAGGTGTCCCGCTAGGCCCCTATCCTACTTCTAAAGAGCAGTATATCTTATCAATTTTTTCCTTAAAATAGTTTGCTAGATCATTACATAGCGTTTGTGTCGGGGTAATGGATGGTGTATTTATTATGAGATTTGTGAACTCCTTTAAGTATTTTAAAGAGTTCCTTGGAGGAATTGTTCGTCTCAAGTAATCAAACACCTAAATGATCTTTCCTTGCTGTATTGCATTCTTTTAATAAAATAGACTCTGTGCATCACTGAGAACGCCTGTTTATCCTCAAGCTGTTTGGAGTTCCTCCATTTTCTTTCTTTCCCTCTGCACTGGGCCTTTTCCTTTTTAAGAGTCATGCAGTACCAGGGAGCAATAATATTTAAAGTATCTACAACAGAGGTCTTCCATATATCTAAGGCCTTGTTACTAGCCTCTACTTTATCAATAAATGGAGATCTAAAGGCTTGACTTTCCTCCAAGCTCTCCGAGGAATCACTCTGCAATAGGGCTTGCTGCCTCTGCCTATTGCCTTCACGGTGAAAGTAAGTGCACAATGGTCAGTCCAGGTCAGTGCCCAGGGGGGTCTGCTAATAGACCAAAATTGTCAAAGATGTTATCCAAAATGTTACCTGCTATGTGCGTAGGTTCATGGATCCTCTGTGAGAGCCCTATTGACTCCATTGCCGATAGCAGACCCTTGCTGTCTAAATTTACAGGATCGTCAAAGTGATGATTAAAATAGTTTTGTTTTTCTCTCCTGGAGAATGATACACTACCGCCCGGTCCCCCTTGCTCTGCCAAGAAGGTGAAGCCGAAACACGATCAGTTCCATGCCGACAGTCAGCACTGTGTCAAGTACATTGATATGGGGAGGGTCCCGTGAGGCTATGACCAGGCCTCCCCCTTCCTATTTGTCCTATCTAGTCGCGTGATGGAGTATTTTACAGGGAATTCGAGGGCTAACACTGGAGTGGTGTGGCATTGCAGCCAGGTTTCTGATATAAGACATATGTCTGGCTTCTGATCCTCTAATAAATCCCATAGTTCCTCAAAATGTTTAGGGATGGATCTTACATTGATATAAAGGGCCTGAATGCGCTCCTGTCCTACTATACGCTGGGGATTAAACCCAGGATTTGTAACTTTGCTGCATATTTCCCCTGGATTGCTTTGGGTCTGGGGATAATCTATTTGCTTGGGTTGCATGACAGTCCACCCACAAGGTCCACATCTCCCCACTAGTACTCCCCCAGAGGGTTCTATTTTACAGCACTTCCTTAAAGGGGTGACCCTTAAGTATAGCAGCGTTTCTTTAGAGTACTTTAACCCCTTCATTACGTCAGCTACAAAGGTCAGAGTAGCTTGGCAGCGTCCAGGTGTGGACGGGCTCAGATGGCCTTGCCTCAGGCGCACCTTCGGCATGCCAGCGGCGCGCCCACTGCGTGTGTCCACTGCGTGTCCGAGCAGGTACGTAGTTCTTAGCCTGCAGCCGCAGCATATGTCCTACCAGCTGCACATCCCAGCAGAGCCTGCTTTTTATGCCCCCAAGGATAGCCACTAGAGTGCTAAACTCTAAGGTGGCCGCCGAAATCCGGTTTCCCCTTCCCTCCTTGGCAGCCTCTCTCCACTCAGACGGCTGCCTAAAGCAAACCGTGGTGGACAGAAGAGTTGCCCTGCATCTTCCCTGCTTCCGAAATGAGGTGAGAATTAATGTGTCAGAAAACAATCAGTATGTTAAAATAATACCACACAGTACACAGCACAGTTTAAAAAACAAAGTGCGCAATATGCTCCTGCCCCAAATAAAATCTTCAAGTTGCTATAAGTATGAAGTTCTTAGCCTACAGCCCCAGCATTTTTCCTACCAGCTGCGCGTCCGAGCAGAGCCTGCTTTTTATGCCCCCAAGGATAGCCACTAGAGTTCTAACCTCTAAGATGGCCGCCGAAATCTGGTTTCCCCTTCCCTCCTCGGTAGCCTCTCTCCACTCAAACGGCTGCCTGAAGCAAACCGCGGTGGACCGGAGAGTTGCCCTGAGTCTTCCCCGATTCCGAAATTAGGTGACAGTTAATGTGCCAGAAAACAATCAGTATTTTAAAATAATGTCACACAGTACACAGTACAGTTTAAAAACCAAAACGCACAATACGCTCCTGCCTCAATTGAAAGACTCGAGTTGCTATAAGTACGTAGGGCCATATTATCAAGACAGGGCGATACATTATCGCCGCTTTTATCAGCAGGAAACTGCAGCTAAAGCGGCGATAATGGGCTTGATAATATACACTTGTAAATTCCCATAGAAGCCCAGGTTCTGGTCTTAACCTGGGCTTCTATGGGAATTCACAAGGGCATATTATCAAGCCCATTATCGCCACTTTACCGGCAATTTCCTGCCGATAAAAGCGGCGATAATGTATCGCCCTCTCTTGATTATATGGCCCGTAGTTCTTAGCCTGCAGCTATAAGTACGTAGTTCTTAGCCTGCAGCCGCTGCTTATGTCCTACCTAACCTTTCCTCTTCTTTTTATGTATTAAAACGTCTGCCGTACATTTGTGTTTGTAGGAAGCATACATGAAAGAAATGGTTAGGTCGGCACAGGTATGCCTCAGACACATGTGCATGATGCACACAGTTGGGTGAAGCACCAGTGATCAAGTACTGGGCTGGGCACAAGGGCCGTAGATTAGTCAGTGAAATTCTAAGGGGTGGGGGGGATTCGGGGGTAAATTTCAAATATCCATACTAAAACGATATGCCACAGGGTAGAAGGGTGTGATGACCAAGGTTTAGGTTGACCTGTTCTTCTGATGAACAGCGTCAGTGCTAATTTGTATTAGGTGGACCTCTGTCTAGAGTGGAACAGTGCGTAAAAAATGATGGGTCGCAATGTTACCCCAAGTGATTGCCAGCTTTTAGACTCCTTGCAGGCATTTGTCCCATCACCTTTTGGGTGTCTGATTGCCAGTAGCATCTATGGAAACCTGAGAATGGTGCAGCTTTCTAAGCCTACTACTGCCAATGTTTGTGAGTTCCAAAAAGAAGTAAAATTGTACCCATTCAAAGAGTTCTTCTATAGGTGCAGAGTTGCTACTTTTTGGTAAACCGGTCCCTACATTTATATGTATATATGTGTTCCTGATCAAAAACTTAACAAGTCACTTCTAAGCTCAACAAAAAAATGTTTACAAGTTACAAACATTTAGTTAAACGAGGAGGACAAGAGGAACAACAAAGGCATGGCAGACCAGACCTAGGGCCTCTAGACCCAACTCTCAAGCTAAAACGGCATACTCGTATGCCCTCACCCCTCTCCCCTCAATCTATGCCCCTACCGGGTCTTTAGCTTTGCTGAAAACGTTGTCTCAACCGTCTGCCAACCGACGACTAATAAGCAGCACTGTTTTGAAAAATGTGATGAAAGTTGAAAAGAAACACCAGCATGTGTCTCCTGACTTCTGCCCTAGACTACAAGAAATGACCTTTTGGGCCACAATGGGCGAGCTCACAAGAACCTTCTGCACTCTTCGTGTAGAGACAAGTGTATCATGAAGGTGCATTTGAAACATACCAGATGGAAGTTCAGCCCAACATGGTTATTGTCCTTTCAAAAGTGTAAACAGAGATCCCCCGGTGACCACAAACCAGGCACTGTGTGACCGTGGGACAACTGAGACAAGCAATAAGGAGACACACTCTTCATCCTAATCCCTAGAAGGAACCTACTGTGACCTTTAAATTTAACATTGACCCTAAATGTAGCATTACTTGTAACCCTTACTTTGAATCCAGCCCATGCCCTAATCCCTAATACCTCATTTTGCCTAATGTAATAATAACGGTTAACATACATGATTACTTTATTATTTATGCTTTTATTATTAGTTCCTAAAATAATTGTTTATATTTGTTTCCTTATCCTCATTCCGGATTCTTAATTTTCTCCATTGAATACATTTTCCTCTTTGAAGACATATTTTTTCATTTTCATGTGATGCCATTCTACATTCGCAAGAAGCAAAATGGAAAAGCAGTTCAGTAAACGCTTGCCTATGCCACCTTTTAATCGTGACGGGCACGGCTGTCACACCTCCAGCAGGCTGATTTCTTGCATCTTCTCAAGGATAAGGAGCCAGACTGTGATGCGTCTACACTTGAAAGCGGTAGTCCCTTTTGAGGAAATTGCAGTTTTTAGGTCTCGCCTAAGCCAACACGTTAGCAATGCTTTGGAGAGATATTAAGCAGGAGCTTTAAAAAATGCTCCCAAAGGATTTTCCAGTCGGAATGCCTACAGTACATGTGTGCAGGCGCATGCACATCGCACACCATTTGGCAGCCTGTGAGCCTCTCTCCACACTTATGCTGGTTTACACTTCAAAGGAATCCGCTCCCCAGCCCCCCTTGTGCAATGCCAGAGCTTGTTGTTTACAGACAACACCCCAGCTGCTTTTGACCTGAGGCAACGCCGAGAGTTGAACCCAGTTCCAGGGTCAACAGCTCTACCTCAGGCATGCATTCGTTGTGTTAACCCACTAGGCCCTTACCTGCTTGCCGCCATGGTTTTTTTTAGACCACCACGTCCTTTTACATGCTCTATTTTACTCAGCCCCCTGCTTCAGCCACGTGCTGCACCCTCACTTGTGTACCTGAAGGCACTGGAGTGATTTACATGAGCACCATGTACATTATACTGACACTTAGACACACTGCGCACTCACAGACTATGCACTCACACACTGCGCATTCACACACTGTTCCCTCACACTACTTTAGGCCACACACACTGCGCACTTACACACTGCACACTCATACACTGCGCATTCACACTACTTTAGGCAAGACACACTGAGCCCACACACTACTTTAGGCCACACACCACACTGTGCCCTCACACTACTTTAGGCCACACACACTGCGCTCTCACACTACTTTAGGCCACACACACTGCGCCCTCACACTACTTTAGGCCATGCACACTGCACCCTCACACTACTTTAGGCCATGCACACTGCACCCTCACACACTGCACCCTCACACACAGCACCCTCACACACTCTGCACCCTCACACACTCTGAACCCTCACACACTCTCCACCCTCAAACACTCTGCACCCTCACACACTCTGCACCCTCACACACATAATTGCACTGCACTCAATGCAACATACACCCCAAATACCTCTCAGTGCCACATAATTACATGCCACATAATTACACTGCACGCAATGCAACATACACGCCAAATACCACTCAGTGACGCATAATTACACACCACATAATTACACTCTACTGAATGCAACACACACTCCACACAATACCACTCAGTGCCACATAATTATATGCTATATAATTACACTGCACTCAATCCAACATACACTCCAAACAATACCACTCCGTGTCACATAATTACACGCTACAAAATTACACTCTACTGAATACAACATACACTCCACACAATACCACTCAGTGCCACATAATTATATGCTACATAATTACACTGCACTCAACGCAACATACACTCCAAATACCACTCAGTGCCACATAATTACACGCCACATAATTACACAGCTCTCAATGCAACATACACTCCAAATACCAATCAGTGCCACATAGTTATATGCAACAAAATTACACTGCACTCAATGCAACATACACTCCAAATACAACTCAGTGCCACATAATTACACACCACATAATTACACTCTACTGAATGCAACACAAACTCCACACAATACCTCTCAGTGCCACATAATTATATGCTACATAATTACACTGCACTCAATGCAACATACACTCCAAACAATACCACTCAGTGCCACATAATTACACGCCACACAATTACACTCTACTGAATACAACATACACTCCGCACAATACCACTCAGTGCCACATAAATGTATGCTACATGATTACACTGGGCTAAACGCAACATACACTCCAATTACCACTCAGTGCCACCTAATTACACTGCACTCAATGCAACATACACTCCAAATACCAATCAGTGCACCATAATTACACACCACATAATTACACTCTACTGAATGCAACACACACTCCACACAATACCACTCAGTGCCACATGATTATATGCTACATAATTACACTCTACTCAATGGAACCTACACTCCAAATACCACTCAGTGCCACATAGTTACACGCCACATAATTACACTGCACTCAATGCAACATACACTCCAAATATGACTCAGTGCCACATAATTACACGCCACATAATTACACTGCACTCACTGCAACATACACTCCAAATACCACTCAGTGCCACATATTTACATGCCACATAATTACACTCTACTGAATGCAACCCACACTCCACACAATACCACTCAGTGCCACATAATTATATGCTACATAATTACACTGCGCTCAACGCAACAAACACTCCAAATACCAATCAGTGCCACATAATTATATGCCACATAATTACAGTGCACTCAATGTAACATACACTCCAAACACCACTCAGTGCCACATAATTACACACCACATATTTACACTGCACTCAATGCACCATTCACCCCAAATACCAAGCAGTACCACATAATTACACGCCACATAATTACACTGCACTCAATGCAACATACAATCCAAATACCACTGAGTGCCACACAATTACACTCCACATAAATACACTTCACTCAATGCAACACACACTCCAAATCCCACTCAGTGCCACATAATTACACGCCACACAATTACACAGGTCTCAATGCAACAACACTCCAAATACCACTCAGTGCCACAAAGTTATATGCAACAAAATGACACTGCACTCAATGCAACATACACTCCAAATACAACTTAGTGCCACATAATTATACACCACATAATTACACTCTACTGAATGCAACACACACTCCACACAATACCTCTCACTGCCACATAATGATATGCTACATAATTACTCTGCACTCAATGCAACATACACTCCAAACAATACCATTCAGTGCCACATAATTACAAGCCACACAATTACACTCTACTGAAAACAACATACACTCCACACAATACCACTCCGTGCCTCATAATTGTATGCTACATAATTACACTGGGCTAAACGCAACATACACTCCAAATACCACTCAGTGACACATAATTACACTGCACTCAATGCAACATACACTCCAAATACCAATCAGTGCCCCATAATTACACAGCACATAATTACACTCTACTGAATGCAACACACACTCCACACAATACCACTCAGTGCCACCTGATTATATGCTACATAATTACACTGCACTCAATGCAACATACACCCCAAACAATACCACTCAGTGCCACATAATTACAAGCCACAAGATTACACTCTACTGGATACAACATACACTCCTCATAATACCACTCATTGCCACATAATTAAACGCAACATAATTACACTCTACTCAATGCAACCTACACTCCAAATGCCACTCAGTGCCACACAGTTACACGCCACATAATTACACTGCACTCAATGTAATATACACTCCAAATATGACTCAGTGCCACATAGTTACACACCACATATTTACACTGCACTCAATGCAACATACACTTCAAATACCACTCAGTGCCACATAATTACACACCACATAATTACACTCTACTGAATGCAACCCACACTCCACACAATACCACTCAGTGCCACATAATTATATGCTACATAATTACACTGCATTCAATGCAACATACACTCCAAATACCACTCAGTGCCACATAATTACACCACATAATTACACTCTAATGAATGTAACACACACTCCACACAATACCACTCAGTGCCACATAATTATATGCTACATAATTACAATGCAACATACACTCCAAACAATACCACTCAGTGCCACATAATTACAAGCCACACAATTACACTCTACTGAATACAACATACACTCCTCATAATACCACTCAGTGTCACATAATTACACTGCACTCAATGCAACATACACTCCAAATACCACTCAGTGCCACATAATTGTATGCTACATATTTACACTGCTCTCAACACAACATACACTCCAAATACCACTCAGTGCCACATAATTACACATCACATATTTACTCTATCTATCTATCTATCTATCTATCTATCTATCTATCTATCTATCTATCTATCTATCTATCTATCTATCTATCTATCTATCTATCTATCTATCTATCTATCTATCCATCTATCCATCTATCCACCTATCCCCCTCACTCTATCGACCTATCGCCCTCACTCTATCGACCTATCACCCTCACTCTATCGACCTATCGCCCTCACTCTATATATCTGCCTATCTATCTATTGCCCTCACTCTATCTGTCTATCTATTGCACTCACTCTATCTGTCTATCTATCGCACTCACTCTATCTGTCTATCTATCGCACTCACTCTATCTATCGTCTTCACTCTATCTGTCTATCTGTCACGATTCTTGTCGCCTCAGGATCAGGGTGATGCTGAAAAGGGGCCACCTCCTGATTTCCCCACACTCTGACTGTACAGAAAACACAGAGCGTAGAGGTAATCAAGCGAGGGATAAATCAGGGAAGGTAAGGAAAGGGACTGGAACGGATGGGACAGCTGAAATGACAAGAAAAAAGAATTATCACAACAGTTCTAACTACTCTCATTCAATTCTCGCTATTGAAACAATACATACCAAATAAATCAGGAGGGGACCTCTGTCTCTCTACACCATAGATACTTCTCTATAGACCAGTGCCGCCTGCAAGAAAACCACTGATTAGTACCAATAATTCGAACACACATCAGTATACATCAATGATGTTCTCATACCACACACATACCCATCTTAATCTTCCCTTTGATTGATAAAAGTTCTCTCCAGTAACCCAGCAAAGTAATATGTAGAAAGGGAAACTTCAGTCCCGAAACAATAAAGGGAAATGGCTTCTAGATAGTCTTGCAAACGGACCAAGTTCCTTTTGAACAAAAATGTAGCACACGAAAAAGTATTCCTAGTTGGGCCCAACTATATAGGGAACACTAACAAAAAGAGAAACGAACAAAAAGATTCCTCCGTAGAGGCCTACCAGTTCGTAACCGATAGAGACACCAGTCAGGGTTCTTTGGTTGATACTCCTCCAATGGCCGTTCTTCCTCGCGATGATTGCTGGTGGAAAGAAACAAACCCTAACCAGTTTCTTTTGTTCAAATCCCCAGGTACTCAATCCAATCGGTTCCTGGAAACAAAGATCCAACCACGATACACCTTCCCTCGCGGCAGCCGCACGCGAACGGGTAAGGCAGGACAAGGAAACGCCCTCCGTAGTCCTCACTCACAAAACCAAGTTCTTTGCCGCTCCTCGATACCTCTTCCGCGGCAGCCGCTCGCGGAAAGATAACGGCAAACTCCAAATGTTCCAAAGTCTTTGAATCCTGGATAGGAGTTCCCAAACGTAGAACTCGACACCAACACTCACAGGTTCAAAAGAGTAATCACTTACGAAGCCTCCTAGTGGACATCCTGAATATATAGAATCAGTTCTCCACCCATTTAGCTTTATGGGAGTTGTAGTTCTGTAGGCGCAAATACGCAAATCCTGACACTATCTATCTATCTATCTATCAATCACGCAATGCAACATACACTCCAAATACCACTCAGTGACACATAATCACACACCACATAATTATACTCTACTGAATGCAACACACACTCCACACAATACCACTCAGTGCCACATAATTATATGCTACATAATTACACTGCACTCAATGCAACAAACACTCCAAACAATACCACTCAGTGTCACATATTACACGCTACAAAATTACACTCTACTGAATACAACATACACTTCACACAATACCACTCAGTACCACATAGTTATATGCTACATAATTACACTGCGCTCAACGCAACATACACTCCAGATACCACTCAGTGCCACATAATTACACACCACATAATTACAGTGCACTCAATATACCATTCACTCCAAATACCAAGCAGTGCCACATAATTAGATGCCACATGATTACACTGCACTCAATGCAACATACAATCCAAATACCACTGAGTGCCACACAATTACACTCCACATAATTACACTTCACTCAATGCAACACACACTCCAAATCCACTCAGTGCCACATAATTGCACACCACATAATTAGACAGCTCTCAATGCAACATACACTCCAAATACCACTCAGTGCCACATAGTTATATGGAATAAAATTACACTGCACTCAATGCAACATACACTCCAAATACAACTCAGTGCCACATAATTACACACCACATAATTACACTCTACTGAATGCAACACACACTCCACACAATACCACTCAGTGCCACATAATTATATGCTACATAATTACACTGCGCTCAACACAACATACACTCCAAATACCACTCAGTGCCACATAATTACACACCACATAATTACACAGCTCTCAATGCAACATACACTCCAAATACCAATCAGTGCCACATAGTTATATGCAACAAAATTACACTGCACTCAATGCAACATACACTCCAAATACAACTCAGTGCCACATAATTACACACCACATAATTACACTCTACTGAATGCAACACACACTCCACACAATACCTCTCGGTGCCACATAATTATATGCTACATAATTACACTGCACTCAATGCAACATGCACTCCAAACAATACCACTCAGTGCCACATAATTACATGCCGCACAATTACACTCTACTGAATACAACATACACTCCACACAATACCACTCAGTGCCACATAAATGTATGCTACATGATTACACTGGGCTAAACGCAACATACACTCCAAATACCACTCAGTGCCACCTAATTACACTGCACTCAATGCAACATACACTCCAAATACCAATCAGTGCACCATAATTACACACCACATAATTACACTCAACTGAATGCAACACACACTCCACACAATACTACCCAGTGCAATATGATTATATGCTACATATTTACACTCTACTGAATGGAACATACACTCCAAATACCACTCAGTGCCACATAGTTACATGCTACATAATTACACTGCACTCAATGCAACATACACTCCAAATATGACTCAGTGCCACATAATTACACGCCACATAATTACACTGCACTCGCTGCAACATACACTCCAAATACCACTCAGTGCCACATATTTACATGCCACATAATTACACTCTACTGAATGCAACCAACACTCCACACAATACCACTCAGTGCCACATAATTATATGCTACATAATTACACTGCGCTCAACGCAACAAACACTCCAAATACCAATCAGTGCCACATAATTATATGCCACATAATTACAGTGCACTCAATGTAACATACACTCCAAACACCACTCAGTGCCACATAATTACACACCACATATTTACACTGCACTCAATGCACCATTCACTCCAAATACCAAGCAGTACCACATAATTACACGCCACATAATTACACTGCACTCAATGCAACATACAATCCAAATACCACTGAGTGCCACACAATTACACTCCACATAATTACACTTCACTCAATGCAACACACACTCCAAATCCCACTCAGTGCCACATAATTACACACCACACAATTACACAGCTCTCAATGCAACAACACTCCAAATACCACTCAGTGCCACAAAGTTATATGCAACAAAATGACACTGCACTCAATGCAACATACACTCCAAATACAACTCAGTGCCACATAATTATACACCACATAATTACACTCTACTAAATGCAACACACACTCCACACAATACCTCTCAGTGCCACATAATTATATGCTACATAATTACTCTGCACTCAATGCAACATACACTCCAAACATTACCATTCAGTGCCACATAATTACAAGCCGCACAATTACACTCTACTGAAAACAACATACACTCCACACAATACCACTCTGTGCCACATAATTGTATGCTACATAATTACACTGGGGCTAAACGCAACATACACTCCAAATACCACTCAGTGACACATAATTACACTGCACTCAATGCAACATACACTCCAAATACCAATCAGTGCCCCATAATTACACAACACATAATTACACTCTACTGAATGCAACACACACTCCACACAATACCACTCAGTGCCACCTGATTATATGCTACATAATTACACTGCACTCAATGCAACATACACCCCAAACAATACCACTCAGTGCCGCATAATTACAAGCCACAAGATTACACTCTACTGGATACAATATACAGTCCTCATAAAACCACTCAGTGCCACATAATTACACGCAACATAATTACACTCTACTCAATGCAACCAACACTCCAAATGCCACTCAGTGCCACACAGTTACACGCCACATAATTACACTGCACTCAATGTAACATACACTCCAAATATGACTCAGTGCGACATAGTTACACACCACATAATTACACTGCACTCAATGCAACATACACTCCAAATACCAATCAGTGCCACATAATTACACACCACATAATTACACTCTACTGAATGCAACCCACACTCCACACAATACCACTCAGTGCCACATAATTATATGCCACATAATTACACTGCATTCAATGCAACATACACTCCAAATACCACTCAGTGCCACATAATTACACTATACTGAATGTAACACACACTCCACACAATACCACTCAGTGCCACATAATTATATGCTACATAATTACAACGCAACATACACTCCAAACAATACCACTCAGTGCCACATAATTACAAGCCACACAATTACACTCTACTGAATACAACATACACTCCTCATAATACCACTCAGTGCCACATAATTACACTGCACCCAATGCAACATACACTCCAAATACCATTCAGTGCCACATAATTGTATGCTACATATTTACACTGCTCTCAACACAACATACACTCCAAATACCACTCAGTGCCACATAATTACACATCACTTATTTACTCTATCTATCTATCTATCTATCTATCTATCTATCTATCTATCTATCTATCTATCTATCTATCTATCTATCTATCTATCTATCCATCTATCCCCCTCACTCTATCGACCTATCTCCCTCACTGTATCGACCTATCACCCTCACTCTATCGACCTATCGCTCTCACTCTATCGACCTATCGCCCTGACTCTATCGACCTATCGCCCTCACTCTATATATCTGCCTATCTATCTATCGCCCTCACTCTATCTGTCTATCTATTGCACTCACTCTATCTGTCTATCTATCGCACTCACTCTATCTGTCTATCTATCGCACTCACTCTATCTATCTATCTATCGTCTTCACTCTATCTGTCTATCTATCTATCTATCTATCTATCTATCTATCACGCAATGCAACATACACTCCAAATACCACTCAGTGACACATAATCACTCACCACATAATTACACCCCACTGAATGCAACACACACTCCACACAATACCACTCAGTGCCACATAATTATATGCTACATAATTACACTGCACTCAATGCAACAAACACTCCAAACAATACCACTCAGTGTCACATATTACACGCTACAAAATTACACTGTACTGAATACAACATACACTTCACACAATACCACTCAGTGCCACATAGTTATATGCTACATAATTACACTGCGCTCAACGCAACATACACTCCAAATACCACTCAGTGCCACATAATTACACGCCACATAATTACACTGCACTCGCTGCAACATACACTCCAAATACCACTCAGTGCCACATATTTACATGCCACATAATTACACTCTACTGAATGCAACCAACACTCCACACAATACCACTCAGTGCCACATAATTATATGCTACATAATTACACTGCGCTCAACGCAACAAACACTCCAAATACCAATCAGTGCCACATAATTATATGCCACATAATTACAGTGCACTCAATGTAACATACACTCCAAACACCACTCAGTGCCACATAATTACACACCACATATTTACACTGCACTCAATGCACCATTCACTCCAAATACCAAGCAGTACCACATAATTACACGCCACATAATTACACTGCACTCAATGCAACATACAATCCAAATACCACTGAGTGCCACACAATTACACTCCACATAATTACACTTCACTCAATGCAACACACACTCCAAATCCCACTCAGTGCCACATAATTACACACCACACAATTACACAGCTCTCAATGCAACAACACTCCAAATACCACTCAGTGCCACAAAGTTATATGCAACAAAATGACACTGCACTCAATGCAACATACACTCCAAATACAACTCAGTGCCACATAATTATACACCACATAATTACACTCTACTAAATGCAACACACACTCCACACAATACCTCTCAGTGCCACATAATTATATGCTACATAATTACTCTGCACTCAATGCAACATACACTCCAAACATTACCATTCAGTGCCACATAATTACAAGCCGCACAATTACACTCTACTGAAAACAACATACACTCCACACAATACCACTCTGTGCCACATAATTGTATGCTACATAATTACACTGGGGCTAAACGCAACATACACTCCAAATACCACTCAGTGACACATAATTACACTGCACTCAATGCAACATACACTCCAAATACCAATCAGTGCCCCATAATTACACAACACATAATTACACTCTACTGAATGCAACACACACTCCACACAATACCACTCAGTGCCACCTGATTATATGCTACATAATTACACTGCACTCAATGCAACATACACCCCAAACAATACCACTCAGTGCCGCATAATTACAAGCCACAAGATTACACTCTACTGGATACAATATACAGTCCTCATAAAAACACTCAGTGCCACATAATTACACGCAACATAATTACACTCTACTCAATGCAACCAACACTCCAAATGCCACTCAGTGCCACACAGTTACACGCCACATAATTACACTGCACTCAATGTAACATACACTCCAAATATGACTCAGTGCCACATAGTTACACACCACATAATTACACTGCACTCAATGCAACATACACTCCAAATACCAATCAGTGCCACATAATTACACACCACATAATTACACTCTACTGAATGCAACCCACACTCCACACAATACCACTCAGTGCCACATAATTATATGCCACATAATTACACTGCATTCAATGCAACATACACTCCAAATACCACTCAGTGCCACATAATTACACTATACTGAATGTAACACACACTCCACACAATACCACTCAGTGCCACATAATTATATCCTACATAATTACAACGCAACATACACTCCAAACAATACCACTCAGTGCCACATAATTACAAGCCACACAATTACACTCTACTGAATACAACATACACTCCTCATAATACCACTCAGTGCCACATAATTACACTGCACCCAATGCAACATACACTCCAAATACCACTCAGTGCCACATAATTGTATGCTACATATTTACACTGCTCTCAACACAACATACACTCCAAATACCACTCAGTGCCACATAATTACACATCACATATTTACTCTATCTATCTATCTATCTATCTATCTATCTATCTATCTATCTATCTATCTATCTATCTATCTATCTATCTATCTATCTATCTATCTATCTATCTATCTATCTATCTATCTATCTATCTATCTATCTATCTATCTATCTATCTATCTATCTATCTATCTATCCATCTATCCATCTATCCCCCTCACTCTATCGACCTATCTCCCTCACTGTATCGACCTATCACCCTCACTCTATCGACCTATCGCTCTCACTCTATCGACCTATCGCCCTGACTCTATCGACCTATCGCCCTCACTCTATATATCTGCCTATCTATCTATCGCCCTCACTCTATCTGTCTATCTATTGCACTCACTCTATCTGTCTATCTATCGCACTCACTCTATCTGTCTATCTATCGCACTCACTCTATCTATCTATCGTCTTCACTCTATCTGTCTATCTATCTATCTATCTATCTATCTATCTATCTATCTATCTATCTATCTATCTATCTATCTATCTATCTATCACGCAATGCAACATACACTCCAAATACCACTCAGTGACACATAATCACTCACCACATAATTACACTCTACTGAATGCAACACACACTCCACACAATACCACTCAGTGCCACATAATTATATGCTACATAATTACACTGCACTCAATGCAACAAACACTCCAAACAATACCACTCAGTGTCACATATTACACGCTACAAAATTACACTGTACTGAATACAACATACACTTCACACAATACCACTCAGTGCCACATAGTTATATGCTACATAATTACACTGCGCTCAACGCAACATACACTCCAAATACCACTCAGTGCCACATAATTACACGCCACATAATTACAGTGCACTCAATGTAACATACACTCCAAACACCACTCAGTACCACATAATCACACACCACATATTTACACTGCACTCAATGCACCATTCACTCCAAATACCAAGCAGTGCCACATAATTAGATGCCACATAATTACACTGCACTCAATGCAACATACAATCCAAATACCACTGAGTGCCACACAATTACACTCCACATAATTACACTTCACTCAATGCAACACACACTCCAAATCCACTCAGTGCCACATAATTGCACGCCACATAATTACACAGCTCTCAATGCAACATACACTCCAAATACCACTCATTGCCACATAGTTATATGCAACAAAATTACACTGCACTCAATGCAGCATACACTCCAAATACAACTCAGTGCCACATAATTACACACCACATAATTACACTCTACTGAAAGCAACACACACTCCACACAATACCTCTCAGTGCCACATAATTATATGCTACATAATTACACTGCACTCAATGCAACATACACTCCAAACATTACCACTCAGTGCCACATAATTACACGCCACACAATTACACTCTACTGAATACAACATACACTCCACACAATACCACTCAGTGCCACATAATTGTATGCTACATGATTACACTGGACTAAACACAACATACACTCCAAAAACCACTCAGTGCCACATAATTATACAGCACTCAATGCAACATGCACTCCAAATACCAATCAGTGCCCCATAATTACACACCACATAATTACACTCTACTGAATGCAACACACACTCAGTGCCAGCTGATTATATGCTACATAATTACCCTGCACTCAATGATACATACACTCCAAACAATACCACTCCGCGCCACATAATTACAAGCCACACAATTACACTCTACTGAATACAACATACACTCCTCATAATACCACTCAGTGCCACATAATTACACGCCACATAATTACACTCTACTCAATGCAACTTACACTCCAAATACCACTCAGTGCTACATAATTACACGCCACAAAATTACACTGCACTCAATGCAACATACACTCCAAATATGACTCAGTGTCACATAATTACACGCCACATAATTACACTGCACTCAATGCAACATACACTCCAAATACCACTCAGTGCCACATATTTACATGCCACATAATTACACTCTACTGAATGCAACCCACACTCCACACAATACCACTCAGTGGGAAACAACAGTTACAACGCAACTGTTACAATGGACTACTTTTACAACGTAACTACTACAACGCAGGATCCTTTACAACGCATGCCTTTACAACGCATGACATTACATAGCAGATGCTATTACAACGCATTCCATTACAATGTAAGTATAGGTAAGTTTATCTTTTTTAAAACATTTATTTAATTTGGGTTTTGGGGTACCGGGGTATTTTTAGGGTTCAGGGCTAGGTTTGGGTTATGGGGTACAGGGGTATTTTTAGGGTTCCGGGCTAGGTTTGGGTTATGGGGTACAGGGGTATTTTTAGGGTTTAGGGCTAGGTTTGGGTTTTGGGGTACAGGGGTATTTTAAGGGTTCAGGGCTAGGTTTGGGTTATGGGGTACAGGGGTATTTTTAGGGTTCAGGGCTAGGTTTGGGTTTTGGGGTACAGGGGTATTTTTAGGGTTCAGGGCTAGGTTTGGGTTATGGGGTACAGGGGTATTTTTAGGGTTCAGGGCTAGGTTTGGGTTTTGGGGTACAGGGGTAGCTTTAGGGATAGGTTTTGGGTATAAGAGTACAGGGGTATTTTAAGGGTTCCGTTTTTTTTTAAACTACTTTAAATAAATTAAATTAATTAAATTAAATTAATTAAATATTTATTAATTAATTTTTTTTAAAAAAAGATATACTTACATATACTTACGTTGTAATGGCATGCGTTGTAATAGCATCTGCTATGTAATGACATGCGTTGTAAAGGCATGCGTTGTAAAGGATCCTGCGTTATAAAAATCGCGTTGTTATGGTATGCAATGTAAAAGTATGCGTTTTAACGTCTTACATCCCCACTCAGTGCCACATAATTATACGCTACATAATTACACTGCATTCAATGCAGAAAACCGCCAAATCACCATGGTTCACCCAGGAACTACAAAATCTAAAAAAAAGATGTAAAAAACTCGAGCGCCTATGGAGAAAAAACTGGACGACGGAAAGCAAAAAAGAGTACAGAGCCACCATCAAGCTCTATAAAAACTCTTTAATAAAACACAGGCTATCTTTTTTGAGGAAAAGATAGCAGCAGCAGCCAATTCAGCGAAAGAAACTTACCCGCATTGTACGTCTCCTCACGAAAATTCAAGACCCCGCCCTTACCCACTCCGGTCCCAGAGGGCGCCAGATGCAATCAGATGGCCGAGTTCTTTTCTTCAAAAATTGACAAAATTCTGACCTCACTCCCGGCCCCCACTCCCCCACAAGCTACCGTTACTCCACCCTCCCCCCCAGAGGCTCCACTCCTACGAACCTTCCCCCAGATCACCACAGAGATTTTTCTGTCCACCTTACAAACTGTAAAAAGTGGTTCCCCTTCAGACCCAGCTCCCATCAGCAAGTTAAAATTGGTTGCCTCCACGGTGGCTCCTTCTCTCACCAACCTCATTAACGTCTCCTTTAAATTGGGCTCTGTCCGGGCCAATTGGAAGAAAGCCACGGTCAGGGCTCTCTTAAAAAAACCTCACCTAGATCCCACGGACCCAACCAACTTCAGACCCATATCGCTTCTCCCTGCTATCAGCAAAGTGGCCGAACGTATTGCCAACCATCAACTCTCTAATTTCCTGGAAGCCAATCACAAGCTACGTCAATCCCAGCCCGGGTTCAGACCTGGACAGTGTACCGACACCGCCCTGCTAGCCGTGGTCGAAGAGGCTAGAAGCATCATGGACGCAGGAGGATCAGTGGCAGTGATCCTCCTCGACCTGAGTGCCGCATTTGACTCGGTGGACCACGCCATCCTCATCCACCGGCTAAGTCTGATAGGAGTCGCTGACTCCGCCCTGACCTGGATCAAATCCTTCCTGGAAGAAAGATCCTTCCAAGTGTCGGATGGCACCGCCACGTCCAAGGCCCTGCCACTCCAGTGTGGGGTTCCCCAGGGCTCCTACCTGAGCCCCACGCTTTTTAACCTTTACATGTCCCCTCTAGAGGACATTGTCGCACCTTTTGGCATCAAAACAGTAATGTACGCTGATGACACCCAGCTGGTGGTCTCTATCAACCAGTTGAGCAATAGCCTAGACAACCTGGCTATATGCCTAGATAGGGTTATTCAATGGATGTGTGAATCTCGACTAAAACTGAATGGAGATAAATCGTAGATACTTCTCCTGGGTAACCATCACAAGCTCCCTACAACCCTCTCTTGGCCACCATGCATGGGAACGCCTCCAACCCCCAAAACCAAGGTCAAAAGTCTTGGCATTTGGCTGGACCAGGACCTCAACTTTAAGACTCAGGCCAGGAAAACTTCAGGCACCTGTTTTGGCCTCATACATATGTCCGGAAAGATCCTCCACCTGATCCCCTTCCAATCAAGGAAACTACTGATGCAGGGGCTGGTGAACTCCAGACTGGACTACGGCAACGTCTTGTATCTGGGGGCTCCGGCATCAGTTGTTCACAGACTGCAGTGCGCCCAGAACGCGGCTGCCAGAATCCTAACTAGAACCAAAGCGAGATGCTCGGCCAAACCAGCTCTCAGAAGCCTTCACTGGCTCCCAGTGAAAGAACGAATTACCTTCAAGACCTTATGCATCTCCCACAAAATAATGCACAACAAAGGCCCCCCAATTCTGAGACCCCTGATGAAACCTCATCAGTCCAACAAACAATTAAGATCCGACTCTCTCGCCCTTGCCAGCGTTCCAAGAATAAGAAAGGCCAGATCCGGCGGCAGCTTGTTCTCTTACAACGCCCCAAAACTGTGGAACACACTCCCACTTGCTATGAGGAGAGAACATAACCTCCTCACTTTTCGGAGACAATTAAAAACCTGACTCTTCCCTTAACCTTCAATCTTCCTTTTCCTACTTCTTCTCTGGATCTAAGGTCATGTCAGCGCTGGGATGCCCTAGGGTAGCTAAGCACTTTATAAATCCCAACTCAACTCAACTCAACTCAACATACACTCCAGATACCACTCAGTGCCACATAATTACATGCCACATAATTACACTCTACTGAATACAACATACACTCCACACAATACCACTCAGTGCCACATAATTATATGCTACATAATTACACTGCGCTCAACGCAACATATACTCCAAATACCACTCAGTGCCACATAGTTGTATGCAACAAAATTACACTGCACTCAAAGCAACATACACTCCAAATACAACTCAGTGCCACATAATTACATGCCACATAATTGCACTCTACTGAATACAACATACACTCCAAATACAACTCAGTGCCACATAATTACACACCACATAATTACACTCTACTGAATGCAACACACACTCCACAGAATACCACTCCGCGCCACATAATTACAAGCCACACAATTACACTCTACTGAATACAACATACACTCCTCATAATACCACTCAGTGCCACATAATTACACGCCACATAATTACACTCTACTCAATGCAACTTACACTCCAAATACCACTCAGTGCCACATAATTACACGCCACAAAATTACACTGCACTCAATGCAACATACACTCCAAATATGACTCAGTGCAACATAATTACACGCCACATAATTACACTGCACTCAATGCAACATACACTCCAAATACCACTCAGTGCCACATATTTACATGCCACATAATTACACTCTACTGAATGCAACCCACACTCCACACAATACCACTCAGTGGGAAACAACAGTTACAACGCAACTGTTACAATGGACTACTTTTACAACGTAACTACTACAACGCAGGATCCTTTACAACGCATGCCTTTACAACGCATGACATTACATAGCAGATGCTATTACAACGCATTCCATTACAATGTAAGTATAGGTAAGTTTATCTTTTTTAAAACATTTATTTAATTTGGGTTTTGGGGTACCGGGGTATTTTTAGGGTTCAGGGCTAGGTTTGGGTTATGGGCTACAGGGGTATTTTTAGGGTTCCGGGCTAGGTTTGGGTTATGGGGTACAGGGGTATTTTTAGGGTTTAGGGCTAGGTTTGGGTTTTGGGGTACAGGGGTATTTTAAGGGTTCAGGGCTAGGTTTGGGTTATGGGGTACAGGGGTATTTTTAGGGTTCAGGGCTAGGTTTGGGTTTTGGGGTACAGGGGTATTTTTAGGGTTCAGGGCTAGGTTTGGGTTATGGGGTACAGGGGTATTTTTAGGGTTCAGGGCTAGGTTTGGGTTTTGGGGTACAGGGGTAGCTTTAGGGATAGGTTTTGGGTATAAGGGTACAGGGGTATTTTAAGGGTTCAGTTTTTTTAAAAACTACTTTAAATAAATTAAATTAAATTAATTAAATATTTATTAATTAAATTTTTTTTTAAAAAGATATACTTACATATACTTACGTTGTAATGGCATGCATTGTAATAGCATCTGCTATGTAATGACATGCGTTGTAAAGGCATGCGTTGTAAAGGATCCTGCGTTATAAAAATCGCGTTGTTATGGTATGCAATGTAAAAGTATGCGTTTTAACGTCTTACATCCCCACTCAGTGCCACATAATTATACGCTACATAATTACACTGCATTCAATGCAGAAAACCGCCAAATCACCATGGTTCACCCAGGAACTACGAAATCTAAAAAAAAGATGTAAAAAACTCGAGCGCCTATGGAGAAAAAACTGGACGACGGAAAGCAAAAAAGAGTACAGAGCCACCATCAAGCTCTATAAAAACTCTTTAAAAAAACACAGGCTATCTTTTTTGAGGAAAAGATAGCAGCAGCAGCCAATTCAGCGAAAGAAACTTACCCGCATTGTACGTCTCCTCACGAAAATTCAAGACCCCGCCCTTACCCACTCCGGTCCCAGAGGGCGCCAGATGCAATCAGATGGCCGAGTTCTTTTCTTCAAAAATTGACAAAATTCTGACCTCACTCCCGGCCCCCACTCCCCCACAAGCTACCGTTACTCCACCCTCCCCCCCCAGAGGCTCCACTCCTACGAACCTTCCCCCAGATCACCACAGAGATTTTTCTGTCCACCTTACAAACTGTAAAAAGTGGTTCCCCTTCAGACCCAGCTCCCATCAGCAAGTTAAAATTGGTTGCCTCCACGGTGGCTCCTTCTCTCACCAACCTCATTAACGTCTCCTTTAAATTGGGCTCTGTCCGGGCCAATTGGAAGAAAGCCACGGTCAGGGCTCTCTTAAAAAAACCTCACCTAGATCCCACGGACCCAACCAACTTCAGACCCATATCGCTTCTCCCTGCTATCAGCAAAGTGGCCGAACGTATTGCCAACCATCAACTCTCTAATTTCCTGGAAGCCAATCACAAGCTACGTCAATCCCAGACCGGGTTCAGACCTGGACAGTGTACCGACACCGCCCTGCTAGCCGTGGTCGAAGAGGCTAGAAGCATCATGGACGCAGGAGGATCAGTGGCAGTGATCCTCCTCGACCTGAGTGCCGCATTTGACTCGGTGGACCACGCCATCCTCATCCACCGGCTAAGTCTGATAGGAGTCGCTGACTCCGCCCTGACCTGGATCAAATCCTTCCTGGAAGAAAGATCCTTCCAAGTGTCGGATGGCACCGCCACGTCCAAGGCCCTGCCACTCCAGTGTGGGGTTCCCCAGGGCTCCTACCTGAGCCCCACGCTTTTTAACCTTTACATGTCCCCTCTAGAGGACATTGTCGCACCTTTTGGCATCAAAACAGTAATGTACGCTGATGACACCCAGCAGGTGGTCTCTATCAACCAGTTGAGCAATAGCCTAGACAACCTGGCTATATGCCTAGATAGGGTTATTCAATGGATGTGTGAATCTCGACTAAAACTGAATGGAGATAAATCGTAGATACTTCTCCTGGGTAACCATCACAAGCTCCCTACAACCCTCTCTTGGCCACCATGCATGGGAACGCCTCCAACCCCCAAAACCAAGGTCAAAAGTCTTGGCATTTGGCTGGACCAGGACCTCAACTTTAAGACTCAGGCCAGAAAAACTTCAGGCACCTGTTTTGGCCTCATACATATGTCCGGAAAGATCCTCCACCTGATCCCCTTCCAATCAAGGAAACTACTGATGCAGGGGCTGGTGAACTCCAGACTGGACTACGGCAACATCTTGTATCTGGGGGCTCCGGCATCAGTTGTTCACAGACTGCAGTGCGCCCAGAACGCGGCTGCCAGAATCCTAACTAGAACCAAAGCGAGATGCTCGGCCAAACCAGCTCTCAGAAGCCTTCACTGGCTCCCAGTGAAAGAACGAATTACCTTCAAGACCTTATGCATCTCCCACAAAATAATGCACAACAAAGGCCCCCCAATTCTGAGACCCCTGATGAAACCTCATCAGTCCAACAAACAATTAAGATCCGACTCTTTCGCCCTTGCCAGCGTTCCAAGAATAAGAAAGGCCAGATCCGGCGGCAGCTTGTTCTCTTACAACGCCCCAAAACTGTGGAACACACTCCCACTTGCTATGAGGAGAGAACATAACCTCCTCACTTTTCGGAGACAATTAAAAACCTGACTCTTCCCTTAACCTTCAATCTTCCTTTTCCTACTTCTTCTCTGGATCTAAGGTCATGTCAGCGCTGGGATGCCCTAGGGTAGCTAGGCACTTTATAAATCCCAACTCAACTCAACTCAACATACACTCCAGATACCACTCAGTGCCACATAATTACATGCCACATAATTACACTCTACTGAATACAACATACACTCCACATAATACCACTCAGTGCCACATAATTATATGCTACATAATTACACTGCGCTCAACGCAACATATACTCCAAATACCACTCAGTGCCACATAGTTGTATGCAACAAAATTACACTGCACTCAAAGCAACATACACTCCAAATACAACTCAGTGCCACATAATTACATGCCACATAATTGCACTCTACTGAATACAACATACACTCCAAATACAACTCAGTGCCACATAATTACACACCACATAATTACACTCTACTGAATGCAACACACACTCCACAGAATACCTCTCAGTGCCACATAATTATATGCTACATAATTACACTGCACTCAATGCAACATACAATCCAAATACCACTGAGTGCCACACAATTACACTCCACATTATTACACTTCACTCAATGCAACACACACTCCAAGTCCACTCAGTGCCACATAATTACACGCCACATAATTACACAGCTCTCAATGCAACATACACTCCAAATACCACTCAGTGCACATAGTTATATGCAACAACATTACACTGCACGCAATGCAACATACACTCCAAATACAACTCAGTGCCACATAATTACACACCACAGAATTACACTCTACTGAATGAAACACACACTCCAAACAATACCTCTCAGTGCCACATAATTATATGCTACATAATTACACTGCACTCAATGCAACATACACTCCACACAATACCACTCAGTGCCACATGATTATATGCTACATAATTACACTGCACTCAATGCAACATACACTCCTAACAATATCACTCAGTGCCACATAATTACAAGCCACACAATTACACTCTACTGAATACAACATACACTCCTCATAATACCACTCAGTGCCACATAAATACACGCAACATAATTACACTTTACTCAATGCAACCTACATTCTAAATACCACTCAGTGCCACATAGCACGCCACATAATTACACTGCACTAAATGCAACATATACTCCAAATATGACTCACTGCCACATAATTACACGACACATAATTACACTGCACTCAATGCAACATACACTCCAAATACCACTCAGTGTCACATATTTTCATGCCACATAATTACACTCTACTGAATGCAACCCACACTCCACACAATACCACTCAATGCCACATAATTATATGCTACATAATTACACTGCATTCAATGCAACATACACTCCAAATACCACTCAGTGCCACATAATTACACCACATAATTACACTCTACTGAAGGCAACACACACTCCACACAATACCACTCAGTGCCACATAATTATATGCTACATAATTACAATGCAACATACACTCCAAACAATACCACTCAGTGCCACATAATTACAAGCCACACAATTACACTCTACTGAAAACAACATACACTCCTCATAATACCACTCAGTGCCACATAATTACACTGCACTCTATGCAACATACACTCCAAATACCACTCAGTGCCACATAATTGTATGCTACATATTTACACTGCTCTCAACACAACATACACTCCAAATACCACTCAGTGCCACATAATTACACATCACATAATTACTCTATCTATCTATCTATCTATCTATCTATCTATCTATCTATCTATCTATCTATCTATCTATCTATCTATCGCCCTTACTCTATCTATCTATCTATCTATCTATCTATCTATCTATCTATCTTTCTATCTGTCTATCTATCTATCGCCCTCACTATCTATCTATCTATCTATCTATCTATCTATCTATCTATCTATCTATCTATCTATCTATCTATCCTCCTTCTATCTATCTATCTATCTATCTATCTATCTATCTATCTATCTATCTATCTATCTATCTATCTATCTATCTATCTATCTATCTATCTATCTATCTATCGCCCTCACTATCTATCTATCTATCTATCTATCTATCTATCTATCTATCTATCTATCTATCTATCTATCTATCTATCTATCTATCTATCTACCTATCTATCTATCCATCTATCTATTGCCCTCACTCTATCGACCTAACGCCCTCACTCTATATATCTGTCTATCTATCTATCGCCCTCACTCTATCTGTCTATCTATCGCACTCACTCTATCTATCGCCATCACTCTATCATCTATCGTCTTCACTCTATCTGTCTATCTATCTATCTGTCTATCTATCTATGTATCTATCTATCTATCCATCGCTATCTATCTATCTATCTATCTATCTATCTATCTATCTATCTATCTATCTATCTATCTATCTATCTATCTATCTATCTATCTATCTATCTATTTATCGTCCTCACTCCATCTATCTATCTATCTATCTATCTATCTATCTATCTATCTATCTATCTATCTATCTATCTATCTATCTATCTATCTATCTATCTATCTATCTATCTATCTATCTATCTATCTGTCTATCTATCTATCTATCTATCTGTCTATCTATCTATCTATCTATCTATCTATCGCCCTCACTCTTTCTACCTATCGCCCTCACTTTATCTATCTGTCTATCTATCTATAGCCCTCACTCTATCTGTCTATCTATCGCACTCAGTCTATCTATCGCCATCACTATATCTATCTATCTATCTATCTATCTATCTATCTATCTATCTATCTATCTATCTATCTATCTATCTATCTATCTATCTATCTATCATCGCCCTCACTCTATCTGTCTATCGCCCTCCCTCTATCTATCTATCGCCCCCTCTATCTATCTATCTATCTATCTATCTATCTATCTATCTATCTATCTATCTATCTATCTATCTATCTATCTATCGCACTCACTCTATCTATCTATCTATCTATCTATCTATCTATCTATCTATCTATCTATCTATCTATCTATCTATCTATCTATCTATCGCATCACCACAGCATCACTCAGCCCCACCACAGCATCTCTCAGGGGCACCACAACATCACTATGCGCATCACTGAACCCCACAGCATCACTTGTCGCCACCACAACATCACTCAGATCCACCACAGCATAAATCTGTGCAACCATTCAACAAAAACTGGTTCAAATATGTTCTCTTAATGTTTCAAGCTTTATTACAAATGTCACAAAAAGATGTTAATATTTCACTTCTGTTCTTGGATTTTCGTCACAATAAAATACACTGAACATAATCTTCACAAAAGTTATTTACAAAAGTTTAAGCTATTGCCATCATAAATTACAATAACTTAATTATTTAAAAAAATTCAAAGCCATTGTTATTTGTAATAGCAATACATCTAAGTCACACAAATACAACACATATTGCATTACAAATGCTATAGGTGTCACATTAGTGAAAGTTATAACTATTGGCATTGTAAATGACAAAGCTATTAATTTCGCTATTTTCAAAACCAACACATAAATAAAAAAATTGTCATTTACAATACCAATAGCTCAAACTTTCCTAATGTGAGACCTATTGCATTGCAAATGCTTGTTCTTTTTCTAGTTTTATGTCACCAATAAACACCACCAATGAACCATCTGGGATGTAGTTTTGTTTGATGACGTGTGCTTGGGTTTTGAAGTGTTTTGTAACTCCATTCACTGGGGAAACTCATTAAAGGAAAATCTTTAGAAGGTAAATCCTTTGCGTGGGGGTTTGAAATACAGCAAGTTGTTGAGTGTTCACTAGTGCGAAGGCCCAATGTAAACACGAGTACAGACTTTATGCATAGTGTTGTTTTGCACACCTAAGCCAATTTAAGACGTATTTCATGCAAGGTATTAAACTCTTGTTGCATATGTACAGCACAATGACAGAGCACTGTGTTTCGCCACAATTGGTAACACCACACTCTGACATTCTGGAAACACAGGGATGCACCGTATTTACAATAATACGACACACCCTACGTTTCCCCTAGCATTAGCGCTAACTTTATCAGTCTAGTGCCAATGCAGGCACGTTGCAGAGAATGATTGTTCATGTGCAGGAATGTGTTCCTTCATGCACATAAACAATCAATAACGGCGATTTGTAACTTCCGTGTGTGCTGCATTCCATATAGAAACAGCAAAAACAAAAACAAGGAGAAATTAATAATTTCTCCTTGTCACACCAGGTTAAGACCATATTTTTCCTGGTCTTATTTTTGACGCTGCCCATATTTACACCACCCTTGTAAGTAGGGGGCAGCGTTAAAAAGCAATGGGTGTTGCGGAAAAACGCCCACTGTAACACCCATTGCCCGCCCCTTTCAGGCTAAGTGCTGCGTGAAAGGGGATTATATACAAGGAGGTTTTAAGCCACGTTAAGTGGCTTAACGCCACCTTGTAAATAAGACAAAGGGGCTATCGCCAACAGACCGCCACAAAAAGTAACGTTCTGGTGGAAACAAGCCCTTGTAAATAGGCCCCTTGGTATTCAAATCTGATGTGTACTTTTTGTGTTAAGATGGAAGTGTGAACGTGAAGCTAATGGCAGCTGCAAGGTAGTTCAGGAGGTGGCTTGTCATGTTTCTTCAGGTCCTCCTGCTGACGCTGCCTGTATCCCTGAGTGACAGCTGACAGAGATGCTCGGGATGTTTCTTGGGAGGATGTGTGAAACATCTGGGAAGCAGAAGCTCTGCACACTGCCCCTCGCTGCGCGTCACTGTCACTTAGGTCAGAGCCAACGCTCTCTTGTGCCATCTCAGTCCTGCCCCATCAGCAACCGGAAAGTGATGCCTTGACTAGAACACTGATGTTGCGTCTGATGCATGCGCCTTCCAAAGCAGATGGCTGTTTAAAAGCTCGCCTGGTAGATAGCGCTTGCTGTGATGACGCCACTAACCACGCGAGCAGCAAGAGGGTGCCAGCTAGCGATGGCACAAGTCGCTATTAAAGGACTGAAAATGTTGCTCATCTGCTATTTTGCCTGCAGCGCTGAAAACGATTGCATGGTTCAATCTCGTATGATAGAGCTGGACGAGCGGCTGAGCTCTCAAAATACCCCCAGCTCAGCATTTTACAGACAGGTGAGGCCAAAGGCTCACACAGGGCCTCTCGGCTCCAATAAAGGTAGCATGGGCTGAGCTCAGGGCTTAACTCCTCAGCAACAAGGGAGGTGCAACAATCAACAGCCACAACCAGCAAAAGTAAATGACTGAAAAATCGTGTAAATGTGTAAGCAATGTACCATTAAATGGTCAGGGCTAAAACCAATTTACAAATGTCTAGTCAAAATTAAAAGTATCAAAAATAGTCCATTTGAGATAAAAAAAAATTGCAAGAACCTGACAGTGCTCACCAAGGGCTATATTACACATTATCATTGTTTGCGCCTAGCGCACTTTTCAAAAGGTGCGCCTGGCGCAAACAATGATAATGCACCCTATTTTTATTTATTTATTTAGAGAATTTTATATAGCGCACAGATACCCCAACGGGGTGTCCCGGCGCTCCTGTCAATACTGATGCTGTATCTGACTCAGATGGAACTAACAGAAGAGAAAGGTTTTTAGCACCTTCAAAGGGGATTAAATGTCTGGGGGGTCCATGGCACCCCCTTTTCCTCCTGCAGAGGGCTGCTCTCAGGGGTCACACTGACAGTGTGCCACCTTTTAAATGACGCACTGTCAGTGCGCCTCCTGAGGGCTTCTTTGACTCCGCGCCAGCGTGAGTAATATGGTGCAGGGCATAGTCGAAGGAATTCCCACATTTGATAGGGCACCCCTATGCAAATAAGGGAACACCCTCTGTTGATAGAGCTGGCACTTTGAGTGCGCCAGCGCTATCGGTATTATAGAAGGGGACGCACACGAGTCTGGGCCCCATTCTATAATACCAAAGTGCCCCAGGGGCGCGCAAATCAGGTGCAAACACCTGTTGCAATACCCAGGTTTCAAATAAAATTGCTTTAAAACATATTTAGAATTTATTTTCTACATCTCTTTTATCTCCTGATAGATAGTCTGACACACAATCCATATGTAGCGGCAATCTGCACAGCTTCAGTTCATCACTTGTGCCATGATCAGCCTCGACGATAAGGGACTTAAAAGACATATTTGTGCACCTCTCATGTTGGGGCATAGGTCCCTTTCACTGCTAATAAAGCAGCAGGACCAATTATGCTTTGGTAGCTATTCAAACCCGTCTACATGTAAGAGGGTTTAAAGACACAAAACAGCAAACCCTTTTTTCTTCTTAGGTATAGAGGGGCAGATTTATGAGGCCGTTGCGCCTCTTTGTGCCGCAATTGCATCACTTTATTTGACGCAACTGCGGCGCAAACAATGCGTCCTATTTACAATGTGACGCATCTAGGAGATGCGTCACGTTGTAAAGCACTGCGCCATAAGGAGGCGTTCCTGCGCGGGGGGGCGTTCCTGCGCAGGAACGCCTCCTGAAAGTGGCTGAGTGAAATCTGTGAGATTTCACTCAGTCACTTTCAGGCCAATGCTGCGTCAAAACCCTGCGCCTGCTTGAAGCAGGCGTAGGTCTTGATGCAGCATTGTGCACATGGTGTACCCCCGAGCCTTGCTGGAGCTGGTCGCGCTTGCGACGCAACTCCAGCAATGCGCCACATTTCCGGCACAGATGCGTTACGCACATCTGTGCCGTTTTTGCACCATGGTGCGCCGCATTATAAATGTGGCGCACCATGGGTGCCGTAGCTGTGGCACACATTAACTGGCGCATCCCTCGGGATGCGCCAGTTAACATAAATCTGCCCCTATGTGGCTATTCTGAGATTGTTTGGTATCACTATGTAGTGCATAGCTGGGAGACTTTCTCCTGCTCATTGATATCCTTAACCTAAGAGTACTTTCCTTAGTGCTATCCATTTGCTGCTCTGATTTCCTAAGTGAAACTACACTGCCACAGGGTAATAAGTTGCGATCTTTGAAGTTGGGATGTGACAACAGTAGACTTAGCTACATGGTTATTGCTCTGAGACCAGTTGCACCCTGATTAAGGCTCTTCTGTTGGGTGTAGCGTGGCTCCTAGGGTGGGTACATCAAACACACTAAAGGTGATGGGAGGAATGTTTACCATTTGTCTAACCATTAACAACTGCTTGGAGTAGTATTCCAACTCATCGTTATTTTGGCCACCATGCCACCTCAGTTTGAACCCAGCCACATGCAAATCAGGCTAAACCCTGCTTCAATAGGAACCATCCAACCCAAAGTGCCAGGCCAGGCCGCCCTAAACCAGAAGGCAAGCAGGCCAAGACTGGTTCCATCCTGATTGGGGTTCTTCAGTTGGATGTAGCTTACTTACAGTGGCACAGTGAGCACAGGGCCCATATCCAGACATACCCTTGCCACTTATGGGGGGTGAATCAAACACACAAAAGGTGTTGAGAGAAAGGCTTACAATTTGTCTCACCAGTGACAATTGCGTGGGTAGCATCCCAACACGTTGTTCTTTTGCCCACCATGCTACCTCAGTTTGGGCCCAGCCATATACAAATCAGTCTAGGCTCTGCTCCAATAAGAACGGTCCGGCCTGAACTTCCAGGCCAGGTGCTCATAAACCATAATATGCAAATGATTGTGCTTTAATGGTGTGTAGTTGCAGCTCTAGGATTGCAAGAGTGCGACATTGCAGCTCTTATGCGGTGTCTGGATTCTCACTTTCTGCTTGAGATTGACAGGATGATTTCAGCTTTTCATTGGTTGCTGCTCTTTACCCGCTAACTTGACACTGCTGTTCTTAGATTGAATGTGTTACTGTGGTGTGGTTGTCTGAGTGTCATAGTGCTCTATTTGACATAGGGTAGATACTGTATGATTGCTGGATTGTGCTTCCTTACATTGGTGTGTAATTGCTGCTCTGTGTTTGTCTAAATGCGATATTGTTCTCAGGTGGTATGTGGGTGTTCTATGCTTGCCGGTGCATGCCATTCCCATTTTTTGGTTGGATGTGGTTGCTCCAGTGTGGTGCCAGGGAGTTAATTTGCTGTTCTCAACTGGTGTGAGGTTGTTCTTCTGTAAATTGATGATCTGATTGCCTGAATGCACGTGTCTAATTCTTGGTATGGTTGTGTTAGCTCACCTCTGAGTCCCTGGGAGTGGTATGGTTCTAAGCTGGCATGTGGCTGCTGCTCAGTGTGTGTTATATGGATATTTAGTGATTGTGCGAGTGTGACTGAGCTGTGCTTAGTTTCTATCTGGTTGTTGCATGAGTGTGACTGTGCTGTCTTTAATTGGTGTGATTGCTACCCTTCAGTTAGTTGCCTGGGTGAAAGCATTTCGTCGTGAGCTGGCGCCTGGTATGTGTTATACGTCTATTCTAGGATTGCCTGAGTGTGGTTGTCTTTTGTTGCAGTGTGGTAGCCGCTCTGTGTGGTACTGCCCTGCAGCCATCTGTGCCCGGCTGTTCTGCACCTGCCTGCCTCGGAGTCTGCGCCGTGGCTGCCAGAGAGGCAGAAATCCTTCCCACAGAATAATTGGGGTGTTTGTGGGAGCCGCTGACATATTCCTTCTCCGATAACTTGCTGTAAAATAATTGTTCGCCCTCAAGGGAGGTTTCTTCCTCGTCTCTGTTAATTAATTGAAAGTGCTTATGAATTATACAGAGATTAAGTTATATATACTGCATATTAAAAAAAAACAATAAAACCCCCACTCTTTGAACTTCCGAGAAAGCTGCGGCGAATCTTCGAGAGGCGGGACGCGGGCGGGGAATACCAGAGGCCGCGGCGGAGGGCAGAAGGGACTCCAGCCCGGCGACGGAGGGCAGGAGAGAAGGACTCCAGAGGCCGGGGCGGAGGGCAGAGAGAGGGACTCCAGCCCGGCGACGGAGGGCAGGAGAGGGGGACTCCAGAGGCCGCGGCAGAGGGCAGAGAGAAGGACTCCAGCCCGGCGACGGAGGGCAGGAGAGAGTGACTCCAGAGGCCGCGGCGGAGGGCAGAGAGAGGGACTCCAGCCCGGCGACGGAGGGCAGGAGAGAGGGACTCCAGAGGCCGCGGCGGAGGGCAGAGAGAGGGACTCCAGCCCGGCGACGGAGGGCAGGAGAGAGGGACTCCAGAGGCCGCGGCGGAGGGCAGAGAGAGGGACTCCAGCCCGGCGACGGAGGGCAGGAGAGAGGGACTCCAGAGGCCGCGGCGGTGGGCAGAGAGAGGGACTCCAGAGGCCGCGGCGGAGGGCAGGAGAGATGGACTCCAGCCCGGCGACGGAGGGCAGGAGAGGGGGACTCCAGAGGCCGCGGCAGAGGACAGAGAGAAGGACTCCAGCCCGGCGACGGAGGGCAGGAGAGAGTGACTCCAGAGGCCGCGGCGGAGGGCAGAGAGAGGGACTCCAGCCCGGCGACGGAGGGCAGGAGAGAGGGACTCCAGAGGCCGCGGCGGAGGGCAGAGAGAGGGACTCCAGCCCGGCGACGGAGGGCAGGAGAGAAGGACTCCAGAGGCCGCGGCGGAGGGCAGAGAGAGGGACTCCAGCCCGGCGACGGAGGGCAGGAGAGAAGGACTCCAGAGGCCGGGGCGGAGGGCAGAGAGAGGGACTCCAGCCCGGCGACGGAGGGCAGGAGAGGGGGACTCCAGAGGCCGCGGCAGAGGGCAGAGAGAAGGACTCCAGCCCGGCGACGGAGGGCAGGAGAGAGTGACTCCAGAGGCCGCGGCGGAGGGCAGAGAGAGGGACTCCAGCCCGGCGACGGAGGGCAGAGAGAGGGACTCCAGCCCGGCGACGGAGGGCAGAGAGAGGGACTCCAGAGGCCGCGGCGGAGTGCAGAAGAGAGGGACTCCAGAGGCCGCGACGGAGGGCAGAGAGAGGGAATCCAGCCCGGCGCCCGAGCTCCCGAGGTCCGCGTCATACTGAGCGCAGCGCCGGCGGCGGCGGCCGATTAATGGCACTGGATTAAGAAATACATTTAATTACGGCTTTACTAAGACGGATCAGTAATGATTAAATGGAACACTTAAATAGCTTTGTACACGCGACTTTTCCGCGGTACCCAGGACCGATATGGTTTATATCTAGATCCCGTGCATGTCTTATATTCAGCTGATAGTGTATGGATTATATTAAAACACCTCGCTCAAATCTCTTTAGCCATGGTATATAATTAACGACATGATATTAACGCCCTGTAATTAGAGGCTTCTGGGAGGTTTGAGGAGCAGCAGTCAAGAGGAGGCTTTATGCCATAATTAAGACAACATAAAATCTACTGCTCCAGTGTTGAGAATAAACATACCTCCTGCAATAAACTCGACGTGCTTTTAATACCTACAGAACATTATACCAATATATTAACATTGCGACAATTCATGCAAGAAGGATTCAAACGTACATTTCTAAACCCAGCCATAGAATAGATGGAGTATGTGCAGACTGGGGTGGGCCAATTTTCAGGTTGACATTTTGGTATATTGAGTGTATATCAAGGTAATTGAAAAGCATATTTTTTGTGTGCTGACATTTGTGTGGTAGTTCAGAGTTTTAGTTAGACACCAGGGAGGTACAACTGTGAGGTGTGCTGACGAAGCACTGACCTGAGTAGTCTCTATCTCTGACACTTCAAATCCCCTTTGCCGGTGCAAACGTGATCTAGAAAATCTTGGCGCACAATTTAGGAGATATGTTGTGTATTTATTATGTTATGGGATTAATAACACCTAGAATGTGGGGGTGGTGGAATTCTACATGGAACCAGAGGGTGGGGCTGTCAGTTGAGAAATAATGGGTTTTGAGAAGCTAACAGTCAACCCACAGTTGCATGCACTTCCAAATAAATTCTTATTTTACTGTCTAGCAACGTGCACAGTTCTAGACTTAGTGCCAGAAATACTCATGTGCATTGTAGGAAAGAAGGTGAGGCCTTGAAGGTGAAATTGGGGGTTGAGGCCCAGTAGCCCCTGGCTTGCCCCTTGGCCCCCAAACAGGATCCTATCCTTTTTTTCAGCATTAGGAAAGAAGTGGATACTGATGTCTGTAATCCACACGTTGTAGTAGCGCAACCCTTAACTCCTTGACCCACCCCACGGAAGAGATCCCCACCCAGGGAATCACAGTGCGTGATCTCAAAGTGGTGCAAGACAGTGGAGGTAATGTGTAGGTTTAATAGAACACCTCGTTTTTTAAGAGGGTGGTGAGAGAGCGCAAACTGACCAAAATGTAGAAATGCATCACACTTACACGTAGTAAGCACAAATCATGAAGAGAAATGCCATGAGTGCCGATAGTAGCCACAGTTATATTCTGATGTGTAGTTAATATAGAAGTTTAAATAGAAGTGGAACTAATACAGAAATGTGGGTAGTAATAAGGTTTATTAAACGTGATTATTTCTGAATCCATGTTGTGTAGCTGCTAAAATGTAAAATGGCATACGGAAACGTTGAACGTGGTAGGCCTTAGGGCCAGAGCTAAGAGGGAGGGGAAAGGAGAGTAAAATGCACAATGTGGATTGCACTAATGTTTAGTAATAATGAGTAGGTTTGATTTATAGATGTGTTTACTTAATCAGTAGAATAAGAGTATTAACATGCTAACAATTAAAGAAGAAGTTGAATATTATAAAACTGTTGTAGAGCTGGAAAGCCTTAAACGTTGATTTACACATATTAGTCTGGGCCGGGGAATGTTGCAACGCGGTTGGAAAACCATGAGAATTGGGATTTGGCTCCAAATGTCTGTCTGGAAGGGAAAAGGGGATATTCAATTATTAATAATGAATAGAAGCTTGTTCTTGAAATGGACCAGACATGGAGGAGGGTTCCGGAATGTTTAAGGGGTATCAGCGGGCCGGAGAAGCGTCTGAGAAACAAGGTCGACTCTAACCACAAGGCCTCATCATGGAAAAAGCCAGAAGCTACACCACGTGAGGGGCGTCTCGCGAGGGGCGTCCTAAGGGTTGTTGTGTTTTTGTATTAGGGACAGCACCCCTGGGTGGAGTTAGAGCAGAAGCCTGAGGACCCTCTAGAGAGCGGATGGGTAGGCAGAGAGGGGCCATGATTGGAGGACTTTAGGTTTTCACCAAGAGACGGAGAGTGGGTGACTTCCTTTGGGGGTCATTCACTGCTGACACCTTTTGATAGGTTGGGACCTGGTTAAGTAGGGATACCATCTAGAGCAGGGTAGGGACAGCCTAACCTGTATTTTCCCTCCGCCTGTAATGACCGACAGATTTCAATATGTGTCTATGCTAATAGCACTATTGTTTTTAGAATTGGTATTGGTAATTTCCGTTGTTCGTCTGAGGGCTTTCAGAGAACACATGTACGTAGTTGGGCCTGTGTATCTGGTTAATCTCATTTTGAGATGCTTGTATCTACAACTTATCTTGACTTTATAATAAACCTTTGAAAGCTAGAAGTTGTTTGTGATCCTTTGAGCAGAGTCCTTTATTGGGAGAACTAACTTGGTAAGAGATGCACTTCTTTCCTCAAAGACAGGCAATAAAGGTTCAGTCGACCAGACCGGGGTTTTAGATCGATAGTGATAAGGTATTGATCAAAATCTCGCCCCCTTCCAGTTGGTAGCTATAGAGGATGGTTGCCTTCTTGAGGAAGGTGATCTAGGCCAGGTTAGATTACCCCCAGGCCCCTAGAGACCGATGATCGGAAGAACCGCCCGCGGAAGAAGGACCGGATGACGTGAGACAGAAAAGCAGCAGTATCGGTCGAGAGTGAGTATACAAGGTCATGCGTGTTAAGATTGCGGTGTTTTGTATTGTATCTATGTTGTAATGTCTGGCGGAGTTGAATGACTGTAGAGAGACTGTGGAACAGGTTGTGAGCGCGCGCAACCGGTGGAAATCTTAAGCTCAAGGAGAGCTCAAGTGGTTCGGGTGTATCGGACACTCAGAGTAATTGTTAACTAGTGTGAAGGGGGTCATGAGGTACCAATGATCACCCGAAGGACCAGATAGGGGGAACGTAAGAGTGAGTGCGTGAGTAACGGACGCTGGTCGGAAGTTACTGTGTGTGTAAAGAACCTATCAGAGAGACGATAGACATCTCGTCAGCTGTGTTGACAATTACAAATAGACTGTGGACGTACAGTCGAGGGAAGTGACCGCTTAGTCGGAAGTAGTCATTTTTCGGTGTATGAATGGGACGCATGCATGACCGCGAGGAGAGCTGAGAAAGGAGGGGTGCTGCTGCGAAGCGGAGACTAGTGACGTCAGGAAGCGCCGCGCTGGGATTGGCCGGCTGGTGAAAGACCGCACTGCGATAGGCCAGCTAGCAAAGCCGCGCTAGGATTGGTGGATTGTCATCAGGAAGTAAACAAAGTATTCAAGCTGGAAATTTTGCGCGTAATTATGAAGTGTTTTAAGTGGTTAAGAGCGCTGTTTAAAAGAGAGCGCAGGGGTTCGTATGAAGGGGAAGAAGCCCCGCCGGAGGGTACGCCAGCGCGTTTCATGGGGACAAATGTTGGGCTGCACACGATTCTGTGGATCTCAGAGTGGAGTAGGATGACAGATGGAAATGAGGAACTCACGTTCCCGAAGTACGGGACGTTCAGATTAGAGGTGTTGCACAGATTAAAAGCAATTATGACCGCAACTAGACCCTTGCCTAGACCGACTCAGTTTGAAGCCCTTAATGCATGGATTAGGGCAGCGCATGAAAAGAACATGAACAGACGGCAAGAAAGAGTGAAACGTTCGGTAAGGGCACTACAGGATGCCAAGTGGGATGAGGATGCTAAAAGATGGAGGGTGCATAACATGGAAGTTAATAAATTATATCCAGTGTTAGAGATGCCCGGGAACAAAAGCCCCCTAGAAGAGGATGACGAGAGCGAGACAGAGGACAGCCTGATAAACAGATTATTGACAGACAGGCCACCTCCGTATAACAGAGCAGGGGGAGATGCCGAGAACGGCGAGAAAGGGGGGGGCAATGCAGGAGAGCATGGGCCGCTTCCCAGTTCCGATTGGAGTCCCGCTGCAAAGAAAGAACTGTCCCAGCCTAGCCAAGTGCAACAGGTGGTCGGGAGGTTTGTGGTGCAAAGAGCGCCAGAAACGGCGTGTGCCACATCCTACGCATTACCTGATGCACTGCAGGTACCTGTTACCATAGGTCCTATAGTGTCGGTATATGACCCAGACAGGGCTAGAGGGGAAGAACGGGTAAGAAAGGACAGAGAAAGAGCAGAGATGGTAAGAAGGAAAGATACGATCAACTCCCCAAGTCAGTTGCCGATGCCAAGAGATTGGAGCACCCCAGTACATACAACAGGAGAGCTGGGGGATATTAGATGGCCAGAGGATATGAGGGGACCAGGACGGAAATCTTTTCAAGAGTTCAACGAGTACATGAAGAAATGGGATGAGGCAGTCGAGGCTCAAAAGAACATCATAGCGGCAGAAGCTGAAAGGGAAAGTCAGGACAGCAGGGCCCGGACTCACTGCGGGGCTGAAGAGAGCAGTCCGGAGTGGGACGGGAGGGAGAAGGACAGTAGGAGATTCACCCATTGGGCCCGGAGTGAAGATAGATCCGACCTGGAAAATGGGGGCCCAGAGAACGGGGGGGTGTCTCGCCCGATACATAATGAAGAAGACAGGAGGGCTCGGGAGTACAGGGACAGCTTTAAGTGTATCCACTGCGTGCCCGGCAGGAGAGAACAGAGCGGGGGTTGCGTGGGACCACACCATAGTCCTTGTGAAGACGGACATGAGCGCAGCCCAGGGAATACGGGAAACCAGGAAGGATCGTATCAGATACTGAGTGATACGAGGCCGAGGGAGAATGGGGACCGAAGGGAGAGAAGCAGAGAGACTTACTGTGAGAAGAGAGGAGAGAATGGGCAAGGTGAGAAGGGGGGTAACAGGCCCGTGTTCCATCACCTTCCAAGATCGGATGGCCGAGCATGGGATCTGGAGAGATGGGAACAAGAGAGAGCACTCCCCAACTCTCCAGAACCCAAACGTAGGGCCCGGAGTTGGGATGGGAGAGATACCTGTCAACCTCCCTCGAAGGAATTATTGCGAGCAGAAATAAAAGCCAAAAGACTCGATGTCTCCAGCTTAAAGTCAGATCTGGATGACATGGTAGACGGTACCCTGCCCTTAGAAAGAATGGACATGTATGAGCAGGATGAAATTCTGTTCATGGCAAAGGACGTAACCCGAAAGGCGAGGGCGACCCATGAGAAATTAGTCGAACTAGCAGGCAAATATATGGTAGACTTGTCAAGAACCAAAGCGTTACAGGGCAACCACAGGCTACATTACACAGACCGAGATCTAGATGAGAGGAGGACCATTGGATTGAAAACACACATAAGGGAACTGATCACTGGAATAAGGACATGGAGGGCCCTAGATAAGTGGGAAGAGAGGTGGTCCAAGAGGGGGACCGTTAGGAGAAGTACACTTGGGATGACACCAGGAGGACAGCAGGGAGTAGAAACGTACCCTTTGAGGGAAGTCGCCAATGGGACCTATGTCCACGTCCCTTGGAGTAGGGGGAATTTAGCTGCTTTTACCACCTCATTCCCCAAACTGCGGGAAAACCCTGTGGAGTGGTATAAGCAAGTTGAGAGATTCGTAAAAATCTCAAAGGTCCTATGGATAGATTTGAACACGCTGTTTGACATAGTAGTGCCAGGAGATTTGTGGACCGCATGCAAGGTTAGCGCTGAGTGGCCCATCATAGAGCCAGACAGAGATGCTAGGACTAATGGGCCGTCCGAAAGTGTGATGGCAAAATTCGAAAGAGTAATGACGTGGCTGAAAGAGAAAGTGCCAATGCAAGACATAGATTGGGTAAAAATTGACCGAACAAGACAGGAACCCAAAGAGACAGTACACGAATACTATGAGAGGTTGCTGAAGGCGTTTAAACAGTATAGCGGTCTGGATGTAATGGATCCGAGGGACATAGGGCAGTTTGTGTCCAAATTTGTCCTAGGCCTGAGACCGGATATCAGTTTAATGATCCAGCAACACCTGATTTGTTGGCAAAATAAACCCCTAGACGAAATACTGAGGTATGCCAGGTACTGCTGTGATGAGATAGACTCCAAGGCTAAGAAACTAAAGGAGAAACTGATGGTGGTACAAATGCAGGCAGCAGGGAAGGGGGGACAACAGCAACAACAACAAGGAACAGGTACTGGAGGAAAGAAACAGTACAGCCAGAACAAGGCCAATGAGGAGAACTCCACCTTTAGACCCAGGATAGATATAGCTGCCTTAAAGAAAACGACTAGATGCCACCAATGTAACGAGGTGGGGCATTGGAAACGCGAGTGTCCCTATAATGTTGAGATCGGAGACCAAGAGGTAGAAGAGGAAGAGACCCAGAGCGCGCCTACAAGAGGGATAACGCAATACCAGGGAAAGGTGCTCAGAGGGGGGCCTCCTCCCCGAGCCCAGTTCCCGCAAGCACCCAGAGTAGGGACTATGGGTAAGACATATAGACAGATGCCCCTGTTTGTAGGAGGAGAGGAATGCTATTATGTGGACCCACTAACTGGACAGAAAGTGGAAAGAGATGACTGCATCCTCGGGGCAGCTCTGGAGGTAGATCAGAGGGGACCCTATGTTGAGGCCGAAGTGGCAGGGTTCCCCACGACATTTCTAGTGGACACCGGAGCCACCCGATCCACGATCAGATCAGCCGCAGTTCCAGGCCTGCCCATGTCTGGGGAGACCATACAAGTGGTGGGGGTTGCTAATAAGAGAATGATCAGTCCTTTGACTGAGCCCGTGCAGGTGAAAATAGGGAGGTACAGTGAGGAGCATCAGTTTGTGGTTTGCGATTCTAGTCCTGTATGTCTGCTAGGAAGAGACCTTTTGTGCAAATTGAACTGCACTATATACTGTACCCCGCAAGGAGTGGAGGTACTGACAAATGATGATGATGCAGACTTTAAAGTCGCCAATTCCAGACTATGTGTGGAGTTGTATCCCACTCTGACAGTAGACGAGCTCCCCTGGGACTTGAGAGAGACAGTTGCTCCAGAAGTGTGGGATTTCACTGGGGAAGAGATTGGGTTGGTGAAAGGAGTGGACCCAGTGAAAATTGTAGTGAAACCACATGCTGAGTTCCCAAGAACCCCTCAGTATAAATTGACTCCAGAAACGATTGCAGGCATAAAACCCGTGATTGGGTCCATGATTAAGCAGGGAATACTGAAGGAAATCGTGGGTAGTCCATGCAACTCCCCGATTATGGGTTTGCAGAAACCAAATGGGAAATTCCGGATAGTGCAGGACCTCAGAAAGATTAATAACATAGTTGTTTCGTGTTGTCCAGTGGTACCGAATCCATCAGTGATATTGTTTCAGATACCGTTCCAAGCAGAATGGTTCACTGTGATTGATCTTTGCCAGGCTTTCTTTTCGATCCCTTTGGACGAAGAAAGCCATTTTCTTTTCGCATTTAAGCTGGAAGGTCGCGTCCTAACATGGTGTCGTATTCCTCAGGGGTATACAGAAAGCCCATCGATCTTCAACCAGCTCTTAAAGAAAAATCTTGAAAGTCTAGTGCTGCCCCAGAGGTCAGTTCTGGTCCAGTACATAGACGACCTCCTTGTGGCGTCAGAAACAGAAGAGGCTTGCAGACAGGACTCTATTGCTTTGTTAAATCACCTAGCTGAAAATGGGCATAAGGTGTCCCCGGGGAAATTGCAGTACTGCCTGACAGAGGTACAGTACTTGGGACACAGAATTGAGAAAGGTAAGAGAAAGGTGTCACCAGACAGGATAGAGGCCATCATGAAAATGAATGCACCTAAAACTCAGAGAGAAGTCAGAATGTTCCTAGGAATGGTGGGATATTGCCGACAGTGGATTGCAAACTTTTCACTGAAAGCAAAGCCCTTGCAAAAACTGACGCACAAGGAAGTGAGTGATCCGGTACCATGGGACAAGGACTGTTTGATGGCGTTCCTGCAGCTGAGAGAGGACTTGTGTCGTGCTCCAGCTCTGGGAATGCCGGATTACGATAAACCATTCTTGCTCTACTGCTGTGAGAGAGAGGGATGCGCGCTGTCTGTGTTAGTCCAAATCCATGGGAATGCCCGTAGACCAGTCGCTTATTTCTCGGCTACTTTAGACCCAGTAGCCGCAGCGTTGCCCGGATGTCTCAAATCCGTTGCCGCAACAGGTGTCAGCATTGAGAGGTGTGAGAATATTGTTATGGGGCACCCGTTAGAGGTACATGTGCCCCACTCTGTTGAACTGTTGATGACCAGGACCAAAACACAGCATCTGACAAACAGTAGGCTCACGCGCTATGAGCAAGTCATTCTTGCTGCAGAGAACGTGACCCTCAGGAGATGCTCTGTTTTAAATCCTGCTACCTTGATGCCACTTCCAAACGATATTGAAGATGATGATGAATGTACAGACCATGACTGCCTCGATGTGACTGAACTATGCACCAAACCAAGACCCGACATCGTAGATGAGCCACTGATCGACCCAGATGAAATTTTCTTTGTCGATGGCTCATGTGTAAGAGACGAAGTTGGGCAGTTGAGAGCAGCTTACGCTGTTTGCACAATTACTGGAGTAGTGGAAGCTGGATGCCTGGAAGGAGTACATTCCGCTCAGGTAGCCGAGATTATTGCCCTGACACGTGCCTGCCTGGCAAGCAATCAAATTCGAGTCACCATATACACTGATAGTCAATATGGTTACGGGGTAGTTCATGATTACGGGCAGTTATGGTCTCAAAGAGGGTTCATGACCTCTTCAGGCTCTCCCATTCGCAATGGAGAGTTTGTGCGCCTGCTGCTGGAGGCATTGCAATGTCCAGCAGGTATTGCAGTTGTGAAGTGTACCGCGCATACCAGAAATATGGACTTCGTGTCACAAGGCAATAGATATGCCGACGAAGTCGCACGGTATTGCGCGGAGACAGGATACTCTTTCACAGAGGTGGAAGTGGGTGGAATAAATGTAAGGACTGAACTAGCTATGATATTGGAAACTGTTGATACTTGGGACGAACTGAAGGGGATGCAAGAGAATGCTCCTGACTGTGAAAAAGAAACATGGCAAAAGGCAGGATGTGTGGTGGGTGAGGCCCATTTCTGGGTCTCAGCAGATGGCAGAGCAGTGTTGCCCAATGAGATGGTGAGCCCAATGGCCCGACACATACATGGTCCTGTCCACTTAGGAAGAGATGCTATGCTGAGAGTGTTTAGACAGACCTGGTACAACCCCAAGTTCAGAGTAGCAGCCGAAGCAGTGTGCCAGCGTTGTGTGACGTGCCAGCAGTTGAATGTAGGGAAAAAGACACCAGTTGCACTGAGCCACATAGGGAGGTCAGGAGGTCCATTCAATAGAATGCAGATAGATTTTATCGAAATGCCAAGGTGCAGCCGCCTCCGTTATATCCTGGTGGTTGTCTGCGTTTTCTCCAGATGGGTTGAGGCATATCCTACACGCAGGTGCGACACCCTCACAGTGGCTAAGTTACTGCTTAGGGAGCTTATACCGCGCTTCGGGGTGCCGGCCTCTTTGGAATCAGATAGGGGAACGCATTTCAACAGCTCGCTTGTGAAAATGATTTGTGCCGCTTTAAATATAGACCAAAAACTACATTGCAGTTATCGACCAGAAGCTTCAGGAATTGTGGAGCAAATAAATGGCACCATCAAGGCCAGAATTGCAAAGGTGTGTTCATCAACATCCTTGAGATGGCCTGATGCGTTGCCATTGGTTCTTATGAGCCTCCGCAGTACCCCAGACAGAAGAACGGGGCTGTCACCACATGAGGTGTTAATGGGAAGAGCAATGAGGTTACCATCTGTTCCAACTGCTGCACTGATTAGCATCACAGATGATATGATCCTGGACTATTGTAAGGGGCTGTCTGACGCCATTCATTCTGTGTCCCTTCAGGTGCAGGCTGCCGAGGTACCATCGTGCCAGGACCCTTGTCACGACTTGCTTCCTGGGGATTGGGTCCTGGTGAAAAAGCACGTGAGAAACAGCTGCCTGGATGTTCGTTGGCGTGGGCCTTTCCAGATCATCCTGACCACAAATACGGCAGTGAAGGTGGGAAGCCTGCCCAACTGGATCCACGCGTCGCACACGCGGAGAGTTCCAGCACCTCTGGAAGAAACAGCTCCTCTCTCGGATAGACGTCCAGCTGCGGACCGAGAAGCCATAGAGGGGGCTAGCCAAGCTGTAGAGGTGCCAGCGGAAGCAGGGAACGAATCTGACCAAGCTGAGGACGGTCAGTACAACAGCGAGACAGACGACGCTACTGAAGGGGAAAGTAGCTGGGAGTACGAGTCAGACGCTGACAGGTCTGACAGAGAGCGGGAAAGGACAAGAAGAAGACGGAGTAGAAGGGTACGTGGAGAAGCTGATTGGCCGCAAAGAAGGAGCTCTAGCCTAAGGTCAACTCCGGAGAGAACCCTTCCTCCGATATCAGAAGACTCAGACCCCGAAGAAGGTGCTCAGGGCGCTGAAGCACCGGAGTTGAGGAGGTCAAGAAGAGTGCGTGTGCCTAACAGAAGATACTCCACCCCTGAGTGGACATACCTGGCGACAGATGGCTTCGAAGCCAGTGACAGGGAGGATCCGAGCGGTGGTGGTGTCCAGTTCTGAGCCCATCGTAACAGTGGAGATACGACTGTTAGTACCCGGAGTTGAACAAGAAGGGTCACTGACATTCATGCTTCCCCGACCTCCCCGCCTCAGCAAGATAAAGGACATGTTTCTCACAGAATTGCAATTCCCCGATTTTGGTACAAAGATATCAGCCGCAGAAGAGCACAATCTTCGTCTGGAAATATTGAATTTTGCTGTTGAAGCTGCAGGCGAGCGCCTGATAGTGGATGCTTAAAAGACTTTGTAAATAAGCGTGAAGAAAAGAAGATTACCTAGCGCCTAGGAAGCAGAGATTCTTAGGGACACTCCCTGAGATGATGGAGAAGGGCTAGGGTTGTCTGTATTTGGACTAAAAAGAACTTTGGCGGAAAGGGTTGTCAGCTTCCAGTTGCGTGGTTCTCAGGACAAAAGGAGAAAAAAGAGACAGTAAAGGAGCGAAAAAGAAAGGAACTTTGTGCTGAGTTGAGAGAGAACCACACTATCTGACGAAATGGAGGCCGGTACCCAGAACCGCAGAGCGAAATGTATAATAGGTACACTAATAGTAGGAGTGATAATACTAATAGCTTTAGTGGTAACAGTCTCTTATGTAAAGGGACGTGAGGAGGAGGCAAAGGTAACTGATGTGGCATCTGCAGAAGCGCTTACACCTACCATTGCTAGTGAGAAAGGGGAAAACACACACGAGAAAGCGTTATTGGCTGCAGAAGCCCGCAGGTTACACGTGGATGAGTCCCAAGGTGACTTTAGGTCAAATGCTTATGCTAAATTATTGTATGAATACGTGGATGCCATGGAGGTTAAGGACTGTTACGTCTGCATGCAGTTGCCGGCTTCTGTAGATGAAGGCATTCGATATCATCACCTCCCGCTGACATATGGCATTACATGTAGCTTGTTGCTTAGTATATTTTATGGGAGAGATAGTTTTGACTATTATTTCTCCAATTATGATGCAGTATTACCAGAAGTCCCAAATTATAAACAAATGAATAAGTGGGACTACTGGAAGAGTGAAGAAAGGTTGGCAAAGTTTTTCATTCCTTGGATTACTTTAGATACTTCACATGCCCGCAGAAATAACCTGACATGTAAGGTGTCAGAAGTCGAGAAAAAGTTCATAGGGCAGGTGGATGATCGGAATAGGAGACAAAAGATTTTGAAAAAATCAGGACAATGGAAAACAGATTGGACCGAAGAAGAAAAGGCACACAAGAGAAAGGGTAGTAGTGGTCCAATAGCTTTAGATAGAACGCAGAGAGGAAAGTTATGTCTTCATAGAGCCAAAACGTATTATGAAAATGTATACGTGGGAGAGGTTAGCTGTGAACATGCTTTCAATTTGGAGTACTACACCAAAGACTTCCTGAAGGGAATGCAAGTGATTCCTAACGTATATTTTGTATGTGGGAGAAATGCCTACGTGAGGCTACCTGATAATTGGTACGGCTCATGTTATTTGGCAATTATCTTCCCTAAAATATATCATGCCCAAGACTTAGAGATCATTGAGGGCAAGACATCATCGAGAGGAAGGAGAGATGTGAGTGCAGAAATGGTTGGAGATGTCTTTGGAGCTGTGTTCCCACTTCTGGGATTAGCTCTTAATGATGTTAAAATTAGACGACTAGCAACAGTCGTAGACAGGTTGTCTGCCAGCACTGCTCAGTCCTTAATGCTAGTAGAAGGAGAGATGCAATCGATAAGGGCTATGGTTCTTCAAAACCGCCTTGCGTTAGATGTCCTATTAGCAAAAGAGGGCGGAGTCTGTAAGGCTTTGAAGGTCCAAGAATGTTGTACTTACATTCCAGACAATTCAAAGCCCCTTGAGAAAGTTATTAGAAATATAACTGATATTCACAAGGAGATTGAAGACCTGAGCAGAGAAAATGTCTGGGAAAAGGTGGGCCAAGGAATGAGTGAAGCTGGAAGCTGGCTCACCGCCTTAGGCAAAAGCTTTGTGTGGAAAATACTAAAACCTATCATCATAATATTGATCTGTGGAATCGTGTTATGGGGTTTGGTGAGGGTATTTAAATGGAACAAAGCCAGAAGGTCAGCGAAGGCTCAGAGTAAACAGCTGCAGAGATTGGCTACCATACAAGATAGTCAGTACCGGAGTCTGAGGGCTCTGGAAACTCAGAAGCGAGTTATGCTAGCAATCACCGCAGTTTAAATATTTAGTGATGACCCCGAGAGGTCATCAAAGGGGGGAACTGAGAGAGCGCAAACTGACCAAAATGTAGAAATGCATCACACTTACACGTAGTAAGCACAAATCATGAAGAGAAATGCCATGAGTGCCAATAGTAGCCACAGTTATATTCTGATGTGTAGTTAATATAGAAGTTTAAATAGAAGTGGAACTAATACAGAAATGTGGGTAGTAATAAGGTTTATTAAACGTGATTATTTCTGAATCCATGTTGTGTAGCTGCTAAAATGTAAAATGGCATACGGAAACGTTGAACGTGGTAGGCCTTAGGGCCAGAGCTAAGAGGGAGGGGAAAGGAGAGTAAAATGCACAATGTGGATTGCACTAATGTTTAGTAATAATGAGTAGGTTTGATTTATAGATGTGTTTACTTAATCAGTAGAATAAGAGTATTAACATGCTAACAATTAAAGAAGAAGTTGAATATTATAAAACTGTTGTGGAGCTGGAAAGCCTTAAACGTTGATTTACACATATTAGTCTGGGCCGGGGAATGTTGCAACGCGGTTGGAAAACCATGAGAATTGGGATTTGGCTCCAAATGTCTGTCTGGAAGGGAAAAGGGGATATTCAATTATTAATAATGAATAGAAGCTTGTTCTTGAAATGGACCAGACATGGAGGAGGGTTCCGGAATGTTTAAGGGGTATCAGCGGGCCGGAGAAGCGTCTGAGAAACAAGGTCGACTCTAACCACAAGGCCTCATCATGGAAAAAGCCAGAAGCTACACCACGTGAGGGGCGTCTCGCGAGGGGCGTCCTAAGGGTTGTTGTGTTTTTGTATTAGGGACAGCACCCCTGGGTGGAGTTAGAGCAGAAGCCTGAGGACCCTCTAGAGAGCGGATGGGTAGGCAGAGAGGGGCCATGATTGGAGGACTTTAGGTTTTCACCAAGAGACGGAGAGTGGGTGACTTCCTTTGGGGGTCATTCACTGCTGACACCTTTTGATAGGTTGGGACCTGGTTAAGTAGGGATACCATCTAGAGCAGGGTAGGGACAGCCTAACCTGTATTTTCCCTCCGCCTGTAATGACCGACAGATTTCAATATGTGTCTATGCTAATAGCACTATTGTTTTTAGAATTGGTATTGGTAATTTCCGTTGTTCGTCTGAGGGCTTTCAGAGAACACATGTACGTAGTTGGGCCTGTGTATCTGGTTAATCTCATTTTGAGATGCTTGTATCTACAACTTATCTTGACTTTATAATAAACCTTTGAAAGCTAGAAGTTGTTTGTGATCCTTTGAGCAGAGTCCTTTATTGGGAGAACTAACTTGGTAAGAGATGCACTTCTTTCCTCAAAGACAGGCAATAAAGGTTCAGTCGACCAGACCGGGGTTTTAGATCGATAGTGATAAGGTATTGATCAAAATCTCGCCCCCTTCCAGTGGCCTAGGATTCAACACAATTGTTTGTCTTTCTCCTGAGTGTATTGTCGCTATGTCTTTTATGTTGGGTCGATCGCTTCAATGAGCTTCACCTGCAGCCCTGAGGTCTCCTATCCCCCTCAGAACTCCATTGCTTTCACCAACCTCTGTCCCTACCCTGTGAGAGTGGACAGGGTCTACAGGAAAAACTATTTGTTCCCTTTCCCTGTACCTGTCCCTTTCGCTCCTCTTCTTAAATTGGACTGTCCTCTTCTGCATCTACCATTCTTGCCATTTGAAGTCCGCCTTGCCTCCCAACCATCCACCCACTCCCCATTTATCTCACCATCTCGTTTAAAACCACCTCAGCCCAGTACATGCTCTATTAGCTTATAGCTAAGTCCGTGCAATATAAATCTCATGCATTTAGCAATGGAACTCATCCTGAAGTTTGTCGGATTACTTCAACCTTAAAAACTTGTATGAAATGGTTTATGAAGTCCCCAGCTGAGGAGCAATGTGACTGACACCATGGTTAGGGTGACCTGGTGTCCCGGATGTGCCAAAACAGTCCAAGTTTTTCACCAGCTGTCACGGCAAATTTCTGAAAATTAAATCCATGTCCTGATTTTAAAGAGAGGAACGGCTTAAAACAAAGGGAGGCATGTTTTTATGAATTCCAAGGCAGGACCAGGTTTTATCTCTTATCAACGAGCACTTTAAAATGCATGATACTGGCTTTAAAAGTCGCATTTCATGTATTCTGTTAATGCCTCTTTCTCTGTGTTTCTATGTTGTTGAGCTCTGTCCTTTAAGACAATATGTGCTCCTTGGTTAATGTAAAATTGTAGACCTTCTAATATTTTTGTGAAATGTTCTGTTGTTTGGTCAAAATCTGGTCAATCTAGCCATGGTCTGTTTGCCGCATACCTGTCAGTGGCTACTTCCCATTGAATTATCCATCTAAATGTGCTGTTGCACCGCACTGGACATTTTGGACTAATAAACTATTTTCCTATGCTTTATTTTAATCTCTTCCCTGCTTATTTCTTTATCTTAGCCAACTGGATGTTGCTTTAACATTTGATATCTTGACCTTAACTTAACTATTTCGAAAGATTTTGTTTAGCAAAGTCTTCTCTTGTGAACTTCACTTGGTTTGGGCCTTTGCTTTCTTCATTTCATAACTAGCGTTTGGCTGAGCAGTTAAACATGACAACTCAAACACTTTCACTGAGGACTGCCTTGTTGGTCAGGTCTAGTTACCAAAGGTTGATCCAAGGGCCCATTGAGGGAACCCTACTCGCCTCTGTACCCCTGGACTATGGTCGCTGCCCAACACCCTGCTCTCACACACACTATTTGAATATTTAAAGCAGCTGAAGGCAAGCAAACTCGAGAATCTCGAGCACTGTTCCAGTTTGGTTTGTTATCTCAACAGGAGTTGCACATGTTTGTGACCTGGACCCAGAAAGCGAATTGCGAATTGAAAAAGCTTTATTCGAGTTGTACACTCATAAAAGCACAAAACATACATTTTAAAATTCATACATTTTAAAATACATTACAATTAAAATTCATATTCCGTACACATAAAATACATTTTAAGAAGTTGTGCAAGCTTTGACAAAAAGAATTTTTGTAATTATTATAAAATTTAGTACATGTTGGAAGGTAGAGCCCTCCGCCTAATAGACCATGCCCATCCCAAGTATTTTGCTGTTCCCAGCACAATAGGCATTTCGGTGGAGGTACAAATGATTCTCAACCCCTCAACACCGCTTAATACCCCAAGGTTTCTACAAACTGGGGCCAACCATACTTTCCTTGGGTTTGCATAGGCCTCACACAAAAATAAAAAGTGGGTAATGCTTTCATTGGGGGCACCACATACCGGGCAACACGAGCTATTACTACTCCTCCACCTACCCGTCAATGACCTCAAGGGGAGAGAACCTGACCTTAACTGGAAAAATAACTTCCTATCTGTCGGGACAGTTATACTGTCCCAATACTGTTCCAGTGCAGGTCTTGTTTTAATTTCCATAAATCTACCCCCCATTGTTTCTGCATGTGTACTCCTCCAGAGCTTGTGTTCTATATAATCCCAATATATGGCCTTAATAGTATTTTTACTTGGGAATACTTCCCCAGAAGGATTTTCCCAAAGGTTAGAGAGACCGAGCTCAGCAAGAACAACCCTGAGCGTCTTCAACCATGTTATTTTGTGAAATGTATCCGATTTTACTAGGGCTAGAAACCCATCAGCATAGTGTCGGATCTCTGGGGTCGTCCAAAGCCGTCTCCAATAAAGGATAGGCCTTAATCGGGCACGGTCACTAACCAATCTCCTTCCTAAATCCAGGCCAAGTGGTATTAGTGGCGTACTCTGGGGGAGACTCGTTATTCCCCTCAGAAACCTATTCTCTGATATTTGTAGGGTAGGGAGCCTCTCAAAACCCCATACTTATGCCCCATACAGGGCTGCACCCAAGGCTTTAGCATCGTAGACCATGAGGACCGGTTTTATAGGCCTAGTTTTTGATTTTACTTGTTCTACCCGGAGCGCCCCTGAAATCTGCTGGTGTCTCAGTACCGCCTTCTCAATGTGTCGTGACCAACCTGGCTTGCTTGATATCTCTACCCCTAGGTAAGTAAAAACATTTACTACCTCAAGCTCGATGTTATTCAGAGATACCCTTGGTTGGGATCGGTGCCTTTGACCAAAAACCATCAGCTTTGTTTTTGCTAACATTGACTTCGAGACCATGTTCCCTGCAAAACATGTCAAATATGTTCAGGGCGCGCTGGAGTCCTGCCGGGGCTTTGGACACAATTAGGGTGTCGTCAGCGAACATCAGGATCGGGACCCTGATGCCTGCTAGCGAGGGTGCATCCACACTTGCATCCAGCATCCTATCCACAATACCATTGATGAACAGGGAGAATAGCAGGGGTGCCATTGCGCATCCCTGCCGTGCACCCCGCTCGACAGGAAAATTAACGGTAGATTCCCTGTTACTCCCCCACTGGACTTTGGCAAAGTTGCTTTCGTGGAGACGCATTATTAGAGTAAGCAACTCGAGTGGGACCCCTATCTTTTTCAGAACTGCCCATAGCTTGCTCCTTGGCACCAGGTCGAAGGCAGCCCTCAAGTCTACAAATGCGACATATAGGCTGCCTTCACCAAGGAGTACAGTCCCCCACCGTAACATGGTAAATCGAAATATTTGATCTACCGTGCTGGTTGCCCGCCTAAATCCTGCCTGATAGGGGGAGAGGGCATTTTTCTCGTCTACCCAATCCATAAGTTTGTTGACCACCATCTTCCCCACCACTTTTTGGATAGTGGCAATCAAACTTATCGGCCTGTAATTGGCCGGGAGTGACCGATCGCCTTTCTTGTAGATCGGTATAATTATTGCCCCCTTCCATATTTCTGGGATTTTAGCCCCTTTAGCTAGAGCATTTCCCTGTGAGGTCACATACCTAGCCCACCGTACCTTGTCGTGCTTAAATATGTCTGAGGGAATTCCATCTAACCCCGGTGCTTTCCCCCCTTGTAGGGTTGAAATTACCAATTCTGCTTCTTTATTTGAGAACAAGTTTCCCTTACAAAATACCACTGGAATAAGTTCTATGGCCATAATATCCCTGTTCTCTGCATACTGGGGTTTAAAATACTCGACCCATGATGCCTCATTGACATTGTTATCTGGATTGTTAGGGGTACCACCTCGGCCCCACTTCACGGTTTTCCAGAAAAGTCTGGAATCCCTTGACCCAGAAGCTTCGAGTAGCTCTTCCCAATATTCCTCATCCCACTTTTTCTTGGCCTTACGGATGTTATCATTATATTGTTTCCGAGCTATACTAATCGAGGCCTTGTCTCTGTTTTTAATTGCCCTACCCAACTCCAATCTGGTTAACCTGCACTGTTTATTAAACCACCTCGCCAATTTAATTGGTGCTTTTCTATTTGCCTTAGTTAATCTAGTAAAATGTGGTTTTATAAGGGAAAAGAACGTGTCGTGTATGGCTGTTATTAAGGAGGAGTAAGTAAAACAAGACGTTTTTCCCTATGGGAGATATTATTTCCTGCTCCTAAATCAGGACTCAAACTAACAAACACAATCCACAACATTCATTTATCTTGCATCTTGTTGAATGGGAGAACACTTACCAGAAAGGAACACAAACAATCTATTAAAAAAGTATACAATTTATTATAAATAAAAATACATAGATATCAATGAATAGTCAATTAAAAAACATGAAATACACAAATAAAACCACCTAATGTGGGTGTGGAGAAAATTTTCGAAAAAGACACTGCTATCTATCTTAATTATGTCATTTCGGGCCCTCGTTTGGCAACAATGGGGGAATAATATTCCTTTAGACCAGATTGTTTGTTGGCAACGCCGAATATGACTTGGCAAAATTGCGTCGACGCGTTTCGGAAGCTTAAAGTGATAATTGCTTCCTTCCTCAGGACAGTCACTATATCTTTTCTCCACAGAATTGTATCATACCTAAAGCACAAATAAAATACAACTATTAGATCCTGACTTTATGGTGACTAATTGCACATTTTTTCATATCCTAAAGAAGAATTAATCCACTTCCATCTCTGAATTTGTTCCCAAATGTAAAAGTGGGGCATGGTTATAAAAACAAATCAAGGGCCTATTTATAATCCCAGAGAGTCTATATGTAAAGGGTAATCCTTTGTGTTATCACACATTTTTCCAATGTTCACGTTTTAGTCATAAAAAAGTTATCAAGAGTTAACATAAAACAGTTATACATGATCCTTTCACATCTTTCTAAATATGCTCTTATTTAATGCATTGCATTTCTGAAAACACCTACATCTCAAACGATACTCAACATAAATCTCAAAAAATACTAAAAAGCCATATATTTCCAATTAGGTAACCATCTATGTATATCATTGGTTTTCCCCTCGCCCTAAAAACATTGTGCATAAATTCTGAATCTTCTGGTTAGTGTTGTCCACATTCTCCCGACAAACATACAAGGCATTCATGCAACCATCATATAATATATTACTATTATTACTAACCATTGTGATTATATTTCCAGAAGAAATCTACAGAATATGTAGTATTTCTGTGGTGATGTATAGGCATTTATTTATATAGCGCACTACTTACCCGTAGGGTCCCAAGGCGCCTCTAATGGTCACAGGCTCCCACAATCCTGTATGCAATTAGGAAAGATACAACATTAAGTGTTGGACATTGGCCTACCCTGACATTTTTATTTTCAAGGGCATTTTGTTTGTTTACCTCAGTATATAAGAGGACGCTTTTATCTCAACTCAAATCTGGATAGAAACTTGTTCAATTGTGATCTTGTCGTCACATTCCTGCATAGATTACAGAGTACTCATTAGTTATTTCCATAATCCGTTTAGTTATTAGTGACACAAAACAAATGAACCTATTATCAGGTTTTTATCACAAGATGATTACCTTGCGTGATTCCCAAAGGGCGTAATTATTTTAATGCCTCCAAGCGAATCTTAGTGCTGTATTCATACTGCAACGAAATTTAAAAGGAGCATTTTACTCATATTGCGGGAGACATAAACTATCATTGATGCCAAACTGCATTTGTTTCAAAGTTTGTTCCTTACCGGGATTTACGGGTCAGACTTGAGAAACGGGGTCCTTTTGCGCAGCCGGGTAATATCGTGCACGTGGCTGGGTAGAAAATGTAAAAACGGTGTAACTATATCTATAGTTTTAGCTGCAGAATAATACTAATAGTTACTGGCTAGTTACGAAATCTTTGCTCAGTCAAATACTAGCCCCAACCCTCAAACCATGGCGGCGGGTTCCAAGTTGTCAATTTTACTGCTCCCCCCGCATGGTTAGTTATTGCTAATCGGAGGTTCTTCTTACCTTTTGTATGCACACAGCTGTCTTTCCCGGAGCTGCTAAACGTGGCGTCTGTGCGGTCACCGATCGCGTAATGTTTTGTCGGCTCCCCGGACTCCAATAGTCGCTTTTAAAGCCCGTCATGCGGTCACGTGGTTTTGAGTTTGATCCTCGCATCTAACCTAAACCGCGTGTGTTGGGTTCACTATGCTTCCTGTTTTGTTTATTTTAAGTTCCGAGAGGCTAACAAAAACTTTATTGCTCACTTTCTGAAAAACAATCCCTATATCGCGTATGTTCTGTTTGCTATGCTTCCCGTTTTGTACAATTTAAATTCAGGGAGGCAAACAAAAACTTTATTGTTCACTTTCTGAAAGACGTTCCCTAATTAAACCTTGAATGGTAACGGGAAGGTCTTCTATGTATACATTATTTAGGTGGCACTCTACTGCACATTCGTGCCCAATATAAGAATATAGCAAATAACAGCAGCCACAAGTTAAAAAAAACATTTTTTGTTTGTTGATGGAGAGTAAAACAGACATACAGTTTAAGACCTGAAACTATGATCGGGTCTCAGAAGAAATCGCCTATTTATTTCTAATATATTGACCTTCCTATCTAAAGTATCAGGGAGGGCTTAACGCCTGATATCGCCTGAGGAACCAGGTGTTACAGGATTTACTATCTCCATGGCAGCAATTGCTTTATCCACCTCCGAGTTTATGTAATCCATGGAAGCCACATTTGCCAACACATTTGGCCATTTAACTCTTCGTGTGTCATTGGCCATAACCGGTACAACCTCGCTACGCGACTCTGAGTTGTCAGGCGTGGCCCTCCACCAGGAATGGGTGACATAAAGGGGATTATGATCGCTTTCTAATCTACCCTTGATTTCCATATCACCTACCCCACACCATAAATTAAGGCTACAAATGACATAGTCTATTCTACTTTTACTGTGACCATTGTCAAATGTACAGTTGCCTCCCTGGTCGCTCTTTGTCCTTCCATTAAGGGCCCTCAAGCCATATTCCAGACATAGCGCGTTCAGCAACAATATATCTTTTGTCCACCGCTTAACTGGTACAAGATTTAGATTTGGGACACCCCATTGGGCATCTTCCTCCTGCCCTATTGGGTGTTCCGTATTTTCCAGCGGCTCGAAGGTCCTATTGAGGTCACCAGCCACAACCACTCTATTTCCCAGAGACTCCGATTCTAGGAAGGTGGATAGAGCCTCTAGGGTAGGAGAATTCCCAGCGTTCGTACCCCTGGCATAGATATTATATATGTCTATCACACCCCCCTTATCTGGTGATATTCTTAGCAATTGTATATCCTTGCAACCCAGGTCAAGCACTTTTATTTTAACCTGTAAGCTTTGCTTGATCCAAACTGTTAAACCTCCCATAGGTCTGCCCCTTGGACCTCTACTCGCTGGGATGCAGAAATTTAAATAACCTGGGAGGAAGATTGGGTCGCAAGCCCATGTCTCCTGGAATAAACACATTTCAAACCCGTTGACAAAATCTATCCAATTTTGTGACAACAATCTAGTACTCAACCCCGCGATATTCCACGAAAAGAACCTCCCGTGGTATTGCCATTACAAATCCCCACATCAATAACTGGCATAGGCGGGAGGTTAATCAAGCTCTCACAATTACCTCCCTCTTCTATAACAGTGTCCACACAGTTACCATCCTTGCCCTCATTAACACCCGTGTTTGATAAAAGTCTTGATTCACCCCCCATATCTTCTATACACACCATACTGTCCCCCCTCGCATTTCCATTTTCCCTATTGATGATCACTCCATCTAGACTGGACGTTACATCCTTAATTATTGCCAGTGGTTTCTCAGATATATTCTCCCTGGCCATATTACCCCCAGCATCAATGGGTTCAGCCGATTTCCGTCAACATCCCCACCTCAAATTTCCCAACCCATCATGAGGATTGCATGCCTGTTCATAGCAGTCATATAGTCGTGGGATAGGAACATAAAAAGGGTTAATCTCTGCCCGAGGAAAGAAACTGGGTCTCACTGACTCGTTGTTCCCACCAAAATAAGTGTCCACAGGTCTTGGATAAAAAAAAGTGAGATCCACAATACCAATCCCACCACTGCTAGTACTCCAACCAGGTCTCGTGATCAATCCTACCACCCTTGGATCTTGGTAGTTAATTATAATGCATTCACCCCCCAGTTTTTTCAGGGTGCTTCCTATCCAATTAACCCTTCTAACCCCGATAATCAAACCATCCACTTCCCCGGGCAGAGGTCTATTGACCCTTAACCAATGCATAACCTTATTTTTTAACATGTCATAGGTTTCTCTTTGCCCTACCAATAGGGGTGGAACATTGGTAAGGATAGCCACATAGGGATAGGAATCAGGGGTAAGTTGTATCGGGGGTATCCTAGTCGGAAGTTTTGTCACATAGGGTATTGGTTGGCTTTGTTCTGGAACGACAAGGCATGGTGGGGCAACATTCTTTGGTACTATGGGAGCCTTATTTCCCTCGGATATATTATTTCCATCACTTGCAGGACCGCCCCTATTTGGCACTTTTGGAACATGGGGCATATATGTTCCAACACTATTTTTACAGGGATTTTTATCATTACTTGCTAAAGGACCATGACTAGTTGTCGAAGTGTTTGGCAGGGGTAGAGTATTATTTTTGTTAACAGGGGTGGCATTCTTTGTGCAATCCTTTCTGCCTTTGACTACAGTACTATGGGGCTTGGTTTTCCCACAATTGCTATTAGTTGCAGTAGTTGGTTGGTCATTGGTAGTCTTACTACTTTGTCCTTTACCCCGGTGGCTAGGTGCAATACTCGCAGTAGAAGGTTGTAAATCAACCAACGGGGCACCTACATCTCGCTCAACTGTTTGTTGGTTGTTCCCATTTTCTCCCGTTTTGAGGCAAGACTTAATTAGAGATTTTGTAGAGAAAAAATTATCTAGGCTAGCCTGCTCTAGGTGATCCAATTGTTCAGCTAGCTTTTTGAGTCTAACCTCAAAGGGTTTCAAGAGGGACCGTATTAATTTTTCCAATTCTAGAAGGAATTCTGGCTTAGATGTTGGTGTCCCAGGGGATGCTATAACAATGGGATCTGGGCCTGATGATAATGGTGTCCTAGGAGATACCAATGTTATGGTATCTACACCTAACGAAACAACTTCTCCCTCTCCCGCTGGTAACCCAGTAGGGTAGTCCACAGAAGTCTGACGAGGACGTGTGTTAGTGCCCAATTTCCTATACTTTTTGGGGGGTTTTAGGACCTGGCATTTCTTTACAGTAACACCCCTTTTCCTTTTTGGACAGGGTTTGGGTTTTATAGCATGTGCTAGAACACTGGGTTGGGATGTAGAATATTGCCCAGTGGGTGGAATAGTAAGAACACTGGGGGACTTTGCAGGCACAGTAGCGGTTACTATTTCTAAGGGGAAGGTAACCAATGACTCATTTACTGGGGGTGGAAGATGTGGAATGTCATGTACAACAGGCAACGAAATAGATGATAAGGGGGTGACCAGTGAAGGGAAACGTTGACTTTTACGTTTCTCAAGAGGGGTTTTCATAAGCTCAATGGACAACCTGCGCCCAGCACGTCTTTCTGCCAAGGCGATTTCCCTATCAATATCCTGAGGCAGCCGCTTAAAATAGGTATCTAGGGGGCCCATAACAGCAGCCTCCACCTCACCCATGGGTGGCAGCAAGGTGGAAGTGTTTGTAGAACAGGCCATATAGGTAACCCTTTGCCACCTCAATATATAGGAACAGGTTAGGTCACTAACACTACACAAATAACTTGCTTACAGTACCAGTTCTGCAAATGTCAGTGGGATGGCCCAGCCCGGCCTCCTTCGGCCCCTGACGGCCACAGACGGTCCCGCCCTTGTCCCGGGCTTCTCCCGGCGCCCTCCTGTGCGCTCCCGCGCCACGGGGATCTCCAGTTGATAATATACTATCTAAAAAGGAAGGGGAGGAGCCTGCAGGGAGAGCGTCCCAGGTGGCAGCAATTGGGAGTTGTGGGCGCTCCTGGGACTTGTAGTCCTGTGCCCACAACACGCTCGCAGCCCTGCAGGTCCCGGCACCCAGAATCAAGGTCCCAGCAGTTACAGCGGTAAGAGGAAGCCTCAAGCGAAGCGGGACCCGCGCAGCGGGTTCCGCGAGCAGTTTCCCGGTGATGCAGGGCAGGCTTTAGAGGCACGTTTGTCCCAGCGTGGAGTCAGCAGCACAAAGCAAAAGAAATCCGCCGATGGCAAGGAAAGGGCGGCTTTTACCGCGGTGAGGCACCAGGGAGGAGCCTGCAGGGAGAGTGTCCCAGGTGGCAGCAATTGGGAGTTGTGGGAGCTCCTGGGACTTGTAGTCCTGCGCCCACAACACGCTCGCAGCCCTGCAGGTACCGGCACCCAGAATCAAGGTCCCAGCAGTTACAGCGGTAAGAGGAAGCCTCAAGCGAAGCGGGACCCACGCAGCGGGTTCCGCGAGCAGTTTCCCGGTGATGCAGGGCAGGCTTTAGAGGCACGTTTGTCCCAGCGTGGAGTCAGCAGCACAAAGCAAAAGAAATCCGCCGATGGCAAGGAAAGGGCGGCTTTTACCGCGGTGAGGCACCAGGGAGGAGCCTGCAGGGAGAGCGTCCCAGGTGGCAGCAATTGGGAGTTGTGGGCGCTCCTGGGACTTGTAGTCCTGCGCCCACAACATGCTCGCAGCCCTGCAGGTCCCGGCACCCAGAATCAAGGTCCCAGCAGTTACAGCGGTAAGAGGAAGCCTCAAGCGAAGCGGGACCCGCGCAGCGGGTTCCGCGAGCAGTTTCCCGGTGATGCAGGGCAGGCTTTAGAGGCACGTTTGTCCCAGCGTGGAGTCAGCAGCACAAAGCAAAAGAAATCCCCAGAAAGCTTGACACCCATACTGCACCCCAGACCGTGGTCCTTGGCCTCAAAAAGTGATTTCTGGATTCCTGAACTGCACCCTTGCCCCTAATGTGGCAGCCGTGTTAGTACCCATCATTGTCGACCCCTCATGCTTCCACTCTGTCCACATCTTTACCATGGATGAGGTCTTAGAAGCACACAGGTAACCACTCGCAGTGGACGGGGAATCTGAGCTAGTGGAATTCTAGACTCACAATACAAAACAGGTGCCCCGCTTCTAAATGGCGATGAATTGAATGGAGCCAATAAGAAAATATGGGCCCAGGGGATATGGTTTTATGTTCAGATATGTACTCCAGGTTGATATAGGGGTCCACTGCAGCATACATGGACCAAAGGGATACGATTAGCTCAAGGTGAAAGAATTAACTAGGTGTTATAACTACCTTTTTGACTACACTGGCGTGCCGAGGATGAAGGAGGGAGTTGCGTGTCAACTCTTCTCATTTTCAATCCCTTTCTTTCCATACCTCCCATGGGAACAAGCCATCTAACTGAGGCAAATGTACAAGAAATCTAAAGATACAATCAGTGAGAATATTCTGTGCTCCAAGGAGCAAGAGGCTCACACACCTCTACACAAACACACACACACAAACGCGCACCTAGGTAAAGAATAGCAAACAATCTCTGGCTAAGGGACCTTAGGTTGCCTTAAGAAACATTGGGGTGCACCCATCCATCTGGTAACGTAGCCTGCCATCCCCGACTCAGGCCAGCAGACATGGCAGCCATTAACCACCTTAGCTAACTTAGGGTACTGACCCAACACAAAGAACAGTCATAGCAGCAATACACTCAGGAGAAAGACACAAAAGCGTGTTAACCGCTAGGTCACCCATGAAGTGTGCCGATGAAACTACACATTCCCTCCACTGTCTTGCACCACATTGACGTCATCCAACATTAATACGTGGGTGGGGATCTCTTCACGTGGTGTGGGTCAAGAAGCCAGGGGTTACACTACTACAACATGTGGCTTAAAGAAATGAGTTTCCACTTCCTAATGCTAAACAAGCATTGGCATAGCCAATAGGTCTCGCCTATGGGACCTTATAAGTGTTTAGCCATGCAGCACATTATCACCCACCGGGCAGATTTCTGTAATGAAACTAGTACTTATGTAAAGTGATTTGATACCTTCGTTTGCGCTACATGTGCTCAGTGTAGTGACGTAAGGGCAGTGGCATGGTGTGGAATGTCGTGGTGAGTTGTGATATGATGTGTGTTGGTGGGATGCATGTGTGTAGTGTGTTTTGCTGGTGTGTATGTTGGTGGTATATGTAAGTTTACATCCCCTAATAAACAATTGTAATGATATTAATTATGTGTGTAGTGTGATGCAGTTAGTATCTTTTGTAATTTTATTTAAATGAAATACATTTTTTTGTTAGTTGTGTTTTTTTTTATATTTACTGATCTGCAATGCAATAGGTCTTATATTTGAGAGACTTTGAGCTACTGCCATTGTAAATGACAATCCTTTATCGATGTGTTGGTTTTGAAAACATATAAATAAAAGGCATTGTCATTTACAATGCCATTAGCTCAAAATTTCGCAAATGCGAGACCTATTGCATTGCAAATGCTTGTTTCCTGACTGCAGTGACAGCAGGTAGATCGATGTGCTCACACTGCTCACATCTCACTAGTGGAGAAGTTACGGCATGACGTCATGCCAGTTGAGTGTTGTAGGGGAAGGGAAGTCCTTAAAAGAGAGTCATTTGCTCTCTGGATTTCCCTTCTCTTTTTTAAACTCAGGAGCAGAAACATTGTTGTGGTGTCACCAGGGCTTTAAGTGGAAGCTTTTTCAATATTATGTACAAGCCATAGTTGCTGCTTATTTATCTTATGCAACTAACAACCATTGACAAAGCCAATATTCCTGACTTGTTGTAGGAATGATGTTAATTGTTGCATCATATATCTGGATGCAATCACAGAAACAGCAAAATACAAGTTGGGCGGCACACTATGCTAAGCTCAGAGTTTTAGCTTATGGGTTTTTTAAGCCACACCCTTAATTACATTGATCACGCCCCTTTGAGAGACACCCCAGTTTTTTCATTCCACTTACAGCCCTGCCTGTAATGTTGAGTAGAATTTGTGCCAGCAGAATAGCAAGCTTCAGAAGAACAACTGAGAATAGATTTGGACTTTCCTTAAACTCTACTAAACACATAAGAAATCAAAAGCACGATCCTAGGTCAACTAACGCACAAAAGAAAACAAAACAAAAGAATTGTACTAACCTACTAACTACTAATCTTGTGTTCCGGCGTAGAGTCCTACTCAGCAAAAAAACGCTTCAATGCCTTGTCAGGGGCTGTAAGTGCTATATAGCACATTTCCAATTACAATCACAATCTTTAGTACCTTCAAGGCCATGTTCATCTCATTCAAGGTGACCTGCCCTAAACCACTTCCTCTTGAGATTCACATATTTTATCTAAGGCCAAAATAAGGGTCCTGTTAAATAAATACGAAACACCACCATTCACATGAGTTTTTGGAAGAGTATTTCTTGGAAGGGCCGGTACACCAGTACTGATTCACCTTCAGAGGTCCAGCAATACACCAATGCTGATTGAACCATGCATGTGCATGCAAGTGTTGAGGAATTCAGCAAAAGTGTGTTTGTGTGTTGTATGTGTGTCTGTGCGTGTCTGCATGCACCTGAATGTCTATGTGTGCTTGGGTGTGTGTATACATGTGTGTCTGTGCGTATCATACAAAGAAGGTCTATTGGGCCTTATTTATGAAGGCCTTGCGCCACAGGTGCGTCACTTTTTCCCATGTTAAAAGTGACGCACCGGCGGCGCAAGGCCTTCATAAATAAGGCCTATTGTATTTACAAAGCTTAGCTTCATTTGACATATGTACTGCTGTTCTTAAATTTATTATTGCTGCTATCAGATTAAGGAAAAACGATGCACTTTAATTTATTTTAGGAAATATTTTTTAGGAATGATGCATTTTACCTTTAGTAAAAAAATCTATTCTCTACTGACATTTTGAATTGCTGTATCCGGTTACTGTATTTTTTCCTGCTGTTGAATAGATGGTCTAATGTGTTTTTTTTATTTATTTATTATTTTTTTTAAATATTACATGTGTCTTTATGATCACTATCTTGGCCGAATAAAGAATATTTGAATTGAATTGGGGGCGCGGGGGTGGGGGGTGTATCTTTGCCTGGCTATGTTTGTGTGTATGTGTGTCTGGGTGCGCGTTGTGTGTATTTTTTCTAACCAGAAAAAATGAGCTGTGCCCCCTGAAGACTCTCTCCCCACCTTGGCTCCAACAACTGCCACTTCTAGTTTTGAAAAGCAAAAAAAATTAAATACCGGGGTTCGTGAGTTTGCCTGTCTTTTCCCAGATTATGTTATGACACGCGTGTCAGTTTTTTTTGCCTACAGGCACCAGGAAAATTGGGAAGCCAACTACGGAATCTAAAGTAAACAATAGTGACAAATGAACAGTATCAATTTGAAAACTTTTGGATGGGGTAACAGCGATCGATAAAAATATAGGGGCATATTTACAATAACGGGCGCATCCCTGCAAATCAGCAGGGATGCGCCAGTTATTGGGTGCCACAACTCCGCCATTATTGTAAATGCGATTCAGAAAAGGGGGTGGTGATGAACAGAGTGTCTGAATTAAGCAGACCACTCTTACCCAGTCCAAAGATCAGGGCTTGATCCATCACCGTTTTTTAGCTCACTGCACCATCCCAGCTCAGAACCTGGCTATATGCAAATTAGTCTGTCCCTGGCACAGTGCATCATGGGAACAGGGCAGACAAAACTACCAAGCCAATTCTTATACTGGGAAGGAAACAAGCTACCGGGGACCGGTTTCTGGCATTTCAGCCGTCTTCGGCCCGGTTTGCTTGAATCCTGATGGTGCAATGAGCAAGGGACTCACATCTGAGTATACCCTTCCACGCTTATGGTGGACATAGGTGTGGCAGGGTATACTCAGACATGAGTCCCTTTCTCACTGCACCATCAGGATTCAAGCAAGCCGGGCCGAAGACGGCTGAAATGCCAGAAACCGGTCCCCGGTAGCTTGTCTCCTTTCTGGTGAAGAATTGGCTTGGTAGTTTAGTCTGCCCTGTTCCCATGATGCACTGGGCCAGGGACAGACTGATTTGCATATAGCCAGGTTCTGAGCTGGGATGGTGCAGTGAGATAAATAACGGTGATGGATCAAGCCCTGATCTTTGGACTGGGTAAGAGTAGTCTGCTGAATTCAGACACTCTGTTCATCACCACCCCCTTTTCTGAATCGTTTTTGGCCACTATAGGTGTGGCAGGGTATACTCAGACATGAGTCCCTTTCTCACTGCACCATCAGGATTCAAGCAAGCCGGGCCGAAGACGGCTGAAATGCCAGAAACCGGTCCCCGGTAGCTTGTCTCCTTTCTGGTGAAGAATTGGCTTGGTAGTTTAGTCTGCCCTGTTCCCATGATGCACTGGGCCAGGGACAGACTGATTTGCAAATAGCCAGGTTCTGAGCTGGGATGGTGCAGTGAGATAAATAACGGTGATGGATCAAGCCCTGATCTTTGGACTGGGTAAGAGTGGTCTGCTGAATTCAGACACTCTGTTCATCACCACCCCCTTTTCTGAATCGTTTTTGGCCACTATAGGTGTGGCAGGGTATACTCAGACATGAGTCCCTTTCTCACTGCACCATCAGGATTCAAGCAAGCCGGGCCGAAGACGGCTGAAATGCCAGAAACCGGTCCCCGGTAGCTTGTCTCCTTTCTGGTGAAGAATTGGCTTGGTAGTTTAGTCTGCCCTGTTCCCATGATGCACTGGGCCAGGGACAGACTGATTTGCATATAGCCAGGTTCTGAGTTGGGATGGTGCAGTGAGATAAATAACGGTGATGGATCAAGCCCTGATCTTTGGACTGGGTAAGAGTGGTCTGCTGAATTCAGACACTCTGTTCATCACCACCCCCTTTTCTGAATCATTGTAAATGCGGCGCAACATGGTGCAAAAACGGCACAGATGTGTGACACATCTGTGCCGTAAAAGTGACGCATTGCTGGAGTTGCGTCGCAAGCGCGACGCAGCTCCAGCAATGCTCTGGGGGCCCTATCTAGTTAATGCTGCATCAATCCTTACGCCTGCTTCAGGCAGGCATAAGGAATTGACGTAGCAGCGTCGCACAAGTGCCTGCGTGAAATCTTGTAGATTTCACACAGGCACTTTTACCAGGCGCACCTGTCCCGGAACGCCCACCCTGCGCCGGAACGCCCACATGTGGCGCAGGGCTTTACAACGTGACGCATCTGCTTAGATGCGTCATGTCGTAAATGAGTCACAGGGATGCGCCATGTTTACGCGCCGTTGCGTGACGCAACGGTGGCGTAAACGTGGAGCAAGTGCCTTGTAAATCTGCCTCATGGTGTTCCAATTTTCCAAGTTTGTGGAGCAGCGAGTGAGTGGGCGCTTCAGAAGGGTTCACTCACTGACTGTGTGTGGGTCCTGGAGGGACCATTCACAAGGAGGGACCATTCATGGGCCTCTTTATCTAACCCTTGGAATTTCACTGCCTGAGATGAAAGGACCCGTTTGCTCGTTCATAAGGGAGGCAGCAGCGGCCATATGCGAGGCGCTGGCGCTGTGGGGAGGGTTTTACACATGTAGCGCTGACCGTGAGATGTGATGCTGCTCTGTCACAGGTGCAAGCGATTTATGGACCCCTTAGTAAGTGGTTCTCCTGACTCTGTAGGGGACTCTGAACAATTCCCAGCAAAAATGAAAGTACCGCGGATGTCTAGGATATTTACCCTCACCCCAGTTTACTGTAGCAAAAGCGAAGCTAAAGTTAGCATTTTTTCCGTATTTACACAAAACTAGGCATATCATCCTACTTCTAGTTGAAACAGTAGCAGAGCAAAATCTTTGCTCAAAATATAGACAAATCGCTGACTTCCCATGTCTGAGAAAGGCCATTAAGAATTCTATAGCAGAACAGCTAACATCACATCATCCAGTATAATCTCATGTCCTTTACCTAATCAGTTTCCTCACAAGTTTGTTTGTTGTCAGCACATCAACAATGTCCTTTAACTTAGTACCCTCCTTATCCGACCAGCAGCTTTTTCAGGTCACCACCATGTTTTAAAAAATAGCAACAATGACATGCCTGCAATGCTTTCTCTGACCCTTTGCTGATCCTGTTGGTGGGCAAGATGTTGTTATGTGACCAATTTAAAGAACATCCTCCTTCGTGCTTCATGCCTGATGGTGCGCCGGTTATAATGGGTAATTGTGATTTTTCTAAGGCGTTTTAATCATGATCAGGACTTAAACATCACAACAACACTGCACAGGTGGATTGCGAAAGCATACCTGGTTACATATGTATTTCACAAGTCCTTTAATCAAGTTGTTGTCAGGTTGCATGGTTTAAACATTCCAACAATTGCAGCATAGAGTTCCTCTTTAGCCGTACACATACACATCTGTCAGATCTCATACATGCTATTCATGAAATTCCAACTATATTACATGAGACAATACATCAAAAGGGTGTGTGGCCAGCAACCAAAGAGGATGGACGTGCCCTGAATGTGCTCCGCAAGCCGTTCAAGAGTAGCATCGAATAATCTGATGCTAGCCGTCTAGGTCTAAACCTTTTCAACTTGAAATGGAAGAGTGCAGTGCCGGGATAAAAGATAGCTGTCGGCAGACAATCTGATGTGACCAGAGACTTAACCAAAATGTCATCAGCCGTGGCATAGCCTCAGCGCTAGGTGGACCCCTACACGTCTCTGAATAGCATCATGTGGGGCACTGCCGCATATGTCGCAGTGAGCCTCGGGTGGAAAGGACAACCGGCAGCGAGTGAGGGGTGCTGTGTAAGCTCCCAGAGATGTGCATGGGTGAAGGAGCCCAAAAGTAATCAACTGGGGATCAACCACACGGCAGCCGATGAGGCCCAGTGAGTCTGGGACTGCTCCGGCTAAATGTAATTAGAGCGCCCTGGACGTGGGGACTGACTGGCTGCAGCGGCGACCCAACAACGCTGCAGGAGGGAGCAGATTGGCGAGTGGCACGCTGAAAGTTTTTTTTTAAAAAGGACTTCAGCGTCCCATGAGTGGTGCGCTGAATCTCTAAAAAAACAAGCCTGGGAGTTGTGTGTGCATGCACGCAAAAAGAAAAAAAAAAGTACACCAGTGGTGCGCATGCATGCTTGGCGGTGGCAAAAGTGAAAGTGATCGCGCTGTAAGAGCCCCGTGAGCAATGAGCTTAATGAGCCATGATGGAAAGCCAGATGGCGCCTTTGCGCGTAACCGCAAGCTTTAGGCCACAAGCAAAAGCGTGTGGTCGGATTTCTAAAGCCGACTTACTAAATGTCTTGCCGGATTAGCGCATGCGCTGGCTCAGGCGAGACCTAAAAAGGAATGGTATATGGTGTCAGGCCGTGTTTGGGGGTGACGAGACAGGCAAGGGGCGACTCAACCTCTACCGTGGGGGTTGAGGTTGTTTGCCAATGATGTTACGATGCCTGTCGTACTATGGTGCTGCAAACTGAGCCAAGTACAACCCCTTCCACAGCTGACTCTCAGGGTAACAAGTGCAAGCAGCCACAGGCTTCTCAGGGAAATACTCTAGCTCAGAGCTCAATTATCAACCATCAGACATAATAAAATGAATATCCAGCCCAGTGCTTGACTTTGTCGGAAACAAAATATTTTAATAACACAGTTGTATGCAATAATACCCACTCTAATGGACATATACCTGATGTCTCTGGGCGTTATCTCCTGTTGGCTGCCTTGCACTCCGAGGATTTTTCCATGTGCTTATGGAAAGCTGCGGATATCTGCAAGTCTCTGGTACACTCTGTTGTTTTGGATTGATTTGGATTTTGCAGCACAACCACCCAGCCATCTTCTTACAGTTACTGTGCCGGTTCCTATGAGGCTGATCGAGGAACCAGGTACAACCAGTGCAGACCATTGCTCGGCGATCAACAGTCCTGAAGCAGTGCGGGCCTGACATGACAGTAGGTAGGTGCAGTCCCAGGGGAAAACCTCTACAATTGCAGTCATGGCCGGTAGGACTCGTTGGAGGGCTGGAGGGGCGCACAGGGAGGAAGTCACGAGGGGAGTATGGGGTTTCATTTTAAATGCATTGAAAACATTTAACTTACCTTCACGGCCCGCTCCGGTCTGGTCCTGCGTCATCCAGTGTCCTCTCTACACAGGAAGCAGCCAAGCAGGCGGCCTCCTTCCCCTCCCCTAAGTCAATCACAACACTGCATTGTGATTGGCTAGGACGCCGACCGCACAGGCGCCTATGGGGAGGCCGTTTTCTCGATGCAGGCTGCATGGAGAAAACTGTAGAGTGTGCATGACTACTTTGGTAGGCCCTGGCACCGACCAAACAGTCAGCACCCACAACAGTGGGCAAGACAGTCCTCCCTTGCCTGGAGCAGGACTGCCCACCCGCCTCCAACCAAACCCTTCTGCTTTCTCGCAGTGCGAGAAGCAGAAACATAAAATCGTATTCATAATACCATTTTATGTTTCTGCTTCTCTGACTGCGAGAAAACAGTGGGGCAACGCTCCTTTGCCCACGTGGAGGACCCACCCCTGCACAATTGGTAGTTGAGGCCCAGAGCCGGGCCGACTATTCCACAGATGCAGCCTAAATTTGCCTTTAATATTTTTGCAGTTGCAGCCGTGCTTGAATCGTCAGTAATTCAGCAGTTACAGACAAGGTTAGGCAAACAGTAACCACTCAACTGTATCTTCCAATAGGACTTAGGAAATTATATAATCTCAGTATTGTGGTTCCCACAATGAACCGTAGATGAGATTCTGGTTGTCTCACCTACCGGATCATCCTTAGTTCAGTTAGCTTGTTCTTGGGCAGCACACGACCACTGGGGGGTTCTGGATGTCGATATTTACTGTACAATTTCTTTCAGCAAGAAGGCTTCTAGGCTTCTAGGCACGTCAGGGCAGGGACACTGCTCCTCCAGCAGGAAATCCAGACTTCAGCTGATGTGTCCTCATCTCTGGTACATTGGCTGTCAGGCAAGCAATGGCAATGGTTGTACAACCTTCCTCCAAGGACTCCATGGAGCTCTCCATTTTATGACACTTACAACCTGAAACTGGAACAAATCAGGATGTTTTGGGTTCTACTTTTATACGCACTGTGTTGTGGATCAACTGTCTCAAACTGTAGAATGGGTTTGAGGTGATTCTTCTTTCAAATGTTGTTCAGAGCTGTTCTCCAGATCATTCCTTTGTTTAGAGTGAGGTTTCACTAACCAGATACTACTTAAGCAGTCCTCATCCTGGGCTACCCACAACAGAGGCATAAAGGGGTGGGAGGTTTCTGCACCTGGCTGTCATCACTCCAATTGAATGAGTAATCAAGGAAAGACAACAAGGTAGGCCTCAATTGGAGACTTCATCACCTTTCAGAGCAGAGTCTGAAGTCTAAACCTCACTCCTACCATCTATCAATGGCAGTGAGTGGGGAACTCCTTGTTAAACAAAAGGCCTCATAGCATATCTAAAGCAACCCTCTCGCCACTCCCCTCACGTTAGTGTCTCATATTCATCCTTCCAGCTGTAGGAATGAAAACAATACACTTTCAATGTCTGTGTACACAATCCTCAACCTCCCTTTTGTGCAAGGCCAGTCCAGGTGTATACAAAATGTATCACACTGGCCTCCATACTCTGGCTCATCATGTATGTGTTACACTGACTACAGACACAGCCATGCTTAACACCCACTCTGGATGTCAGGGCAAATGTTCGGGCACACACATAGAAGTCGAACTTCACACAGGTGGGCCAGTAGTCCTCAACCCGAGTGACCCAGATAACAAGGTCTGATCACACTACTGATACTTTAAACTACAGTATGGTGCCCAACTGTTCTATGTTCCAAATCCATGACAGGGACAGCGATTGACTGTCAAGAATGTGGGTATGTGTGGTGCACACCCCCATGACACAGGATTCATGGTCAGCCCTACTCCTCTATGCTCAAACTTAGATTAAAGTGACACCCGGGCCAAAATAAAAAGCCAGGGCACCAGATATACAGGCAGTCAGGTACTCTGGGAAAGGGAGCACACACCGTTGTCTATGGTATTTTTAGTTATTGTGTCATTCGCATCTTTTGAGTTGACATGCAATTCTTTGTATTCTTTTGCGGGTGTGCATCTTCTAAGTGTTGTTCCATGTTCTGTGCTCCTGACTCTAATAAAGGCTGCTGGTTATGCAGTTGTTAGCCGGATCGCAGAGCTGGAAGGACGCTAGCGGATGGGCTCCACTGTTCAGCTTATTTACAAAGAAAACTTCTTCATATTACTTACCAAAGTTGCTTGGATTGTTGAAGGGGGTACATACCCACAACATATTAGCGACAAGATGGCAGTTGCTCGTTTTTGAGCTTTTGGAAGCCGATCATAAGCAATCAATGTTGGGGAGTTCAGGAAAGGTTCCTGTGGATACCTGCTGTGATTGCCAACATGGATTGCAATTTTTGAGGCACAGGATGTGCCAGGAAACAAGCTAAGTTGCTCAGTTTGCTCCAGTGCAAGCTTGTTGGCACCAATTGCCATTGAGCTCATTGGTACCAATCATCGTCAAGCCGTGGCGGCTAGTAGGCGTTCCCAGTGAACAGGCTTATCAGCGATCTACATCCATTGAGCAAAGTGGACAGGCAAGCATCTCCCTTTCTGCTGATGCGTTTGCCTGAAGGGCGTGAGTAGTGTGTGCCATTACGTCAGCAAGCACATGCTGTGCATGCCACCATATTTGTTTTCTTTCACAGCTGTTCAGATACACAGAGGAAAGTGCTCAGCAACCTGTAAATAACTATGTCTGATCTTTCTTTACTCAAGCCTGGAATTTACTACGTTGTGGCATTACATTTTATTGACTAAACTACTACCATTGCTAATTTCACATCGTTGGCCATTTTAACCATTGTCATGTTGGGAGGAGAGAATGTTTAACAAACTCCACACTTTTTAGACTATCCAGACAAACTCAATTTGGAGTGGAAACACTGGGTGTGTGTTTTTTGTTTTTTTACTAGGTGGCCATCGAAGGTGTTAGTTACACCCTGCCAGAAAATTAGCTATAACCTACAATTGTCTGAGCACTAAAGGGCAAAAGATATTCGATAACTTGCCAGAGTTTCAACTCCCTGGAGAAGATTCAGGGGATGCCACAGGTTGGAATCTATGTGTAGAAGTGCAGAAAAGATAGGCATATTTCTTCAAAGGACCAAGCACAGTTTTAGAAAGGTTTAATTTTTATTCAAGGAAGCAAACTGGCGAAAATTATTGACCAATAATATTGCAGAGCCTAGGATTTTAGCCAGTATTTGTAATTTCGAAAATGAGGAGGTTCAATATTTGAGAGATCAAATTGTATTGACCTAATATTTTTAAAAAATCAGGAGTATCTTCTTTTTTGCACCAATCCTAGCTTGAAAGAGACTGTAAAAATTGCCTAAGGCATCTGGTATTACAGATAACGTGAATGTGAAAGCTGTAAAGAAAATGCATGAGAATTTTACTAAGTCAAATGCATATTATAGATGTGGGTCCTACAGTCATATGAGGAATAGCTTGAGTTTTCCGGCACAGGGTAAAAATGTAACAAATGCAAAAAAATAGGACACTTTATGTGGGTTTGCAAAAGCAGGGATACTGTTAACGTTAGTTGTGTTCCTGAACATAAACAGCACTATTCTGACATGGAGGAAAGTGTAAACACAGTGACTATATTAACTGTTGGTGTTGATCAACCATAGGTCTGTGCGCAAGAAAATAACCACGATAGGGGATTCATTGATTAAAACAACTGACCCTTTTGCAAGGTTTAAATTGGGTAGGTTGAGTTAAGAATAATGGTAACTCAAGTTCACCAGTAACCATGCTGTCTGAGGAATCTTTTAATTTGCATTTAGGCACAGATCTGCTTAAAAAAATGGATAGAAGAGCTATAGCATACTGGAGTCTAAAATTGGAACTAGAGGCTTTTTTGAAGATGTTTTGCATTTTTTTGATAGGACGACCTTCTTAAAACTGTATGTGGCAGTTAATGGCCGGGACATCATGGGTTGGGTAAATCAAGGGAGATTGTGCTAAAACCAGGCACCACTGTTACTGTGATGTTACTTGAGAACAAAAATGAGAATATTGATCAGATTTGAGCAAAATTTCCCACCATGTTCTGAAATTGGCGGTCAAGAAGTTTGGTCACAACAATATCATTTTAAAACAATATGCTGTGCCAGTAAAACATAAGATAGAGAATGTTCCCTTATCCGTGAGGGATGACTTGAGGGAACACCTTGATCAGCTCTGTCTTGACAAGGTTATTGAGCCGATAAGTGCAGCAGAGTGGACTAGTGCGGTTCTAATAGCCCAAAAAAAGGGGTAGATCCGTTTGTGTCCATACTTGCGTTTGCTGAATAAAAACATTACTTTGGACTGTCAGACACTGCTGAAAATGAACGAGCTTTAATCTACCCTGGAAAGGGCAAAGGTCTTCAGTAATGTCGAGCGTAAAGCAGCTTAACATCAGACCGCTGAAGGCAAAGTCCCTGTCCCTTACCCCTTTCATCACTCCATTCGGGTCTCATAAGTATTCAAGCTTCCCGTTCAGTCTTGCATCAGCGTCAAGCGTATTTCAAAAACTGATGTTTAAGCTATTCAAGGATGTGCCTGGGCTGCTGCATTCCAGGACAATATCCTTATCTTTGCCAAAGCCAAGGTGGAGCATAACAGTACTTTGGACAAGGTGCTTAACATACGGTGTACTTTTTTAACCAACAGTGTTGAATATCTTGGGCATTGTATCACATCTGAGGGTATTAAACCTAAGGAGGACCTTGTAAAAGCTTTGATGGAATGCACAGTCCCGGCAACGAGGAGGAGATGTTTTTGGGTGAATATTTCTTTAATAATACTTTATTAGTCATCTGGAAATCAGTAAACAGAGGGATTTTTTTAATAACGTATAGCATTGATTTAAGATTTGATACAGTGGCAAGAGTAATATTTTCATAAGTACAGTGTTTAGACTACTCCACCTTACATGTTCCAGTCTCAGCATACAATTCGCCCAGATCAGATACCAAAAAAAAAAGATTTTAAAAAATCCAAAGTCAACTGAGTAAAGGTAGAAACTGTGGGGCATATTACCTAGAAGTGCGTTAGAAAACGCACAACGCACATTCCCATATCGACGGCTATCGCCAGATTTTTTCTCCGTGATAGCGCGCAATTATCAATGCGCATCACGTAGGCGAAATGAAATCCGGCGATAGTCGGCGATATGGCACATTAGCGCATGAAAACAAATGTTGTTTTCATGCGCTAATGTGTGCATTGATATTATGGGGGGGTGGAATCAGCGTTATGATCCACACCCCCATGTTATCAATGCCCTAACACCTGGTCAGAGCAGGCATTGGGAGACCTGTGATAAACGAGTTTATCGCAGGTCTGCATCTCCCAACGCCTGCCTTGGTAATAGGGTGTTCCCACCTCCAACCACATTTTACATGTGGTTGGACGTGGGAACGGCCACTTGGCATGTCATTAGCGATGTTTGTCGCCGACATGCAAAGTGGGCTTGAGCCAGGCGTTAAAATGCCCTTGTGGATAGGGCTCTAGAAGTATCGCCGCTTTCTCGACACAATTCGCCGAAAAAGCGGTGATACTTCCCCTTGCTAATATGCCCCCAAGTCTCTTAAATGGTTTGCTGTGTATTGACACTGATTGCATGTGTGTGGGGGGTGAAATTTAAGGAGTATTGTAACACTGGGGATCCTTGGCATCACCATTGGTAGAGGGGTGGTGCCAAGAGCGGGATGAGAGGGCCAACGGGGCAATGAGACAACTCTAGTCAATTAGAGGTAACCACTCCTTACTACTACCGTGGGAACCACATAATGAAACAATGTTCATGTAGAGGTGGCCAATAATCTGGCCTTAATTAAAGTGAGGTACATCTTCCAATCAGGAATAGCTGAAACCTTGCTGCGTGATATGGGCCAGCAGAAAATCTCGAGTTCTGCTATAAGAACTCTGCACAAGTCAAAGAGCTACAATTGGATAGGAGGGGCTATTTGGGACTTCCAACACATGACCATTGTATGTTTAGCTACAACCAGTGCTAAATCTAAGAACTACTAAGGGCCTTACTCGCTGCCTTACGTAAGGTGATCCCCAATAGAAAGTGCAGGCCATCCATCGGTATAACATGACCAGCAGCTTCTGTTAATATTTCAGCTATTGCCCCCGAATAAGCTACCTACCATGGGCAGATCCATACCATGTGGGTAAAGGTAGCTCCGATGTCACGGCAGCGAGGGCATTAGGCAGGGTAACCAGGATACATTCATGAAGTTCTCTGGGGAGTGAGATATGTGTGATGTAAGTAATTAAATAGAGTATATTTAATCCTGGCGTTTGTGGAGATACTGGTTGGTGTTCCCAGACATTGCGCTCATTGTTTATTGGTTAATGTTGTCTAGAACTCACCTTCCCAGTAAGCTCTGACTGCAGTAAGGGAGGTTGCCCTGTATCGGCGTTTAGAATTAGAGAGCATTATGATAGCATGCAGGCCAGTGTCATGTACGAGTATTATTTGCAGGAGTCTAGCAGTGTTGATTCCCTCATGTATTTTGCCCCATACTTTATGCAATTGTCGAGGGAGAGATGTGTACAAAAGAAAGATCCTGTAGTTATCCATCAAATTTTCCAATGTACAAAGAATCTTGTCAGAGAACAGATCTCTCCATGATGTGATACTCACTTTGGTCCAATCGCCGCTTCCGGTCTGGGACCCAGGACTATGCAACTAGGCAACGTTTCTTATGTAGGTAAGTGGACCAGCATGAACGAGCCGTGATCGGGGTTTGTATTCTCAGAGCCCAATAACAATTCCAATGCAGCAGTCGGGCTTGTGCCAGTCATCCAGCATCCTAGCTCCATTGTGTTTTGGCCATCCAGCCAGTGCAATCGCCATTGCAGCTGCACGGCTGCATGGGAACATTCGTAGTTCTGAGCTCCCTCTCCACCTGTTGTCAATGGGGCATAGAGTTTTTTGATAGAGACCCACCTTTCTACTCATACTCATATTAGAGCGGTCAGAAACATTTTAAGATCCCAAAATCATTTCTGGGGAATCAAGCTGGGGACGGTGGCGATAAAGTATAATAACCTAGGCAGGACCAACATCTTAGAGATGACTCTATGACCCATTGAGGTTCCGTGACAATTGTAAGTGGTGTTTTCGACTCGCACGAATATGGTCGAGTCTGGTATCTATGAACCGCAAATGATGAGTTTAGTGGGTGTACGCGTTTTCGCTGTGCTAGCCTAAACCGTTCGTTTATTTCGTGGGTTTCTTCATCTGAACCCACGGGTTCCATCTTAGATACGGCATCCATTTTGTTTCTTGCCCTCAAGTAGCCAGCGAACGGACCCTGTCCGCTTCGCGACCCTGGGATTCCCAAGCTCTTGCGGAAGACATGCCATCTTTGAAGGTGTCTTTATGATGAGGGGGATGACACTGCAAGGCAGATGGCCCCGCTCGAGGCTCATCTTGCCATGCCGGTCTATTGTCTCAGTTGTGCATTCATTAGGCACGTCCCCTTTGATGCCTGCAAATCGTGTTTCCTGATGCCACCCCTTTTACACCCTTTTCGATCTGTTCACTGTTGTCGTCTTCCTCTGCACCTGTTTCTGTCTCTTCCTCGATTCGTTTACTGCTGATTGGAATGTACTAATGGTGGGAAGATGTACTTTTACAGTTGGGAGCTGCCAAATGTTACTGTAATTATATTCCGGGCCCTGAACACATGAAAGCGACCCCTTATGATCTTTATGATGGGAACCAAGTTGTAAACCTTTGTGCACCATGTTATTCTATGCTTGAAAACTGTATAAGAAGAGCGATCCACAGATACAATTTGAAGCAGTCTCCGTGAACTTACATGCTATGTACTTCTCGTGACTTCTCTGTTCCCTGCACTAATAAACCTCGAATCTTTGACGCCGAAGGAAGTGTCCCGTGTCTCTGTCATTTGTACGCCGGAACAGGTTACCCACGAAGGTTTTAGGTGTTATCCCTGGCACCGCTGGGTCTTAGAGAAAACCCAGTCCTTCACCATGGGGTAGAGTAGCGACTTTGTCCAGAAAGATAAAGTGGACCAAACACTGGTTACCACCTTGCCTATATTTCCATTTAACAAGTCTTTAGGTGAGTGATACACCTGGATTCCCAGGTATTTGAAGGAATCACAAGATCTTGAGAGTGGCATGGGTGAGAGTGTTGTCTTTTGTTCAGGAGTTAATAAAGTCATAGGGAATAGGAGGGATATATTCCAGTTCACTTTCAGGCATGTACGAGTCCGAACCGCTCCAGTAGTTCCATAAGTTCTGGGAGAACCACAGCATCTCAGCGCAGGTATATCGCGTCTTCCGCAAATAATGATATTATATGCCATTTGTTATATGCTCGTATCCCCCAGTTTGTAGCCTGCTGTCAAAGTGCGCAAACAAGTGGTTATATCGCCAGCGCAACAATAATCAGAGACAAGGAGTGTCCTTGCAGGGCTCCCTATTCAATGGCAAAGGGATCCGAAACTGTAAACCCGGTCTTCACCACTGTCACTGGTGAGTTGTATAATAGGGAGATCCACTCAAGAAATCGAGGCCCATTACTAAAACTATTAAGCACCTGTAATTAATGCCATCCCAAGTTGTCAAAAGTCTTCTCAATATCGAGCTGGGTGATTCAAGGTTGTTCACCCGTTGCACACTCCCAGGCCATCAACATAGAAAGTCTCTGCAAGTTTAGGAAGGTGTTTCTGCCAGGTAAAAAGCTATTCTGTTCATGATGCACTAGGGTTTGGATTACCACAACCAGTCTGTTAGCCAGAAACAAGCCCAGAATCTTATAATCAGAGTTCAAGAACGACAGGGGGCGGTATGACCCTAGAACTAGTGGGTCCCTATCAGGTTTTCACAAGACCACCAGCACTGCTTCCTGAAGGGAAGGGGGCAAGTCACCCTTTTTGTATGCCTCAGTGTACACGCAATGTAAACGGGGGACCAGTTGCATACTAAAAGTTGTGTAAAACTCCAGGGCCAACCATCAGCTCCAGGAGTCTTACCACATGCCATCTGTTTAATGACATCTGCTATCTTGGCTTCAGTGATGGGAAACACCAGTTCCTTGAACTGCAAGGGCTGGATATGGGGGAGGGTAACACCCTCCAGAAAAGACTGTAACTCGGCTGGATCACCCACTTGTAGGACTCTGTACAGATACGTGTAATACAGATAAAATGTTGTGTTGCTGTCGTCCTGCATATTTACAATGCAACCCATGTTGTTCCTAATGGCCAATGTCAAGGTTCCTAGGCGAGACATGCTAGCAATTTGCCAGCCTTGTCGCCCTCAGTATGCTGTCTGGCCAATTGCTCACTACAATCGAGAGCGCCCAGTTGTTCTAGGGTCGTCTTGTATGTCAGTCTAGTGTGTGCCAGTAAAGCTATAGCAAACTGATCGGCAGAAGAGAACAGCTCATATTTGCATACCCCTGTTTCCAGTCTAGCAAGTTTCATACGAAGAGTTAATAGGAATCTGTATACCACCTTGATAATGTGGCCTCAAAGTATGACCTTAAACGCGTCCCCCTCCACCCCAACTACGGATGCTGTGCCCTCATTATCCTGAAAGTAAGAAATTATTGTGTCTGATAGGGAAGAGCGGAGTAGGATGTTGCGGAGTGCCTCCAGGGGTAGTCACCAAATTCGGATTTTGGTCAGAAAGGGTGCGCCTGAAATACTCTGCTTGGGACATCCTAGGAGTGCCATCCGTGAACAATACACAAGGTCAATTCTGGTGTTAAGGTCATGCAACCGAGAATAATGTGAATATTCCCCAGCTTCATATTGTAGGCCCCACCAAGCATCCTGCACCTGGAGGTTAGTAGACCCTTTCTGTAAGTGTTACTTGAGAATGATCGACTGGGCGCGTAAGTGGGGGACAGGAGCAATCTTCGAAGAGATCGGGGATACAATTAATATCGCCACCCCAATATGTTGTGCCAGTGTATTCCACAATAGTGCCGGGACCATAGAGTGCAGGAATGTGGCCTGGACAGTATTGGGGGCCATATAGAGATATTGAGGAGATCGGGAGACCTCTAGGGGCGTCCCAAGGGCCACCCAAATCACCGCTCCCCTAGCATAACTAGAGTATCTGGTCCTGACCAGTATCCCTCTGTAACTCTTATGCATGGATTCTAGTGTTTGTGAGGTGAGATGATTCTCCTGCAGGAGTGCAATATGGGTCTTGCATCTGCAAATGTATGGTAGCGCTTGGTGTAACCTGCAAGCCCATGGATATTCCAGGTTAGTTTCAAAACTGGGGAGCCCTTGTCAAATGACTATAAAGCCATCACATTCTAAGCAAAAACCACCCTTTCCGCAATAACTGCCCACCCATACCCACCCCTAGAGTTCACCTATCCACACAACATACAACACCCCACACTAGGATAAATACACGGTTCACCTTGAGAATTATTGGAACATAACAATATTAACAACTAACTCCCTCTCCCAGGCCAGTGCAGCACCTGGCGGCAAGCCATTGGCACTATAATGCAGTATGAACAGTTCAAAATAATATCCTATAGCAGTGGTTGTTTATAGATGGGAGGGCAAGCATTCAGCAGCAGCAGCCCGCCCGCAGGACAGCTACCACTGTCTGCAGCCTGCTTCATAACTATAGTTGCGGAATGATACATGCCCAGGTACACAAACATTGTATCCACTCCACTGATACCCTCACCGAAGCTGATCAAAGTGTGTAACACCAGGTCTTTTGATAATTGTGGTGTGACAGTTTTGCAGCCTCCTAACACCACAGCAATCAGCGAGACAGACAGCAACGGTGAGTGTTGGCTCTTCGCCTCCAAGGTCAAGGGAGAGGTGGCTGACACAAGTTTCTCCACATCATCAACTGCACGGCCTACTTCATTAGCTGCTTGTTCGACGTCTGGTGCGTATCATACGCTGCAGCTGCATTTGCCATGAAGCAAAGGAGTCGATTTTACCCCCAGAGGAGGGTGCAAGGCCCTTGTGCTCAAGTCAAGACTAGGTCTCATCCACTGATGCACAGAAGGTGGTGATCTGCATCTCTGAGCTTCCAGGGTATAGTCTGGGTAAATAGTCTGGGTAAATATGAATTTAAGCATTCTTGACTTTCCATGGACCCCACGCTCTTGTCGCCTGTAGAATGTGGTCACTGTAGTTAAATTGGGCTGCCACCATTGGACATGGCGGGCTGGGCGGGAGTCTCCCAGGCATCCTGTGAGTCTTTTCAACTGAGAAGAAGGTAGCTTGTTTGATGAGCCAGTCCTCTAAGTAAAGCTCCACGTTCGGGCCTTCTGCATGTACAGGGTGGCCTACAATGTGCACATTATTCCTCCTTGATCTGCCTACTTGATCCTAGATTTGTCCACATAGGTACTTCACTTCTTCCTGCATGGTGCAAAAGCTTTTGTCTGAGTCCATCACTGTGGGTCTCAGGGCAGCCAACGTAGATTCAGAATTTTCAACTCAGTCCTTAAATTTTATTTAGTACTGCTGAGAGGAGATCATCGAATCTGCGAGAGTGCTCCAATAGCGTGGCCTCCATAGGTTCGCCAGCATTTGGGCGCTCTAAAAGCCCTTGTGTACTTCCGGCAGCCACTGAGGCCTTATCTGATTTAGTCTTCACCATCTTGGGAGAAGTGAGGTAAGTAAGTGTGACACACACTGTGCAATAACTGGTGGGGACTATAATGAGGAGACAGTGGCAAACTTAATATACTGTAGTGAAGGTGAAGAAGAAATTGCTGGTCAGCATCTGCCCGGTGTCTCAGCTGCTAGGTGTCCGAGCATGGCACTTTGTGTCTAAAAGTATGGAATGTACTGTGAGACAAGCTGATCAGCAGGGCAGACTGTTTGCCTTTATATGGTATGACCAACCATCACTGGAAGTAGTAGCATGAATTGTGCAAGGCAACGCTGATGGGTAGGGCCATCTCGCAGTCGTGCTGGTACTGAATGGTGGGTGGAGGGAGAGCGAGGGGGCTCCCATGTCCCAGCAAAAGGTTCTGAAGCACTGTGCTGACGAGACCAGGCCATGGCACCAGCCCTGCTTCGCTGTATGTGGGGGCACAGACTTACATACGGGCTAATCCTGGACAGCTCTAGGAGATCAGCGCGGCAGAGACTCATGCGGCGAGAGAGGCCGTTGGCTTGCCCTGAAAAGTACCTGAATGTATTTTGGTCCCAGTGGGACATGTATTGGGCCAGCTACGGTCTCCGCTATTTAGCTGCTGCAGGTTCACCTATAAGTGCAGCGTGGTTCCCGCCAAAGCAACATCGTCTGGCCTGCGTGGTTCACTCCGCTGGGAGTCCTCACCATGCCATGCTGGGCATTGGTGGAGGAGGAGTCATGCAGTCCCCGGAACACATTCTGTGTGCAGGAGCCGGTTGTGTGCTAAGAAAAGATTAGGTTTATTGGCTGGCCTGGCGCTGAGGTCTCTACTGTGCATCTGACCCAGCTGGCATTCTTGGCCACGCTCCCAACAAGGAGAAGTTAAAGTCATTCTTGGAGTTCAGTGATTGTCACTCCAGGTGTGTGAGCGGGTACACCACCCTCATGGAGCAGCTTTAGAGAATGTGTTGGACTTGGCCCTTCTGGCAGGTTCACCCCTGAACTTTTTGCTTTGTGTTTGTAACCCAGTGATAGTGATTTCTGGTCTTTGCGCACTTTGACACTGTGGCGCAGTGTAAAGTGCGTCCTCTCCCTGAGTGCGTGTGTGAGATTGGCCTGCTCTCCCATAGGAATGCATTGGGAATGTCTGTGTTCCTGGTAGTTCCTGATGCGTGAGGCGTGCATGCTCAAGTTTGGTATGTTCGAACTCGTGAGAGTGAATGCTGCGCAATGGTATGTGCGGCGTGTATGTGTCTTGTGCGGAAGCGCCACTTCTAGACATGACTGTGTATGTGCTGTGAAGGTGCTGGCGTGTGATTGCCTGGAGCTGGCTGGGATGCCAGGCTCCAGGAAGTCTGTGTGGATCTGCCCTGGTGGTGAATGGAGAGATTAGCATGCTGATGTGAGGGAGGGGCTGCGCCTGTGTCCTGAATGAGGCTGGGTTTCCCCCACACAATGCTGGCTCCGCCCCCTGTGGTGCGACTGATGACCCTAGCCTGCCTGATGAATGAAAGGGGTGGTTGAGCAATCAACAGTGCTCACAGACCAGCTGCGACTGGTTCTGCCCCCACCCTGCACCTACAGACAAAGGGAAAAGGTGTATAAAAGGGGGGCTGTGACCCCATGAAAATGTTCTTGTTTCTGAATTGGATCTACCAGGGGCGTGCTGCTGCTTGGGCCCAGGGGAAGGCTTGCCTCCCCTGGGCTCTGCCCAGCCCCTGGCTTGCTGATGGACCCCTGAAGGACTGAATTGCTGACCTTTTCCCTCCTAGCGCAAGGAGCACTTCATTTGCCTTATAGCGCCTGGAAGCGCTGGATTTTTACCTATAGCGCTTGGGAGCGCTTTATCTGCCTAGAGCGCCTGGGAGCGCTTTATTTTCCTTTTGCGGCTGCCCAGGCAGATTTTAACGTCCCCTGGCAGGTGCCCACCCCGCCAGGGACCTGGTGCCGTTGTTTTTGCCCCCAAGCGAGTGCCCACCTCGCTGCACGATTTACTTTCTGAGGGAGCTCACCCCTCGAAAATCACCGCCGCCGGCCCGTGGATCTGCTCTGAGGTGCTGTCCCGCCTCCATCCCCCCAGGGCCGCGCTGCCATTGGCGGCCCCGGAGAGGGATTGCCGCTTGGTGATTGGTCCCGTCTGCAGGGACTCCTGACGCGTCATCGTGGGGCTGCGCAGGGATTGGCCCGGCCTCGAGGGCTTCCCCGCGTGCACCCGGAAGTACAGAGAGCCCGGCAGGGAGCGGACGGGAGGCCACCCCGCGCTCCTGCCCGGCCAAGGAAGCTGTGTCTGTCCCCAGGCAGCCCCGCCTGCCGAGAAGGAGACGGAGCGAGGAAGCAGAGCGCCGCCGAGCCCCAGAGACCCGGTGAGTGCGTGCTAAAAGGGAGAGGAGGGGCTTCGGGGCATATTGCCGGTGCCCGCCCCTCCCCTCCATAGCGAGACCCTGTGTGTCCCGAGGCCCGTGAGGCCTCCAGCAATGCCGAGTCCCCCGAGAGGGACTCCGCCTACCCCCCACCTTGCTAGTGAGCCCCGAGAGGCTCTGAGATGCTGAGCCCCAAGAGGCTCCTTTGTTCTCTTGAGCCCGAGAGGCTCCCTAGTTGTCCTCGAGTCCCCCGAGTGGGACTCCAACGTAGAAGGGGCATTCTGATTTACTGAGAGCCCACGAGGCTCAAGGGGGCATTCCTTTGTTCTCTGAGTCCCCAGGAGGGGGACTCCAACGATGCCCGCAATTGTACCTACAGCCTAGAGAGGCTCAGGGCACCCCCAGTGTTCCCGGGTCCCCTGTGAGGGACCCCACCGCCCAGTGAGGCTACATCTTTTGTTGAGAGCCCGGAGAGGCTCCAAAAGGGGGACAGTCATTTCCTCAGAGCCTGTGAGGCTCCAACGTTGTCCCCACCATTCTCACCAGTTGCCCAGCACTTTGTGGGCAACTGCCACGTTTAGGACCCTGACTTTGGACACAGGGCGTCCTAGCCCTAGAGAGGCCAGTTGGCCTAGGGACTGCCACAGGTGGTGGCTAATGTGATTTTTGCTCTATTGTGTTGTCCTGCACCGCTGAATGTGTTGTTGATGCATCATGTGCCTTGTTCCTTACACCGCTGAACGTGTGTTGATGCGTCATGTGTTCCTTACACCGCTGAATGTGTTGTTGATACATCATGTGTTTTGTCCCCAGGTCTATACCCCTAAATGTATGGTGATATTTAGTTGATTGTTCTTGCTAGTACAGGTGGTGCTAGTGAGGTCCTGGTTCCCTGCGTGACCTGTTCCTAAGGTGGTTAGGATTGCGTAGGGGGTACTTACCTGATTACCAGTAGTTACTTGTTTTGTGCTACAGTGATTTTCTGTTATGTGCTAAGTGATATTCCAAGGGCTTGATACTGAGCTTGCCCCTGACCAGAGTCCCAGGACCAGTGGACTCTATTGTGCCTGCCCTGACAAATTGCTGGGACTTGTCTGATCTCTCTTGGGCCCCTGGGGCCTCGCTGAAATGTGCCTCGCTCGTTCCCCTCGGCAGCTCGTGCACGGCAGCCCGTCCAAGCCTCGAGCAGCACCGCTCTCCCCTGAGCCGCGCCGCTTCGCTGGGTCGCCTGCATCCTGCCTTCCCCTCCTCTTCTGAGCCGCACACATTGGTCGCCCCAGAGAAACGCTTGTACCTTGCCGGTGGCCCGCTCAAGCCTCGAGCCGCACCACTCTCCCCTGAGTCGTGCCGCTTCGCTGGGCCGCCCGCTCAAGTTTACTAAGGAGGTCACTCGCATTATCCCTGCAACCAGGTCGGGAGGTACTATCCGTTAGGCTCTATGTTTAAGTTCTAGGCCTACAAGTATTGTATTCTAAGTTCTAAAAGTGCTGATTCCTGACAGTGGTCCAGGTGGCCCTGTCTTGTAAATATCCCCTGTAAATTCTGCCAGTGCCCCTGGCACATTGTAAAATGTGTGTTTTTATCTAATGTGTTTTGGTGTAATACAAAGGCTATTTTTATATATAACCTTGTGTGGAGTTTCCTTTGTGGTGGGTCTTGGGTGTTGTTGCTGGGGTGCGTGCGCAAATACTTAACTCATATCGCCTCCAAGTTTAGCCTTGCTGCTCGCGCCACGTTACCTAGAGGGTGAGTAGGGGTTATCTTGGCGTGTAACTCCCTTGCCCTGACTTAGGAGTGGTGGTCTCTGACTGACTTTGGCGCAAGCCCTGGCCAGCCAGGGATCCCATTTCTAACAGAATGTAAAGGAAAAAAAGAGAAATGTTGCTGGCGTCCTGGTGAGCAAAAAAAGTTTCTGGATATCAAAGATATTTCAACCAATGTTCTTGCATTAAAAACTTACATTAGGGGTCATCAATTCGTTATTACAGTGGATACAAGTGCTGTGGGCCCGGTAGCAGTTTTAAGACAATGCATTGGCAACCCTGACTATCCAGTGCTTTTGCATCTATGCTCCTGTCCGGAACGGAAAGAAAATATAGTACCATTGAAAGGGGAACTCTTACTTGTGCATGGGCTATTGAAAAATGTAGAATATATGTGTGGGGCATGCAATACACTTTGTTCACTGATCAGAAACCCTTAGTGTATTTGTTGGGTGACAAAAGAACTTCATCGGCTTCTTCAAGACTATTACAATTTTTTGGAAACGTCAAGAATATAATTAGGATGTCATACGTATACCTGGTACCAGTAATACAAGTGGATATTGCTTATCTAGACTTCCATCTGAGGAACAGAAAGTGAGGCATGAGAAGGAATTGTTTGGAAGTGAGGGTGTTGTTGCTAGTTTGGATGTGCTTAACAAATGTCACGGTACAGTATCTGAAATGGAATGAAACAATGCATGTGAGGAAGTAATTTTGGAAAATGTCAAGCAGTTTCTTAAGCAAGGATGGTTCCCGGTGAAACATTTTAAAGGAGAGTTGTAGTGTTTTTGCCAATTGGCTGACCAACTTACAATAGAGACAGGCATTTTATTGAGTGCTGAGAAATTTGTTGTCCCTAAAGGGTTAAGGTAAAGAATTATCGAATTGGCTCACAGTGGGCACTTTGGACCCACGGCCATGAAGAAAACCCTTAGGTGCTACTTTTGGTGGCCTCACATGGATAAAGATGTGGATGTGGATGATTTGATCAACGCATGCCAGGAATATATAATGTCTAACAAACATTGGAAGTTCAAAGATTCCCCTTTGATTTCTACGCCCTTCCCTCAAGGACCGTGGTTCAAACTAGCCCTAGATTTTGCCGGACACATTTTGGTATTACCTGACAGGTCAAAGTATTTGATAGGAATGACGGATTATTTCTCTAAATTGATATACTATGATTTTGTGTCAGAAACTTCTACTCAAATGGTTACAAGTTTTGTATAAAGGTTTTACCTTAGAAGGTTATCCAGAGGAGTTGGCCACCAATAATGGTGTGTAGCTGGTGTCGGAAAGCATGGAATCATTTTTAAGAGACAAAGGTATTAAGCACTACAATGTTGATTTATTTTACACCCTAAGCAAATGGTACTGTTGAGAGGGCTAACTGACTACTTAAGGAAGGGATCCAAACAGCTTTGATGTGTGGTGTAAATTTAAAGAACTTAGATGAAAGTGAAGTGTGGGCCTAACAAAATACACCTTACAGTGTGACAGGTGTATCACCTTTCACCTTGTTAAGGGAAAGACAATGTCGAATAGGTGTGTGTCCTACTTGGGTGAAGGAAAAATCGTCAAGTATCTTTAAAGAGGAAGTGGATTTGGAAAAAAATGAATCTAGAGTGAAGGAGGTTCAGGAAAAAATGAAGACATCCAATGATACTGTGAGGAGTGTGGATGATAGAGATGTTTACGTGGGTTCCTGGGTTATGGTGAAAGCCATGAAACTTGTAAATCAATACTGGACTTTCACTTTAATGGCCCATTTAAAGTGTCTAAAGTAGCACATTCATCTGTCAGGTTACAAGATGGACGATGGTGAGACAAAAGGAATTTGATTTCATTAAATCATTTTCAAAGCACTCTGATAAGAGATAAATACCAACTATCTGTAAAATAGTTTCTACCTCCTCTCAGTACTGTTTTGAAAGGGATGCTCTTTTGTGCTACCGCCAGGATTGTGGATGCGGTTTGGGGGACTCTTAGCCCCAGAACACACCAGTACTTCCGGGAGGGAGGAGCCATCTTCACAGTAAAAAGCACCGAAACACCCCGCAGCACGGGATGCTCTTTTGTGCTGCCACCAGGATTGTGGATGCAGTTTGGGGAACTCTAAGCCCCAGAAGACACCAGTACTCCAGGGGCCATCTTCATCTTAAAAAGCTCCAAAATACACAGTGGTGCGGAACGCGCCCAGGCAAAGCCCAGGCCAAGGGAGGCCCAATCCGCGCCCGTCATAGACTGAAGGCAGCTGGGCTGGGTCACCCCTCTTGGTTCTTTGATAGGACATATTGTGCAACAGCCGCGCAATAGTTGCTTCCTGGTGAAGAGCTAGAAGAGGTGGACTTAACCTGCAAGGGGGGACTTTGGTGAAGTAACTGACCGCCTGCAGTGGATTACAGGTACTTTTTGCAGGTTGCATCGCTCCCATTATCTGGAATTGGCAATCTACCATTACTTCGCAGGCACTTCTTTAAACTACCGTTACTTCACATTTTTTACTTCGCAGGCACTATTACTTAGCATGCTTTTACTACACATGCTACTACTACACTTATACGTTTAGTTCGCATGTTTGTACTTCGCAAAGAGCTGCAACTCACCAAGTATTGCCAAGAGCTCATGTTCACGCGTAGAACGTGGTTGGCAAAGTAACGTGGTTGGCAAGAAATTTAAAAGGACTTTAAAATCCCCTGACAGACACCATGTTCACACGTAGAACGTGGTTGGCAAAGTAACGTGGTTGGCAGAAAATTTAAAAGGACTTTAAAATTGTGGCACGTAAAACAGGTAATTAACATTATTAAATGAAAACATTATTCTAGAATATATTGTTTTATGAACTAAAGTGCAGAGAGTTTGGCGCATGTTGAAATGGGAACAAAATATATTAAGAAAATATTACCAAGTAGTGTCAAGAGCCCGTCGAAAGACACCATGATCACGTGTAGAACGTGGTTGGCAAAGTAACATGGTTGGCAAAATAAACACAGGATATTTAAAAGGACTTCAAAATGGCGGCACATAAAACAGGTAAGTAAGAGTATTAAAATGATACATTATTAGAGTACATTTAGCTTTATGAATTAAAGAGCAGAGAGTTTGGCGCATGTTGAAATGGGAACAAAATATATTATGAAAATATAAATAATATTATTGATAATAGGGGTTTTTATTGTGGGCGAGTTTTTTTAAATAGAGGGTTTAAAAAAATACTCGGGCATTAAAAATATTAGCGTAATTTTGTTAAATAAAAAAATAATAAAGTTTGTGTTTAAAATAAATGTTTTCTCAGGGATTTCAATTGAATGAAGAGAGTTAGTGAAATGTAAAAATAACAATAAAAAAAAGATGACATAGGTGATATGTTCAAGAATATAAAATGGAAAGGAAAATTAACATTGTGTGTAGTGTAAAAAAACATAATCTCACGGTTTGCCATTGGTTTCAAAATATTGTCCTTTTTCTATTTTAGGATTTTGATGAAAGTAGGCGTCATAATGTAACAACGTCATTTTTCGGATCGAAAATTAAACGAACTAAAACTAAAATCGCAATGTAGTGGTATGGTGGTATGCACAGTAATTTCCGGCAAAGCAAAAGCATTTTTAATCGATTTCAATGCAGTTGTAAACTAAAACCATGCGAAGTAAAATCATGCATAGTAATGCCAAATGCGAAGTAAAAGCAGCACACTAAAAACAGGCGCACTAATGGTATGCGAAGTAACAACAAATATTCTCTGGAATTCAATGTAGCTTGACTGAGGCTTGGCCGATTTGAGCTGTTTCGGAATCTAAGCCTCACATCTTTGTTCATTTTAATCGAGGACACTGCCAGGACAACAGCGGGACTGCACCGGACAGTATATTTGAGACAAATAGGCAGTTGTGGGCTCAAAAGTGAGAGAGAAGGTATTAGCCTGTGCCCAGTTTTTCGGGAAATTTGCCTTTTATCCAACTATAACAGGCCTTAAAGCCTGGTGTTGTCAAGCTGCTGTGTTGGGTTGTCTGACCTATTTGTAATAATTATTTTATCTAACATTCAGTTTCATCAAGCTTTGTTTTTACAATTTAAATGTAAAAACAAAAAATATTTAAGTAATCAACTTCTCATTTCATATATTGCACATATTTCATTTGGATTAAGCATGGGAAAAAAGAAATGATTACCTGAGTCAGGAAGGCCTAAATCCCAGAACGGTCACAGACACATACACAGACCTCGCTTCTAAAGTTCATATCAGATGCTATGGGGGCTATTGAGAAGCATATTACCAATGTTGAGAATCACTATTAGTCTGGGGAGACCAAAATATGACACCCTTGACAGCATTACAGAGTCTACCTGATTATGATGAAAATTTTAAAACTTGTGATAGAGGTATGGCTCCGACGACTGATAAGGGAACACATGGGTGTATACAGAATATATCTGACACTATTAATTCTTCCAAATCAGACTCCCCATTGCCTTCCAAATGGGTAAAAAAACACGTATTTGTACTACAACAAGCTCCCAAAATAAAGAGGTACCCCGTAGTAAAAGGATCAAACCTCAAAGTAAGACTCTGAATAGGACAATGATGCTAACCACTGACCCGTCCCAACAGTGTAGTGATTTAAATAATCAAAAATTGGATATACTATGCTCAGCAGTTAAATCTTTAGAGCTATTTCTGAAATATATCTTAGAATCCATTAATACCCGCTTAAAAGAAATAGAAATCAAATGTGCGACATGCTTGGATCAATTGAATTCTCGATCAACAATTGAGTCCACAGGGAATGTATCAGCTTGTAGTAATCTAGCTGTAACTAATATAGTCAGGCAATCAAATCAACGACACACTCGTAGCCCACATGACACAACATCTCAAAACCAAATTGGTCTAGGTTTAAACGAAGGGAACAACTTTGTTAGACCTTTGCTTCCGCTTGCCAATTTAACACCTGCAGAACATCCGCAAATACAGCCAACAGTTTTTAGATCTCCCACCTGCCGCCGCCCCATATGAAATAGTCTCATCAAATGTCCCTCCTTTACAGCATAAGACCTTTGAATCCTGGACCACTCTCAAGAATAAGGCATTAATGGGCATATGCATCAAAAATCGGTAAAACGAGTCCTTATTTGCGATAAATAAGGAATCATAAATAAGTATTCGTTTTCCGCGATGCATCAACAGATTTGGTATTTTTTACAGAATCGCTAAAAATCGTTAAAATATACCGAAACCACAATAGCGAGAGTCCAAAATAAAGAATAGCAAATACCGAATTAGCAAATACCGAATCGGTATTTGCGAGTTCGGTATTAGCGAACTTGCAAAAAAATAGTCGCATCGGAAGCAGGTTGATGACATCACAACCAGGAAGTCTTCCAGCCCATGCTTCATTCAGTGCCCTGAGGAGCTCAGAGGAGAAGGCAGAGCACAGGAGCTGAGGAGAAAAACACTGATCCCACAAACCAGCAATACTACTGCATTTCAGGATGGAGAAGGATGCAACCCAAAACACCGACACACCCAGAAAGAGGAAGAGGAAGTTTTCTGACAAAGAACTGGAACTTCTGATCGAGGGGGTGAGCAGCAAGCATGACAGGCTGTTTGGTAAGCTGTCACTAAAGGTGCCTGAGGCGGAGAAGCGCAAGATCTGGCTGCGCATCAAGGAGAGGGTAAATGCTGTTGGAGTCACGCACTACAGCATCGACGGCCTGAAGAAGAGGTGGTATGACCTCAGAAAAAGGGCGAAGGAGAGGATTGCTGAAAGGGTGAAGGATGCATCTGGCAAAGGAGGGGGACATCCACAGTAACACCCAATACAACCCCTTGAGGACCTCGTCGAGTGTACCATTGAGCCTGAGGCAGTTGTGGGGGTCACCCAATTGGACACTTCCGGTGCTGCACCAGGAGAACAAGGTAAGATGCATGTTAGTGCTGATACGCAGCGTGTTGTCTACCCATACCCATCCCCCCAGGCCAATCGCAGTGAACAGGTAGAAGTGCCTAACGCATATGCCCTCACCGAAGTGTTGCATCCTGGGAGTTGTAATCATGTCATCCATGTATGATCTCCAATGTTAAAGAAATGAGAACAGCAGCACATGGCCAACAGTCTGTCCAAATATGTCATTTATGATGTAGAAAGACTGCAAAACATATACATTTAGACCAAATTATAACAATGCACTGTTATTCTTGAATAAACGTTCCTTCATCTATACTTGGCTGGCTGTGGATTATTTTCATTTGTTCCCTACAACATTTTGGTATCAGGAGTGCGATACTCTATTTTTATTCATTTTTAGGTTTCGACTGCAAAAAAGCTGCGCAAGCAGCTTTTGCGCAGGAGAAATCTAATAAGTACAGTATGTTGCTCGGGAATTCGCCCTCTATTCCATTGGCTAGCTCGATAAATGGAGGCTAGCCATTGGAACAGAGAGGCGTCCGTCATGGCCGGACCAGATTCGGGGGCGTTCCCGTGAATTTTTGGCTTTTGGCTACGTCATGCTACGTCAGCCAAAAGCCGGGAACACCCCCGAATCTGGTCCGGCCGAGCCGCAAGCAAGCCGGAAGTCCCGCCGCCGCTTGTTCTATGCCAGGGGAAAAGTGCCCGGGAGAAAGGAGTGCGGCCGCTAGCGAGGCCCCGGTGCAGGACAGCCCCGCCCGCGGCAACCGAGAAGAGAGCCCAGGCCCCGGCAGAGGAAGGACACCGCAAGCGCCCCCGCCGCCTCCTGGGAGCAGTCCGGTGAGTTTTGAAGTTCTCCATGTCCCCCCTCCCGCTCTCCCCCCTTCCGCTCTCCCCCCTCCCGCTCTCCGTGTGGCGCTCCTTGTTAGAGCGGTTCCAGTGGCAGAGCAGAGCAGAGCCCCCGTCCCCTGACATCTGAAGGCTGTTCCCGAGAGACGACGGGCTCTACACACCGCACGCCACCACTGCTCTAGCAGAGGTATGTGCGTGGATTGTGGCCTCTGTCCGCGCCCCCCACGCACTTGCCTGTCTTGTCCCCTCACCATTCCAGTGCCACCCTTCTGTGACGGAGCGTGGCCGCTGTGGCACGTGACAGGTGTGCCCCTCATGGGGCAGGGCTGGGCTCCGTCCTCCCTCACAGCTGCATACTTGGCACCGCCAGCAGACCCTGGAACTTCTGCAAGACTTCCGGCCTGCAGGTTTACACTGCCCACTTTATACAACATCGGATGCACTTCAAAACATTTTTCCAAGCAAATGTAATAAATTAGGTCGTGTTAGACTCGGTAATTAAGGCAAATATTCTGTTGGGGATGGTGTTGTGTTTTAGTAAATCCTCCCTAGGGAGGCAGTTTCCTCTCAGACTCACTCCATGTTGCGGTATTACTCCTTGTGTTAGTATTGTATGTTATGAGTCTGACACCCCTTGCACGCAGCTACCAGCAGCTTAGCCACACGCGTGTACGCTGTCTTAAAAAACGTGGGTTGGTTCCTTTGAAAGTAGTTGGGGTGTACCATGTTCGCCACGAGGTGCAATCAGGACTTTTATAAACCCGTCAACCTTTGGGAACCGACGAACCAGCCATTCCAACAGCATCTAACGCACAGGTCTGCACGACTCCATTCAAACTCCCGATCCAACCGCTGGACCCAATGAACTTTTCTCGAGTGCAAACATTCAATACAAGCATGGTTTCCGAGGTTCGCAGATGCCCTGGTGTTGTCTCATTAAGTAAAAGTCAATACAGGATTTATTGCATTGCCACACTTAGGGTATCTGACAGGGACCCTGGTGGCGAATAATGACTTCTTTTTATAGTGGATGGTTGGTGCTTTTATCACTAATAAACAATTCGCATTAATTGATTGTATGTTTCAAAGGCCATCTGATTGTGTTTTTGCCTACTATGTTATCTACCCAATTAACTTCATTAAATGTTTTTTTCTGCATCCGCATAATGCATTGGCAGATAAAAGTCTGGTCATTAATTGAGAAGGGCTGCAAGTAACAAGCTGTGCATGTCTGTGCCCCTACTAATTCCTGCACACTACTTCACGATAAATAGTGCTCTGGGGAGACGAGGCCTTTTTTGGAATAATCAATTTCCATTTGTGTGGTATTTGCTGCGCGGAAACAAATACACACTCTGGCAAATGTAGGAATTTGTGTACATGTACGTGCACACCCATATAAACCATATGTTTGATCATAGGCAGGTAGAACATATGAATTATGTATATATGGGTTATTAGCGCTGCTGGTAGTGTGTGGTGCTAGTCTGTGAGGGGTGTGACTGCTACTCTCGGAGGGTTGTTAGCGCTGCTGGTAGTGTGTGGTGCTTGTCTGTGAGTGCTTGTGATATTGTGACTGCTACTCTGCTAGACTTTTAGTAGAGTAGGGTTGCTGGTCTTTGAGAGGTGGGAAAGTGCTATTGGTAGAGTAGAGAGAGTGCAGAGTAGAGAGAGTGCAGAGTAGAGAGAGTGCAGAGTAGAGAGAGTGCAGAGTAGAGAGAGTGCAGAGTGACTAGGGAGTGCTGGGGACTGCAGAGTGACTAGGGAGTGCTAGGGACTGCAGAGTGACTAGGGAGTGGTAGGGACTGCAGAGTGACTAGGGAGTGCTAGGGTGTGCAGAGTGACTAGGGAGTGCTAGGGAGTGCAGAGTGACTAGGGAGTGCTAGGGAGTGCAGAGTGACTGCAAAGTGACAGCTAGAGATTAAGCTAATGGCAATGTAAATGACAATGCCATTTATTTATCTGTTTTCAAAACCAACACATAAATACAAATTTTGTCATTTACAATGCCAATAGCTCTAACTTTTCCAAAGGCGAAACCATTGCATTGTAAATGCTTGTTACTTTCTGCAACAAGTGAGATGTCCGCGGTTCACGCCTTCTGGCACTACTAAACACCCTCCATCTGAACATCTCTTTCAGATGTTGTTCGGCTGGTCAAAGAATTCCAGACGTGAGTAATTTTGCCTACTTTGAGCGCTTTGAGCAGTGGATATGCCGTTGACAGACTGCAGCGTCATTTAAATCCCAGCAGGATTCCGTGTGCCGGTTGCGACACCTTTCCAAGCTTATTGACGTCTTCTCTGTGCTTGCTACTGTGGCATTCTGATGCACTTTGGAATTCTGGTGATGTCAGTTTCATACCTGAACCTGCACCCTGAGCGTCCTCACGCTTGCGCTTGACGTAGGCAGCCATGTTTTTCTTGTCAGCAGATGCGCACTGCAGCAGGACAAACGCTGTAATACGGAAGCATTTAACTTGGGTGGTCTCATTTTATTCCAGGACTAAAGAGTTTATGATCTCCTGAACTGCTGAAACTTTTCCCAGGTAAGAAGCTCCACTTCGCTATTTTCTTTGTTTTACTTGTGAGGATTTTCAGCGAACTTGTTTCTCTTGTACATTTGATACTTTGATTACAAAAAATGGCAACCATACAAGGAGCTATACAAGCTCCACCATATTTACAGATACCAGGTGGACCAGACATAAAATGGAAGGAATGGCTGCGCATATTTGAAAATTATATTACTGCGATTGATGCCATAGCTTATTATACTGTCAGAAAAGCGGCGCTTCTTTTTAATCACCTAGGCATCGCATGTCAAAGGGTTTTTGACAACTTACCCATGGTTACGGTGCCAGTTAGGGCAGATACTCCCTGGAATGTGTACTTGGAGGCGAAGGAGAGGATGCAGAAGCAATATACTGATGAGTCAAGGGTACTGTTGGAGAAACATAACTTTTCAATGTGTAAACAGATGGCAGATGAAACTGTGGAGGAGTATATTGCTACTCTACGTGTGTTGGCTTCTAAATTCGAATTTGAGAACAATGTAGATACTTATATAAGAAATCCAATTTGTTTTCAATTGCTACTCCAAGAAAGCCCAGGAGAGACTTTTGACTTGTAAAAATCCTACTTTGAGTGAGACAATTGACATAGCTAGGAGTATAGGAAGGTCTATAATAACTTCTCAAGTTATGAATACTCATAACTGGGAAGCAACCTCTGACCCTGCTCACGGGCAGGTCGCTCCCCACGCTGCTGCACGGCTTTGCCTGCATATTTTTTGCCTTACATTGTATTTTTCCCCTGTGCCTAACTTGCTTTCTTGCCCAGACTTGTTTTTTCCCCTGTGCCTGTACTTGCTTTCTTGCCCAAACTTGTTTTTTTCCCCTGTGCCCAACTTGCTTTCTTGCCCAGACTTGTTTTTATTCCCTGTGCCTGTACTTGCTTTCTTGCCCACACTTGTTTTTATTCCCCTGTGCCTGTACTTGCTTTCTTGCCCAGACTTGTTTTTATTCCCGTGCCTGTACTTGCTTTCTTGCTCAGACTTGTTTTCATCCACCTGTGCCTGTACTTGTTTTTCCTTCCAGTGCCCAGTTCTCCTGCGGTACTGCCCCCCTGCAATCCCATTTGACACCCCACTCCCACCTCCCAGCTGCTCCTCCCTCCCACATCCCCTCATATGGAGGTCACACAGCGGCCGCACTGCTGGCACGCCTAAAGGCATGCCTGTCTGTGCCAATCCACGCCTGGACCGCGCCCAGCGCCAGGACCCCTGAAACTCGCAAACGCCATGATGCCCAACACCGCTATGATGCCAGAACCCTCCACGCACTCAACACCGGACGATCACACACCTGCTTCTCGGCCGCCCCGAGGCGCACCCACGGAGCTTTCACCTGCCGGAACTGCTGCTTCACAAGCATCCGCCCAACCATGCTGCCGACCAGGAAAGAACCCAACCACCTCAGATGCATCCTTCTCAACACCCGCTCCACCCGCAAACCTGCTGTTGAACTCTGGGACCTACTCGACTCAACCTCCCCAGACATCGCCTTCCTGACGGAGACCTGGCTGAACCCCACCTCAGCTCCGGACATAGCCATAGCCATCCTGGAAGGCTACAAGATCACCCTCAGGGACTGCACCAACAGAGCAGGAGGAATTGCCATTGTCCACAGTAACACTTTCAGAGTCTCAGCAAACACTGACGACATCCTCAGCACCGACCCCAACACCACCCTCAGAGGAGCCCTCATCTACAGATCCCCGGACCATGACTCCATCGCCAACTTCGTCAGCACACACGCCCTCACCTCCACGGACTACATCCTCCTCAAGGACCTGAATTTCCACCTCGAGAACACCAACTCCACCACCCTGACCGACAACCTAGCCAACCTCGGACTCAGAAAACTCATCACAACACCCACCCACTCCGCCGGTCACACACTTGACCCCATCTTCTCTGCAAGCCCCCACGTCTCCTTCAACCACACCAGCGAAATCCACTGGACCGACCATCGCTGCATCAACTTCACCTTCAAGAAACCCACCACCGCACCCAACAGATTCCTCACCGCTGCTGGAGCAAAGTCACCGAAGACCAGCTAACCACCACCCTCGCCCAGAGCCCACCCACCGACCCCGACCCCGATATCGCTGCCCGCAACCTCAGACAGTGGATCAACGACTGCACCAACACCCTCGCCCCGATCAAGAAACCTTCCAACAGTCACACCAACAAGAAAGTCAGCTGGTTCACTGAAGACCTCCGGGCCTCCAAACAAACCTGCAGAAAGCTGGAAAAGATTTGGCTCCGTGAACAAACACCGGAATAGCCACGCAGCCCACAAGAACGCCACCCGCAGACACCATCACCTCATCAGATCCGCCTAAAGGGCCTCCTTTAAAAACCGCCTAGACAACAACGTGCAGAACAGCAAAGAGCTCTTCAACATCATGAAGGAACTCTCCAACCCCAGCTCCAACACCAACGACGTCCCACCCTCGCACCATCTGTGCGACTCGCTGGCCACCTTCTTCCACAGCAAGATCACAGACATCCACGACAGCTTCAATGCCACGACTGCCCCAACAACCACTGAGACCTCCGCCCCCACGACCACCATCCGCACCAACCACCTGCTCTCCTGTACCAACATCAACAACAACGACACCATCAAGATCATGAACACCATCCACTCTGGATCTCCGTCAGACCCATGTCCACACCACATCTTCAACAAAGCCAGCACATCCATCGCACCCCATCTCCGGAAGGTCATCAGCACCTCCTTCGAGACAGCAACCATCCTGGAGAGCTGTAAGCATGCAGAGATCAACGCCTTACTCAAGAAACCCAAGGCGGACCCCAAGGACCTCAAGAACTTCCGGCCCATCTCCCTGCTACCGTTCCCGGCCAAGGTCATCAAGAAGACCATCAACGAACAACTGACCCGCTACCTCGAGGAGAACAACATCCCAGCCCTGGTTCCACAGCAACCACAGCACCGAGACTGCCCTCATTGCCGCCACTGATGACATCAAGTCCCTGCTGGACAACAGAGAAATGGTGGCCCCACACACTACAAACACGCCTCCACAACGCTGGGATCCAAGAGAAGCCCCTGGACTGGACAACCTCCTTCCTCTCCGGCAGATCACAGAGCGTCCGCCTTCCCCCCTCCCGCTCTGAAGCAACCGAGATCATCTGCAGCGTACCCCATGGCTCATCCCTCAGCCCAACTCTGTTTAAGATGTACATGGCACCGCTCGCCCACGTCGCACGTCGGCACGACCTCAACATCATCTCCTACGCCGATGACACCCAGCGGATCCTCTCCCTCACCAAGGACCTCCACAACGCCAAAACCAACCTTCACAAAGGAATGAAGGCCATCGCTGAAAGGATGAGGAACAGACGACTGAAGCAGAACTCAGACAAGATGGAGATCCTCATCCTTAGATCCACCCCTTCAGCCTGGGACGACTCCTGATGGCCAACCGCACTGGGAACCGCTCCAACACCCACCGACCACGCACGCAACCTACGGGTTATCCTCGACTCTACCCTCTCCATGACTAAACAGGTCAACGCCGTCTCCTTCTCCTGCTTCAACACTATCTGCATGCTCTGCAGGTTCTACAATTGTATCCCCACTGAAACCAGAAGAACGGTCACCAACGCCCTCGTCAACAGCAGGTTGGACTACGGAAACGCCCTTCACGCAGGAGCCTCAGCCAAACTCCTGAGACGGCTCCAACACATCCAGAACGCCTCTGCACGCTGGATCCTCAACATCTCTCACCGCAGCCACATCACACCCCACCTGAGAGACCTGCACTGGCTCCCGGTCAACATGAACATAACCTTCAAGCTCCTCGCCCATGCACACAAGGCACTCCACAACACCAGACCAACGTACCTCAACAGATGACTCAGCTTCTACACCCCCACCAGCCAGCTCCGCTCTGCCAACCTCGCCCTCGCCACAGTCCCCCGCTTCCGAAGAGTGACCTCCGGCGGCAGATCATTCTTCCACCTCGCTGCCAAGCCCTAGAACACCCTCCCCATCCACTTACGGCAGACCCAAGACCTGCTGACCTTCAGAAAACTCCTCCAGACCTGGCATTTTGAGCAGTAGCAGCATTCCCCACCCCAGCGCCTTGAGATCCTCACGGGTGAGTAGTTCGCTTTAAAAATTATATGATTGATTGATTGATTGATACTCAAGTGGAAAACAATAGTTTTCATACCACTTCTCCCATTAATATGGTCCCTAATGATTCAGTGGTGGCGGCCATTAGCAAAATTTCGAAGCCTAAGAGGGGAGTTTGTTACAGGTGTGGGTCAAGAAATCATTTAGGCAATCATCCCACATGTCCTGTCATGGCAAGAGATGCAATTGTTGCCGTAAAGTGGGGCAGCAAAAAACAAATGCATGCATTCTCCCCTACCTTGCAAAACACCTATACAGTACATCTTTACAAGTTCAAAACTTCTAGGGTAGTTAAAGTACCAGAAAAAGATAAAGAATATGTATTGCATTGAAATGTTTCTGATTTAATGATCATCTCATTCATTTTATTTTTCTTTATCTGAAAGGGGGAAAGGTGATGTAGTATGCTAATTCTCCACATATATCTACTTTGTTCAATTGTGCATGTATTCATTATTGAGTGCCTGTTGATGTTTTACATGTTTACTACATGGTGTTTGCTTTCGAAATGTGTTCAATATTCTTTGGAATGAGTCAGACGGTTCTTGGAACTACAGCTCAGCTGAGGCTTCACGGGAGTCTGCTGTGTTCCTCGAAGCATCCGGACGCGTCCTGAGTCGTGGGTTGTGATTCTTGGAATAAAGGTTCCTTCATCTATACCTGGCTGGCTGTGGATCATCTTCGTTTCTTCCCTCCCACAGCCTTGCGTAGCTGCTGGCCCAGATGGGCCCGAAATCCGTCCTTGACCAATTATTTCAAAGCGTTCCCTTTTTCTGCTGACAAAGAAGGGCAGGCGTGAAAGCCATTTATGTTGAAACATGTAGACAATTTTGACAAATACCAAAAGGAACGTTCTCTTGGCTCCGCGGAAACAAGATTCTGTAGTTGCCATGGCTGCAGGAAACGCAACAATATGATTATAGAAAATCCCTTTTTGAGCTGCAACACCATAAAAAAGAATACTAAAGCAGCGACTTCATTGCTTCCTTGTGTAATACCGAGTAAGTCTTGTCACTTCTTAATATGGACAGATGTGACAAGGAAGCCTAGCCTTAAAGTACTTTTCAATGTAATATAACAATACCACAACCACTGTTCACCATTAAGTGACTCAGATCAACACGATTAGCTTTCAGGGTATTTGAGGTGATCAAAAAACCCCAAAGGGGCAGGGGCAGACAGGGACAGAACATAGGCCCAGCACCGAAATAAAAGTGGCCACCATTAGTGAATCAAATAGCTAAAAAGAAGGCACACTCATTTGCAAATTGGAGAAGTTTTGAACTTGTAAAGATGCACTGTATAGGTGTTTTGCAAGGTAGGGGAGAATGCATGCATGTGTTGTTGCTGCTGGCTAAGTTTGTGGCAATATCAAGGAGATCAACAGTAAACCAGAAGACCATAAAGCACCCACAAACAGCCAGAAACCATCACACACAATGACCTGTTAGGCCAGCCCATCGGGCACTGTCTGATTGCCTTAATGGCCAGTCTGACAGTGCCCAGGGGTGGCAGTCGAGAACGGAACCTCCTGAAGAGACAGGCGTTTTGGACACAGAAGTGATGGCGCAACACATGAAGGTCCTCAATCATGTGATGGGCTTCAGGTTTTTCCCAGTGGTACATATCAGAGAAGGAGTTTATGATGGTTAATGTGTAAGAGATCTTCTAACTTACAAGTTGCTTCTGTCTCAACTCTCCATCTGCTTTATAATTGCATCCGTTTATTTAGTTCATCACTTTGGAATTGTGCTATCGCCTGCAAAACCTTCCAGGCTACTACTGTGGACAACAAATAATATGGAACTCGGTTCGAAATAAACTCTCAGAGTCAAGAACTTCTGGAAAGAACTTGTGTTCAAGGAGCATAGCTCACTCTTGGAATGGGCCAAGCAGGAGAGACCTCTGACTTCAGGAGCCATGAAGGGCGTTGGTAAGGAAGGGTCATTTAGGAGACATTGGCAGTAAGTACTGGAGTGAAGGTCTGTAAATTACAGTCAAAGATGTAGTGAGCCACCTGGCCACAACATGAAATATGTGTGTTGCATGCATCCCGAGGGCTGGACGCAGCCCTAGGGGAGAAATAAAGTTCGAAGGAGGTACTAATAGCAATGAAGTTCCAGTACCAGTGCTCAGAAACTTCAATCAAGGGTGAGCAGAGGAGGGTAGGCCTTCGGCATTCAACGCATACCAGTAACCTGCCCTTACTGTTGATGCAATAAATGCATCAACTGAGATGGTTGGACAATCATGTTAATTTAAAATAGTAGGTAACTCCCTTTCAGAGGGGTTCCACTTTTATTACATGATAGGTGTGGGGTAGGACCATGTTCAGTTTTGGTCCAAAGGAAGCGCCACATATAATTTTAACGCCAGGAGCGCCAAACATGTTGACCCTACTTTGTTTCACCTACACATAGTGAGCTACTTCGGTACATTATAGCCCAGCAGCAGCTTTAGCCAATTGCTTGCCTATTAACTCTGTTAGGGGAACCTCTATATTAAAGGTTAATTTGACATCCCTTAAAAAGTTTTCAATTCACTTTATTCACTCATATCACTGTCACCCCACTCATCAGACAGCCTCACATCCATCAGACGGCAGTAACAACTAAAATATCTGCTATAAAGTGACCCTTCGGAGGACTCATAGGGCGTTGAACCACCGGCCCAACAAGCAGCACCCTCCTTAATATGCAGAATGATATCCCTAGGGGTGTGTGAGGGCAACAAGAGACAATCCTGCGGATTGCCCTTGACATCCAATCTCGCAACCTAAGCCTTTTGCCCTTAGGAACAGTACTCCATTGTTGAATTGATTAAATAAAGGGCGCCTGACCCTCTGAGGTCAGAGTGCGCATGACACAGGCTAAGAGTATGGACCCAGCCTGTTGGTCATAGTCAAAGCCAGTCATGGCCGATGCGCAAGGGGGCCAGGGCCACGCTTACACTGTCAATGAGGCAGGCGGCACCCGTCGCGTACTCAAGGTGGTGCGGATCATTCCTAATCATCAACCTCACCATCCTGTGTGATCTGCAGGAGGGCGCATTTAGGGCCAATCTATGTTCCTGCTGCAGCACTGGTGTCGGCGCATCCAACTTTCCCTGGTGGTCCAGGGAGGAGTGCTTGACTAAACAGGCACGGCCTCTGTGGCCGGGCAGATGCATTGTGTCCTTATAAATTTACATATGCTGCCCATAGGCCTTTGGAGACAGTGTGATGACAGGCACTGCCCCAAGGGTGACGCCTTGAGAGCCTGGCTGCAGCAAACCAACGCTCTTGAGGAGAGGAGAGGGAGGAAGTCTGCTTATCTGGGTGGTGATCTTGCAGCCTGCCAGAGTCTGCACATGTGGAGTGAAGAGCTGCTGGAGGAAGAGGGTGTTCTTCAAAAATTCAGCCTAGCACGTATATAAGAAGGTTGCTGCCAACCAGCTTCTAGTGACACGGTGTACTAGAGGTACCCGCTTAATTGCTGGCCGATGTGTGGAGGCTCAGCTGCAAGACATACTGTCCACACAATTACTCCAAAGGGGCGCTGCGCACCTGAACTACGTCAGCCAGCATCATATACTAGGCGCATGAGTACTGTTGCAGCGCCGCAGGAAGAGGACCGCATGTCAACTCTGCCACACAGCGCTGCTTCGGCTGAGGCTGCGCTGCCACCACAGCAAAGAAGCGAACAGATGCCAGTGGTAGAGCTCCCACCCTTCAGCCAACTAGACCATCCAGTCACAGTGGCACCACAATGACACCACTGGATCGGAAAACTGAAACACTTTGTGAAGCACTCACCAATGCTTCACATGGGTGGCAATGAACTATATGGTCTGTTTGTGAACTTTCCCAACACTGGGGTGGACGATGATTTTGACGTGGCTGCAGCAGCGCTGAATAGACATTTCGATCCTCAACTGAATCCAGACTACAAATGTTTCAGGCTGCGACAGGTGCATCAGCTAGAACATCATTCAGTAGACACGTTTTTCGCACGACTTCTCAAACTAGCAAGCACATGACCAGGGATCGACAAGTAGGATGAAATCTGAGTCCAACTTATTCAAGGGTGCAAATCCTCCAACCTTTAGAAACTGACAATAAGCCAATCTGGCATGCATCAGATTCACTGAAAAACTCATCTTGGCTAGGTCCCACGAAGTGGTGGTCAGCTGGGCAGGAGCAATGAAATCAACGTTAGCTCGCTGCTCAGCTGCTCAGCTGCGGGAGTGGGGACGGTCAATGAGGAATAGGTGGAGGCCATCAATTGGCACCCTGCATGAGCATGCTAAACAACCCTGGCCAAGAAGAGCAAGAGATCCTGGGAAAACTGCGGAGTGATCCCTCACCAGCCATGTGGGGGTTCTGCACCGGGGAAAATGTGCCTCAAGTGCGGGGGGTCCTATGACTTAGCGAAAGTCTGTTGCAAATCCACCCCTGGACCTGGTCCAAGTACAAGAGGGAAGACATTGCTGAACATAAAGCGTTTGATGCTAGATGACAGAGGGGATGACCAAAATCCCCCACAAGAAGCAGAAGAGTGTGATCTGCAGGATGATGAAGGAGAAGAAGTATTCACCATATCATTCACTAGCCGGAACAACCAGTGATAAAGACCACCTCCAATTTGCCAGATCAATGTGAACAGGGTACATATCTCAGCTTTCATCAACATGGGGCATCAGTTAAAGTCATTGATTTCAAGCAATTCCTGAAGCTGAGCCCCCACCCAGCAATTTTCCCCACAAAGGGCAAAAAATATACCTACGGCGGTACAGACCCCATCCTGCTTCGATGAGTCATCGAAGTTGCCAACGGGGACATGAATACGAGGACTAATTTTCACATAACCAAGGACAATACTGCCACTCTGCTGGGGTGTCACATGGCCGAGGTCTTGGGTATAGCATTTTTTATGTGGCAAGTTTGTCATTCTCACGCTGATGGCATATTGACTGAATTCCCGGAGTTGTTTGACGGGCTGAGGTGCCTGAAGGATGTTCAAGTAAAACCACGGAAACCGCGGATGAGGGAGGATGCGAGGACTTATCGTGAACTAATGGAAGTTCCATGTACCCCTCTTCCAGACCGGCTCATGGGGCACTGACTCCTATTTATTCCAGCCCACGACTCAGAAATACTGACAGGGCTATAACTGTTCAATATTGAATGTCCTTTTGCAGTTGTATTATAATCTATTTTCTATTCACTTGTATATACACATAGCACACATTGTTGCCAACCTTAGTGAGTGACAGAGGGATCTGACCCCGTCCTGACAAAGAGGCAGTCAGCCTCGAAGCATGTTGACAACACCAGGAGAACTAGCCCATTGTTAAGCCAGTTTGTCTCCGCCACACTATTTTTAACGGTACCAGCCTATGACTAATAAAGAATTGTTTGCTTTCATAAGGCCAGGTATTCTTTTAAATCTCACTTTTCCATATCACTCCTGACCCTACTCAGACTCACTCAATACAGTTCACATAGCACTTACAATATCTAAGTGCTCCAGCGTAGTCGCTATTCGTAGCTCGCCCGTCACGCAGCGGGGTGGGAAGACCCCGATGATGAAGCATGACACCAAGGGCCCTTTTGGTGTGAGAGGGGTATTTTAACAAATACTATGTATGCCTGATATACTCTGGCTCACAGAATACCTTCGAGAGGTGGACCTTGTTGTTTATTTATACCATTAACTGGAGGAGGGTGCGCCCACCGAAGTGCTTTCTAGCACTACCTCTTCACTCCCCCTTTTGATTCTTTGTTTGTTCAAGTAAAACTCCATATCGATGACACCATGAGACCAGTAGGCCTGCATCACTGTTGAGTGCCGTTTCATCTTCACCCGCAAGTGAAGTGAGAACTGGAGCAGCTGGAGTGGAAAGGTGTAATTGAGAAGGTGATAGGTCTGACCCCATGGGCTTCACCTTGGTCATCACTAAAAAAAAAAACAGCCTTGAGATATACGACTGCATTGATGTGAGACTTCTCAACAAGGCCCTTCACAGGGAATGGCACATGATTCCCACTATTGACAAGATTGTGGCTGGTTTAAGAGGTACAAAATGGTTCTCCAAATTAGACTAAAACTCTGGCTAGCACCAACTAGCGCTAGAGGAGCCCAGTTGATACATGACCATGTTCTCTACGCATGTGGGGCTTTGCTGTTTCAAATGTCTCAGCTTCAGAGTATCCTCAGCAGCTAAAGTTTTTCAGGATGCGATCAGAGACACTGTCTGGCCTGGTAGACGTAATCAATGACCGTGATGACATTCTCATCGTCTCCAGCACCCTAAAAGACCATCAAGCTTGACTTGGGTCACCTTACACCATTGGGCAGATTGCGGTCTGACTCTACACTGTCGAAAATGCCCTTTCGATGCAAATGAAGTTGAATTCTTTGGCTATCAATTCTTCACAGATGGCCTTCGAGTAGATCCCAGGAAGATTGAAGCTATCAAGACAGCCGCTATTCCATGCAGCCCCTCTGAAGTCCACAGTTTTATCGGAATTGCCAATTACTGCGGTTGTTTCATTCCCCAGCTCCCCACATTATCAGAATCTCCGAGAGTACTGACACAGAAGGATGTCCCTTGGGAGTGGAACTGTAAAGCAGCAAAGGCCTTCACGAGCATCAAGGAGGCCCTGCTACATGACGCCACCATGGCTTATTTTGATTTGACGAGGAAGACTGAATTAACTGTGGATGCCAGTCCAGTGGGGCTTGGAGCAGTACTGCTACAGAAGAAGGGGGAATGTGAATGGTTCCCCATAGCTTATGCAAGCAGGGCCATGACAGCGGTGAAACTTGCTATGCGCAAATCGAGAGAGAGGCTCTAGCCATTCGATGGGCCTGCAAAAAATTTCATCTCTATCTATGCGAACAGAAATCTTAAGTGGCGTTAGATCACAACCCCTTGTGCTATTGTTTCCTGGCACTTCCCACAATGGACTGCCAAGAATCACATTCATAAAATCTTTATTTCGGTGTATACTACCATAAAAGATTCAAACATATAACTCCTTATCAATAGCGCTCGAACTAGAATTAGTACAAAAGAATGAGAAAAAATTCAGTACATCAGATTCTAAGGAGTCAAATTGTTTTCCAAGATACAGTCTTATAAACACGATAAAGATCAACATATCTCACTGTTGAAAATTAGCGTTAAAAATAGCTAGGATGAAAACTAAAGTGCAAGTGCATTTGTCACAGTTGTTATTCTGTAAGGCCCAACAACTCAATGTAGTTCATTGGGGGCCCTTTACCCCTTAAAGATAAGAATAATAAAACACATTAAAAAATACTTAAAGCCAAGAATCGAAAGATGGACAGTCCAGCTAGAGCAGTATTCCTTTGAGGTGACATATTGGCCTGGGAGTCAACATCCTGAAGGATTACCTATCACAACATCCAGTGATGAGGAAGGCCGAAACATACCAGGAGGATGACAGGGAACAGAAGACTTCGTGAAGATGGTCATGGAAATCGCGTATCCCTGATCACTATCTCTAGCCGAAATCATCGAACACACTAAGGAGGACATGTGTTTGCAGAAAGTGATGGCGGTGCTAAAAGGAAATCGGTGGAGGAACATCCTTGATGGTGTAGGTGGCTTAACAACAAAAGAACAAGAGGCGCAGACCCAGCTATTCAGCTGTTAAGCAAACTCAGCGAGCAATGGCGGCTGGTGAGATTTGAAAGTGGTGAGGCGTAAAATCATTGTCATACTGCACCGCAGTGAGCGAGCGTAGAGAGTGAGTCCGAACAACCTTCTCCCCCAGAAAATTTTGAAAAAAGAGTAGACAAATGGTGCATTTTCAAACAAATTTGAGAAAGCAAGAGGTTAATAAAGCAATTGTGAAAGTGCAGATATTACATTATTACAAATGTAATATAACATAGGTAGCTGCTTATTCAGTATAACCACAGAGCTTCATAAGAGACTTCGTGATACAATGCATTGCTGAGTAATATCAAAGGATTTTTTTTTTATTAGCCACAGTGCTGTACCAAGACTCCAAGAGGAAATATGGAAACATGAAAAAGGGTCAAAGTGCAGAAAAATAACCTTGAACATAAGTTTCCTAACCCAGGACATAAGCTCAGCAGCATCAACATGTTTAACAGTCATACCGGCTTCGCCCAGGAACTGGAAACCAAACACAGGGGAGTATTACATGTTTAACACCTCAGAAACCAGCTCCCCACCTTCAGACTTCATGCTGAACAAATCAAACATTCACCCCCCAGTCTCAGATCTCGGTTAAATCCATTTTTTTTGCATGCCACGCCATTCCAGGATAGACCCAACCATATGCAAATCAGTCTTGACGCTGCTCCCCATGGGAACAGCCCAGCCCGAACTGCCAGTATGACAAAAATACATTATAAAAAAGCGGTTTAGATGTATTTTGCTAATGCGATACTTATTGGTCAAACTGCAGCATGCAACACAATTGTTAGAATTTAATAGCAGCCGTATTACAAAGAAATTCTGGGCTGTTCCTAAAACTAGTGAATGTACGGATCACACCGGTGTTTGGATGCTGTAAGGTCTCGGTGGAGTCTAACAGGTGGGCATCCATTTTGTTGGATGTAATGCCCTCACACACCCTTTCAGGTGTCATGCTTCATCATCTGGGCTGCTCCTCGTTGGGTCGGCGGTGCAATACCCAACGGGGGACACCTCAAAGATGGGCTCTTTGGCGGAGAACTTCTATCCAACTGCCGTCAGGTGAAGTGTGGGTGTGGGGCCAGAAAAGCAAAGATGGACCCGGCGGAGAGGGGTAGGTCGCACAGCCAAAGACACGTGGTACACGCACCTAACTACAGAGGTCTGTTATCCGATGTACAACCCGCCGGGTACTGTTGTTGCACGCATATATGACCGATTAGGCAGATGCAGCGCAACACAGGTACACCACATTGAGCACTTTATTGTCTGAATAAAACAATAGATACTTAGGCAGATCACATAACGTAGACAGTTGTCCTTATAAACAAATCGTTTATTAAGGTCCTGATGATTCGCTAGTCATTGCACACATGCAAGAAACATGTCGACCGTTTACTGCACATACTAGCCAAGTCTCGAAGAAGGAAACATAGAATTCTATCGAGTACGGACTAGTCTCTTCTTTTAATTAAAGCAGGGGACCAGCAGAATAAACTTGATCTTGGTACTCCTAGCTTTATTTTAACTCACATATACGTCTACGCTTTTCTGGCCCCACACCCACACTTCACCTGACGGCAGTTGGATAGAAGTTCTCTGCCAAAGAGCCCCTCTTTGAGGTGTCGCCCGTTGGGTATAGCACCGCCGACCCAACGAGGAGCAGCCCAGATGATGAAGCATGACACCTAAAAGGGTGTGTGAGGGCATTACATCCAACAAAATGGATGCCCACCGGTAGGACTCCACAGAGACCTTACAGCATCCAAACACCGGTGTGACCCGTACATTCACTAGTTTTAGGAACAGCCCAGCATTTCTTTGTAATACGGTTTACCTTTGGGCACACGCTTAGGCTGGACCTACCACTCCATACGAGTGGAAAATCGCCCATCCCAAAAGAAACCCCTCCCCCTTGTTGTAAACAATTTAATAGCAGCCCCACAAGAACAATTAGAAAGGTTGCTACATCCTATGAGACACAGGAAAATACCATCCATTTCTCGACAAGTGTAAAACTAAAGGGGAGAACCTGAGAATGCACAATGGCAAAAGACACACTAGGATTATCTGCACCCTGGAGCCACGGAAAGATCTGTGGGGGGGGGGTGTAACTGGCACCAGGTGCGTTACTGTGGACATGGCTTCGGGGCCGGAGGAGGGAGACAAAAATGTGAGCACTGGTGATGTATCTCATTTCTGCAACCGAACAGAACCAACAGGTGGTTATGTCTGCATTGCTTGTATAACAATAACGTCCGACTACACTACAAAAACAAGATGAGATGGGGAGGTATTTTCACCAAACACAGAACTGTTGGCAAACATATCAGCACCGGAAAAATGCAAGAAGCTTGGGCCTTGGGCTAAGGACTGTCTTCGCGGTTAATTAAACACACATAACATGACTATCCTCCTTCCCTTATTTTTTTTTGCAAAACAGAAATAATTTCGATTTATTATCAGAGATCACAACACAAAAATTAAAGGATTACTACCAATATAAAAAATACGATACAGCTGGGAGGAGGAGATCTCATTGGTCCAGCATATCTGTAAACATGTCCCTCCTTTAAGTGTTCCCACCCCATGCCACATTTGTGACCTGTATGAAAAAGTCCAGTTGGCAGAAAGTCAAAAACAACTGTTTACGAAGCACCTTCGGTTTTATGGAGATGGTAAAGACTCCTTGTGGTGATGTGACGTGGCAGCAGAGCAAGGAGATTAAATCTTAGAGCTCCTGCTAACTACGCCCACCCACGAGCACACCCACAGTCCATGACATCGTGCTAGCTCCGTGGCAAGAAAAGGACTCTGGATTCTCTAGCAGTGGTTTTCAGATAAATGGCAATGGTAAATTGTAGTATGTTAGTTTATTATTTCATAAGCAAAAGGCTCCTGCTGCAACCCTTCGCCTTTGCGGGAGTGGCTCGAGCCGGCGGAGCAGCCGGAAATCAATATTCAGGCATAACGGCGTTCCTCACGAGCACTCGGGTAAAAGACAACACAACAATCCACAAGTATCCAAGACGATAGATTTATTCCTTCATAAATCTCGTGACGCGTTTCGCACTCCACAGAGTGCTTGATCACACGATCAAGCACTCTGTTTATTATTTATATAGTGTGTAAGGATTGTAACTTTTAGTAAGTATCTCTTTAAGACTTGTGTATCCTTTGAATGTAGTTATGTTCCACATTCCAGCCATGCTGTCACTGAATGTTCTATGCATTACTGTTGGTTAGTTTCCTGTTGGTTGTGGATCTAACCAGACGTGCTTTATTTCCTGGAATAAACCTTCAAGAATCATCTTTACAAGATTCCTCTTTTCATTCAAGATACTACATTTTATTGGCGACGTTTGGGATGCTAAGAAATTTCTTAATTTCTTCACAAATATTTTTGGATTTCTTCGATTTTTTTTTCCTGTACGAACCTACGTTTCATTTAATCTACACTTATGGAAATAGAAAAGGCGACGCATTCATTATTTTTCTGAAGGCTCTGAGTCCTAAAACTGTGAGTTTCCTTCTAATTATAAACTATCTCGTACATGTATTTCTACGCGCATAGGGTGTTTACCTTTGAACTCGTCTTTCGTTGTTCCCGCGTGCGTGCGCTCGCCTCAGCACTCCTCGAGTCTGGCGCTTAGCAACGCTCTTGGAACGCGTTCTGTTTTTGCGCTGTACCACATCAGAGGTCCGTCAACGTGACCCGACGTAACATGTACGTGCCTCCATTTTGAAATTCCTGATTAAGCACGTCTGGCTTCAATATTTCTTCCGAGTCTCCTCGCAAAAATTCTTTCACAAGTAAGATTTTTTTTAATTTGTTTTCTTCTTACGATTTATATCGTTTTCATTTGTGACAATATTTTTATTTCAAGACTATATTTTTATTGTCATTTCGTTTTCATACCAAACATGAGTATTGAGCAATCTACTTCTAGCAATGCTTCCACAGCATCATCTTCGTGTATCAACATTAACATCAGTACTCCTAAAGAGTTTTTAGTTTCATCAGGTGACCCTATAATTAAATGGGATGAATGGAAAAATTACTTTTTAAACTATATTGCCACTTTGGAGGATAATGTTGGTGCTTTGTCATCAGATAGGAAAATGCGAATGTTACTTCACAGTTTTGGCCCTGAAGGTCTCAGGGTATATGACCAAATGCAAAAACCTGAAAGATCAGGTGACTTTGACAAATTTAAAGCAGCAATTTCAGATTTAACCAAACACTATTCACCTACTGTTTGCATTGGTGTTACAAGACGCGCCTTTTTCAAACGCAAACAACTCCAGAATGAAACTGTCGAGGAATATGTTTCTCAACTGAAAATTTTAGCTGCACAGTGCAAATTCGGTGCTTTACACGATGAATTGATCAGAGATCAAGTTGTTGTATGTACTAAAAACAAAAGTATTCAAGACAGGCTTTGGATTGAAGGAGAATCTAGCCTCAAGGATGTCATCACCTTATTAAAAAAAGCTGAATTGTCTGATAGGAGTTCTAAAGCACTATCTAATCCATCAGAATCTTCTTCCACACCCACTGTGAGCAACATTTCTGACAACAAAAAGAAAAATGTTTATTCAAAAAAGAGTGTCAACAAGAAATTTCAAGCCAACAAGAATTCTTCTTCTTTAAAACCATCAAACAAAAAAACATTCAACAAGAACAAACCCAACCAGAGTGGTTCGTTTTCTTTTGCATGTTACCGTTGTGGTGATGAAAATCATAACGCAAGCTCTGAGAATTGTCCTGCTAGATCCGCAAAGTTCTCCAATTGTGGTATAATTGGTCATTATGCTAAAGTATGTAACAAAAAGTCCTATCAACATTCCAAAGTAGCTTGTATTACTGATACTTCTTCTGACTATGACTCAGACATGAGCATTTCATCTCCCAATTCTTCTGCAAATGTACAATGTAATATTGTTTTAGTTGTTGGGGAGGATGAGAGAAGCAAACCTTTATGTATTGTGAAATGTGGGGGTATTCCTTTACAGGTTGCTGCCGATTCTGGTTCCCCCTACACTATTGTCAACAAAAAAGTTTGGGAGAAAGAATTGGTAAGTGAGTTGGGTCCTCATCTAGAGCCCAGTGATATTCTTACAGAAAGCTTTACTGGTAATACCATTGAGATGTTGGGTTTTCGTTCATTGATTTTTGAATTTAAACATCGTACTGCATTTTGTAAGCTATACATCGCCATTGATGGTCCTTCTGTGTTAGGCTGGAAAGATCAAAGATCTTTACATATTATTCTTGATCCCAACAGCATTGAACAGGTTCTGGTTACTGGTGTAAGTGAAGATATCAAGAATTGAGTTCTTAAAGAATTTCCTAACGTATTTTCAGGTAAGATTGGAAAATTCAAAGGTTTCTCCCACCGCATAAGATTAAAGAGCAATGCTGTACCGATGGTTCATAAGGTACGAAACATACCACTTATTGTTAGAGATGAAGTAAAAAATGAATTGTTGAAGTTACAAGAGAGTGGTATCATAGAACCCATTGGTCGTCGCTAGACGAGCCAATGGAAAAATCCGTTTATGTGTTGATTTGAGAAACCTGAATAATAATATAATTGTGTATCAGTATCCCTTACCTAGGATTGATGAAATGTTATCCTTAACTCGTGGTGCTAAATTCTTCTCTACGCTTGATTTATCTTCAGCGTATCACCAGATCACTTTACATCATTCCAGCCGTGATCTCACTGCTTTTTGTACTCCTTTTGGTTGTTTCCGCTTTCGCCGTGTGCCATTTGGATTAGCTTCTGCAGCAGCGGTATTTCAGCGCCTTATGTCACAATTATTTGGTGATATGTCTGGTGTCATCTTCTTCCAAGATGATATCCTCATTTTAGGTAAGGATGCATCTCAACATGACTTCAGGTTAAGGAAAGTTATGAATGTTCTTGACGAAAGATGTCTCACTGCTGAAATTTCAAAGTGTACATTTTCAGAAGATACTGTTGTGTATTTGGGCCATGAGATTAGTGCTCAGGGAATAAGACCTAAGACTAAACTCGTAAGAGCTATTTTAGACGCTCCTGCTCCTAAATCCAAGGATGACTTGAGGTCATTTTTGGGTTTAGCAGAGTTTTACTCTAAATTTGTTTCTAACTTCAGCGAGAAAACTTTTCCAATGCGATGTCTTTTGAAGAATAAAATTCCATTCGTTTGGTCTCAGGAATGTCAACAAGCTTTTGAAATGATAAAAAAAGCTGTTTGTTGCGCTCCCAACCTGCAAGGATTTGATCCCACTGCTTCTACATTTGTTACTACCGATGCTAGTTCTAAAGGCTTAGGTGCAGTCTTGACTCAGCTATCTGAGTTTAATCAGGAAGTGGTAATTGCTTTTGCCTCAAGATCCCTTACGCCTACTGAAGAAAGATACTCAGTAATTGAAAGGGAAACTCTTGCTGTTGTCTGGGGGTTAGAACATTTCAGGAAGTTCATTTGGGGTATATCATTTTGTGTGAGGACTGATCATAAGCCTCTCACAAAATTATTAACCACACAAGGTTTGTACAAAGCCACTGCTAGAATTGCAAGACTGTCCATGCGCTTGCAAGATTTCTTATTCGTTATAAGCTATGTTCCTGGTGCAAAAAATATTATTGCAGATTTTTTGAGCAGATTTTCTTTACCAATTTTTGTGGCTGACCGTAATTCTTGGAATGACTTTTCCGTTGCTAATGTTGTTTCTATTTGCAACATTTTTGACAGAAGACCAATGGCTCAAAGCTGATTCTGATGATAAAGTTCTGACTGAAGTTAAGTCTAGAGTTATAATGGGTTGGAACGATTTTTGTAAAAAAGATCTTAATGATTCTTTGAGAGGTTTTTGGGAAGTTCGTGATGAACTTTCTGTCTCTGATGTATTTCTACTTAGAAGTGATAAAATAATTCCACCTGTGTCTGTTAGAACTCACATAATGCAGTTGTCCCATGAAGGTCATCCTGGCATTTCTCGGACTAAATCCAGGGTAAGAGACCAGTATTGGTGGCCAGGGATGGATAACCATATTGAAAAACTTGTTAGATCATGCATAAATTGTGAAGTTTCAGACAAATCTAAGAAAACCTTTAATCCACCTTTGGGAAATGTTACTGCTCCTAATTTTCCTTGGGAAGAATTAGCCATGGATATTATGGGCCCTGTCAATTGGTTTGATGACAATGTCAAGTTTATCATTGTTATTGTTGATTTGTTTTCTAAATGGTTCGAAATGAAAGTTGTTGAGAAGGCTAACTCTGTTATCATTATTGAATTCTTGGAATGCGTATTTATCCAAGAAGGTTGTCCTTCATCTGTTCTAACTGACAATGGTCCTCAATTTAAATCCAAGGAAATGCAGTTGTTTTTTGCTTCAAAAGGGATTAATCATAAGTTGACACCATTATACCATCCTTCCTGTAATGGTGTTGTAGAAAGACTTAACAGGGTCATAAAAAATACTATACAGTTGTGTATTAAATCAAGACTTGTGTGGGAGAGTGAATGTAAGAAGATGTTGTGGGCATATAGAGTAACTCCACATCCCTCTTCTGGGAAGTGTCCATTTTCTTTGATGAGATGTCGAGTTCCTTTTTCAAAAACTAATCCTGGTTGGATGAAAAGGAATGACATGGTATTCTACGATACTGATGCAATCAAATCTAAATTGTCTTCTTCTCAATCTAAAAACAAAGTATACCATGACAGTAAACATGGTTCTAAACCGGTCAAATTACAAATAGGAGATTTTGTCTGTATTAAAAGCCCTAGAAAAGTCCCTAAAGGTCAAAGCAAGTTTAGTTCTCCTAAAAAAGTTGTGAAAATTCATGAAAATTCTGTTACATTAGAGAATGGTGAAAAATGGCATTTAAATCGTTTAGCTTCGGCTCAACATCAACATGAACAAGTTTCCATGGAAAATACAAAGAAATCCTATGGGCATTTTTGGTGTTTTGATTATATTCAATCTGATATCTCAGACTCTGTTCAAAATTGTGTTCAAAATCCTATTCCTGTTGATCTTAATTCCAATGTAGATAGTAATTGTATCCATGATGAAGCTTCTCCTTCTCCTGCAAATGTTTGTGATAATTGTATTCCCGTTGACCAAGAACAAGAATCTGTTTCTGTCCAGAAATCTTTTTTTGGTAGGTCTGTCAAAAGACCAATGAAATACAAAGAATTTTTTGTGTATAAATATTTTTTTTTTTTGTTTTGGTGTAAAAAAAAATAAAACAAAGAGAGGAAGATATGTAGTATGTTAGTTTATTATTTATATAGTGTGTAAGGATTGTAACTTTTAGTAAGTATCTCTTTAAGACTTGTGTATCCTTTGAATGTAGTTATGTTCCACATTCCAGCCATGCTGTCACTGAATGTTCTATGCATTACTGTTGGTTAGTTTCCTGTTGGTTGTGGATCTAACCAGACGTGCTTTATTTCCTGGAATAAACCTTCAAGAATCATCTTTACAAGATTCCTCTTTTCATTCAAGATACTACATAAATGTGTTTGTGCAAATGGCAACAGGTTGGAGATGCACCCAGTAAAAGTAAAGTGAGGATCATTGCAGAAGGTGTCTATCTCCATTGATGATTAATCGAGAGTCTTCGTACTTGCGCCCTTGCCAACAAGAGATGGGACCATTACTGTGGCCGTCTTTCGTATAGGTATGCCGAGCATGTAATCTCTCTGGTTTTCTTGCCTTTTGTGGAATTAGAGTTAGTCCCTTCCCTGACTGAGACCTTTTGGGAGTAAGCACTGGTTGGGTTTCACGCACATAGATCTCTGAGACACAATGCAGGAAAAGGCATGCGGTCACATTTCCACTCTTTCTAGCTTGGTATTTGATGCGCCTTCTTCCCTACACCCAGATCCTCGCGGCTAATTATTTTGTGGGCACATAAGAGCCTGTTGCGGTCGGCATTACGGATGGGGGGGGTGGGAGGAAATTGAGTCATAGCGTGGTGGGGTGGGAGGGGGGGGAGCCGGGAGTGACTTAATTTAAATAAAAATATCAAATACATAAAAGTACTTACTCAGCTTAGGGATGGGTCTGACTCCTGACTCCCGCCGTCCTGCGCCAATTCTTGCAGCTCTCCACGTGACCTCGTCATCAGGAAAGGCAGTCTCCCTCCGCCTCCGCCAATCACTTGGTGAGCACAGGGGAGAACGCCACAGCTGCTCCATTTTCTCCTGCATTGAGAACAAGGGGAGTGGGCGGTCGCACTGGAGTGCAGGGGGGAGTGGCTTACCCTCTGTTATGGGTACTGACTGTTTGGTCGGCTCCAGGGGCGATCAAGCAGTCAGTACCCACAACAGTGGGTATGCCACTACCCCCCTACCCTCGAGCACGACCGCATGCCCCCGACCTGACACTGGTAAAATGGTAGTTTTTACCATTTTATGTTTCCACTTCTCGCACTGCGAGAAAGCAGTGGGGCGATGCCCAAACGCCCATATGGAGGAGCCGCCACGACAGCGAGCGTGATGAGGGGATCAATCTGCGAGGCTATCAGACTGTTGTTCCTTACAGCCTATGGACCAGAACAATAAAGGTAGCACATCAGTGACCCCAAAGCGTAGCTCAAACAAAAGTGCGCCTTACAGAGCAAGGTGTGGTTTCCCAGTATGGATCGTCTGTACCAAGAGAGTGTCAAGACATGCCACTCATGCATCATCATGGGAGGCGACCCCCCCATCGCACACGTCATCACCGAAGATGCCTGCTCCAAGCTATGGTCATCCCTGACCATGGACTTTGGCAGTTTTTCAGACCACAGGATGACACTTGTCATAATTTACAGCTACTCTAAGTTTCCCGTCATGGAGTTGGTTTGCTCAACGGTATTTGAGTACATACGGCCCACTATGGAGAAAATGTTTGCACTCTTGGGGCTACCAAAAGAAATCAAGCCTGAGAATAGTCCTCCCTTTCAAGGTCAAGAATTCCACAATTACCTCCACCAACTAAAAATTAAACATTGTTGCATCACCCACCAATGGCCTCATGCCAACAGGTAGCTGGAACGTTTCATGAAAACACTGGAGAAGGTGCTACGAATTGGAGTTGAGCGTGGTGAAGATCTTGAGTGTAGTTTGCACCAGTTTCTATGAGTCTACTGATAAAAACGCCCCGCAGTACCACTGGGTTTGCTCCTAGTGACCTACCGATGAGAAGGCCTCTGCGAGATGTGCTGCCTGCCGTGCCTAACTGGCATCCAACAGTTCTTGACTAACAGGCCACCCAGGAAAGGAGACAGTTGAACAATGAAACAGGTAGCCATAACAGGAGAGCTGTGAGCCCCACCTTGCAAGTCTATTGTGTGGTCATTAAAGATCGCCACCAGGGATGGAAGTTTTGTACCCCTTTTGAGAGAGATGCATGGGAAGTAGTGGCAAATATAGGAAACCGTGGTGACAGTGAAAAGAGGCAGCAGTGAAGTGTTAAGGAATGTGTTGTAGTTCAGGAAGCTTCCAAGCACGTTATAAACCAACAGCAACCCATGTGGGTGTCAGACATGAGCATGAACAGCGACAGTCAGGAAGAAGGCCCGGATCAGGTGCAAGAGGTGCCCCGCCACATCGACATCAGTGTTCCGAAAACTGAGAGTCACACAGATGGGAACAAAGACACTCATGCCAGTCAGCCCAACTCTCAAGAGAATCTGAACACCAGAGGCTGTCCCTACCACTTACGGGCAAAACCTCGACCTAGCCAGAGACTCCGGGACTTTGTGTAGAACATCGGTGTAGAATGTGACTGCAGCTGGAATGCAGCCACCATGCTGACCCAAGGTGCCGGACACTTCGGGGCAGATTTACAAGAAATTGACGCATCTGTAGAGAGGCGTCAGTTTCCCTGCGCCAGCCTGTGATACCCTTGCACCACCATGGATGCGCTGTATTTACAATACAAAAACAACAATTGATGGACAGAATGCAGAACAATGTCATACATTCACCCCAGTACAGAGATCTGGGCCTAAATTCATTGTGTTTTTTACTCACCATGCCATTCCAGTTTGAACCCAGCCATACGCAAATCAGTCTTGACCCTGTGCCCAATGGGAATAGTCCAGCCCGAACTGCCATGCCAGGTCCTCCTTGGACTGGAACCAAGCATCCTAGGACCGGTTTTGGGGTTTCACCCCTCATCAGCCAGGATAGCTTGACTCCAGTGACATGGACAGTACAGGACCAACGTCTGGGCATACCCATCATACTCGGAGTGACAAATGCAAAAAGAACAATTGATGGACACAATGCAGAACAATGTCATACATTCATCCCAGTACAGAGATCTGGGTCTAAATCCATCGTTTTTTGCTCACTATGCCATTCCAGTTGAACCCAGCCATATGCAAATCAGTCTTGACCCTGTGACCAATGGAAACAGTCCAGCCTGAACTGCCAAGACAGGTCCACCCTGGACTGGAACCAAGCATCCTAGGACCGGTTTCGGGGTTTCACCCCAAATGAGCCGTCCATCAATTATTTCTTTTGGATATGTCACCCTAAGTGGGAAGGGTATGCCCAGACTTGGGTCCCGTGCTTACTACACCACCAGATTAAACTAGCTTGGCTGATAAAGGGTGATGCCCTGGAATCAGTCCCAGGATGCTTGTTTCCAGTCCAGGGAGGACCTGGCTTGGCAGTTCGGGCTGGTCTGTTCCAAAAAGGAACAGGGTCAAGACTGATTTGCATATGGCTGGTTCCAAACCGGGGTGGTGTGGTGAGAAAAAGAATGATGGATTAAACCCAGATCCTTGTGACTGGGGTTGAATATTTGCATTGTCCAGCATTCAGTCCATCAGTTATTTCTTTTGCATATGTTACCCTAAGTGGGAAGGGTATGCCCAGACCTGGGTTCAGTGCTCACTACAACACTGGATTTAAGGTAACCTGGCTGATGAAGGGTGATGCCCTGAAACCGGTACCAGGATGCTTGTTTCCAGTCCAGGAAAGACCTGGCTTGGCAGTTCAGGCTGGACTGTTCCCACAAGGAACAGGGTCAAGACTGATTTGCATATGGCTGAGTCCAAACTGGTATGGTGTGGAGAGTAACAGAATGATGGATTAAACCAAGATCCTAGTTACCTGAGGTGAATGTATGCATTGTCCAGCATTCCGGCCATCAATTATTTATTTTGCTTATTATTTCTTTTGCGTGTTTACAATATGGCGCACCATAGTACAAGGATTGTCATATGCAAAAGAAATTCTTACGCATCTGTTGGCCCAAAAGTCACGCTTTGCTTGAGTCGTGTCGCAATCAGGGCGCAACTCCAGCAATGGTTGGGTGGGGCCTATACTTAATACACTGCATCACTCCTTAAGCCTGCTTTAAGCAGGCGTAAGGTTTTGACGCAGTGGCATCCTAGAAGAGGCGCAGTGAAATCTTGAAGATTTCACTGCGTCAGTTCTACGAGGCTTTCCCGTGTGGGAACGCCGACCCTGCATACATTATAACTGACACAGGTATAATGTAATGCAGGGCTTTACAACATGAAGCATCTCCCTAGATGCTTCACATTGTAAATTGGCTGCATTGTTGACGCCCCTGCTGCGTCACAAAAGTGATACAAAGGAGGTGCAAAAGTGTCGCAAGGGGCTTGTAAATCTGCCCCTTCATATTTACAACAGTATGTTCCATAGCCATTATCTTTTCTTTTTTTTTCTTTTCATATCCTCTTCTTTCCTTCAATAAAGATTTTAAGGGTTGTAGTGAGCTACCCGGCCACAATGTGAAACATATGTTTGTACGCATCCCGAGGGAATGAGGGCACGTGACCGCTCGAGGTTAGAGTGCGCGTGACACAGGCTAGGATAATAGACCCAGTTTGCTGGTCCTAGTCCAGGCCATTAACGGCTGATGAGCAAGTGGGGGCAAGGCCACGCTTACAAAAACGTCGATGAAGGCTGGCCTCCTGCTGTTCCCACTGTCCAACCGTTGAATGGCATGGGCGGGCCTGCTGTCGCGTGGTGTGTGTCTGCGAGCCAGAGTCAACCCGCTGCACACAGACCGTCTCCATCTTCGGAACCTGCAAATAATGCGCTCACATCCCTCAGTGACGCACTTACACCGGCGATCTAGCACAAAACAATGACATTTGTGATCGTGTCATTCATTCCTCTTTCTCTATTATTTCTACAGATGTTCTAAATGCATAATCGTATGTACAATTATTATTTACTGGGCTCTTCCTGACTCTCTGGGTCCTGTAATCACTTGATTCCCGCGAGAATCCTCTTCGGTTCCGTGTATTGTACACACACTGGATCACACGATGTCTAAATTACCGCCAGCTGCTCTTAATTGCCTTTTAAATCTGATCCCGCACACCTTCTGTGTATCAGCGGTCTCATTTCTCGCACCGTTTGTCAATACTTCCTTGAAATGATTTAATATGGTGTGCCCAGGAATGGTTCTGCGGCGGCGAAGTGATGAGGTGACCCTGCTCTCGGCACCACCTGCCGTGCTGGCCGTGTGTGCACTTTAACATTAAGCAGTGGCTTCAGGGGGTATTTCATGCCAGACGCGTTGAGAAATTAAAAAATGCTTCTTGAAAGCACGAGTGAGGCATTCTTCCTACCCCCCACCCCCTCCCATTCTGACTTTGGCCCTCCCTCTCAAAGGCAATATTGATATGCACTGTCACCGAGTGCGTTTTATTGATCGTATATGCACTGTACTGCCTAATTGGTTGAGTCTCAGTACTGCATGTGATGATTAAATGCACATGTTTTTAGTCAAATACATGAACCTAGTGTTTCATTAATTCTCATGTACTGGATGTCATTGGGGCTAAACCACAGCGCTGTAGTGCGAGCCCACACCCCACGGCACCAGAGCACAGGACATTCATCTTCCTAACGGAGAGTTTTCCTGAAACAGTACATTAGCCCCAGGAACCGCCTCAGACTGCACGTCCGGCCGCCGTGTTACTGGCGCAAGCACTCATTTCCTAGTGTCGGGAATCGAACTTCAAAAGTTGCAATGGAGGACTCTGAGGCGCAGTCAGACTAGTAACCCAGGGGGCCTTATTTATGAAGGCCTTGCGCCACCGGTGCGTCACTTTTTCCCATGTTAAAAGTGACGCACCGGCGGCGCAAGGCCTTCATAAATAAGGCCCAGGGCTTTAAGTGGGATGAAAAAACTGAGTGGTCTCTCAAAGGGGGTGGCCAATGTATTTAGGGGCGTGGCTTAAATACACACAAATTAAAAATCTGTGTTTAGCATAGTGTGCCACCCGACTTGTATTTTGCTGTTTTTCTGTCATTGCATCCAGATATATGATACAACAAGTAACATCATACCTACAACAAGTCACGACTATTGGCTTTGTCAATAGCTGTTAGTTGCATAAGATAAATAGGCAGGAACTATTGCTTGTATATAATGTTAAAAAAGCTTAGACTTAAAGCCCTGGGGTCACCAGGACAATGTTGCTGCTCCTGAGTTTTAAAAAGAGAAGGGAAATCCAGAGAGAAAACGACTCTCTTTAAAGGATTACCCTTCTCCTACAACACTCACTTGGCATGACGTAATGCTGTAACTTCTCCACTAGTCAGACGTGAGCAGTGTGAGCACGCACACATCATGTGTCTGCTGTACCTGAAGTCTGGAAAAAAGGGACGGTCTGTGCCAGGGCACAAAACAGAGCTCGCTAGAGACCCGTTTTAAGGCCTCCTTTAAAAAACTGCCGATGATCAGCACCGTTGAGACCCGGCCCAACTTAAATCCCCGAGTAACTCACTAGGAAGGGTGAGCACTGAGAGTGAGGGAGTGGTCCTACTGCGGCATGAAATGCTGAGAAGGCACATAGGGGCAGATGCATCAAGCATTTTTCAAATCGGTCCGTTTGCGAATGGAAAAAGGCCTTTTCCAATGCATGTACCTTTTTTCATTTGCAATTTAGGTCATCGCAATTTTTTGCAATTACCTTAACTGCGAATGCATTTAGAGAATCGCAATTTTTGATTCCCTAATGCTGATGCATGTAGCCTTTCCTAAATGCAAACTGTGCATTTAGGAAACGCTATTTACCATCAACTTCAAGTTCATGGTAATTTGCGCATGCTTTGAAAAATGCACTAAATTGTATTTTCAAAGTGGCATGCAGCTAACTCATGTCCTTAGGGCGTGTTTATGCTACACATGTGCACACTTACCTTTTTATGGGGAGTGCATCAGGGGGGCCTTAGGCCCCCGGGCACCCTTGGATTTGCATTCGCAATTTGCGATGGCCAGTTTGGTAACTGCAATTTGCAAATGCATTCCCTTTCATTCCTATGGGACTGTAGGTCAATAGGAATGAATGGACTCACATTAGCTCATAGCAATTTGCAAATCGCCATTAGCTAATGTTAAGGAATCGCTAAATTTATTGCGATTCCTACATGTTGAGATTACCAAATAGCAATTCCTTAAAAATCGCTATTTGGTAATCGCAAATGAGGAGCTTAATGCATATGCCAGTTAGGTCTGCTGAAAATTCCAGTTAAACAGTTACTGGTGACTAGGAAAGGGCCTCATTAAGCGGCAGGGTTAAGTATGTACGTGCCACCGTATTATTGGCGGCAAGGCGCCTGAGCCATTACAGAGCCTTATCACTCTTTATAAGCCGGCTCGAGCCCTCAGGTCCTCTGGCTCTGGTCTACTGGTGATTCCCAAGGTTAAAAAGGCACGTATGGGGGGCAGATCCTTCAGGCTTCTTGCAGCCAGGAGCTGGAATAAGCTCCCGCTGGAACTACGACTGGAACCGTCAGAGACAAGGTTCAGGGGAAAACTTAAAACCCATTTATTTGTGCAGTAGACTGGCTCTGTGAGCTTTGCTGAGGGCTTGCTGTTTCCACTTACTACAGCGCGGGGACACGTCGGTGTGCGTAACCAGGTGCTTTATAAGCTTTCCTATTATTTTATTATTATTATTAAATTATGCGCCAAGAAAAGGTAAATTATGTGACGTAATGCAGCACATTTTGTGATATTATTATTTTATTATTTTCTCATTTTTACACTTGTTAACAATGTCTTGGCATTCTTTACACCTGATTAGTACTTATTTAACACCCAACTATTGCAATAAGCAACAGAAAGATGACCAGTCAAACTATGCAAAGAGCCATCCGCTATGCGGCAACACACTTCGCTGTGCTTTTTGTAACTTTCATACTGCTAGAGCGAGAAATATATATTTTTTGTTAAAATCTGTAGATTATGCAGCAGATGATAGATTATTTTTAAACCTTTATTGGAAGACAAGCAGGAGACAGCAGTGGCGCATATACAAAGCATAAACAGATTCAGGGACAGTGCAATGCAGCAGTTGACAAGAGAATTTTAGGTGCCATGTCCAGGTATTGTACAGTGCAGACAATTATGAAAACAGAACATCTGCAAGCTATCAGAGTATAATACATCTGCTCAGAACATTCATTGGTCTCGGGAGCACGGAACCAAAACAAATACCCGCCAACGAGGGACAACAGCATCAACACAGTGGTCTTTTAACCATAGCTCAGCATGTGCTTGGTTGGGGAACCCCCATCACCACCCCAAAAGAGCAGTCATTGGCCCCCCATCTTCCCCCCAGCGGCAGTACAGTGTAACCCACACAATCAGCATAGCAGTAGAATATAGAAACAACTCCATTCGCTGCGGTACTCGGTGTCCGGTAGGTATAAGTGTAGTCCAGCAAACGTCACATTGCTAACCAACCCCTACCCGATCCCCACTCTCCGATTCAGAATCCTGTACAGCCCTAGTAAGTAGGTACACCTGCAACGGGCTCCAAAAATCTCTAGGCCTACAGCGCACAGGCATCATGTCGGCATACACATTGTACTGGTCCTGACAATAAATGACATCCTCCAGCCAGTCCTTGAACCGCGGCACCCTGCCCCGACCCCAACAGCAGGCCACTCGCCGTTTTGCCAACAATAAAGCCACGTCCACAAATCTACGATAAAGTGCCGACACTCCCTTAGTATAGCCTAATAGCAGGACCACAGGGTCGAACAATACCCCATCCTCAGTCATGACCTGAAGGGTGTCATGGACCTGCACCCAGTATTCTAAAACGGCCCGCACTCCCATGCCAGGTGAAGAAAATCGGCACCCGCCGCCCGGCAACGAGCACATCTATCGTCCTCCGCCAACCGGAATCTAAGTTTCCTGGCTGGAGTGTAATAGAATCTTTGTATGAATTTATAGTGTATGATTTTCAAACGGCAACTAGAAGAGATATTGGCAGTCACACCACAACAGTACGCCCATTGCTCATCAGAGATAGAGATTCCGAGCTCAGCGTTCCATTGTTCACGTACCCGACTAGCCGGTGTAACCCATTGCCTCCTGATGGCTCCATACAATTTAGAAACCAAATGACGCCCATCGGAAACCAACATCACGTGGAGCGGTAAAGCTACGTCCGGCTCCTTGGGGAACTCAGGCAGTAGTGTCCGCAGGCCTTGTCGTAAACGAACATAATAAAACATCTCTAAAGGGGAATACTCCACACCCCCAAAAAACTGTTCATGGGTACGAAAGGTGCCCTCGCAAAAAAGGCCCCCCCCACGTAAGTGTCCCAAGACGCCTGCACATACGCTGAACCCCTGTCTCCTGCAATAAGGACAGGGCAGGATGATACGCTAGAGGCAGTGCGGGTGAGTAGAGGAACGCAAGACCCAGGGTCTTCGCAACCCGTTTCCAAGCAACAACCGTGCACGTTACCGGATCACTGGCATAATATAGAATGACAAAATATAGACTTACCAAAATATAGTCACCAAAATATAGAATGCCGAAATATCGAATTCCTATCTACAAACAGGTAAGTACAAAAATATCGAATCCAAAATATAGTCTGTAAAAAATATAGTCAGTCAAAATATCGAATTTTTTTAAATGTCTTAGAAGTAATTTAAAATTAATGAAATAATTAATATAATTAACTAAAACATACTTAAAAATACTCAAATAACCTTAAAATTAAGACATAATTAATTTAAGTTATTAATAAAAAATGTACAATATTTTACCGTAGGATAGCAGGAGGGTAACATTTAATATTACCACTCCAGTGAGTGCAACAGTAGGGAAAGCGTTGGATAGCGTAGGGGTAAAAAATACTATTCCCACTCCAGTGAGTGCAACAGTAGGGAAAGCGTTGGATAGCGTAGGGGTAAAAAATACTATTCCCACTTCAGAGACTGCAACAGTAGGGAAAGCGTTGGATAGCGTAGGGGTAAAAATTACTATTCCCACTCAAGAGAGTGCAACAGTAGGAAAAGCGTTGGATAGCGTAGGGGTAAAAAATACTATTCCCACTCCAGTGAGTGCAACAGTAGGGAAAGCGTTGGAAAGCGTAGGGGTAAAAAATACTATTCCCACTCCAGAGAGTGCAGCCGTAGGGAAAGCGTTGGATAGCGGGAGTGTGAAAATTACTATTCCCACTCCAGATAGTGCAACAGTAGGGAAAGCTTTGGATAGCGTAGGGGTAAAAATTACTATTTCCACTCCAGAGAGTGCAACAGTAGGGAAAGCGTTGGATAGCGTAGGGGTAAAAAATACTATTCCCACTCCAGAGAGTGCAACAGTAGGGAAAGCGTTGGATAGCGGGAGGGTGAAAATTACTATTCCCACTCCAGTGAGTTTAACAGTAGGGAAAGTAATGATTTAATATATTATTAAAAATAAATTAAATATCAATCCCAATAAAACATTAATTGAAATTAATAACCAATTTAATATTATGTAATAATTAATTAGAAATACAACGACATATTAGTTATTAAAAATTAATAACCTATTCATAATTATTTAACAACTAGTTAATTTTCAATAACAAAAACTAATTAATAATACAAATTAATACCAATTAAATATTAACAGTAAATTAAATATCAATACACAAAAAGTATTTTTAACATGTAATTAATTACAATTACATTACTTCCCACCCTATTCCCCTATAAACCCACATCCGTCTACAGAAAATACATTAATACAATTATCATAATTATCAAATATTTAATTATTACAAAAAATTTACCAATTAATAAAAATTAATTGCCAATTAATAGAAATTAATTACCAATTAAAAATGAATTAACAATAAATTTAAAATCAATACCAATGAATGAAAAAAAATATTTACTTAATTACAATTAAATTACTTCCCACCCTATTCCCCTATAAACCCACAACCCGCTACAGAAAATACATTTAGAAAATTAACATAATTAACAATTAATCAATTAATACAAATTAATTGGCAATTAATAAAAATTAATTACCAATTAAAAAATAACAATAAATTCAAAATGAATACCAATAAATAAATACAAATATTTAATTAATTACAATTAAATTACTTCCCACCCTATTCCCCTATAAACCCACAACCCGCTACAGAACTAAAAAGCAAAATTTAATTAAAAATTAATAATAATTGCTAAAAATTAATATTTAATTTAATATAATTAAATTACTTCCCACCCTATTCCCCTATAAACCCACAACCCGCTACAGAATTAAATTACGCAAAAATTAAATAACATAAAATTCATTACTTAAAATACAATTAACATACATTACAAAAATTAATATACACTTTTAACACATATACTAACATACAAAACACTTTAAAAAAAATTATACTATTAAAAAATCGATATATTTAATGCCTATACTTCGATATTTTGACTTCTATATTTTGAAAATCGATATTACTTACCTTAAATTCGATATTTGTAACCACTATATTATGTCCATTCGATATTTTGTCCATTCTATATTTTTACTTCGATATTATGTCCATTCTATATTTTGAAATCGATATTATGACTGTTAACCCACGTTACCGTAGTCTGGTGTGTATCCACATCACCAACATTACCCATTACCATGCCCTCCAATGGGAGAGGATGAGCGACCCATTGTTCAGCAGCGATTTGAGGCATAAACGGCGTGGGACGCATCCAGTGGTATGCATAGTGTGCTTGAGCGCTCACATAATAAAGTTCAAAATCAGGAACGTCAAAGCCACCATTGACATAGGGCAACGTTAAGGTAGACCACGCCAATCTTGGTTGTTTACCCCCCCAGAACAGACGAATCAGCTCCGAGCAGAGACGTTTAAAAAAATACGCTCCAGGCTGATACAGAATATTCTGAAACAGGTATAGGAAGCGGGGCAAGACCACCATTTTTATCAGGGACGCTCTACCCGCCATGGACAGAGGTAAAGACATCCATCTCGTAATGTTATCCGCCAGTTTAGTGATAGCGACGCCATAATTGAGCCTAATAGTCTCCTCCCTGCACAGAGATATCTCAATACCAAGATACCGTAGCTCTGAATCCCACCACTCCAGGGGGTAGTCCAGCGGGAATCGATGAACCGCTGCAGTGAGCGGGAAGAATTGGGATTTCTGCCAATTAATATGTACTCCAGAAATACCTCCGAAGGCAACAAGCTCTCGCAAGAGCGCGTTCAGATTCGCCTGCGGATCTCTCACATATAGCGTAACATCATCCGCATACAAAGAGATTCCTATTTGGCGCTGAAAACAATTAAACGCACTCTGTTGATGTAATTGGCGAATCCGACATGCAAGAGGCTCTATGGCAATGGCAAATAGGAGGGGAGAAAGAGGACATCCCTGCCTGGTCCCCCTGGTGATTGGAAATTGGGGGTAAAGCACACCATTCACGACCACCCTCGCCACCGGTTCAGTGTACAGCAATTTGACCCAGGAGATAAAGATCCGAGGAAACCCCATTCTACATAAAACATCTATCAGGTAACCCCATTCTACTGAATCAAACGCTTTCGTAGCGTCCAAGAAAACGGCGGCTACCGGGAGCTCCGGAGCTATCGTCGGGATCAGAGAGAACAGTGTTCGAAGATTATGAGATGTCGCCCGGCCAGGTACAAACCCGGACTGATCAGGTAAGACGATAACGGACATAAGTTCCGAGAGCCGCGTCGCCAACACTTTCGCCAGTATCTTGACATCACAGTTAAGCAATGAAAGAGGCCTGTAGGAACCCACGTCCAGGGGATCCTTACCTGGTTTAAGTAACGAGGTGATAGCGACTTCCCTCATAGACCCCGGTAACTTCCCCACCTCAAGGGACTCCTCAAAGACCTCCCGGAGAACTGGAGCCATAATATCCACATAGCATTTATAAAATTCGGCGGGGAGGCCATCCAGCCCCGTAGCCTTCCCGTTATTCAGAGATATGATGGCACTTCTGATCTCCTCCACCTCAAGGGGCCTACCTAGGAACGCCCTATGATTGTCTGATAGCCAGCAGAGCGCCAGATCATCCAGAAATCCCCCATACCTCACATCTCCTGATTGCTGTGTAGTGTATAACTGTACGTAGTGGTGCATAAATGTCTCCTGTATCTCCTTCGTGTCTCTACAACGTGTGCCATCCGGCAAGACCAGCTCTAACACATCCGAACTATACCTCTGATGTCTCTTGAGTGTGGCAAGTACTTTCCCAGGCCTCTCACCCTCGCAGTACCTCCTCGCTGTCCAATATTTCCCCCTGTGCTTCGCCTCCCTGGCCGCCTCCTCCTCGTACTCTGACAGTTTGACCCTGAACTGGTGCATGAGGTCAGGATCAGAGCCAGCCTGCATCCTGCGCTCCAGCTGTTTTAAGTCAGCCTCTAATCCTGCGAGAGTGCGAACAACAGTCCTAAGCACCCCACAGCTCTTAGATATAGTGACACCCCGAATTGTAACCTTAAATGCCTCCCATATCATCTCCACACTATCTACAGAGCCTCTATTCCTTGGAAAAAAAGCCTCCACTTCGTCACCAAGTTCCGACTTAAAAATGGGATCCAACAGGGCAGAAGGGAAGAGCCGCCTGGGTGGCCGCGGTCTGTGCAGCCCCGGCACCGATAACATAACCTTAACCGGGCAGTGATCAGAGAATGTCCTGGGGAGGTGTACCACATCATGCAGCCCTGCCACCAGTCCCCTAGAGAGGAAGACATAGTCCAGTCTCGCCCAGGTGCGAGCCTGTGCCGTAAAGTGCGTGCCCTCTCTATCCGTCGGGTGAGCATACCTCCAACTATCAATCAGGCCTTGTTAGAACCGGCTGTCTCTAGTTGGCAGAGGTATGCACTTCTGACAAATAGGGACACTCCTTTTCTAGTCAGGGCAAGGGGATCACACCCTTCGATAACCCCTGCTCACCCCCTTGGTAGCTTGGCAGAGCGAAACAGGCTTATCTCAGAGGCTGTGCGTTAAGCAATTATGACCACATACAGTAACACAGTGAATACACTACAAATGGACACGACACCGTAGTATTATAAAAATAAGTATTTTTATATAAGGCTTAGCACAAGACCAAATAACGGCAAAACTGTACACAATCGGAATCGATACGTTCAGGAAGGAAAAAGGATAGTTCAAAGGTAGTTTCTTCTTTAGCACAAAAGTCTTTAGTATCAAGCAAATCTTCTTCTTGGAAACACAGTTCTTAGCAACAGGGTAACCCACACGGGAGTTACACAACGTCGAGGCAAAGATAATCCACAGGTGTGGCGTCGACCGCGAGGAGCGCTACGTCGGGCCTGGAGTCACACGGACCCCCAACAACACAGTACCTTAGGAAAATGAAGCACACGATGATCCACGGCGTCGAGCGATCCGGTGTCGCGTCTTCGGTGTCGATCAGGCCTCAGCAGGCGTCGTCGATGATGCAGTTGCACAGAGTGAGCAGTGCTCACGGCGTCGAAGGGGCACACAGGTGATGCGATCAGCAGCGGTGCAGACACGAGGTCCTCTGGAGCTAGAGCCGTACTCCCACTCACTGGCGTTGCTGCTGGCGTCGGTCGGGCCCAGCGTCCGGTCGTCGTGATTGCTGGTTCTTTCAGAGGTGCTGGATTCACACTTCCAGCCAATAGCACTTTTAGCAGATGAAGTCTTTTAGCCCTGTGACTTCAGCAGGAGACTGGCACTCTTCCAGTCCTTTGAGATTTTCTTAGCAAGCGTGAGAGTACACACACAGTTCCTCTCTCCTGGTTCCTTGGCAAAAATAAAGAAGCACTGCAGGATTCCCCCAACAACAGCACACTTGGCAGAAGGGGTAGGCAGTCCCTTAGATCAGCAGGCCTCTTGTCCTTGGTTACAGGGTTCCTTGTCAGAAGTGATCTGATTTCCTAGTTCAGGGGTCCTTCTCTTATACCCCTTTTCGTCTTTGATCCCTTTGTCTATGCCGGGGATTTCCCAACATCCTGGGTCTGTGGTGGGTGGAGCTAGGCAGTAGCACCTGGCCTATTCATTGAGCCGGGCTGAGTCCTCAGACACCCCGCAGGAGGTGGAGCCAGCATTGATACTGGCAGGAGCAGAGCTATCGCCCTCCTGGCAGGAGGTGGGGCTAGGATCGTCCATGGCAGGCACAGAGCCATCAGTCGCTTAGCAGGAGGTGGAGCCAGCATTGTATCAGGCAAGGCAGGCTATCAACAACTACTCTCCCCCTACTCTCAACGTAAATGTCCCACTCATCCCATACTGACTCATCCAGACCTGTGGAGCCACCCAGCTCCTGTCACACACACGCAAGACCAGCAGAAACCAGATATGGTTAGGCAAGAAAATAGACACTTTCTAAAAGTGCTATTTTCGGACCCAGAGTCCAAAAACCATCCACACCAACGGACGCGTAATTGAACCCCGAGTTCAGGGATACCAAACTCGACATTGCACCGTGCTCTCCGAGCCAGCTAGGATCATAGCATTAATAATCCCGGCGGCCCATTCTAAGCAATGGAGAGCAGGCTACCTCGCAATAGTGAAGCACGACGATGGCGGTACTTCACTATTAGGACAGGCCAACTTGGTCAGGCGTGTCCTACCTTACGCTTACAATGCACCCGGCCCGCGGGCCTACCATAGGGGTGACTAACATGAAGTTAAGGGAAGGTTGGAGGGCTGGCAAGTAGATATACTTGCACAGCCTGCGTGACAGTACAAGACTGCACGTGGGTCTCGCAATGACCGACCCGTAGACATTCTTTTACGAAGCCGCTCCTGTGGGTGGCACAACACGTGCTGCAAGCCCACGAGCGGCATTTGTATTTACAAGCCCCGGCACTCCTGGTGCACTAGACTAGGGACTGACAGTAAACCAAATAAGCCAAACATGGATACAATAGACACATCAATTTAGCATCGGGAGCACTTGCGCTATGGCACTGATCAGCAGTGACACGGCGCCCAAAGCATATACCAGCAAAACATCGTAAAACAGTAGAGGCAAACAGAAAAAATGGAGGAGAGACTCAAGCCAATGATGTCAGGTCTAACACGTGTCCCCTCCAGCTGAAATGTGGGGAGAAGTACCCTTAACCTAGGTAGTCCTCATCACTAAGGCGGAAAAATCTGGACAGACCATCAGCATTGGCGTGATCTGTACCAGGGCGGTGTTCCACCGTAAAGTCCATCCCCTGTAGAGAAATGGACCACCTCAACAGTTTCGGATTCTCACCCCTCATTTGCATCAACCATCTGAGGGGCCTGTGGTCTGTCTGAACCCGGAAGTGAGTCCCAAACAGGTAGGGTCTTAGCTTCTTCAGCGCCCAGACCACAGCAAATGCTTCTCTCTCTATCGCACTCCACCTTGTTTCCCTGGGAAGTAACCTCCTACTGATGAAGGCTACAGGCAAGTCTCGGCCCTCTTCATTCACCTGAGCTAGAACAGCCCCCACGCCATGCTCTGAAGCGTCCGTCTGAACAATGAATTCTTTCGAAAAGTCGGGTGCTTGGAGTATAGGTGCTGTGCACATTGCAGTTTTCAGGGTGTCAAAGGCCGTTTGACAGGCATCAGTCCAGATCACGTTTCGTGGCTGCTTCCTGGAAGTCAGCGAAGTCAAGGGGTGCACAATGTTGCCGTAATCCTTGACAAACCTCCTGTAGTAACCCGTGAGTCCTAAGAAGGCTCTCACCTGCGTTTGGGTTTTGGGCGGCGCCCAAGCCAGGATGGTATCAATCTTGGGTTGCAGGGGGGCAACCTTACCGCTCCCTACTTGGTGCCCCAAGTACACCACAGAACCCTGCCCAATCTGGCACTTACTGGCTTTGATTGTGAGGCCTGCTCCGCGCAGGGCCAACAACACTTCCTGGAGGTGGCGCAAGTGTTCCTCCCAGCTGGCGCTGAACACTGCGATGTCGTCCAGGTAGGCGGCACTGAAATCCTCCAGTCCAGCCAAGACCTGGTTGACCAACCTCTGGAAGGTGGCAGGGGCATTCTTCATCCCAAAGGGCATCACCCGGAACTGGTATAGCCCATCTGGTGTGGAGAATGCTGACCTCTCCTTTGCCCCATCAGTTAAGGCAATCTGCCAGGACCCAGACGTTAAATCGAACGTACTAAGGTACCGGGCAGCCCCCAACCGATCGATGAGCTCATCAGCTCTGGGGATGGGGTGCGCGTCAGTCTTCGTGACTGAATTGAGCCCTCGGTAGTCCACGCAGAACCGGAGTTCCGGTGAAGCACCAGGCGCTGCAGCCTTCGGGACCAAGACCACGGGGCTGGCCCAAGGACTGCTAGAGGACTCAATCACCCCTAACGCGAACATTTTGGAGACCTCCTCCTTAATGTACGCTCTGACCTTGTCAGTCACCCTGTAAGCCTTGTGCTTCACAGGAGGGCTGTCTCCGGTGTCAACGTCATGGACACACCAATGCGTGACACCCGGAACCAAGGAAAACAGATCCGGGAATTGTCCCAACAGTTGGTGACAATCCTGTTTCTGTTCAAGGGTCAGTGTGTCAGAGAGGACCACACCATCCACTGACCCGTCTTGCTCTTTAGCACACAGGAGGTCAGGAAGAGGTTCACTCTCCTCCTCCATTCCATCATCTGTAGCTAGGAGCATGCCCACTTCGGACCTTTCTAAGTGGGGCTTCAAACGGTTGACATGCAGGACCCGCAAGGGGTTCCTGGGAGATTTCAAGTCCACCAAGTAGGTGACATCGCTCTTCTTCTCCACAACCTTAAACGGTCCAGTCCACCTGTCCTTGAGCGCACAAGGTTCCACAGGGGACATGACCCACACTTCCTGACCAGGCTGAAGCTCTACCAGAGTGGCATTCCGGTCGTACCAACGCTTCATCTCCTCCTGGCTGGCCTCCAGATTTGCCTGAGCAAGTTCTCTGAAGCGCCGAGTCTGGTTCCGAAAGGCCAGCATGTAGCTGTATACATCCTGGGGAGGTTTCCTGGGAGATTGCTCCCAGCCTTCTTTGACCAGACTCAAAGGTCCTCTTACCGGGTGACCGTATAAGAGCTCAAAGGGGCTGAACCCTAGAGACTTCTGCGGCACCTCACGGTAAGCAAACAACAGGCATGGCAAGAGGACGTCCCATTTCCGCCTCATTGGTTCTTCGAGACCCATAATCATGCCTTTCAGGGTCCGGTTGAATCTCTCAACCAGCCCATTTCCTTGAGGGTGGTAAGGAGTGGTGAACTTGTAGGTTACCCCACACTCCTTCCATAGAGACTTCATATAGTTCGAAATGAAGTTGGTGCCTCGGTCGGACACCACCTCTCTGGGGAACCCCATCCGGGAGAAAACACGCATCAGTGCCCGTCCCACCACGGGGGCCGTCACTGTTCTGAGAGGGATGGCTTCCGGGTACCTCGTGGCATGGTCCACCAAGACCAGGATGAACCTGTTGCCCAGGGCTGTCTTGGGGTCCAGGGGCCCAACAATGTCAATACCCACCCGGTCAAAGGGGGTGCTGACCACTGGAAAAGGTTGGAGGGGAGCCTTCTGCTTCCTTCCGCTTTTCCCACTTGCCTGGCAAGTGCGACAAGTCTTGCAATGGATGTCTACATCCCTACGCATCTGAGGCCAATAAAAATGGGTGACAAGCCCCAGATGTCCAGCTAACGGTACGTCATGAGCCAAACCCAGTAGGAAGGCTCTGAAGCGCTGGGGTACCACCAGCACACGGGCTGACCCAGGCTCAGCAGCCTTAGGCTCGCTATACAGGAGGTCGTTCTCCCAGTACACAAAATGTGACCCTGACTGATCACCTGAGGATTGGGCTGAGGCCGGCTGCCTCATGCCCACAAGAGAAGGGCACACCTTCTGTTCCGCACAGAATTCCTCCCTGGAGGGACCACCATCCTGCTGCCAGTGGGTCAGCTCGGGCAGATCTCCCAGTTCGGCAATTTGTTCCCCTGTGGGCTCCAGGGCATCCCCCTCAGGGTCTACCTCCTCCTGGACCACGGGAACTACGGGGGCCGGTTTCCCGCGCCTCCTGCCTCTTCTCTTCACAGCTGGGTCCTGGGCCATACTTTCAGGCTCCGGGACCCCATCAACACCCTTACTCGCTGTCATCGAACGAGTGGTTGCACACACCCACTCTGGCACACCCAACATTTTCAAGTGCGCCGCTCTCTCCACCTTAGCCCAAGGGGAGTCTTCTAAATCATTGCCCAGGAGACAATCGACAGGCATGGCGGGCCTCACAGCAACCTGAAGAGTACCTGAAACTTCCCCCCATTCAAAGGAAACCTGAGCTACCTCACACTCTTTCTGGGAGTTGTCGGCAGCTATCACGGGGTAGAATGCGTGAGGAACCACCTGCTCTCTGGACACTAAGTGACACCTGACAGCTGTCACACTCGCTCCGGTGTCTCTGAGAGCTTCCACTCTATGGCCATTAATGGTCACCCACTGCCTATATTTACTAGTGTTACTAGGCAGAGGGGGTGGAGGGACCATTTGCATGTCTCCTAGCGAGACCAGGGACATCTCTGCGGGACCCCTCCCACCATGGACAACCATCTCCTCCCCTCCCAAGGCTACACTCGCCAACTGACGAGGGGGTGCACGCGGCGGTGCATTCGAATCCTTTTTGGGACACTGGGGGTCATAAAACCGGTGTCCCACCTGCCCACAACCGTAGCAGGTTAGGGGGCCCCTATGAACAGGTTTACCCGTCGGGGCCCCTGGCTTTTTCTCAGGGGGAGGCTGGGAACCTTTCCCTTGGTTCCCTTGGGGATTACTTTGGGGCCCTTTCTGAGACTCCTTCTGTTTTCCCTTGTCCCCCCCACTCTTCTGCTGGGGACCCTGCCCACCTTTGGCTGAGTCTCCCACTGGACACTTGTGGACCCTGGTACTGACCCAGCGGTCCGCCTCCTCAGCAAGTTTTCTAGGGTTAGATATCTTGCTATCAATCAGGTGCTGGCGCAGCTCTGGAAAACAGTTATTAGACAAGTGCTCCCAGCGCAAACAAATCATAAAGAGCTTCATAACTTTTCACTTTGCTGCCCTTTACCCAACCATCCATGGCTCTGCAAAAATAAGACACATATTCAACCCACGTCGTACAAGGCAACTTCTTACATTCTCTAAAAGCTTGTCTGTACTTCTCGGGGGTTAAGCCATATCGCAACATTAAAGCATCTTTCATATGAGCATACGACATCCTATCCGCAACAGGCATGTCTAACAGGGTATCTCTTCCCTCATTCACAAAGCGACCCCACAACCCCGCTCCCCAATTCTTCTCAGGGACCTGGTGGGCCAACAATACTAACTCATATGCTTTAAACCATTGACCAATATCTTCATTCTTATTGTAATCTTTGATCACATCTTTCGGGAAGTAAAACTTACTTTCTGCAGGCTCGGATGGAATGCTGCCACCAGAGGGATTCAACTCTAACTTTTTAGCTTGGATATCCAGTTCCCTCAACCTGGCTTCACGCTCCAAAGCTAACTTCTCTCGTTCAAACTCCAACTTTTTGATCTCTAAATCAGCTTCCCTTCTACCTCTTGCATTTTCTAACTCCAACTGCCCATTTATTTTTAGCCTTGCCATCTCCATGTTGTAAGCTCGCTCTTTCGCCCTTTCTTCCCTTTCTTCAGGGGAAAGACCTTTGGAGGAAACACTGCTTCCGGGAGAGGGCATAGGTCCATTCACTTGCACCTCCTCATCCCCTTCCTCTGTGGGTACCACCACCACATCAGAGGGATTTCTGGACTCCCACCAGGCCTGTAATGCTTTATAAAAATCATCTTTTCTCGAGAGGCCGGTGGTAGGAACTTTAAACTGGTCGCAAAAGTGTTTCAGCTCATCTTTCTTGTATTTCTTTAGCTTACTCCTCTCGAACTCCTCCACAACAACGATAGCAGGGGCAGTGACTCCGTTGTCACTCATGGTTAAAACTGGCAGTGTTCAAAAAAAATCAAGCTTCAGGAAAGCGGAGAACAAAAATAGGATCCTTCCGAATCAGATTGTGACTGCGCTATGGTCTGCTTTCACTATGTAGCGCACACTAATCACTGTACATGGGTCATAAATGCAAAGTCCAAATCCTCACCGCTGACCCACCAATGTTAGAACCGGCTGTCTCTAGTTGGCAGAGGTATGCACTTCTGACAAATAGGGACACTCCTTTTCTAGTCAGGGCAAGGGGATCACACCCTTCGATAACCCCTGCTCACCCCCTTGGTAGCTTGGCAGAGCAGAACAGGCTTATCTCAGAGGCTGTGCTTTAAGCAATTATGACCACATACAGTAACACAGTGAATACACTACAAATGGACACGACACCGTAGTATTATAAAAATAAGTATTTTTATATAAGGCTTAGCACAAGACCAAATAACGGCAAAACTGTACACAATCGGAATAGATACGTTCAGGAAGGAAAAAGGATAGTTCAAAGGTAGTTTCTTCTTTAGCACAAAAGTCTTTAGTATCAAGCAAATCTTCTTCTTGGAAACACAGTTCTTAGCAACAGGGTAACCCACACGGGAGTTACACAACGTCGAGGCAAAGATAATCCACAGGTGTGGCGTCGACCGCGAGGAGCGCTACGTCGGGCCTGGAGTCACACGGACCCCCAACAACACAGTACCTTAGGAAAATGAAGCACACGATGATCCACGGCGTCGAGCGATCCGGCGTCGCGTCTTCGGTGTCGATCAGGCCTCAGCAGGCGTCATCGATGATGCAGTTGCACAGAGTGAGCAGCGCTCACGGCGTCGAAGGGGCACACAGGTGATGCGATCAGCAGCGGTGCAGACACGAGGTCCTCTGGAGCTAGAGCCGTACTCCCACTCACTGGCGTTGCTGCTGGCGTCGGTCGGGCCCAGCGTCCGGTCGTCGTGATTGCTTGTTCTTTCAGAGGTGCTGGATTCACACTTCCAGCCAATAGCACTTTTAGCAGATGAAGTCTTTTAGCCCTGTGACTTCAGCAGGAGACTGGCACTCTTCCAGTCCTTGGAGATTTTCTTAGCAAGCGTGAGAGTACACACACAGTTCCTCTCTCCTGGTTCCTTGGCAAACATAAAGAAGCACTGCAGGATTCCCCCAACAACAGCACACTTGGCAGAAGGGGTAGGCAGTCCCTTAGATCAGCAGGCCTCTTGTCCTTGGTTACAGGGTTCCTTGTCAGAAGTGATCTGATTTCCTAGTTCAGGGGTCCTTCTCTTATACCCCTTTTCGTCTTTGATCCCTTTGTCTATGCCGGGGATTTCCCAACATCCTGGGTCTGTGGTGGGTGGAGCTAGGCAGTAGCACCTGGCCTATTCATTGAGCCGGGCTGAGTCCTCAGACGCCCCGCAGGAGGTGGAGCCAGCATTGATACTGGCAGGAGCAGAGCTATCGCCCTCCTGGCAGGAGGTGGGGCTAGGATCGTCCATGGCAGGCACAGAGCCATCAGTCGCTTAGCAGGAGGTGGAGCCAGCATTGTATCAGGCAAGGCAGGCTATCAACAACTACTCTCCCCCTACTCTCAACGTAAATGTCCCACTCATCCCATACTGACTCATCCAGACCTGTGGAGCCACCCAGCTCCTGTCACACACACGCAAGACCAGCAGAAACCAGATATGGTTAGGCAAGAAAATAGACACTTTCTAAAAGTGCTATTTTCGGACCCAGAGTCCAAAAACCATCCACACCAACGGACGCGTAATTGAACCCCGAGTTCAGGGATACCAAACTCGACATTGCACCGTGCTCTCCGAGCCAGCTAGGATCATAGCATTAATAATCCCGGCGGCCCATTCTAAGCAATGGAGAGCAGGCTACCTCGCAATAGTGAAGCACGACGATGGCGGTACTTCACTATTAGGACAGGCCAACTTGGTCAGGCGTGTCCTACCTTACGCTTACAATGCACCCGGCCCGCGGGCCTACCATAGGGGTGACTAACATGAAGTTAAGGGAAGGTTGGAGGGGCTGGCAAGTAGATATACTTGCACAGCCTGCGTGACAGTACAAGACTGCACGTGGGTCTCGCAATGACCGACCCGTAGACATTCTTTTACGAAGCCGCTCCTGTGGGTGGCACAACACGTGCTGCAAGCCCACGAGCGGCATTTGTATTTACAAGCCCCGGCACTCCTGGTGCACTAGACTAGGGACTGACAGTAAACCAAATAAGCCAAACATGGATACAATAGACACATCAATTTAACATCGGGAGCACTTGCGCTATGGCACTAATCAGCAGTGACACGGCGCCCAAAGCATATACCAGCAAAACATCGTAAAACAGTAGAGGCAAACAGAAAAAATGGAGGAGAGACTCAAGCCAATGATGTCAGGTCTAACAGGCCTGCTTTCTCCACAATGCCCTGCAAGACATCCCTGGCTTGTACATTGTACTGTGAGCTCCCCTCCGACCTGTCCTCCAGAGCCCGCACTGCTAAATTGAAATCGCCCCCCCCACACAATGTGTGAGGCTTCCACAGCAAGGACATGACCCCAAAGTGTAAGGAAAAAAGCAGGTGTATCAACATTCGGTGCGTAACAGTTCACAAAAAGTACATTGACCTGCCCAAGCCTCCCCCACAATAACACATATCTCCCTTCAGGGTCCACCCGTGTCCCCAGCTCCTGAAATGAAAGTGACTTCTTGATCAATATAACAGCCCCACGTGCGTACGAGGAGTATGATTAAAACTTCCTCACTGCGGCCCACTTCCCTCCAAACGTAGGTGCAGGCGTACATCGCAGATGCGTTTCCTGCAGTAAAGCTATCTGTATTGCATGTCTATCCAGATAGTGTAGTACATTCCGACATTTCCTGGCATCATTAAGCCCACGTACATTCCAAGACAAGATCGATATCCTATCCACAACAGTAGCTGACATCACCCATGATCAATGTGCAACGGGGCAAGCGTAAGCACTGCACAATCCCTCATCCTCGATTCCAAGCAGTGGGCAGTCAACGTCGCACACACCATCCCCCCTGCCAACCCCACACCACATTCATCCCTGCTATCTTCCATCCACAGAACCAGAAACCACCCTCCCAGCCCCAAACAACAACAACCGTGCAACAGGCACGCAGTCAGCCCAGAAAACAACGTGCGTCCCACACATCGTGTCCCACCAGCAAAAACAATGACCGTATCAGGGGGGGCTCGCCCCCGTCCAACCCCCCCTCGCAGCAATGGTAACAATGAGCGGGAAAATCAGGCCCCCTCCATGTGCAAGAAAACAATGCAGGCCCGATACGGCCGAGGACAAAGCAGAACAGCAAGCCCAGGACATCGCCATGACAGCAGTGCCGCTGCAGTCAACATCACCCCAACCACAAATATCAAGTGGAACACGCACTGCCAGCGCAGCGTCACCCCCCCCACCCACCTGACCAACCCCAACCTGTCAGGACCCCCAGTCACCCTCCTCCCCCTCCCTCCATCCATCCATCCATTCAACCAACAAGTCAGTTGCACAAAAAAACTCAGCAAAAGTGGGGCATTCCCGGTGGGGTGCCCACCAGAAGTGCACATAACCACCCCCTCACACCACGCCGTACTCCTTACCACAGGGCATATACATGGCCCAGGCGCAGTGTGGGGGTGGGTGCCCGGAGCGTATCAACATCATCAACCATCGCCCCCTCAGTGACCCTCAATAGCGGCCACTCGGACCAATCCGGTGACCTTCACATCAATCCCCAACAGTACAAGGCCGGGAGAGTCCAGGCCCCCAGAGCAGCCATCCAAATGTCCGTGCAAGGCGTGCACCACAGCCTCCATGCCGAGAGAAACGGATTCAAGCGTCCTCCTCCTCCCCCGCCGAGCGGTGGCCGTCTCGTCCTCCACATCCTGCCGGTCGTTCGCAGTCCGCTCCCTCCTGAGGCGCTTCACAAAGTCCTCTGCCTGTTGCGGAGTCGTGAAAAAATGCTGCTTTGCCTGATGGGTCACCCTCAGCTTCGCAGGATATAGCAAAGCATAGTCTACCTGCAGTTCTCTACGTTTTTTCTTAACCGCCAGGAATTTACGCCGTTGCTCCTGTACCATCGGAGTGAAGTCCGGGTATATGGTGAAGCCGACCCCTTCAAAGGAGAGCGTACGGGTAGTGCGAGCCGCCCGAAGCGCCGCGTCCTGGTCACGATAGTTCAGGAGGCGCGCAATGATAGGGCGCGGTGCGGCGCCCGGGGGCGGCCGCGGCCCAAGGGAGCGGTGCGCCCGTTCTACAATGAATTGCGTGGAGAACGCCTCCGCTCCAATCGCGCCAACCAGGAGTCTCTCTACATACGTCTCCATCTTCCCCACATTCGTCGTCTCCGGCACACCTACCACGCGTACATTATTACGCCGACTTCTCGCCTCCAACTCCTCATTCTTAGCGGCTATTACCCGCAGGATATTGTCCATTCTCGCCAGTTGAGTAGTGTGAGCGGCTGTAGTATCGCCATGATCCGAGATGCGCTGCTCCGCCGTGGTGAGGCGCTCCTCATGCACATCAAGTTTTTGCACAACCACATCCATGCGCGAGGATAATTTGTCCACTTTATCCACAATAGTGGCAAAGCCTTGCCGCATTTCCTGCATCATCTGCTGGAAGTCCGGGGTGGCAGGCTGCGGAACAGCGTCAGTGACAGGTGGGGGGGGATCGCGAACTCCCAGCCTCCTGTGCTAGACGAGCACCCCTCCTGGCTGCCGTAGAATCAAAGGACAGCTTAGGCTGTTTATTGTCAGGTTTCCCCATGGTATCACTCACACAGAGTACGGCAGCTCCCACAAAAATGCACAAGGAGGAGCAAAGGGAATGCAGGGTCAAAAGCCACGGACTCTAAACGGTGTGTTTCACCAGCCAACACACGCAACACATCCAAGTCCCAGACCGGGTTGTAGCGATCAGCGACCACTCAATATCGTCGCGTACTACAGAAACCAACCGCCCCCCAGCAGTCCCAAAGGCAGCCGCTCCTGAAGTAGTAGAGGATAGCCCTTAGAACAGTAGGCGAAATAAGCTCGAGGGAGCACAACAGTAGCCCATCAGATCGCCTAATAGCGCAGGAAGGTAAGCGCCACTTAGGGGCTGCATCAGAGGGTGGTGCGTATGAACCAGCATCAGCGATGTCTCCAAAAGTAGCAGAACAGTACACCCAGGACCATGCAGCATGCGATTCAAAGCAGGAGGCAGCAATCAACAGTCCAGTGAGTCAGGTGGGCATGGCGCCATCATGCACAAGTAAAGCTGCCGCGCATCAACAGCAAGCGCCATCGATCGTGGCCGGCTCCGCCATCCAACAGCTGCTGCGGTGAAAATGGCGCCAAGTGAAGACCAGGCAGCGCCTCAGCATTGCGGCCGGCAACCTCCTTCAACACCCAGACCTCACACTGGCCCCACCGCTGCACGTATCAGCCAGCTCCCCAGCGGACACAGGAGTACCACAGGCGGGGGCACGAGCAGGCGCGGACACCCCACCACTCCCGAGTGCGCTATGGCCGCCACTTACTTCGGACCGCAGGCCGGCGTCTTCTTCACGCTCCACCTCCGGAGCCCAGCGCGGTACCTGCTCCAGCGCCCCTCGCAAGCCTGCACAAGCTTTCACAGGAAACGAGCACCGGCCACAGCCGCCCACTGCGGCAGAGCATCCAGCCGCGAGAAGTCTCTGAGGGGGAGGGGGTAGGGCCTCCACCCCACGTGTGACGCCGCGGTCTAGAGTAGGCAGGGACGCCGGACCATGGAGCATCAATCCTCCAGCGTGTCCGGCGGGGAAAACTTCAGGCCTCCGTATCTCCGGCCAGCAAGCTCCGATCTCCACAGGAGTTGGACCGAGTGCGGGTGGCAGCTCTCCCAGCTAGAATCCAGGGTCAGAGTAGGGATCAGCGACGGTGGAAAGGATCAGTGGACGGATGAAGTCTCCGGTCGGCAGGAGCCTCACAGAAGTGCGGCCATGCTGCAGTGCGCCCTCTAGCGCCCCCAGATGATAGATTATGTGCTTAAAGTGAGCCGGTGGTTTCCGGTGCTCGGCACAGCACTTAACTCTAAACACTGGCATTTAAGGCATGGTGGTGGCGGTGTCCGACTGAATCTCAGATTAGCACAGGAGTTGTCTAATAATTCAATGCACATTAAATATGAATAATACCTGCTGCACATGCCTTTTTATAGCTATGGGAGGCCTGGAGTAATGGGAATTGTCACATTTGTACCGTCATTGGTAGTTCTGACTGGGGGAGCGTGAGGTGCAATCTGCAGTGGCCTCCTGAGAAGGGTCCTGGAACTTTCAGTTTTTTACAAATTAAGCACTGATTATGCGGGAAATGTGACAAACCCATAATTTTGCAACAAATGCAGCAGCTGTACAATCATATATTTCCAGTGGCTCTACTGATTACGCTCACTAAATCTAGTTGCTGGCATGCAGATTTTCTGTATTAAAGAACTTTTCGTCCCCAAGGACAAAACCCATATGCAACAAGTGCATTCAGTGGAAATCACCTGCAATTGATCTGTTGCATGCTCCACCTCACGTCCAATCATTCGTGCAACGCCAAGGAATGAAGAGCTTTCTTAATATTTGTGGAATTGTTTGCAAATAATTTTTTGCGACCTACGGAGTGTTCAAGGCGCCTCTGTCTGGGTCTCACTGTGGAGGAACGGGAACAGGTCAGGTGTTGGCTGGTGACTCCACTAGTGCCTGTCGAACCGTGCCTGCTCCTCCATTAAGGGTATCCGAATGAGTTATTCCAACAACAACATACCACGGTGAAGGAATGGATTTTTATGTAGGCAGATTTAGAACAGCAGATCATTTTTGTGAATTTCTTAGATGTGTCCTCCATAGACAGTCTTAACTGAGATTGTCAGATACGGGGTCGATTAGAGGACAAGCGAGGGATGTAAGTGACAGGCTGGTGGTTGCTGAAGGTGAGGGGAGGAAGTCAGGCTCTATGTCCCAGTAACGGGAAGACCGTAACCGCAGGGCTTTAAATGTGCCGGGTCTCACAGGTGCAAAGCACCGGCAGTTTTTTAAAGGGGGCTTCGAAATGGGTCTTATCGGGCTCTGTTTTGCGCCCTGGCACAGGCGGTCCGTTTTTTTCAGGACTGCAGTGACAGCAGTTACAGCATGATATCATGTCAGGTGAGCTTCTAGGGGAAGGGGAATCATTTAAGAAGAGTCACTTTCTCTCTGGATTTCCCTTCTCTTTTTGAAATTCAGGAGCAGCAATATTGTGGTGGTGTCACTAGGCCTTTAAGTGGAAGCTTTTTCAATTTTATATACAAACCATGGTTGCAGCTTATTTATCTTCTGCAACTAACAACCTTTGACAAAGCCAATAGGCCTGACTTCTTGTAAGTATGATGTTACTTGTATTATATATCTGGATGCAGTGACAGGAACAGCAAAATACAAGTCGGGTGGAACACAATGCTATTCACAGGGGCCTCATTTATGAGAAATGACGCATCGCTGCGTGAAAACAGCGATGCGTCACTTCTCAGTGCGCACTCCTTGCGACATTCCTGATGCGTCAAATTTACTGTATGACGCATCATGTCGCAAGGAGTTACAGATATGTCAGTATTTCTGACATATCTGTAAGCGCAAAAGTGACGCATTGCTGGAGTGTGTCACAAAAGAGACGCAACTCCAGCAATGCATCCTTTCACATGGGGCAAGCCCCATGTGAAAGGGCCTGCATCAGTCTTACGCCTGCTGTGAGGCAGGCGCAAGATATTGACGCAACGGCGTCCTAAAAGTGACGCAGTGAAATCTCATAGATTTCACTGCGTCACTTCTACGACCCTTCCTTGCGTCAATACGCCCCCCTTGCATACATTATACCTGGCGCAGGTATAATGTGGCGCAGGGGTTTACAAAGTGACGCATCTACCTAGATGCGTCACTTTGTGAATATGGTGCAACAAGGCACATTTTTTACGCCACTGGTGCGTCACAAAAAGTGGCGGCCTAAAAGTGACGCACAGCCTCATTAATGAGGCCCACAGATTTTTAGCTTACGTAATTTAAGCCACGCCCTTAATTACATTGGTCACGCCCCTTTGAGATACCCTCCAGTTTTTTCATCCCACTTAAAGCCCTGCATAACCGAATGCCTCCAGTGCAAAGCCCCAGCACCTCACAGTCTTACGCAGAGGTTGATATTGATTCCTTCTGTGAACTGCAGAGAGACACCTGCTGAGGCCACAGAGGACCTGGCTGGAGACAGTCTGTTTTGGCGGACATCATTAACTACTAGATGTGTTGGGTGTTAGCGGATGGGGATTCAAAGATGGAAGTGGGAGGAAGGAATGGATGGGGGAAGTGGAAGAGGTGACCATGAAGCTGGTCAACATGAACCTTATTGCTTAGTTCTACTCAGTGCTAGGATTTACTTAGGGAGCCCATAAATTGGAGATCAAGGTGTGGCAGAGGAAAGGAGATGGAGTCACGGGGAGCAGAGCTTAAAAAGTAAAGTCAGGCAGTCAACTTATAAAGTTATCATAAAAGGTTAAGAAATTGTCATTTAGGACATGTGGAACAGTGAATCAATTCAAACATGCTTAATTGGTGACAAAAGGCTACATTTTAAAATATCCCACAGTGCTGACACCTGCTGCAGGAATCTTTGTGTGCCCAGCAATTTTGAGGAGATTATAATAATGGTCAGAGAGTTAGTGCAGATCTGGTAAGGGATCAGTGCTTTGTCCAGTCACAGTTTTGATTCATAAAGTAGCATAGAGGTTTAATGTGCCTGCTTCAAGTAACATTGTGTAAAATGCAGATGATAGATTTGTATGTTGCTTAGTTAAGCAGGTTGGCTACTGCTGTCACAGTTCAAAAGTCGCAAACTGTCTAACATAGCTCAGTGACCTATTTACTAGCATCATGGAGTTGCATGAAAAAAAGGTTTCCTTTGGGAAATAATACATTCTTTTAGGTATAGACAATCACTGCATTATGTTTTGTATCCTGACTTTGTGTTTCTCCTGACCATTCCCTCTTAACATATAGGGGCTGATTCCGATTCAGAAAAATCCCTTACAAATAGCTGTACTGAGCATATTTCCCATACGAATCATACCCTTAAATGTCCCCGTACGTATGATGAAGTACGATTCGGACCCAAAGCAGATCTCCGAACGAATCCTATGAAAGACCATACGACTTAAAAATCCGTACGAATCGCATTCGGAACACGCAGTACGCAATGTCCGTACGGATCGAAGAAGCATTTTCCGACCCGGCAAGTACGATTTGTCTTGTCAACACTCCGTACGACTCTTTTTCTTAGGGAGCTCAAAACGTCTGGAAAAGCAGATTTCAACTCGAACCACGTACAAAACGGACCCCCCCGGTACGGTGCGTACACCCCATGATTGCAGGGATATGGTGCGTAGGGGTACTGTGCGTACACCCCATGATTGCAGGGATATGGTGCGTAGGGGTACTGTGCGTACACCCCATGATTGCAGGGGTACGATGCTTAAGGGTACGATGCGTACACCCCATGATTGCAGCGGTATGGTGTTTAGGGGTACGGTGCGTACACCCCATGATTGCAGGGGTATGGTGCATATATGATTGTGTGGCTCTCCGTACAAATCTCTCATACGCGACGTTTTCCGTATGAATCGCATTCTCGTACTTGTGGGGTCGTACAGCATGTTTACGATTCGTGCGGTTCACTGTGAGGGTCCGTGTCGTACGGATTTTCCCTTGCTTTTTGTACGATTCGCAACAATTCGGACGTATATTTTTCAACTGAATCGTACTACGCAATTCGGCCGGAATTGTACGAGTCATACGGAAACGGCTACGGATTCGATTTGGTCGAACGATTGGTTTACCGAATCGGAATCGGTCCCATAATGTCCACAAGTTTGGACGATATGTTATTCCTATAACTTATAACCCTTATCGTCTTATGTTACATTTCCTGGACATTGATTTACACACTTGTATGATTTATTCGATCTCTGTGTGTGATGTAAAGATCTCTGAAACCCTACAATGATATGAGTAGCGCAATAAAAAAATTAAATTAAAAAAATGGTAGGCGCCTTTCAAATAATAATTTACTTAATTACTTATACACACAGATATTGCATGTGTTAAGTGCATGCACATCTCTTACATAGGGGGTTGAACAAGGTCAGAAACCTGCCACCAAGTCAATTTTTCTAAAGAACTTGTGAAGTGATAGGGTGTGTGCCTTGGTTTCCTTGGCATCTAGGCGTTAGGTTCCAGATGGCTCCCAGCTAAGATGATAGTTGTGCAAAAGAAGGGATGATGACCATTTAAATCAGGCCTTTGTTTTAGGTTAGGTTGGAAGTAAAAATAAGAAAACCCCCTCGCTGTCTGCAGGTGGCGACGTGAGCTCTCTGCTTAATTATGTCCCAGTGTCTGAAAATGGCACCAGAACAAATTCTGAATGTTTCCCTCGGGATCCGGCCCAGAAATTGTTGCGGGAAGCGGGATCTGGCGGATTTTACAGCCCTGGCTGGTTCCACCAATAAGGGATCATAATGTTGATGGCCCTCGGTAAAAAGCTGATCCAGGCCCTCAGCGGTTTAGATGGCAGCCTGCCACCTTTGAAAGCCAGCCAGGTGGTGCCAGTGCAGCAGGAGCCAGGAGGCCAGGCCAGTGATGCCAGGTCATGTTCACCAATAGAAGAAGCCTGAATTGCCGCTACTCTGCAATGGAAAGACGAGGAGGGCGTGGTAGAAGGGTGAAAGCAGGGGAGGCTGCCAGGCCGTATGATCCACTTGCACCGTTCATCACCGCAGCACCAAAAACACAAACAGCTTACCGACCCTCTCTGCGTCGCCCCCTCTCTGCACCACCCAAGCCGTGGCACAGTGAACAGCCCGTCACTGAGGCAGACAGGCTGAGACAGTACACAGGGCAGCACCGAGGCACACTGGATGTGGAGCAGAGTACACACACAGTAGCATAATTGATGTGGAACTGCAGCACACAGGTTGTGGACCAGTGTTCAGGCTACCTCTACAGCACAGAAACAGTGGAAATGTGTACAGACGATCACTTTGACACATATAGTGTGAAAAGGTGTAGAGACTATCACTATGACCCACACTCTCACACAGGCTGTAGAACAGTGAACAGGCAATCACTGTGGGACTCAATCTCACACAGGCTGTGATACAGAGGCACACACACTGTGGAAAAGTGTACAGGCAATCCCCTCGGCACACAGGCTGTGGAACAGTGTACAGGCTATCACTGTGGCACACAGGCTGTGGAACAGTGTACAGGCTATCACTGTAGCACACAGGCTGTGGAACAGTGTACAGGCTATCAATGTGGCACACAGGATGTGGAACAGTGTACAGGCGATCACTGCGGCACACAGGCTGTGGAACAGTGTACAGGCTATCGCTGCGGCACACAGGCTGTGGAACAGTGTACAGGCTATCACTGCCGCACACAGGCTGTGGAACAGTATAGAGGATATCACTGCGGTACACAGGCTGTGGAACAGTATACAGGCTATCACTGCGGCACACAGGCTGTGGAACAGTCTACAGGCTATCACTGCGGTACACAGGATGTGGAACAGTATACAAGCTATCACTGCGGTACACAGGCTGTGGGACAGTGTACAGGCTATCACTGCGGTACACGGGCTGTGGGACAGTGTACAGGCTATCACTGCGGCACATAGGCTGTTGAAGAGTGTACAAGCTATCACTGTGGCACACAGTTTCACAGAGGATGGGGAACATTGTACAGACTATCACTGTAGTACACAGGTTGTGAAACAATCTACAGGTTATCACTGCAGCTCACAGACTGTGGAACCACATGCAGGCTATCAGTGTGGCACAAAGGCTGTGGAAGAGGATGCAGGCTGTCACTGAAGTATAATGGCTGCAATGCAACAGTATACAAGCTATCACAGGCCGTGGAACAGTCTACAGGCTATTACTGCAGCACACAGAGTGTGCAGCAGTGTACAGGATATCTGTGCAGCACACAGATTGTGTAACAGTGTATGGCTCCTCTTCATCACAGAGGCTGTGGAACAGTGTATAGGCTATCACTGTGCCACACAGGCTGTGGGACAGTGTACAGGCTATCACTGTGGCACGCAATCTCACACAGACTGTGATACAGCGTACAAACTGTCACCGCGGCACACTCACTGTGGAAAAGTATACAAGCTATCACTGCAGCACACAGGCCGTGGAACAGTCTACAGGCTATCACTCCAGCAGACAGAGTGTGCAGCAGTGTACAGGATATCTGTGCAGAACACACATTGTGTAACAGTGTATGGCTCCTCTTTCACACAGAGGTTGTGGAACAATGTACATGCTATCACTGCAGCCCACAGTCTGTGGATCAGTGTACAGGCTATCACTGCAGCACACAGGCTGTTGAACCGTGCGTGTACAGAGTATCACTGTAATACACAGGCTGTGGAACAGTGTACAGGACTATAGCAAATAGGCTATGCAACAGTGTACAGAATATAAATAGATGCTCAGGCTATGGAGGAGTGTACAGGCTATCACTGAGGTACACAAGCTTTTGGAAGTATACTGACTGCCACGGTGGCACACTTTTCCACACTGACTGTGAAACCGTGAGCAGGTTTCACTGCAGCACATGTTGGGGAACAGTGTACAAGTTATCAGTATGGAACACAGGCTGTGAAACACTGTACAGGCTAACACTGTGGCACACAGTCTCAAACTGTCTGACAAATAGTGAACAGGCTTCACTGCAGCACACAGGCTGTGAAACAGTGTACACACTATTAGTGCAAAACAAGGGCTGTGGAAGAGTGTACAGGTTATACATTATAACTGCAACACACAGGCTGTGCAACACTGTACATGCCATCACTGTAAAACACAGGCTATAGAATAGTCTATAGGCTATCACTGAGGCGCAGAGACTATGGAACAAAATACTGTCTATTACTGCAGCACACAGTGTAACATTGGCTGTGAAACAGTGAGCTGGCTATCACTGCAGACACTGGCTATGGAACAGTGTACCAGTGGCGGCTCCTACATTATAGCGGAGGAGTATTCCCCCCCCCCCCCCGCTGAAAGCCAGCAGTGGTAAGGATATAAAATAAAATGATAATAAAACATTTTTATTATCATTTTATTTTGAGTCTCCTACAGGCTGCCTGCCAAACGAGCCAAGGGAGGGGCGAGGACAGCCACAGTGACGCTGCAGCTGCAGTACCAGGGAGAAGGGGTGAGTGGTGGGTACTGCTAAATGTGCATGATGGTTTGGCCGGCCCCAGAGGGTTGACCAAACCGTCATGCGCACTTAGCCCTTTCTCCACCTATCTGTATTGTACAGCTGGGTGGAGAATCCAACACAGGCTTCTAGGCTATGTCTGAGCGCTGAACTGAGGCTCTCAGACCAATCCCAGTGCTGCTCACATGCTGGAAATAGCATTGCCAGCATGTGAGCAGCATTGGGATTGGGAGCTGGGAGCCTACCCAGTCTTCACCAGGCTCCTGACAAGGGCGCGAGGATCGGGAGGAAGGCGGGCGTCGGAGCACTTAAGTGCAATTTTAGTTATTTTGTAATTGTCTTTTTTCTGTTACCCTCTCCCCACCTCACCACTTCACAGTATGAGCAGCCGCTCCTACAGTGTACACGCTATCACTACAGGGCACAGGTTATCAAATTGTATACAGGCTGTGAAACATTGTGCAGGCAATAATTAGAGTGAAGGCTGTGGAATAGTATTGTATTGTATTGCAACATTTACATAGCGCCTACTATCCCTATGTGGGGCACTGGGGCACCTGTCTACATGGGTAGCATGCTACACTGTGTAGGGTGTGCAGTTGCTAGCATGTTGTCTTAGTTTTGATTCTGTGTAGAAAGTGTTTCTGTGTCCAGCGTGATTAGCACCGAGGTGCGGTTGTCGTTTTATGGGACTCAGTGCTTAGCAGTGTGATGGATGAAGGAGTGTGAGAGAAAGGCAAGTAGTTTATGGTTTTCAGTAAGCTGGCAGCTTTTAGGAGCTCTGCGGGTCCTTTTATAGTATTTCTTATGTTCATAGCCCACTTAGCTGGCTATTGCACTGGATTGTCCATTCTGAGATATTTGGTTTAAAGTTTATGGTCCTTAACAGGCATATGTTGAAGGGAGAAATGGTAGAGGAGTCTGCTGGGATGGAGTTTGTTAATATCTTCCCTTAACTGGTTGTCATTGTGAAAAGCTAGGAAGCAGCCTTAATATGTAGCTAGTCAGGACCTGCGGTGGTGAACGGAATTAAAATCCTTCTGTGGCCAGTGACATTTGACAGAACTCTTCAGTTGTTCTATGCCTAGTCAGATGGTAAAGGACGGTTTATTGCTGTGGTGAACTGGGTGATGGGCGTGACCCTTGGAGGTTTTGTCTTAAGTGAGTATAAGAGTGTCAAGCTGTAAAAGAGGATCATTATGCAGACTATATAAACAATTTTTTTTTTTACCGCTGAGTGTTATCATATTATTTTGTGTGTGGGTTATACATGGTATTACATTGTGATTGCATTTGTATAGCACTTACTACCTCTGATGAGGCATGGTAGCACTTTCTGGCAGGCAGCACGCAGCTACGGGACCCAGTGTTAGTTGGTTTCTGCTGTTTATTGTCAGTTATTGTGATTAGCCTTGGGCTCTAAAGAAAACTATTCCATGCATTTAGTCCAGCGTCAATGTGGTAGATTAACTTAAAAAGAGTTAGGTGTGACCTTTAGTGGGAACGTGTATGTGAATTTATGCTACAGTGGGCAGTATTATTAGATTTGCTACAAGGTATTAGGTATTGTTAAATTGCAGGGGTATGACTTAAAGGAGAGGTTGTGATCTTTGAAATGATGCTCGGGTAATTGGCAGAGATACAATAGTAAGGATTGAGGCAAATGTGCTTGGGTCTTAGAGTAGGCTGTGTTCAGAGAGAGAAGGCATGCAGATGGTGGCAAGGAAGAAGAGTCATTTACAGAAAAAAGAGAGTTGACAATCGGAAGTTTTAAGTTAACATCAGTTTTCATGCAGGGTTTTGCAGGGTTTTTAGGAATGCCATGGAGGCTGTCTGAGATGGAATGAATCATTCCACCATTACATTTCTAAGTGGATCCCTATCTCCATGGTTCCTCACTTCATTGTCTGTTTTCACCCTCAAGCCATAGGTAAGCAGGCAATACACTTTCCTGTCTGGGGATGCTGTCCTGATCTCATGCTGCCCTGTCAAATTTTAAAACATGCTGCAGCCTACGGTTCTTTGAATGCCCACTTATTGTTGGTTACTCCACAGACTGATTTGATATAAGGAATACATGAGGGTCCCAGTAACAGGCTGGGTCATCATAACTAACCCCACTGAAAAACACAGTACTTACCGGGATATGTAATGTTATTGTACTACCATGTGCTTCTACACACAGGCAAGTATTATATTGTATTCTATTGAAGCATTTACACCGCCAATACTACCTCTATGTAGGGTGCTGAAGCGCTCCCCTAATGGTAAGACCATGTCAGATGTGTGGCTAGATGTGTACTATCCTTGTTTTGATCCTATGCGGAAAGCGTTTCCATGTCCTGTGTGATAATCACAGAGGTGTAGTTTTTCGAACAGCCTGGTCTTGAGGGCCATTCGGTATTCCAGAAGTGACGTGATGGTCTGGATTTGCATTGCAAGGCTTTTCTGCGATGTGGGGGAAGGAGCATCCTCCACTTCTGCTTTGGTAGGTGCCGGGAGTATAGGCAAGTTAAAGGGAGGCAGAGCGTGGTCTTCTCGATGGGTGGTGGAAGTTCATGTGGTGGTTAATGTATGTGGGTCCTTGGTTGTGTAGAGCCTTATGTGCCTGGGTCAGCAGCTTGAATTGGCATCTCCTCTGTACGGGGAGCCAGTGGAGTTGCCTGAGCTGAGGTGTGATGTGGGTTTGCCGGGAAAGGCAGAGGATGAGTCTGGCTGTGGCATTCCGTATGGTCTGAAGTCTCTGAAGGAGGGGTGTGGCAATTCCTATGTAGAGAGCTTTCCTGTAGTCTAGTAAGCTGGTGATGAGGGCCAGTGTCACAGTGCATCTCGCGTGTTGGGGTGGTCATTTGAAGATCTTATGTAGCATGTGCAGTGAGAAAGCCAGCAGAGGAGACGGCTTTGCTCTGTGATTTCATGGTGAGCTTGTTGTCAGTGATGATTCTCAGGTTTCTGGCACGGTAGGAGGGAGTGGGCGCGGGCCCTAGGTCAAATGGCCACCGGGAGTCATTCAATGTGTTGCTGTTGTTGGCAAAGATCAGTATTTCCATCTTGTATGTGTTCAGCTGCTGGCAGTGTTCTTCATCCAGTCGTCTACGCTTGTCATGTTTCTGTGGAAGTTGGTTCTGGTGGTGGTGGGGTTGTCTGTGAGTGAGAAGTTGAGTTGGGTGTCATCTCGAAGGAAATTATGTTGAGACCCTGGGATACTTTGATGATCCTTGCCAGCAGGTTCATCAATGCATTGACACACATAGGGCTGAGGCAGAGGGCCCTGGGGGACACTGCAGGTCATCTGTTTGGGTTTGGAGTTGAAAGGTGGGTGGTGGATCCTCTGGGTACTTCCGGTGGGGAAGGAGGTGATCCATCTGGGAGTGTCCCCTTGGGTGCCGATGTGGTGAAGCCTTTAGATCAGCCTGTGGTGGGATACTGTGTCGAAGGCTTCTGAGAGATCGAGGAGGAGCTACTGTTTCTCTTTGGTTGAGGAGGTTTTGGATGTTGTTGCTGGCTCTGATCAAGGTGGCTTCAGTGTTTTGATTGCTGCAGAATCTGGATTGGGAGGCATTGAGTAGCTGGTTCTGCTCCAGGTGAGTCATGAGTTGCTTGTTGATGATATTTTCCAGTACCTTTGCTGGGAATTGAAGCAGGGAGATTGGCTAGTAGGTTTGAGTTTGCTGGGATCAGTGGAGGGTTTTTTAAGTAGTAGTCTGACTTTGGCGTTTCTCCAAGCGTTAGGTAATGTTGCAGTGTGACAGAGGTGTTGAACATGGTGGTGAGTATCTGGATAATCCTTTGGTTTCCGAGGTTAAAGATGTGGTGCAGGTATGGGTCTGAGGGCGCTCCCGTATGGACAGATTTCTTGTTGGAGGTGGTGTCCTGGGTAGAGAGGAGATTCCAGATGGTCAGTCTGTGGTTCGTGTTGGTAACAATGGTGGCGTATCTGTTGAAGGAGTCCATAGGTGTTGGTCGGAGTTTGTAGGTGTGATCTTTTTGTGGAAGAAGTCGCTGATGTTGTCGCACAGCTCCCATGAGGGTGTGATGTTATTTTTGCTGGCAGGCGGGTTGGAGAATTCCTTAACAATATTAAAAACTTCCTTGGTGTTGGTTTTGATGAAAGCTGCTAGGGCTGTCTTCTTTGTTGCCCTCAGCAGCTGGTGCTGGAGGTTGAGGGAAGTCTTGAAAGCTGCCTGTCAGAGGTGTCTTCGCTGGTGCGCCATTTCCTCTCCAGCTGTTTGCTGTCTTTTGTGTACCAGCTTGCCTTTTTGGAGTATTTTCTCTGGGTGTTGCTCTTGATGAGGACATTGCTGTCGGCACAATTGGTGATTCAGGCATTGAAGTTCTTCTCTTCCTGTTTAAGGTGGGGAACATCCTTTACGACACGGTCTTTACACCGCACTACCATTACAACGCTGCTTTTACAACGCAAGACTTGCCCTGGAGGGCGCTCTAGGAAAAGGAATAGTAGATTTACTATTCCAACACCTTCCCTACTGTACGTAGGCTGGAGTTGGAATAGTAAATTATACTATTCTAAGTCCAGCACCATACAGCGCAAGTCGTGGTAACGACTTGCGTTGTAAAAGCAGCGTTGTAATGGTAGTGCGGTGTAAAGACCACCTCATAACGTCATACATCCGTTAAAGGTTGGTTGCAGTAGTGGGGTTGGAGGTGTTGAGCGCATTCATCCAGCTGGTCTCTGAGATTTTGTTCCACCTCCGGTGGGGAGCGCTGGTCATCTTGGATGGTGGGTGGTGCAGGGACTGGCGGTGCTGAGGTGGACAATTTAGTGATTGGTTCATGTAAGTTCTGTGATGTAGCTGTATTTGACGTGCTGGGGTAAGTGAAATGGCAGTGGTTCAAGTGAAAGGTCCTACCGTGGAGCATGGGTCGGCACAGTGACAGTGTTTCTTGTGGCATCTGGGGTCGAGGGTATAGAGCTCGGCAATATTGTATCTTCAGGGGGCGAGAGGGCCAGGGCTTGTGGCGCTGGGTACAGTCCAGGCTCAGACAGGCACAGACATGCTTGCCTTTGGCACGCCATCAGCACACCCGCTGCTTGAATCTGCTGCGCGGCCTTCATGAGGCCTACATTAAATTGGTCCTGGGATGGTCTGTTGGAGTGAAGAACGGTGAGTGTGAAAACCCGGGCGGATAAAACCAGACAACGGCAGTGGGACTGGACCAGCCTGGAACAAGCAAGAACTGGAGACCACAAGCACGTGGCAGTCTAGGTGTCCAGGTGCCCACTGATGTGGTCATGATGCGAACTGCATTAAGTAGGTCTTAGGATGGGTGGAGCTTCTGTTGGAGGGAAGAACGGCGAGTTAGAAAAACCCCGGCAGGAAAACCCTAGAAGGAAACCCTGGGCTGCGACAATGCCTCTGGATCAGTCTAAAACAAGCAGGAACATGAGGTCACAGGCAAGTGGCGTGCTAGGTTTCTAGGTACTAACAAATTGAATACAGTTCTTCCAAGAGTTGCATCAAATTCCAAAAATGCTGTTGAAGAATACAAAACTCCTTTTTTGTGTCCTCATATCAGCTGTAAGTGCTGACAATTCAGCCTATATTCTTTGCTTAAATTGTAGCCTAAAAGGTACAAACTTCTGAATTTTCTAGACCTGGCTCTGGCTTTTCCAAGTCTGCATGCCAAAAGAACCAATGAGTATTGAGAGTTTCAATAACCATCCATGTGTGCCCTACCTGCAGAGATTTTACAGACATTGTTGCAATAACCAATCCATGTGTGCCCTACCTGCAGAGATTTCGCGGACATTGTTTTTATGTATTACACAAACTTTTTAATTGATTTCGTTTTTAGACTAATTTGCAAAAATAAATTCATTTTTTGATTACTTTTGTGCAACAAACTGGCTGTGATGGGAGCCTTGATGGAGCCCTGTACACTGCAGAATATAATGGGAGACCTCAAAAGCATATTGATAGCTACAATTCTCAGCAAAGCTAGCACTAGGTTGATGATTTTCAAGATGGCTATCACATCAGCACACACTGTATCACAATGAATGTGGAACAGTGTATAGGCTAACAGTACAGCACCCACGCTGTGGAACAGTGCAGCACACAGGCTGTGAAAAAGAGTACAGACAATCACTGTGGCATAAAGGTTGTGGAACAGTGTACACACTATCACTGTGGCACAAATTGTCACACAAGCTGTAGGACAGTGTACAAGCTATAACTACGAGATACAGGCTGTGGAACAGTGCAGCAACCAGGCTGTGGAACTGCATACAGACAGTCACTGCGGCATATGTCACTGTGGCATGCAGGCTGTGGAACATTGTACACACTATCCCTGTGGCACACAGTATCAAACACGCGGTGGAGAGGTGTACAGGCTACATTTCCTCCTCGTACGTCTTCCTCATCCAGTCTGTACTGCATGAGCAGTCCTCTGCTCCCGTAGATATTAATTACCTTACCAGTCAGAAAATAGCCCCAATATGGCCACCCCTACTCCAACATGCAATGTAAAAAAAAGACCCACCTAAACACATCCAGTTTTGTTTTTCTGTGACCAGAATTTATGCCTGACCCCAACCAGCTGAGGTGAGAGTGTTCAATGGATTTCTTTACATTTTTTCACTTTGTACAGTAATATTAATATTGTTCTTTGATTTCCAATAAGATCTGTTATAGCGGTTTTATTTATCTAGGGAATCTAACCGAAGTGCTGGGTGTTTTGGACTCACACATGGGGAGTTGGACATGCTGGGTCATCCTATTGATGTCTGCGGCACGTGGCAAGCCATGCACTTGTTTTTACTCAATTCGCCTGTGATGTTTGGGTGTGCTATGCTCTATGTGCTTTTAGAGCTTTGCCCTAAGTTTAGTACACAAGCATTAGAAATGCAATAGGTCTCGCATTGTTTTGAGTGAGCGCTACTGGCATAGCTCAACAGCTACCGTACAGAAATTGCCACGTTTCAAATGCCGAACAGAGCATTGCTCCATGATATGGCCTGAAATTCTAAAACGATGCTGATAGCCCTACAAAATAAAAAGGCAGATCAGGATGAACAGGAGGAATCGCGGACGTTTTGGGATGGTCAATGCAAGCTAACACTGAGTGAAAGCCCCTGGGCATGACCCAAGCACACAAAGGTGGGAGAATCAGACCCTATGCACCAATAAAATCCCTGTATTTCTAAATGGCACAACAACAAACAAATGGCAATTCATGGCATGCCAAAAGCCGATAGAGGGGATTACAACAGGTCTTGCAGACAGCGCATGCGCGCTGCCTAGGCTCGACCTAAAAAAGGCAGTCTCACGTCTTCGTATGAGTTTTGAAGTGAGATTTGTTGGCGTTGCTTGGCAACTAAGCCAGTTTCAGGAAGTTCAGCCAGAGAACCTAATAGCGGCATTATGGAGCGCAGGGTGAATGATGGTGCAGGTATAGAGAAGTGGACTAGGCACTCCTCGCCCTGCCATCATCGAAACTACTGCAATCTATGATTGCTGCAGCTGTGGAGGCTGCCATTAGGGTATAGCGGCTGATCCGGTGCCTTGTCAGGTGCCAGAAAATTAGGAAGAGGATGTCAACGGAAGATTTGTGCAGGGCACAGACTTGATGGAGGTTTTGGCTCACAGAATGGATAATTTGAGGTTTTCGGATCCTGTAGTGGCACCTACGGAGGAGAATTTTCTTGTGCATTATCAGCGCGCTGAGCCTGAATCACTTGCACAATTCTTTTACAAGAGGGTTGGCCAATGAATGGAAGTATTTGGAGCACAATCATTTTCTTGCTTTCTGCTGATGTAGTATCGTTTGGAGTGTTTTTGGAGGAATTTTCCTAAAATGTTAAAGTTGACAACCTTATGTCAGGGTTTTCTACTCAGGTGTGAGTCTTCTCTTAGGATGTCCTCCCCTCTGATCCTGTGGACCAAAAAATCAAAACTGCTTCTAACTTCTAGGTCAGGGATAATGCCTATTCTATGTATGCTGTGCAGTCCTTGTTATTGGATTTTCAGGTGTTTGCTCAGTAGATGGCAGAAGGTGCTGATTGCTATTCTGTTCTTGGGGCATGGAACAATAGGTTCATTACCTATCTGATATTTATTTTGACAGTTTGTGTTCTTCCACAGCAGCATCTGGAGTGGTGATTCCTGCACGTAGAAATATCTGAATGTGCTCTTGGGAGATGCATGCCTCTTTTGAAATAGCCATTCTCTTGTTCCAAGGTGTCTGGTCAGAAACTTGAAGATCTGGTGAAAAAGATTGTTGAAAATAAAAAGTCCATCACGCCATCTAAGCCGTTTGGTAGGGCTATAGGTTTTGATTTCCAGAGAGATTTTAGCTAAAGTGTGGCCAGTGGTTCCTCTCAGGTCTTTCGATGGAGGGGTTATAGATGGAGCACACTTGCTTATGATAAATCCTGCTTCCAGCGTCAATCAAGTTTAAACACTCAGAAACCCCCTCCGCTCCCTCCAAAAGCATGACTATGACTCGCACCTGCCGATGGGAGAAAGCTCCAGGCTCCAATCATGTTTGGCGGATGACAGTTTCAGATGCTTGGGCTCTGGAGTTCGTGTCCTGTGGCTACAGGGTTCCTTTTGTCTCTCCTCCTCTTCCGTTTTTTCAGGATTACTCCAGTTCCGCTGAACCCTATGAAGAAAAACAGTCATCTAGAGGGTGTTCAAATGCTTCTGGACAAGGACGAGATTTCTGTTGTTCTCCCAGGGAAGGAAGGCTGGGGGTTGAACCTCATTTTAGTTAAGAAACCATCAGGGGCATTCCGTCCTGTGTTTGAATTGAAGGGGGTAAACAGATGAATTCCTCACCAGTTATTCAAAATGGTGTCGCTGCAATCAATCATCCATTAACAAAACCAGGGGATTTTTTGTGTTCAATAGACATGCAGGATGTATACCTGCATGCACCCTTTCAACCAAATTCCTGTCAGTTCCTCCGGTTTGCAGTAAATGGCCTCCATTAGCAATTCAAGGTCCTACCCTTTGGGGCGGACTTTGCCTCCATTGTCTTCACCAAAGTGGTGGCTCCTCTTTTGGATATTATTAATTCTGCTGGTATTCAGAATTTCCCATATTTGTACGTTTGGCTCATTGCTTGCACAAGAAGATACGCAGCACGTGTGCAGTCCTGGAAAAGGATAGGATTCTTCTCAACCTAGAAAAGTCCCATTTGAACTTTGACCCCTTCACAACTGCTCCATTTCATTGGGGTGGTTTTTCAGATGGATCTGCGGCAAGTACTTTTGTCAGACGAGCGGAGAGTGAGATATTGATGTCTCATTTGGAGACTCTTCTGGCCCAAGAGATTCTGTGAGAATTTGTTTTCAGAGTCAAGGGGAGACGGTGTTGACTCTGGCCATTATCCCTTGGAGTCCATTACATTTGTTTCATCTGGTTCACTAATTGCTGCATTATTGGAATCCAATATCACAGGAATACAAATTCTTACTTCGGTGACATAGAAGATCAAGTAAAATCTCAAATGGTGATTGGTTGGTGAAGGCTCACTTGGGTTTCTCCTGACTCCTGTGCCTTTGTGCATAGTAACCACAGATGCAAGCAGAGTGGGCTGGGGTGCCATTTTTCAGCCTTATTCAGATCAGGGGAGATGTTTACCGACTCAGGCTTCCTGGTCATCCAATAGGAGGGAGTTGCAGCTGTCTGGATGGCCCTTCTTAGTTTTGCCCTGGTTATCAGATACCAGGCAGTTTGTGTCAGGACCGACAATCAGGTGGTTCAGTCGCACATCAACAGACAGGATGGTATGAAATCCCTGAGTCTGAATCTCCTGGCACTGAGGTTTTGCAGTTGTGTGGAGCAGAATCTGTTTGCTCTGCCAGCAGAGTATTTTCTGGGGAGGGAGAATGGGCCTTTGGATCACTTGAATCATCATTTTCCATCTTCAGCTTCCCTCTGTCTGTGTCCTTTCCTTTTTCATCAGATCACATTGAGGCAAGGAAGTCTGTGGCTGGATTTGTTTGTGACAGAGTCCAACTCTCCTCTCCCCTCTTTCTGTTCCCTCATTCCTTCTCAGAAGACGAGGGTGATAAAAGCATTGTCGGTGCTGTGGCCGGTGGGTCTCCTATATTATTTTCCTCCCTTCCAGCCGATCTCCAGGACAGTGAGGAAGATTCATTCAGACCATGCAGAGGTTCTTCTGGTGGCTCCAGGGTGGAGCAAGATGTCTTTGTTTACCCTACTCATTCAGTTGTCTGTCTCACCCCAGTCTGGGCATCCCGCTACGTTGAAGACGTATGAGCATCATTGGAGAAATTTTGAGAAATAATGTGAGGATCAGGCAGTGTCTCTCCATGTGTGTGATCCCAGTAAGGTTTTTGAGTTCATAAGAGATGTTTATTTGTTGAGTATGGCTGTTTCGACGATTCACAGTCAGTGGCGTGCAATCCAGGCAATTAGGGGTCCTGATGTTTTGGCCATTTCCGGTCTGGCTTCCGATATGTTGAGGAGTTGTTTTCTTAAAAGGCCTGTATTACATTCTCCAGTTCCATCAAAGACTGCAGGGTCCTCCGTTTCTGCCACCTGCCTCTTCGGATTTGCAGTTTTTATTGGCCAAGGTGGTATTTCTAGTAGCCATCTGGTCCTGTAGGTGGATTGAGGAGAGTGGTGGATTGTCGTCTTCTCCTCTTTTTCTTAGGTTTTTTCTGATCAGGTGATTTTGAGACCCATCCTTCTATTCTCCCTAAGATGCCTACGTCTTTTAATTGCTTGGAGGACATGTGTTTTTTCAGGTCCCTTCCTTGGAAGACAAGGTCTGGCTGCATATCCTAGATGTTCATAGAGCTTTGACCATTTATTTGTCGTGAACTGAGTAATTCCTTAAGGTGGATTCTTTGTTAATTACTTTTGACCTCTCTACTAAGAGTCTTTGTCCCTCTTCTGCAACCGTGTTCAGGTGGGTTAAGCTGGCAAACACGGGGCTTAATATTCTGTGGGTCAACAGCTGGCGCCTTCTATTCAGGGCAGATTGACCAGGGCAATTTCTTCATCCCGGGCTGTGTTTCAGGGGGCTTTGCTTCATGATATTTGTTGCCCTGCCACTTGGGTGTCCCCTCATACCTTTATGTCTCACAATTGGTTGCAAGTGGGTGGTTTTTCTTCTACCTCTTTTGCAGATCACGTGTTATCTGTTATACAGATGTCTGATTTCCTGTGTTATGTCATGATTATTATAAACAACAAAAGAGTGACACTCAAACTACAATACAACTAAGAGCAAAATATATCAATTCCTTGTAGCCCAAATCTAAAAAAGGGATTAGAGGGGAAACTGTGACAAAAGAGAACCCTAATGCACCAACATAGTCGTTGACTGGCTTCATCATTGGGTTCAATTTTATCTGAAAGGGCTAGCGAATGTGCCCAGAAAAAGTATCAGTGAAGTTAAAAGAAGAGCCAACAGTTCCCTATACCCATTTTAATAAAGGGATAGTTGACCTTCAGTAAAAAACGAAGTGCAAGCGGACAACTAGTGGCTAAGTGAATTTGAACCGGTGGTAGTGGCTGATTCTTTCTGCTAACGCTGTGTGTAACAAGACCTGCACTGCGAGCGCTGACTACAGAGCGTCTTTTTAAACTTAGCGATCTGCTGCTAATTTTAATTGTAACAGTGTATTTCTTGTGTATAATTTTAAACTGTGCCTCACCTGTGGGCTGACTCAATTTTGCTTGGTGATTCACTCATTAGACTCCCGCCCCGGTCCGCCGCGTCCATTATGGGCATTTGAAGCGGAGGGTGGAGGAGGAGCCCAGCACTTCCGGGCTCAGGGCTGCAAGGTCAGCGCTCTAGCTGCGCTGTACGAGAGAGTGAATAAAAGACCTGCATTTGCACACTCGCGTGGTGGAGACGAGTCTAGCCGGTGGCAGTGGCTGATTCTTTCTGCTAAAGCTGTGTGTAACAAGACCTGCACTGCGAGCGCTAACTACAGAGCGTCTTTTTAAACTTAGCGATCTGCTGCTAATTTTAATTGTAACAGTGTATTTCTTGTGTATAATTTTAAACTGTGCCTCACCTGTGGGCTGACTCAATTTTGATTGGTGATTCACTCATTAGACTCCCGCCCCGGTCCGCCGCGTCCATTATGGGCGTTTGAAGCGGAGGGTGGAGAAGGAGCCCAGCACTTCCTGGCTCAGGGCTGCAAGGTCAGCGCTCTAGCTGCCCCTACCTCTCCAATAAATGTGCGTGAGACCGCGACTGCACAGCGGACGCGTGCAGCGGGCGCGCCGGAAGCGTGCCGAAGTCGAGCCAAAGTCAAGCCCGTCTGCGCCCGTCCGCTCGGGACAAGTAATCCTGGTCGTCCAAAGTCCCCTAATTTACGGTATGGTAGACAGGAACTGTTGGATCTTTGTCCCACTTTCACCTTACCCTGTAAACACACTATGGAGGCGATATCTCTGCATAGCTGCTCAGTATGTCCTTTTACACCTGATAAAGAACCGACCAATGAGCCCGCTAAAGGGCAGGTAAAGGCGGGACTGATAAACTGCAGATCTCTTAGTAAACATAGCATACAAATTTATCACTTACTTGAGGATGAGGCACTTGACATCCTGTTTTTTACTGAGACCTGGCTAGGAGAATATTCAGACCCTGATATTATAGAGGCTATGCCACCTGGCTACTCCCTCTCCAGACTTGACAGGAAGGACGGCAGGGGCGGAGGGATTGCAATCGCGATTAAAGCTCCGATGGAATGCTCCCTATCACCCCTTGACGATCGAGCATTGTGAAGCAGGCTCTTTCACTATTATAATAGGGCCTCAACACTCCCTCTCGGGTATTCTTGTATATAGACCCCCAGGTAGGCTGTATGATTTCACGGCTAGCCTGGTGGAAGCTACAGCACACCTAGCCATAAGAAAGAGTAGATTCATGGTGCTTGGAGGCATGAATGTTCATTTTGATGATCTCCTCGACAAAGATGCTAAGGACATCAGGCTAGAACTACACTCCCTACAATTAGACCTTAAAAATCGTGACCCCTCTCATAGACTAGGACATTTGTTGGACCCTATCTTCGGGAATTGGACCGGAGTGCAAGTTCAACCTCCTCAACCGGTACCCTGGTCAGATCACTCCTTAATTCCGTTCCACATACGGCTATCTGAGTCTGACCCAAAAAAAGATTGTTAACACAGCTACCAGTGTCGGAAATGGAGAAATTTCTCTCAAGACACTTTTATCAAAAGACTCGAAACAGGAGGACCTCCAGGAGGTATAGACTGTGAAACAGCTTATAGTCGACTACAGAACCGTATTTTAACTGCCCTAATAAGCACTGCCCCTATTCGCAACATGAAAAAATCTAAGAATGTGAAGAAATCCACCCCGTGGTTCACTCCTGAACTTCAGATAGCTAAATCCGCCTGTAAAAAATTAGAACGGGAATGGCGCATCAACTTCTGCCCGACAGTTAAAACTCAATATAAAAAAGCGCAAAAGGATTATAATAAAAAGATACGCACCACTAAAGCCTTGCATTATAAAACACGCATTGGGGAAGCAGAGAACTCTTCTAAAGAGCTTTTTTAAATCTTTAAGGAAATCTCTGTGCTAACCACTGATAATACGTCCCACACTGACTCTGTGGAAACGTGCAACAAAATTGCCAAATACTTTTCTGGAAAGATAACAGACATCTATGCCAACTTTTCTGGAAACTTGACATCTGGTCATGATTTTATGGAAAGTGAAGGAGTTAGTCTCATAGAGTCATGCCTACATTGTTTTTCGGTTCCCCCTCCAGAAATACTTACGAACATTTGCAAAAGTATCAAGTCGGGTTCCCCCCGTGACCCAGCTCCTCCTAAGGTACTAGGAGCAAGCTTAACAGTACTGGAACCATACTTTAGACATGTGCTCCAAGTCTCCTTTGCCTCGGCCAGTCTTCCGGAAGTGTGGAAGAAAGCTATTGTACTCCCTATTAAAAAGAAACCCAATGTGAGCCAGGACACCCTGGAAAACTTACGACCCATCTCTCTGCTACCTTATCTAGCGAAAGTGGCGGAGAAAATAGCCAATAAGCAGCTTATGGCCCATCTGGAAACCAACAATCTCCTTCAAAGCTCTCAATCTGGCTTTCGGACGGGTTACTCCACGGAGACAGCTCTCCTGAGAGCGACCGAAACTCTACGGGCAGGAGCAGATGAGGGTCATACTATGGCACTTATTATGCTGGACCTCAGTGCCGCGTTTGACACTGTAGCACACTCCATCTTGCTACAGTGTCTAAACAAAGCCGGGGTCACCAAGGCGGCACTGGGTTGGCTGAAAGCGTTCCTCACAGACCGCTGCTTTCAGGTTCAGAGAGGTACCTACCTCTCAGACAGCATAGCCTTAGAACAGGGGGTGCCTCAGGGCTCTGCCCTGAGCCCCACCCTGTTCAATCTATACATGGCTCCTTTGGCAGACGTGGTTCAATCGTACGGTGTTGAATTAGTCTCCTACGCCGACGATACCCAACTGCTTATCTCCCTGTCCCAAGCTCCCACCATAACAGCTGCCAACTTCAAAACCTGTATGCAGGATCTTGCAGGTTGGATGAACCAACACTGCTTGAAGCTAAATGGCTCTAAAACGGAGGTTTTAGTGATAGGAGGAAATGATGCTAGCTGGACAAAAGAATGGTGTCCACCTTGTCTTGGTCCTTTACCCATTCCTTGTAAGGAAGCAAAGAATTTGGGTATATGGGTTGATCCCAAACTTTCTTTTGATGGTCATATTCATAAAGTAGTAGGGAAATGCTTTGGGGTTCTGAAGACCCTTAACCGTACTCTGGACCTTCTTCCTTTAGAGGCCAGACGAACCATGACCCAAGCCCTAGTGACTTCCCGGATAGACTACGGCAATGTGCTACTTCTAGGAACTACGGAAAAGAACATCAGGAGATTGCAGGTTCTCCAAAACACGGCAGCACGACTAGTCCTCAGACTACCCAAAAGAGCAGCCTCCAAACCTACCCTGGCTGCTCTACACTGGCTACCAATAAAAAAGAGGATCTTATTCAAAGCACTCTTAATGTGCTATAGGATCACCTCGCACAAAGCCCCTCCTTATCTGACGGATCTAGCCATCACCTACGAGCCTAATAGAACACTACGCTCTAGGGGAACTGGTCTACTTAAAATCCCCCGGATAAAAAAAGCCAGAATGGGAGGCCGCTCCTTTTGTGTGTTAGCAGCCAACAAATGGAACTCTCTTCCAGTGAATATCAGGCTAGCGGACACTGAAACTAAATTTAGGAAACTATTAAAGACCTACCTGTATACCCTCTAGTTTCCAGCCTCTCGCTCACGTCTACCTCTCTCTCCACAGCGCGGGGACACGCCGGGATGGCGTCACCATGCGCTTTACAAACCCCTTTATTATTATTATTATTATTATGATTAAACACATGGGGCTAGATGTAGGTAAGTCATTTTTACCGATTCTAAAATACCGAATTTTACCGATTCTGTATTTTAGAATCGGTAAATTAGATGTAGGTAATAATTCGGTATTTTTTTACCGAATTGGTAAGATTCGGAAATTACCGAATTGGTATTTACCGATTTGGTATTTGCCATTGATTCCTATGGGCCTCCAGACATTGAATGTTAATTACCGAATCGGTAATTACCGATTCGGTAAATACAGAAAAATGTTGACATTTTGACACCCTGTTGCACCCCTGATTAGTGCTGATTATGTGTAAATGCACACATTTGCATTTACATAGGAATTTGTTATTTACCACCAACTAACAGTTGGTGGTAAATAACGAATCCTTAAAGCCCTGTTGCACTGTTTACAGTGCTACCTACATCTCAAAAACATTCGGTAAATTTACGATTCGGTAAAATGACTGATTCGGTAAAATTACTGAATCTGTATTTTGACATGCCCTACATCTCAGTATCCAAATACCGGTCGGTAACGGCCGAAAATCGGTATTTTTGGACATTACCGACCGGTATTTGGATACCTACATCTGGCCCCTGGTGTTGCAATTGTGGTTGTGTGTGTTTTGTGTATGACTTACTGAACCAAAATGTGTCTGCTTGGGTATTGGCTCATGCAATAAGGACTGGATGAGGAAGACGTACATGGAGGTAATGCCCGGTTACTGACCGGTAAAATTAATTACTCCAAGAATAGGTTTTCCTCGTCTCAGATCTAAATTCCCATTCCCCCCAGCTCCATCCTTCATTCTGGTTTTTATGGGCTTGAATATGTCAGGATGTGGTTAGATGGGGCTTCCTGTTCTATGCCATCCTGCGATAGAGGTGGCCATATTGGGGGCATTTTCTGGTTGGTAAGGTAATCAATATCTGTTGTAGTAGGGGACTGCCCAAGCAGTAAGACTGAGACAAGGAAGACCTGTACTTGGAGTAATTAAGTTTACCGGTAAGTATCCAGGCAACTGCGGTACCCAGGCTATGGCAGTGGCATAGGAAGGGGGATGCGGTAGATGCATGCCACCCTGGGTATCATCAATGAGGGAGGGTGACAAAATGGCACTTAGGGTGGTGACAAAATGGTAAAAATATGTGTAACTATTTTTTTCCCTTATTTTAATAATTCCAATGTGGGCGGGTGTGAAGAAATTTTCCACACCTGGTACCACCTGACCTTGCCACGCCAGTGGGCTAAGGAACAGTGTCACTGACTCTGAAACAGCATAACAACGCTCAAAACACAACCCAGACGGTGTAAGAGCATCGTATATAACAACATGAAAGGGTGGTTCCCAGTAATGTAGAGGACCAAGCAGCTCCAAAAATAGCAAATGCCCACAGAACAGATAAATATATTTCAATTATTTTATTATCATTTGCATTCATAGAAAAATATATATCAAGAGTGCATAGAGCAAAATCCATACTTCATTAACTGAGGAATACATATAAATCATGTTATATCAGCCAAAGGAACAAGGAGAACAATAAAAAATGGCACCTACATCACTCTCTCATTCTACCAGTCACTCGCTCACTCACAAACCGATACAATCAAATTGACTCAACCAACTAAAGACTGTCATCAACCGGACAAAAAAAGCACCGATGCGCGTTTCGGAACAGTGCCACAATGAGGAATTCCTTCATCAGGGCGCAATTCATCAAAGTACATAGGAAAAGCACGGTCTTCCAGAAATCCAGGTCAGTAAAATTGGATCCCAATCATAAGTTCTGGGCAAGAAGAAGATAATTCCCTATTGTGGCACTGTTCCGAAACGCGCGTCGGCGCTTTTGTTGTCTGGTTGATGAGAGTCTTCAGTTGGTTGAGTCAATTTGGATGTATCGGTTTGTGAGTGAGCGAGTGATTGGTAGAATGAGTGAGGGATGTAGGTGCCATTTTTTATTGTTCTCCTTGTTCCTGGGCTGATGTAACATGATTTATATGTATTCCTCATTTAATGAAGTATGGATTTTCCTCTATGCACCCTTGATATATATTTTTCTATGAATACAAATGATAATAAAATAATTTAAATATATTTAGCTGTTCTGTGGGCATTTGCTATTTTTTGAACTGCTTGGTCCTCTACATTACTGGGAACCACCCTTTCCTGTTGTTATATACATATATTGCCCTGGTGGGTCGTTCCCCCTTCCCTTATCCTTTTTAGGTTCAGGGCCCCTCTCTTGTTCTTTGTACTGGTGTAAGAGCATCGACCATGATTGCCGCACTCAGACCATGGAGAGAGTATAGGCCACCCACAGAGCATCCCGACTGTGGAACGTGTAGTAATAGTCATTGCAGAGCACAGACTGTGGCACGCGTCACTGCAGCGCGTCACTGCAGCACCAAGACTTTATTAGAGTTCAAAGAAATCTCATATATACCAGGCTGCCCCGGGCCACTGAAGAGGGCCACCTAAGAGGGCAGCCACCCTTAGTGCCACATGATGGCACAGACCCCAGGAGCGGTCTAGTGTCTGGGACCTGGAGGGTCCCCGGTGACGTCACTTCCGGCAGGGGAAGGATGGGGCTGAGGGTATATGGCCTGGGGGTCGAAGGAGATGACTCTGGCATCATATGTGAGGCCTCCCCTCCGGACCTTGATCTCAATCAGGAGGCTGGTCATTCCAGGGTATCGAAGTGTGCTCACAAGTCCACGTCTCAGGAATTCCCGCCAGACCCTCTGCCAGCCAAGGGTAGGGCAGTTCAAGCTCAGAAGGTGGCTGCTCCACTGCCGGTCGCCCCCCCGCCCTTGGTACCTGTGGCTCCCCAAGACAATGTCCAGAACGCGGCGGTGTACGCCACACGTGAAGATCTGGGTAAACTCTCTGACACTCTGAAAGACTTCATGGCAGAGCTTAGGGGGGTCGGGCTACCCCTTCTTCGGTCCTGCCGACCAGTGTTTCAGCTGGGGGAGAGGGAGGAGCTAGGGCAGCGGCTTCTGTGTGGGTCAACCAGGCGTCGGTGCCGCTGCCCCCCCTGGTGGCTCTCCCCACCCCCCTCCCCAAGCCCAAGTTTGCCTTTGGTGGTTTTAGCCACACCTTTGCCTAGTGGACCCACTGGGGGAGCTGTAGCGTTGCTCCCTTCTTTGGCGCCCGTTCTTCCTCCCACAGTCACAGTCAGCAGCGGTCGTGATGCTTTGGACTCCGCAGCCGTAGCGTTAGCTAGCTCTGTTTCGTCCACTGGTACGTCTTCTTCACCCGCACCAGGCAGCGGTGCCTTGCTACTTCCTTTGACCGCAAGCGACGCACCCTGTGTAGTTCCTCCTGCAGTGCAGCCACCCACCCCCGCGCCGGAGCTGGCGGTTACCGCTGCACCCCTGTTATCTGGTCACTGTCACTTGGCCAGGCAGGTACCCCTAGCTGCCAAAGAGATGATCTGGAGGAGGGAACTGATAGACATTTTCTCGCTACTTTTATTGGGTCAGGAGGGGGCAGATGTCAGGAAGGCGGGGGTGAAGGAGGCGGACAAAAAAACTAAGTACCAGCAGTGGCCGGAGAAATCGATTGAGAACTGGTTGGACGCGTTTGCTATTCTCCAGGCAGTCATCTTAGAGAAGCATCCCGAGCAGGCGCAGGCGCTGGTCCAATACAGCACGTTAATTTGCAAAGAGGCCGCAAGATGGGGCAGTCAGGGATGGGTGAGCTATGACCTGGAGTTTAGGAGAAGAATGTCTTAGTGTCCAGAAATGAGGTGAGACCAGAAGGAGGTGCAGTTGCGGAGGAATCATATGGGTTCCCACTTGCTACATAGCGCAGGGACACAGGGTAAGAGTCGGGGGAACAATGATTCCGGCAGTGGTGCCTTGCACAGTGAGACGCGGGGGACAGACAGCCCTTTCGGGGGGCTACAGGGGGAGAGGGGGTAACAGAGGGACATTCAGGAGGTCATCCCTGGGGACCTGTCGCTTGTTCAATGCTGGGTCTTGCTCCTGGGGCAAGATCTGCAAATTTGCTCACTCATGCAACAAATGTGGGGGATCCCACCCAGCAGCTTCCTGCTCCTTGCAGCAAGGGGGCACTCACAAAAATAAACAAGAGTCATGAAATCAGTAAGGGCGCTGGTGGTCCCCCCCCACACCTCCACCCCCCGGCCCCCCCTCCCGCTGGTCCCTTTTAGTGCAGGCACAGTGAAGGGACCCTCACCTGTGACCATGTCAAACATGATGCCTCTCTTGAGGAAATACCCGCTCACGCGGGACCGTCAGTTGCTGCTGGCCGGATTTAGCGAGGGTTTCAGAATACCATATGTGGGACCGGAGGGGCCCAGGGAGGCGGACAATCTCAGGTCAGCTAGAAATATGCCGGTTATAGTCAGGGCCAAAGTGGAGAAGGAGAGATTGTTAGGGAGAGTGGCTTGCCCATTCGCTAGGCCACTGCTGGACAATTTTGTAGTGTCCCCCCTGGGAGTGGTATCAAAGAAAGAGCCTGGGACTTTCCGATTAATCTACAACCTCTCTCACCCTGAGGGGGCCTCTGTCAACCATGGTTTGGAAGAAGGCACTTGCTCCGTCATGTACTGTACGCTGGACGTGGCCTTAGATTTAGTCAGGAGGGCTGGCTAGAGGGCATGGTTGGCCAAGGCAGACATTGAGTTGGCTTTCCGGTTACTACCAGTGCATCCCAGTAGCCAACATCTGCTAGGTTTCAAGCTAGATGACCAGTACTTTTATGACCGATGCATGCCAATGGGTTGTGCAGTGTCATGTGCGTACTTTAAGGCGTTCAGCAGCTTCCTTCAGTGGGCTCTCCAGTCAAGCTATGGTGTCAGAGGTGTGTCGCACTACTGGGACGACTTCCTGTTCATAGGGAGTGACGGGTCACAGGAGTGTAGCGAGGCACTACGAGATTTTAAATCGTTGACTACGCTCCTAGGGGTTCCCTTAGCACCTGGTAAGACGGAGGGTCCGGCGCAAGTTTTGACCTTTTTAGGTATTGAAATCGACACTGTGGAGGGCGTCTCCAGGCTACCAGCAGACAAGGTCCGGGACCTGGCGCAGAACATTCAGGCTGCTTTGGGGCAGGAAAAGGTGACGCTAAGCTTCTTACAGGGTCTGCTGGGCAAACTTAACTTCGCCGCCAGAATCATACCAGGAGGAAGGGTCTTTGCTCGCAGGTTGGCCAGGGCATCGGCGAAAGCCAACAGAAGCTACCACTTAGTGAGACTCAGTAGGGGGATGAAGGAGGACTTATAGATGTGGGCAAACTTCCTGGTAGACTTCAACGGTTCTGTGGTGTGGAGGGCGCCTTGGGCGGGGTCTCCCGAACTCGCCATGTTCACTGATTCGTCAGGAAGAGAGGGCTTTGGGGTCATCCTGGACACAGAGTGGTGCAGGCAGGGTTGGCCAAATGTGTGGCGAAAGAAAAATATAACAGCGAACATTACTGTCCTAGAACTCTTCCCGATAGTAGTTGCGTTCCACCTCTGGCCGGCGGCGCTGGCGGCACGTAGAGTCTTGTTTTGGTCGGACAATTTGGCGGTGGTGCAGGCTATCAATTCACATTCAGCGTCCTGCCCGCTCGTCTTGTGCCTACTCAGGGAATTGGTGAGGGTGTACCTGGTGAACAATGTTGAGTGTAGAGCGGGGAATATTCAGGGGGTTCAGAACATAGCAGCTGACGCTCTTTCTCGCTTTCAGTGGCACAGGTTTCGGGAGGCGTGGCCGCGAGCGAGGGAAGAGAGGACCCCCTTCCCAGCACATCTGTGGTTCTTACTGAATCTGAAAGGCGGTTGATGGGGCTAGGTGAGCTGGCCTTGGCTCCACGGACGATCAAGCGGTACCGGGCGGGCGTGGAGAAACTCTGCGCAGTTACCTGGGCTTGGGAACAGGAGAGGCCCCCTATGGGGACCCAGACTCAGGATTTCATGTTGTGGTCTAAAGATCAGGGGAAGTCCCAATCTTGGGTTGCGGGACACGTGTCAGCTATCAGCCACCACGCTAGGATGAGGGGGCAGTTTGATCCCACCAAGTCATTCCTAATTCGGTCAGCCCTGAAGGGCTGGTCCAGAAGCGAGCCACGTGCACCGGACAACAGGTCAGCGATAGACTTTGCTACGCTGAAAGGGATGCTGGATTGGGTTGATAGGGCCACTCACTCTGCTTTTGAAGCAGCTCTCTTTTCAGCAACTTTTGCGCTGGCTTTCTTTGGTGCATTTAGAATGCGGGAGCTAGTGGCGAGATCCAAACAGGACACATCAGGAGTAGCCTTGTGCAGACGGGATGCTGTCCTGACAGGCGAGGTCCTGACTCGAAGGTTGAGGAGATCTAAAACGGACCAGGAAGGGCCAGGTAAAGTTATATTGTTGAACAGGTTGGAAGTTGCCAAGTACTGCCCGGTACGCCTAGTTGCGAGATACCTGGCGCTGCACCCACTCTGGCGAGGGTTACCTCCTGATGCATGCCGATGGGCCCCTTTGACCAAATACCAAGTACAGCGCATAATGGAGGTGAGTTTGGAATTCTCAGGCAACAAGGTCCAGGGCAAGCGTTTTTGTAGCCACTCCTTTAGAATAGGGGCAGCAACCACGGCTGGAACACATAAAACAAGTGGGGCGCTGGGAGTCAAGTTGCTACAAGAAATATATAAGTTCTTAGGAGGCAGGTTTAGGCACTGACAGCGACAAGGATAAAGTGGCTAGGAACTCCCGACATGCACTGGAATAGCTTGAAGTGGAAAATTCTTCAGAGACTGAACGGGGGGGAATCACCACCTGATTTGCTGATAATACACCTAGGAGGTGATGAGTTGGTTCACCTGGGGTACAGGGGCCTGCTGCACATGACGAGGAGCACTTTGGGTGAGTTGAGAAACTTGCTGGGGGTCTGTGAGATATGGTGGTCCGAAATTACCCCGAGGCTATCTTGGCGGGGCGCAACGTAATGGGAGGCGATGGAGGCCTCGCGCAGGCGGATGAACAGCGCAATGCGCAAATTCACCGAGCAAAGAGGATTTGGTTTTATCAGGCATGGGTCACTACATGCAAAATGCACAGGGTGCTTTGGCTTTGGAGAAGATGGCATACACCTATCCAAAGTGGGGATGGACCTCTTCCTGCTAGATTTAGCGGAGGCATTGGTAGCGGCAGGTTGTAAGTAAAAGAACAATAGAAGGTAGGGGGGGCTCTGGGGCGGCGGGGGCCACACCCAGAGCCATGGCGGAGTTACAGGAAGGTACAACACTGGAAGGTACAGAAGGGTACCGTCTACTGGAGCACAGTAAGGCTGAAAGAGCCATTATCCCCAGGGAGGTCCTCAGTGGGATCCTGGAGGAGTGACAGCGCCCCGTTAGTACTACGGCGGTTGTGGAACTGAGCAACCGGGGGTTGCCTGCAACGCTCCGCCCCCCGTAGTGGGGAGGAGCGTGAGTAAGGGGTAGACTGGAGGTCCGCCGGGCAGAGGGGCTAGCCCTTCCCTCAAATTGACAACACCACCCGCGGTTAACACCACAGGGGTTTATGGCTCATCAGGTGGGCAGGTGGCGAGGGGCGGCCTGACCCTGGATCGCCCGTAAGATAACCCAACATGTTGGCATAATGTTTAAGCAAATAAAGCTGCCACAACTTTCTCCAACAAAACATTGTGTGGTGTCTGTTATTATGAGAAATTGTTGTGAGCGGGCTGGGGTAGGCTGATGTTGGCACTAAGAACCTTGGTAGCATCACCCGTTTTCGCGTCAAAAAGAGGTCCGACGCCTCGTCAGGTGTAGTAAGCGCTATACAAATACAATTAATGGTTTCCCATCCCTCTTTCACTGTTACCCCAGCATGAACCAACCAGCCCTCCGTCCTGACACCCTGCACTGGCTTTCCTGCAGCGCAAACACGACCCTTCCCCGTGTTCACCTCGCGTATTTGTTGTGCCTCCCTGGGAGCCTGATGTAAAACTCTCTGCACACAACGTGTTATATGCCTGCGTGGAAGAGCCCTCTCCCCCTCCCCCCTCCACCGCCTCACACACGCCGCACACACAGTACATTTCCAATCCCATACTCCCGATCGCAGCGGAGAAGAGATGCGGCTGCAGAAACTTCCACTTCTACATGACTCCTGTTGCCAGGGAAACCACATCACGGTACAGGAGTGATGTGCAAACTGTACATGGCGATACTGGACCGCTCTCTGTGCGCTGGCAGCTCATTCTGCAGGGCCTGTGAGTGTGCGGCTGGGAACCCCCAGGAGCGGAGAGGGCTCTGGGAGATGGGATGGACTGCAAGCTTTTTAGCAGATGCCGAAACCGTGATAGACTAGAGATCGCTGTCGCAACCGGAAAATGAGTGAGATGAAAAACTGTGCGTGGTGTATGGTTCCACCACACACATGTGAGGGTAGGTTTAAGGTACGCTACTCACACCATGGGACGGGACGCATTTCCAGTGACAGTAGGGTCCACCATGGGAATTCAGAAGAGGCCTGCACAGCAGACGCTCTGCGCAGAGGTGATAACCGGCTGCCGCCGCGGCCTCCCACGGGAGCCAGGCCTGCCCGAGCCGTGGGGATTAGTTCTAGACACGCGCATTTCCTGAGTTCTGCTCTTGATCCCGTCACATTTCTCTGAGAAATATCACGTTTTACAATCTCTCATTTCACTCCCTCTCTTCAGTCTCACCTCCATTTTGGCCTAATCCTGCCCCCATCTCTCCTTCCTTGCTTTCTCTGTTGTATTTCTTATAGGACAATATTTTGAAATGAGGGATGGCGCACACTGTTTAGTATCACAGCACCTGCTCTCCCAGGTGCATTACGGTAGCCATCGTACATGAATGCAGTCACTTTAATTTACCCACAATTTGAAGAGTGGTCGCCACGTGTTGACGCAGACAGTGCTTGTATCCATGGACACATCAGTTTCTGGATCTGTGACCCTCATCAGCAGAGAGTAACAGGTACGTTTGAGAGTACTTGGGTGCTGCTCATTGTTTCTCAGGTTAAGTACCATTCCAGAGCACGTGTGCCCCCATAAACGCTCATGATAATCCAGGAAGGCGCTCACAGTCCAGGGGAAGGGGGCACACTGCTTGGTATAACATCGCCAGTTTGCCCTGATGGATTGTGGTAGAGGTCTGTGAACAGGTCGGGCTGCTGCACCTCCATGATGCCTGGCGCAGTGCCGTCGCGCAGCCGAGGAGGTTGTCCCGCCTGCGACATGTTGACTGCAGACTGGCTTGATCCACCCTATGTAGCATGATTGTGGGGCAGGGCTGGCGGCTGAGGCCCTTGGGAGCGATGTGAACTATTTTTGAACTAACCAACTAGCCGCGATCATAATGCTATGCTATAATATCATTATGTTATGTGATTTATTCTTTGAGCAAAGTTCCCGCCAGTATTCACGCATCTGTTTCGTTTCTTAAATGCAATCCATGTACTCTGAGATGTCCTTATGCAATGTACCTGGAAGCGCTCTCACGCCTTCGGGTAAAGTACGCGATACATAAAAACGCATAAATAAATGAGTACATTCAGTAGATGCATGAAGTCACTCTAATTTACTCATTCGTTGATGCGTGCTTGATACGTGTTGGTGCAGCCACAGCTTGCATCTCTGAACATTGGTGTTTCAGGGGTTCTGTGCATCATCAGCAGAGTAGCTTGGTTTGGGGTGCTTGAAATGATGCTCTGAATGACAGAGGAATAGAGATGCCCAATGTGACAAGTATTCAATAGTAACGCGACATTGGTAGAAATGTGTGGAGTACAACACAAGGACGTCTGATGCCCTTTAACTCGAAGGCATGATACAACAACACACAGCTCTACCATACATTGTACTAACTGTACAGTATTACTCAGCGTGCCCTCTCAACATAGACGTTTTAAAGCAAGGCCTCAGTACGCTCTGGCCCAGGTCCCCAGCCTTTCAGGGGCCCCCTGATAGGGCCAGCTCTGTTCTGTAGAGAGCCTTGCCCAGATGACCTTGAATAATTCTTGAACAGATTGTTTTAAAAACCGATTTCCTTTCATCTTTTTAAATGTGGGTGATGTGTGAGTGTTTATTACTGACATTTTGCAGAAAAATGTTTATTTTTCATGCACCATCCTTAAAAAAAGTTTATTTCAGATCACAATAGGACCTCACATGTGAGAAATGGGAGGGTGTCACAGAGGATATTTGAAATAATATTAGTGAAATGCTGCTGTGTTACAAAATTGAAAACACATGACACTATTTCTAAATATTAGATGTAAACACCTTTAGAATTTCGAATATTTCCCCTGTGCACTGTAAGTGACTCAGGGAAAGAGGGCATGAAAGAGCTGAAATTGAACCATAAATTCAAACCTGTTCTGAACAGGGCCCACAAAAATAGGTTTGCCGCAGCTCCTAAAATCCTTATGATGTCCCTTCCTCCTAGCACTACATACGGCTTGCTGGACTCAATCAAAAGATGCCTGTAGGTGCAAAGCACTTGTGTACACATTACTGTGTTGAACCTGTGGGAAAACAAACCTGCCACTGTGACATTTTATTGCTGAAATTCCCTGTCAGTGGTCCCATTTAAGGTGCTTCTTGCATTCGGGAGTCCCCTGCTGGGGATGCGCTCAGCAACTGCGTAATATTGCCTTGCCCTTGCCTGCCTTACACTGACTGTGGAGCAGACAGATGCTACATCCAAAGAGGAGTCTGCCCACCTACCACGATATCTGCCATTCACTTGTTTTTGTGAAACCCTTTTATGCTCTTTCCATATATTGGCACAAAAGGGGGTGGTGATGAACGGAGCATCTGAATAAATCAAACACTCACACCCAGTCAAAAGATCTGGGTTTAATCCATCACCGTTCTTTAGCCCACTCTGCCACCCCAGTTCAGACATCGCTATATGCAAATCAGTCTGACCCTGTGCCTCATGGGAACAGTCCAGCCCGAACTGCCAAGCCATGTCTTCCCTGGACCGGAAACAAGCTTCCGAGGACCGGTTTCTGGCATTCCAGCCGTCTTCAGCCTGGCTAGCTTGATTCCAGTGGCAAAGTGAGCAAGGGACTCACGTCTGAGTATACCCTGCCACATTTATGGCGGCCAAAAGCAGTACAAAAGGGGGTGGTGATGGACGTAGCATCTGAATCAATCAAACACTCACACCCAGTCAAAAGATCTGGGTTTAATCCATCACCGTTCTTTAGCCCACTCTGCCACCCCAGTTCAGACATGGCTATATGCAAATCAGTCTGACCCTGTGCCTCTTGGGAACAGTCCAGCCCGAACTGCCAAGCCATGTCTTCCCTGGACTGGAAACAAGCTTCCGAGGACCAGTTTCTGGTATTCCAGCTGTCTACAGCCCGGCTTGCTTGAATCCAGTGGCAAAGTGAGCAAGGGACTCACGTCTGAGTATACCCTGCCACACTTATGGTGGCCAAAAGCGGTACAAAAGCGGGTGGTGATGGACGGAGCATCTGAATCAATCAAACACTCACACCCAGTCAAAAGATCTGGGTTTAATCCATCACCGTTCTTTAACCCACTCTGCCACCCCAATTCAGACATGGCTATATGCAAATCAGTCTGACCCTGTGCCTCATGGGAACAGTCCAGCCCGAACTGCCAAGCCATGTCTTCCCTGGACCGAAAACAAGCTTCCGAGGACCGGTTTCTGGTATTCCAGCCGTCTTCAGCCCGGCTTGCTTGAATCCAGTGGCAAAGTGAGCAAGGGACTCACGTCTGAGTATACCCTGCCACACTTATGGCGGCCAAAAGCGGTACAAAAGGGGGTGGTGATGGACGGAGCATCTGAATCAATCAAACACTCACACCCACTCAAAAGATCTGGGTTTAATCCATCACCATTCTTTAGCCCACTCTGCCACCCCAGTTCAGACATGGCTATATGTAAATCAGTCTGACCCTGTGCCTCATATTGGCGCTGTGCTCCTCCCCATGTTGACAGAATGGGTCCAAGAAGCAGATGTACCAAAAATACCCAAGCCATCTTCTGGACAGCGGATGACTCCCCATCTGCAGCGATGGCCAATAACGCGTCTTAGGAGCCTGTTTACAAGGGCATTGTGCCATTGAAACACCACTTTTAACGACATTCCTGTGGCATAATGCCCTGCTCCATATTTATATAGTGGTGTTAAGCCACTTTTTGTGGCTTAACGCCGCTTTGTAAATATGGTAACCTTTCATGCAGTTTCCTGCAGGGGCATGCAATGGGTGTTGCTGTGGGCGTTCCGCTGCAACACCCATTGCTTTTTGACGCTGCCCCATATTTACAAGGATGTGTGAATCTGAGGCCGCAACAACATCTAATGCAATACAGACACCTTTGCACTATGTTGCAAGGGTGCCTGTATTGGTACTAGGCAGTCAATTTTAGCGCCTGGGCCAGGGAAAACACCGGGGTGCACCATATGATTGTAAATACAGCACATCCCTGTGTTCTGGAACTGTCGAAGCGGGCGCTGCCAAATTTGAAGCAGCTCTGCGCTCCAACATTTCCTTGTACATATGCCCCCTTAACCCCTTGCCCGCGGCCGGAATTCCGCTCCTGTGCGGCTCATTCCGATCGCGTGCGTGGTCGTGACGGCTCCCGGCTTTTATCAGCACGCGAGCACTGTGTGCCATGACGGACGGGTGCCGTCACCAGCACCCAAGGGGTTAATGTCAAAGAAACCACCTATTCCTGGAGCAGCTCTCACTGTTCAAACTTACACTGTTTAGACAGCATCAGTCTCCAACTTGCCCACAGCAGGTGCATAACAAACCCCATGTAACACACAGCATAATATATCTACCTGAACCATCACATCAGATTACAGCCGGTCTTCTAAACTTTTGGCAAAAGTATCATTTTATTGAGTTTACTGAATGAGCAGCAGAGTTAATGTCCATTTGCCTTGTGTAAACTGGTCGGGAGGTCTTAGGGGAATCTGTGATTACTAGGTTCTAATTGTAACAGTTGGGGCCATTTACCCTGGGGTCCTGGGAAGCCATACCATTGAACCTACAAGCGCGCACTAGGTGCACTCCTTATGAACTTGACCCTCAGGGTGGCGGAGCAGGGCAGTTCAAGGTTCTAAGGGAGGTGGCACGGGCAAGGCACTCAGATGGCTCAGAGCCCTATAACAGTGAATTAGTCAATGTGCATCCAGTGTGTTGTCTTAGAAAACGGAACAGGCACTTTAATGTCCACCTAGTGAAATTGTACTCATAACAAAAGACAAACGTTGTGAAAGGAACATCAAGCAAATCTAAAGTTGCATAGGGAACGAACCAAGCTTACTGACTTTGGCACAAATTCTTCGCTGTAAACAAACTTCTGTCTGCAGATTTCAAGATCAAGTCTTTTCTAATAATGAACTCCTGTTTCCAAACTTTAAATTTGCTTCAAGTGAAATGTTTCTAGAGAGTTTTATAGTGAGGAAGCCAGTCAGACCCATCCGTGGATAGCTCCTCCTCTTTGATGTGGTGCTTCTCCTTGTCCCCTTGATTTCTGGGGGGTCCCATGGACCCCCCCCCAGAAATCCAACTGAGGGTGGGTGCAGTCACTCCCTGCACTCGCCTATAAGGGGATCTCTAATCTTCTTTGAAAGTACAGGCCTGTTGCCTGCTGTACAGAGAAACACAGAGCAATTTTTAAACAGTAGCTCCATATTTCTCTTGAATGCACTGACCCCAGGGCAGCGCAAGTTCGCAGCTTCCCGTAGGGCAGCTCATTCTTACTAATAGGCAGCACATTCCCTGTTTGCGCACTGCACATCTGCTTTAAGATGCGCCATGGCGTAAACAGGACAAGTGCACCCTATCAATCAATCAATCACGGCATTTGTAAAGCGCGCTACTCACCCGTGAGGGTCTCAAGGCGCTGGGGGAGAGGGGTATGTTACTGCTCGAACAGCCAGGTCTTGAGCTGCTTCCTGAAGGAGAGATGGTCTTGGGTTCGTCGGAGGTGGGTGGGGAGGGAGTTCCAGGTCTTGGCTGCCAGGTAGGAGAAGGATCTTCCTCCGGCGGTGGCTCTGCGGATGCGTGGTACGGTGGCGAGGGCGTGGCTGGTTGATCGTAGCTGGCGGGTGGGCGTGTAGAAGGTCATGCGGTCATTGAGGTACTTGGGGCCCAGGTCGTGGAGATCCTTGTGTGCGTGGGTGAGGAGTCTGAACGTGATTCTCTTGCTGACGGGGAGCCAGTACAGGTCTCTCAGGTGTCTGGTGATGTGGCTGTGTCGGGGGATGTCCAAGATGAGTCGTGCGGAGGCGTTCTGGATGCGTTGGAGTCTTTTTTTAAGTTTGGCTGTGGTTCCGGCGTAGAGGGTGTTCCCGTAGTCCAGTCGGCTGGTGACGAGTGCCTGGGTGACGGTCTTCCTGGTTTCAGTGGGGATCCATCTGAAGATCTTGCGGAGCACGCGCAGGGTGTTGAAGCATGAGGATGAGACGGCGTTGACTTGTCTGGTCATCGACAGGGAGGAATCCAGGACGAAGCCCAGGTTGCGTGCGTGGTCCGTGGGTTTGGGAGCGGTGCCCAGGGCCGGGAGCCACCAGGAGTCGTCCCAGGCGGAGGGTGATGACCCTAGGATGAGGACTTCCGTCTTGTCTGAGTTCAGTTTAAGGCGGCTGTTCCTCCTCCAGTCGGCGACGTCTTTCATCCCTTCGTGTAGGTTGGCTCTGGCTGTGGTGGGGTCGTTGGTGAGGCAGAGGATCAGCTGGGTGTCGTCGGCGTAGGAGATGATGTTGAGGTTGTGTTGGCGTGCGATGGCTGCGAGGGGGCTCATGTAGACGTTGAAGAGGGTTGGACTGAGTGAAGATCCTTGTGGTACGCCGCAGATGACTTCGGTGGCCTTGGATCTGAACGGAGGGAAGCGGACTCTCTGGGTTCTTCCAGCGAGGAACGAGAGGATCCACTCTAGTGCATTCTCTCGGATTCCGATGTTGCTGAGGCGCATCGCTAGGATGCGGTGACAGACAGTGTCGAACGCCGCCGAGAGGTCTAGGAGGATGAGGGCTGCTGTTTCTCCGTTGTCGATCAGGGTTCTGATGTCGTCGGTGGCTGCGATTAGGGCGGTCTCGGTGCTGTGGTTGGCCCGAAACCCGGACTGCGAGGGGTCGAGGGATCCGTTCTTCTCGAGGAAGGCGGCAAGCTGTCTGTTGACGGTCTTCTCGATGACTTTGGCCGGGAAGGGAAGGAGCGAGATGGGACGGTAGTTCTTGAGGTCGGTGGGGTCCACTGTTGGTTTCTTCAGGAGGGCGGTCAGCACGGCGTGCTTCCAGCTCTCCGGGAAGGTGGCGGCATGGAAGGAGGAGTTGATGATGTCTCGGAGATGGGGTGCGATGATGGCGTCGGCTTTGTTGAAGACCTGGTGTGGGCATGGGTCGGTTGGTGATCCGGAGTGGATGGAGTTCATCGTGCGGGTGGTGTCTTCGGTGCTGATCGGGGTCCAGTTGCAGAGGATGGTGGTGGCGGGCGTTGGATTGGTGGTAGGGTGCGTGGTCTGTGCGTCAAAGCTGTTGTGTAATAGGGCCCCCATTGTCTTAGCTTCCATTCACTTTTTGAAGAATGAGACCGACTGATGCACAGAGAGGTTACAGCTATAGGCAGGAAGGATCCAGGTGGGTGCCCTGAGCTGATGGCATGCCACACCCCAGCCTCCATTGTCTGGCAAACTGCTGGATCACTTGGCAGCCTACTTTTCTTCAGACGCAGGATCATTCCATCCAAACAAAACTGACCGTCCACTCCACAAAGGGTCGGATTGTGAACAAAATTAGGCCCGGGCACCAAAACAAAAGGTGACGCACATTTGTAGATAATGACCTTTCATGAATAATTGCTTAGTATTGGGAGAAATTTTGGGAGAAATCTCTGACAAATTAAGCCTTCTAAACTTGTGGGGTTAGTAGCATTGGCCACGACTAGACGCACCAGTACAACTCAACCACAGGTCTCCTCACCTGATCTGCAGGCCTTTATTTCTCTACTTTGGGTGCCTGAATTTGATGGTCACCTATTGGTTCCTTAGTCTGTGCTCCCTCTCCCCAAAGATCAGTGAATTTCATATATTAGGCCATGAGTGAGACAATCATGTTCAACCTACGTACCTGGAGGCTTCTGTTCACCCTCAAGGAACCAGAGTCCTTCCTCTTTCAGTTGTCACTTAGGAGCCTCTCTGCAAGTGATATCTTTGGGGACTGCAGGCAACTTCGTGCTTGATGTCTTTTGTAATTGTGGGTAGAGACTTGATTAGAATCTGGAAAAACTGCAGGAACTCACTCCAAATTACTTTCTTTCTCTTTGTCTTGACAACCGCCCTGATTAACAGCCTCGCCAACCTCGGGCTCAAACAGCTCGTAACGACACCCACCCATGCCGCTGGCCACACACTGGACCCCATCTTCTCCACTAGTCCTCTCGTCTCCTTCAACCACACCACCGAACCCCACTGGACGGACCGCAGATGCGTCCACTTCACCTTCAAGAAACCCACCACACACCACCACACCCAACAGTTGCCACGCCGCCGCCGGAGCAAGATCACCAAGGACCAACTGACCACCACCCTCGCCCTGGAGCCACCCACAGACCCCACTGAGCCCGACACCGCCGCCATCAACCTCAAACAGTGGATGAACGACTGCGCCGACACCCTAGCCCCACTCAATCACACTAACAAGAAAGCTGCATGGTTCACCGAAGACCTCAGAACCTCTAAGCGCACCTGTCGGAAGCTGGAGAAGAACTGGCTCCACGACCGAGCACCAGACATCTACACCGCCCACAAGGACGCCACCCGCAGACACCACCAACTCAGCAGTACCACCAAGAGGACCACCTTCAAGTACCACCTAGACAACAACGCACACAACAGCAAAGAGCTCTTCAACATTGTGAAAGAACTCTCCAACCCCAGCTCCAACACCAACGACATTCCATCATCACAAGACCTCTGCGACTCACTGGCCACCTTCTTTCACCACAAGATCACCGGCATCCACGACAGCATCAACACCCACACCCCCACCTCCGCTGCCGAGACCACTACCCCTGTGACCCCCACCCGCATCAGTCGTCTGACCGCCTGGTCCAATTTCAGCGACGAAGACATCATCAAGACCATGAACTCCATCGACTCTGGATCCCCATCTGACCCATGCCATCACCACATCTTCAATAAAGCCAGCACAGCCATCGCACCCCATCTCCGGAAAACAATCAACATCTCCTTTGAGACAGAAACCTTTCCGAAGAGCTGGAAGCACGCCGAGATCAACGCCCTACTGAAGAAACACAAGGCGGCCCCCAAAAACCTCAAGAAATTCCGGCCCATCTCCTTGCTCCACTTCCCGGTAAAAAACACAGAGAATATCGTCAACAGACAACTGACCCGATACATCGAAGACAACAACATCCTGGAACCATCCCAATCCGGCTTTCGCAGCAACCATAACACCGAGACCGCTCTCATCGCTGCCACCGACGACATCAGGATCCTCATCCTCCTGGACCTCTCATCAGCCTTCAACACGGTCTGCCACCGCACCCTAACAGCACGCCTCCTTAACGCCGGAATCCAAGAGAAGGCCCTGGCCATGACCATATCCTTCCTCTCCGGCAGAACCCAGAGCGTCCGCCTCCCACCCTTCCGTTCAGAGACCACCAAGATCATCTGCGGCGTTCCACGGGGATCCTCCCTCAGCCCGATGCTGTTCAATATCTACATGGCTCCACTCGCCCATGTCACACAACAACACAGCCTCAACATCATCTCCTACGCCGAGGACACCCAGCTGATCATATCCCTCAACAAAGACCCCCACACCGCCAAAACCAACCTCCACAGAGGAATGAGGACCGTCGCTGAATGGATGAAGGACAGCAGGCTGAAGCTGAATTCAGACATAACAGAGGTCCTCATCCTCGGCCCCACCCCATCAGCCTGAGACGACTCGTGGTGGCCTACATCGCTAGGAACAGCCCAAGAACCCACCGACCACGCGCGCAACCTGGGGGTCATCCTCGACTCCACCCTCTCCATGACCAAGCAAGTAAACGCCATCTCCGCGTCCTGCTTCAACACCCTCCGAATGCTCCGAAGGATCTTCAAGTGGATCCCCTCCGACACAATGAAAACCGTCACCCAGGACCTCATCACTAGCAGACTGGACTAGAGGAACGCCCTCTACGCAGGAACAACAACCAAGCTCCTGAGACGGCTGCAACGCATCCAGAGCGCCATGACACGACTGATCCTTGACGCCCCCGACGCAGCCACATCGCACCCCACCTAAGAGACCTACACTAGCTCCCCGTCGACAAGAGGATCACCTTCAAACTCCTCATCCACGCACACAAAGCCATACACAACGCCGGACAAACATACCTCAACGACCGACTCAGCTTCAACACCCCCACCCGCAGCCTCCGATCTACCAACCTCGCCCTCGCCACAGTACTTCGCATCCAGAAAACCACCGCCGGCGGCAGATCCTTTTCCTACCTCACCGCCAAAACCTGGAACACGCTCCCCGCCGACAAAAGGCAGACCCAGGACCTGCTGGCCTTCCGAAGACTCCTCAAGACCTGGCTCTTCGATCAGTAGCAGCCGCCCTACACCCCCAGCGCCTTGAGACCCTCACGGGTATGTGGTGCGCTCTACAAATGTAATGATTGATTGAGTGATTGAACCCTTTCTCACTTGCTGTGTACACTTCTCTCGTTCTTACTGACACTTTTTACCCCTCTCTCTAGTTCTTTCTTTTTCTCTCATGCTCCACTTCTCCCCTCCTTGGTGTCTTTCATTCTGCATATGTGCTTCACTCAGTTTCTCATATTTCCTCTCTCTTTTCCTATCTGTCTCTCTGTCTATAAATCCTCCTCTCTCTCCCACTCCTGTCTTCCCTGTGGGCATTTTTTTCGGCTATTTGTATAGCTCTCATGAACTTATTCCTCCTCTCATTTTGTATCTCTCTTTGAAGTTTTATTTCATTTCTCTGAATTGCAAAACTTCCCTTCTTCTCCCGTCTTGCTGTCCCCTGTCAGACTCTTTCATGTCCCTTTGCCACTTGAATTTCTTTGTACTATACCTAATGTCATATTCTTATGTGTCTCCTTGATTTCTGTGCTGCCGACAGTAACAGAAAGTCCTCCTGTGCCTGGAGGCAGCGCGAAAACCAAAGAAGAATCCACAGGCAGAATTTCCTGTACCATTCCATCCCTTTGATGAAGGATATATTTAGCACTACCTCCTGGAGTTCCAATGAACTCTAAACTAATCCCTAGACTGAGGTAGAGAATTAGGATAGTGCATGTGAGGTAGTAACAATCCTTCCGTTTTTCTCATGGACAAGGAAATGTTTGACACCCTCTTCTGCCTTCCTCTCTTCTCCACTCCATATTTTCCTTCGTCATTTACTTTTTTCTTCTGTTTTATATAGTGCAAACTTTATCCAAAGGTATTCAAGAGATTTACATGGACACATTCATTATTTTTTTAGGCTTGGGAAGATTAGGTATTTGCTTAGAATCACAAGACGTTGAGGCAATGCTGAGACTCAAACCTGTTTTCCAAGTTCCAAAGTTGGCAGCTCTGGCCATTACTCCACATGTTTTACCACTTTCCTGTCTCCCTCTTCTCCACTTTCGATTTCCAGCTTTTTCTCTATCTTTAACAATTTCCACCCTACTCTCCACGGTCTTCCATCACTTCTTCACCCTAATCTCTTACCCCAGACTCTGTTCATCTGTTTGTATCTCTAGAACTTTCATCCACTCTCTTCTACCTTTCCTTTCTTCCTCACTTGATTTCCTTTCCCTCTTCCCATATGTTTGTCATTCTTCTCCACTCTGCTGTCTCATTTCTCCTTTTGTCTCTCTCCACATTGCTCTCCTTGCTTAATCCATTGTCTTACTGTCCTGCCATGTCTATTCTCCCTTCCCTTTGTCCGTATGGCCCAGAATGAACATTTTCCACAGTAATGTTTAAAAAACAAAAGTTGATATCCCCATATATAAACTTTTATTGTGCAACCTGAGACTCGTAAGTGCAAAAAGAGACATCGCCAAGCGCTGGGGAGGAGCAGACCTACCCACTATGGTGGAATGGCGTGCCAGCATGAATTTGTACTTGGGGGCCAAGGAAACGACATATATGTCCAGAGGGTGTCCCAAATAGTTCAGGAACATTTGGCAGCTGTGACTAAGATATTATAACCCGGAGATGGTGGGAGTGGAGATTAATATTGTACACCCTGACACGTGGGATTCATAAGTTGTTGGTGGATTACTTCAATGTGCAACTAGGTACGGCCGTACCTAACCTAGAGAGAGGGAGTGGGAGGAGTACTGGAAGCTGGAGAAGAACTGGCTCCGCGACCGAGCACCAGACAGCTACACCGCCCACAAGGACGCCACCCACAGACACCACCAACCCATCAGGACAACCAAGAGGACCACCTTCAAGTACCACCTAGACAACAATGCACGCAACAGCAAAGAGCTCTTCAACATTGTGAAAGAACTCTCCAACCCCAGCTCCAACACAAACGACATTCCATCATCATAAGACCTGTGCGACTCACTGGCCGCCTTCTTTCACCGCAAGATCACCGACATCCACGACAACTTCAACTCCCACACCCCCACCTCTGCTGCAGAGACCACTACCCCTGCGACACCCACCCGCATCAGTCGTCTGACCGCCTGGTCCAATGTCTGCGACGAAGACACCATCAAGACCATGAACTCCATCCACTCTGGATCCCCATCTGACACATGCCCTCACCACATCTTCAATAAAGCCAGCACAGCCTTCGCACCCCATCTCCGGAAAACAATCAACATCTCCTTCGAGACAGCAACCTTTCCGAAGAGCTGGAAGCACGCAGGGATCAACGCCCTACTGAAGAAACACAAGGTGGACCCCAAAGGCCTCAAGAACTTCCGGCCCATCTCCTTGCTCCCCTTCCTGGCGAAAGACACGGAGAATATCGTCAACAGACAACTGACCCGATACATCAAAGACAACAACATCCTGGACCCATCCCAATCCGGCTTCCGCAGCAACCATAACACCGAGACCGCTCTCATCGCCTCCACCGACGACATCAGGATCCTCATGGACAAAGGAGAAACAGCCGCCCTCATCCTCCTGGACCTATCAGCAGCCTTCGACACGGTCTGCCACCGCACCCTAACAGCACGCCTCCTTAACGCCGGAATCCAAGAGAAGGCCTGGACCATATCCTTCCTCTCCGGCAGAACCCAGATCGTCCGCCTCCCACCCTTTCGCTCAGAGACCACCGAGATCATCTGCGGCGTTCCACAGGGATCCTCCCTCAGCCCGACGCTGTTCAATCTCTACATGGCTTCACTCGCCCATGTCGCACAACAACACAGCCTCAACATCATCTCCTACGCCGACGACACCCAGCTGATCATATCCCTCACCAAAGACCCCCACACTGCCAAAACCAACCTCCACAGAGGAATGAAGGCCGTCGCTGAATGGATGAAGGACAGCAGGCTAAAGCTGAATTCAGACATAACAGAGGTCCTCTTCCTCGGCCCCATCGGCCTGGGACGACTCCTGGTGGCCTACATCGCTAGGAACAGCCCCAGAACGCACCGAGTACGCGCTCAACCTGGGGGTCATCCTCGACTCCACCCTCTCCATGACCAAGCAAGTCAGCGCCGTGTCCGCGTCCTGCGTCAACACCCTCCGAATGCTCTGCAGGATCTTCCAACGGATCCCCTCCGACACAAGGAAAACCGTCACCCAGGACCTCATCACTAGCCGACTGGACTACAGGAACACCCTCTACGCAGGAACAACAACCAAGCTCCTGAGACGGCTGCAATGCATCCAGAACGCCGTGGCACGACTGATCCTCGACGCCCCCGACGCAGCCACATCGCACCCCACCTAAGAGACCTACACTGGCTCCCCGTCGACAAGAGGATCACCTTCAAACTCCTCATCCACGCACACAAAGCCATACACAACGCCGGACCGGCATACCTCAACGACCGACTCGGCTTCTACACCCCCACCCGCAGCCTCCGATCTACCAACCTCACCCTCGCCACAGTACTTTGCATCCAGAAAACCACCACCGGCAGCAGATCCTTTTCCTACCTCGCCGCCAAAACCTGGAACACGCTCCCCGCCGACATACGGCAGACCCAGGACCTGCTGGCCTTCAGAAGACTCCTCAAGACCTGGCTCTTCGATCAGTAGCAGTCCCCCTAACCCCCCAGCGCCTTGAGACCCTCACGGCACGGGTATGTGGTGCGCTCTACAAATGTAATGATTGATTGAGTGATTGAACCCTTTCTCACTTGCTGTGTACACTTCTCTCGTTCTTACTGACACTTTTTTACGCCTCTCTCTAGTTCTTTCTTTTTCTCTCATGCTCCACTTTTCCCCTCCTTGGTGTCTTTCATTCTACATATGTGCTTCACTCAGTTTCTCATATTTCCCCTCTCTTTTCCTATCTTTCTCTCTGTCTATAAATCCTCCTATCTCTCCCACTCCTGTCTTCCCTGTGGGCACTTTCTTCAGCTATTTGTATAGCTCTCATGCCCTTATTCCTCCTCTCATTTTGTAACTCTCTTTGAAGTTTTATTTCATTTCTCTGTATTGCAAACCTTCCCTTCTTCTCCTGTCTTGCTGTCCCCTGTCAGACTCTTTCATGTCCCTTTGCCACTTGAATTTCTTTGTACTATACCTAATGTCATATTCTTATGTGTCTCCTTGATTTCTGTGCTGCCGACAGTAACAGAAAGTCATCTTGTGCCTGGAGGCAGCGCGAAAACCAAAGAAGAATCCACAGGCAGAATTTCCTGTACCATTCCATCCCTTTGATGAAGGATATATTTAGCACTACCTCCTGGAGTTCCAATGAACTCTAAACTAATCCCTAGACTGAGGTAGAGAATTAGGATAGTGCATGTGAGGTAGTAACAATCCTTCCGTTTTTCTCATGGACCAGGAAATGTTTGACACCCTCTTCTGCCTTCCTCTCTTCTCCGCTCCATAATTTCCTTCGTCATTTACTTTTTTCTGCTGTTTTATATAGTGCAAACTTTATCCAAAGGTATTCGAGAGATTTACATGGACACATTAATTATTTATTTAGGCTTGGGAAGATTAGGTATTTGCTTAGTATCTCAAGACGTTGAGGCAATGCTGAGACTCAAACCTGTTTTCCAAGTTCCAAAGTTGGCAGCTCTGGCCATTACTCCACATGTTTTACCACTTTCCTGTCTCCCTCTTCTCCACTTTCGATTTCCAGCTTTTTCTCTATCTTTAACAATTTCCACCCTACTCTCCACGGTCTTCCATCACTTCTTCACCCTAATCTCTTACCCCAGACTCTGTTCATCTGTTTGTATCTCTAGAACTTTCATCCACTCTCTTCTACCTTTCCTTTCTTCCTCACTTGATTTCCTTTCCCTCTTCCCATATGTTTGTCATTCTTCTCCACTCTGCTGTCTCATTTCTCCTTTTGTCTCTCTCCACATTGCTCTCCTCGCTTAATCCATTGTCTTACTGTCCTGCCATGTCTATTCTCCCTTCCCTTTGTCCGTATGGCCCAGAATGAACATTTTCCACAGTAATGTTTAAAAAACAAAAGTTGATATCCCCATATATAAACTTTTATTTTGCAACCTGAGGCTCGTAGTTGCAAAAAGAGACATCGCCAAGCGCTGGGGAGGAGCAGACCTACCCACTATGGTGGAATGGCGTGCCAGCATGAATTTGTACTTGGGGGCCAAGGAAACGACATATATGTCCAGAGGGTGTCCCAAATAGTTCAGGAACATTTGGCAGCTGTGACTAAGATATTATAACCTGGAGACCCACCCACGCCACTCCCCCCACGCTGCTCCTCCATTTAGGAGCACTTCTGACGTCCTCCCAGCGATTGCGAGCAGCCCGGTGGCAGTGGGCTTGCTTGCAGGAGCTGAGGGCTGCGTTATTGTATTTTAATCTTAGCGCGCTGTCACGCTGATTGCGAGCGGTGACACGCTATTTCAAATTGTGATCCTTTTATTGTGTCTAACCTGCACTGAAAATCAACAGGTATTTTAATCTCCAACTTGCTTCCTAGGGGCTCTGCGGGGCTGGCTGGCAGCTGATTGCATTGTAGGCTCCCAGCGGCAGTGGCCGCCATCTTGGTTTGGGCTGGTTCGCCCAACCCCACCCACGCCACTCCCCCCACGCTGCTCCTCCATTTAGGAGCACTTCTGACGTCCTCCCAGTGATTGCGAGCAGCCCGGTGGCAGTGGGCTTGCTTGCAGGAGCTGAGGGCTGCGTTATTGTATTTTAATCTTAGCGCGCTGTCACGCTGATTGCGAGCGGTGACACGCTATTTCAAATTGTGATCCTTTTATTGTGTCTAACCTGCACTGAAAATCAACAGGTATTTTAATCTCCTACCTTGCTTCCTAGGGGCTCTGCGGGGCTGGCTGGCAGCTGATTGCATCGTAGGCTCCCAGCGGCAGTGGCCGCCATCTTGGTTTGGGCTGGTTCGCCCAACCCCACCCACGCCACTCCCCCCACGCTGCTCCTCCATTTAAACGTCCCCCATGTGTCAGCGCAGCGGACGAGCGCAGCGGGCGCGCCGTAGGCTCGCCGGAGTCACGCCAGGGTCCAGCCCGTCTGCGCCCGTCCGCGGCAGGCAGGGGCAAGGGGCACCCCCCCATTTTCCTTCACTCACATATTCTTCTTCCCTTCTCCTTTCGTTTTGGACCCCTGGCTCCATCTGCTCTTCTGTTTCTGAACTTCTTACATTTCTAGGTCTCTACTCCAGGCCACCTTCCACTCCTCCCGCTATTACACTAGGGGCTGTCCCTGTGTCCCGTATTGTCCCTCCTGTTCCTTCCCTCCCATCTGCCCCCCGCGCCCCAGCCTCTAACACCAGGGCCGTACTCTTAAACACCAGATCGGCTGTTAGCCATCAGTATGAGTTATTCGATTTTATCGATACTCACGAACCAGACCTCCTGTTTTTAACGGAGACCTGGTTCAAAGCCGACTCTTTGCCTAATGTCCTAGCTGCGCTACCTCCCTCATATTCCATCATCCGTGCGGACCGTCCGGAGGGCAGAAGAGGCGGCGGAGTGGCTTTGATAGCCCGTACAGATTTTCATTTCCAGACTCTTTCTTCCCCCCCTATTCCTGAAGTCGACTGCTTGATAATCCGCTCCAGCTCTCATTCGGCCCCACTAACCTCTGTTCTTATTTATCGTCCTCCCCACCCTACCCCTACTTTTGTTTCCAGCCTTCAAGACATCCTCGCAACACTGGTAGTAAACAACTCGTCAGTGTTAGTCCTAGGCGACTTAAACTTCTGGCCCTATGACCCAGCTGAAAGCTCTCTTTCCAAAGAGTTCACTGATCTTATGCTCAGTCTCAACTTCACCCCCCATGTCCACAGCCCCACTCATGTACAAGGCCACTCACTTGATCATGTCTGAACCTTGAACATTCCCATTACACCTCCCAACACTTCACCTTGTCCTTGGTCTGACCACTTCTTAATTTCGTTTTCCCTCGCTTTAGCCCCAGTCATTAAGCCTCCTCTCCCCAAGAATACCTGGGTCAGAAAATGGGGTAAAGCAGATTTGCCATCCCTTTGCGCATCTCTGGCCAATTCTAGCCCTGATCTCTCCGGCCTTGCCGCCCCTTTACAACTGGCCACCATTAACAACTGGCTGACCCAAGCAGGCGACGAATTTGCCCCCTTGAGGCGGATCACGGTTAAGCGAGCCCACGCTGCTAACCGCTGGTTCACTCCCGACCTCAAGGAGAAGAAGCTGGCCGCGCGCAGAGCAGAGCGAGACTGGAGAAGAGCATACTGCCCCGCCCAAAAAATTACCTATCTCTCGGTGCTCAAGGTTTACAAGCAAGGCATCCTTGATGCCAAGACCTTATTTTATTCCAACAGGATATTGGCAGCGGAGTCTCAATCCAAAGAGATCTTTGCAACGGTGCATGAGCTTGCTTCATCTAACAGAGCTACGGCCTCGATCCCCCCTTCGCAACCTCTTTGCGACTCGCTCAACGATTTTTTCGTTGATAAGGTCGCAACGATTAAGGCTAACATTCCCCCTCTATCCCCCACATTCATCAACCCCTCCCCCCGCTGTCATTTCTAAATTGACTTCCATTCCCCTTTTGACCAACGTCACTTTCCCTCCTCTGCTTCAAAGGGTGAAGTCAGGTTCCCCCCTGGACTTCGCCCCTGCTCATATCCTGAGAGAAATCTTCCTAACATGTCCGACTCCACCCCTCACACTTCTGAATGACTCCCTCAGCAATGGATTGGTTCCCACCCCTCATAAATTTGCAGCTGTTATCCCTATTTTAAAAAAGGCCGGCGCTGACCCTTCAGCTCCATCCAACTACCGCCCCATCTCCCTCCTGCCTTATTTGGGTAAAGGTTTAGAGACTCATGTGACCATCATCCTGAGCACCCATGTAGAAACCAACCACTGCCTCTCCCCCCGGCAGGCGGGCTTTCGGCCCCGCCATTCTACGGAGAAGGTGGTGATCTCAGTGATGGACAGCCTATGCGAGGGCGTTGATACCAATCTTCCGCAGGCCCTCATCCTTTTAGATCTGTCCGCCGCTTTTGACACGGTGGACCACTCCATCCTCCTAACCCGTGTCAGGGCGGCGGGCATAGAGGGCCTAGCCTTCGCCTGGCTTGAATCCTTCCTGAGTGACAGGGCTCAGGCAGTTCACTTAGCTGGGTTCACTGCTGCCTCTCGTAAGGTTGTGTGCGGGGTCCCCCAAGGTTCATCACTTTCCCCCCTTTTGTTTAATTTATACATTTACCCCCTTATTTTTATGTTGCAGCAGCTCGAGGTCACGGTGTTTAATTACGCCGATGACCTCCAGCTAATTTTTAACCTTTCCCACTCCCCCATATCTTTCCAGAATGTCCAATCTGTCATGTTGTTCATCCAGGATTGGATGATCTGCAACCACCTCAAACTTAATCCGGACAAGACGGAGTTAATCTTGACCGGAGGTCGTTGCAGTCCCTGGTCCCCGTCCCACTGGCCCCTCTCACTTGGTGTTCCTCCACCCCCCGTTCCCAAAGTCAAAACCCTTGGTATCCTCCTTAATCCTTCACTTTCGGTTCATTCACAGGTTAGCTCGGTCGTCTCCTCTTGCTTTTTTTCCCTTCGTACTATTAGGAAGATTTCCCGTTTCTTTTCCCTCCCGGCTCTGAAGGTCATAGTGATGGCAATGGTGCTCTCGCGCCTTGATTATGGCAACATCATCTACAATGGCGCGTCGGCCTACGCCATCCACCGCCTGCAGCTGGTGCAGAATCAGGCTGCCCGCCTGATCCACGGCCTGCCCAAATTCCATCGTGCATCCCCCCTATTGCAGGCACTACACTGGCTGCCGGTGAAGGAGCGAGCCCTGTTCAAGCTTGGCTGCCTTACTTTCCAGGCCAAAATGGGCACCGCTCCGGAGTTCATTTGTTCTGCCATTAACCCTTATACCCCGGGCAGAGAACTCCGTTCTGCCCACATGGCCCTCTTGACCATTCCTCGATTCAAAAAGAAAAAGGCGGGTGGAACAAAATTTTCGGTCCTCGCTCCCGTGTTTTGGAACTCCCTCCCTATTGAACTCCGCATGACACCTTCATACACAGTGTTTCGAAAGAACCTCAAAACCCTACTCTTCTCTCGAGCTTTCGCAGTTTAATTTTCCCCGCTCCTGCTGCCTCCTCGCAATCTGTAAAGCGCCATGAAACCGCGTGGTAAAAGCGCGCTAAATAAATGTTTTTAAATTCAAATTCAAATTCTGGAGATGGTGGGAGTGGAGATTAATAATGTACACCCTGACACGTGCGATTCATAAGTTGTTGGTGGATTACTTCAATGTGCAACTAGGTACGGCCGTACCTAACCTAGAGAGAGGGAGGGGGAGGAGTACTGGAACAGGAATTTCCATAATGTAATCTCTGTAGCCTTGAAATTAACAAGTGATTGTAATAATGGTATATCTGATAAGTATTAGACTCACCTGCTGAAGTTTTGGCTGATGTTTAAAATTAAAAACGGTTTTCTCTACTATCTGAAAGGAGGATGAAGAATATCCACCAGGATTGTGAGGTCTATAATACATGCTTCTACTAACGATATACTGGACATGCTTGAACTTTGATCACATCAATCACTATTTAGACGCGTGTAATCGACCTAATGTACACTAACCTGCATCTGTCAATCCAATATGAACACTCAGACTTGTTAATGTATTCTGTATTTGTCAACTTTGTGTGATAATTATATTCTGGCTAAGCTTATCTAGCAAACACATGTGCTCTTGCCAATCCGACTGACCATTTCACTCATCATCACTTCACCGCTGTAAACTATCTCACCTAATACCTTTATCCACTATGGCATTTGATGATTCGCTGTATTTTTTAATTCTTTTATTCTGTGTCTTTTTTTCTTATCTGTCTTTGTGTTTGAAATAACAAATCAGATTTACAGATATCCCAAAAAATAAAAACAGTAAAAAAAAATGCTTTGTGTTGTCAAAAACATTTTTCTTCTTGCTCATTTTGGTTGTTTGCGTTATTTTTTATTTTAGTTCAGTGGTAAATTGGAGTCCCCTCCCAGTTTTTAAGATGATAAGGTGGCAGCGGGAACCTGTGGCTTGTCTGAGTGGAGCCTTTGGATGGCCACCACACATACTCTGTCTCCCTACACAGTCCCCTTTCACCCCAACCTCAGGTAGCATTAGTGGTATCTGTGACACTGAAAAAGAGCATCCCCACTCCCAGTATCCTCACTGCTGTGTAATGGTTGCTTTAATTTACTCGTGCTCATCGCGCGGTGTGTCGCGCGATGTGCACGGATCCATCCTGTTATGTTTTGATCGTGCGGCCACGCGTGATGTGGTAGCATGCTGTGTTATTGTTTAATAATACACCCTTGTGCGATGTGCCCGTTTAGTGGTTACTCCTAACGTGTCTTCAGTCACCGTTGGGGTTTGCGCTGAAAGGAAGCATCGCGCATCGGGTGGAGTTTGACTTATTACTGGAAATAAAATCCAATTGTATCTTTTCTCCTTCTCCAGTGGATTTATTCAACATAACATTTTGGCGACGATTGGGAATAAACTCCACCATACCCACGCAATATTTAATATCAAATTTCGGATTACCATATCTTTTCAGCGATGCGCACGCTTTGAAATCCTTTGGTGATAATTTGGAAGCACATCACTTCAGCGATGTGCACGCTCTTCTTCTTTTTCTTTTATTTTTTTATTTTCTTCACTGTATTTAAAAGTTATTTTGTCAGAAAGAGATATTATTTACCATGGCTAATTTACATTTACAATATATCACTCAACCTCCTCATTTTTTGAGTACACCTGGAAGTCCTGAAATAGGTTGAAAGAGTGGTTCGCTTTATTTTAAAATCACCTTACTGCTATTGGTGCTATGGATTTTTCCTCTGAACGGAAATTTGCAATTCTTTTTGGTTGCCTGGGTTAAGCAGCTCAACGTATTTTTAAAAGTATTCCTCCAATTCCTCCCCCTGCTCAAAGTGGTGACTGCAATGGGAATGTATATCTTGAAGCTGTGGCCTGTCTAAAAAAACAATTTGCTCACTGACCCTTAGGCACCAACTGCGCCTATTGCTGGAGCCACACAGGCTCTGACTCTCTCATGACCCGACAATGCCCACTGCCCCCAGGAGCCTCCGTGGCTCTAGAACAAGAATAGGGGTAGGGAGCCTCTCTGGCTCGCTAAAACAACAATGTGCCCCCCTAGAGCCTCCTCTCAAAAGAACTGGGGGGGACACGGGCCTCAGGGACCATTGACAGAACGTTGGGGCGGCCCACTGCCATCTGGGGCCGCCCTGAATATACCCCGGCTATGGCAGAGCTCACCAGCTCCTAAAATCATCATGCCCCTGCTGGAGCGGCCCGCTGCCAAGTGGAGCCGCTCTTTACCGTCACTGTGCCCAGAACAGGCACCTACCTGTAGCCCCACAGAGCCCCAGCCCTTCTACTCACCGGGCTGTCCTTCTCCTGGCGGGGGCTCCTTCGGGCAACTTCTTCTGCGGGGCTTTCCCCTCCGCCTGGGAACCCAGCGGTATCGCTCTAGCTGGCCTCTTCATCATGGCAGGCGGGGCAGGCAGGCAGGCATCTCCGGTCTCTCTCTCTTGGTGGCGGACATCTCCGACGAGCAGCGCGGAGGGGCAGGCACGGCATGGCGCCTCCCGCCCCCCTCTGCAAGACGACCGGCTGCACGTCTCCTCCCAGGGCTCCCTCGAGCACATGGGAGCCCTGCACCACTCGCGCTACGTCTTCTCCACTCGGTGGCGGCCCCGGGGCTTCTCCATGGCTCACCGGAGCCCCGGGCCGCGAGAAACCAGTTGCCTCTTCCTCCGGCTGGCGGCCTTCCGGTCAGCTTCTCCTCTTCTCACTGCAGGGCTCCCTCAGCTCACGAGAGCCCTGTGAACCCGCCGCCATGCTTCTTCTCCTTCACTTGGCGCTGGCCAATCCCAGCGCGGCTAGTCGGTGCAGCCTCCAGCGCTGCACCAACCACAGAGCGGCCTTCAGGGCGAGCCTCCCGCGGCCCGCCAATCACAGCGCGGCATTTGCTGAGGGGGGCTCGTCGCTCTGACCAATCAGGGCTCTGCTCCTTCGGTTTCTCAGCGATTTTAAGCCCTGGGCAGCGGCGGTGAATGGGAAGCAAATGCCGGGTGGGCACCGGCTTCAAGTACAAAAGAAAAACGGGCAAATAAGCAGCAAGAACACGCGCCCTCACGCCCAGGATTGAAAGTAAAGCGCTATCAGCGCTAAGAATCAAGCTACAGCGCTCCCAGCGCTATAAGGACATCCAAAGTCCAGCATAGTCTTTCAGGGGATACAGCAAAGTCCCTCCAGGGTAAAGCAAAGTCCCCCATCCTTCCAGGACAGGCAGAGGGGTCCCCCAGAAGTCCTCCAGGCACCCAGGGGCTGGGCAGGACCCAGGGATTCCCCTGGGCCCAAGCAGCAGCACGCCCCTGGCAGATTCAAGTTGGAAACAAGAACAATTTGGAAGGGGACACAGCCCCTTCTTATACTGAGAAAAGTCTTTGAAGTCTTTGTGCAGGCAGTGTGAGAACCAGCTAGAACTGGTTATAGGGAAGTCATGTCAGTATCAGGGACAGAGGTGACAGTCGCCCAGCGGGAGGTGGAGCCAGCATTGTGGTCAGGCAGGCACAGCCCTTCACTATCAGGTGCCATCTCCTCCCACTTCCCTGGCAGCAGATGCTCCCTTTCATCCATGGACTGACTCAGACAACCTCCTGGGCTCTCCAGCCCCTGTCACCCTCAAACCAGACAGTCAATCCACAAGCAGGCCCAGGCACTCCTGGACCAGGCTCACCAGCCAATCACACGCCAGACACAAATTACACAAATATGCCAACTTCTAAAAGTGGCACTTCTAGACTAGACACAATCATGCTGCATATACCATTAATCAGCATTCAATCTAACGTGTTCTCTCATACCAAACTCACCCCTGCACTCCCCACACATCAGGAACTACCATGGGCATACATATTCCCCATTCATTCCTATGGGAGGGCAGGTCACTCACCACACATACACAGAGAGCTCAAGCACTTTACACTGTACCACAGTGAAAAAGTGCGCAGAGGCCTAAAATCACAAACACCAGGTTCCAGAAACAGGCTAGGAAAAAGCAAAAAGTCTTGGGGTGAACCTGCCTAAAAGGCCATGTCCAACAATTAGCTTGTGTGTGGGCAGTCCAGAAATTTAGAACATATATTTGGGGTCGAAAATTTGAGCTTGTTACCGACTGTAAACCTCTTGTCTATATTTTTGAAAGGGTCAATTCTTCTTGTATGTCAGCTAGATTGATGAGGTTGGTTAGTAAGTTGCAAGAATTCCATTTTGAGGTTAAACACATTAGTGGTGGTAAAAATGTTAGGGCTGACTGTCTTTCAAGGCTTTCCATGATTAAGGATGATGATGAGGACATATCTAATGAGGATATCGAATGTGTTACCATGGTGGATGCTGTTGGTGAATTAACCCCTGTTTTATCTGAGAATGATTGGAAATATGCAGGCGATAGTGATTCAGTACTTCAAAAGGTTATTCATTACTCAACCCATAATTTGCCAGAGCCTAGGTGTTTGGAGGGGGAGTAACGTAGGTTTTCTCAGGTTGCTGATGAACTCTCAGTTGAGAACAATATTGTTCGCAGAGGAGACAAATTTGTTCCCCCTTTCAAGCTACGGTCTTTAATTATAGGTGAAGCTCACAAAGGGCATTTAGGGATTACTAAAACCATTATGAGAATTAAGGAGCACTACTGGTGGCCCTCTTTGGATGCACAGGTCAAAAGATTAATTGATTCTTGTCCTGAATGTTTGGTTTCTGATAAACATTGACACACAATGAAAGTTCCTTTATCTCCAACTGAATTTCCACATGCAGCATGGGAAAAAGTTGGTATTGAGTTTTTCGGGTCCTTATTCTATACTTGGCCAGGAGTGTAAGTTTGTCATCCTATTGGTTGATTATTATTCAAAGTGGATGTACCATGAATTTGTTAAATCACCTGATTCCGACTCTACTATTTCATTTTTAAAAAGAATTTTTGATGTAGAGGGAGCTCCTAAGGTACTTGTCAGTGATAATGGCACGCATTTTGTTTCTGATAAGATGAGGAAGTTTCTTGGTGATCTGGATATTAAACAGCTTAAAGTTGCCTTATATTCCCCATCTTCTAATGGTTTGGTGGAGAGAGGAAATAAGGTGATTAAAGAAGGTATACAGACGGCGTTGGCTTGTGGAGTGAATGTAATTCATTTCATTAGGGAAAAAGTTTGGCATTACAACACTTCTCCGCACTGCACTACAGGAGTTTCTCCTTTTATGTTGTTGAGGAAAAGAGGTTCGCATTCTAATTTGTTTCCTTCCTGGCTTCAGAAATTATCCGGAGATAAAGGTATTGATCTGGACGCTGTTCGGAAAAAAGTAGATGCCAAACAAATGCTTATGAAAAAGAATTTTGATTCTAAGTCTAATGTTACCCCTGTGGATATTTCTATGGATGACTGGGTTTTGATCAAAAAGCCTATTAAAGGTAAAAAAGGAGAGTCACAATGTTTTCATCCTGTATGGGTTCTCAAGGTCAGTAAGAGTGCTGCTTTTATTGATGGTAAAGGTTGGTGGAACAAACGCCACCTTGTAAAAGTTTCTCATCAACAAGGAAGCATCATTAAAAACTTTAGGAAGGTACCCGTTGAGGACCTGGATTGGTGTCATTGGTTGAATAATCCTATTGATGTAAGCAGATGTGTTAATACTCATGTTCAATCGTCCAATGGTTGTGTTAATCCCTCTGATGTGATTCCAAGCAATGTCCCTTCTTCACAGGTAATTTCTTCTTATGGAAGAATCATCAGAGCACCTGGGAAGTTCAACGATTTTGTAAGGTATTGATATTTGATGATGTCTCTGACATTTATTTGTTTTTGTTTTTCTCTTGTTTCTTTTCATTGTTATAAGGGGAAGGTGGTGTAATGGTTGCTTTAATTTACTCATGCTCATCGCGCGGTGTGTCGCGCGATGTGCACGGATCCATCCTGTTATGTTTTGATTGTGCGGCCGCGCGTAATGTGGTCGCATGCTGTGTTATTGTTTAATAATACACCCTTGTGCGATGTGCCCGTTTAGTGGTTACTCCTAATGTGTCTTCAGTCACCGTTGGGGTTTGCGCTGAAAGGAAGCATCGCGCATCGGGTGGAGTTTGACTTATTATTGGAAATAAAATCCAATTGTATCTTTGCTCCTTCTCCAGTGGATTTATTCAACATAACATGCTGTCACGCAGAGAGGCTTGGGGAAAGAGCCGACCCAAAACGTGCTGTGCCTGCTCAGTTTGGCCCATTGTCCTAAAGCACAAGATAATGAATGAATCAAATGGCATTTATAGAGTGCACTACTACTCTGAGGAGTCTCCCGGCGCCGGAGAAGGTTATCTGCACGCTAGAAGCTGGACGATTACATCATTTAGTAAACAGACAGGTTTTCAGCTCCTTCCTGAAAATTGAAAGTTCCAGGGTGGCCCGAAATGCCGTTGGGAGTAGATTCCAGGCTTTAGCTCCGAGATATGAAAAGGATCTTCCATTAATTCTTGCCCAGTGAATTTTTGGGATAGGGCTAGGTGGCCAAAAGTTGAATGTAGTGTCCTAGGCAGGGCATAAATAGAAAGCCTCCTGCTAAGGTATACTGCACCTTTTCTGTGCAGAGCTTTATGCACCAGGAAAAGTGTCTTGTAGCAAATCCTCTTTTTGACGGGTAGCCAGTGGAGGGAGTATAAATATGGGGATACATGGGTTCTAAGCGCGAGAGTGAGAACTAATCTGGCCGCCGCATTCTGAACCATTGGCAACTGGCTCAAAAGGTATTCAGGCAGACCTAAACACAGAACATTTCCATAACCGAGTCTGGATGTGATCAGGGCTTGGCTCACTCTTGTCCTAGTTTCGACTGACAGAAGCGGTAGGATTTTTTTCAAGGTGCATAGTAACCCAAAGCAGGTGCCCACCAGAGCCTTAATATGGTGTTGCAGGAACAGAGCACTATCAATCTTGATTCCCGTGATTTTTCACCAAGCTCCGAAGAGTGGCTGAAGGAGGGACATCCTGAGGCTACCACAATCTGCAGATCTCTGATGGTGTCATGTCAAAAAAGACGATCTCTGATTTGTCTGGACTGAATTTTAGTTCGGTGATGGACCAGCAGTTGAACACCTTAGCCAGCCATTATCTGTACTTGGTTATAAGGAGCTGCAAACTTTGCTCTATTGCTACAGCAGTCTTTAATGTCAATGGCCAGCAGCCAAGCCGGCCCAGAAAAATTTGATTTTATGCACAGCTGAAAAAAAGTCCACCAGCTGGACTTTGCCTCTAGCCTCTCGGCAATGGCCGATTGCCTACTCTGCCAATCCGACGCTGGCTCCACAGCACAAATGATGTTCCTCGCTTGGGAAGTCAAGCAGCAGGCATGAGGGGAGTCCTAGAGAGAGGACCTAGGGCTTGATTTAGAGTTCAGCAGATGGGTTACTCCATCCCAAAAGTAACAGATATCCTGTCCGTTGTATTACAAGTGCCAATGGATATAATGCACTTTCTTTGGATATAATGCACTTTAAGTACGGCGGAAGAGATATCTGTCACATTTGTAACAGAGTAACCCATAGGCCAAACTGTAAATAAGTCTGTGTTTAGTACTCGCACACTGAAATACCAGCAGTGCTTATTTTGTGCCGGTGCTTGCAGGTGCTCAGCACCTGCACTTTATTGTCAGGGTCGGGCTATAAATTCTTTTCAGGAGGCAGTGAGGGTGAACATAATTTTTCAAACAAAATGCAAAGTAAGACAGCTTTACTTGTCCCACGCCATCTGTGCTGTTCAGACTCCCACTCTCACCCATTCCTCAACACATGCACTCCTGGCTGGCGGGCGGGCGACTGAATTCTATCTTTTTAAGCTGTCACTGATAAAAACAAGCATTGGCAAAGCCAATAGGTCTTGCCTTTTAGACCTATTGGATCTGACAATGCTGCTGATTGCGGATACCATGCAGCATCTGTAAAAACATGTTTTGCCAGTGTGGTACAGCGTAGGGCAAAATAAATACATAAAGCAGCTCATAAAGCGAACATGTGTGATGACTTATATGCGCATGAATGAGCAGGCAAATACATGCCTACAAAATGCACAGGTGCCTTTTGTTTTATATCTCCAATCCCGAATGGATCAGTAAATAAAAATAACTGCAAGCAAGAAAGAGCTTTTGTAAGATGGAGAGGTGGACAACAATTTGGTTCCTGCTCCTGCAAAGAAATCATTTTTTTTTTAAAGAAACCCTTTAAATGTGGATGGCAATCGAAGAGCAGGTAATAAAGTAAGATTAGTGGACCAGGTGCGGAGAGAACCACGTAGCAAAAGATTTGCCTTTTCTCTATTTCTGTTCCCGTAAAAGAGCTAGTTACATCCGCTGATCCCAGAGGACAGGTGTTAACAGCCTCTACATTTTGGTTAACATCATTAGTCAGACAGGGGCCGGTAGTGGCAAGAAAGTCCACCCTGTCCAAGGTTGTCGCTTTCTTCCAATCCCTGAAAGCATTCCGTTCCACCATGCTGCTTTGCTCACAGGGTTTAGCTGAGGCCTAGTTGAAAAAAAATCAGATAATGGTCCCCTTTGGCAACGTATACTTTCCCAAATGCACAGACTTAAAACTCACCATAGAGTGTTTAAAAACATTGCAGTATATTTAGACATGACTTCGATACGTTTCCCTTTCCCTCCGAATACAGTTTATCCAAATATCTTTATTCATAAGTCACCTTCAGGTTTAGGCATCAATATGTTATTTTTGTTTGTTTTCCCCCCAAACGTCATACAGATGGTCTCACTAAAATTAATATTGTTTTTTTCATATCTGAGAAAGAATGGTAAATATTTAAGGACAGGTCTTTTGTAGTCCAATTTCAGCAACACAGAACAAGCTATTTACATGGCTACTATTTACATGTCTAACATAACATTCTCTAGGTCAGTAATGAAGGACTTTAAAAGGCACGCCTGCTTTACACTTTGTAGAGCAAGGGCTTAAATTTACTGCTTGGTCCCGATAACTTCTCTTGGGATTAGTTGTTAGTAAATAATGGTCTTATGCTCTGTATAAACCATGGATGTGTACCTTACCTTGCTATTCTACTCAAAACTGTCTGCATATTAGTAGCTATAATGAGACTAGTGATGATGATAAAAATAACATCAATGATATAATAAAAGAAAGCACCATGGTAACACTTCAGTATTATACAATGCAGAATTCCCACAAGTGAAAATCCAGTTCCAAATAGATGATTGTAAAAAACAGGCAAATGTCTCATTTATATGACAATTCATTCACAAAAACACAGCGCAACTTAAAATTAGTTTTCATGGGTAAAAAACTGCATGCAAACTGATCGGGAATAGAAACAAACAGTTTGTGTGTGGTCAGTGCAATTTACAGTACCCCACACACAAAAGCCACAGGAATTCCATATTTATGCCACTCTCCATCACTTATAAAAATGTAAACTCTCATATACGCTCGGGTTTTCTGTATCCCTTGATGTTCTTGTCAGAGAAATTTAGGCTAAAACTATTTTTGTGGATGGGACCCATTAATATTTGTTCATAGTGCTTTGCAAGGGCCTTCTTGTAGCTCGGGCCTATGGAGAAACCCGTAGACTTCATTCAACTCCCTTCGGTGAGGATCATGACACTCATAGGTGGTTAATTATTCAGTTTTCTCCACATCAGAATTTAAGGGACTGTTGCTAGGGCTGAAAGGAATTTAGCCAAGGTGATTACAAGGATCAAGTGCGCTCGTGAAAAAATCTTGCTTCACCAGCATCACTTATTTAAAAAAGATATATTGTCGCGTTATCACGGGGCCTTTGCGGAAGACTTAATTAGGGTATTTGCCTGGTTTGTACACCTTCTGGTAAAGTTAACCCTGGCAATCTTTCATTTGCCATTATGGCAGCAAAAATTTACTAAACTCCTTCAGCTAAAATTACAGTCACTATACAGTAAATACTCAGTAAATAAGCTAAGCCTTAAATCACTCCTTTCATTTATCGGTTTTCAGAGCGCACGTTGAGCAGAGACAACCTTGTCACACATGACAACTGCAATTACAGGAATGAGGCTGTGCATTTGTAATATTGTGTATAGTGCATTTTGTACTGTTTATTAACCTTCAAATGTCGCGCTTGCTATGCATGAAAATGAAACAGGATGGTATCAACATTCAAAATATTTCGGGCCATTGTCTCTTCTTCTATGCACCCTTTCAAACATAGACCTCTTTATAGTCTGTTGTCAATTGTTTTCTTTGCTGGTTGGGGTTTAACAGCTACCTCATTGTGTCTTACCTTCATGTTAGGGAGCAAAAGGCACTGTTGTATTTTGGGAACATTATTTTAAGGGCTAAGGCTAAGGGGTGCCAATTGGGTAAGAAATGTTCGGTTTATGCCCATTTACAATGCACTTGTGAGAGAAAATCCCTTTCTAAAGACTTGTCCCTCCTCCATCTCTCCGTTTCCTCATCCCAAACCTCCTTTCACTACTATGATTGCCCTAATAACCCTTTCTAGATTCTTCCCTCCTCTCTCCCTCCCTTGACCCATCCCAAACCTCATTTTACTACAATCTCCTACAAAACGCTATCCAGACCCCTCCCTCTTCTATCCCTCCATTATCCCATTCAATGAAACTAACAGACTCACATGTCCATTGATCAAATTAATATATATTTCCCAGTATTAACCCAGCACTAATCCTTTTTGGATTCCGAAGTAGCATGATACTCACCGAAAAGTGCTTTGATGCCTCGTCATGGGTGGAAGCGCTATATAAATACAATTACAATTTTGGGTATATCACAGGACTGAATGATGTGCATAAATCAGTCACAGGTTGTGCATATACCAGGGAGGTGCATATTGTTCCTCTGGCAGAGTTCAATAAATTCTTCATGTGATAGATGCTTTCATAGTGGGCTTGTACCTCTGAGCTCTATAATGCCATATATCATGCTGTATTTTAGTAATATATAATGAACAACAAAAAATGCCAATGCCGCTAGTTTCTGAATATGACAATTGTTTGGTCAAAACATACGGATGAGACAGTATGTTAGTTGATTTTAATTACAATTCTTTTTATTTCTTTTTAGTTTCTATTGACCACTTCTATTTGAATGAATACTTTTTCAAATTATTGTACAAAAGTTAAAACCTGGTGTACACAACAAAAAATGATATGTATTATATCAAAAAAACACAACTTGCTTATTTACAAAGATTGCATCTTATTCACCATTCAATCCACATTCATTCATCACTCGAACCAATACAAACAACAACAACAAAACATAAATGATTCAATAAATGCTGGAATTGCAATATTCACAACAAAAAGCCAATATTGTTTGTTTGTAATGTTTGTTGTTTTGGATTTTCTTCCTGGTATGCGGACCAGGAAGTGAATGCAAACAGACGAGCATTCGGACTTGGATACTCGGCAGTCCGTTTCTAAGAAAATCCAAAACAACAAACACTACCAATAGTGTATACAACGCGCCTGACTTGCCCATTCAGAAACGGCGAGCCAGGCAGCCGACAACGGGCTATAGAAACTCACAAACTTTGGTTTCAAGAACATTACCAGCTATTCTCTGATGAGTGCGAGACATTGGTCCTGATGAGAACTCCGAAATGACGGGAGTTCGAAACGCGTAGACTCTTTTTTGTTACAAGCCAAAATTAACAATTTAGTAATTTAGATAAATATAACTGTATATACACATTTTTGCTGAAAATATTGGCTTTTTGTTGTGAATATTGCAATTCCAGCATTTATTGAATCATGTATGTTTAAGTTACCCACAACCCTAGAGCACAGAAGACTTTCTGCACTGCTTTGGGGCCCTGGATTCTGGATGATGAGAAATCATGACACACTGACTGATGGTTTCTGTCCCATACTTAGCCTAATCTGCAGACAGAACTTGCACCTTGCATAGGAATGCACCAGTGCAGTAAGGTCATAAATGTTGTGCATTCCTCCCAGACAAGTCTTTCCACAGAATTTGTATTCTAGTCTCAGATATAAGTTGGGGTAGCAGTGGGTTCTCTCTTAGACCCAAAACAGAGGTAAAAAAAGATGAAGAAGCTTCCCAACTTAATTACCTGTCAACTCATGTGTGTCTAACTCTTCTGGAGAAGGGGGCAAGGGGTTTCCCTATACTTCAAAGGGACCCTCTACCTCCACCCTTGACAGAATAGACTCTGGTCCACCACATATAACTCCTCCAATTCGCCATTTTGTTTTTCAGGTTGTCTCCAACCCCTCTCACATGAACCACTCAGGAGCAGGGAATCAATTGGATTCCTGGCATGCCACAGCTAAGCACAGCATACATACTCCAGGCACATCCTAAACTACTTACACAAAGGAAATATACATACATAAGCCATGTTTCTCATGGATGCAACACAGGGCCAGGCTGAAGGGGAGGGACCAATTCAATTTAAAAATAGGATAGGCCAGTAGGCAACTCTCCTTGGAGGGTGACAGGTAAAAATGTCTGTCGTGCCACTGCAATCTGTTGCTGCCACCACTGTCAGTCCAGCCCAGTAAGCTGATGGTAGTAGCGCTCAGTATATGAGGCTACACGTGGTGTGCCCCCCAGACCATATAACCCCGCTCTGTGTTACAATCCAGATCACAGTTGGCTTTCAGAGCAAACTAATAATTGTTGTGTCTGCTGAGGTCAAAAATCCAAGGATCATCAGATAGGTGCTTTGGGAAACACAGGGTATGGGTGAAATCTGCCTTAGCAATGTATGGTCCTTTTGCATCTCTGATAATATCTAATACAAAAACTATAAATCAGAGTAAGGCACACAGATCAAGTTTCTAGATATAAAAGTTCCTGAGTTATGGACCAAATAGGCATGGCAAACCTTGAAACTAAGTACCATAAAAACACTACGTTTATTCTATGAATATAAAATTATTACTCGTCGTCAAAGTTTGTCAATGGTAGTTTCGTTCCATGGGATGGGGGGAGGTGTTCCAGTAGGTACAGTGGCCAGCCAATCAGCTTCCAGTGTACTGGGATAATGATCGGCCTTCAAGAGGATTACTGCAGCTTGTATAGGACAACTTCCCCCAGAAAAAGCTTTAGCTACTGCTCGTTGTGTTTTGGGAGCGAGATATACCCTGCTATTTTCAGGGATTGGTAATGGGGTGGAGTATGCCTCAGTTGGGAGTGATGCCTCTTGCGGTAGGGCTAGCCTGCCCTGGGTGGTTATCACTTGTCGTCAGGGTGAATGAGCGCAAATGTAACGGGTTAGTGCATATAAAGGAGCCGTGGAAGGAGACCAACCACTGATCTGATCAGTATGTTATCCCTCTTGAGGAGATTTACACTAGAAGTGAGTCTCAGTCTTTTACTGCTCCTGTCGTTGTTCGTGGACTCACTTTGTATTTCATAATTGCTGTGGTTACATAAACATGATTCGCTTGTAGTCGCTTGCGCTCATGCCATACGGTTGTTGCATGATACACCAATGCTTGAAAAAGCTTCAATCAGCAAAGGCTCTTGTTTGATTTTAAGATCGGCACGACGATACAATTGCGATTATTTCTTCACTACAGACTATTTGGGGCAGATGTATGTCGGACTTGCGCCACGTAAGCCGCCGTTGCGTCACGCAATGGCAGCGTAAACGTGGCGCATTCCTGCAACCCATTTGCAATGTGACTCATCTAGGCAGATGCATCACGTTGTAAAGCCCTGCGCCACATGTGGGCGTTCCGGCGCAGGGTGGGCGTTCCGGGGCAGGTGCGCCTCGCAAAATGGCCTGCGTGAAATCTACAAGATTTCACGCAGGCACTTTTAGGCCAATGCTGCGTCAAAACCCTGCGCCTGCTTGAAGCAGGCGTAAGGCTTGACGCAGCATTGGACAGATAGGGCCCCCCAGAGCATTGCTGGAGCTGCATCGTGCTTGCGACGCAACTCCAGCAATGCGGCGCCTTTACGGCACTGATGCGTCACGCATCGGTGCCGTTTTTGCCCCATGGTGCGCCGAATTGTAAATGCGGCGCACCATGGGTGGCGGAGCTGTGGCGCACAATAACTGGTGCATCCCTGGGGATGCGCCAGTTATTGTAAATCTGCCCCTCTTTATCTTTAATGCATGAATGTAAAATCAATAAAGAGATTTTAAAAATGAGGACAAAGTCATGCACCGATAACCTGCAGCAGGGCTAGTTTTAGCGCTGGTGGCGCCTGGTGCACCCGTCTTTTTTGCGCCCTCCCACCCCTTGTGAACTCTTCCATGGATTTCCTCCCTACTACTCTCCAACAGTGCCCCTCATCTCTCCATAGCCCCTCTCTCACATACATTTCATTGTTTAATGGCGCGGATTGGGCTTGGCTTTACTAATAATAATTACATTTACCTATACTAGCCATTTTTAGCAACCTTAGAAATAGATAATGGAAGTCTGGGGAAACCATAATGTTCTAACCCATACCATGCACTTTTCATGCAGCTCACAGTTTATAGGTCACTGTCCTATATGAGCACAGTCACTTATGAACTGCTGTAACAAAAGGACCTGGGTGACAAAAGCAGAAATCAACTGAGCTATCCACCTAAAATACTGATCTGTGAACTGAATGGTATATGTTCTTTGATGCAGGCATATTAACGCTCTGTGCAACTTTATGAGGAGTCAAAAATGGCACTAGACACAATTCTGATCTCTCTCCAGCAGGAACATTAATCATCAGAGTTATCTTGACATTTTTATTGCTTTCTGAAAACTGTTGGACAGCACAAGGAAGCTGGCCAGGACTCCTTCAAGGTGCTCTTTGGCAGGCCTCATGGATTGGGCCGACAAGTTCCTTCTAGCATCTTAATGGGCAATCACAGCTGCTCCTAATGGTAATGTTTCTTAAAGATGTACAGTGTCAAAAGACAGGGGGCCTCATTTACAATATTTTAACGAATGGCAGTGCAGCAGCCTTCCTGCTGTGCTGCAATGCAACAAAAGACAAAGGCAGGAATGCCCTGTATCTACAAGATACAGGGCATTCCTGTTCTTTCCCCTGTGCTGGCGCACAATGGGCTGCCATGTGCCAATGCAGGCACCCCTGCGCCATGGTGCAAGGGTGTCTGCGTTGTAGGGGTGATTGTTATTCTGCAGGATGGGAACCCTTCCTGTCCCATAACCATCACAAGAGATTTTTTCCTCTTTCTCAGCACACACAGAAAAAGGAATAACAAGGAGAAATAATGGTATTTTTCCTCATTGTGCCTCCCTTACACCTCCCCTGGGGAGGTTTAGGAATCTTATGTATTCACAGGTTTACAAAACCTATGCATACTTGGCCGAAAGAAGGAAAGAGAGTTTCAACATGAGATGCAATCTCTCTTGCCTCCTGGTGTGATTGCACAGAAGTCTTACAAGCAGGTAGATAGGCATATGTTTTCAGTCAGGTAATATGGCTTTCTAGGGATTTAAAAACAGGACTCTAAGACCAGATCCCACATTTAAAGATTTCCAATGATCCTGCTAACTCTTCTGTGAAGTTCTGATTTCCTGGATATCAGGAATGGCACGGAAGTTCAGCAGGGAAAGACCAAGGCAGGGATGGCTCCAGTATTATCCACCACAATTCCCAGTTCCACAGCAACACAGCTAGGGCCCTTGAGGTCTTCAGATCAATGCTTCACAGACCAATGGTGAAGCAATCTCTCCCATAAATCACTCCTGAGATTATAAGCCTCGTGCAAGCTTGGGAGCACACTGGATGGCATGGGTTACCATTTTGGTGCCAATGTTGTGGGGTACCCTTTCGAATCAGAAACTCCGCTTGGCAATAGGATCTAGCAAGAAATGATTCATTGAAGCACAGACTGGGGATGATGCACCTAATATCTTGAACAGCAGTCGCTGTCTGTCTGTTACTACCCAATGAATTATAAGTTTGCTCTTGTTGGGTTCCCTGGTTGCTAAAGGTTTTCAAAAGTTTCTAAAGTACCATGCAGGTTGCATCATATTTCCTCATGGCAAACCTGCTGAACTCCAGACCCTTCTTAAGATGTAAGGATGATGAACGCATGTGCCCTTTGACTGAGCACTCCTACTCCACTTGTTGGGGAAAGATCCAATATATATAATCTGGAGACTCAGCAAACCCGCTGAGAGAGTCCACAGTGCCAAGGGAGACACTCACAGTCGAGGTATGGTATGGCACCCCTTGCCAAAGCACTCCCTCTCTCTTTTTTGGGGGAGGATCCAGTATGTAGGCCTTGGAGTCTCAGTGACCCCTCTGAGAGAGTCCACTGCGTTTAGCGAGCCTCTCACAACAGAGATGGGGAAATGATACCACTTCTCCTGGGATCACAGCTTACTGGACTTTGGACGCAGCTTTGAATCGTCTTCCGGTTTGTGTCCCCGTCAACCTCCCCCTCCTCTTTCTATGCTGTGTCTCTCACCCTCCCCTCCTCTTTTCCTCCTCCATTCAATGTCTACCTTTCCTGCTCTTACCCCCCTTCCCAGAATCTCTCCCCTTGCCTGCTTCTTCCCTTATGTATATGTCCTTTTTGTTTGTCTCGACCTCACTTGTAACTAGGTTGCCAGGCTCTAATAACTGTGTAACCTTTGTAACGATGTAACCTGCAATTATGGTCTGATACTCATGTAAAGTGCTCTGATACCTCCGGGTCTAGCCAGCGCTATATAAAACCTTTTAAATAAAACCTTTTATATAAATAAATTCTCCTAAAACAATGGCCAGGGTTGGAAAGCGATTGGCACAATTTTCCTTTCAAACAGGGCTGTCTGCGTAACCCAAAGCTTAGCTCCTACACCTGAGTACCAAAATCTCTAGGATCAGACTCCAGGCTCACTGGCTCATATACTCACCCATTTATCAAACGTAAATAAATTAACCCACTATCCTGTGCCTTACAACTAATTTTGAATAAAGTTTGGGAGTTCATTATATAGTTCACAATAATGTAACCCTATTGGGATTCATTCAACACCTTAAAGCCCTGGTAACAAGAAACAGTTATCATTCAGTTGTATTTAAACACAAGAGACATAATTTAGGCACCACGGGACAGGCCATGTGATCGTAGAGGGCTCCTTGGCTATCTTACAAGGAGACTGGCTGCTCTCTGAAAGCTCCCTGTGGAATTGGGTCTAGTATATATTGTTCCCACGGATTTAGTGACTGTCCCTTGATATGGAATCCCATTTTGTACTCCAAAAGAATATCCTATACAACTATTTACCATCAATGGGTTAGCTATCATGTGTCTTACTAGTCACAGAACTTCTGCTGAGATTACTTGGTACAAGAGGTAACCCTTCCAAACAGATTCATAGAGCTTCTCATATTGAGATCCAGAGCTGCTATTATATTGATTATCTGGGAATATCCACAAATACACCACAGGCCACCCGTTGACAGATCATGTTCATCAGGAACACCCACACAAGAAAGAGTTCTCTTTCTTCGGCGTGGAACTGATACAACAGACTAAACGAGGAGGTAACCGAAAACTCAGACTAAGGTGAAAGGAAAGTGAACTCATCCTCTCCTATAACACGATGAAACAGGGCCTGAACAAAGATGCCGAAATGCATGTCTGGTTAGGTGATGATTGATACTAAGGAACTGTCCTGGCCCTCGCCTTACTTTTACTGACTTTCTTGCAAAAAAATGTACTGAAACATATTACCAGTGACAAAACACTCTTTGTATACAACACACTGCATGTCAGTTCAGATGATACGTTAATGAAATGTGGTCAAGAATACTTTGATACTTCGAGATGCATGGTGAACAATACTGCACTAATTATGACTGTCTGTACTTAACCATTCCTATAATCCTCAAATCATTTATGAGATTACTTATTACTTCTAGATGTACACATACATACTCGTGAACTCTCTGTTGCACAATACTTTCATTTACTTTCTTCTAACTACTTCCCCACCCCACCGATTCTGATACTAATATATTTTGGCCAAGTCATGATTTCTAAAGAACGGATGATTTTCAGTCATTACGGCTGATATTGCCCTATTACTCTATTTCTTTTTTCATTTTTATTCCCTATCCAAAGCTCATTGAGCCGTCTGTATCTGAGCAGGATCCACCTTGAACAATACGAATGATATTCCTCATACAAAATTCCAGACCTCGGGGCCCACACCACTCCAAGATGGCACCCAGGGAGTCTGTTCTCCCTCAACAGGAACTAGTACCCTGTCTAAACCCGGAAATACTCACTAATATGGAGTACAACTAATGGGCTCCCGCAACAGCGGGGCTCCTGACATCCTTTGCAGAGACCTGTAATATCCAGGCATTCACGCCTCTATTTTAAGGTAAGCAATGCCCGGTTCACTATAGGGACCCCGGCTGCATGCCTACCAGGCCGCTCCAAAATAAATACTAATCCAGTATTTTATCACCTAGATTTAGGACCCTGACTCCCATTTGCCAGGACAGGCATTGACCCTTTTACATTTTTCAACTGTAAGCTCCACGTCTCACAGACGCTCCCCCAATGCCTCACCCAGTCACGGCGCCTTTACTCAGACTACACAGGCATCATCGCGCTCTGAATGACGGTATAACCATTTCACTTTTCCAGTCTCCACGCATATCCAGTGACTCAAGGATTAATTTCTTGACCTATGCGCCGTCACCTATTTAAAACTGAATCCACCACCCACTTGAACCACCTATTCACAGGACATGTGGGCTATGACTATACAATCACATTAAACTTTATACCTGCGTCCATCCGATCCTCTCACCGCCACCCCACCGCCGGACCCCACCTTATTTCATTTCTCTCTTTTCCCCATTCCACATGGACCCTTGGACCAATTGGGGACGAAAATATGTAAATATTATCATTTTTTTACTTCCGATTTGCCTCGTAAATATGCAATTTATTTCATAACTAAATGTCTGCATACTATACATCATGGCCCAGATGTAGGTAAATCTGATTTACCGACTCTAGAATACCGAACTTACTGGATTCGGTATTCCAGATTCGGTAAATCAGATGTAGGTAAAAATTCTGTAATTTTTACCGAATCTGTATGATTCGGTAATTACCGAATCGGTATTTACCGATTCTGTAATTGCCATTGATTCCTTTGGGCCTACAGGCCCATAGGAATCAATGTCACTTTGACACCCTGTTGCACCCCTGATTTTGGCTAGTGTGCCATGTGGCACACATACATGCCCTAAGGGCATGTACAATGTACAATGTACAATCATTATTATGTATTTGGTGCAATGGTCAACATATGGGGCCAGATGTAGGTTGGCAAATACCGGTCGGTAATGGCCGATTTCGGCCAGTACCGACCGGGATTTACAAATGGAGATGTAGGGGCCTTCAAATATACAGAATCTGTAAATTTACCGATTCGGTAAATTTACCGATTCTGTAAAATACCTTCTCGGTAAATATACCGAATCAGTAAATCCAGATGTAGGTGGCACTGAAAACAGTGCCAGAGGCCATTACCGATTCGTTATTTACCATGTAATTCTATTGCATGGTAAATAATGAATACCTGTGTACATGCACATCTGTGCATGTACACCTGTGCCATGTGTATGTGTACCGTTACCGACCGGTATTTGCCGACCTACATCTGGCCCTATATGTTGACCATTGCACCAAATACATATTAATGATTGTGATTTTATGATGCTTTCTACCACGGTTTATTGAATCTCGCTAACTATATGTATTATGACCTATTGGCCACCTTGCAGCCACTTTACCATTAACAATATATACCTGTCTGACATAATGACTGGCACTATGTCAACAAAATGAATGATGCGTATTGAATACAAACATTGATATGTGTTCTACACTCAAAAAAACCTGCTTATATATATGTACATATTGATGACCTTTACTTGTTTCACACTGCACAAAATATCTTTCTCATGTATGTTTACAATGTCTTCTTTGCAACCTCACACTGCAATCACTGCACCCTTCTGTATTTATAAATACACAGCCCTGATGAAGCCCCAGGCCGGATGGCCATGTAAGGGGGCGAAACACGTGTTGGCTACCTTTTCTGAATAATCTCCTATACAGGAGCCTTTTCATCAGCATAAAAAATACTACAAACAAGCTATCGAGTCTGGGAATTTCTTCCGTGATTCTACTACAATATTCTTTATTTGTCCTGACATAACTTGGATTACAATATATCTTTGATTGCTCTGTATGTCTAGCTGTGCAGGCTCTTGATGTCTGGAAAGGATTCTGAGACCACTCAGTAGGTTTTGATGATCCTGTGGGGCTCTCAGCCCAAAAACATTAAAGTCAAATAAACAGATATTAAACCAAGTTTACATGATGGCTGGGACTATTGGGACCTTTTTCTTAGAGTTTTTTTTATAGTACATCAGGATAGTGAAGCATACCTTGGCTCGTGTTTTCCAACTGAGGCTACTTGAATAAATTAACAGGCCAGTATATCACAAATGGCCAGTTGTGGCCGGGTTCTTTTAGTGCCCATGGCGTACTAGGACTATGGAGTAGGGACTGGAGATGCAAAGAAGACTTAAAGTGCTCATATCTCCTCATTGGACGGCCATGATTTTTCAGTCCCTCCATGTGTCCTGGAATCCTGAAAGCTGAAGCTCAAATATTGAAATGTTATGACCTAAAAGTTGTGGTTGCAAAATGATTTCAGTGCTGTTTTCCCTTGGCCTTAAACATTTTCTGTAAGTGAGTTCTGGCTTAAAGGGCAATGGAACCCTTAATTACTCTTAGGAGCTTAGAACAATGAATGGGTTTTGTTGGGATGAAAATGATCCCTGCAATGCTCTGGAGAGCATACATCTTTGGCCAATGTTGACCAGCTGGCAGGTCGTTGGAAGGTCATTCAAGGCTTTTTTTTATCTCAGCAAAGATGACAATCCTATGTGTTCACTTGGGGCCTCATTTACAAGAAGGGATGCATTGCTGCAGGGGTGATGCATCAAAATCACTTACGAAACACTATGTCATTTCTTTACGCCATGGTTGTACCATATTTACCCTTATGGCGCACCATGGCGTAAGCTTCGCTATTTGAAAAAAATTATGCAGATGTTATGGCACAGCAAAAACTAACGCATCTGCAGGAAAAGTGTGGTAAAGCAGATTTGAGTCATATAGTGCAACCCAGACCACCTTTGGGTCACTTTTCACTGAGTGAAATGTGAAGAAAGTACAAAAAACTATGCAAAAATGCCACACTTCACAGAAGGCAGCCATGTAAAAAGGAGAAGAGACAAGCAGCCAGGACAACAACCCTGACAACCCCAGCACCAGCCAGGATGTCCAGACAGACTCCCAGGGGAAGAGAAAGAGGAAGAAATGCGCATGCGCGGGCGTCCGCGCATGCTCATTGGTATCCAAGACGGCGGCGCGATTAGAAGAGGAAGCCCTGGGACGCGGCGGACAAGGTAAGTGCTTTTTATTTACTTTTCTAAGACTATCTAACACAAATTAGGTAAGTAGGGGAGGGGGGCAGGCGGTGCGTAGTGGGGATACGCGAAGTGCGTAGGTGGCCGTAGTTTCTCGACCACTTTGCATAGCTTCGCGTAGCCCCACTACGCATACTACGCCCAGGGTTAGTTGTATGTACAACATGAGTCATTAGAACTGCAAGTCCCACAATACCCTGCAAAAGACATGGGACCTCCATTACAAGAGTACTGTGCTGCCGGAGCCTCACTTTTAAGTACACTCTGGTGGTGTAGGTCTCTCAATCATATCCATGATGTGACACTAAGCCACCCTATGTGGTTATGAATGACATCATAGGTATGGATGAAGGCAAAGCAGTTCAAAGCGCTGCCTTGCCTTACTCTACATTCATGTGGCTAAGCCTGGCCTTCCAGAGATGTGTGTACACTATGAGCTTCCACAGCGTCAAGAAAAGTGACGTTCTGAGGGCAAACTGGGATTGTAAAAAGTACCTAGGTGGGGGGAGGTGGTGAATGAAAATTATTTACACCACAGGACTATGGGGCATATTATCAAAGACCGGTGTTAAAATTATCGCCGTTTTATCAGCAGGAAACTGCCGATAAAACGGCAATAATGCGCTTGATAATACTTCCTTGTTAATTCCCATAGAAGCACGTGTTAACATCAGAACATGGGCTTCTATGGGAATTAACAAGGGCGTATTATCAAGCCCATTATCGCCGTTTTATCTGCAGTTTCCTGCCGATAAAACAGCGATAATTTTAACACCGGTCCTTGATAATATGCCCCCCATGTGTGTTGAAATTAAAGATGGTGTGTGGCCCTGGGGGGACTCTGACAGTGCAGTGCATTGTAGGCACTGGCTGAACACGTACACCTGCCAGTGTGTGTGCATGGGGATACATAACATTGGAAGGAGATGAGAAAGCATATGTGTATAGCAAAGTAGTCTGACAGTGTGACACGTGTGTCGTAGCTGGGAAGGGATGACAGAGAGGTGAAGATGTAGCACGTGGGAGGCGGGAGTCTGGAGGCGAAGTGTCTCAACATGCCACATATGTCAAAGTCAGAGAAGCTGAAACAGGGATCAATCAAGGAGTAGGAATAACTAATTTGCCACCATAAATCCCTTGATTCAGGGATTGTAGGAGGCTGAGGTGAATGGGCCCAGTTATGTGGCAAACCTAGGTAGGTACTTGTCACCAATTCCAGCACTACTACCATGTTGAGTTCAGGTTGACCCAGAGCCCTCCAAAACAGGCTGGCATGTCAGTCTATTGGAAATGGTCACACACATTATTGGTGTGTTAAGCACATGAGAGTCAATGTAGGATCTGGGTTCCATCAGTGTGTGGCAGTAAGTTGTGTCCCTGGTCCAAAATAAGAATTTCCAGAAGAAACATGTACGCATAAAAGTGAGGGTACCTTAGTCAATGATTGTGTGATACTCTGAAGATAAACCACTCTTGCAATGATGTCATGGGGTGAGTGTCCCTGTTAGCAATCTACACTTTCACTGGGCCCATTCCCTCAGAGTTGCTACACTATGCCCACTGTCCACTAATATGGAGTCAAGTGTGTTTGTACGTCACTCACATCAGTACCACCACTAAGAACTTCATCCCAAAAACATGCCCTCACACATTCCTGTAGTGTACCAAGGTTGGAAGCTGAGTAGAAGATATGTGTGAAATACAGAACCCCTGGCAACATGAATGCACATTGTGCATGTAAGACAGTACAACAAGGCAGCGTGTTGTGGTGTACTATGTGAAAGGCAGACTGCATGTACATACCTAATTAATGTCCCAAGCAACTTCACTACCAAAGGACTAAAGAGCTGAGTACTGTTCATAAGGAATGCAGGTTGCCTGGGGATTAGGTGCAATGTGCATAGTAGTGGTGTCAATATGTCTAAATATATGGGGGGCATAGTTACAAGCCCAGTGCTCCCATGGAATTTCACTTTTTATGTCGTTGTGGCCGTGCACTGGACTTCCCCAACTCTACAAGGACCCGTAAAGCCCCCTGCGTGGCTTTTCATGGCTTTGGGATTGTGGAGAAAGGCAACGCAGCACAAGTTGCTGCATTGCCTCACACTACAATGGGGAGGTGTGCCATGGGCCTCATGGTGGGTGTTACCAGGTAACAGCCATGGAATTTGAGACATTCCCAGATTTAAAACAAGCTGGAAACCTGGCCATGTGTCAATATCTGACTACTCCCAGGGAAGATGTAAGGGAGGCGCAGCAAGAAGAAATAACATAATTTCCCCACAATTATTTATCTTCCTATGTGTGCTGCATTCAGCAGCACAAACAGAAAGAGGAAATAGCTTCTATAGCTTGTTCTTGTCAGGAAGGTGCCCCTTCCTGCACGAAAATATAGCCATTTGTGCCTGAGGGCTGTGGAAGAGGACTGGAATGTGCAGCATCTTATAGATACCAGACATTCATGCCCTGTACTATTTGTAATGCTGCCTTGCACAATTAACTTGTAAATGAGGGTAGGCTTGTCAAACTTTTGACTGCTGTCAGCAACTGACATGGATCTCCATCAACATAAATCTTTACCATTCCTGAGGATGAAACACCAACTCCTGACCAGCTGCATATCCTGGAAGTGGATCCTGTGGAGGATGACAGACTGCAAGACCTCGACCAAAACACCCTTCAGAAAATCCTGGCCTCCATCCAAACACCATCTCCGGTCACAGTAAGGGCCAATAGCATTGTGGGGTCTCCAGATCATCTGCCCCTTACCCACCAAACATCAGCTGCCAGCTCACACAGGATTTTGAGGACCCTCAAATAGTCTTCCAGCATCGTGTGGTAGGAGTCTGGCTGGAGCTGGTAGATGAGGTGCAGGTGGGGACAGAGATCATGGCGGGTACCCTAGAGGGAGTCCCTTGGCACCTCAGTCTCAATAATGACAACTCAGAGGATGTTAGAGGCACCTATCCTCTGTTCCATGGCTGGGACCGGTCCCTGGCTGACATCACAAGTGTCATGAGGCAGAAGCATGAACGAATGCCCTGTCAGAAGCAGGACTCCTATATGACAACAATGGGTGCCTACCACTGTGATGTTGCTGCTGTGCTGGCAAACCAGCAGGTCCTTCTCAGTGCTTTGCTTCCTTACTTTTTGGTGCAGGGAAATGCTGCTGGGAACTGGGGGTCTACATATTCAGCCCCTGGTGTGTGTGCCTCCATCAGCTCCACAAACATCAACACTACCCTCACATGAGGCACCAAACACATCAGTGGACACAGATGTGTACTGCAGCTCTTTGTAAAGTAAAACTGTCCGGTAGCATATCTCTGTGCCACATGGCCAGCTTGTCCAATGAGCCTGTGCTTATGTCTATGCCAGTGTACCTCTCAACATGCATCGTTCTCCATTTGCTTGCCCATCGGTTGATCTCATTCATGTATGGATTGTCTATGTGGACTTTCTTTGTGAATGCCAATTTGGTCTTCCTCCTCACTGAAACACTCCTCTCCTCAACATGTCCCATGACATGTATACCCATGGACTCTGGCTGCACATCCAATGGCTCACTAACTAAGTAGGGGTTGTTGCCCCAAGTACTGCCACTTAATCTTTGCTTGACATGTGAAAAAAAATACTTTCCAGATTCAGCATGTTGTATTCCTACTCATGATTGCAGTAAGTAGACCATGGTGGATGTGCAGACTCTTAAGACACTACATAACATCTAAAGGGGAAGGTGTTTGTGCCACCCAGGGGTAAATATGCACAGTGCATGCTAAATAGTTTATAAGATCCCGACCTGCTACTAAACATGCTAGTCACACCCAAGGTCACATGAATGAAGTGCAGCACTTGTCAATCCGTCAATGGTAAGGTAAGACAAGAGGGGTTATAATGAGTCATCAGATTAGAAGATCCCTTAAGTTACTTCCTTGCTAACTAGAACTGCTCTACTCCTTTGGGGCTCCACCTAGTAACACATGTATACAAACACTGACAGGAACTCCTACAGCATGTGCTTCAGCCCAACCTAAGCAGGTGTCACAACTGGCAAGACATAAATAAGTAAGCAGTTGTGAAAGTTAAAAACAGAATTTATTTCACACACAAACAATCTTAACATCTAAATATCTGAACCTACACTAATCATACCTATCTAAACTATACCTAATCTAAACTAACCAGACTTAGCTATGCTACCCTACCTTAAAACTAACCTACCCTACCAAATGGTAACTTAGCCTACTCTACAAATATAATACAATTGACAGGTTAAACATAAACCCCAGACCCCTTATTACACAATTGCACATGAGGCTGACAGAAACTTCTGCTATACAAAAACTAACTAAAAATGAAAAACTAAACAAATATATACACATTAGTTGAGTTGCGAGCCACAGTGAAGGAACTGTGATGGCATAAGTTCGGTGACAGCAGACAAACTAAATATTTAATTAGTAGTAATATAGTAGAATGGTGAAATAATACCAATGTCAACTTTCAGCATACGATGAATTGTTAATGAAATTAGGCACTAGCCTACACATGGTGATTTATTGTATTTTTATTTAACGCTGTATAGTTAGCAGGTATGATGTTAAAAGGAAATTATAGCACTTGCATTTTATTGTAACCATAAATTCAATGTTCACTTGAATTAAATTAAATTAATGTGTATGATTTAGTGATTTATCACTTGCACAATGAACTTTTGATTGATATTAATGAGTGCAATGTGGTTCCTAAATAACAAAATGAATTATTTGTGATAATAAAACAATTTATGGGCTGTAAGAACGAATGTTGGCATCACCAGATATACTTATGTGGATACCGATGTAAAGCAAAGTCTTTCTTCAGTGGCAATGGTTGATGCAACCCATGTGACCGGAAATATCCTTTTTTTTTATTTAAATATATTTTTTATTTTCCAATTAAACACAATGTATAGACAGTGCAACACAATTTCCTATATAATTAGCAAACATTAAAAATAACTGAGCATTGAACATAACATTGGAAAAGAACATTACAGCACTTCATCTTGATCCAATACAACCTAATAAATCACCCAATACATACATAAACAAACCTAAATAAAAAAATGAAAAATTACTACTATAATTAATACGCATTACAGTACTTCAAACCTTAATCCCGCCAAACAGAGCAAATATCCCAATACATGCACAGTCCTACTGAAGTTACCCAAAACAGTATCTTCTCATGATATCCCAAATCCAGCCCGCCACCTACTAATGGGTTCCCATATTCTTAACCCCAATTGCCTTCCTCTCCTGCCTTTCCTTGCGTATATAGCTTTTTCCAGATTATACACTGCCAATAAGTTAGCAAGCCATACTTGCATACCAGATGGGTTCTTATCCAACCATGCCCTTGCTATGCAGAGCCTATATACAGCCATGGCGACAAATATGAAGTCTCTCTCCAGAAAGGTATCCTCCACAACTATTCCCAATAGTATCTGGGCAGGTTTAAGGGTGATTTTCATATCTAGGGATGATTCCAAAAATCTCTCTATGTCATTAATTAAGGAATGAACCTGAGGACATAGGGCAAACATATGTACTATGTCAGCGTCTAGTGAATTACAGCGTGGGCACGAAATCCCCGTAGTGCCGCACCACTTCGCTATTCTGGCTGGAGTGTGATAGAGTAAATACAGAGTTTTGTATTGTTGTGACTGCAATGGCGCAGAGCAAAGTATCGTTCTTCCTAAGTCCAGTGACTCCTGAAACCATCCAACTTCTCCATCCAATTGCTCTGCCCACTTACAACCATACTTATCCCTATCATCCTGCTTTAATTCTACGAGGCTTGCATAAAAGCTACGTATTGAGCGATCTCCCCCTAGCCTAATCTTCTCCATAATATCCACTCTATTAAACCCGGTCCGTCCACCTAGCTTCGTCCCCAGAAAACTCCTTATCTGCAGGAATTTAAAAAAATCCTGTCTATCTAATCCGAACCTCTCCATTAACTCTGTAAACTGCACAAAGCCCACTGAATTCATCACATCTCCTACCTGAACAATCCCTTTCGCTGCCCAACCCTCCATCGTCCTGTGCCCGAAAATTTCAGATGGAAAAGACCTATTTTTCAGCAACCTTGTATACCAGTTAAACCTCCCTATACCCACTTTCTTCATAAGAGCAGTCCAAATCTTGATTCCAGCTTCCAATGTCTTGAATCTAGTTCTTTTATAATAACCAAACTCTGTACAGTATAAAAAACAATTTTCCACCTCCTCCCCCAAGACTGCTGCATAAACCCTATCAGAACTGTCCGTCATTCTCTGATCAAGCCCTGCCCCTCCAATCAGCCCTTGAAGGTATTGAGTTGCGGCTGCCAAATAATATAGCCTGAAGTCAGGTGCTCCCCACCCACCTCTCTCTCTAGGAAGGGTCATGAACCTATATGCTCTACGGGTTTTACCCTGCACCCATATAAATCTATTAAGGATAGCTTCCAGTGTATTAAACCATTGTACCTCGAAATAAAGGGGTATTGCCCTAAACAAATATAAAAACTTGGGCAATATTAACATTTTAATAACATTCGTACACCCCACTAAAGAGAGATGCAAGTTGTTCAATCGTTCCAAATCCAATTTTACCCTACTCATCAAGGGGGTCATATTCCTCTGTACCACAGTACCGAGATCTGCTGAGATTATTACCCCCAAATATACCGCTGACCCCGTAACCCTTTGATCCGTACATCCCACAACATGTTGATTACAGACTATTTGGGTTTTAGCCCTATTTAGACTATAGCCCGAAACCTGTCCAAAATTAAGAGCCTCAGCTTCAACCTCTCTAATAGCTCCCTCTGGGTTAGATGTCAACACAGCCACATCGTCTGCGTAAGCCAAGGTTTTAGCCACGCAGCCCTTCAATCTCATTGGGGGGGATCGCCTGATTACCTTCCAACCTACGCAAAAAAGGATCTAAATATAATGCGAAAAGAAGATGAGATGAAGGGCAACCTTGTCTGGTTCCTCTTTCTATCTTCACTGCCGCTGAGTGTCCTCTGTTGACCCTAATTCTGGCGCTAGGGTTCTTATATAATGTTTGCAGGGCTTTAATAAACCGCTCCCCTATGCCACCCCATCTTAAAGTTTGCCATAGATATTCCCAGGAGACCCTATCGAATGCTTTCTCAGCATCCAAAAACAATGCCGCCATAGGGTCTCCCAGGATGCCAGCAGCGTCGAACATTGTAATCACCTGCCTTGTATGCACTGTAGTACCTTTGCCTGGTATAAACCCATGCTGTGAGCAAACTACCAAATTCTCGACAACCCCTGCTAATCTCTTAGCCAGCATTTTCGAATAGACTTTAGTGTCCGCATTCATCAGCGTAATCGGTCTGTAAGACCCAGGTTGAATTGGGGGTTTCCCTTTTTTTAAAATCACCATAATATCAGCTCCGCCCCATGAGTCAGGTATTGCCTCTCTAATTTGAGCTAGCTTCATAACCCCAAACATATCAGGCCCCAGGGCACTAAAGAAAGTTTTATAAAATTCAACCGGGATCTGATCCGGGCCCGCAGCCTTTCCAGGAGAGAGAGTACTCAATGCCATTGATAACTCCTCCATCTGAAAGGGTAATTCCAGCTCCTCCTTGTCTTCCTCCACCATACAAGGCGGGATAATGCCACTTAGATACCTTTCAATCTTTTCTACCTCTCTTAGGCTGCCCTCCTGGTATAACTGCGCATAAAATCGCCTGAACACCTCCCTCACCCCTTCTGTATCTTGGATATTAACACCCTGCTCATTCCTAATTTCCATAATATCTGCAGCTGCCAATCTCTGCCTAGTGCGGACAGCTAGCAAATGTCCCACTTTCTCACTGAACTCATATGCTCCTTCTTTCCTAATTAAGTAGTTATCTGCTGCTTTTTTAGCTATATGTTCTATTGCTGTGGCTTTTAATGAAACAATTTTAAGTAAATGTTGTTCCAATGAGAGCTGTTCTTCTATAGCTACTCCCAATTCCTCTTCTGCTTTCAGCAATTCGCTATTTATCCCCTTAATTCTGTCTTTTTCCTTTTTCTGAGATGAGAGTACAAAGCTTAGGGTCTCTCCCCTAGCCCCTGCCTTAAAGGCATCCCAGACCACTCCTGATGGTGCCGTACCTCTGTTAATGTCCCAGAATCCCTTAATCCAACCCTCCATATACCTCCTATACCCCTCATCCCTCAAGAGTGCTCTTTCAAATGTCCATTGTGCTTCCTTCCTCACCCCTTGGCCTATCTTGATAGTTAAGATAACAGGGCTATGATCCGACACCACTCGCGGTTGTTTTTCAATCTGTGCCCCCCCCGATCAAGGATCCCGAGATCAGAAAATAGTCTAGCCTAACAAGCACTCTATGGGGAGCTGAATAGAATGTGCTGGGGTCTTTATTTGGAAAAATCTTAATCCATGGATCAGTCAGTGAGTTATGTGCAACTAGCCCTAATATAGCCCTATATGTTTTCTTCTTCCTACCTCCGTAATGACCACCTGCCTGTAAGAATGAACTCGAGGGATCATGTATATTTAAATCCCCACAAAATACAATTGGTTCTGACCAGTGTGCTAGCTCTGCGTCCAAGTAATGAAAAACCTCAGGATCGTCTTCGGTTGACCCGTACACTGTTGCGAGGGTGAATTTATCACCTTTAAAACTTAGCTCCACAATCACCCATCGACCCCACTGGTCTTCCTTCTTCCTTATTACCACCACATCCCTACTTCTGCCTAAAATTGCTACCCCCCTATTTCTAGACCCTTGTTTAGAATTGGCCAGAACCACGAACCCTAGCTGCCCCAAAAGGTAATTCTTAGATGCCTCCACGTGTGTTTCTTGCAGACATACTAAATCTAATCTCAGCAATCTCAAAAGTGCAGCCACTCTGAGCCTTTTAGCAGAGTCATTCAGACCACAAACATTTATAGTGGCAATTCTACAGTTCATTTAAGGGATATCATACTTTTCCCCGGGACTATGAGACCATACATAAGCAGCTGCTTCAAATTCTTACTAATGTGCTGAAATAACCGAATAAAGTGTGTGTTACACTGTCCACCCTGTGTTGTACTAAACATTGTGCCCGTTTTCCTCTACATTTTTTATTCCCCCTTAACCTCCTTAACCCTCCCTGTCCCACCTTCCCCTCCCTTCCTGACCCGCCCCCCTCCCCCCCTTTACAGGCAAATAGGTCCATAGGACCTATGTGTGATCGCTGCAGATCGTGGCTGTCGCTAGCCACCCCCTGACCCCCCCCACAACCCCCTCTACTCCCCTGTTTTTTCCCCCATGTACCTATCCTCCCCTTTCCCATTTTACTTCTTAGTTACAGTGCTCCGTGCTTCTTTTTAGTGTATAAGCCAATAACATACATTTGAGAGCTTCAACCATTCTTCTGCTGTTTAAGCTCTTCCAAAAACTGCTGAGCCTTAACCTCCGACCAAAACATTAGCACCTTCCCTCTTACGACCACCTTCAGTCTTGCTGGAAATAACAGATACGCCTCAGAACCTACTGCCTGGAACGGTTTAATAAGCTCACTCAGCCTCCATCTCCTCTCTACCGTCACGTGGCAGAAATCTGGTCTAGCGAAGAAGGTAGTCCCCTCAAATGTCCGCCTATTATCTGGCCTTGCTTTTTCCAAAAGTTCTTCTCTGAGGAGATAGTTGCCTACATAAATCAGGATAGCTCTGGGGAGAGGTGGTTGCCCCCCCCCCCCACCCCTGGCTTTCTTAACTGTGAATGGGAATCTGTGGGCTCGTTGAACCTCCTTTTCCCACTGCCAATCGGACTCCGGGAACGCTCCTTTTAAGAGATTTACCACAAACTTTAAAACATTCTGCCCCTCTGTCCCTTCTTCCACTCCCAAGAGGCAAACGTTGTTCCTCCGCTGGCGGTTTTCACATTCCTCCATCTTCCAAAGCAAGTCTTCCGCTATCTTTTCTTGGGTTCCTTTGAAGTCCTGCCAGGCTTCCACCTCATCCTCTAGTCTCCCTGTCCTCTCCTCCACCTCCGTAACTCGGCTTACAATACCATCATAGACTTTGTTAACTTTCTTTAAGGTATTATGGATTTTTTTCGTTGCGTGCCTTGCTCTTCGACTTTCAGCTCTAGCCTCCCCCTGCATTTGCTTTAAAGTACTAGTGATCATGTCCAAGGGGGCTTGCAGCTGTGCTGGAAGTGGGATTCCATCAGAAGCGACTCCGCCTGCATCCCTTTCTTCCACATACGTCTGCGACGTTGCTGAGTAGTCCCAGAGAAGCTTCTTTCCTCCCCTCACCGGGGATCCCTGTCCTTGGCCATGCTTTCTTCCCTTTGCCCTTCTCTTTTTCTGGGTACTTTACTTCCCTGATGAGCTCATGCCTGAAGTATTCTCTTTGTCCTCCTCAGTGTCAGACTCACTCATTAACGACTCATCCGTGTCTTCATTAACTGAGAAAAAACAGTCTCCTTCAACTGAGCCTTCTGCCCCTTCAGAAACCTCAGCTATCTTTGATGATTTGACTTTTTTTGCCAGACTGACCGAGCGGCCCCATGACTTTCCAGCTTTCATTTCAGCCTCAACCTGCATGAGGGCTTCAAGCATATCGGCATTCCCTGCAGCTTTAGCCATATATTCTACATTATCATGGGGTTGGCTTATCACCATTCCAGCCTGCTCATCGCTGTAATCCTTACCAGCATTTATGTCCAACTCGAGATCCACAGCTGCCTCACCGTCCTTTTCCCCACTCGCTCTGTCAATTCCAGCTTTGCCTCTGTTTCTGCCGTCACCGCCATCGCCGCGTCCTCGTGGTCTGACTCAGTGCGTGGCTGTTGCCTAGCAGCCAGAACAGCGTCTGCAGGAGCGTCCTCTGCAGCGTCCTCGAGGACGCCTCCGGTGCCTGCTGATCCGCCATCGGGCTACAGAGTGTTTTTTGGGGTAAACGCCTTAATCACGGTAGGCTGCCTCATACCCATATCTCTATTCTTGCCCGAGGGACCCGCTGCCTGATTTTCCGCATTGCTTGCACTTTCCTTCATTGTTACCGCGGGGCCGCTTTTAGACCGTTCTTGCACCGGCATCGGCGCCTTGCCGCGTAGCTCTGCTTTTTTTCCTTTAGGCGTTGAGGCTGGGGCAGTTGATTTCCGTATGGCCCCCGGTGCCCTCTGTAACCCAGATACTGCCTCGATCTTCCCAGGGTCCGCATTCTGCTTCTGCTTGCCTGAGGTAAAGTCCGGCTGCGGTTTATTTTTTCCTTCTCCTTTTCTGGCCCCGAAGGTCGCGGTGGTAACGGCATCTTGTTTGTGTGGTTGTCAGGACACTTTCCACTAAGACGGCTTGCTGCCTTCAGTCGCAGCCAAGAAAAACCGAATCTTCTGTTAAGCACCTTCCTGACAAACGATGACCCCAGCAGACTTATGCGAAGCCAGATCTCAAGTGCCATCTGGGGAACAGGGATTCATCCTAAATATTAGCCTACAGGGGGTATAGCCAGGAGGTAGTCCGGAGCGACTCCTCACCACAACCTGTCAGTGGCCATCTTGCCCCGATCGTGACCGGAAATATCCGATGGTTTTTAAGATATTGTTGTGAAACAAACGTTTGATGTGTGATCAAGTTTTTTAGAACAAGAGGGGTTTGGTCCTACTAGGGTCAGGCGGGACCTTATAAACTTTTTAATGAAAAATAGGCCTGACCTGCTGTTTATAAATGCTGTTTGAATTTATAAACAGGCTAAGACCTTTATCTATTTTAAATGGTCTGACTAATTTAACTACTATATTTTGAAGCATCCATTTAAATAATTATGACAGCGTTATAAAATGCCTGTCAAAAAGGACACACAAAAATGAAATCTATCTTCAAAGATCAACAAAACATACCAAATATAAACAACATATAAAAAACATTACAGTTTCAGAAAAATGCCAGTTGAATATTTCATCCATAAACAACAACAACCACTTTATCATTTCACGTTACATCACTTTGTGTACATAGTACAGAGGTTGTTGCACTACTGGGTAAACATTTGCGAATCCAATGTGCATCTCTATTTGAACATAATGCTACCCTTGGACTACTATAATTTTAATGACCCAGCAGGAAGGTAAAAGCAGACGTGTTTTGTGTGCGATGGTTAATGTTTAGTATGTGTTTTAAAAAAACAAATATATATATATATATATACATATTATATATATATCTATTATATATATATCTATTATATATATATATATATATATATATATATAATAGATATATATATATATAGATATATATATAATATATATCTCTCTCTCTATATATATATATATATATATATATATATATAGTATTTTCAAAACTTTTGTACTTGTTTTTTTTAAAACACATACTAAGCATTAACCGTCACACGCTAAACAAAATACCCGCCCATATCCTCACATAAAAACAGATAAATAGCCCAACAGCGAAAAACAGTAAAACTACCTCACCCTGCCACTATGCTAACCCCTATCCTAACCTATGCTAACAGTAGGGGAACAGCGTTTACAACGCAACTTTTACAACGCAGTACCTTTACGACGCAACCATTAGAACGCAAGTCATTACAACGACTTGCGCTGGGGGGCGCTCTAGGATAGGGAATAGTTTTAATTTACTATCCAACACCTTCCCTACTATCCACGGGGACTGGAGTTGGAATAGTAAATTAAACTATTCACTATCCAGCGCCCCCCAACGCAAGCGGTTGTAACGACTTGCGTTGTAAAAGTTGCGTCGTAAAGGCATGCGTTGTAAAAGCATGTGTTGTAACGACGTACATCCCTAACAGTATATAGTATATAAACTACGATAATAAAATGGGGCAGCCAGAAAGTACAATGGAGGGCCTAGATCTTGGACTCTATCCGGTCCACAGTCTTTTGCGAGGTCTCCACCATCTTCATGAATGTTGCAACCTGCAACTGCAGTCCTGCCAAATTCAAGGCATTTTCTCACTGGCCCTTCAGCAACTGTTGCTCAATGTCTGTTAGCTCCTGTGAGTGTGTGGCACCCGGCTATAGTGCCACTGCTGGTGGGGCTGTGGAAGGTCCTGGAAGTTTGGCTGTGGAGAGTCCTGTAACAGGTCCTGGAACCCGACCATGTAAATGCTTCACTGGACGGCTGCTGCTTGCAGTTTTGGAAGCATCCTGTCCCAGAAGTGGCGACTTCCAGGTCCCCGCTGCTCTAGCATGATCATAATTGTCCTCAATGTGCCTGAAGGTCTTTAAAAAGTGGTGGTAATTCCTCTCCAGGAGGCTCCAATAGGTATTTTCCTCCTTTGGGATCCTGTTTGCTGTTGGAGGGAAAAGGCACGTACATCAGACCAAGCTCATTTGTCACAATTGACCACACTTACATGCATCATTCACTATTAGAAGCACAAGTTGCATGTCCTACCAACAACATTACATGTATGTAATGTAGAATGACCGGCCATCATGAGAAGCATGTACTTCCTCTAAGATAACAACGGTAAATAACCCTGGTTTTGTCCGTGTGGGTACAGGAAAGGGCAGTGACTGGCCTCATTACCATCTACCCATGTGCATATGAAGACAGAATAGGATTGATGCTTTAATGTACATATGGAATGGTACATATCGTCCAGTTATGTGCTCTCTGGGGACATGCCAATCAGCTAAGTGAAATGAGTGATGTGTCGCAAGTACACATATTGTGCCTCAGCCCTGCTTCACAGTTATGGCATATGCACAAGGCACACATATAGCAACATAGTTTGACTCACTGGCAAGTAGTTGACTCATAGACAGAGTTTTGCGATCTACCTCCCATTCAACAGACCTGTTGGATAATGTTCAAAGACTGACACATAGATATACCTGGAACACTACAGCATAGATCACCAACTGAACATCAGACAGGAGTATGTGCTCCTTGACATACTTAATATTCTGTCTCAACCAACCTGTGCGGATTGTTACAAAGAAGCACATCAACTCACACTCAGTCCATGTGATTAGTGTGTACATGCATGCTGTATAACACAGATTTGTGAGTGTTTAGAGCTGTATATTTCTGGTAATTGGGAAGAAATTGTTTAATGGAGAGAAATCCTGTGGATAAAATATGGGCAGCTACAGCATTTGGAGGAATATAGAAGGGTCTGTATGCTAAAAACACAGTACATACATGCCAGTGTTACTTTACACATTGCTAAGGAAATCAAAAGGGGGAGTGAAGAGGTGATGCCAGTGGGCACCGAGGTGGGCACGTCCTCCTCTTATCAGGGATATAGGTTAATCAGAAAGGGCCACCTCACATTGGGTGGATGTGTATCCCGATGTCATTGGAATACACCATCTTTGTTAAAATACCCCTCACACACCAAAAGGGCCCTTGGTGTCATGCTTCATCATCGGGGTCTTCCCGTCCCGCTGCGGGGCGGGGCAGTGCTGCGACAAGCGGATACGCTGGAGCACCTTTAGATGGAGGTGCTTTATGTGTTGGGAGTGAGTGTCAGTGGGGTCAGGAGTGATATAAGGTGTGAGTTTAAAAAAATACCTGGCCTAGTGGAAAGAAAATTTTTATTAAACACTGGCTGGTATTATTAAAAAAAGTGAAACGGAGAGATAGAGCAGGTTAATGGGCTCTCTCTCCTAAGTGGGTCAACATGTTTCGAGGCACGGGGCCTCTTCGTCAGGACCTAGGGGAGATCCCCCTGTCACTCACTAATGTTTTCTCCACAAAAGTAGAAAAAGGTGTATGTACAAATAGTGAACAAAAAGGACTATGTGAGTAACTACAAATTAATAATTACAACACATATATGCTACCACACTAATAATGTAGTATGCTTATCAATGGGGGGGTCAATGCCTCATGAGCCAGCATAAGACTGAAGGGTATGGTGGGGTATCAGTGTGCCCCTAGCACGCTTGTGCTTCCTCCTTCGTCCGCGGCTTCCGGCTATCCACGGATACCTATTTTGTCTGCACTGGTGTAGGATCCATTACAGCCCGTGTGGACCTAAATTGAGGTCCCTAAATTGCCATATATATGCATACAGTAGCAATTTGCAGCAGCAGGGCAGGACTGGCCATAGCAAGCACTGGGCCAGGGACAGACTGATTTGCATATAGCCAGGTTCTGAGCTGGGATGGTGCAGTGAGATAAATAACGGTGATGGATCAAGCCCTGATCTTTGGACTGGGTAAGAGTGGTCTGCTTAATTCAGACACTGTTCATCACCACCCCCTTTTCAGAATCGTTTTTGGCCACTATAGGTGTGGCAGGGTATACTCAGACATGAGACCCTTTCTCACTGCACCATCAGGATTCAAGCAAGCCGGGCCGAAGACGGCTGAAATGCCAGAAACCGGTCCCCGGTAGCTTGTCTCCTTTCTGGTGAAGAATTGGCTTGGTAGTTTAGTCTGCCCTGTTCCCATGATGCACTGGGCCAGGGACAGACTGATTTGCATATAGCCAGGTTCTGAGCTGGGATGGTGCAGTGAGATAAATAACGGTGATGGATCAAGCCCTCATTTTTGGACTGGGTAAGAGTGGTCTGCTTAATTCAGACACTCTGTTCATCACCACCCCCTTTTCAGAATCATAGCAAGCACTGGGCATTTCCCTGGAGTGAACCCAAGTAAGTCATTGGCATAGACAATGAACTTATGCACTTACTGCAACAAACGAGGACATGTGACTTGAACACTGGTTATGCTATCTGGAATAATACATGCTAAGTATGCCACCTCACATATACATATGCAGCATCTATACTAGGATGGAATCATGTGTTGGTATAGGGAGCCTGCTCACAAGCTCACCCAAATCCATAGGAGTCCACACTTTACCCAGATGTTGTACTACAGGTGCATGTATGTTACATCAAACAATATGCTATTTGAGTGACATGAATGTCTAAAATGCCTTCAATCATTTAGCCTGAAACAATGTTAATAGGGTAGAGGAAAGTAATCAGCAGGCATGTGCTTGGTATGATGTAAACACACATCTTGGTTAAATGATCATTGTACACATGTCAACATCTGATGTGCTGTTGACTGCTGAAAGTTTGCTCTGGGATATGTTACTGTGTCCTGGCAAAAATATGGCTCAGGTCAAACATACTGTTCAGGGAGTACACAGCCTATACCATGCAACATTTGTGCCACAAACTTGGGGTAACATTTTGGCAATTTTGGACTATAGTATGGGTGCGAGACACTATGGCTTATTCCCAGCAATAGGTCTTGGGGCAGGTGATGGCACTTGTGCCATAAGTATCCACACCATGCTGAAACAACAATAGCACAGCATATGAGGAGGCATCCATCATGTGGGCCTGCATGCATTGCTAATCATTCCACATGACAATTTAGCTCTGTCATTTGCACTTAGAACTTTGTCCTACTTCTGTAACAAATCTACATGTAAGATGCACCTTGTTTCCACAGACTGATGATGCCCCTTGCACATCTCACTGCAACCCATTTCAGCAAACCCACACAATCCTTACAGATCACCGAAACATTGAGGTGACACTCACCGGTAGCATTGCGATCTTGGAATGTCGCAACCTCTGCAGTGGTGTGAGGGTTTGGTCCACCGACAAGACAAAATCATGGTATTTAGCTCTGTGAATGCTGAACATGTACACTGTGCACAAATGAAGCCCATGCATTGTTTTCACAAATGCCTGATATTGTCTGTAGGTTGGACTTGTAGCATGAGGCACAGTTGGAATGTCCTCATGATGAACATATGTATGCCATGTTGCAGTGTATTCAGATGATAGCAGTCACATCTCATATGAGGTGCACAGAGTGCAGACAAGGTACAAGACCAGCCTAGCTTGCAATGTGGTGCAATGGTGCAAGGCTTTGACGCCTATGCAAACAGTGCAAATTAATTGACCTCATTCTGTATAATGTGACAGTGCTGGGACCTTGCTACACATATCAGTCAATAGCCATGCTTGTTTTGCACCTTCAGTTAACGCCTTAGATGTGACCAGTGCACTGTAAATGAACAATGATAAATCAAGGCCCATACTGGCTCATAAAGGTATGAGGATGTGGTTATGTATCAGAGACGTATGTGTGACCATTTGGGGGACACAACACCCTGTCAAACCTGTGGGCTTATGTCATGTGAGTGTGCTCCCCTGCAACATATATGGTGGGTGGCCCACACAGTTCAGAGTCAGAAATTGCGTAGCAGACTGGATGACAATGGTCCCTGCACAGTATGGATCTCAATCACCTATGTGCCTCCCCTGCAATACACGGCCGGCTCTGGCTATTGTTCTGCCCCTATGAACAGGGGCCTGTGTCATGATCAGTGTCTATAAGTGAGTTAGACCGTATAAGGCCATAGTAACCTATATACATATCTGGCCCTTCCAATTAAAAAACTGTTAAGACTATTTTGCTACAGCCACATAGCTATAAGCTAATGGTATGTAGGAAGGTACCGACAGCCCCACCAACTTATATCTTCAGGTGATCTATGAGATCCTGCTCCCGGCTGATGATATCAGTCAACCAGTGTTTGCATTGCACCAAATATTCTTGACATCTGAAAGTGTACCTTCTCCCAATCGTGCAACCTGTCTTGGGTTGGGTAGTCCAGAATTACCCTGCCTCCCCTTGCACTCATATTGGGCAAATATTTAACCAGCAGCCACAGTTGGCCCCCAAACTGCTCCTCTGTCAGATTCTTAGCCCTGCCCAACATCTTCCTACATGCCCTAGCCATTCTAACCCCAACTACAAAAACCTCTATCCCATACCAATGCCCCTTTACCTATTAACCCTTTCGATGCTCATGACGAGCTCAGCTCGTCATGAGGCACAGTTGAGCTGTGCTGATGACGAGCTGAGCTCGTCATGAACTATGAGGATTCATAAAATGTCAGCACAGGAGGGGAAAATGCACAGCAGCCATGGTGTTAACCTCTTTTCAAACAAATACCCAAAAATATAAGACCCAGAACAAAACAAAATACATTCACTGGACATCTGTGACAATTTAGGGGCATGCCACAGAAAGCACTGACACCAAGACCAGGAAACAGCTCCAAAGTCTCCAGCACACAACAAACACCTCCACCATTCAGCACAGACAAAAAGACAGTAAGTGAAAGTGAAAGAAACGTCACACTTTCCTGTGTGGATGCGCAACGTTTCCGATCTAGGCGTCAATTTTCCTACTAATGCGTCTTCTTTTTCTGACGCTTCGCTAGACAAATATACAATTTGCTGGTTACACTATGGCCGAAGCATTGTTTTTGATGGTTTGCCCTTGATGTGTGGCTTCCACCTGATGCTCTTCCCACTCAAGCTTCACGTTTAGTGGTAAAGCACCAGTCTTACTACAAAAGGTTCACATTTAATACAAAAAGTCACCTTTCATACTATAGAGTCACCTTTCCTACTCAAACATCACTTTTAGTGGTAATGCATGACTTTCAATGCTAAAGAGTCAATTTTAGTATAGAAAAGTCACCTTTCATACTCAAATGTCACTTTTAGTGGTATTGCTTGACTTTCCATGCTAAAGAGTCATGTTTAGAACAGAAAAGTCACCTTTCATAATATAGAGTCACCTTCCCAACTCAAACATCACTTTTAGTGGTAATTTGTGACTTTCCATGCAAAAGAGTCACATTTTTTTTTTGCATAGCTTTATATAGCGCGAACTTGACCCGAATCGGGTATCAGATCGCTTTACATAGCACCAGTTACGTTACATGAGGCCACACATTCATTTTTGTTAGGCACGGGGAGATTTCGCGATTTGCCCAGAATCACAGGATCCTACTCAAACTTGTTTGATTGCTGACACATTGCTGTGGCAATACGTAAAGCACAAGTGACACACAACATATGACAATGCACAGTGCATTGTTTCTGAGGCTTTGACGTTGATGCTTCTAACCTGATTTTACATTTCTGAGGGCTACTTCTAGTTGATTAAAAGTGTGTATGTATATGTTTCCTGGCACAAGTATTGGTTTCAAACATTTATCCTCAAATTGAACCTTTATGCAATGTTGGTGAATTTTCTATTACAAAACATGTCTATTAGATAAAGAAATGTTGCACAATGTGTGTGGGTCAGTGATTGCCTAAACAGTGTTTTGGATGTCTCTAACCTCGGCATCCTCCTCCTCCATCAGGACCTGCAGTTGTGGGTCCCGTACCAGTGGGACATTAGTATGCACAGAAATATTGTGCAGTATGGCACACACCAAGATTATTTTGCTGACCATTAGGGGGAGTTGAGCAATCAACCCCTTAAAAATGACCAGGCAGTGGAACCTAGCCATGAGCAGTCCGAAGGTTTCTCAACAAAGCTCCTGGTCTTTCTGACAGCCTGGTTGTAGGACTTCACAGGCTTTGTGTGGGGTTGTTCATATGGTGTCATGACCCATGACTAGGTCCCATGTTCCTGGTCAGCTCAAAGTGAAGAGAAAGGACAACTGTCAACACTTTTTCAAGCTGTTACCGTTATATGGCAGGCCATGTGTGTTATGTGTAGTTACATTGTCATACAGATTTCTAACATTGTTTTCACAATATATGTTAGTCACACAGTTGTTGACAGATTGACACTTTTCTCTTCCATTGCTCTGTGTTATAGCAAATACTGAGCATGTGATGATACGTAGATCCTATTATTTTCTGTGATGTCTATTTGGAGATTCTCCTGACCATTCTATGTTCTGTACTCCCACTACATGTGTGAACTTGCCTATTGGAGATCTAATATTTGGGTAGTTGGTCCTCCCTAAGCAGATAATCACATAGGAGACATGCCGTAGACTGAATGGCACATGCATATGTCTATAGTAAACAACAGATGTGGGTGGTGGGATAAATGACATGCCTGATGAACCATAGAAGTGGGATGTACCCCACAATGCACATGGAACCCCTCCTTTGAACACTGATGCTACACAGCATTTGACTTTGCAATGCTTTGCTTTGTACCCTTCCACCATTAAATGGAAGCCATAGTGGATTTGCGTGTCTTGACATTGGTAACTTATGGGTTTTCCTGAAACATGTACCATGATGCATGGTGCAGGGTTGAGCCACACCCCTCTCACATATGTTCCTATCTGTGGCAACAGATGATGGGTATTATGTCATTCATTTCTGACTGTTAATGGGTGTGTTAGGTATTTGAGTTTTGCTTACCTACATGCTTACCATATTGTCCATTCTGGAACCGGTCATTAACGATAAAGTGCTTGAATATGTATGCATCATGCATGCTTCCAGGGTTACTTCGCCAGCATTTGATGATGAGGCCCCGATGCTCCATGATAGCCTAGACATTTATGGAGTGGGTGTTATTCCGGCTCATGTAGAAATGGGATGTTGCTTCAGGTGGTACAAGTTGCACATGTGTGCAGTTCATTGCACCAAGCACTCGTTGGAACCAGTGATGGCATAGAAGCCTTGTTTGATCTCCAGCTGCAGTTCCTGGGTGATGGGGAAGAGGAGGTGGCAGGGTTTCAGATGAATGATAGACAAGGAATGATGAGATAAATGGCTGGAAGATTCCGGCCACTCTGGCGGGTGTTATCTGAAAGGACCCCAATGCCAGGATGTGTAGTAATGCCATGAACTTCACCTGTGGAGGGATGTTGGTAGCATTGTCAGCTGTTGGCTGCAGCCTTGGGTCAATCCAGTGTAGCAGCTCTACAATGGACTCCCTCCTCAGCTGGTAATAGGTGATTACCTCTTCCTCCCTGGTGGTTGCCGTCTCATTGCAACTCCCAGCTGCAAAATTACTACCTCCATGGTGTAGTTGTGGTTGCAACACTGTCCTGTCAAGATTCTCTATATATAGCAAACTCACTGTGTTAATTGCTATGCATGAGTTTCATAGGCGCAGGATTTTTAATGTTACGGGACCTCTGTGCCACTGAGGTCACCACGCATCACTTTTCTAAAACCTAGTAAATATCCATGTGTCAGTTTTACGCTGGAAATTATGACGGAATGCCTACCGTGCATATAATATTTGGCACAGGAGTCCAAATAGTGACGCATCCTCCAAGATACATCACCTTGTAAATATGGAGTAGTGATTGCACCACTATTACCCATGCCCATGTTGGATATTAGGTCTTTATCCAGGTGAACCCCATAGAGGGAGAACGCCGTAGAGCAGCTTTGACAAAAACTGTACAACCATCTCATCTCTCCAGTGTAAATAATTTAGCAGCATCCAGGGAAAAGGCTCCCTGACAAAGTGCTGTAAGCCAGGTGCTCTGAAATCCTGTCACATCCCCTGACACTGAGGAAACAGCCTCGGCTTGAGTCGTGTTGCGCTGTGATATGTCTGCAGTACTCTCTACGCATCTGGGCGTATGCCAAACAGTCTATGTGCATCTGCATGCAGTATCTCTGAATGGGTGCTGGGTTTATGTACAAAGTGGTCATTTGTCTGTGTGTGATTTTATCGCATATCATGTGTTTCAGAATTTCATAGTAATGATATTCTGTGCTTTCATCAACATTTTGGTAGGGAATCTGCACTGGTTCAAAATTTGGTTACCGCACAGGGCACTGTTTACCCTACTTTCTAAATGATTATGCAGACACTATTGTGAATGCAATTCAAGGGTGCAAGGGAGCCAAAAGGCCACCCTGATGCACCCCCAAAAATGGTATTTGTGCACATGTGGCGCACACACATACCATAAGGGCAAGTGTATGCTCCACATGGCACTTAGAAAAATTAAATTTTGTGCATTTTTCTAAGGATTTTTTAAGGATTTACAAATTACCATCAACTTGAAGTTGATCGTAATTTGCAATTCCTAATGCAAAGTCGCCTTCTGAGAACGCTTCTTGTGTTGCATTTAGGGAATCGCAAATTGTGATTCCCTAACTGCATTCGCAAAATAGGTAATCACAAAAATTGTGATTTCCTAATTTGCGAATGCCTTTGGGGTTGATGCATTCCACAAGGTTGATTATAGTCACAAAGGGGCCGATTCTGCAAATCGGCCCGTTTGCGACCAGTAAATAACTTGATGCATGTGCCCCAAAGTATTTCCACACTATCTGTCCAGTTAATCATCCTTATAGTTAACTTATTAAATCAGTCTCCAATTTAGGGTGTTTGTACACCATTGTGCACCCTGTAGCACAATTTTCCAGAGACCCTCTTGCCCTAACCATAGTGCGCCTCACTGTTTCCGAGTCCTGATGATGACCTCCCACTTACAATAACTGATCAAAACGTTGTCGACTGTAGACAAACTCACAGGCTCAGTGACTCCAATGATAAAGAAATGTTCGGGAGTCAAGAGTCATATGTCTTTTTTATGTGTGAACAAGGCACTTTTTCACTTTTGTCGCACTGCATGAACACAGATCAGAGTACTTAAGTTATATATACACCATTGCAAACTTGTATAGCAAGCAAAATAAATGTTTGGAATTTTTCAATTGTTGATTGATTGGTCCAGTGCTTAATTTGTAAAAAAATGAAGTGCAGGTGCCCAAATATTTTTGAGGAGGCCACACCGACTCCCCTGGCTCCACCCACGTCCTTTTTGGCACCACTCACATCCACAAGTCTAACACATCAGAGCCACCATCTCACTTCTTGAGTTACACAAGAAGATGAAGACCTGGCTCTTCACATAAGCACCTCGTGGATGAAGTGAAGAAACACAAAGCAAGACATAAAGGTCAGGATAGGGTGTAACAGGTAACAGTACTAAAATATGCAAGTATGTACTTTGGTGCATACACAGGATATCCTTGCTCTCAATGCAGTCCCTTAGTGAAGCATTACAGCAATACGTATCCTTCAACTACATCTTGTTAGTAGTGGCATGGAACATAGCCATCTACTGCCAGGTTTATTGTAAAACAATGCCGAGCAATCCTTTAATCCAGTAGTTCTTAACCTGTAATCCAGGGACAACTGAAGGTCCACAAAGCATATTTTAGGGGGTCCAAGATTGCTTAGAAAAATGATTAGTATTTACAGATCAGTAAAGAGAAGATAAATAAAGAAGCAAAATGATTTAAATTGACATTTTTAAAATGTTCTATAAATGTGAAGGAATTTGAAATCGGAGGGTTAAATATAAATTGATATCCTCGTTCATTCATGGGAACAGTCTGTACAAGTACATCAAACAGCATATAATATGGATGAAGGGTGGCTTCAGTTGAATTTAGAAAGTTCCAAAAACCCATTAAAATTGTATTTATATATTTGTTTGTGAATTAAACAAAAGATGTAATCAGGTGTACATGTTTGTTAAATGCTTTTGTCTGTTTTGTGTATTGTTTTGGGGTTCATCATCAAAATTGCTTACGACAGGGTGCCCGATTCCAATCATGATTAAGTGGCAGTCCCCAGACTCTGATTAAGTGGGAGCCTACAGAGGTCAATGGGTTAAGAACCACTTCTATAGTTTCAGATCAACATACAAGCAAATGAGAGGGTGAGAGAATCAGGGTCAAGTCACATGACTTCCAGTTCATTAAATTCTGTACCCATAATGAAAACTGTACTCTTTCTTCTGTTCTAGTTTCTTTTAGTAAAGGTAGCTTAGCTGCTTTCTTCCCAACCATAAGATGGCACACTTGAGCAATTGATTCAGATTGACTAAATTACACATTGTGAGACTACAAACTATAGGTGCTCCGATCTCATTCATTTCCATTTCATTCAGTGCAGTTTGTGTTTACTCTAAAAACTAACAAGTTTAAAAACTTGGCTTGAACATTATTCCTCACACGGTTGAAATAGGTGACTGTATGGCAGTGATCTTAGTTGAGACAGTTGCAAGCGATTGAATGGTTTAACTCATTGGCCCCTGGTGTATCCAAATACTTTTCTTTAAACTGAAAAAAGGCATCAAGGGCCTGTCATTAGAAATATTTCACAATTCATAAATTGTATTACAATGTCCACTGCATAACCATTAACCCTCTGTTTACGACAATTTGCATTCTCACTTAAATTTAGATGATTTGATTTCAAGAGAAACCTGGTTTAACTTCTTCCCAACTTACTAATAAAAGACTAAGGGCATCCATGGATCTCTGTGAAGCTATCATTGTGGTCAATGCGCAGAAAGCACTAGAGCTTTACTTAGCAGGTCCCATGCTGAAAGCACCAGCTCAAAGTTTTGTTTTTCAAAAACAAACTGCAAAAGCTCTATTTAGTTACGGAAAAAATGGCCTTGCCATGCAGGGAATTTTCTACCAGTGCAAGAGGGTAATTTCTTTGGCTTCCCGTTCAGAACAGAGAGGCTTGACCTGGTTGTCTAGAACAGGAAAAGTATACAGCAGGACCTTTCTCCTAAATAGGATGGACAGTTTGACGTAGATTGAGTGATGGACTAATGGGAGATGAGCTACCCATCAAAAGAGTTCTTATGTCAGAGTGAGCATGGGCTCTTCCATTAGAAACATAGTGCTTCTTTGGGGTCTAAATAGAGGAGGGAAAGCAAGAGTTTAGTGAACAGGACATACAACTCTAAATGAGGCCCAAGGTTTTGTACATAGAGAAGGAAAGATAGAATTGCTAAAGTTTAAAAAAATAATCCCAGCAAACTTGTTCTGTGGTTGCATTCCTGACTTACACATTTCATCCTGGCTACCATTTCTAGGAGACTATTCAGTTTGCTGAGCATTTGCATTTTGCTTACTGACTGATGGAACACATGGAAACAAATAACACTGAGATGGCTCAGTGACCCTTATTGTATGTGGTGTGCTTTGTAAGTGGGGCCACTAGAATTCTGTTTTTCTGCAGCTGTAGTGGTTTTCACATAATTATGGCTTTACTGCATCCGTCAGACGATCTACCGTCTACCCTACATCATCTGCATATCAACAAAAATGTTTTTCCAACTTTGACAACTCAAGTGTTACGTTACTTTAAAAAAAATCAAATATGAAACCATATGGTGGCAGACCCTCAAAATATTTACAAATGTGAACTGGTCAACCTTACAGTTGCCAACTGTTATCCAGGTATGAAACTGGTACTAAAAGAGGTGAATCCTTTTCCGAGATAATATTTATGTGCTAAACTGTGAAAACAGCAAAGTAATAGGACTGTAGAATGTGCCTTATTTGCTCTTCATAACTGCATAATTTAGCCAGCTCTGCCCATAATTTGGGGCTCCATTGTTCCATAATTCCAGTGGCCCCCGAGTTATGCCACTGCAATAAATGGGGCTAGGTCATGAGCGAACAGATTTTATTACATCTTCCTGATCTGTGTGGCAGAGCACGCAATTAAATGGAAAATAATCATTTTTAATCTTCCTCTTCTTTGGAAAAAGAATCTTTTGAAGATCAACATGAAAAATGTAGTAGTCAGTAAACGCCTCCTTGAACAATTACATTTTAAATGAACTGGTTTGTTGTAATTTTTTTGTCCCAACCCTATACTCTGTGACTAAATGTGAAGAAGTTTGGTTTTTAGACTAGAAGAAAAACAGCACGCCTAAGCACACCTTTGGCCTGTAGAGTGCCAGCAAGAAATACTTCGTTTTCGTTAAGTGCATATGGCACCATTCTGCCTTCAGAGAGTTAGAAGCATTTTGCTTTTGCTTCACCACAAGACAAAAAAAATAACTCTGAGAACCCCATGTCACCCTGTTCCAATGCTCACAAAATGAGTGTATAAACACGCAGGCTGCACATACGTCTAAGAATTTTTTTGGGGAACATTTTCAGTAAAAGCGACTTGACAGCTTTCTAGTTTTCAAGAAAGGTTACGAATTACTGGCATGAGAGGCTTTATAATAACCAATGGACAAAAAGCAAAAGAGCTAGAAATAGTCTGATCCAGGGTAATTCTAAAATGACATATGCAAGAGCTTACTGGCCTATTTAAATACAGAATGCAGTGCACTTTTAATGCTGCTCACACTCTGACGCTCACCAACCTGAACAAGCATTGGCATAGCCAATAGGTCTCGATTTTGGGACCTTATAAGTGATTAGCCATGCAACACTTGATGTTGTTAATGAAGGACAATGTGCTGGATAACTAAACACTTATAATGTCCCAAATGCGAAACCTAATGGCAATGCATTGGGGGGGTCTTATTAGTGTTTAGGTAGAGCTATTGAATTTGCCAATGTTTCTAAGCTGTGCTGTAGAGAAGTGTGGCTGCTGTGCAGCATGCTGAGAAATTGTAATTAAAAAGTGTAAGAAGCACTGAGTGATGCTGTGGTGTCGTTGAGTGATGCTGTGCTGGCCCTGAGTTATGCAACGGTGGCATGAGTGATGCTGTGCTGGCCCTGAGTGATGCTGTGCTGGCCCTGAGTGATGATGTGGTTGCCCTGAGTGATGCTGTGGTGGTGCTTAATGATGCTTTGGTGGTAATGACTGATGCTGTGGTGGTAATGACTGATGCTGTGGTGATCCTGATTGATTCTGTGGTGGTACTGAGTGATGCTGTTGTGTTCTTAAGTGATGCTGCGGTGGTGCTGAGTGAAGCTGTGGTGAAGGTGAGTGATGCTGTGGTGGTGCTGAGTGATGATGTGGTGGCGCTGATTGATGCTGTGGTGGTGCTGAGTGATGCTGTGGTGGTGCTGTGTGATGCTGAAGTGGTCCAGAGTGATGCTGTGGTGGTGCTGACCGATGCTGTGGTGGCATTGAATGATCCTGTGCTGGCCCCCAGTGAAGCCGTGGTAGCCCTGAGTGATGCTGTGGTGATGCCGACTGAAGCTGTGGTGATGCTGATTGATGCTATTGGCACTGCAGAGTGATGCTGTGGTAGTGCTGAGTGATGATGTGGTGTTCCTGGGTGATGCTGTGGTGGTTCTGAGTGATGCTGTGGTGGTGCTGACTGACGCTATGGTGGTGCTGACTGATGCTGTGATGGCGTTGAGTGATCCTGTGCTGGCCCTGAGTGATGCTGTGGTAGCCCTGAATGATGCTGTTATGATGCTGACTGATGCTGTGGTGATGCTGATTGATGCTGTGGTGCTGCAGAGTGATGTTGTGGTGGTACTGAGTGATGCTGTGGTGCTCCTGAGTGATGCTGTGGTGGTGCTGAGTGATGCTATGGTGGTGCTGAGTGTTGCTGTGGTTGCGCTGAGTGATGCTGTTGCGTCCCTGAGCAATATTGTTGTGTGCTTAAGTGACGTTGTGGTGGTGCTGAGTGTTGCTGTAGTTACGAGGAGCGATGATGTGGTGGCACTGAGTGATGTTGTGGTGCCCCTGAGTGATGTTGTGGTGGTGCTGAGTGATGCTGGGGTTCTGCTGAGTGATGCTGTGGTGGTGTTTAGTGATGCTGTGGTGGTGCTGAGGGATACTATGGTGGCGCTGAGAATTCTGTGGTAGCGCATAGTAATGCTGTGGTGGTGCTGAGTGATGCTGTGGTGGACCTTAGTGATGCTGTGGTGGTGCTGAGTAATGCTGTGGTGGTGCTGAGTGATGGTGTGGTGGTGTTGAGTGATGCTGTGGTGGCGCTGAGTATGTTGTGGTGGTGCTGAGTGATGCTGTAGTGGTGCTGAGTGATGCTGTGGTAGCCCATAGTGATGCTGTGGTGGTGATGAGTGATGCTGTGGTGGACCTGAGTGATGCTGTGGTGGTGCTGAGTAACACTGTGGTGGTGCTGAATGAGGCTGTGGTGGTGCTGAGTAATATAGGTGTGTCCCTGATTGATGCTCTGGTGGTGCTGAGTAATGCGGTGGTGCTGCTGAGTGATCCTATGGTGGTCCTGAGTGATGTTCTGGTGATGCTGAGTGAGGCTGTGGTGTTCCTGAGTGATGCTGTGGTGTTCCTGAGTGATGCTGTGGTGGTGCTGAGTGAAGCTGTGGTGAAGGTGAGTGATGCTGTGGTGGCACTGATTTATGCTGTGGTGGTGCTGAGTGATGCTGTGGTGGTGCTGTGTGATGCTGAAGTGGTCCAGAGTGATGCTGTGGTGGTGCTGACCCATGCTGTGGTGCTGTTGAGTGATCCTGTGCTGGCCCCCAGTGATGCCGTGGTAGCCCTGAGTGATGCTGTGGTGATGCTGACTGAAGCTGTTGTGATGCTGATTGATGCTTTGGCACTGCAGAGTGATGCTGTGGTGGTGCTAAGTGATGATGTGGTGTTCCTTAGTGATGCTGTGGTGGTCCTGAGTGATGCTGTGGTGGTCCTGAGTGATGCTGTGGTGGTGCTGACTGACGCTATGGTGGTGCTGACTGATGCTGTGATGGCGTTGAGTGATCCTGTGCTGGCCCTGAGTGATGCTCTGGTAACCCAGAATGATGCTGTTATAATGCTGACTGATGCTGCGGTGATGCTGATTGATGCTGTGGTGCTCTTGAGTGATGCTGTGGTGGTACTGAGTGATGCTGTGGTGCTCTTGAGTGATGCTGTGGTGGTGCTGAATGATGCTATGGTGGTGCTGAGTGTTGCTGTGGTTGCGCTGAGGGATGCTGTTGCGTCCCTGAGCAATATTGTGTGTGCTTAAGTGACGTTGTGGTGGTGCTGAGTGTTGCTGTAGTCGAGAGGAGCGATGATGTGGTGGCACTGAGTGATGTTGTGGTGCCCCTGAGTGATGTTGTGGTGGTGCTGAGTGATGTTGTGCTGGTGCTGAGTGATGCAGGGGTGGTGCTGAGTGATGCAGGGGTGATGCTGAGTGATGCTGTGGTGGTGATGAGGGATACTGTGGAGGTGTTGAGTGATGTTGTCATAGTGCTGAGTGATGTTGTGGTGGTGCTGAGTGATACTGTGGTAGTGCATAGTAATGCTGTGGTGGTGCTGAGTGATGTTGTGGTGGTGCTGAGTGATGCTGGGGTTCTGCTGAGTGATGCTGTGGTGGTGTTTAGTGATGCTTTGGTGGTGCTGAGGGATACTATGGTGGCGCTGAGAATTCTGTGGTAGCCCATAGTAATGCTGTGGTGGTGCTGAGTGATGCTGTGGTGGACCTTAGTGATGCTGTGGTGGTGCTGAGTAACGCTGTGGTGGTGCTGAGTGATGGTGTGGTGGTGTTGAGTGATGCTGTGGTGGCGCTGAGTATGTTGTGGTGGTGCTGAGTGATGCTGTGGTGGTGATGAGTGATGCTGTGGTAGCCCATAGTGATGCTATGGTGGTGATAAGTGATGCTGTGGTGGACCTAAGTGATGCTGTGGTGGTGCTGAGTAACACTGTGGTGGTGCTGAATGAGGCTGTGGTGGTGCTGAGTAATATAGGTGTGTCCCTGATTGATGCTCTGGTGGTGCTGAGTAATGCTGTGGTGCTGCTGAGTGATCCTATGGTGGTCCTGAGTGATGCTCTGGTGATGCTGAGTGAGGCTGTGGTGTTCCTGAGTGATGCTGTTGTGTTCCTGAGTGATGCTGTGGTGGTGCTGAGTGAAGCTGTGGTGAAGGTGAGTGATGCTGTGGTGGCACTGATTGATGCTGTGGTGGTGCTGAGTGATGCTGTGGTGGTGCTGTGTGATGCTGAAGTGGTCCAGAGTGATGCTGTGGTGGTGCTGACCCATGCTTTGGTGTTGTTGAGTGATCCTGTGCTGGCCCCCAGTGATGCTGTGGTAGCCCTGAGTGATGCTGTGGTGATGCTGACTGAAGCTGTTGTGATGCTGATTGATGCTTTGGCACTGCAGAGTGATGCTGTGGTGGTGCTAAGTGATGATGTGGTGTTCCTGAGTGATGCTGTGGTGGTCCTGAGTGATGCTGTGGTGGTGCTGACTGACGCTATTGTGGTGCTGACTGATGCTGTGATGGCGTTGAGGGATCCTGTGCTGGCCCTGAGTGATGCTGTGGTAACCCAGAATGATGCTGTTATAATGCTGACTGATGCTGTGGTGATGCTGATTGATGCTGTGGTGCTGCAGAGTGATGCTGTGGTGGTACTGGGTGATGCTGTGGTGCTCTCGAGTGGTGCTGTGGTGGTGCTGAGTGATGCTATGGTGGTGCTGAGTGTTGCTGTGGTTGCGCTGAGGGATGCTATTGCGTCCCTGAGCAATATTGTGTGTGCTTAAGTGACGTTGTGGTGGTGCTGAGTGTTGCTGTAGTCGAGAGGAGCGATGATGTGGTGGCACTGAGTGATGTTGTGGTGCCCCTGAGTGATGTTGTGCTGGTGCTGAGTGATGCAGGGGTGGTGCTGAGTGATGCAGGGGTGGTGCTCAGTGATGCTGTGGTGGTGATGAGGGATACTGTGGAGGTGTTGAGTGATGTTGTCGTAGCGCTGAGTGATGTTGTGGTGGTGCTGAGTGATACTGTGGTAGTGCATAGTAATGCTGTGGTGGTGCTGAGTGATGCTGTCGTGGACCTTAGTGATGCTGTGGTGGTGCTGAGTAACGTTGTGGTGGTGCTGAGTGATGGTGTGGTGGTGTTGAGTGATGCTGTGGTGGCACTGAGTATGTTGTGGTGGTGCTGAGTGATGCTGTGGTGGCACTGAGTATGTTGTGGTGGTGCTGAGTGATGCTGTGGTGGCGCTGAGTGATGCTGTGGTAGCCCATAGTGATGCTGTGGTGGTGATGAGTGATGCTGTGGTGGACCTGAGTGATGCTGTGGTGGTGCTGAGTAATGCTGTGGTGGTGCTGAATGAGGCTGTGGTGGTGCTGAGTAATGCTGTGGTGCTGCTGAGTGATCCTATGGTGGTCCTGAGTGATGCTGTGGTGATGCTGAGTGATGTTGTGGTGGTGCTGAGTGATGCTGTGGTGACTTTGAGTGATACTGTGCAGGCCCAGAGTGATGCTGTGGTGGCCCTGAGTGATGCTGTGGTGATGCTGATTGATGTTGTGGCCCTGCAGAGTGATGCTTTGGTGGTACCGAGTATGCTGTGGTGTTCCTGGGTGATGCTGTGGTCATGCTGAGTAACGCTGTGGTGGTGCTGATTGATGCTGCGGTGGTGCTAAGTGATATAGTTGTGTCCTTGAGTGATATTGTGGTGGTGCTGAGTGATGTTGTGGTGGTGTTTAGTGATGCTATGGTGGTGTTGAGTGATGCTGTGGTGGTGCTGAGTGATGCTGTGGTGGCGCTGAGTGATGCTGTGGTGGTGCTGAGTGATGCTGTAGTAGCACATAGTGATGCTGTGGTGGACCTGAGTGATGCTGTTGTCATGCTTGGTAACGCTGTGATGGTGCTAAGTGATGCTGTGGTGGAGCTAAGTGATGCTGCATAGGGCATAGTGATGCTGTGGTAGCGCATACTGATGCTGTGGTGATGCTGAGTGATGCTGTGGTGGACCTGAGTGATGCTGTGGTGGTGCTGGGTAACGCTGTGGTGGTGCTGAGTAATACTGTGGTGGTGTTGTGTGCTGCTGTGGTAACGCATAGTGATGCTGTGGTGGACCTGAGTGATGCTGTGGTGGACCTGAGTGATGCTGTGGTTGACCTGAGTGATGCTGTGGTGGTGCTGAGTGATGCTGTGGTGGTGCTGAGTAATGCTGTGGTGGTGCTGATTGATGCTGGAGTGGTGCTGAGTGGTATAGTTGTGTCCCTGAGTGATGCTGTACTGGTGCTGAGTGATGCTGTGGTGCTGCTGAGTGATGCTGTGGTGCTGATGAGTGATCCTGTGGTGGTCCTGAGTGATGCTGTTGTGGTGCTGAGGGACGTTGCGGTGATGTTGACTGATTCTGTAATGGCATTGAGTGATCCTATGCTGGTCCGAAGTGACGCTGTGGTGGCCTTGAGAGATGCTGTGGTGATGCTGAATGATGCTGATTGATACTGTAGCGCTGCAGAGTGATGCTGTGGTGGTACTGCGTGATGTTGTGGTGTTCCTGAGTGATGCTGTGGTGGTGCTGAGTGATGCTGTGGTGGCGCTAAGTGATGCTGTGGTAGTGCATACTGATGCTGTGGTAGTACTGAGTGATGCTGTGGTGTTCCTGAGTGATGTTGTGGTGGTGCTGAGTGATGCTGTGGTGTAGGTGAGTGGTGCTGTTGTGGCCCTGAGCGATGCTGTGGTGGTGCTGAGTGATGATGTGGTGGTGCTGACTGATGCTGAGGTCGTGCTGACTAATGCTGTGGCCTGGCCAAAAAATAAAGCCTGCCAATGGAAAAAACCAAAAATATTAACCATAGATGAAAAAGTATGCTGGAAAGAAAGATGGTACTTTGCATTTTGAACCAATAGTATAAAGTTTTGCCATTAAGTACAATTTGATGCAGAAATAAATATTATCTATTAAAGATATAGAATTATGGGGGCGTGGCTTAGCGCCCGGTGCGGATGGCGGCTCCGACGTGAGCGCTCCAGGTCAGCTGGGGGATTTTACAGCTCGCGTCTTCTGCTGACACTTCGGAACGGCGGAATGTACTACCGGAGAGCTGTGGGAGCACCGCAGACTTAATTTCAGGCTTCCCGTGGCAGTCTTCACCACTTTTCCGGCGTGGGATTCTGCGGCCGCAGCTTCATGACGGCCGCAACCGCCATTTTGCGCTCCAGATGCGCGTCCAGCGCGCAGCCTCCTCTCAGTCCTGCCGGCCTCCTACGATACTTCTGGCTCCCTGGAACGCTCATGGTGAGCTAATGTTTGCTTGTTTTGGCTGCTGGTGCCAATAGACTTGCTTTATCGGCCTCCTACGAGTGTCGCTTAGTTGCTCCGATTTCAGCCGCCATTTTGCTTTCACCTGACACTCTCTCTTCACCTGTGTCACTTGTGGTAGCAGTTCATGCCGACTTTCTGCTGCAGCTCCACTATTTTTGCTGCACTCTTCGCTTATTGGATTACCTTTGTGCCTGCGACTCCTTGTATTACGTTTGCCTTTTCTCTGATGCGCATTTCTCTCAGGATGCCTCCAATGACTATGATGTCGTGACTTTTCTTTTTACCCCAGTGGATGCTTTATTCTCTGCTGACTGCCAGTTTGATGTTCCTCATCTCAGCGACCATTTTTGCTCTCTGCACCCTTTTGTGAGGGCTTCATGGCTTGACCAGCTGGACGAGTCCCTGTGACCTTGTATGGCTTTTTGCCACTCTTATGTCACTTTGAAGCGTCTTTCTTTGGATATTCTACACCCCCTTTTGCGTGCTCCTGCAGACTCCGCTGTCCTTCCGCCCACTTCCTGATGTTCACAAGAATGGAGTGCTCCAGGTGCTAGCTTCTATTTCTGGAGGTGATAATCTTCTTATGGATAGGAGTGCAACAGGTAGTGCTCCTAATACTCCGCGACGCATCTTTATTAAAAATTCAAAAGTGTTTTCTGCGCTGGCTCATTTGGAAGCCTCTCAGGCATCTGCTGACCACATGTCGTAATCTAATGCGGACCACCCTGTTCAACCCTCAGGGAAGACTACAACGAAACGACTCAAAAAGGATCCTCCATCACCATCGGGCTCCACCTCAGCTGTATCTATGGAGTTGTTGTTGGAGGAGATACGGGCCCTCTGTCCCTTCATGGAAGAAACCAATACCAAGCTACAGGTTTTAACTGATAATTGGTCACTGATGGATGCAAGAGTTACGACGGTGGAGCGCAGTATTTCTTCTCTCCAGGAGTCATCCTCCAAGGTTACTCATATGCAGTCGCAGATTTCCTCTCTCCAGAAGCAGGTCGAGGAGCTTGAAAATCGTAATCGGCGCAACAACCTGCGCATTTACGGCCTGGCGGAGAATTGTGAGGGGAGTGACCCTATTGCTTTCTTCAAATCCTTCCTTCCTAAGCTCCTTCATTTACTAGAAAGCACTGTGCTTAACATCCAGCGGGCACATAGGCTTGGCCGCGTCTCCTCACCTGCTTCCGCCTCTTCAAGACCACGGGGCGTCATCATGTATTTCCTGGAATATACCGACCTTCTTAAAGTCCTCTCAGCAGCCAGGGCTTCTCCTCGCCTCACATGGTCAGGATCCACCATGTTTTTCGTGCAGGATTATGCTAGAGCTACAGCCAACCGTCGTAAAGCTTTCTTGGATATGAGGCCAGAACTTCGTTCCATTGGCGCCAGATATGGCCTTTTTCATCCTTGCCTCTTTAGAGTCACTTATAACAACAAGACGATGACCTATGATGATCCTGTTCGCCTTCGGAGCTTTCTAAATTCTTGTCAAACAACTGACATGGACTCTTCCAATTCCTCCTCTGCTTTTCCTCCATGACTTTCCTGAGTTGCTATTGCTCTTTATTTGGTTCACATGGTTCCTGTTGACTTTTTCATGCTTGTCATGCTAATTTTATCCCTATATGAATTTCCTTGTTTACTGTTCCCTTATATTTATATAATCTGTTCATACGTTTTTCACCCTTGTTTGGCACTGTATTTGCGCTGTTCCGTCTTTTGATGTCCTTCTCTCCTCATGTTTTTCCACGGAATCTACATCTCGCTATATGCTGTTCCCCCGGCTTGACGGTCCGCTCGCACTGGATGTCTTGCCTTCTCCAGTTGGCGCTACCCCCCTCAGTTTCTCGTTTGTTCTCCTTCTTGATTGTCCTCCCTCGGTTCCACCCCCCGTAAGTACGTTCTCTTTCCTTCCTGTAATGTTTGCCTTCCCCTTTTTCTCCTTATTCCTGTTTCCTTCCCAATTTCAACTTTGTTCAAAGGTGTCTCCTTCTCCTTACTTCCATCAATTTTTCTATTCTTTCTTTCTTTATGTCTCTTTACTTGTCACCTGCATCTTTCTCTTTGGTCTTCCTACTTGGATGATTCTCTCCATCGTTTCTCTGACCTACACTTCATTTCTCTGCTCCTATTCATTTCCCTCCTTTCTCCCTTCTCTTTTTTCCTGTGGTCTTTTATTCTTTCTTTCTCGCATGTTCTGGACTGTGCTCTTTTTTCTTGCTAATCATCTTTCTTCTATTTCTCTTACGCTTTTGCCACATCTCTTGTTATTTCACTCGCAATTCCTTTTTTCTATTTCTCTATCTTCTGTCATATTCATTATCCTCTTCTTTCCAGACTATTTTTCTCTCTTTTGTTTATTCTCTCTCCTGGGCTTCTTTTTTTACTTTCTTTTTTTTGCTATTCTTAGTCTATTTTTTATATTATGTCATTAATATTAGTTACATGGAATGTTAGGGGCATTCATTCTCCAATCAAAAGACAGAGAATTTTGTCCCACCTTGCTCGTTTAAATGTTGATGTTGCATTTTTACAAGAAACTCATTTGTCTGATGTAGAATCTGCTAAAGTAAAAAGAGGATGGGTGGGTGAGGCTTATTATTCCCAAGGCGATGGTAAGCGAAATGGAGTGGCTATTCTACTTCACAAAACTTTATCCCACTCTTTGCTTGCTCAAGAGTCAGATGCTGAAGGTCGTTGGACATTTGTTAAACTGTCTCTTAAGGGTGTTCCAATTTCCTTTCTTAATGTTTATGCCCCCACTGGTGGTGATTCCGCTTTTTGGCTTACACTCTCCCACCATATCACCAGATTTATTGATGATAACTTCATCCTAGCGGGGGACTGTAATCAGCCCCTCTGTCCCTTCCTCGATAGAAATTCTAAAGTCCACTATGTTCCAAATAAGTCCCACAAACTTTTCTCCCAAGCCATCTCTCAACATAAACTCACTGACGCCTGGCGCTTATGTAATCCGGAGGTACGAGAATTTACTTTTTATTCTCCATGCCACCACTCCCAGTCCCGGATTGATTATATTTTTTGTCACCCATAACATTGCCCAGACTCTTGCACATGCTGAGATTGGCCCGATTCTACTCTCGGATCACGCCCTCACTTTAGTTCATCTTGACATCCTTCCTAAATTAGTTGGACCCAAGCATTGGCGCTTCAATAATACCCTTCTCTTGGATCCCAAGTTTACTACCTCCTTTACTGAATTTTCAGATGAGTATTTTTTGTTTAATGATACCCCTTCTATCCCCAAACATACTATTTGGGATGCTTTCAAAGCTGCGGCAAGAGATTTTATAATTGGGTATGTGGCAAAGAAACGGAAGACTGCCCGCAAATTCACGGCCGATCTTCTCCTTGTTATTAAAAAATTGGAGCACTCTTATTTCACTTCTCATTCGCAAGACAGTTTAACAGCCTTGATTAATGCCAAAATGAAATTTAACAAAAAGTCTACAGAAGATGCTTCCCTATACTTATTGAAATCGAGTGCAAAGTTTTATGGAGTTAAAAATAAGGATGGGAAAGTTTTAGCTAACTATTTGAAAGTCAAGCATAACAAATTGAATATTGAATCCATTTATGATACACACTAAGTTCTTAAACATAAGGATACGGATATTCTCACTGAATTTTCTTCTTTTTATAAAACCTTATATTCCTCCGAAACCCAACCCTCCTCCCAATCCCTAGACCGCTTTTTCTCCAATATACACAACCCCACCCACTTCCCTCTTGACCTCTCTCACTTAGAGCTTGATATTTCTCAACAAGAATTACTCACAGCATTCCAAAATCTTAAAAAAGATAAAGCTCCTGGGCCAGATGGCTTTACCGTTGAATTCTTCCTTCACTTTTCGTAGCTTCTCATCCCAAAATTACATTCCCTCATTGATACATTTCTCACTTTAGGTGCCTCCTCAGGTTCTTTTTCTGACGCACACATCTGTCTGATACCTAAGGAGGGGAAAGATGCCCAATACTGCAAAAATTATAGACCAATCTCTTTGGTCAATATTGACTATAAAATATTTGCTAAATCCCTTGCAGCACGTCTTGACTTTCTCCTCCCAGATCTTCTGGGTGAGGAATAATCAGGTTTCGTCAAGGGTCGATTTATCACTGACAACACCAGACTTTTATTTAATGTGTTATCCAAATCTCATCACCTGCCCCATTCACTTGCAGCGATTGCCCTAGATGCTGAGAAAGCATTCAATAGGGTTGAATGGACTTATCTTTTTCATACCCTTAAATGGTTTGGTTTTGGTCCCAAATTTATTTCTTTGATTTCTTTACTTTATTCTAATCCCCGTGCAGCGGTTTGTGCTAATGGCCAAGTTTCCTCCTTTTCTAATTTGGGGAGAGGTGTCCGTCAAGGTTGTCCCTTGTCTCCTTTTCTTTTTAATTTGGCTTTTTATCTAAACTCCGTCGAAACCCTAATATTCATGGCTTTCAAATATCAGACTCCCAAGTTAAGTTGGCCGCTTATGCGGACGATATCCTACTTTTTATCTCCAATCCCACTGAATCTATTCCTGCCTTCCTTGCTGAAGTGGAAGATTATTCCCGAATATCTGGCTACAAACTTAATAATGATAAGTGTGATATCCTACCCGTGACGAAATTCACATTTAAACCTGATTTTAGTGCCTCCAATTTCACTTGGAGCTCAGGGGCGTAACACAAGCCCCCGTAGACCACGCATTGCGGGGGGCCCCGCCGCTCCAGGGGGCCCCGTCGGGGCCCCTCATGAACTAATACATGATCATCATCTCATCTGCTGCACCATGTGCTGCACAGTAGGCTGTTTGGTGCACCGTGCGCAGAGTTTGAAATGGTGGCAGGGGCTCCGGCCGGTGCCCCTGTGGTGCGGGCGGGGCCCCCTGGGAGTCACTGTCAGTCTTTAAATGGGCAAGCAGGTGGGGCAGAGTCTTCGAAATGGTGCGGGAACGAAGTCTGAAATGGTGGGGGGCCCGCCCGGGGCCCGTCACCCCTGGTGTGAGTGAGCCGAGGCCGAGGCACGCACTAGTTGTTGTGTGTGACAGTGTGGGCCCCGGCCGGGGCCCGACTTTGAGTTAAATGGTGGCGGGGGCCCTGGCCGGGGTCTGGCCCCTGTGGCGCGGGCGGGGGCCCCGGCCGGGGCCTCCCCTGGGAGTCACTTTCAGTCTTCAAAAGGGCAGGCAAGGGCAGAGTCTTCGAAATGGTGCGGAGAGTGAATGAAGTCCGAAATGGTGGGGGCCCGGGGCCCCCGGTGTGAGTCAGTGAGCCCAGGGAGCCAAGACCGAGGCACGCACTAGTTGTTGTGTGTGGGCCCCGGACGGGGCGTGGTGCTGTTACAAGAAATTAGCAGCACAGGTATGTCAGTCACAGTGCACACACACAGACCTCTTGGAAGTGCTGCCAAGTGCCTCCTCTGTCTGATTGCAGGCACTCTGATGCAATTATAAATGGTGCCGGGGCCCGGGGGCCGCCCTGAGCAGTTTATTTTTGGATCAAAGAAATCGCGGCAGGACAGGGTGGGATGCGCGTGGGCGCGGCGCGCACACACTTGTTTACTCCCTCCAGTCCTGACTTTCATTTTCAATTCCCCCGCATATGCGCGTGGGGTGCGGGGGCAGGGCTGGCTGGTGAGTGGTGACCAATTGCCTCATTGCATTTGTCGGCACAGCACATGCGCAATGGCCGGTGGCGCAAACACATCAACTGCAAGGTGTGGCATCAGGGGCGGCATAGCCCAATCCATAGTTTAGAATAGAAGACAAACTGACAAAGCCATGCCCGCCGCCCACGATCAGTCCGAACAGTAAGTCCGTCCCGTCACCGGCGGGGCCTTTATAATTTAAATTGCCCGGCCTCGGCCCCTGTCTGACTCCTGGCTAGCCTTGCGCTCTCTGGGTGGGGCCGGGGGTGCGCCGCATCACACAGCAAGGATGGGGCCAGGCAGGGTGCTGCTGTGCTAGACTCTTAGCTAGAGGGCATAGGGCGAACAGGGCAGCGGCGGGAAGGGGGGGGCCAGGAATGTGGGAGCACAAGTGGGGTATATATATGGGCTTCTGGTCTGTGTGTGAGGTGGTAGCAGGCCATAAGAGGAGAACGTTTGTTCGTGAGGTCAGGCCTGCGTGAGGTAAAATGTGGAGGCAGGGGAGTAGTGGGAAGGCTGAAGGCAGAGGGTGGGTGTGAACTGCAAGGTTACCAAGGTATCATCATCCCAAAGGACCAGGGCAGGGTTGGTAATAGGGAGATGGTCAGGTGAGTGGCACTGGAGCAGCGTTGGATGTCACTCTGCGGGTAAGGAGGTTTTGAGGCTTGCATTCATTAGGAGGCCGTCAATTTAGCGGATTCCAAAACGTATTGGTAGAAAAACAAACATCAGCAGGCCCTTTTGCAAAGCAAAACGGTGGAATATAGCAGACAGAGTATAACGTGCACTCCATAATACATATTTTATAGCATTATTTATTTTCGGGTACTGTTGCTTTGAACTTGGAGACCTGCCAGAGGGGTGCGTGGCACTCAGACGTGCTTTGGGACCTTTTTAAGTGTTTAGCCATGGAGTATATTACCCATTACCTTACATTAGCCATTAAAGACATCAACGTTTGTGGTAAATCATTGCTGGAAGGGCACAGTTTTTTCTGGTAAATAAATAGAGGAAGGGTATATTTTCTAACAGGCTTACGTGTTGGGCAACTGCCACACGATATAGAACAGGCAGAAAACTTGTTTAGATCAAATAATCATCCAATTCAGATGGAGTGAGCAGCCTACAACCGAAAGGGGCGCAGGGAAAGAGGTGCGGGTGAAAGGGCACAAGGAAAGAAGTGGGGGGCAAAAGGGCACAGAGAGAGATATGCGGGTCGAAGGGGCACTTGAAGAGAGGTGCATGGCGAGAGGGCGCAGGGAGAGAGATTGCAGGTGAAAGGGGCACAGGAGAGAGGTACAAAAGAAGCTGGAAATGGCAAAAACAAATACAGGACAAAATCACATGAAAATTTACGATAGCTAAAAATGTACCAGGAACTTCAACAATAACGAGTAGGCAGCCAATGCAATACGAGCTTCAGAGATGAAAGGGAAGCACTGGTTGCTGCACTGTAGAGGTCTCAGACTTTATCAAACGCACATATCTGTCACACGATGGGGTTTGGCAATAGGGTTTGGTATCTGGTTCCTGTCCATGGGACCCCAGAATTTCAAGGTAGATGGTCATGGGGGCAGAATGGTGTCATGAGGGTAGGATGGTGTGCTATCCATTCCGAGGTTGGGTCTTGGGTGTACTGAAAGGAATGTGGGTGTTGAGGGGGTGTGGGTGTCGGTTGGTCACGGTTAACTGGTTATTGTGTGTGGGCCCCGGACGGGGCGGGATGATGATAATTATGCACAAGACTTTCAGAATAGAATCAGCGCAGCACAGGTCTGTCAGTGCACACGTCACCACAGACCTCTTGGCAGTGCTGCCAGGTGCCTCCTCTATCGTAGTGACGTCACCGAAGTAGGGCTGGTGGACTTTTATGGCATTGGTAAAGCGCTCTGCTGGTATAAGCTTCAGACATCCATTATTCATAGCGCTTGCTGCCACATGTGGGCGGCTTTGTAGCGCTTGAAGGGGTGCGCGCTCCTAACCCCTCCAAGGCAGCATAGTTGTTAGGCTATCATGTGCACAATGACATCTATCCTGTGAAAGGTAACCGCATGCTGGGATTTTTGGGATGGGGGCATAACTAGGACGAGCAAACCAAAACTACAAGTCCTAGTATCCACGTGTTCTGCTGGAAGGAGTCACGTGAGCCTGTGGCAGGAGTGTGCTTCCATACAGGGGCGACACAGACTCTTCCTGAACCTGGGGGCGCTCCTATTGCAAAAAAATGACAATCAATTCAAACCCCATTTAAAGTACACATGTGTTACTCTCCCCTCCCTATTGTGCAATGCGTGAGGCAGATTAGCTGTCGCACCTTCCACCCAGTAGATTTGGGCTCCTCGTAAACACTAGTGGATTACTACAGCTCTCAAGAGTGTGCCTCGGACCGCAGGGTACCGATGACTACATGGCATCTGGACTCTTGTTTCTTGCCACGTTTTTTAAAATTAACAAATGTGGGCATTCTGGGACTTGTAGTCCTCATTTCTTTGGTTAGGCCAGTTGGCCCATTGGTACATGGTGGGCCGCGCCGCCTGGGGGAGGCATGGGGGGCCGCGGTGGGGGCCCCCTCCATGTGCTTTGCAGGGGGGCCCCCTCAAGTTTCGTTACGCCCCTGTTGGAGCTCATCACATATTAAATATCTTGGTCTGCATGTTACCCCTTCTATTTCAGACACTGTTTCCCTTTGTTTATCTAAATGCACTCAAAAACTGTTGGACTTAACGTCCAGGTGGCACCCTCTTTACTTATCCTGGTGGGGCCGTCTCGACACTATTAAAATGATGTTGTCTCCCATAGTCCTTTATACTATTTCTAACATTCCAGTGTCCATTCCTTCTAAATTTTTCAAAAAGATTAATTCCATTTTGATGTCCTTTCTTTGGAACAACAAAAAATCTAGAATGTCCTCTGCTCGACTGATTCGCCCCAAATCAGAAGGGGGTGTCAACTTCCCAGATTTCCCAGTTTATCATAAAGCATTTCTGTTACGACAAAGCTTCCTTTTGGTTGCAAGACCCCAGCTCTCCATGTCCTTTATGGTCTAAATTTGAACGCCTCCTTCTCTTTCCATTTTCTTTTACTGAGTATCTTTCTTTCTCACGCAAACCCACTTCCACTCCTACGCCCATTCATAAATTCACTACTAAATTGCTCTTATCTTCTTCTCCCACCTTTCCTACGACTGTTGCTGATTTTCTCTCTTCTACTATTTGGCATAATACCGCCCTCCTTATTCGTAATAGACCCTTCTATTGGAAGGCATGGCGCCAAAGAGGACTGATATGGATTTCTCAGCTATTCTCACAATCTTCTTTCATACCTTTCACTACTCTTCGCTGCCTCTGCGGTCTGCCTACTTCCTTCACCCGTAACTATCTCTTACTTAAGGAAGCTGTACTAACAACGTATACCCGTTTTTCACAGATGCACTCATCTCCTATCTCTCCTACCCCTGCTTCATCACTCCATTCCTTTTTTACGCACCACCCCCAAGGCTTCCTCCATTTACACATATCTTCATACTAATGACTCCGTCAGACCAAAATCTAAAGTGGAGGAGTGCTGGGAACATAATTTCACCTTATCCTGGCCAGTTTCTTTATGGGACATGATATGGATTAAGATCCGCAAATCCTCGAGTGTGGAATTTTAATTTGCGATCTGAACATCATCTGCGCCAGCTTGTCACCTATGTACTACATGCACGGCGGCTATTCTAGGTCACCTATGTACTACGTGCACGGCAGCCATTTTAGGTATCATGGTCTCCCTGTCCACGATCGATCGCCAGCACGTCCCTCTGACCCAGCAAGCATCCTCCGCGCACCCTGGCTCCCCCTCCCTCCTCCTCCTTATGAGCATGACCCTTCTGCATGACCCTGTCCTTGGGAGTCACGCCAACGCCTGACCAACACCTCCTCTCCTCCCATGAATGCCCCTCTGTTGATAAACCTCCCTCCTGCGCTGGATTGTCCACGCAGCATGAATACCACTCCATTGATGGCCCCTCACCCCGTGTCCGACTGTCCACACAGGTCCGAGGCCATTGCCTAAGCCGGGAGATATCATTTACTGCCCTTTATTGTATGAGGTCGCTCTCCTTCAAAGGACCCTCTATTGATCTAGGCCTCCCCACCCCCCTGTGATATGATCAGGCGCACACATCCTAAGACTCGACGGAACACTCTGCTGCGTGATGACCCCCTCCTCCTATCAGCAGGTTGAGGACCTCTATTGTGAAGGTATATGGGGGTGGGATTGACACTAGGATTACGGGGATGTCTTTTTCCTTGCTTTACAAAGATCTGATTGTATTAAAGGAAGGTGACATGCCATAAACCAGTGTATAAGAGGCCAGGCCTCCGAGAGGCTGTTAGAGCACCTCGAGACGATACCTTGTTGTCTGATCTGATGTGTTCTGCTCCGTCGGAATAAACTTCTGTTTCCTGCCTTCTGGTCTCCGGCGCCTGCCTCATTGCTTGGTAAACTTGAATGGTACAAGGGCGGTTAGCGCCGGGCAAATCTTGAGAAAGGTCCTAGCCCTACCTTTTTCCACAATTGGCGTCCCTGGGTGGGCGTGGGGCCCATCAGCGACACGTGGATCCAGTGGGAGAGGTCCCGATGACAGAGTGAACGACTGCAACGATCGGGAAGAGCTCGTGTCCGATAGACCCTCGTCTGACAGCCGATCATCCGACCTTCACTAGTTCTGAACAGACCTCTCTCGAGTGATCTACGGTCCTGACTGGGAACCATCAGGAGTGCCGCGAACAACACGAAGGAGAGAGGACGATCGGGCGCTGGATCCAGAGGACAGGAAACCGTCCATGCGGTCCGGGTAAGGTCGTGTAAACACGACGAATTGAGGAAAATTGTTTTTGTTTGGATAATACTAGTATTACGCTTTGTTGAAACCCTCTGGAGATTCACTGTCTGCAAACGGGGAAAAACAAACAGGCTCTCTCTTTGCAAGCAGTGAAGGATAGGTAACGCAGACTTTTGTCCCCATTGTAATCCGTCGTGCCTATCTTCCTCCCCCACTGTTTCCCGAACTGTCGTTCGTGGATTATTGTCTGGAGATTCTTTGTCTGCAAACAGGGAAGAACAAGGTCTCTCTTTGCAGGTAGAGAAAGAGTGGGTAACGATAATTTTTCGTGCCCACTTATTCTCCCCACTGGATTGTTTGATTGGCCGATTATTCGGTATTGGTTCTTTTGAGGTATTCACGGCCTCCAAATAACGTAGAATAGAAATATTCTGTCTAGTCTTTGTCCGCCGTGATAAGATAGGTAGTGCAGACTTTTGTCCCCGTTGTAATCCGTCATGCCTGTCTTCTCCCCACTGGTTGGTAGCCTGTTTAGCCCGGACCGCTTATTAGAGATGAACCATCCAGCTCCACTGGAGGGCACCCCTAATAAGGACATGTTCACTAAGTATGGACTAGTCGCTATAGCTTACACTAAACTATGGCATAAATATACGAAAAAGAACCCTGAAAGTCAGTGGCCACTGATAGGTTCCTTTGACGAAAATAAAATAAAAACATTAGAAATAGCGCTCCAGAAGAATAAAACCACGCCCACTATGCTCGACAGTATCGGCATGTGGCGCAAAGAAACGGAACAACGAAAGAAAAGAGAAGAAGCAAAAATAGGGAAAGAATTACGAAAGGCAGCCCACCTAGCCGCGAAGCAACTAGAAGAAGAAATAAAAGAAAGAAAAGATACTATGCAAAACCAAGAATCAGGGTCGACAGGCCAATGTCCTGTTAGGACCCCCTCTGCGCTCTACCCTGAATTGCCCTCCAAACAACGGGCGAACGATGAGTTACTACTAGGTCCCCCAATCATCTACATGCCCCCTCCATATGCCCCCTGCCGACAAAGCTTTCACGCTCCGAGTGTGAGCGAAAGCGATCTCAGTGCTAGTGCACCAGCCCTTACGGCCTTTGCACCAGCCACATTAACAACCTCATCAGACGACCCCGAGCCTAGCAAACAATCACCAGCCAGACTAAATAGGTTGAGCAAAGATGAGCGGGATGGGATCGACAAAATAGCAAAGACATTAGTAGAACGAAGGGAGAGCGAAGATTATACAATGAGCGTATATAATTCACATGCCGACAGCCACAGACGGCATTTCATCTTGCGATTCAGCTACTATACCCTGAACGCGTATGAAGATAGGTATCAGAGTAAGGGACCCGCTAAACTAACAACACTGTATAGGAAAATTGATGTTGGAGATGGGACTGAACGTGAGGCGACGGAGCTCTTCATGCAAATGCTTGAGGTCTTCCGCCACCTCACGGAACAGAAACCAGAAGCCAAGGCTACAGTCCCTGAAACGACCTCGGCAGAAGTAGCCAATACTATGATGCCTATCAGAGAAGCGGCTCCTTACTGGATCCCGCCACGGGGCCAGGGAACGAGCGATGATATTAATAACGAAAATGCAAAGGGAAGGGTTGTGTACAATTGGGTTTACCAACCATGGGACCGACAAGATATCCTAACCTTTAAGCAAACCCTGCCCGACTTAAGAAAGAACCCGACAGCATTTTATACCGAATTAGGCACAGCCTTGGGTTCGACAATAATGACTTTAGCAGATATTGACTTGTTCTTTGGGCTATGTCTGCCGGCTGACATGTGGAAGCAAATCCGGAAGGCTGACCACACGGATCTGTTTGGACATACCTGGGACCAACTCGGTAAACTAGATAGACAGCGAGAGCCGGGGAGTAAACCAGTGAAAGACATACTGGAACTCCCAGATAAAATAGTCCAGAAATTAAAAACACTGGTCCCGGAAAGAAAAGTAGACTGGTCGATAGTCACGGCCTGTCGACAGAAACCCCAGGAAGATGTGTCAGAATACTTCTCCCGATTTGAGACAGTGTTCTCCGACTACAGTGGCCAAGACATGACCACCGCAACCGGACAGCACCTGTTTGTGCAAAATTATGTAAAGGGACTAACACAAGAAGTCTCCCAAAAACTGCAGACGAGTGAGAGTAGTTGGGGGGCCTCCAAACCTGCAGCTATCCTTCAGATGGCTCAGTATTACGAGCACCAAAAGAATGAGAATGATAGGGCGTCCGAGAAAAAGAAGAAAGATTTAAAGGAAAGGGTAATGATAGCCCAGATACAGGGTATAGCGCTAGGACGGGAACATCAAAGGGGAAACTACCAATCAAACACCCCCAGAGATCTACCTCCCAAAGATCACACCCCAACATCCCACACTGGACGGAGAGACATTAGCAATGACCAATGCGCCTTCTGCAAAGGGTTCGGCCATTGGAAAACCCAGTGTCCGGTTTTGCTAGAAATGAATAGAAATAGGGATTCCAGGGATGTGGCAGGTGGTCCGAGAAATAGAGTACAAGGACGAGGGAGCTCCAACGACACCAACAATGACAGATCAGGAAGACTGAACGCATTTGACCGTCCCCGACAGAATCAATATCAGCTATCCGAAGGTGAAAATGCCCCCGATTTTGCATAGGACTGCCAGGGGCAAGGGAGGGATCCAGTCGAGCTCTGTGTTGACCAGCAAGGTCCTTATGTCACCGCTAAGGTCTTGGGTACAGAGTCTCCATTCTTGGTAGACACTGGGGCGACACGTAGTGTGTTATCAAAACGACTGATTCCAAGGGCACCCTTGTCTGGCTCACACATAACGTCGATAGGTTTCGATGGGACGCCCTCCACTAACCCCCTGTCCGTACCTATTACCTTTGACCTAGAAAGCAACACTGCTGACGCGACATTCCTACTCTCCTCCAACTCCCCTGACGCCATTATGGGCATTGACTTACTGAAGCATTTTCGAGCTACCATTAGGTGTTCCCCAGATGGAATACGAGTCATCCTGTACGACAACCCAGACATGCCCAGGTCCCCTCCCCCGCGACACATGTGCTCCATAACTGACGCTGACCTGTCCTTGCTTGACACCCTGCCTCCGTACCTGTGGGCCAAAAATGACTCTGATGTGGGACGAATGATGATTGATCCTATTCACATAACTATACGACAGGACGCTATGCTCCCGAAACTCCCGCAATATCGGATATCCCCAGAGGGTGAGAAGGCACTGGTAGCGATCATTCAGTCTCTGGTAGATGCAGGAGTGGTTGAGGAGGTGGTTAGTAACGTCTGCAACAGCCCAATCCTACCTATTGTTAAGAAGCAAGGTGAAGGAGATGAGAAAGCGTACCGCTTCATCATCGACTTGCGAGAGATTAACAAAGTAGTTGTACCCCAATATCCCGTAGTCTCTGATATCACCACCATTTTGACCCTTATCCCGTCCACCGCCACCACCTTCACTGTTATCGACCTTAAGAACGCGTTTTTCTCTATCCCCATCCATCCAGACAGCCGTTACCTCTTCGGCTTCACTTTAAAATCCCGCTCGTACCGATTTTGTAGAGCTCCCCAGGGGTACACTGAAAGTCCCAGCATTTACAGCCAGGCCCTCAAAAGACAGCTGGATGCCTTCCAGCTACCAGAGGGAGTGGTGTTGATCCAATATGTCGACGATATCCTTTTGGCGGCCGACACCACCCCGCTTGCAACGACAGCCACTGTCCAACTCCTAGACTTCCTTGCAGAAAATGGCCATAAAGTCTCCAAAAAGAAGTTACAGTTCTGTCAGCCACAGGTGACTTACCTAGGCCATCTTCTGTCCAAAGAAGGGAGGAAACTTACCCCTGACCGAATCCAAACCATCCTAGACACCCCCATCCCAAAAACACAAAAACAGGTCCGCTCTTTGGTTGGCCTAACCTCTTTTTGCAGACAGTGGTTGCCTAATTATAGCCTCATTGTGAAACCATTACTTGCCCTGCTGACCAAAGACGTCCCCTCCCCGCTTCCTTGGACCACTGAGTGTCAAGCCTCCTTTAAGGAATTGCGGGATGCACTCTGCTCAGCACCCGTCCTCGGAACGCCGGATTACTCCAAACCCTTCTCCCTCTTCACCCACGAAAGGGAGGGATGCGCATTGTCTGTCCTGACTCAATCGATTGGCCCTAAGCAGCGCCCTTGTGCCTACTTCTCCGCCACTCTTGATCCTGTAGCCAGAGCCTTACCTGCCTGCCTTCGAGCAGTAGCTGCCGCTGCTGTCTCTATCCGTCAGAGCGAGGGAATCGTACTTTCCAACTCCCTCACTGTATTAGTGCCCCATGCAGTTGACACCCTTTTGAACCAGACAAAGACCCAACACCTGACTAGCGCACGACTGACAGGGTACGAGTTGACTCTGCTTGCACCCCACATTACACTAAAAAGATGCACGACTCTGAATCCTGCCACATTGTTACCCCTGCCTGAAAACGACCCCGACGTTCCTCCCATACACGACTGTGTGACCCTCACAGACGAACAGACTAGGAGTAGGGTTGACCTCCGAGACACTGCTTTCACTGACCCCGATGGAGAGCTATGGGTAGACGGCTCATGCATCAAACTCCCAGATGGCACCACTTCAGCTGCCTATGCAGTCACGACAGCCCGAACAGTAGTTGAGACAGCCTGCATCACACAACGATCTGCCCAGGCAGCAGAGCTGATAGCCCTCACCCGAGCATGCATCATAGCCGCAGGGACCACCACGAACGTATATACGGACAGCCAGTATGCCTTCGGAGTGGTCCACCATTTTGGGCTCCTGTGGAGGGAGAGGGGATTCCTGACGTCCCACGGTACCCCAATCCACCACGGAGATTTAGTCTCCGCTCTGATTGAGGCAGTTCTCCACCCCAAACGATTAGCGGTGATCAAATGTCAGGCACACAAAAGAGTGACAGACTTAGTCGGACAAGGGAATGCATTAGCCGACATCACTGCACGAACCACAGCTGAGAATAGGACGGTGACACGCATATATGTGACCAGGTCGCAAGCAGAAAAATGGAGTGACACAAGGGAAATGATCAGAGACATACAGTCGGCCAGCACCCCTCACGAATTGACTAAGTGGGCAAGGGTGGGTTTGAAGGACGAAGAGGGTTGCTGGCGAACAAAAGATGCAAACAAATGGTTGCTGCCCGACTCATATCTGATTCCCATACTGACAATGGCTCACTCCCCCGCACACATAGGATCTGCACCCATGATCGAACTCGTTTCCAAAGTCTGGCATAACGACAAAATCCCCGACTCAGCCAGACGCCTAGTTCAGCAGTGCCTTATCTGTCTGCAACACAATCCCGGGAAAGGAACTGTAGTACCCCGGGGAGGGTTCGGGACTCCCAATCATCCCTTTGAGGTCCTTCAGATGGATTACATCCAACTTGAGAGATGCCAAAACCTGAAGTATGTACTAGTCATTGTATGTGCCTTCAGTAAATGGGTAGAGGCCTATCCAACCCGTGACAACACTGCCATGACTACTGCCAAAGTACTACTGAAGGAATTCTTCCCTCGCTATGGCCTTTGCCGAATTTTATGGAGCGACAATGGCCCTCACTTCATAGCTGAGGTTATCCAATTAATCCTAAAGGGGTTGGGGGTGAAGCAACGATTTCATGCGGTCTTCCACCCCCAATCCGCCGGTCTAGTGGAACGCCATAATGCCACACTGAAGCTGAAACTGGCAAAAATAGTGGCCACCACTGGACTTAACTGGCCGGATGCCCTCCCACTGGCCTTGTTATCGATGCGCTCCACTCCCACCAAGCACCATCTGACCCCCTACGAGGTCGTCTTTGGGCGACCGATGAATCTCTGGACTGCTCCCAAACCGACCTCCATTCATGACGTCCCGGACGTCCTACTGTCTGATTATTTGTGCAAGTTAACTAAAACGTTGTCTGTCATTCATCAACAGGTGCAGCAGGCCATCCCCGATGCTTCCAGGGGCCCCGGCCACGACATCCAACCGGGAGATTTCGTATTGATACGAAATTTCCAGCGAGCCAAGAGTCTGGAACCCCGGTGGACGGGCCCCTGGCAAGTGCTGATCACCACCCGAACGGCACTCCGAGTGGAGGGGAAGAAGCACTGGCTGCACGCGCATCATTGCCGAAAGGTCTCTGCAAACCTGGCCACGACAGAAAACGTCAGCACCCAAGAAGAGCTCCTGAGCAAAGACCGACCGATATTGGACTGTTATCCCGATACTGAGGCACTCGAACTTGCAAAATTCTCTGATCCCACTGTGCCATCCAGAGAAGGGTATTTCCTGCGTCGAAAGGAGGGAGTTTCGGCTAAGTAGGCCACGGACTAAGTTAAATTTCAGAACGGTGACCTAAACACAATCAAGGGTTACCGGGAGAGAAGCTAAACGAAGTCTGTGGTTCTGCCCGCTACCGAGCCCCCTTGAAGGTGATGGAAGCGCCAGATAAGAAGATGATGGAAGCGCCAGATAAGAAGATGATGGAAGCAACAGGAAATACCCGGTATAGAAATCCAAAGACTGACAACTTGCACAAATCAAAGACAATCGCACTCTTCATTGTCTTCCTCTTCTGCCTCCTCCTCATGACCTCCTTCTGGATTCTGGAGGAAAGCGCACCGGCACACGAGGCATTGCTACCTACTGCACAGCCGACCCCCCTGAAAGAGCATCACCTAATCTCTCTGTCGCCTCAGCTCCGAGAAAGGCGCAGGGAATTCTGGAACAATTCCTTCGTGCAACTGTTGCACCAACACAACCTTGCTGCGAATGCTACAAACTGTTGGATCTGCGGGTTGCTCCCGCATGCCACTGGACACTCTATTCCCTTCATCCCTTCACCCTTCTCAGTTCACGGCTCTTGCCTCGCCTGGCTGATCCTCATGCAAGAGAGCCACAAGGACAATGCCACCTCCAGCCGGACAGTGTCACACTTCTACTCTGGATTCTGGCTGAACAAAACAGGAAAGACTCCTACTGCCCTGTGTCCTGCGCTCGCCGGCGCCACCTTCCTCAAAGACATTCCAGCCAAGGAACGAGTCGAAGTACAGGTGCTCCACAACCCAGCCAGAACCACCTTCTCTCATCTGCAAAAACAAACTACCGCCACTCTGACTGTGGCCCTGTCTGTTATCAATGTCACCGGCCTTGTGTGCCTAGAAGGCCAGGGAACGCAACTGGTGGGTCACAGCGCCTGCCGAATCACCAGAACATTGGACTCAGCTGACCCCCCTTCCTTTGTTGCTTCTCCGAACATGTACTTTGTGTGTGGCACCAAGGCTTACACCTGGCTCCCGAAGGGTTGGAAGGGTATCTGTTACATTGCCTTCGTTCTTCCACCCACATATGTAGCCCCTGCCAACCATCACCGGCAGAGGCGTGCAGACGACCCTGGACAAGCCGACTCCACCGGAGCACAGTTCCTAGATGCAGCAAAGGGACTTGTTCCTCTGTGGGGCCCAATGGCAAACAGCCGTGCTATCCGGCACCTGACCCAGGCAGTAGAAACAACGATCAACATCACTGCTGGTATCCTCGCCAACAACACTGCGGAACTTCAGGCGGTCCGCCTTGTGACCCTTCAAAATAGACTTGTCCTAGACGTGGTCCTAGCCGACCGAGGAGGAGCATGCCGCATCATCGGATCCAGCTGCTGCACATACGTGCCTGACAACTCGCCTTCAGTCTACAAAGCCATTGAACATCTCTACAGACTTTCCTCAGAGGTTCACCAAGAACAAGAAGAATGGTCGCTTGGGAGCTGGTTTTGGGACACTTTGAAGAATTGGGGTTGGAAGTTGTTTTCCTTCGTGTTGATACCTGTTGTGATCTTATGTGGGTGTTGTTTAGGTATCCAATGTCTGCCACCTTTGTGCGGCCTTGTTTCTAACTGTATGTGCCCAAAGACTTTGGACTTCCGAAATGAGCGCATGAGTCCCCTCTATGAAGTAGAAATACGTGGCCTTATGGGGATAAATACAAACTGACAAGTTGGCGAGATATGTTAAAAGGGAGGACTGTGGAATTTTAATTTGCGATCTGAACATCATCTGCGCCAGCTTGTCACCTATGTACTACATGCACGGCGGCTATTCTAGGTCACCTATGTACTACGTGCACGGCAGCCATTTTAGGTATCATGGTCTCCCTGTCCACGATCGATCGCCAGCACGTCCCTCTGACCCAGCAAGCATCCTCCGCGCACCCTGGCTCCCCCTCCCTCCTCCTCCTTATGAGCATGACCCTTCTGCATGACCCTGTCCTTGGGAGTCACGCCAACGCCTGACCAACACCTCCTCTCCTCCCATGAATGCCCCTCTGTTGATAAACCTCCCTCCTGCGCTGGATTGTCCACGCAGCATGAATACCACTCCATTGATGGCCCCTCACCCCGTGTCCGACTGTCCACACAGGTCCGAGGCCATTGCCTAAGCCGGGAGATATCATTTACTGCCCTTTATTGTATGAGGTCGCTCTCCTTCAAAGGACCCTCTATTGATCTAGGCCTCCCCACCCCCCTGTGATATGATCAGGCGCACACATCCTAAGACTCGACGGAACACTCTGCTGCGTGATGACCCCCTCCTCCTATCAGCAGGTTGAGGACCTCTATTGTGAAGGTATATGGGGGTGGGATTGACACTAGGATTACGGGGATGTCTTTTTCCTTGCTTTACAAAGATCTGATTGTATTAAAGGAAGGTCACATGCCATAAACCAGTGTATAAGAGGCCAGGCCTCCGAGAGGCTGTTAGAGCACCTCGAGACGATACCTTGTTGTCTGATCTGATGTGTTCTGCTCCGTCGGAATAAACTTCTGTTTCCTGCCTTCTGGTCTCCGGCGCCTGCCTCATTGCTTGGTAAACTTGAATGGTACAAGGGCGGTTAGCGCCGGGCAAATCTTGAGAAAGGTCCTAGCCCTACCTTTTTCCACACGAGAGCGGCGACCTTGACACAGCCCCTGTTCTTCATTTACAACAGGCTTCTTTTTACACCCTCTGACCTTCACAAGCGCTTTCCTGACACTCCTCATACATTCTGGTCTTGCTCCTCCCCACAGGTGACTTTGTTTCATATGTTGTTCCTATGTAAATCTGTTCATGACTTTTGGTTGCAGGTTTGGGCTCAAATCAATGTAATTTTTCATGCTTGTATTCCTTTTTCTTATACTAACATTTTTGTAGGAAGTCTTTCCCCTTGTTGGGAAGATGTTGCACTAAAACCTCAGACTATTGATTTATTGTTAGGCGTAGCATTTCAACACATTACGGCCAATTGGAAGAACTTTTCCAACATCTCCTTTAAAGCATGATGGTATAATGTCTGCCACAACCACAGACTAGACACTGCTTTTGTTTTTCCAGCTCACATGGCTGCAAAACGCATGGACTTATGGCTTCCTGCCACGCTTTACCTTGATGTTTGTGCTAATCGCTTGTTCCACCCGTTGCCCTCGCAGTAAGAAGTCTCTAAACCCCCTTAAATGCTCATTACTTTCCTTCTTTTCTTTGTGTTACTATTTTCATACTCCTCCTTTGTACTTTCACGTTTATATTACTAATGTTTTTTCCTTTCTTCAGGTTTATTGCCCAGATTTTCTTCTTATTGTTTATAACTTTATTGCTCTCATTGCTTACCAACGTTTTCAATATTTTATACTCTTTTTATATTTTGTATTGACGCCTTGTTTTCCTTTTTATATCAAATAACATTTTTCTTGAACTTAAAAAAGATATAGAATTATGAGGTTACGTTGATTACTTATGTAAACAAATAGTATAGTATGGCACAAAAGCCAAGCAAAGGGAGTAAGTTAGACCAAAGATTCAGATTTGATCATCACTAAGAAAGTGGCGAGGAGTCATGTAAAATTGCTGAAATCATCATGTGAAAGTAGCTGAACTGTGGTCATTCAAGTATTTTGTTTAAACATCATGCACACAAGTCAGAACTATTTTTACAAATGCACAAAGGAAAGGAGTTTTGTCAAATATCACTCATGGCAGGCTGAAAAGGTACCAGAAAAATTATTCTTACTAGATACAATTTGGGAGAGAAAGCAAGAGGGAAGCCAGATGGCGCCTAATCTTTGGGAGAGCAAGCGAGAGGAAAACCAGATGGCGCCTACTTGAGCGATGCGAGGAATGTGCGTTACTGTGTGCGTAACCGCACACTCTAGGCCAGCAAAAGCTCACCAGTGCAACGCATGCGCTGGCTCAGGCGAGACCTAAAAAGGATACTTCTTCCACTTAACAGCACCGAGTCCTGGGAGCGTTCATGAAGAAAAAAAACAAGGCTACAGCTCTGTGTTTGCAGTTAAATCCACTGAATGATGAATAGCGTCTCCCGTCCCGAGCGCACCACTTCCGCTTCAAGATCAAAGTGGTTCCCCTGAGCTTGTACGTGTGTACAAGTGCCTCATGATAGGTCAGGATTTCGGGACGTTCAAATTTAAATATTTTACAGACAAAGCCAGCCGGCAATGAACCCAGGCAGGCATGGATTTACCCCGCCACATCAGATCTTCACTGGGGAGACAGAGGGAACTTAGGGCCATATTATCAAGAACGGCGAAAACATTATCGCTGATTTAGCGGCAGGAAACTGCCGCTAAGGCGGCGATAAGGGGCTTGATAATATGCCCTTGAGAATTTCCATAGAAGCCCAGTTTCTGGAATTCACGAGGGCATATTATCAAGCCCCTTATCGCCTCTTTAGCTGCAGTTTCCTGCCGCTAAAGCGGCGATAATGTTATCGCCGTTCTTGATAATATGGCTCTTAGTGAGTTGATACTACGTGTAGACCCAGCCCTAAAAAACAAGTGCCGGTGCTAAGCACCGGAAAGCACTGGCACAAATGAAGCCCTCGTTCGTCTTAAGTATTCTAAAAAAAAATTTGGAAGGTTGGATGTCCCACCCTCATATTATTAATCGATGTTATCTCAAAATGAGCCCACTGTGAACTTTGTTGCATCTAGCATATTAGAGTATTTGATGGCAGGTGAGGTGTTGTGTGAAATTTAGCTGTACTTTGTTACATTGTATGCTTGTTAAGATATGATACGGTGTCGCAAGCTGCACTGCCTTACGTAGTACGGACATTTATAATTCCATCCAAAAGTTTCTTGTAGGAGAATTTGCATGCAAACCCTTGTTTAGCAAGAAATCTCTCATAATGAAAGTGGTCGGAAGACAATTGCGCTTCTAAAAGTAGCAGGCCCAGGCGGGATCAGACAGCGCTTTAAATGGGCAGGTTGTCGGAGTACTGGAATAACGCAAACGGGCAGGAAGTGAGAGGCTTTTGATGCGACACGTGATTTTTGTTGCCTTTTTTCAGGAAAAAAGAAAAATGTGACCCTTCATGAACCGTTAGGTCACCGCTGCTGAGCGGCATGCTATGCCTTTAAGTAGCATTTGGAACATACCATCTTCCAGGTAGGGCCTCTTTGTTTGAAGCTGTCTCTTTTTAACCTTTTCTACCTTGGTGCTTCTCAAAGCTTACAGTTTTCAAAAATAAAATATGCATAATTGCAAAGCACTAAGGTTTTCATCTTTGCTCACCGCTAATCCTACTAAGCTGTTTAAGATGAATGCACTGCAGGATACAAAGATTCGATTGAATTTAGGGGTGTGTAAAATTAGCTTAATTTGCTTTCACATAATTACACAGAATTTAGGCACAATTACCTAAAATTACGTGAAATGCAATTTGCCACTTCATGTAGAATGTTAAAATGAAATGCGTCCTCACATCAATTTGTGGCACGAGGACATATTTAAGCAAAAGCACTGCAATCAATAGTTGTTCCCCAGCATTCAGGATCATTTTTTAAAAATCAAATGGCACCATTTCTGATACATTTTTACAGCAAATGACAAATAATTATGGAAAGTGACGCAATAGTGTAACTTCGGGAATTTCACATAACAATCGTCCACTGAGAAAGATGGTCTCCTATAGTGCGAGCTCTGCCGCCCCGTCACCAGGATCAGCATACATGCCACCGGATGTGACCGCATCGATCCCACAGGCTTGATTCTGATGCAGCGATCGTGGTCAGTGGTTTGACAGCGGATTGGCTGCATTTGGGACATCTTTCCCAGCACAAGGTATTAAGACACTTTGCCCCTCGTGTCGCGCTTGTCTCCAAAATGCCCGACTTGGGTACATCAACCTAACAACAGTCTTTTCCAAGCGGCACGGACCGGCTATATCGCGCTATAGTACAGCGCAAGTGCCTTTTTCCCAATACATTGCATACCTAAAACCTGGTAGGTGTGCTTACCCATGTTTTTTTTACCTCCCTTGCACATTCATTCTGATACAGGATCTACTCAACATTGTTCCAGACCCCAAGATGGCCCCCATGGTAACAGGCTGCTGCTTCTAGAACTCTCCTAGCCTTAATATACTAGCCACCAGTAAGATAGTAGTGCAGGCACTCCCTACTGAATTAGCAGCTACCTACCAGCTGCCTATCTACCTACTAGCTTCCTATCTACCAGCTGCTGTTTAGCTATCTACAAGCTTTGTGCACATTGTTAATTCATTGGGAACCCTGTGACGTGTTCCTGTGTCTCAGCATGCAAATGTAGGGGTCTCTGTGACCCACCTTGGAACCACAAACCATAATTGGGTTCTCCCTTACCAGTGTCCACACTTTGCCCTGGACCACCTGCATGCCCACCCACCTAAACAAGGCTCAATAAGGGCGTAGTTGCCCTCCAACTACTCCACGTTGAAGTTTTATTCCACTAACATGGCACATCAAAAAACATATGATGCAAATGGAGTGCTTAGGACATAAAACCTCCTACCCCAGACTCCCCCGTCAAATTGAAAACGGACAACAGTGCAACACTGGAGCTAATTATATAAAAATGTGACACTGTCCACACCCTTGCACAATCCACGAAGAAAACCACAGAATCAATGCAAACTGATGCAACCTCCCTGAAACTAGACATGCTATTGCTGGGAGGCAGAGTCACTGAAGCAGAAGCATGCATAAGTCAGCTGGAAGACCACAAACTCAACACTGCTAAGGCAATTACAACTACTACTGTGAGAATAGCCCGCCTGAAGAAGAATGACATGGATCTAGAGGACAGAAACAGAAACAGAAGGGATACCCTGCAAGTTTTTGGGCTCTCTGTAGGAGCAGAGACTCAGGCCGCATACTGCACAGCGTTCATAGAAAAGTGGATCCCCAAGTCCTAGAAATAAACTTTGTTAAAGGCTTCAAAATCATGCGCACTCACTATTACCGCATCTGAAGCTGACTTGGAAGGCAGATGCCTTCTCACTAAATTACACAATTCTCACTAAATTACACAATTCAAACTCTTTAAAGGTGGTGATTTCTACCTCCCATGTGACAGCATACTAGACAGAAACTCTGCTTTCCCCTTTTAGACCCAACAAGTCTTATAAACAAATGCTAAACCTTTGTAAAGCACAGAAACTAAATGATGTTTGGAGACTCTGTAACCCTACAGGGGTACAATGTTCTTCTCCCAGCCCCACAACTCCTTCTAGCGTAGCAATTACATCTTAGTACATGATCTACATGTTGCAGCTACCTCAAGCCACACCACTGAACCAATCTTAGTATCCGGTCATGCCTGCATTTCTTTGCTCTATGGTATTTCTTATACCACATCTACAACCAAAACATGGAAAATGAATGACCTCCTTTCAGAAGATCTCATATTTAAGGAACCAATCAAAAAAAGAAATTGAAAAATACACAGAAATAAACAGAGACTCGGTCTCTAATCATCAAATAATGTGGGATGTGTTGAAAGTCACAATTCAAGGCCATATTATTAAACTAATGTCTAAGAAAAACAAGGAGGAAAATAAAGCCTTAGCCCAACTGGAACACCAAATAAAGTCACTAGAAAAATCTTTCCAGAGATAAGTCACAACAAACCAACTGACTAAACTCAAATATGAATTCAACAAAAACCTAGGTAGTAAAGCCCACCTTCTAAATCAAAGAAATAATGGAATCAAAGTTTGTGATCAAAACAAAGTGGGCAGAATACTCGCTTCTTATTTAAAACAAAACTACTGTAAACCTAGGATAATTTCTATAACAAACTAACATGGTATATCCTCCAACAAAGAGAAAGACTGTCTAACCACTTTTGAGGACTTCTATCCCAAACTCTATGCAAAAGTAGTGACTCTTCATATAAATCTTGCTTAGACTCCCTTAAGGGTATTAATATCAAAAAGGTATATGAGGAAGTCAAACTCTCCCTTGAAACCCCTATTTCTCGACACGAAATCTTATATGCAAATAAAAAACTCAAACCTAGGAAAGCCCCAGGCATCTACGGCTTCCCAACCTCCACCTACCAAATGGGGGCATTCTCTTTAGTTGCCCCTCTAGAGGACCTTTTCACTCATTTTTCCTCCTCTTGCACCCTTAAAGGTACATAAGCGGAAGCAACAATAATAGTTATTACCAAAGAAGGGAAATATCCTTCCAACCCTAAAAACTATCAACTTATATCCCTAATAAATTCTGATTGCAAACTAAATGGTAAAATCCTTCATCAAATGTAGATTTAGTGTGGACAATATCAGAATATTCAGCCATACAATAGGGATAGATGACAACCTTGACTACCCTGCTTGTGCGAAAGCTTTGGAGGCAGTGAAGGCTTTTATCAAGGTCTCTTAGTATTTCCTCCATGCCACTCTTACTGCCATCAACCTGGATCCTTCCTTCATCAAAATGATCCTTGCCTTGCACAGAGAACCCAAAGCCAGAATAAGCATCAATGGCAGCCTATCTAAACCATCAATCTCCAACATGGTATCAGACAAGGCTGCCCTCTCCCCCCACTTTTATGCTTCCTAACACTGGAACCTCTTCTGACACAAATCGGAGAGGACTCCTCCATCTCAGGCATCCTCTTCAAAGCAGGAACACAGAAAATGGCTGCCAACATTCTCCTGTTTACCTCCCAAGTAAATATAGCCCTACCCAACATCGTGTTCACTATAAACAAATATGCCCAGGTCTTAGGATACTGTCTCAATAAAGACAAAACTGAGCCACTTCATCTTAATATAGACTGCAACAGCTCAATTATAAGTGACCTCGGCTTCAAATGGGCCCCTGACAAAATAAAACTCCTAGGTCTATGGTTTTCTAAAAACCTTAAAGAATCCATAGATCACAATGAGAAAATGGTCTTATCCAAAATCAGAGACAGCGTAGACAGCTGGTCCACATGATGCATCATTTGTTGGGGATGGATTGAATCAGTGAAAATGATGATTACCCCACGCATCAACTTTCTAATCAGTATGTCACCGATTAACCTTTCCTATTCCTTCTTTTCCGAAATGGATGCATTTGTCAGTAAATTCTTATGGCAATCGAAAAAACCTAGATCACTGGGTGGCCTAACGTTGCCGGACTACAGGAGATACCAGCATGCATTCCTAGCTCACTAAGGTAGCCTTTGGTTCTGTACCTCGAGCACCATCTCCTCCTTGTGGCTTGAGATTGAAAAGGTGCTAGCGGAACCCCTCTTTTGATCTCTCTTATTACTACTAAGAAAATAATAGTGGAACAAGCAACAAGCATCCTCACATGCACAGCACAAGCACTCCACAAAATAGACAACAAACTCCCAAATAAAATACAATACTCTGGCCTTATTATGGCACAACAATGATCTGAAAATAGATGGATAAATGTTACTCTTAGAGAAGTGGGCACGAAAGTGCATACTATACATATGAGACCCAGTTTCCCCCTGCAATCCTTCTCTCAATTTATTGCTAAATTTGACCTAAATGACTTAGGGCCAGATGTAGGTAAAAGTCATTTACCGATTCTTAAATACCGAATTTTACCAATTCGGTATTCAAGAATCGGTAAATGAGATGTAGGAAAAAAATCGGTATCAAATACCGAATCGGAAAAAATCGGTATCGGACTTTCGGTATTTACCGAATCGGTATTTACCGAATCGGTAATTACCGAATCGGTAATGGCGATACAACCCTATGGGCGAAAAGGCCCATAGGAATGCATTGGAAATACCGAATCGGTAAATACCGAATCGGTAAATTCCGATTCGGCAAGCAAGTAAAAGTGAAACTAATGAAACCAGCCAATCAGGTGCCACCACCCTCCCCCTCCCTACCAGGGAGTGGCTACCCAGGCAGCTGCAACTCATTAGAAGGTTCTGGAGAGGCATTCAGAGCTGAGCAGAGAGACAGAGCAGCAGGAAGAGTTTGTTTGGAGTGAAAGACAGTAAAAATGGCAAGCAGCACTGAGAGCCAGAAGGCTGAGAAAAAACGAAAAATAAAGTTCAGCAGCATGGAGCTGCAGGTACTGGTGGAGGAAGTGGTGAGAGTCCACAAACAGCTATTTGGCAGGCAGGCCCTCACTGTACCTGAGTCAGCTAAAAGAAAACTGTGGCTTGCCATAGGAGAGTAGGTAAATGCAGTGGGTGTGACCATCAGGAGCATTGAGGACCTGAAGAAAAGATTTTACGATATCAGGAGCCTCACCAAAAAAAAATGGCAGAAATCCATAAGCAGGCTGGTGTCACCGGTGGAGGCAGGAACCCAGCGCCCCCCCTGACTGACCTGGAGGAACTGGTGGCCTCAACCATCGAGCCTGACAGTGTTGTGGGAGTAGGAGATATGGACAGCTCAGCCAGAGCTACCAGAAAAGGTAAGAGGCTTGAGCAGCATGACACCCCATAGCAACCAGCTTCCCTCTAGCCTTTGTGTACAGGCCAACCCCAGTCCAGTACTGCTAGCACTATACAGGAGCAATGCATTATGGGAAATGTAGTCAGCAAATGTAGGACCATGTGTAAGTGCACAGAAATCAGCAAGGCACTGAAAGCAAATCAGAGTAATGAAAGTTAAATGTGCAAAGCATTTATTGTAGTGACTGTGACACATTAGCACTCAGTTGACATACGCTTCTTTATACCTATGGGCAACATCAGGCAGTGGACCATCTGAATCACAAGGGACTGCACCAGCGAGGGAGGAGAGTATGGAGGCCGGGCCAAGCACTGTAGAAGCCTCGCAGGAGGAGGAAGATACAACTGCCATCTTCCATGAGGATGATACTGTTCATTTCCTCGTGTTTCCCCACTCCCCACACCTTTCTCAATCCCCCCCATTGGTGTTCTCACCTGAGAACTCCCCAGCACGGTCCCTGTCAGTACCTGCAACCTCACCAGCCAGGAGGAGAATCGTGGCCCCACTGAGAGTTATGGCGGGAGCTGAGGGTGAGGCTCCAGCAACCATACAAGTCACTCCTGCTGCACAGGAGTCCACCAATCAGTACAGCAGCACTCGTAGACCCCAACGCACTCCCAGCAGTGCAGGTCCACCTGGAGAGGGCACTCTGTTCCGTGGCCTTGAGGGGAGCATGGTGCCCATCCAGCGTGCAGGGGAAATCAATACAGGCCTGCCACCGCCAATTCCGAATCCTGAATCAGCAAATCGGAGACATGGGCAAGGGAATCAGTGACTTAGTAGACAGCAATAGAGCGGTTGCAAAGACAAACACTGACATTGCATCAGGAATGCATCAAATGACCACCGCCATCAACCAGCTCTGCGCTAAAATGGATACCCTGGAGCACACAAGGCGCAGGGATGCGCGTGTGCACAACAGGGCCATGAACCGGCTGGCCACTGCAACATCCCAACCGCCTGCCTTGTATATACCAACAAGGTCGGTGTGTAGTAATTAATTTTTTTATTACTTTTTGGGAGGTTGCCCACCCACAACCATTCTGTCCTGAAGAAGACCCCTTTTGTAAGGACTACTATCCTACGCATCTTTCGGGTCGAAACGTAGACCATATAAACTTCACCAACTTCTACTCCCAAGCTAGACCGAAGCAGCTGAAGGCGAGTTAGGTGGTCTGCATCATTTGATTTCTGGACTCTATAGGAGCATAATAATGTGGCCCTTGGTTCAAGGAACCACATGAACATTGTTTTTGAAGCTATGATGAATACCTGTCACGAATGATTCTGACTATTCCCCCAAATCCGACTTTATCCCTGACACTTTCCCTCACTTCACCCCCCTTCCCTGTTGTGTATGTGGGCACATATACATAAAGTTTGTTGAAATATTGTTGATGAAACCTAACCAATGAAAGGTAATAATGCAATTTTGAAATAAATCCTGTTGCATTTAATAATTTGTCTTCTTGAAATAAGTACACAAAATTGTAATCACTTGTTCTTTGTCTGGGACCCTTTTCCCTTGTACCGCATAACTACCCAGGTCCCTTGACTTTACTGGGTTTAACCTTTCCTGTGTAACACATTCTGTACCGGCGCTGGCCGGTGAGGTTACGCTACCTCCCCTTGGAGGTTTTGACGTGTTGTCAACTTTCTTAATAAAATCTTTTTCAAATCTCCTCTTATGATCCATAAATATGGTAGATAAAGAAATACTCACCTACACGGAAGCCTATATAGATCAACTACCACATGACCCCGCCAACAACTTTCTGGCAGCCAGCACACCTATTGTTGATATCACCCTTAATGATAAAATCTCCCAGCTTGAGAGGTTAGAGAAGAATTTAATTCATACTAAGCTGCATGGACACTTTCTTGCACAGTGCCTACAATCGAATATCATCCCTGTAGGTCTGCAAGTAAGAGTAGAACCCGCCATTTTTGTAGATATCCCCAAATTCCGGGAAGGTTTCAGCTTTGTCGCGAACAATTGTTCGCGACATTGGATGGTTTTGGGGATTGAGACTGCGGCAGAACAGGTCTTGGCCCTTACAAAACAGATAGCGGAATTGAAGGCAATTATCTCTGGTGACAACACCCTAACCAATTCAAAAGAGGCTCTATCTAAGCTTGTAGCTACACTACAGGATTTTGAGACTATTACCATCAAGAAAAAGCTTGAAAAATTAGCTAAAGACTTGAAATTCTATGATAAAAAGAAAATGTACCCCTACTTATCCGACGATTATTATCGACAGGACCAACAGGGCCGTTTTATGAATCGCGGCTATAGAGGTGGCAGATCAAGAGGTCGTTTCACCACATTCTCAGACTCATCCTACAGTTCTGGCGAAGATTCAGATCAAGCAGGCACTAGTGGATCCTACGGCTACCAGGACACGTACCGTCCTCAATACCAACCTAATTCTTTTTTAGAACAAGGTACATGGAGACCGCCCCGCGGACGAGGCAACAACTGGAACCGCGGCTCCGGACGGGGCCAGCAGGGTCCACCGATGCAATGGGACAACGAGAGCGGCCGAGGCAACGGCGAACGCTCGACCAGACGCAAGAATTACAGGTGGTGAACAACATCAACACACCAGTGATCAATATATCATCCCAACAATTCACTGAAGAAGAACTTGGAGTCTTAGGTAAAGGTTTGTCATTTGTTCCGACGACCCCACCCAATTGTTTTAATACACTGATGGAACTTTCGAAGTTCTTCAGAAAAATAAGACAACGGTTTTTCTTTAAGAATAGACCATCATCCCAGATGAAATCCATCACGGGATTCCGAGTACCTTCGACTTTTGTACCCTCGTCCAACGCAATGAGCCATCGAATATTGGCGTATGAGAGCATTGTCACGGGTGAGGTTAAGAGGATCTTGAGCGAAAAGGTGTATGTAAAATACAACATCAGGAAGACTGAAAGAGCAGCCCTGGACACTTTGAAATCCAACTGTAACATTGTTGTGAAGCCAGCGGATAAGGGCGGGGCTATCATCATCCAAGATACGGCAAAGTATAAAGAAGAGATCTGGCGTCAACTAAATGATGGCATTAGCTATCAAAAGCTAACCTCGGATCCCACTAAAGAACTGGCGGCCGAGATCCAAAGGGTAACACAGGAGGGACTCCAACAAGGCTTCCTTACAGACCACGAATATCAATCCCTCAATCAGAGACACCCTCGTATTCCAACTATCTATACCTTACCCAAGGTGCACAAGGACATGCATAATCCCCCAGGACGGCCCATCGTCTCTGGGTGTGGGTCCATCCTTGAGCCACTCTGCCGTTACGTGGATTTCTTCTTAAAACCTTTAGCAGAAGCAACCACCACCTACTTGAGAGATACCACACACGTCATCAACTTGGTAGACGCTAAACCGTTCAATCCAGAAGAGGAACTACTGGTAATGTGCGACATTGTGTCGTTATATACGAGCATCCCTCAAGAGGAGGCACTCATGGTGGCCACTGTAGCTCTCGACAGCCGCGAAGCCCCTGTACAAGTACCTACCCGATTCATCATCCTTCTACTAAAAATAGCAATGATGAGGAACTTCTTCATGTTCCAAAGTGTATTTTACTTACAAACCAAGGGCGTGGCAATGGGGGCAGCTTTTGCCCCGGACCTGGCAATTCTATTCATGGCCTTTTATGAAAATACCTTTATCATGAACAACTGCAACCCTTTTCAACATCAAATACGCATGTGGATGCGGTATATTGATGATGTTTTGATCATATGGAACGGGAACGAGGCTGACTTGCAAGGGTTTCATTCCTGGCTTAACCTACAGTCCTCAGATATTCAATTCACAATGCAAACAAGTAATAACAGAATTGATTTCTTGGACATCAGCATAGTTGCAGAAGAAGGGACATTGTATACTACACTCTTCAGGAAGCCTGCGGAACGTAACTCGTTGTTACTATACTCAAGCCATCATCCGCGTAGTCTTCGATACAATCTACCTCATGGTCAGTTCCTTCGGGTTCGGAGGAACTGCAGCAAGAAGGAAGACTACATGGCACAATCTGATATACTGATGACATGCCTGATAGAAAGAGGCTATCCCAAACGGTTGATTAAACGCTCACGGAAGAGGGCATGGTTTAGTCATCGTGAGACGCTCCTGGAACCATCCACTCGCACCGATCAAGGGGAGAAACGCATGATCTGTGTTACTACATTCTCAACAAAAAGTCATGCAATCAAAAAGACAATCAATAAATATTGGGGTCTAATCGCTGACGAGTTGGAAAGCACTGATGTACCCATGCATGCCTTCAAAAAGGCTAGATGCCTGAGAGACTACGTAGTATCATCCTTCTTGGAGTGCCCAGTGGCACCCACCCTGGCCTCATGCTGGAAACAACCGCCCATAGTTGGACACTTTAGGTGTGGTAGTTGTAAAGCCTGTCCCTCTACGATCCAATCAAAGGACTTTACGTTCAAAAATCACCATCACACATACAAGAGCCACACGAACTGCAACACTAGAAATGTAATTTATGGGATAATCTGCCCCTGCGAACTGATATACGTAGGCCAAACCCAACAACGGGTGAAAGCTAGATTTCTTGCACATTGCAGTCGTATAAGATGTAAAACACCTGGAGCACCACTAGTTGAACATTGTGAAAGAGAAAATCATCTCCCCGAAACACTTAAATGGGCTGTTCTGGAAAATGTGACATTAGGCCCCAGGGGTGGTGTAATATCTAGTATTCTCAATATCAGAGAATTGAAGTGGATCCATATTTTCAATTCTGTAACAGAGGGTTTAAACGAATCAGAAAGTAGTTTCGTACAGTTGGCTAATCTCTGAATGCAATAGTCCATACCACTTTGAGAGATAAATGCACTGTAGACACTCCTACCGGACTTCGGTAATGCTTTTCACTAACCTGCGAGTCTTGTGCGTATTACCTTATGATCACCCTTGTGTAAACAAAGGCCGGTTTTATAAGTGTGCTCCATGATTGTGTGAAATGATGGTTGTATTACATGCCTGAATATAAATGTGAATTATGCTCTAATCCCTAGAAATACGCAGGTCACGTTATATATTCCAAGAATTACTAAACCTGCACATTTTGACTTTGTCACTGAACTAAGGCGTGGGTTTCACTATCCTGTGAGATTGGTGCACACTGCCAATAATGATATGTCCAAACATAATGTGAGCCATGGTAAATCTATTTTTTAGAAATACTGGATGCCTCATCGTGGGCTTAATAATTTACCAACTCTATGGCGGTCTCCCAGTGAACAATGGCGCTGCTTTCACTATCCTGTGAGACTTGTGCGCATCGCCTTAATGTATTTCATTGACCACGATTATCACTCTGAGTAATGATGTGTTGACCATGTGTTTAGGTACACTACGTATAAGGCAAGATTTAAACCCAACAAATACATCTGTTGTCTTTTCACGTGTCCTTACCATTATCAATTCTTTGAAATCTGATTTTCTAAGCTTCACACTTCATATATCTCTTGTATTGGGCGAAAATACGACTGGTAGCTTGGAGATAAAACTAATCGGTTCTTGGAAAATCTTTATTGTTATATAAATAATGGTTGCAATTTGTAACCTGTTCTCCCAAGGAATCCTCTTTTCCAAATTCCTACCCCTGTCAAGTCTGTAGAGAGTAGTCTGTTTACCATCTTTATTGCTACTCTGGGCTGAGGACCCGCCCCTTTCTTCCAACCAGGAAGTTTACTTGGTTCACAGGGCGAGGGAAGCTTGCGAGACGCGCTGTTGAACTACACTGACTCCTGCACCGGCGATTCAGGTGAGGGATTCTAGCGATAGCATGTCCCCAAATCCGTTTCTGTTCAGTTAATGCGATGCCCGTAGGCATTAGACAGACAGTAACCTGGGCTCTATCCTGTTTGTTTTGCAGGAGGGCCTCTCTGGTATATTTAACGCATTGGTGCAATTCCGATCCAGCTTTAGAGGTGAGCTGGTCGTCGCTTATTTCAGACACGCTATTACTTCCAAGCTCTGTGTAAATTAACTAATCGTCTTTTCTGACTTCCTCCCCGTATTTTAATCTCTTTAACCTTAGAGTAACATCACATGGCGAGGGAATGCTAGCAAGATCTATGTGCTGAAACTACATTGACTCCTGTACCGGTGGTTCAGGTGAGGGATTCGAGCTATAGGCTGTCCCCTGATCGAGGTCGGTTTATTTAATGTGTCATCTGGTAGCAGTAGACAGACAGTAACCCGGGCTTTTATCCTGGCTGTTTTTCAGGAGGGCTCGTTTGGTATATTTAACGCATTGGTGCAATTCAGATCCATTTTTTGAGGTGAGCTGGCCGATTTTCTAACATGTTATTGTTTTCAAGCAGTGTGTTGCAAAACCTTTTTGACTCCTTTCCTCGTATTTCAACCTCTTTAATGTTAGAGTAAAACCAGAGAGGTTCAGACGAAGACTCCCCTGCGCTTTCATTTTGACACAGGCGACAGTGTCAACTTTGATTCATTTGCAACGCCCCATCATTCATGTGGAGGTATGTTCCGACCATTTAAGCGGTAAATTTACATGCATACTATTTGAATAATTATCCCTGCATATCTGAATACGGTTATGTTTTTTGAAAGGCAGGTAACCCTGTGAGCAAGCATACCGACTTTTCCTTGTGCCCAAGTGGTACAGGCATTCAATCCAGCAACACAAACAGACCTTATAAGTTTAATTAGAGGTCTAAGGTATGATCACCTGGAGGGCTCTGTGATGGTTTATACATCAATAAGAAACACCATGGTAACCCATTTTTCCATATTGATTATAGAATAGCGGCATTCAGGCTTATATAACACACAGAATATACGCGCACCCCAAGCAAGTAGAAACATATGTGAGTTCCTTTTTTTAATAACTATTATAAGGATACCCCATAAATATAAGTGTATTGCCGATAGTATTTTGTGATGTAAGGAGTATGACGATTTTAATTTTCAATCATACTTCATAATAGGTTACAGCAGAAATACGACAAGGTCCCTGCCGCCTGAGATTGACTCATGTCCCAATAGCACACACAAGCGCCCGTAAGGTATGTCTCCTACAATGTGCAGTCAATATATCTAATCAGCATAAAGAGGGTGAATTTGGTTACTTTGCCAGTTTTTTCGGGCCATCCAATATGAACCGGACAGTCATATTAACTCAAGTTTGCGTTCACCTAGTAGACTCTTTTTTGACTATGATCTTTCTAATCTCTATATAGGAACGAACTACAAGTCCCGACAATTTAGGACCAATAATTTATCCCGGTCTTTCTCCTCCTGTGCGATAGGTGAGTTGACTCTGTACCCTAATGACTCTGGAGGTTATCCCCAAGAAATGTATGTACCACGGACTTCATGTTCTGTGGCTATATGACAACACGTTTTTAACCAACCGCCTGCCTTGTATATACCAACAAGGTCGGTGTGTACTAATTAATTTTTTAATTACTTTTTAGGAGGTTGCCCACCCACAACCATTCTGTCCAGAAGAAGACCCCTTTTGTAAGGACTACTATCCTACGCATCTTTCGGGTCGAAACGTAGACCATATAAACTTCACCAACTCCTACGCCCAAGCTAGACCGAAGCAGCTGAAGGCGAGTTAGGTGGTCTGCATCATTTGATTTCTGGACTCTATAGGAGCATAATAATGTGGCCCTTGGTTCAAGGAACCACATGAACATTGTTTTTGAAGCTATGATGAATACCTGTCACGAATGATTCTGACTATTCCCCCAAATCCGACTTTATCCCTGACACTTTCCCTCACTTCACCCTCCTTCCCTGTTGTGTATGTGGGCACATATACATAAAGTTTGTTGAAATATTGTTGATGAAACCTAACCAATGAAAGGTAATAATGCAATTTTGAAATAAATCCTGTTGCATTTAATAATTTGTCTTCTTGAAATAAGTACACAAAATTGTGACCACTTGTTCTTTGTCTGGGACCCTTTTCCCTTGTACCGTAGAGGCGTCAACATGCAGGAGAGCCTCACGCAGAACACCGCAGAGGTAACCAGGGGCATTGCCAGGATCACCAGTGCCCTGGAGGCCATGATTATCTCACATACTGCTGTTAATCCTGCCCTGGACGTGGCTGAGGCAGACAACAGCAGTAGCCGCAGCCGCCTGGCTAGTGCTGTTGTTGAGCCACGCAGGAGCACCAGGCGCTCAGCTGAGCCTGCAGGCCATGCAGAAGGCAGTGAGCAACATCCCAGTGGCTCTGGGAAGCGTGGCCGCAAATGATATTGCCGGTGTGGGTAAGGCAACCCGGGACATTAGCAGTCCCCATGTTTAAATATTTTTGTTGTTGCACATCAGTGCATGAACGTTGTGGCAACATTAAATTTCATTATTCTCATTCACAACCTGTCTGTGTCTCTTTACTCACTCAGAAATAGTTGTCTGTAATCTCACGTCTGTATCTACCATAACTTGGTGTTGAGACTCCAGCAGGTTGTGTTTCTGGCACAGCAATGTCGTCGTCATGATCCTCGTAGTCTGACAACTCCACCTCAGTGCCCTTCTTCACCGCAAGGTTGTGCAACAAGGCACAGGCAGCAATGATCTTACAGCAGGTGATGGGGGTATACTGCCTTGCACCTCCACTCTTGTGCAAGCATCTGAATCTGCTTTTCCAGATGCCAAAGGTTCGTTCAACTACATTCCTTGTGCTTTTGTGGGCCCGGTTATACCTCCTTTGGCTGGGTGTTGAGGGGTTGAGGTATGGGATCAGTATGAATGAGCGAAGGACATATGCACTGTCTCCTAGAAGGAAAAGGGAAGACATTACTCACATGCATACATGTACTTCATACTGCAATTGGTATTATGGGGGTCTGACACTGTGTCTCACCTAGGAGGTATCCTTCACCAAATTCCCCTGCAATCAGCCGTGCATAGATGCCGCTGTTCTGAAATATATAGTAGTCGGTGGTACTCCCAGGGAATTTTGCCACAAGGTCAGTGATGGCGCACTTTGCATTGTAAATCACCTGCACATTGATGGTGTGCGTTGACTTCCTATTCCGGTATATGTATTCGGTGGCAGCAGGGGGACAAATGGGAATGTGGGTGCCATCAATGCAGCCAATGATATGAGGGAATCGTGCCTTCTGGTTGAAGTCTGCTTTTGTTTGTACCAATTCCGCATGGGTTGCAGGAAAATAAATGTATTGGTCCATCCTCTGTAACATGACGTCAAGGAATTTGTGGAAAAACCTTGACAGGCTGCTCTGGGTCACCCCACCTACCGCAACAACCACACTCTGGTAGCTACCAGACGCAAGCAGGTGTAGGCTGCATAGCACCTGCACGTGTGGTGGGATAGCATGTGCCCTTGGGGTGGTGTGCTCCAACAGTGGTTGGAGGTCCCTGATGAGGTCCAAAATGGTGTCTGAGTCCAACCTGTACCTCTGGAGGATCTCTGCCTCTGTGAGCATGAACAGGGTGATCCTCTCTCTGTAGACCTGCTCCTCTCTCTGCCATTCCCTCTCTCCTTCCTGCTGTAGCCGTAGCCCTCTTGCAATGACATAAAATGCCGCCATTGTGCAAGTAGAATTGCATTTTGGGTCCTTTTTTATGGGTTGCAGTTGGTTACCAACTGATTCCAATCCATAGTAAATACCGACTCTTAAATACCGATTTTGAGGCTAATTCGGTATTTCTGTGCTTACCTACATCTCAATGATCATTTTTACCGCTTCTTATTTTCCGATTCAGTATTTTACCGAATCGGAAAGTCTTCCGAATCGGTAAATATACCGATTCGGTATTTTACCGATTCGGTAAATTTACAGATTCTGTATTTTTTCCGATTCGGTATTTTACCGATTCGGTAACTTTACCGATTTGGTAAATTTACCAAATCGGAAGGATTTCGGACTCCTACATCCCAATGGCTCATTACCGGTCGGTAACGGCCGAGAATCGGTAATTTCGGCCGTTACCGACCGGTATTGGGCCACCTACATCTGGCCCTTAGACTTTTATCTCTTTTTAAAAATTGAAGTTATTATCTCTAGGCATGAAACCCCAATGATTGCTGACCTGCCCACAACTCTACAGTCATACTCCAACAGGGGGCATTTAGCATCTAAACCTTACTCCCTCCTATCACCCACTAACGAAACTAACACAAACAAATGGGAATCACTCCTCTATGCCACTAATAACCCTACAGACACTCCGTTGAGCTGGCTTAATATCTGAGCAACCCTCACCTCTAACAAAATCACACCAGCCTTAACTCAGAGTAGATACGCATCCAACCCGTTGGACAGCTGCTAAACTATTGAGTCTAGACCTCTGTAATTTTGACACAAGCTGGAGCTGTGAGAAAGAACCAGGAAACCTCAGTCATATGATACTAGAATACATCTACACTAAAAACGTCTGGGCTGAATAGGTGAAACCATGTCACAAATTCTGAGTCTGACATAGACACAACACTAGCCCCTATTTTCCTTGGCATCCTTACCCCTGACACACACTATAAGTTAAACAAAGAAGACTTCCTTCTTTGGGTTATTCTTGTATCAACTGGCCTCAAATGCATTCCATCCGAATGGAAAGACCTTTTCTAAACTATGTCCACACACCTGATTCTAATGGATAGAATTCAACAGAGGGCGAGACAACTCCTTGAATACATTTCTAAAAACCAACTCAAGAAAAAAAGATACAATTTGGTGCAAGTTAGACAGCTTTATTCAGAAATTCAGAATACAAACCCATAGTGTCTTCCAACCCCTAACCCCTTCCCCTACTCACTCCCTACCCACATCCCCCTTCCTCCCTGACACTCCACCACCCCTAAACATCCCTCCCCTCTCACTTCCACTCTCCTCCTGCCTGACCTATCTCCTCTCTTCCCCTTCTCTTTTATTTCCTCTTTCCCTCCCCTCCCCTCTCACTCCGACTCTCCTCCTGCTTGTCCTATCATCTCTCTGGCCTGCTCTCTTTCATTTCCTCTCTTTCCCATCATAACCCATACAATCAGCAGGGGTAACCTTCTTCTGATGGCCACCTACCAGTCAGATCCTTGTAATCTTCTGTACAAACACCAGTAAAACCCCACATCACTGTCACATAGTCTACAAGTGCACACACTATCTACGGTACACACCGTTTCCCACCCCGACCTCCCACCGTAAACCATAGTATTGGTTTTAACTGCCTTCAATGTTACCCCAACGAAAACTTGTTTGTGTTTCCTCTTTATATCTTTACTGTACCTGTACTTTACCCATGTAAACCTCTCCTGAAATTACATAAAATATGCTGGTGAAATTTCAATTTCGCCCAGGCCTAATTGAGGGGCATATTACCAACAACTAGCGATAATTTTTGTCTCTAACTTGTTTAGAGACAAAAATTATCGCCGCACATCGGCGATTTTTATCGCAGATAAACCTTGCTATTAGCAAGGTTTATCGCAAATGCGATAAAAAACGGCCGCAATGCATGAATATCGCTGAAAAGTCAGCGATATTCATGCATTATCGAGCAAATGCTCTTAGCCATGTTATCCACCTCCCATTGGATAACATGGCTAAGAACTGCTCAGGGCAGGTGTTAGCTTTTGGAGATATTCGCGCTTAGCGCGAATATCTCCAAAAGTTGGTAATAGGAGATAGCGATGTTAGGGACTGTTTCCAGTCGCTAACATCTTGGCACGCCCACTTTGCATGTCATTAGTGATAAATATCACTGACATGCAAAGCGAGGCCCAAGTTGGTCGCTATCTCCTATTAGCTGTCACTAACTGGTGTTAGCGACAGCTTGGTAATAGGGAGATAATTTTATCTCTTCTTTCTTGGCTTTTAAAGCCAAAAAAGCGGAGATAAACCCCCTTGATAATATGCCCCCGAGTTCCTTTAACTTCCTCCCTTTGCCTCCCACTGGTTGGACTAACTTGATGAAGACACACATGTTTTAAATATGTTAAATTACTAAACAAGTGTGCTGTGCTCAGAAAATAGGATGAGAGCACCACCATGTGGTGAACTGTCAAACAATTACTGATGTTAAAAATATAACTGTGGGTGCGTAGCACCGGAAATCAACAGCACAAATTTAGCACTGATTACAAGGCGGCAGTAGAGAGGAGTACTGTGAGGAACAAACACCTTGAACACCTCACGCTCTTTTCGTGCTTTATTACAGAGAGCTGAGGTAGAGTCGAGCCATGTTTGGCTTAGCTCTGAGAACCGTAAGGTGAGCTGAGTCTTCAACATATTTGACATGTAAATCGTGCAACAAATTCTCACATGAAAGTATTTTAAAGTCTTTTAATTCAGAAAAGTGTACTTCTTTAACTTGTGGGCGCATTTCATTCACTTCGGAGCTTTAGACTGAATCACTGCGTTGAGAGGCATGTTTTTCAACGTTGATGCCATCAGCGAATGCTATTTTTGGCCTACGGTGTTGTTATAGGTGATACTAAAGTCCACAAAAACATTTCTACAGCACACACCCTGATCTGATGCATTTCAAGGTGCACTCAAATGTGCCGATAAAGGAAAAAACACAGTGAAATAAGATAATTTGCCTAGGACCACATAACGTGGCTAAGCAGCGAGGGAAGTGGCGATTGATCCCAGGTTTCCTGGTTCTATAGTTCAGCCACTAGAAGGGCATTTCACCCATTTTGCATCAGTTACCAGAGTTTAAAGAATATGTATGTTACCTGCTAAATCGAATTGAAACAAAAAGGCATTTTAGAAAATGATGAGCGAGATGAGGCAGGCTCACCCACCTTCAAGCAATAAGTGTTCAATTGTTTCCCCCACACACATATAGAGGGGGAGCTGTGTGCTCCACATACCACCAATGGGTGGAAAATGAGCCTTTTGAAGCGGCTTATGTCTTGATAGTTCTAGTCTTTCTAACCCCAGGCAAAATTACATTTGCCATTTAGATATCCTCTTAAAGTAACAAGTAAGAGTTTGGTACTTTTGTGTTGAAAGGATGTAGTCTAGAAGCTGTATTTTCAAAATCATATGTTCAATCAGGTAAACAGCGTATCAGCACAGCACCAACGGCACAGCAGGATGCTCAGCTCTGGAATGAGGGATTCATGGGATAACATGCATCACCATATTCCATGACATAGCAGGGTTCCCAGCATCGCCAAGATTACAACACATCCCCCTTTCAATAAGGGAAAAAACAAACAAAAAAAGAATAAAAATATTAAATGCAGTAAGGAAAAACAAGAAAAGTTGGCAAAAGGAAAACATGGTACAAGAGAAACATTGCATCAATACAGACATAGCCTCTTAGCTTCACAGGCAGATACCTATATCTACCAGAGGAAGTGTCAGCTTCCCTGTTGCAAGTATCTTCACGCAAGTGGTCATAATTATCAGAAAAACTACTCTCATGTGGTGCATGTCTATTTGAGGATTTACCAGTGTATCTCACCAGTCTAGACATGCTCCACATGCAACCCGTGTCAGCTTTCACAACATTCTTTCTGATGGCAACAATGGTGAAAGGACCCATGAAACTAGATTTCCCCTTAGGAATATGTCTTGGACTTTTCACCCTAACCCGGTCACCGATGCACCACTTCTTGCTTTTCCCACGCATCTTGGAGTCATAACTCAATTTGTATCTTTGCTGATAATCAGAAATCCTAGCACACCTCGTTTCAACAGAAATACCCATATTACTACATGCAGGCAGCCAAGACAGGTATAACTTCAAAAAGCCTTCCTTCCCCTCAAGGCTTCGAAAGGAGACCTCTGCATGACAATATTAGGAGTAGTGCAGTGTGCCCACCATGTATCTCTCAAAACACTGCTGAAAGACAACTTTGACTCAAGAGCACGCTGAGGGCAATCTTTGACAACGTGGTTCATCCTTTCGGTCTAACCATTGGCCTGCTGTGTATACAATGCAGTTTTCTGGTCAATTATGTTGAGATCCTTAAAAAACGTGCACATTTCATGAGACACAAACTGCATCCCATTATCCATGACCAAACCTTTAGGCACACCCTCAGACACAAAAACATCTCAAAGGAAATCGATAACAGTTTTAGTGTTCACAGTGGACACACACTTTGTAACCACCCACTTGGAGGTGTAGTCCACTAGCAAAAGGACAAAACGTTCATAGGAGGGCAGAAGTTCAAAAGGACCTATGATATCTAGGTTCAATTTTGACAACACAACATCTGGTACTTCTACAGGAGATAAGGGCGCATGATTGGGAATGCAAGACTTATCGCTGGAGGCACAAAGCACACAGTCTTTAACAACATTTTCAGTCATGTGGGCCATACCTGGCCACTAGTATCTTTCTCTCACACAAGCCTTGGTGAGACTTCTCCCCAAGTGACCCTCATGAGCTATATTAATTATTCTGTCCCTGAACTCAACGGGAAGAATCACTCTGTCACCCCTCATGAGGTTGCCACAATAAAACGACAATTCATCTCTCACAGGCCAATATGCTCTTGATTCTTGATCTAAAGCCTTGTAGTCAGGCCACCCTGGCTAGTCCACATTTTGAGATAAGAAAAAGTTTTGTCATTCTTTACACCATCCAACCATTCACCACTGGACAGGGCTGGGTCAGAAACGCAACATACACTCTCAATTTCATCGGCATTCTGTTCGTACTCAACAGGCAAGCAACAGAGACAATCGGCTGACTTGTTGCTGTGGTCAGGTATATATTATACACAAAAGTTATATTCCTGCAGACCTTCCCTCCAGGGCCTGAGTCTGGGTGTGATATGTTCACTGTGATGGCATGAAAAGATTTGGACTAAGGGGCGATGATCTGTCCTAACCAAAAATGAGATACCCCAGAGATAAAACTTAAAGTGCTGCACCACACAAAACACACTCAAGGCCTCTCTCTCAATACACTAGTAATTATTTTCCTCGTCCCTGAGAGCCCTAAAGGCGAAAGCGATTGCCCTCTCCTCCCCATCCACAACTTGGGAGAGTACCGCCCCTAACCCCTTGAGGCTGGCATCAGTGGTTAAGATGGTCTTTCAGTTGACATCAAAATGCCCTTGGGTGGGTATCCTCCCAATTTCAGATTTGATGTGATCGAGCACTCTTTGGCAGTCATCAGACCACTGAAAATACGTACCCTCTTAAGTAAAGTCCTGATGGGTTCAGTCACACTAGCAAATCCTTGCACAAACTTGGAATAGAACTCAGCGAGTCCCAAGAACGACCTCACTTGTTCCTTATTTTTAGAGGTGGGGCCTTCACGATACTCTCAGCAAGTTCTAACTTGGGTTGGATCCCCTCTCCTGAGATCACATGTCCTAAATATGTAACTGATTTCAACCCAATGCAAAATTTTTGTTTCTTTACAGTATGCCCCCTCTTCTTCAACTTCTCCAAAACACAGGTTAGTGTCTCACCATGTTCTGTATCACTTTTGCCATAGACCAAGATGTCGTCCTGGAAGAACATGATGTTGGCTATTCCTACCAGGACCATCTTCATGACCCTCTGGAAACATGCTGGAGCTGATGCCAACCTGAAGGGCATTCCTAGGAAGTAATAAGCTCCCAGAGGTGGCATGAAAGATTTAAGATGCCTTGAGTCTTTGTGTAAGAGAATTTGGTGATAGGCTGATGATGAGTCTAACACACTGAAAATCTGGGCTCCTTTGAGCATACTAAGGGACTCCGAAATATTGGCCAGGGGTTGGCAATCCACCCAAATCTATTTGTTTAAACCCCTCAAGTCTACACATATCCTGATGCTGGCACCACCATCTTTAGGGGCAAAAACTATGGGGGCCAACCATTCTGAAGCTTCTATCTCCTCAATGACTCCCAGGCTTAACAGTCTTTTGAGTTCAGTTTCCAAGGGTCTCATCATCATATTAGGTACTCTTTTCACTTTGTGCACACAGGGTACAGCCCTCGCTTTGAATACAATTTGGTGCTCACACTCTATAAGGCAACCCAAGGTATCCGCAAATACTTCAAAAAACCTATTGAAGTGATCACTACCTTGATCTTCATAGTCCATCAACATGACTTGATCCATGGGATCTTTTGAGCTGGTATTGAGCATGATACCTAAATCACGCTGGTGTCTCCATCCCAACAAATTGTCCACTCTTTCAGCTACGTAGACTTTACCAACAGTACATCTATTTTTAAACTGGATACAAGCCTAAACATATCCAAGGACATTCATTTTTGCCCCACCATAACTGATAGGATTTATGTCAGGTGGCGACAATGTTATGCTGTCCAACCCCACAACCTCATCCAATTGTTTGTTGCCAAACATGGTGAAAGGCGATTCAGAGTCAGCCAACACAACAAAGTCATAACCATCTCCTTAAGATGCTGAACTCAGGCATTGTTATTTTCCTTGCATCGACTACATCACTTACTTAGAACCACAGTGTGCACAGTCTCAGCCACTTTCTCTGAGTTACAAACCTTTATAGAAGACTTGTAGACCCAAGCATAATGTCCTTTGACACCACATTTGTTGCACACTGATTCTCTGGCATAGCAATGAGGATAGTTGGAGAAGTGTGAGAAACTCCCACAGCTAAAACACTTATAGTTGGGAAACTCTCCTGCGGCTTTGTTGTTAGCACTGTTACAATATTAGTAGAACAAACTTCACGTTCTGTTTTCGCTGGAAATGCTTTGAGAGGACCACACATGCGTGTATCCTTCTCTGAAGCTTTATGCTTGTCACCAGGTGAAACTTTGGCTACATTGTCACAAGCCTCCAAAGTGTAATCCACTAGAGCATAAACATCAGCTTGCACCTCCGTTTTATCCTCACAGGTTTTCCTCATCTCTATAACCCAAGTAGAAGTATTCTCCATATCTTCTACGATGGCAATAGCTTCAGCGAACGACAGGTTTTTTGACAAAAGTTTTTCCTGAACAGGAGCGCTGTTGGTGCACCTCACCAATTGATCTTTGACTAAGGAGTCAGAGAGCTCACCAAATTCGCAAGTCCGTGCCAAAGTCTTAAGGGAGGCAACATAGCTTCCCACCCGCTCAGCCGGAACTTGGACCCTGATAAAGAACTTGTACCTTTGTAGGACAACATTAATGTGGGGACCAAAATATTTCTCCAACATAGTCATAGACATCTCAGAAATATCAGCCGGTTCTCCATCCCCATTACCAACTGGCATGAGATCAATACTATCATAAATATTTCTTCATTCTACACCTAAATTGTGGAGAAGAATAGCTTGTTTCCTAAATGCTGAAAACTTCTCTCCACCAATTGCTACAATGTAAGAGTCGAATACATTTCCCCATCTCTTCCATGGAAGGATTTGTTCACCTTTCTCTGATAAAAAGGCCGCAGGCTGGGACATGCTTGTTGTGGCAGCCATGATGATATTTAAAATACAGTGAGAATTAAAAAAAAACAAGTCAACTTGATATAATTAAAAGTAAGTAGACTGAAAAATGCAACCCATTGAAATGTCCAGTTAAAATCAAAATTTTATTTCAATAGTCCTTGTAAAAATTGTTGGCATATAGAAAGAAAACAAGACCGCTAGAACATCGCGTGATTCCAAAGATGAAAAACACTGTATTAAAAATAATGCCACTGCTGTACTCAAGGTAAGTTTAATACATTCAAACACTGCCAACTCTCACCGTGTACTGAGATTCTAGAGTGAGAATCAATAAACAATGAGGAAAACGCTGTGCATCCTGACAACATGAAACCTTATTTAAATCAGCTGTACATTGTGTGAACACAGCGTAAATGCGTGCTTGAGATCGGAGTGCGTTCCAGCATGCGTTCCACATTAAAAAAAACTGGATCCAATATGGCCGCACACCTCATAGTCTCAGCGTGATTGCCTGCTTGAGTTCGGCATGCGTTCCAGTGAACTCAACAGCAACCTCGCGCTCACCTAAGGTTGATTTAGGTTATAAAAATGAAGTAAAACTCACAGTTTTCGGGATGACTGCAGTCAATGTCACAGCCTCGCTTCATCAAAACAATAATAAAAGCAGTGGCATAAATCCATAATAACAGCACAGTACATAAGACGAAGACGAAGTTGGCAAACAGGGGAGTCGGTGCTGAAGTTGCCTGTCCCCAATCAGGTAAAAGCTTCTCGTCGCCAGTGTTGAAAGGATGTAGTCTAGACACTGTATTTTCAAGTTCATATGTTTAATAAGGTAAACAGCGCATCAGCACAGCACCAACTGTACAGCAGGATGCCCAGCTCTGGAATGAGTGATTGATGGGATAACATAAAGTCAATATTTGAATACACTTGAACTACCAGTGTGATACTAAGTTTATTGGTTGTAGCGTGCTCCAGGGTGTGCACTCCGTAGTACACTTTAGAAGCAATGCTGGCTGCATTTACCCTGAATTGGGGCGACGTCCCCTGGTGACAGCCTTTGTCCCTTCTATAGGGTTTCTCGTTTGTGGTAATGTTGTATTCACATTAATCCAATACTTGTTTCTTTTCATCTGTTTTATTTGCGTTTGTTTACATCCTTCTTTCCTTCACAAATATTTCATTAATTCCAACGCATTTCGGCTTTTGTCCAAGCCTTCATCAGGGAATATATCTACAAGCAAAATTAGCCTTTAGTACACAAGGTAAACCTAAAATAATGACTTTACATATCCTGTGGTAGATTGCCGTGCAGTAATTCTTAAAACTGCCTGTGAGGTGAGTCGTGCCCAGTGCTCGGTGAACTCTCGCTCTGTATAAATTGTGACTTTAAACTTAAGTGAAAAAACGGCTGTGATTAATGACTAACTTAAAAGTTTACACAGGGTTGTTTAAAACTTGTGCAGTTCTAATGTATCCACATTCAGAAAAACAGTGGTAAAGGGTGCTCACATGGCGGATGTTTTGCTCGTGGTGTAGTTATTTGTGGTGTCTCAGTAATGTTACGTTCAGGTTATGTTCGACATTGTTAGTCTTAAGCTAGTAATACGTTTCAGTAATCCAAAACATGCGTGACTATTAGCCCAGTGCTCGGCGTGCACTTACTTGTGACGGTGTAACGATACCATAAGTCTGGTCTTCACGGTTGGAAAAGTGCTCTGTTAGCGATACTCACGGTATAAATAAACCCGGTATTGCCGTCCATCAAGCGTGGATGTGACGTGTGTAGTGGTCATGGATAGAGAAGAAAGACTATTATGTTTCTATCACGGGCGCCATCTTAGGAGTGCTTAAAATCATCGTATCAGGTCGTCGAGATATGCAAACCAATAATTCTAGGATCTCGGGTTCAAATTGAAACAAAATTGGAACGAAATTAGAATAAATGAGCTGGTATAGCCTAATAATTAGTAAAGTTATAAAATAAACAATTCACATCTGGGTTGTGTTTATCAATGTGTCGTTCCTACTTCCGGGCAAATCAAAATAAACAACTTTATCTATACAGGTAATTCTTTAACTGGTATGTACTAGGGAGATAAATATACAGAGATATCTTTTATAGGTAACAACTAAATTCCACCCTGTCGTTCATTGCAAACGGTTTTAAAGTTTCCAACCATTTGGAATGAACGACAGGGTGGAATTTAGTTGTTGCCTGTAAAAGATATCTCTATATATCTCTATATCTCTATATATTTATTTCCCTAGTACATACTAGTTAAAGGGCGGTCACCTCATCTGAGTACTTGGCCCGAACAATATCAGATCATAACCCAGTTTTACTGGGACTCTCATGGGCGCAGGTACGGCTTATGATCCCAACTTGGAGGTTACGTCCGGAGACGAAGGACAATCAGGTTTTCAGAGAAGAGCTCCAGGAGAAAATCACACAATGTTTTGTGGAAAATACAGGGATGGCTTCCTCCCTGATGGCAGAGTGGGACGCCTTTAAAGCAGTCTTACGTGGTCACTGCATAACGGAGTCAAAGGGAATCAGGCGAACACTCCTCCTGGAGATCGATAGGGCAGAACAGATCCTTAGAGACCTGGAGAAAGAACACCCAGGGAAGCCAGAGATTCAGGCAGAGGTGCAGGATGTCAGAGATAAGGGTGGGCGTAAAATCCGTTTCACGGGCGAATTTGCGGATTTTCCCCGATTTCGCGATCCGCGAATCTCGCGAAATCGCGGTAAAATCCGCGAATCAGCGGGGACGAATTTTCAGCCAAGCAAGGGTTACAGCAGCAGGTGCAAAAGTTGAACCTAATTTCTTTGTAACCTTTTACAAAAGGGTTACAAACAAATTAACTTCAACTTGGACACCTGCTGCTAATTGCTTCCTGGCGCCTCGTTGCCTACTTGCAACTATTCTCTGACACTGCTCTGACCCTTGAAGCATGGTCAGAGAATAGTTACAAGTAGGCAACGAGGCACCTGTCCAAGGAATTAAACCTCATCAGGAAGCACTTACAGATATAAAAAACAGGAAGAAGGGAGAGGATGGCAAATACACCCATTTTGAGTTGTCAGGAGGGGTTAAACTAAAAGAGACCTTTCCAGCACAATTTTCATATGCATTTTGCTAAAAATAAAAAGCTGTATGTTCTGTAGGGGCAACTCAGGAATCTAGCCCTTCAAAGATCCGGCCTCTCTTTCTTTCTCTCGTTCTCTCTCTCCCTCTCTCTTTCCCTCTCTTTCTCTATCTATCTATCTATCTATCTATCTATCTATCTATCTATCTATCTATCTATCTATCTATCTATCTATCTATCTATCTCTCTCTCTCTCTCTCTCTCCCTCTCCCATAAACGACTGCATGGGTAACTTCGCTATGCAAGCGGCTCGCAAAGACGCAAAAATCCCCGCGAACACGCAAAAAAACCCGCGAACACGCAAAAAACAAAAATCCGCAAATTTGCACAAATTCGCAAATTTTGTGGATCGCGAATTTGCAAATCCGTAAAATTCGCGGATCGCGAATTCGCAAAATTCGCCCATGCTTAGTCAGAGAGCAAGTAGCGAAGCAGACAGATCGACTGAGGAGCTTGGACTACAAACGATACCTGAGCCAAGTGCGTGCAGAGAGGGACAAGTCAGGAACTTTGTTTGCATGGCTGGCTAACCCTAGTAATAGAAACTCCCAAATAGTAGAATTGGAGGACCAGGCAGGCACTAGATACTTTACCCAGGAGGCAATTAACACCATTTTTGTGCAACACTATGCCGGACTCTATCACATTCTGGCAGGGAGAGATGGATCCGGTGAGAGGGAATATCTAGAGGGGGCGCAATTGCCCAGGCTAGAACCGGAAGAGATGGATGAACTAGGAGAGGGCATTGCAGAGCAAGAGGTCCGCGGGGCCATCAAGTACATTGCACATAATAAAATCCCCGACACAGATGGGTTGCCGGCGGCGTTCTACGGAACATACACCAAAGAATTAGCCCCAAAACTAACTGCACTGTATAATGCAGCCCCGTGAGGCCGGAGTCCTGCCAATGAGCTCTAGAGAAGCACTCATAGTGCCAATAATAAAGCCCGGGAAGCCAGCATACGACCGCATAGCATACCGTCCCTCATCCATGTTTAACATGGATTACAAAATACTAATAAAAAATCATTGCTTCCCGACTGCTGCCCCATATGACTAAGCTAGTGCACCCAGATCAGGCCGTTTTTATCCGGTACCTATCAGAGGCGGTTGACATCGAAAAGGCTTTTGACAGCCTGGAATGGTCCTTTTTATACGTGGTGCTGAACGTCATGGGTCTGGGCGGGGGGTTTGCGGCTTGGGTACAGCTACTATACACCAATCATACGGCGAGAGTGCGCACAGGTAAAAGGATATCGGAAAAGCAAGAGGTCCAGCAGGAAACACGCCAGAGTTGCCCCCTCTCCCTGTTACTATTTGTGTTAGCAATGGAGCCATTAACCTCCCGGGCAAGACAGGGGCAGGCCTACAGAGGCCTCCAAGTGATAGATGTGCAGCATCAAATAGCGCTATACGCGGATGATCTGCTGATCTTCCTCCGGGACATGGAGGGAGACCTACAAGGTGCGTAGGCCATGCAGGAAGAGTTTGGTAACCTGTTGGGGCTTAAAGTCAATTGACAGAAGTCAAACGCATCCCCGGCCCCAGCCTTAGATAACCTCCAATGGGAGCCCCGATGACTGTCATACCTGGGGGTAAGAATCTACCACGAAACACCACTCTAAACTCCACCCAATACTGAATCCTAAACACTCTTCATCATCCCTAACTTCTAACCATAACTGAACCTTATAAACTCCCACCAGCTCTAGATCTAGACGATACAACGCAAATATTTAGATCGCGGTACATTACATTGCTGTTTTTACAAAAGCAAGTTGTTACAACGACTTGCGCTGTTGGGGGCTGGACTTAGGAATAGTGTGATTTACTATTCCAACTCCAGTCCACATGCAGCAGGGTAGGTGTTGGAAGAGTAAATCACAATATTCCTTAGTCTAGAGCGCCCTCCAGTACAAGTCGTTGTAACGACTTGCTTTGTAGAAACAGCGATGTAAATGTATTGCAGTGTTTTGACCCGTTTTAAAGGTCGTTTTCCACACCTCACACCCATCAATTCCACTCATCCATGAACTTTAAAAGCCCCTCACGATCCCTAAACCCTAAAACCATTTTTATGTACGAACTACACCCATTCCTGACGCCTAAAAACCCCAGACCACCCCTAAACAGGACCCATCCCTGAACCTAAAATCCCCTAACTAGTCATAAACTCCACCCCAGTCTAATGTAGTTTTGGATTTTTCTTTGAAATTATCTTAAACATAAATGTTTTCCTTTAATTTTCGATGTATTTGTATTTACCAAAAATTGTCTTTTCTTGAAAGTGGCTTTCCATGATTTGGTTACCTCCAATGAGGTTTCTCACTTTTCATTTTCCCATTCATTCACACACATCGGGGGATAAGGATGGATTTTGAGTAGACATGCCAACGTTCCCAATTTATTCAGTAGGCTATTGCTTTTAATCCCGATCTGCATCTCTAAGACATTTTAAGGCCTTTTGCTAACCAGCGAGATTCGAAAACAATTGGTAACGAGAGCTGGGCTTCAAGTGATCCTAGCAGGCTGACCAGCTTTGGGCTACAGGCAGGGGAATATGAAGCTCTTGAACTCCTTATCCTTATGAGGGTGTAAATAAACAGGAGGAAGGGCACAATAAACAATGGCTCTGATAACGAGCTGGGTGAGGTGGAATTCCCAAGTAGAATTCTGCTTCACTCACTAATTACTGGCCTGCTTCCCTCACCAGGTTTTCTTTTCGTGGGTGCAGAAACAACTGACTTAATTTTGCCAGCTGGAAACTTCAGCCGGTTAAATTGCTTGTAATTTCGGCAGTAAAAGGAACCAGACCGCAAAACCTGTTCATGCCCGACCTTTTTCTACAGCAAGGAATGAACATGCATTGCTCCCCCACTACCGAACATTTCTTTCTTTTCGTTCCCGTATCATCTCAACTCCCTTTTCCTCTACCCAATCCCTGCACAGAAGCCCCTGTTTCCATAGGTGCTCAGAATATATGATAATCGGTTGTAATAAACCCCTTGGAACAAGGGATTATGTGTGGAACTGTGCACAGTAATGCTTTGTCCTGCTAATGGCCCTTTTTGCTGGGTTATCCCCAAATGTTTTGCCTTCTTCCTCCTCTGTGTTTGATGTCATTTTTGCTAGTGCTAGGACTCTGGGCCCTTTTACCACTGCTACCAGTGCTAAAGTGCACCTGCTCTGTGTTTAAAATGTATTGGCATTTGGTTTCTCTATGATTGGCATGGTAGATTTACTAACAAGTCCCTGGTACAGTGCACTGTGTGTGCCCAGAGCCTGTAATCCAAATGCCACTAGTTGCCCAGCAGCACTGGTTGGGCCACCCATATGAGTAGCCCTCCAAACTTGTCTCAAGTCTGCCACTGCAGAGCCTGTATGCACAGTTTTTAATTGCCATGTCGACCTGGCAAGTCCACTATTAAAATAGCAGATTCTGAGTAGATTTCCAAAGATCCTTTATTCATAGCCGGAAACACTGACTACTCAGCCAGCCAGGGAATAACTGGTCTCTGACATCCCCATGGAGACCATGACATGTCTGGCTCAAGCTGGCATTCTTTAAAGGCAAAGTAAATACAACTCATTGGCAGAGCAATTTCTAACACAACCCCTCTACAACAAAATGAAGGAGTAAGAAAAATAACACAAAAGTAATAAAAGGAAACTTAGCATAAAACAATTCATTGCACACATAACCATGTGAATTAGTGAAGAACAGTTTTTAAATTTGGCAGGTACTCTTTTACATCTATTTGGGGAGGATCTGCGTGAACCACCCTCCCTGCAACCAGACATAACATGCATCCATCTGCAAGACGCTGAAATTTGAGTGCCATTTTACACTGCATGTTTGCAGGCACTTGGAGAAAAACCTTTCCATCTACAAGAGAGCTGGCTGATACTTTGATGTGATTCACCTAAGCTTATCTTTAAGGTATGGGGTTCCCCACTGAAACCTAGTGACCTTCTATTATTATAAAACCTAGCTTAGAGCAAGGGGAGGGTGGTACTATATGACCTGTTCCCACTATCAGTATAATATGATTTCTCCCTTTGTGTTTAATGGTATTGTAACAATACTAATTGTTTTATTTTTAATCATATGCCTGCTTATGTTAGCTAAAATACTGCATCTTAGAGCACGTAGTGGAAATAAATATTTCAAACCTTAGTGTGTCTCAGATTACTCACAATGTGGATTTATAGGAGAAATATAAATGAAAGAGTGTTCTTGATTCCTACCATTCCTGAGAGTATTCTAAATCGCTCGTTCTAGGTTGTCTAATCATTGGTAGCTTAGTGGTAAGATGGAGAACGAATGAGACACTGATGCTAGTCGGATAGGGGTTCTGGGTACTGAGGTGAGTTTCTGGTACACCACAAGTCACTGAGGTCCTGATTTCCTACGCACAGTTCTGTGCACACATAGAATCCCCGCAACAAGGCGCACCTAACGTTTGGACTTATATTTGGGAATCTTTAGTAGTTAGTGATTCTCTTAGTCCACAACACCCTCACTTCTGTTTCCGGTAGACAGTTGTGATGGTTTAACCTACCTATACGGATTAAATATAGGTTCATTCAAGCTTGAAATTTAAAACGGTTCACATTTATTGAATTACTACCCTTTTCATGCTACAATTCATATAGATTGTTTTTCTTCTCTGTGTCCTTATGGGTGATACTGACATAGCTCAGCATAGTTGCGCACTGCTCAGGTGGCATCTTGCTATGTTTGAGGTGCCTGGTGATGGTTTGGCAATAATCTTTGTTGTGAGTGCTGATGCAGCGTTCCCCTTTGAGCTTTTCTACTCTTGGGTTACGTTTCCTGCTGTAGATGCGGATGATAAAACATTCCATGCATATTCTCACACTGCGTTGCCAGTGGCTTATGTTCCATACAGGATACTTGAGATTCCAATTTCTGCTAGCAGCATTGTATTTGGTTTAATGGCGCCCTCCCCCACTCAGTGACTCTGACTCGATTGGGTCCCCTGTCGATTCCTGGGGCCATTAGGCCAGTATTTGCCGGTTTCACATCACATCCTAACTATTTACGAGTCAAGATAGTCAAATTACGTCAACTTTATGCCTCAGTGATTGAGGTACATAGGGCTCTAGTACAGTATGTTACTCGCAACTTCCAGATGGAGGCACCTGGGGTTGCGGCGCATCCAGTTGGACCGGCCGGGATGAAGATTAGTCCTGTCATGGCTAATTTGGTTATGGGCAAACGCCCCCAAGATAAGGATGATATGTCTCATTGGCTTACTGAGAAATTTGACCAACTGGAAGCAGTATTTCCAAATACAACTCATTTGGAGAAACACAGGATCCTAACCATTAGTTTGCAGAAGGAATTTGTGCCTGAGGTAACTGATTGTGATACTTGGGGTAGTATATTTGCAGCGGTGTATTCAAAGTGCTTCGGCACACCGTCTATGACTGTACTGCCCTCCGTGATCAAGCGTGTTCAGGATCAACACAGACGGAGGCGGCTGTTGAGTTGGGTATGAGGCTTGTCCGAGTGTTTGACGTAGTTTCTGATCTGATCCATGCCAATGTCAAGGGGGATGCAGTGAACTTTCAGCTGTCTAATGCTTGGTGCCTTGCCCCAGACGCAGAGAAACCCCAAAGGTTACCGAAAATAATTGCGGAGGCTTATAGGATCATTGGCCTCAATAGTTTAGGTGTTAAGCCTTTTGCTCAGAAAGCAGCACAACCGCAAATACAGACGGCTAAGTCTAACAAAGACGACCGTCCTAACTTTCCAAAGCAAAATTGGAAATGTAAAAAACAGGGGAAGCAGCAACAGAAACAGGGGTCGCATCCTGCATCACCAGTTGCAGTGACTGTTGAACGCACATATGATTTGCGAGACCGCACAAAATTTAGGTCTCCTGATAGATTTCAGGTTCCTGATCAACGTTCTCCTCGCTCTTCACAGGCAACATCAGGCTCATCAGCCGGTGGAGATGAACGTGGCAGCGGTCGGGGCACCCCACAAGGACGTGAGAAGCTGCGCCCGACTGAGAGCAAAGGCAAGAAGGATGACTTTCCACGTCAAAGACCTCAGTTTCAGAAAAAAAGGTTGCTGCATTAACTGCAAGATATGCCACAAATAGTGAGAACACAGCTTCAGAACCTGACATAGGCACTCACGCTGCTGGAGAACGCAGCGGAGGTTACAATCGATCGACAAGCACTGCGTCCATATCTGAAAGCGACAGCAACTGACTGTTTGTTACCGTGGAAATAGCTGACACTAGAGTGGCTACCCCTGAAAGACTATATGACATAGTTCTTTTAATTGAAGGTGACATACAACATGTAATAAAAGGGATTTTTGAAGGGAAAACTAACTTCTACATATGACATTTTGTTAGCAGAGGCAGACTGGCCCCCGCCTTTCGTTTTGGCTGCTCTGAGAGGGGAGGAGGTAATCCTTCCTCGTTTCCAACACACTGTGCCCAAGGAGCAAGCGCAGAACTTTGCAGAAGAGTGTGCTCAGGTGCTTGCACCGGCGTTGTACCGTACTCAGGTGGTATGAAATAAATTTTCACCCAATCATGAGATTCCGTTGCGGTCTATGCCACAGACACAAACCCAATATCCCATGTAGCAGGAAGCAAAACTTCCTGTGGCAGATAACCTTGAAGAATTAGATTGTCAAGGTGTGATTGAAACATGTGTATCTCCAATGAATAATCCTCTTTTCACTGTGACCAAGCCTGATAAGTCGTACCGCCTAGTTTTGGATTATCGACATTTGAACTCTCATTGTCGTACATGCACTGCACAAAATACCCACAGTTCGGCTCTGATCGATAGTCTCATGAGGTTTAAAACAACACTTGACATATCCAAAGGCTTTTTTAGTCATAACCTGTCCCCTCTCAGTAGTCAATGGACAGCATTTACTTCTGGTGGTAAACAAAAAACAGTTCAAGAGATTAGCCATGGGCTACAAGAATAGCCCAGGCATCTTTGCTGTCCGTTTCTTCTCATTGTTGGATGGCATTGACCCAGATGCATACTCGTAGGTGGATGATGTTTGTCTCACAGACGACGAATTACGTCTGCATCTGTGTCGCGTTGACCGCATCATTGTTATGTTTACGGATTTCGGTTACAACTGTAACTTTGCAAAATCTCATATTGCAGAGTACACAGTGTTGTTTCTGGGCTATGAGCTCAACAATGAAGGTCGAGGTTTGGCACCTCACTTTCTTGAAAAATGCGCACATTTAGGTGCTCCAAAAATGCAGAAAAAATTGCAGCCTTTACTGGGTTTTTAAAATTTCGGGCGTACTTACATTCCCGATTATGCCCAGCGTATCAAGCCGCTATATGCCTTGATACAACCTACTTTTATCAAATCTTGCTGGCGTCCTGAAAATTCAGCTATCCTGCAATCTTTGCAGTCTGATCTTCTTAAATCTAAATGCTTACTGACACGTGACAACCACACAAACCTGGTAATACGAATTGTGCCTGGCTCAGTGGGTTTCACATTCTTGACGTTTAATGAAGGGGACACTGTCCCTATTCCTTACTAGAAACACTTATATTTTTTCATTTATTTTATTTATACATTTTATAAAGCACAAAAATACCCATGGGTGCTGAGGACTGATGGCAAGATAGGTAGATACGATGGATTATTGTTTAAAAAGCCATGTCTTTATCTGCTTCCTAAAGATGAGCAGGGTAGGACTGGTCTTGATGTTGGGGGGAAGCATGTTCCAGAGTTTGGTGGTGGCGCACAGGAAAGATCTGTCACCCCAGGATGATTTTTTTGTACGGGGATCTATAAGAAGATTGGCAGTGGAGGAACGTAATTGTCTGAGGGGATTGTAGGGGCGAAGAGATTGTTTAAGGAAGTCGGTACCGGTGGAGTGAATGGCTTTGTATGCAAGGCAGAGAGCTTTAAACTTAGATCTGCTTCTGACCGGTAGCCTATGGAGTTGGCTAACTACTTTGGAGATGGGTTTACATTTGCGAGTGCCTGTCAGAAGCCTGGCTGCTGCGTTTTGTATCAGCTGGAGTTTATTAAGAACTTTTTCTTGCACATTGATGAATAGGCTGTTGCAGTAATGTACTTTGGACATGACAAGTTTGCTCATCAATGTTTTTGCAGCTGAGGATGGGAGGTAAGGGAGAAGTTTCTTTATGATTTTAATGGTGTAGAAGGCTGATGACACGACAGAGTTAGCATGTTGCATGAATGACTACTTAGTGTCGAAAATGACTCTGAGGTTTCTAACCTTTGAGACTGGTGAGGGGAGTGTTCCTAAGTCTGCTGGCCACCAAAGAGAGGACCAGGAGGGTGTAAGATTGCCGAAGATCATCACTTCCGTCTTGCTAGAGTTCAGTCTAAGGGAATTATCTGCCATCCAGGTACTTATAGCAAGCATTCCCTTCTGGAAGTTGGCTGCAACCCTAGTGCCATCCTCATGTATTGCCAACACTAGTTGGGTTTCGTCAGCATAAGAGGTGAGGCCCAGGTTCTAGGTTTTGATGACCCTCACCCTTGTCCGATACATAGATAATAAACAATGTTGGGCTAAGAAAGGATCCCTGAGGCACACCGCAAGGAAAAGAGAATGGGGGAGGTGAAAGTACCAAGTGTGACTGATTGTGAGTGATTAGCCAAGAATGATGCCAGAAGGGCCCTGGCCATGTGAGAGACACCTAGTGCTGTGACACGGTCGTTCAAAGTGACATGGTCAACCGTGTCAAATGCTGCCGAGAGATCCAGCAAGACGAGAACCGCGGCTCCTCCAGAATCCAGAATTATTTTGATTTCACTTTTTGGTACACTTCAGCTGCCGGTGTATTACTGTTGCTTTGTTTACTCCGCCATGGCTGCACTGTCTGTGTCAAGAGACAGCCTGCCTCGGCTGCTTCACCTTCGCAACCGGGTGCTTGAATTCTATGGAACTCTACCTCTAGCAACTTTGAGTGTAGCACATGGATTATTCTTCCTGTTCCCATACTTTACATGCGTCCAGCCTGTGTTTCATTGCATGGATTGTTAATTTGAATTCTTGCTGTGGCTGTGAACGACGCAGGAGTTTGCCTGACCGTTTGCCCTGCTTTCCAACTGCTCACCGCTCTCGATGCGCGGGAGCCGCTTCGCCTGTGGGAGGATCAATCGACCCACCAACGCTGTTTGCTCCTGCCTGGTTGCCGAGGGAGAAGAACACCTGAGGAGGCTGCTTGGGTAAGCGCGGCAGGGACTCACTATCCCAGGAGTCCTTGCATGACCACGTGACATCCGGTCAGCGCCCCCCTGTGTGCCCCGCCCCCACCGGCAAACCGCTAAGAGTGAAGTTGGAACATTCACCTGTGTGACCCTTTCTTGCTGTGGCTGTGAACGACGCGGGAGTTTGCCTGACCGTTTGCCCTGCTTTCCAACTGCTCGCCGCTCTCGCTGCGCGGGAGCCGCTTCGCCTGTGGGAGGATCAATCGACCCACCAACGCTGTTTGCTCCTGCCTGGTTGCCGAGGGAGAAGAACACCTGAGGAGGCTGCTGGGGTAAGCGCGGCAGGGACTCATTATCCCAGGAGTCCCTGCATGACCACGTGACATCCGGTCAACGCCCCCCTGCGTGCCCCGCCCACCACCGCCCATCCTATAACATCAGAGGTGAGCCCGTCTTGCGGGACGCAAGCGGGACGCCGGGCGAAGCCCGGGCAAAGGGCGGGCCGTCTGTGGCCGTCCGGGGCCAGTAGGGGCCGGGACGGGCCACCCCTCTAACATCACAGGTAAACCAGAGGATCACTGTGCAGGGTTATACAACAACATAGTTACCTGTGTTAAGCATCTTATATGTCTACATATTCCCCAATGGCTACCCGTTCAGGTAGATGCTCACGGAGAGGGGGAAACTCTACGCTGGGGACCATGGATAATTTCATTACCCGTGCTGTTTCTGTTGTAGAGAAGGAGATCATTTTAGCAGAACGTAGACTATCACGTGAATACTTGGCGCACAAGCGATCCTCTATGGGGTCTCTTGCGCAGGCCAAATCTCCTTCCAACATCATTCAAACTGAATCAAACACCCCCCTTATCCCTAGCGATCAGCAACCATGTGTCGTCAATTTGAGACCGGATAGTGACTTTTTTGAAATTGCACCCGATCCAGTACCTCTAAATAAAACATCAACTATTGATGGAACTGGAAACGTTTCAAATTCCGTAGTGCCCGCTCCACCGGTGTTGCCTCTAATAACGATACACGACACTCCCACAGAACATATTTCTCAATCATCCCTTCAGAAGACAGGTAGGGACGCCGTAAAACGGAAAAGATTGGTTACCCCGCGGAAAGCCTACAGACTAAAAGCCTTAAAAAGAATTTGCAAAAATTACATGAATGGGGGAGCACACTGCAAAGCATTAGTTAATGACTCCACGAACAATGGGATAGAACATAGGGAACCTCCGGAGTTCGACCGATCAAATGTTTCTGTTGATACTGCTGTGGTTATTGATCCAGCAAACAATCCTGAAGAATCATCAGCATCAGAATTGCTGATGGAACGGATCCAATCCCTTATGACATCCCTATTGCTACCAGTAACCGAAAAACTGAAAGGGCTATCAGACCGTTTGGATAAATTCGAGCAAACATCCTTGGACAATTTCTTTGCCCTAAAAACACTGGTAAAACTCCATTGTAAGATTGGACAAGACACTGCAAGGATGGAGAAGAGCTCAATGACCCCCAAACTAGCGCAACCATCTCGTCCACCCAGGAACGATAAGGTGGCAGATCCAAGTAGGACCAATGTTGTATTGGGAGGATCAGGTGCGGAGCCCCCGAAAGACCTACCGCCTAATGGCGGAATTCAACTGGTTGTTCCACCAAAGCCTGCAACGCGTAAAACAAAACAATTACCAAATACTACCACTTCTCAAACTTCGGTACCCACAAAACCAATGAATGGGATGGGACCAACAATCAACATTAATAACACCAATGTTCAAACATCTGACTGTAGCACAGGATCCCAGGTGCCAAAGAAGGTCCCAAATGCACACCTCCCACCAGGGTGCCAACCATATGTGGTAGTTCTCACTGGAGTTCCCCCATTGAAACCCAACAAAAGGGAGTCTTACGATGAGTTAAAAAACAAGACTTTATACTGGCTCAGGGAAAATAGACCCCTACCCTACACTGTCAATTGTCAAGTTATTCAAGTCCGAAGAGTTAGTTGGCTAGGCTCTAGGTCTAAAGATATTGAAGGGGATTGCATTTTGGTCAATTTCAAAGATCCCTCTGTAACACAGCTTGTATATAGTCAACAATCACGAAGAGGTAATCGAGGAATTGGAACCTGCGATCTCAGCTACTTTTACCCAATGCAATGGAAGCAAGATAGCAGAGTCCCTCAACAGCCAGGTCCGATGGACAACAGATATTCATTTTTCGATCCCCCAACTCCAATTGACAGAATACACCCGACAAACATGGGAACGGACAAAAACTGGTCATGGTGGGGTCATTGACAAACAAATGAAGTCTTCGAACTTAATGGATCATCTTCCCTAATGATTAGTGCGCATCAGCAGGAATCAAGTAAAACATCAAAAACATGCACGGGGGTATCGATCTCTGAAATAGAAATGGTCGAACCCACGCAGGCAGGAAATTTGCCCGGAAGAAATCTGGTCGGTCATCAAGGGATGGACTTAACCGATCTTAGTAGCGTGCAGACCCATGATTTATCACCATTGTCTAACAAAGTATCCTGGGACCAGGTGTGTGGAAAAGAACCGATGGAGTTACCAAACGAGGGGGAAACATCGAATACAAGTAATTGCCACCCAGCCAACCAAGTTTATCGCAAACCTAAGAGAGATTTAAAAATAATGTCTTGGAACATCGCAGGGTTGTCTAGAAACCTCTGTGATAGAAATTGGAGCTCCTTTTTGGAGGAACATGACATTATATTTTTGCAGGAAACATGGGCCATTAACATCGTACATAGATTTGGTTATAAAGCATTTCATTGTGGGGCAATTGCATCAGTGAGAGGTAGACCCTCAGGGGGTTTAATAATCTGGATAAGTATATCCCTGGATGTTGCTGTATCGCCCTTGTACCTTGCTTCCAATGATTTACTTGGGGTTAAGTTAGCCACGAAAGAGTTGGGTGATGTTTACATGATAAATGTCTATAATAGACCTTCCCCGCAAAACAAGGAATCAATGGTCATAGAACAACTTAGCTCTTATTTGTGCAATTTGGAGCCCGATTCTAAAATAATTATAGGCGGGGATCTCAACTGCCAGTTCGAGCCCATATTGGGGCTCGAAAATCTATTCGAAAATGAAGACAGAACGCTTGATATCCCTCCCTTAGATAATGTAAAGCCGGTAAAATGTACAGTGGCTGCTATGCAGATATATGAATTGACTGTATCCCATGGCCTGAGGGCATGTAATGGGCGACTAGACCCAGATAAACCAGCTAACAACACATTCAGCAAGGGGTTGTCTAAATCTCTGATCGACTTCATGTTGATTTCAACTACCCTCTGGTATTTATTGTTGGCCCTGAAGGTCTTGAACAGACCGGAGAGCGACCATTTTCCATTACAATTAGGGATACTACCGGATCCTTTTTTGGCACACGATAGTGAGATCGAAAGTGAGAGTGAGGTGGCTGAGGTTGTTGTCTCCAACAATAGGAAAGCAATTAAATGGCCTCATATCCTAGCAAAAGAGGATACACTTTTGGGAATTTATAACACCTTCTCAGATATCATCCCCTTATATGAAAATCTAAGGATGGGATCCCATGAGGTCCTGAAAATGCATTATCATTTAATGGAATCACTAACTCCCCTCCTGAGTAAAAGTTGTATAAATAAAAAAGCTAACACAAGGAGGCAATTGGAACTAGAGACACCATGGTACAATAAACAGTGTCATCTAGCTAAAACTAATTTAATCATTGCCGTGAAATCTAAAGATCAGATGAGGGTTAGAGAATGCAGACAAGAATACAAAAGACTCTTGCATAATGCAAAAAGGGAATGGGATGATTTAATCTGGGAAGACCTTTTGAGTGCCGCTAGGAAGCACGACCAATGCAACTTCTGGAACCTGATAGCCAAAAACAACAAAACAGGCAGCTCCAATAGGGACTTCTTTTTGGATGAAAAAGTCTGGTTTGATCATTTTGTAGTTTTATATGACGAGGCTGGGCCATCCTCTGAGTATGACGAGGCTGGGCCATCCACCGAGTATAATGATCCTGGTTCTTCTCCCCAGCGCATTAGCATAGCGAAATTCAGTATTAAAGAAACTTTGTGTGCAATAAAAGCAATTAAGGCAGGCAAGCCTCCAGGCCCGGACAAATTACCTGGTGACTTATTCACCCACAACATTGATGTATGGTGCCCCTATATAAACTTTCTTTGTAACTCCATTTTGTTGGGAACTCCGATCCCAGAAACATGGAAAGGGGCAGAAATAGTAACCATTTACAAAAAAGGGGATCGCTACAACCCAGGCAATTATAGACCAATTAGTTTAATTGACATTTTACAAAAATATTTTGCCAGACATATTTTAAATCAGCTTTTAACTTGGATAGAGGAATCTGAAATCCTTTCTAAATTCCAAGCAGGATTCAGAGCAAAGACAAGCACTGTGGATCAGGTGTACAGATTTATGTGTATTTGCTGGAAATATGTTAAGATAAAGAAGTGTAGCATATATGTTGCATTCGTGGATTTACGCTCAGCGTTTGACCTTGTCCCCCGTTACCTATTATGGGAATGCTTAAGGAAGATGGGTGTCCCGGACGAATTGTTTGTCAACCTTATAAAACTCCATACTGATAACTTTGCTAAAGTAAGGTGGGGAAGAAATGGTGAACTTACCCGAGCCATTCCAGTAAAAAGGGGGGTAAGACAAGGGTGAGTGTTGACCACAACCCTTTTCTCCTTATTTGTAAACGATATTCCCCACTACCTAGCACAATGTAACCATGATTCCCCTAAATTGTGCAATGAGGCAGTCACAGCATTGTTATTTGCGGATGACACCATCTTAATATCCCAAACACCAAAAGGCCTGCAAAATCTAATAAATAAATTCAACAACTACTGCGAGCTAAAGGGGTTAGAAATCAATTCATCTAAAACTAAGTACATGGCCATTAATCCCCCTAAAACATTTAAGAAGAACTTGGCCCTAAACAATACTAAACTTGAGTATGTGGACTCCTTTGATTATCTTGGTATCAGGTTGGATAGCAGAATGTCCTGGACAAATCAATTAGTAAAAAGCAGGTTAATACTCAAGCAAAACTCCCTCCCCATTTTAAAAATCCATGGTGGGAGTACATCAAAAGCTATAACCCCTGCAATTGAAGTGTTCAAAGCCAAAGCACAATCTGCTGCCCTATATGGGGCCGAGATTTGGGGGCCTTATACAATAAAAACATTTGATATCGATGAAAATGTGTTTTTTAGACGTCTATTAAGATTGCCAGTAAGAACACCTCTAGTGCCGGTCTATCTAGACATTAGTCTAAAACGTACAGATCATTTGTGTTGGTTGAGGCCTCTGCTTTATTGGGTTAGATTATGGTCTACCCCGGAACTTGCTGATTATAGAGCAGGATTATTGGAAGTTAGGAAGCTGGACTCTTTTAATTCAATCAAGTGGCTGAGACATGTATCCCACTGGTTTATAAAAATAGGGCTATCACACTTCTGGGAAACACCAGCAATGTCAATTATCTCGCCAAACATTTGTAAGGAACAAGTAAAATCTGCCTACTGGAATTATGTGAACACCAATGTATATGAACGTGCTACTGGTTCTTTAACGCATAAATGTTTGCAATTCAAGGATCACCCCTCGTTTGAACATTTTATGGACGAAATTGAGCCACCCCTGGCTAAATCTGTCTACCTCCAATATAGATATGGGGTTTTACGGATAAATGCAAATACTTGTCGGTGGGGAGGGGCAAACAATGATCCAAATTGTAAATTATGTAAATTATGTGACCTAAAACAAAAAGAACATGAGGCTCATATCCTCTTCTTCTGCCCGTCATATGTATTACTGCGTAAGAAATGGATCATACCCCTTTGTAAAAACTTGGGCACACGATCATACAAAGAGGCAGAGCGTATACTTAGATCTTCAACCATTAAGTTAATAAAATTTGGCTTGAGTAGGTATCTTCATGGTGTTTGCTTAACTAGAAAGAAACTTGGAATGTTAATGTAGGATAAAACTGTTTTTATTGCTGGCATTTGTAACTATTTATAACTGTATCTAATTGTTTTTAATATTTGGCCTTGTAAGATAGCCGGATTGTAGATTTTCTATTACCATACGAGTAACGAATCACCTTACAATTTTTGTAATGATGGTCCTGGACCTGCACTTACTGCATTTTGTACTTATTGCACTTTGCACATTATGAATGTTGTCGATGTCTTATCAATTTTAAACAATTTTAATGATGATTATGTTGTATGTATTTTATGTGTGTGTTGGCTTATGACAAAGTGTCGAATAAAGCTTTTACAACAATTTGAATGGTCTTTGGATTTGTGCCTGTCAAATACGGCGTCTCTTGCCCCGGAGTATGATCAACTGATGAGTCCCTTAGCAGCTCACGAGTTGGACTGTTCTGGCATCGGGATTATGGCCGGTGCGGTTGCGCATGGAGTTCTAGGTGATTGGAACGTGCATGAGGTGGCGCATGACTTCTTAGCACAAAGTTATCTCAAAGAACATTTTAGTTGTCCTCTGATGATGCTAGAGGCTCCAGCTACTGAAGAACATGTATGTTCATTTACTTTATTAAATTGGATGTCTGATCTTTTTGCTGATGCGAGCAATGGCTTCCTTTTGGAGGCTGTTGCAACATACTGTGCCTACACGCTGATGGACTGAAGGCAGCCTACCAGCTAAGAGCACATACTAAATTCAGAGTTTTTACCAGTTTCGTATTGTTTTATTATTCATATTTTGGGCAGAATACCCTCTTATGTTTTTTCTATTTTTCTTTTCTCTCTTCCCCAATACTTCAAACTTTTCACTTCCAATTTTGCGGTTTTACGAATTTTGAACTTGGTTCTGTCTCATTCGAACTTAAACTCTGCGTTTACAAATTATTTCCCATTTTGTTCGTGTTCCGATCAGGTGAGGGTGTAGTGAAGACTGATGTCTGCCTGCACACATTGCTATGTTAGCATAACCGTATTAATAGTTTAAACGCCATTTTGCAACTTTGCCGCTTTTGCACACAACACTTCATATATCTGTTGTTGTAAGTTAACTTGCTTGATTTTCTTAACATGAGAACGGTCTGCTTTCCACATCCCTAGACCTACACAGCAGCCTCTGTCTGTACAGCTTGTGCTCACAGCGTCAAAGTCAAATAACAAAGTATGCTGTTGTTTCAGTTTGATCGGCCCACGCTCTAGACATAACATGCATTCAGTTGCAAGAAGCTGAAATTCGAGTACCTCTAATATTATACTGCATGCATGTTTGCAGACACTTGGAGAAAAACCTTTCCATCTACAAGAAAGCTGGCTGACCCTTTGATGTGATTCACCTAAGCTGATCTTTAAGGTACGGGGTGCCCCATTGAAACCTAGAGACCTTCTATTATTAAAAAACTTAGCTTAGTTCAAGGGGAGGGTGGTACACAAGGCGCTATATGACCTGTTCCCACTATCAATATAATATGATTTCTCCCTTTGTGTTTTTTGGAATTGTAACAATACTGATTGTTTTACTTCTAATCATATGTCTGCTTATGTTCGCTAAAATACTGCACCTTAGAGCACGTAGTTGAAATAAATATTTTAAACTTTACGTGTCTCTGATTACTCACGTTGTGGATTTATATGAGAAATATAAGCAAAAGAGTGTTTTTGATTCCCACCATTCCTGAGAGTATTCTAAGTTGCTTGTTCTAGGTTGTCTAATCATTGGTAGCTTTGCGGTAGAACAGAGAATGAATGAGACACTGTTGCCAGTCGTAAAAGGTGTTCTGGGTACTGAGGTGAGTTTCTGGTTCACCACAAGTCACTGAGGTCCTGGTTTACTACGCACAGTTCTGTGCACACACAGAATCCCCGCAACAGCCCTCCTGCAAATTAAAAAAGTCTAGATATACTCCAAGTACTACCTGTATTGACTGTCAAAACATTTTTCTTAATGGATGTGATGGTGTAGGGACCCATAAAGCCAGAAGCTCCCTTACAGCTATGTCTCACCTTCTTCAGAAGAACTTGGCCCCCAACATTCCATTTCTTCCTTTTAACAGACATTTTAGCATCATATTTTAATGTATACTTTTGTTGATAATCCAAAGGCTAGGTCCTCCTTGATTCATCAGAAATGCTACTTTTATTACTCACAGGTAACCACTTAGGATTTAACTTAGAATTAGACATCCTTCCCCTCAAAGCCTCAAAGGGAGACCTCTGCATGAATACATTGGGAACAGTCCGATGAGCCCAACACTTTTCTCTCAAAACACTCTCTAGAGTCTTGCACCCTCTGTGCACAACATTTAACCACTCTGTTTATTCTTTCCGTTAGGCCATTGGCTTGTGGTGCATACAGAGCTGTCTTCTGATGGACAATCCCAAAATCTTTGAGAAAAACATGCATCTCCTGGGACGCAAATTGCTCTCCATTGTCAGTGACCAAGAAGTTTGTACTTTCAGCTACATATACTTTTCCAACAGTATGTCTGCCTTTGAACTCGATCTTAGCCACCAGATACCCTAGAACTTTGATACGGTACCCTCCATAACTGATTGGGTTCATATCAAGGGGAAACACTTTGATCCCACTGCTTGTTACCGATCATGGTAAAAGGGGAACCCAAATCCGCCAACACTACAAATTTCTTTCCATCCACTTCAATATTACACTCAGGCATCACCCCCTTCCCCGAGCCAACCTCCCCGTCCTTGTCATTCACATTCAAATTGATGGTACGTACTACATAAGGTGCGTTTTCAGCTGCCCGGTTTCTCCCTGAGGCTCTACACACACAGGCATTATGCCCCTTTATACCATATTTCTTACACACTGGCCTCCTGGCATAACAGTTCGGACTGTTGGATAGATTTGAAAAATGACCATATCTATAGCACCATGTATTTTGAGAATCATTAGTGTCCTTCTCATGAAAGTCATGTTCAGAACGCCGTTTCTGCACATCACGTTTAGGACGCGATTTTGCCTCACGGTCTGATCCACGCGATTGTATGTCCCATTCAGTTCCTTTTCCTTTAACATTAGTGGAAACTTTAGCAATGTTGTCAGCATAAGGTTAATGAATATCAATATCTGTTAAGGCATGAATATCAATATCTGTTAAGGCATGAATATCACACTGTGCCTCCTTCTTCTTCCTCATTTCCTTTACCCAAGTCGATGTGTTCTCAACCCCCTCAACGATGGCTATAGCCTCTGTTAAAGATGGATTATTTGACAATAGTTTTTCATGCTCCCTGGTGCTATTGGTGCATCTCACTAGCTGATCTCTCACCAAGGAATCAGATAATTATCCAAATTCAGAGCCCTGCGTGCAAGTGTCTTTAGAAATACCACATAACTGCCTACTTTTTCAGCTGGCCCCTGCACTCTTGTAAAAAATCTGTGGCGTAGGAACACCACATTAATGCAGGTCCAAAGTATTGTTCAAACATAGTCAATGACATCTGATGGTTCCCCATCACCGCCACCAACTGGTATCACATCCATACTATCATAGATGTTCCTTCCTTCAACACCTTCAACATTCAACACCTCGATTGGGTAATAGAATGGCTTGCTTTCTGAAAGCAGAGAATTTTTCTCCACCAATTGCCGCTATATATGAGTCAAAAAGGTCCCTCCATCTTTTTCAAGGAAGAACTGGTTCCCCCTTTTCTGACAGAAAAGCAGGAGGTTACAACATACTGGTTGTGGTAGCCATGGTTACAAGGGGAAATGTATACTGAGAGGGCTAAGTTAGCCACAGTATGTTGTGAATAACGATAAAGTACCTGAATGGCAGTTTTTGTCTTTAACACCTTGGCTGCGGTTGGAATTCCGCGCCGGTGCTAAGACATTCCGATCGCGGGCGTGGTCATGCCGGCTCCCAGCCGCCATCAGCACACGTCCACCGTGACTCATGACGGCTGGGAGCCTTCATGAGCACCGAAGGGGTTAAAGTATAATGGATCTCACCATATATCTCACTATCTCATCCAATATGCCGTAGTAATAGCTGAATAACGATAATGTACTTGAATGACAGTTCCTGTCTTTAAAGTCTAATGGATCTCACCATATATCTCACAATTTCATCCAGATATGCTGTAGTAAGAGTTGCCGTTTTAGTTTTACTTCTGATTGCGATTCGATGTTCTCCTGTAGTTGCCAGAAATGACCTGTTTCAAGATGGCGGCACGTTGTATGATGTTACGACGTGTGCGTGATACGTCGAATGTAAGTGTGATGACATAGAACAGAGGAGCCGCTGAAAAGCAAGTCGAACGTGGTGTCTACAGCATGCACAAGGTAAGGCTTGCGCAGAGTTTGAATTGACCGTTGACTCTGCTGTAGAGGAATTTTGACAAAGTTTACTCACAAAAGTAATTCCTGTGTTTCGGTGTGTCTCATTTTGCCGTTGATAAATAAATTATCATTAGATCCTTGACATAGAAAGCAGGGTCTTGTGAATTGGCAAAGATGTGACTGTGTGGGTCCGATTCTTCGCATACAAGGGAATCAGTGGTATTACATTGCAGATTCTGGGTAGATTTACAAAGATCCTCTATTCATAGTCAGAACCACCGACTACTCAACTCGCCAGCCAGCCATGGAATAACTGGTCTCTGACATCCTCATGGAGACCATGATATTCCAGGCTTCAGCTGGCATTCTTTAAAGGCAAAATAAATACAACAGATGGGGAAAGCAAATTACAACACACACCTACTTACTGGGCCCAAACCTTTCCTTTTACTACATGTAAGGCACCCCCAGGTATGCCTTAGATAGCCACATGGGATGGGTGCTGTGTATTTAAAAGGTGGGATATGTTATGTTGTTATGTTATGGCAGTCTATATAGTGCAATGGTTACTCCATTAAGGAGTGTTCCTGATATGTGCTTTAAAGTTTTACATGTCCTGGTAGTGAAAAGCCGCTAAATTAGCTTTTCACTACTGCAAGGCCTATCTCTCTCATAGGTTAGTATTGGAGCTGCCCTGTAGCATTTTACATGCGTATCTTCCAAGTGGGAGCTAATAGAAAATTAAAGTTTGGTGTGTCTGCACTCACAATTTAAAATCACATATATTAGTGAAGTTGCTTTTTAAGTTTCAGGACTGAAAATGCCACCATTAGAAAGTTGGCATTTTCTTACTTTAACCATTCGATGCCTCTGCCTGTCCCTAAAACACAAGTCTGGGTTGGATGACAGTTGGGTGTTTGTGAATTCACTCTAAACGGTGACACACAATAGGAGCTGAGGTGTGCCTTGCATTTCCTGGTGGGCCATCACCAGACTGATGTGTCTTCCTCAGCTATAGTAGTGGGAGGAGTTGACACTTACCTGAGTAGGGTTGTGCCTGTCCCCACACAAAGAACTGCATACCCCCTGGAGTGTATCTGAAGCAAGAGCCAGGAAGAGTAGGGTCTTGGCACCACAACGACCTTTCTTTGAAGTCTCCACACTTCAAAGGCCAAAATGTGACCTCTGACACAATTACAGAAGAAACACTTCTGGACTGAGACATTCTGCCAGGAAGAAGAACTGTTGGATTGCCAACGAGGGACTGCCATTTTCCTGCTTGATAAACTGATGTGGCCCGCTGTCTGCTGTTTATTGCCTGGAAGTGAGAGGACTGGACTTTGCTCGCTGCATACTGCTTTCTAAACTTTCCCAAAGGGCTTGAGTTGAGCTTGCCTCCTTTTGGAAGTCTTGGGGCCATCAAAGACTTTGCCTGCATCTTGCTACCAGCACCTGGGCTCCTCTGCTGAATCCTGACCTACCAAGTGGTGCCAAACCCAGTCCTGCACTTTAGAGGTGATTCTGGTGCTGCAACCAAGAAACTACGCATCGACTCCAAGTATCACTTCGGAACTGGCGCATCCCTGCGAAATCGATGTATCCCCGCTGCGTGCACAAAGCCATGGTCTCTCTCCCCGAGTGCGCAACGCAATGACCGCGACTTACAACACAAGCCCCGACTGTGCCACACACCTCAGAAATACAGCTGCTATGTGAGTCCCAAGCACCGCTTCACCGAAGTCCGTGACGCACTGCTCCGACTCTGACGCAGCACCTGTGGCCTAGTGTTTCGAAATCGCCACCGTGGAATCGACTCACCACGTTGTGACATCAATGCATTATCAACACTGTGTTGCCTTCAGGACCCGAGGTCTCGCACCTGCAACCAACGCATCACCTCCCCTGTTTTCCCCACATCATCCCCGGGTTTTAGCGGCTCAACAACCCTGCACCTTTTGTGGTGTCTTCACTGTGCTACTGCATGTGTGTGTGCACAATGCTTTTCACCTTGCCTCTTTAGTTTAGCCTGAGTGCTCTGTGCCATGCTACCCAAGGGTGAGCACAGGTAATCTTAGCATGTACTGCACTTACCCTGACTAGAATTTGGGTCCCTACTTTGACTGGGTGCAAACCACTGCCAACTAGAGAACCCGGTTCTAACACTGTGTATGCACAGGAACAGTAATTTTGTCTGACTAAATTTTGCCTGGAATTCTGTCCGACTTGTAATTAGTGCCCTAGTATTAGCCCAGTGCCAATGCCATATTTTCATGAGGGTGGGAGAAAGCAGTGCTGAACTGAAAGGCAAAAAGCTCCTTGGCAAAGATATTTAAACCAGCACTATTGTACGCTGAAGAGGCTTGACTTTCTGCAAACGTTCTTTGTGAAGAAACTTCAGAATAAACGGAGGCAGACTGCTCCTTATTATATATATCTTTAAATATAGATTGGCTAAAAACTACAGATTAAGTGGCAGTTCCGAACAAATGAATTGTTTCAAGTCTGCCACAGTACCCAGGAGTGTCAATTCTTCGAAGCAGCAAATCATCTATGCAGCTATGGCAAAATTCTACACCCAGCAAAAAACACTGGCTGCTCAGAAACAGAAGAAGCAGGGCTTTACTAATAATGTTTGCCTACTGGCAAGAGAGAAAATGAAAAATTCACTATGAAGTGAAATATAATTTGTCTGCTATGTACTCAAGATGCTTTCCACAGGCACATTGCCCCAGTGTGCAAACCTTTCACACAGTTCCTACAGTTCCCCTTACATACATGCAGACACACACACACACATCCAGACACACCCAGACACACACGCACACACACCCGCACACACACACACACACACACACACCCACACACGAATGAAAGTGATTTAGCAGGCTCTGATCCATGACACTTCTATGAGATAATATTGATGTCAAAAACACTGCGATACACAAATATCTGGAAAAATATTGTGGTCCTAAATTGAAAACAAAAATGTGTTACTAAATATTGAGATTATATCGGCAAATATATAGATTTAAAAGTATTTAAAATTATAATAACTTTAAAAAACGTATGCAAATATACATGAAAATATACATGTAAATATATATATATATATATATATATAATACTTAAAAAATAATGTAAAGAAACAAAATCTATTTTCTAAATAAACGTATCTAAAAGACAAAATACAGCAACAACTAAAACATTAAATACACAGATTATACATTTATAATAAAAATTTAAAAAATAAAATTATACAATATCTTTATCTTTAATAAATGGCAAGAATTATATTATAACACTTTTAAAACACAACTCATTTGCTGAAATCAAGTTACTAAATAAGGTAAAATATACATTTAATATTAAAAGACAATATAAATGTACAGTAATATAAAATTACAGCAGTATATGTCAAAACAAAAATAATACAAATCAAAATTAAAACATAACCAAATTTCAAAAGTCCAAACGTACTAAAATACAGTAATGAAGAAAGATATATTTGCTACAAAAATTGAAAATATTTTAAATTCTAGAGCCACAATAATAAACCCTAAAAATTAAATAAATATCAAAAACACAAATAAAATATTATAAATGAGGTTCAAAAACATGTTTCGGCATGCAAGTTCCCATAGGGACGTTTGACACGACCACAGCCCAAATAGCTGAACAGAATTTGACCAAATTTGGAAGAATGCCTGGTCTTGGTCCTGAAAGATATCTTTTTGTCATTTGATGTAAATCCATTGAGTAGTTTTAGAGTTATTAAAGAAAAATGATTTATAGATATCTAGGGATGTGAATTGTCTGTGGATCTGACAGATCTCATAGTGTGATCTAATTGGCTGCCAACACTTCAACCAAGAAGTGTTGTCAGCCATCTTGGGACTTGGACCCCGGCCCAAGTGCCAAAACAAATGCCAAAAAAAACCAAAAGGTGGTAGGGTAGGAATACATTTACACCCTAGGCCTGGTGGTAGGGTCCCACTGGGAGCCCGGCGAGGGCCAAAACTTTAATTTTTTTTATTTTTGCTGTGAATTCGCAGAGGATCTCTGAATCTTCTGCAATTTTTCTTTAAAAAAAAAAAACAAACGATGTCTCAAGCACTTGTTTTTTAATTGGATCCCAGGTGGGCCAGGTCGCAGAGTGGAATTTTAAATATAAACTTGGGGGAGGGGGTCGCAAGACCCCACACCTTCCCCTGACTGCTTTCAGCTCTGGGAACCCCCCCACCCCCCGGGAACAGCTGTAACAATTAATGGGGAGGGGGCCGTGTTGCTCCCTATCTAGGCCGTTTTCAGCCCTGTAGACTCCAACTCCCGTGCCAAAAAATGGGAAGGAGGGCTGCACTGCCCCCCCCTCCTGGAGCCATTTAATGGCCCTGGTGACCCAAACTCCAGAGCCGACTCCAGCTATGTCCCAGGGTGCCCACCCCTGGGACATATTGGTTTCCATGCCTGCACCTGTGTTTGCTCTCGCTTGGCGGGAGCAATTTCGAAGCTCCCACCAAGCGAGAGCAAACATTACAGGCCTGATTGTAAATGTAAATGTAAATGTATAGGCATTTATATAGCGCACTACTTACCCGGAGGGTCCCAAGGCGCTTCGACCGCTGCGAAACCCTTCCTGGCTTCCCTGAGAGATGGTCCCTTAATGGGTATCTCCAGGGTGAGACCAGGCATCCCCGGCGGTCTGGTGGGGCCGTTAGTGAAGATGAGGCAAGCTAATGCCCAGAGTTGCCGAGTGTGAACGCTGATCAGAGTGGGCACCGAGGCGAGAGAATTATCGAGTCCGCTGACCCTGGTCCAGAAACCTGCCGCGCCGGGAATCGAACCCTGGTCCCGGGCCGTCCTCTGCTCTCGGGTCTGCCGCCTCTAACCAGTGAGCCACACTACTTGGCTTTCTGGGTTACTCCATCACAAACGAGACAGATATCCTGTCTGCCAAATTACAATTCCATTATAGCATATGGAACTTGAAATTTGGCGGACAGTATATCTGTCACATTTGTGATGGAGTATCTCATCCACCAAGATCGCAATCAGGCCCTAAGTCAACTGGGCGGGAGCATGAAAAATCCTCCCGGCCACTGAGCGCGGACTTGCAGGGAAACAGATCACAAAATTGCTCCCGTCCGCCGGGGAGCAGCATTTTCAGCTGCTCCCTGCATGCAAGCGCCATGCCGGCTGGGAACGCGGGAGCATTGGAGCTCCCCCCACGGCCTGCGACAAAGTGTAAATGGGTGCCCTGGGTGAGCTCCAGGACACCCACCCTTTACTGGGTGAACCCCTGGGGTATGGGGTTCCCATAGCTAATATTGGCACAGGGAGGAGGGCTGTGTGCCGTGCCCCCTCCTCCTTCAGACAATGGCCGGGACCTGGGAGATGGAGTCCCTGGGGTTGCAATATGCCCAGGCAGGAGACCCCTACCCAATTATGAGTAGATTAAGTACCAGGGGATGGGTCTCCGGGCCAATATTGGCCTGGGAGGAGGGAGGCTGCCTGCCACCCTCCTCATTCACAATAAGGCCGGGTCCTGGGATATGAGGCTCCTGTGGCTGAGATACAGCCTGGGAAGGGGGTCATGTTACCCCTTCTAAATATGGCTGATCCCCATGATATGGGGTCCCCAGGGCCAGAAATCAGTCTGAGGAGGGGGTTGCGTCTCCCCACACCATTTACAATAAGGCCAGGCCACTGGAGGTGGGGTTCACAGGTCTGACATATGGCCAGGGATGGCAGCCACGTACCCCCTTCCCTAAAAAAAGTGGCGTCCCCGAGGAATGCAGTCCTTGAGCCGAAATTTGCTAAGGGAAGGGGAATACATGCCTCCCTCCCAGCTTGCCTGCCTTGGGCCACAGGCTGGGCCCTGAGGGCAACAACCACCACGCATGGGCAAAGGTCGTGATGGCATGGAGTTGGCAGCATGTGGGGGATTAGCTGTTGGCAACCAGGTCCTGCGTCCAACCCCGTGCTGCACGCATGAGGTAACTATAGCTAGTAGATAGGTGTGGCACAGCGGGGCTCATGCGGCACTGGCGGCAACTCAGCCCAGCATCATGTTATTCTGGGCAATAGCTCACTTAATCTCCCGAATGCCACCAGCTCCTTGAAACCCTTACGGGGGTGATATGTTAGCACATTACAGATAGGAATTACAATTGCATTAGGTAACTATAACTTGTACCCTCGACATGCACTGCTAATTACCCCATATATTACATCACTGATGACACCTTATATTAAATAATTAATAATATCACTGCAACATTTGCAGTAAAATTATTGATGAGAAAACTGTGCATGGCGGAGGTGTGTCTTCGGTTAGATTAGAGTAACAAGGAACAAGGGTAGCTTGTGTGTCAAGAGGGACCAAGGATGTACCGTATTACTAGAGACAATTGTCCCTACCACAAAAATATACAAGGCATGAACACAGAACAACAATCAGTGATGTGTTGATTTATCCAAATGGAAACGTTTGTGTTTATTCAACATACATAAGGAAAGCACTCATTAACAATCAGGGTATGGAAATCAACGGATTTCCAGACCTTCGGCATTCACTTATATAAGTGACATTAGCTATACATTTTCTATGTAGTCACAATGAGAAAGATATGTGAGTAAAACCTAGGCCGTGAACCAATGAGGTGAACAATAAACCTGTTCCAGTCGTATAGGGAACAATCAAGGGAATACGAAGTTACATAAAAAACATGTTTTTAATAGTCATATTTAAAAATCATATAGAAACTGAACAAAAATCAGACTATATGATAACACATATATACACAAAATTAGACCTATACATAAATTAATAGCAGCATGTAAACACAGGTTATATAATCTAATTAAAAATACATAAAATCAATGTCAAAATTACTGAGAAACATTAGAAAAACTCGACGCGCGTTTCGGCAGAAAACGCCTTCTTCAGGAGTAATCGATGGTATATAAATGAGACTATATTTCATAGTCATACAACAGGGAAGGTGATATCTTCAAAAGCAGGTCAAGGATTCAGCCAGATGTCAGAACCCAGGTGGTGGTGGTTGAATCCCACGGAAGATAATCCCGGTGGCAAGGTGTTGGTCGTCAGCAGGATATTGCCGATCCAAAGGCTGTGGCGTGGCACGCGTCCTCCGCCGAGCGAAAAGTAAACAAAAAACGGGATGTTCTTGCCCGTTTTAAAATTTTTCTTTGTATTCTCTAAAGGACAATGGCTGGTCCTCTTCCGCACTCTGCAAGTCAAGTAACATGCCATCTGGATATATATCCGCAAATGTGTGTAGTGTGGATCCAGCGAGAGTGGCATCTCCTCCGCCCTCCTCAAGGCACGGGAGCATGGGGTTCTGTCTGAGGGGGATCGCAGGCGCATACAGCAAGGGTAGGTCGGCTCGCCTTTGCAGTTCCCTCCATACCCATCGAAGCATGTGGGCCGAGTCAATGTCACGTGTAGGTCTGGGTGTTTTGCGATACAAGGCCACACTCAGGGACAGCGGGGCAATTTAGGCAGTAGAACCATTTTTACAAGTGCAATTCTACTCGCCAGAGATAGTGGGAGTTTCGACTATATAGCCACTTTACTTTTGAGCCAGGACACTTCCCTTCCAAAATTCAGAGTCCAAATGTCCTGGAGGTTGCGGCTGATCCAAATGCCTAGGTATTTAACCTCAACAGCCTCCCAGCGTAGAGGGTAATCAGAATGCACCTCAGTGGTGTTATCAGTTAGTGGAAACATTACTGACTTGGACCAATTGATAGAGACACCTGATCGGCCCCCAAATTTAACAAATTCTCTCAATAACGTATTTAAGTTCACATCTGGGTCGAGTACATATAGAGTGACATCATCAGCATAGAGCGAGATCAACAAGCTCCGTGAGCTGTGGTGTTGCCTAATCCTGGCCGCCAATGGCTCCATGGCTATCGCAAACAGCAGCGTGGACAGTGAACATCCCGGCCTTGTACCTCTCGAGATCGCGAAAGGGTCCGATACCATGCCGTTGACTCTCACCCTGGCCTTGGGGGCAGTATACAGCAGACACATTTGATTTATGAACAACGGGCTAAATCCCATGCGCTCAAGTATAGCAAATAGATATGGCCATTCAAGAGAGTCGGAGGCTTTTGTGGCATCCAAAAATATCACTGCAGCTTGTATGTCAGGATGTAAATAGTTTTCTATCAAAAAAGGGGGGAGTTGGAGAAGTGACCCATAGGTCAACGGACACTGTTTACCTCCCAGGGGGGGTATGGGAGGAAGGTCCAGTAGCAGCTGTGTCCGTGTTAAGCACAGAGTAGACAAGAAAGATCGCTGTACTGTTCCTACTGGGAAGTATTATCTGGCATGACCGCAGATGTTAAGGTAACATCCTGGGGCATCCATTTTGTTGGATGGAATGGCCTCACACACCCCGAAGGATGTCATGCTTCATCATCGGCAGTTGCTCCTCGTCGGGGAGGCGGTGCAATCCCCGACGGGCTCACCTCAAGAGGGGCTCTTTAGCGGAGATCTTTTTCCAACTGCCTTTTGGTGAGTGGGGGTGTGTGGACTGGACTAGAAGTGATGGTGTGTGGGATTAAAATGTAGCAAGGGGTACCTGAATTCTATTTATTCTGGGGGTCCCCTGGTTACAGTTAAAAATGTGGTTAGGCTCACTAGGTGGTCAGCAGGTTAGGTCAAGTGACCCTAGTTGAGGCTAAAGGTGATGGTGGTCGACATGTTTCACGCTGTGGGTATATTCACCCGCGATTCATCAGGACCGTGTTAGAGTGATGTGGCACACATGCAAGTGTAATGTGTGTCTAGTGTTACCTCTATGTGGAGCTCCTATGCCTGAAAGTTAAGGACTACCTGCCACATGAGTGGTCGGCGGGATTGAGACATCGGGGGAGAGCCCAAGGAGTATGCTCTATCCTTCCGTGTCCAAGTGGTATGACCTACCCCTCTCCGCCGAGCTCGAGGATGTAAATAGTGCAACACCGAGAATACAGTTCTCAGGTTATGCGTAGTTGCGCGGCCCGGTATGAAGTCTGTCTGATCTGGAAGGGCCACCATTGGGAGCAAAGGCTGGAGACGGTCAGCTATTATTTTCGCATATATTTTGACGTCCATGTTTATCAGTGATAAGGGTCTGTACGGATCTAGGCATTGACTATCTTTATATGGCTTCAACAAAGTTATGATAAGGGCTTCCCTCATTGATTCAGGCAGTACACCCAACTCCAGAGCCTCCGCAAAAACTGAATGCAGCCTTGGAGCAAGTTCTTCTGCATATGTTTTATAAAATACCGCTGTAATACCATCAGGTCCTGGAGCCTTATTTGACTGGAGGGCTTTAATTGTTTTGACAATGTCCTGTATTGTCACGGGGTGGACCATATATTGCCGATGTGCATTATTAACCCATATAAGCGCTATGGACTCCAAGAAAGCCTTAAGGGCGTCCTGCGAAACAGCAAGCGTGGACTTATACAAGTCCGAGTAGTATGTAGTGAACCCTTGTAAAATCTCACTTTGTGCCGCTGTCACGACCCCTGCCGAGTCAATGATTGTGTGTATATGTGTAGGTGGCGCATTGGTATTTATCATTATAGCTAGGGTTCGACTAGGTCTGTCCCCTTCACCATACCTGCGAGCTTCCGCCTGTTTGCCCAGGAACTTTAGCTCGCGCTGAGCCTCCTCTGCAAAAGCCAACAATTTAGCTTTTATCTGAGAGGCCAAATCTGGCACAGGGTCAGCGCAAAACTGTTGCTCGAGTGCCTTAATCTCTTTCTCTATCTCAGCTATGGAATTTCTAATGGCCTTTAAAACCCCTGCCTTCCGTGCTATGCATTGCCCCCTTATTACCACTTTGAAGGCGTCCTATAATATTGCATCAGTAGTAACGGAGCCAGTATTGGTAGCAAAATAGTCTATTATGTCTCGCCTTATTTCTTCCGCAAAGGCTGCATCTTGAAGATCATGTTGCGGCAGGCGCCAAGTAAAAGCCCCCGGAATTTCTAACTCTAAGAGGCAGGGAGCGTGGTCTGAAAGGGAGAGGGCCAGAATCCCAACATCAACAGTCCAGGTGGCCACATCTTGGGATATCAGCCAAAAGTCCAGTCTTGACCAGGCGGCATGGTGTACAGATATGTATGTGCCTACTTTGGTGCACGTGTTACGGGACCTCCATATATCAACTAGTGAGCCCTCACTAACTATGTCTCTCAATGCCTGGCTGGCACACGCATTCTATTTAAGGAATCATCCATGACAACGTTGAAATCGCCTCCCCAAATAATCGTGGGACAGTCTAGAATCGTAATCTGCACCCATACCTCCCTGAAAAACTCCGGATCATCCACATTAGGCCCATATACAGCAGCCAATATTACATTTTTGCCAAGTAGGGTGCCGTGCAGTACCACATATCTGCCTTCTTTATCATGTATCACTTTATGTTCTTTCCAGTCAATACCTCGATGCACAAGTACAGTTACACCCCTGGCGTAATTAGAAAAAATAGCTGAGTACGAGGATCCCCACCTTGAATGCTTGAGCCTGGGTAAACATGTAGAATTTATGTGTGTTTCTTGTAAGAAACAGATGTCTATGTTGTGCCTGAGGAGATAACTGTGCAACAATCTGGACTTCCTGCCATCGTTTAAGCCTCGTATGTTCTATGTTAAAGCTTTAGTCACCCCCATCTCCTACTTTCTGAAATAGTGCAAATGTATATCAACTGACCCACCATAAAGCATTGTATTCCAAAAACAGCCGGTATATTCATGCAGTACTGACGATTTGCCAAACATCCCCATTTCCCATTCCTCCCCCCTCCCACACCAACCCCCCAATCAGGTTGTGTCAAGACCCCCCCTAACACGCCAGGGGCGTTAGAACAGTAGAACTTTTGAATTGCGGGAGACACCTCTCGGAGGCGCGGCGTCTTGAGCATACTCCCCTGCGCATACAGGGGGGCTGCACTATTGTAGGCTGTTAAAATGTAAATAAAATGTAAATTGATACTTGTATAGCGCACTACTCACCCGCAAGGGTCTCAAGGCGCTTGTACGAATACCGCTGTGGAACCCATCCTGGCTTTCCCTGTGAGGCGTCCACTCCTGGGCACCCCCAAGGTGGAGGCCAGGCATCCTTAGCGTTGTGGGGGCCGTTGTGGAGATTAAGCAAGCTATTGCCCAGAGTTGCAGAGTGGGACTCCATGATTGGAATAGGCACCGAGGCGAGAATGATCAGGTCCGTGGAATTTTGAGCCCAAGATCCGCCGAGGCGGGGAATTGAACCCTGGTCCCGGGCTACACCTCTGCATCAGGGTCTGCCACTCTAATCATTGAGCCACACTTCTCAGCTGTTCCGCTAGTGATAAGCCTAAATCAACTCACAGCTACAAAGAGTAAGGGACAGTATTGAAAATCTCTTAGTGCCTACCAAAGGGTGGATTAATACCCATCGCATGTATTAGGCAAGAACGGCAGCACATAGCACATCAATGAGAGCAAATTGACAAACCCAGTAGATTCACGAAGATAGCATCAGAATCAGTCTAATCACACACAGGTAAATCAATATGTCCGGGCAGTTAGACTTCAGTCATTGTCACTCATTTGGGCCCCGGCATCGACCTCAGTTAGAGCTTTCCTTTTGGACCTGGGCCCGCTTACATGCTTCGCAAATTTTAGAGCCGACCCTGCATCAAGGAAATGGTGCGTCGTGCTTTGGTGCACAACCCTTAGTTTAGCAGGGTACATGAGGGAGGACGGGATTTCCCCTTGGAGTAGCAGTTTTTAGCAGGCAAAAAGTCCTTGCGGGCAGCCTGCACCAGCAAATGTGAAACCCGGGTAAAAAGATATATTGTTCCCTTTATGTGTTATTTTCCCTTTTTCCCTCGCCAAACGTAATATTAAGTCTCTATCTTGGTAGTTTAGAGGTTTCACTAGGATTGGCCTCGGCGTAGCTCCAACAGACGGCTTTTTCCCCAAAGTTCTGTGCGCCCTTTCCACCGTGAACACCGGAGACAGGTTAGGTTCAAAAATGTCATGCAGCAGTTCCGTTATGAAGACCTCCATTTTCCCTATTGCTGTGGTCTCTGGAAGACCTGTGACCCGAACATTGCACCTCCGAGAGCGCGCTTCCAAGTCGTCTGCCTTGGCGCACAGCGCTTCAATTTTCTTTTCCATGTTGGTCATATGCACTTTGGTATTCTGCTGGAACTCACAGCACTCCGTGTGTCTGTTCTCAAAGCTATCCAGTCGCGTTTCGTGTGTGGCCAGGTGGGAACGTACATTGTCCAGTTGGGCGGTCATAGCATCAAGTTTTGCATCTATACTTTTGAGGCTTGAGCGCACTTCGAGCATTAGCGCAGTGACATCTATCTCTTGAGGGACTTCTTGAGACGACCCCCCTGCAGCGGTGGAGTCTTGCTATGGCTGCTTGGACTGCTTCTTCTGCTCAAACATGAGCCGTGGCTGTCTGGTGTCGCCCTTCCCCATGACTTAACAGTTGTATTTGGCGCTCCTCGCAGTCAATGATATGACGGCGCTATCTGCCACAGGTACCCCTCAACAGACCGGGAGTGTAGGTTGGGGAACAGTTCAACTCAAATTGTTCAGGCGGACAAGGCACCCTCTCTGTCTTCCAGCAATGGTACATGGCTCACGAAAGGGTGCAAGTTGGAAAGCGTGCCTGGGCTGCTGCCCTGTAGCAGGGCGGTACGAGTTTTATTTTGTGGCTCAGCGAAGATGGGGGCAGGCTTCTACGCACCGGTCGCCACAAAGACTATGGGCCCACCGGTCTCACGACCACAGCGACCAGCCACGGCAAAGATCAGGACGCTAGCTCGATCGGGAACAGGTGGTGTGCTGTCGAGATTAGCATGCCCCGGCCGATGGAGAGCACCTATGACCACCCGGCACAAATCTCAACCAGGACAACAAGGCAATGGGCCGACACTGTCCGCAGCTCCTATAGTGGATCACCATGGTCACACTCCTCGAGCATATCACACATGTCCCTTGGGTCCCGGGCGTGCGGGGCAGTTAGCGGCGGCGCTTCTCGGCATTTGAGACTGGTGCTAGAGCATGTATGCACAGTGTGGGTGTAAGGCTATAAATTTCGAAGCCCACAATGCCCAGCTTGCAGGCTGTACAGGCCAGCCCCTAGCGCGCCAGAATGCGTATCTCCCTCGCCCGATCCAAGATGGCGCCACCGCACATCGCCGACTCAAATACAAAGTCCAAAGTCGCGCAGAGTTTATATTTGGGCTTGTAAAAATGGATTAATGAAGGGGCTACATCCTCAGTTAGGTCCGCAGCCTTACCCCAGCTCCGTTTTCGTGCATATTGGCCTCTTCACGACTCTCCAGCTCGGCAACCAGTCAGGCCTTCACAGCCGCGCCCTCGAGTGAGTCAGACACCCGTTCCGGCCTCCAGCGCTGCCGGATCTCCGCTCGACCTCGTTGCGGTCCAGATACGGCTATGTTCATGCCAGGAACCCAAAATTGTGGTCGCTCGTGCCCCCAGCCCTTCGGAGCCGCTCCGCTACAGTTCGGAGCGTTTGGAGACAGAAACAGCCAGGATATTCAAAGAATTTTCAATGCAGCCGGCGGAGCTCGCTAGTTAAGCGGCCATCTCGCTGCTCGTTCGGCCACGCCCCCGATGAAACTGATACTTCATACATTGAATCCTCTTTAGAAAATACTAATATTAAAACTGTTGATGTTAATACTGTAGATACATTTTCAAATGCTTTACAAAAGAAAAATATACTTTCTATTGACTTGGTTGAAACATCAACTAATGTAAGTCGTGTTAAGGATCCTACTTGTGAGGTCGTTGTTGATCATCTTCTTTTAGACATGATGGCGGATTCAGGGGCACCTGTGACTATCATATCTAATGTTTTATTTATTACTCACTGGTCCTCAAATGTACACTTAAAACCCTTAGACATCATTTCCAAGGCATACGGTGGTAAGGACATTGACATTTTAGGCTATTTTTTAACAAAAATCTCATGCTTGGGTAGATGTGTATATACAAATGTTTATGTAGCCATTGATGAGAAATGTATAGTTGGTTGGCAGGACCTTGCTAAAATGGGACTCAAATTAGTTCCGGGTTCAGATTCTCCTGTCCAAATCAATGATGTTTCCATCTCTACTGTACATAATATTGAGGAGACAGTAATTCATGATATTATTTCAGAATTTCCACAAGTCTCCAATGACTCTGTTGGGAAAATTAGAAATTTTGAACACCTTATTAGACTCAAACCCAATGCTGTTCCAGTCATTTATAAGTTAAGAAATATTCCACTTAATGTTAGAGATGACTTAAAAAAGGTTTTGGAAAAAATGGTGTCTGAAGGCTTTATTGAGTCAACAAATTCATCACTTTAGGTCAGTCCCATTGTAGTAGTTAAAAAGAAAGACTCCAGTATTCGTCTATGTGCGGATCTTCGCTCTTTAAATCAAAATATATTAATTGACTGTCACCCATTGCCGAAAATCCAGGACTTACTTACTGGCATCTCTGAGTCAAGATTTTTTACACTTCTTGACCTCAGAAGTTCCTATCATCAAACCCCACTTACGAAGTATTCATCAGAACTTAGCACATTCATTACTCATTTTGGGGCTTTCAAATATTTAAGGCTTGCTTTTGGGTTGGCATCTGCGGTCAGTGTCTTCCAGAAATTCATGGACACCATTTTAAGTGATATTGAGTGCTTCCACGCATACCAGGACGATGTTTTAATACATTCTAAAACCCAACATGAACATTTCCAAACTCTAAGGAAAGTGTTATCACGGTTCAGGGATGTTGGAATAACTTTGGGTGAAAAGAAATGTAAATTTTTTGTAAAGGAATTAGGTTATCTTGGGCATTCAATTTCTGCTGAGGGGAGTAAAATAAGCATATTCTTACCCAAGCTATTTCAAATGTTCCCATTCCTAAAGATAACGATTCCTTGAATTCTTTTTTAGGACTGACGGAATACTATTCCAGATTTATTTAAAATTATTCTCAACTTGTGCAACCTCTTGGAGTTCTTTTTAAAAAAGATGTGAAGTTTTTGTTGTCTCAAGCATCAGATTTAGCATTCAATCTTATAAAAAAGGTTATTGTGGAGGCACCAGCTTTATCTTCTTTTACTCCAGGATTGAAATGTAAGATTTCTGTAGATGCTAGCCAGAAGGGTTTGGGATCTGCGCTTTGTCAATGGAATGGTGCTAAAGAAAACACCATTGGCTTTGCATCAAGATCTCTCAGTTGTTGCGGAATCCAATTATAGCACTATTGAGAGAGAAGCCCTTGCCTGTTCTTGGGCTGTAGAAAAGTTTAAAACTTACATTTGGGGATCTCACTTTACACTTTTAAGTGATCATAAACCCTTGCTACACCTTCTCAACAGGAATGGTACAGGGTAGGCATCTACTAGACTTCTAAGAATCCTATCTAGACTCCACAAATACAACTTCACCATACAAAACATTTCAGGAGGTAGTAACTTAAGGGCTGATTCTCTTTCTAGGTTGCCCCTAGAAAATGATAGTGATGAACATATTGATGATATAGAATGTGTTGTAGCTTTTATAGAGGAGTCGGTTCTTTCACCTTTTTCCATTTCAGAATCTGATTGGATCAAAAGTTATTCTGATGAAGCAGTTTTGATGGCTGTTAAAAACATGATTATTCCAGGTTGGCCAAAGGTACGCTCACTTCCTGCTTCCTTCAAATCTTATGCACAGATTTCTGAGGAGCTTTCCATCGTCAATGATGTAATTTTCAGGGGTGACCCGTGTATTCCCCCTTTGAATTTTCAGCAAAAACTGTTTCAAGCAGCTCATTGAGGTGACTTGTGAGTTGGAGGCACGTCAGGAAAATTGAAAGAACACTTCTGGTGGCCAGCCCTTGACAAAGATGTTACACAGTGGATACATTCTTGTAACACTTGTTTGGTGTCAGACAAACACTGGAAGACTTCTCATCTGCCTTTGCATTGTGTTCTTTTTCCAGAAGAAGCTTGGGACAAACTGGCCATTGATTTTGCAGGACCGTTTGAAATTTTCCCTCATGATAAGCGCCATATTATATCACTCATTGATTATCACTCAAAATGGGTTGAGTTTGAATTTTGTGAAAGTCCCAATTCCTCTTCAGTTGTTTGCTATTTAGAAAAGGTTTTTCTTTCCGAGGGTCCTCCTAAGGAGATTGTTAGCGACAATGGTTCTCATTTTTGCTCTTCAATTGTACAAGAATTTTTGAAACTACATGATGTTAAACATCTGAGTGGCACTTTATTCACCTTCATCTAATGGTTTAATTGAAAGGATGAATAGGTTTCTCAAAGAGGGTATACAAACTGCTATTTCTTGTAATGAGGATGTTGACAATTTTCTTTAAAAGAAAGTATGGTCTTATTTAGTTACCCCTACCTCCACAACAGGTATCTCTCCCTTTAGATTGTTAAAAAAAAGGAATCCTAATGGGAAAATATACCCATCTTGGATTAAGGACTTAACTACCAACAGTACGTCATGTTTAGCTTGTCATGATAAAGACATAGTTAAAGAAAAGGTGTCAAATCAACATGAAGTTCAAAAGAGGAACTTTGATTCTAAGGTCATTCCTTCCTTACAAACGTTTGGGGTTGGTGATTGGGTCATGGTTGAAACTCATGACAGGGTACAAAAGGTATGTCTATGTTTTCGCTTCCCACACAAGTCCTTAAAATTTCCAAGGGTTCTCTTTTTCTGGATAAAAAGGGGTGGTGGAACAAGCGAGTAATTGTGAAGCTTACTCCTGAACAGGCCATCAAGGTGTTTAAAACTAAACACGTTGATGACAGTTATTCTTGTTCTTACTTTCCTTTATGATCCTCATCTGATAATGTTTCCTAACCTGTGCCACAGGTGACACATACTGAAAATGATTTACATTTTCCTTGTTTTGATCATAATGTTGAGTCCCTGGTGGTTTCCAGCCCAACAATTTCCTCTCCCGCAACTTCAACTAGAGTACACAGAAATTGTTCTTTTCCTTCACGATTTAAGGACTATTATTTTTCCTAACTTATTTTATGTGTTTCAGTTATTTTCTTTCATTCTTTTTGTTTGTAAAAAGGGAGATGATGTGAAGTACATGTTATTTTCCAACTTAACTTATAAAGGATTCTGTATTAGTTTTTGTATTTCTTCAATGTCTATTGCTTATGTGTTGCTGGTATTCTACGGCACGCACCTTTGAAGGAATGTTTTCCTTCAAAGGTGCATAGCTCGTGGTGCATGTTTCATTGTGCTTGTAAACTGCTGAATGCCCCATTCAGCAGTTGGACTTCACAGGATACAGTCGTGTTCCAGTGTATATGCTGCGTACTTGAAGAATAAACTTCCTTCTTTATTCAAGCCCTTTGTGAGTATGCTGGTTTAATCTAAACCTTAAACGAAGGATATCTTCTTCACACTAAGGGAAGCCAATAGCGTGGGTTTTCTTAACTTTGGCAAACGCGAGCGAGAATTTGCATCTCCTAGAACATCTTCCTGGAAGATATATATCTATCCATATATCAGTGCTCCAAACTCCTCTCCGGTTACGAAAAGAGAACAGCATCACAGGACGGTATACCAAGTTTTAATTGCAGCGCAACAAACGCGTTTCGGAAGACTCCTTCTTCAGTATTTACACAGCATACTGAGAAGGGCCATATTTAAATGTTATTTGTGTTGGGGCATTGAGATAGAAATGGGCCATTATTCTATAGCTGTATTTATGCACCATCTTGGGAATATTCGATCTTATGCATTGATACTTTACACAGTCAAATAAAATGTATCTCTGTTTGCCGACATTACGTGTAAACATTTCATTGCTGTATCAATCATATCAAAGTGTATTGGGACATCAAGCTGTCATGTCTATGCAATTAAAGAATTAATTGTCTGCACAGTGTAAAATTCGTAGTCCTCTAGGGACCCTGTCTACGTCCATGTAATTCTGGAGAGAGGTGGCCTCCCACCACTTCCGCATTTCTCTCTCATATAATCTCTCCAATTTAAGAAATTGTGATTGCAGAGTATTGGAAGTGTTGGGGCTCACAGTTGTTCCCATATGTGAAGTGTCTGTCTTCTTCTTTTAAACATCTCTATGGCTGCCTCACTTCACGCTGATTCACTAAACATCCTTGTTTGTGTTAAGAGTGAGCTTCGATCTCGAGCTCATTATGAGTTGAGGTAACAGCCCCCTCGCCCTGTCCTTGGTCTGTTATACTTGTTAAGATACTTGCACACAGAAAGGCTAGATCATTGAGAGACAAATTGGTCCACAGCCACCTTGAAACTACATCTCAAATACAAGGGACACTGAGAGAGATGAAAGGCTTTGATCCCTGCAGCAAGTGCAAGGCTTGCACAAATAGTAAGAGAGTGCTAGCCAATGAGGTTGCAGGTATGAAAGAAAGACAGACGATCAAGAAGTTTATGACATGCCAAACTTCCTATTCTGTCTATTGCTTGATTTGGCAAACAACACTACAGGGGATGCTAAGGGTCTCACACAATACTATGGAAAAAACTAAATACTCAAATGTAGTGTAAAGAGAAATAAACCAAATCCGAAGGAGGGAGAGAAAGCACAAGCTAAGATACCCATCAGCCCACCCATGGGCGGAACCTCATCATCTGGGTTGTTAGGAATGTAAACTGGTATCCACTAGATCCCTACTTGAATGTATTGTAGAGGACGCAAGTAAAGGATCCACCAGTGAGGAGGACAGCCGACAGGTTGTGTTAGGGGGCTGAGGGAAAGACAGAAGAAAGAAGAGTTGCAGTGCTCAAAAAGTGAAGAAAAAACGTAAAAATGCCTGTTGTGATGCCAAAGAACAACTTTATTACAGGTGACCAACATAACGGCATGGTTAAAAGCAGAGTGATGATAGTATGCAAGGAATTACTATCTATTGAAGATGTTAAATGGTCGACATGTTTCAGCCTCAACAGGCTTTCATCAGGACCTAGAATTAACACTACTGCAACAGTGGATCCAAAACGTGCCACGAGTGATAAATAATGATAATGTAGACCTACCAGTACAAGATTTTTATACTCTAAGGTAGTCTCATTCTTATGTGTCAAAACACTCTCCTAAGGTTTTGTGTTGTTATGCTGTTTAAGTATTTACATTAAGCACATAATAAAGTTGGTCTTTGGCATCACAACGGCTGTCCTCCTCACTGGTGGATCCTTTACTAGCATCCTCTACAATACATTCAAGTAGGGATCTAGTGGATACCAGTGTACATTCCTAACAACCCAGATGATGAGGTTCCGCCCATGGGTGGGCTGATGGGTATATTTGCTTGTGCTTTCTCTCTCTCCTTCGGATTTGGTTTATTTCTCTTTACACTACATTTGAGTATTTCGTTTTTTCCATAGTATTGTGTGAGACCCTTATCATCCCCTGTAGTGTTGTTTGCTTAGTTAATTTGGGGGACAGGGTGCAAGTTGGTCCTTAAATATAGTTTCCCCTTAGGCCCTCTCCACATTTTTGTATTTATTTATTGCTCGATTTGCCCCTGTGGCGTCAAGTTTATAGGCAGCACAATACACATTGTAAAGATACGCGTATTAGAACATAGGCGCGCTATCGCAAATAAACACTTGAGTTACCCAGTCGCAAGACATTTTGCTATTAAACATAGAAAGCAATAGGGACTAATTGTAGTACTTTAGTATTGATCATGTTCCGTTGGATATTAGAGGGGGTGACAGAGTGCTGAGACTACGAAGGTTGGAGTCTCGATATATTATGACTTACAAACTAGGACCCCAAAAGGCCTGAATAGTGGGGAAGAAATGGCAGTACATTTGGATACTTGAAGATCTTGTGGGTTTGTCGATTTCTTTTGTTCCCTGCCAAAACTAAACTGTATGTGATACTGATTTCTTCTTTTATGAAATTCTCTTAAGATAGGTATTGAGGAAAAGCCGATACACGGCTTGTAATGTGCATAGATGAAGGCTAACTATGGGACGGGCAGTTTTATTTGTGCATTGATAGCTGATACACGACAAGACTGGTGTAATGAATTGCAAATACCTGTCATGATTCGATCACGGTTATTTACTTGTTGCACTCCTTGTTTGAGCAATATGCCTGACGACCAGGATTAGACAATTAATTCTTGAATTGCATAGACTTAACAGCTTGAGGTGCCGATAAATGGCGATATGATTGATACACCAATTAAATGTTTACAAGTAATGTCGGCAAGCAGAGATGAATTTTATTTGACTGTGTAAAGTATCAATGCATAAGAACGAATATTCCCAAGATAGCGCCTAATACGGCAATAGAATAATGGCCCGTTTATATGTCAATGCACAACATAAATGACATTTAAATATGGCGCTTCTCAGTGTGGTGTGTAAACAATCAAGAAGGAGTCTTCCGAAATGTGTTTGTTGTGCTGCAATTCAAACTTGTTAAACCGCCCCATGAGTGCTGTTCTCGTTTCCTAACCGGAGAGGAGTTTGGAGCAATGATATGATGTTGGGGCACCACCACATGTAAAGCACCCGTCCTTAGAGTGATCCGCTACAACGGTGCGAAGGAGCGCTGATAACATATGTATATATATATATATATATATATATATAGGTAATATAATACGGCCAGGTCCTGGCCGCGAGCGACGCACCACCAGTGAAAGCGCGCCAAAAACTGCCCTCAACAGGACCATTTTTTGATGCTGGCGAAGGCTAAAGACGGGCAGTGGTAGCCACCAGGGACTGGCCCTTGGATTGGACCTCAGCGCACTTTAAAATGGCGCACAAGGGGATCGAAGGACAATTTCATTAAATCAAAGAAAGCTGACATCGCCCACTGAAGGGAAGTAATTATGGGGCCAAAAACTCAATACAAAGACCAGCATGCTCGACATTGAAGCCCATCTGGGCACCCACCTGAGGGTAATTATTGGTGTAGAAATGGAGCAATCACCGGGTCTATGTGTGTTCGGGCGGCCCCTGGATGTCTAAAGCCCCTCCTCTGAAGAAGGCCGAGTGCGGCTGAAATGCATAAGGACAGCGGAGCTTTACGAATGGTTAAATAAATTGTTAAATCCTACTTGCGATTAAGTATGGGCGGAAAATCCGTTCCGCTTGCGGATTTTGCTGATTTTTGGTAAATTCGCAATCCGCGAGATTCGCAAATTTCCCGCAAAATCCGCAAATCCGCGAGCAGCGGATTTTATGGCTTGCTCGCACTGTTCGCGTGAGTTCGTGGCTTCCCAGTTCAACTTCGCGCCCCGCGAATAAGCGCTAAATTGCAGAAATACGATCTTAGCAAAACTGAAACTACTTACCAGGTTCAAAAGTTCAAGCTCATCATTAGTAGCCATTTCCTGTAGTGCTTCCTGAGGGGCCCCTCCAGAGTTCAGTTGCCTACTTGCAACTATTATGTGACCCTGCTCTGACCCTCAGAATAGTTACACATATGCCACAAAGGTCCTGAATTACAGCTAAGGGAGACAAGCAGGAGCCAGGCTGGAAGTTCAAATCCAGTGACACATTAATCAGCCCCTAATTCATTATTGTCAGTTGGGGCAGGGCAGGTGTTGTAACTAATTTTGCAACAATGAAAGCACTTAGCAAGTGCAAAAGATCACTAATCAGGAAGCACTAAGGAAGCAGGTGCCAGCTAAAAAAATATTCTGTGACACATTAATCAGCCCCAAATTAATTCAGGTCACTTGAGGCAGGGAAGGTGTGCTTTGCTTTGCCACAATAATGTACACTGGACAACCAGAGGGTGCTGTGATGAAACAGAGGGTGGCATGGGTGGGCCAGAGGGTGGCATGAGTAGTCAGAGAGTGGCAGTGGTGACAGAGGGTGGCAGTGATGAAGAAGAGTGTCCCAAACAGGCTGGACACGTAGAAACAACAAGTTCGCAAAACTTGCGACCCGACAGGTAAGTTCGCGTTTGCGAAATTGTACAAAAACCCTCGCGAACTGGCAGAAACCCGCGCGAACACAAAAAAAAAAAAATCCGCAAATTAGTGAGAATTCGCGGATTTTGCGGATTGCGAGTTCGCAAATCCGCAAAATTCGCGAACGCGAGATTCGCAAAATACGCCCATGCTTACTTGCGATGTGTGGGGCTTTTTTTTTATAACAAGTACGCCACACTCAGAGATTTCAAGTTTAAAATTGCTTTATTTCATGAGTGTGGCGTACTGTTTCGAAAAACAATAATCCTGGGCCACTGGTTCGGCCTCACGCTCGCATCCGCAGTTGAGCGCGTCGGTTCTTAAACCACATTGTTTGTGAATATATATATATTACTATATATATATATATATATATATAGAGAGAGAGAGAGAGAGAGAGAGAGAGAGAGACAGAGAGAGAGAGAGAGAGAGAGAGAGAGAGAGAGAGAGAGAGAGAGATTGATATAATAGCAATCTGTTTTAGATGCTGGCACCATATCGATCGGTCGAAAATATGTAAATAATAGCAAAAGACAACTATGTATTCTGTATGCATTCCCAAACTTTGACAAATGTGGCCTCACTGGAAATAATGACAAGAGACAATACAGGCTAATTGTGAATTTTAAAATGAGAAATAAACAACAAGTGAAGCCCACTGATGTTGATTGCCTTGAAAGGGAATTTTTGTCAACACAGGCAGCAAGTGCAGTGAGTTCAGTGCTAGGAAGACAACTTCCCTTTAGCTTCCCTCACTACTACCTAAGGTGCTACATTTAGGAGTCGATGAATTGCTTTTTGTAGGTTTCCATGGATACCGAAATATAAACTATTTTTAGTACCTTGTATAGAATTCTAAGAGTTGTTCAGCTAATCATGAGGCTCACAGTACGCTGACACTAACCACTGTTGTTTACCTGCAGTTAAGGATCATTGAGAGTGTGATGCAGGTATGTAGAAGAAACAGAGTTAATTATCTTCTGTTGATGCTCTTAACAGTGAGCAATAATGCTTGGTTGACAAACTATGAACATTGACCCTTGGCCCAACTCAATGTTTATTTAATTCAGTCATGATTTGCAACTTGTAATTGTTACATATACTTTTGTGTGACCACTGGCTCTCACGAAGAGAATAACAGTAAGGGAAAGAAAGAACCACTGCATTTACCCTTGGAGATTAAGGAAATGGGCTATATATCACAAGTATGATGACCAAGGCCCAAAGCACAGAATTAAGATTTATGCTTAATAGCCAGAATTTTCATAGGGATGACTGTTTGAACCTTGGTTAGGCTCAGATTCAAATACCAGCAAAAGTGCTTAATTTGAGCAAGTGCTTTCTGGTGCTGGGCACCAGCACTTCATTTTCGACATCGCACTTAATTGTCTACACCGGCACTTATGACAGCTGCCACATAGTGGCGTTGTTTGTATAATTTAGAGATGAGTGGAACAGCAATTCTTTATTAATTCAGAATGCACTAAAAACAACTAATACCTGCAGCCAATGCTATTTTTGTAGCATTGCGGCCTGGAATAGGCTGCATTGTCACACTTGCAGCAGTGTGCTGGTTAGTAGTTGTGCTGGTACGCTCATTCGCAGTGGCCTGGCACTTCTTTTTATACAAATTAAGCACTGACCAGGCCTAAAGCCATATGAAAAGTGCAGAAAAGAACTTGGTGTGTGCGCTGATGAATAATAACTTTTTGCTAATCCAAGTAAAAATCCGATATTCTTCAGTCTTATGTAAGAAGATGCACCCAAGAAACTGAGGGATCTATCTAGAGATTGACAGGCATAGCTCTGTTTCACAAAGTCATTGGAGGGATACACAGACTACAGTCAGTGAAATTTAGAGGCATATTCTCAAGGCGATATCGCCGCGTTAGCAGCACTTTACTGCCGCTAAAGCGGCGATATTTTTATCGCCCTATTACCAAGCTGTCGCTAACACCTCTTAGCGACAGTTTTTAGGCAAAAACGTCCGTAATAAAGATTGCTACTTCTGTTAGCGTTAATTATATTCTGGAGAAACGTTCCCGTGCAAAAACGACCGCAAAGCCCACTACTCCATATTCACAAAGGGATCCTTGAAGTCCTGAGGCCCAATAAAAATGTCTCTAACTGCAGTTAGAGACAGTTACTTACGACAAGAAAATAGCTGGTCTTAAAAATGGGGATAACACTTGGGGCATCATCTCAGCAGGTTTTGGTGCTGGACAGCGCTGCAAGCAATGTTGCAGCGCTGCCCTGCGACAGAACTACAGTGCAGGAATGCACACCATCAATAAGATAGTGTGCATTCCTGGGTTCCAGTCATGAAAAGTGTTGCAGCGCTATGATAAAGACAGCGTTGCAACACTACATACTACGCCCTTGTTGCGACTGCATGGATGCGCTGTATTCACTGGACAGCGCTCCATGACGCAAGTAATGACAGGTACGGCAGTAATCCTGACGTATCTGTCTGCCCTAAAGTCACCCATTGCTGTAGTCGTGTCACGACCATGACGCAACTTCATCAATGCATGGGGCCAACCTATCCCTGTGGCACTGCGTCACCCTCACACCTGCCATGAGGCAGACGGAAGGTACTGACGCAGTGCCGTTCATGAGGAGTGCCCGAATGTTGGCACTGTTGGAGATCCATCGGTGGTGGTTGAGCGCTGCAGTGTCATTGTTTGAAAGTATTGGTGGAGTGTTGGTGCGGAGGGAGTTAACGGGATGTTCTTCTGTTGTCTTGATCCAACTGCAAGGGGGTGTGATGATGGTGGTGGCGTCCAGTGGGCAAGGTGAAGAAGTGATGTTACCAATGATGGTCGGTTCAGGAAAGTCCGGTGTTGTGGCTGTAGTTGAAGTTCCCGCTGGCTTAGGTGACGTGCTCGACCGTGTGACCTGCTAGATGGCTTGTTGAGGTGACCTGCTGCTTGCGTCTGATATAGGGGACCTTCCCCAGGAGGGGGTGGTATCCTGGTCACTATGGTTGTCCACTTGGAACTTGAGTTCACCGAGTAGGATGTCGTCAGTGGATAGGAGACCCTGGAGTACAATGAGGTCTATAATGGTATTGGAGAATGGGGGCCATGGCCCGGGGAATCTGCACATGAGGTTGCCGCAGAGGTTGTGCTTGGGCTTGGTCTGGACCTGGGAGTTGAGGTGGTCCATGGTCACCTTTGGGTCATTAGAGTGCGTGGTCAGTCGGAGTGTGCTTCTGTAGGTGAGGACAATGCCTCCTCCTTGATGGTCGGGTTGCTCCTTTCAGGTGATACTTCAGCCGTCAGTGATGGCGATGGCGATGTCCTGTCCGGAGCAGAGGTTGGTCCTGGCAGGCGAGGTGGTGTCCAGGGTTGATGGTGAGGAGGGTGCTGGCGTTGTAGCAGTCGGGTCTCCAAGAGGAAGGCTCCTTGGTGCTGAGCGTGGTCAAGGGCAGATGAATGCAAACAGTGTAGCCTATGGCTTGCCTTTGGCACGGGAGACGACTATTACAACCCAGGATGTACATCGTTAACAACGCAACTCCGACAACGCAGTTGCCTTTACATTGCATTTGATTGCAACGTATTGTGAGGTCATTAATGGGGTAATTTAACGTTTTTCGGGTGGGTATGGGTTTTGGATGTAAAATATGGAAATTGGGATGTGTTGTGGGGTAAAATATGAAAATTGGGGTGTGTTTGGTATAAAATATGAAAATTGGGGTGTATTTTGGGGTAAAAAATTAAAATTGGGAGGTGTTTTGGGGTACAATATGGAAATTGGGATGTGGATTTGGGTCAAATTTAATTTTTGGGTGTGTTATGAGGGCTTTAAAAGGAATTTCAGGGTTCACTTTGGTTTTAGGGTGCAAAGGTCAGTTTTGGGTTGCACTAACTGAAGAGGGAATAGTGATATTAAATGTGTGTATACTTGTAAAGCGCACTATCACCTGACAGGCATCCTGGCGCTGTATACCGCTGTGGAACCCTTCCTGGCTTTCCCTGTGAGATTCCCACTACTGGGCACCCCCAAGGTGAAGCCAGGCATCCCAGCGCTTTCGGGCCGTTGTGGAGATTAAGCAAGCTATTGCCCAGAGTAGCAGAGTGGGACCCATGATTAGAGTAGGCACTGAGGCAAGAATTATCGAGTCCGTGGACATTGAGCCCAAGACCCTGCCGTGTCTGGAATTGAACCCTGGTCCCGGGTCATACCTCTGCTTCAGGGTCTGCCGCTTCTAACCAGTGAGCCACACTTCCCCACTCTTCTATTAATGTCTCCGCTACGCAACACCTACTCTACTGTTGCAATGTGCCTAGTATTAGTATGCATTGGAATGGAATGCAATGCTATGGCATGCATCGCAACCACGTATAGGCCTCTGGCATATGAGTAGTATGCCCACTGTGCATGGGCGCACAGCGGCCGCCATTGAGAAGAGCTGGGGGGATGGACAGCTGCGAGGTGGTAAACACTGGAAAGAACACTGGATGTGGCGTGGATGCTGGGATGTGTGTGTGAGCAGGTGTTGTAAATATTTTGATTAGGGAAGTCTTACCTCGAAGCTGTGTCCTGTGTCTTCGTTGCTCCTGCTCTCCTGTGTCTGCTTCCAGGAACAGGAAGTAGGCAGCCAGGCTCCCTTCACTGAGCCAATCACAACACTGGGATGTGGCAGTGGGATTGGTAATTGGCAACGGGACAAGGCATGCAGCCAGGGGCTGGAGGGGTAGGCATGTTCTCCATGCATGTGGTTACGCATCCTGCATTACGAACAAGGAAGTGAACATGACTGCTTGGGTGGGCTGTCCAAACAGTCATTGCGAACTTCAGTGGGCATGCCAATCCGCCCATGCCTTGGCACATGCTTGAAGCAGTCCTTCCCTCCCCCCACCCGCAAGGAAAACATAGCATGGTTACATCAGTAAGTTATCATCATGTGATGATTGTTCCTCTTCTGCACTGCTTGAAAGCAGTGGGGTGACGCTCTTCCGCCATAGCGGATGAGCCGCCACTGCAGGTGCGTCATCTATGTGTGCTAGGCCTTGGCGACTCGACCCCCAGGCGTCCTGCGCTACGCGTCCCACCTTCTCCTTACCTAGACATTGACACATTGGCGCAATCCGCTGCACTCTCTCCAACTCTGTGACGCAGCCAGCAGGAGCCTCAGACAGGAGGGATTTCACAAGCTTGGGTACAGCAGTTGCCACAAAGTCCACTGATGAACCTCCCAATGCAGTTGATGCAGCAGGGCACCCTGAGGTGTGAAGTTGCAGCGCTCCCGTCACACAAGCTCGGCGCAGCTCAGGGGCCTTACCCTCCACAGCATCCAGCCCGCCCAACATCATCTGGCCTGTTATGCAGCAAGGCGGCACCCACTATTAATTCCCTCCGTGCACCCCTGTGTAGTGGTGGATCATAGTAGGCGATGCAGACCTCCCTATGTTGGGGCACAACAGCTCTAAGGTGCACAAGGCCGTCTTCTTACACAGGTCAGCAATGTGTCCCCATGCAACCTGCCAGACTTCACCACTAGGTACAGGCGTTCAACTACCGCCACGTCTCATCGACTCCACAGCTTCTCCACAACCCACTCCAGGCACAGGTCCAGTGAGGCATCCAGGCTCCAGGCACAGTTCCAGTGAGGCATCCAGGCTCCAGACGCAGGTCAAGCAAGGCACTCAGGCTCCAGACACAGGTCCAGTGAGGCATCCAGGCTGCAGACGCAGGTCCAGCAAGGCATCCTGGCTCTCATTCTGGTCACAAAATAACAACAGAAGGGAGGTAGAGTAAAGAGTTAGGATTCTTACTCCACGGGCACTGTTACATAAACAAAAAGAATCCTACTCACAGTGGACAAGGGGAATGTCGACCACAGATGTGGGGACACTCAGTGTTTTCTAAAATACCCCTCACACACCAACAGGCCCCTTGGTGTCATGCTTCATCATTGGGGCCTTCGCACCTCTCTAACGGGATGCGGCGTGCTGCGACCTACGACTACGCGGGAGCACTGAAAGTGTAGACTATGTGTGGTGCGTGTGGTGGAAGTGGTTGGGTATTTTAAAATGTGAGTGGTGGGATATAGTGAAGATTAAAAAGTACCTGGCTCGTAGGTGTCAGGAAAAAAACTTTATTCACAACCTCGGGCTGGTGCTAATAAAAGAAGTGCAGGTTGAGGTAGTTAACTGTCGTGACTATGGACAGTACCTCTGGTGTGCGTCGACATGTTTCGGAGCTGGTGTTCCTTCTTCAGGACGGGGGCACAACTTCCCCACCTTACTCACGTTTTTCTAATTGGTGTATAATTAACCAAAAAGTGAAAGACTATTTACAGTGTTTTTAAAGGAAAACTAAGGCTATATTGTGCCTACAGCGGTATAGGAACATGCAATTGCATGACCTAGAAAACAAAAACCAAAAAAGAATGAATTTGGTTGCCCTGATCAGGCTAGCCCACACAGGTGCAGTCACCTGGAGCACCAAAGATGCATTGATTCAGTAAAGGAAAAAAGACACACAAAACACACAACGAAGATAACACACATTAAGTTAAGGAGGCACTCTGGTCATACCTATTGTGTAAGGTTTTCTTGCTTCATGAGCATTTAAAGAACGTCAGGGGTTTTGTTGCTAAATTCGCAATCTAGATGGACAGAAATTAGATTTCAGTATTTAGTATTCACTGTTTGGGTAGGAAATGGTGTTTTTGTTTACCCAATACTTACAGGCTCTGTATGAAATTACCTCCGTGCTACCCCTTACGCTGCTCCGCTGGTAATGGCTAAGGGAGCTCTCCCTCTCGTTTTTATGCTCGAGATACTTAATTGCTTTGCTGGTCATTGGCTAATTGTCGGATGCGTTTTAAGCCCTTATATGGGTGATCCGTTCACTAACTAGTTGATTGATATTCCTTATTTGGTATGTCTGGTTCGTATTTAGCAATCAGCCGTGGAATGGTGGAGAGAGCTGAAGGAGCGCAAGCGCGGAATTGTTTTGATGTGCGCACGCGTATGCGTAGTGATTGCTGTGGCGTGCGGATTACCGTAAAGCGCATGCGTGTAAGAGACGCGTCTGTGCCTGCTTGTCAGTACTCTATAGTACGCATGCGTGAGATTCTATTTCTGGTAACGCTAATCGTAGTGCAGCGCGAGTGAGCCTACAGCTGAATTAGTGTGTTCAAATACACTCTTAAATGACAGATGGTTTTTATAAACCTTAAAAGGTTCATAAGTTTCTGGATCCCAGGGGTGGGGAAAGGGACCAGAGGACAAGAAGGCCCACAATGCAACGCAGGTGTGCTACTAATTAAAATACTGCATCGGTGGGATGTCCCATCAGTGTGTTTAGTCATTTCTTCTATAGGCATACAAAAAGGAGGGTCATTGGGGTCCTCAAGGTAACATGTTAATAATGAGCCTGCAGAAAAGGTTGGGTTCAAAGTCCGAATTAGTGTGAGTTGGACAGCTTGCCCCAGGGGACATCATCATTCAGACTATGGGTGTGAGTGCCCAAGCGGAACACCCATCGTTGTTCTTTCTGGAAAAGACCCAATTCTGATGGTATGTGTTTGATTATTGTCCATCGCAAATCATTCACACAGTGTTGTTTTTCCAAGTAGTGAGACGCCATTTTGGTAGTGGATTTTTTGCAGCGTATATTGCTTTTATGTTCTCCCACTCTTGTTTTCACAGGTCTAGTGGTCATGCCTACATATTATAAACCACATGGGCATGTGATCATGTACACAACATTTTTTCGTATTGCAATTCGTGAAACGTCGTTGTTCCCAAGTTTTGCCATTCCTGAATGTTAAGGTGTTGCTTTTTTGCGTTAGATGACAACTGCTGCAGTTGCCACAGGGAAAATGTCCCTTGAGCCCAATTGTGGTTTGCCTCATCGTGAGATTCTGTTTGGGTCTCGTGTGGACCAGTAAATCCTTGAGGTTCCTACCTCGGCGGTGTGCATGCATCATTCTGGTCATCCTGGATGTTGGGTGGTTTGAAGGGGTTGTTGATGCACTTGGCCCAGGCTGCTCCATTCTGCATTATTTTGGTTTTTATACCTATTTTCTATTGGATGTTGACTGATAGGCTATTTTGTGCATTAGAGACAAAGAAAAATCATGTAGGACTGGCTAGCCTGAGTTTTTTTGCCACTAATGGGCCTAACTGTAGTTTTCGCCCGTTAACGTCGGATTTCTTATCGCCTTCACGCTAATGTTTGCTGCAGTTTTCACCACCATTCCCTGAAACTATCGCCTGTTAGCGGCGTGTTGTTATTACGCTGCTAATACAGCGATAATTTCATGCTGTACATGGCAACAAGAAAATGCAGGCTAACTGAGGTTATCGATAGCTTTCGCCGATTGTTGAGAATATCCCCCTTATAGTTCTCCACCAGGCAGGCGGAAATCTCTGTCCTTAGAGGACCTGCTGGGGGACTAAAGCTTAGCTGTCTGGGCGCCATGTTTAGTGCACCCATACAGCAACGGTTTATGTTTTTAAAAGACAAGACAAACTTGATGAAAAACAAAAAATGGCCCTTATGCACTGAGAGCCATTGCCCTGTGCGTGTGGGTCTTTACTCCCATTTCCTGTTCGGAAGCACCAGACATTCTCTAACAGTCCAGAAACACGAAAGAATGATGGTAGTACATGTGCCCTCAGTAGACGTACATTAACCAATGGCTCAGTGTCAGACTTCTGCTAGTGTGGCCAGTGGAAGCACCACTGGCAGAAAAGTGGCAGTTTCCTCAACTCTAAGTAGAGTGGAGAATCACATGTTTGGCGGACAGGGTACTCCGACACAACTCCTGTCTGCCAGACTCTAAAAACGTCCCTTACTAGAGGATGCTAGAAGATACAGACACAAAAAATGGTGCAGAACGGGGAAAAGCCCACATTAAAATTATTTAAAGAATAAACAACTATCTGTTTAAGACAGAGTTGACTCTAACAGGGGGCTCCCTGAAAGGCTGTGGCCCTGGGCCCATGCCTTAAAACGTCTCTGCCCCCTGAGAGGACGTTTGACATGGTACAAAGGAAACAGTTTGGTAACTGAAAGAATGTACTTCGAACATGAGCCATATTGAAGGGTAGTAATGCTGAGGTGAGAATATGGTTCTCATTACTGTTTGTCAGACTCCAAGGGGCATATTATCAACGGCCGTACATAGCGATAGAAATATTATCGCTGGCTATCGCTGAATATTATCACCATGGTAACGCTATATTTACAACGCATAGCGCTTTGGCGATAATAGTTCAGAGATAGCGGTGTTTTCAATGGACCATCGCTGGTTTTCCAGCGATGTTCCATTGAAAACAGCGATAACATTGCTGATACGACCCAGTGGCCGTATCAGCATAATCCATCTCCCATTAAAAGTATGCCTGAGTTAAGGCTGAGGTAGCGCAATTTTTTTTATCGCTGCACCTCCTTGTTAATATCGCAAAGCTGCCTTCACGATATTAACACGTGTTGTTTTCACAGCCACGCCTTCTTTGCATCTCATTAGCGATGCGAGGCGAGGCTGTGAAAAAACGGGCTCTACATCAAGGAAACACGCGCTAGCCTGTCCTTGATGATATTGTGATATAATTATCGCAGCTTTTCGCCCAAAAACGGCTGCTAAAGCGGCGATAATTGTATCGCCAGCCCTTGTTGATATGCCCCTAAACTCTTTCTATTTTAACCCACGGAAACAAATGTGAGGAACACAGTTACAAAACCTATGCAAAAGTTAGAAAGTCACCCTTCGAGGTAGGCACTAAAGAGGTGAAATTATTGGCCAGCTAATGCTCATTGGAATTACAAGTTGAGAGTGGAATCAAGAGGATGAAGACTTATGACCACTTTGTTGTCAAAAACTACTAGAATCGTGCAGAGTGTGGTACTAATAAGGCACTTGCCAAGTGTTAGGTAGTCATATGAATACTGATTTTTGATATAGACCACAAGATCTGATCCCCAATTTTAGGCTTCTGATTTCATAAAACAAAATGGCCACCGCAAGGGTCACTAAATTATCATAAATGTAATATTAGTCTTCCACCACATAATTGTAATGGTTTTTTTTTTCACAACAAATTTTATTGAGTGATTTAAGCAGAATAATAGATGTGGCTCCCCACAGTCAGGAGATCACCACCAAGCATCTTGGCACAGTTTACATCGCAAGTACAATGTCCAATCAATAATGGGAGAAAAACCAAGAAGAGTAACACCCTCTCCCACCCCTACCCCCACCAACTCCCACTACCCAACTACCCTACTACCCACCCCTTATCCCACCCTAACTCCATGCACGTGTGTATAGAAAGCATTCAGTACTTGGTCATAGTGTGATAGGCATGACACAGTTAGCAGGCCTGTGCGGCGTCTTCCACCTATATGTCCTCCTCTTGTTCCACCGGGGATCCAATGTCACCCCCCTATAATCCGCCCACCGCTTCCAGATCTTAAAATGTTTACGGGGGCATCCTCACGCTTCAAACACCAGTCGTTCTAGCCCCATATAGTAGTCTAGGCCAGCCTTCCATGCACACAGGGGGGGGGGGCTCGTTCTCCCTTCCATGCTCAGGCCAGGTCTCCTTTGGCAACAACAAGCCCCAGCATATATGTTCCCACCAACACCCTCTAGTATATGGAGCAACCCTAATTGATGAGTGCGGGGGAGATCCCATCCCAGTACTTCAGACAGGCAGCTCCATACACCCCTCCAGAAACCAATTAGTCTAGAACACGAGCATACTGTATGCAGCAGCGTAGCCGTTGCAGCCCCACAGCGCAGACACTCCGGAGACTCAATCAGTCCCGCCTTCCACAACCGCTCTCTGGTATAATAGGCCCTATGGAGATACTTGAATTGGATTAACCTAAGCCGCATTGCAATTGCAGTTCCTCGTGGGGATTCCAGGGCTTCCCTCCAATCATCTTCATCTAGGGGACCAACATCTGCCTCCCAGGCCGCCTTAAGGGGAAGCAAGGTGGAGGAGCAGTGAGTGACCATTGTTTAATAAATACGGGAAACCTTCTTATCTCCGAGGTCTCCCATGAAGACCTTCGCTTCAACTGGGCTGAATTCAGGGAGTGACTCCAAGTTAGCAATACTGGGCGCAAGCGCGTGACGAAACTGTAAATAGCGAAAGAATTGGGTCTGGGGCATGTGGAACTCAGTTCTGAGCTCCTGGAACGATTTGAGGGTAGCCCCGGACATCACATGGCCCAACAACGAGATCCCAATGGCATCCTAGCCATCGAACCCCGTCAGTGTGGTCAGCTCAGGGAGTTGCCTGTTGTTCCACAGCGGCATTTCCGCCGTTAATCTACCCCACCAGCTCATGCGACGCAACGCCTGTCGCCACACAACGAAGACAGTTTTCGTGACACATGGCAATGTCCGCCGAAGCCAGGCTGAGTAAAGGATCGTGTGCAGTGTATTGTCCCCCATCAGCGAGCGCTCCAGAGCATATGCTGGGTCCCCTCTGTCACCATACGACCATTCATTAAGAATTAGTAGTTGGGAGGCCTGATAATAGGACAGTAGATCTGAAGTGGCCAGACCACCACAATATGTGGACAAGAAGCATGTCCGCAGCGCCACCCTGGCAGCCCCCCCAGCCCATAGGAAACGGCCTAAAACAGAGTTGACCTGTCGAAACCACTGGGGGTTGATGGGGTGGGGGTAGTTCTGCAGTTGATATAAAAGGCGCAGGAGCGCAACCATTTTGAAGATCGCAGACCTACCGAAAATAGTTAGAGGCATCCGAGACCACGTTTTGACATCCGCCTGAACTCTCTCCCATACAGGCACTATATTGCGTTCCCAGGCAATATTCACCAATTCTGACAGGAACACCCCCAGATACTTCAATCCTCCGGACGCTACCTGCAATCCTGACGCCCAGGTGTCCATCACAGCTCCGCCCCCCAGCACCCACAGGGTGGATTTGCATAGGTTTAGACAAAGGCCGGAAACTTCCCCAAAAATACGCATAATTTCTAAGACTCAGGGCCCCGAGCGACGCAAATCAGTAAGGAAGAAGAGGACGTCGTCCGCATATAATGCGATTCTATCTACAAGGTTCCTGTTCCACACAAAGCCCTGCATCTGTGCATCTATGCGCACCCAAGAGGCCAGGGGCTCCATAGCTAGGGCAAATAAGTATGGGGACAATGGGCACCCCTGCCGGGTCCCCCGTCCAATGTGAAACTTTTCTGAGATCGCCCCGGCGACCCGCACCGAAGCCGTGATATCCGTGTATAGCAGTTTTATATATGACAGAAACACCGGGCCCAGATTGAGACGAGGCAGGAGTGCAAATAGGTACGTCCAGCTAACTGAGTCAAAGGTTTTATCAATGTCCGCTAGCAGCAAAGCCGCCTGTTCCCCCGTGGCCCCCATGGCATCTACCGCCGCCTGTGCCCGTCGGATGTTGTGTCGCGTTGCCCTATGAGGCATGAAGCCGGCCTAATCAGGGTGGACCAGGTCTGTTACATATGGGAGTAAACGGTTCGCCAGAGCCTTTGCTAGTATTTTAGCCTCTATGTTGAGCAGAGATATGGGGCGATACAAGTCATGCCTGTCAGGGGGTCTACCTGGCTTTTGAAAGACCACAACTTCGGCATGGCGCCAATCAGATGGTAACCTGCCCTGCGTTCGTGCCGTCTCAAGTGCACATCTGTAATGGGACCCTAGTTGGAGTTGAAATTTCTTATAGAATTCACACTGGTAGCCACTTGGCCTGGGTGCCTTCCCCGTGTTAAGCTGTCCCAGTGCCTCCCCCAGTTCTTCTGCTGTAAGGGAAACGTCGAGTGCCTTCCTGGTCTCATCTGAGACCGCCTTTGGTGGCAAGTCATCGATGAATTTAGCTACCTCGTCAACTGACAGACAATCTCGTGGAGCATATTGTGCCTTGAAATAGCGGGCAAAACTCGCCGCCAGCTCGGCCGGGTCCGTAATCGCCACTCCGTTCCCAGCAGTGAGGCCTGGCAGCGTAATCGGTTGAAGACTGCGTTGACATAGCCTATGGAGCATTGTACAGGACTTATCTCCCCACTGATATATTCTACTCCGCGTGGCCAGCCACGCCTGTTTAGCCTCGTCAAGCAATATAGATGCATAGGACTGCTGTGCCTGCAGGAGCAACCGTATCGCAACCTCATCTCCCCCTCCCCGGCTTCGCTGTTCCAAGGCTTCCACCAGTGTAGCCGCTTCAGTGATTGTCTCCCGGTGTCTTCGACAAGCAGCCGCAAACCATGCAATGTCTTCCCCCCGTATAGTGGGCTTCATTGTCTCCCGAACCACTACTGCTTCAATATCATCCACTAGGTTTTCCCGCCAGTAATGGGCAATCGCCTCCCGCAGGTGTTGGATATAGCCGGGTTGCTGAAGAAGCCACGAGGACATCCTCCATCGGAATGGTTGTCGTTTCTTAAGGAGCTCTACCCTGACTGTCACTGGGGAATGATCAGACAGCCCTCTCTGTAATATCTCGGCCTCCCTCACCCTGCTCAGGCAGACACTGGGCAGAAACACATAATCTAGTCTTGAGAAGGAGCCATGCACCACAGATACATATGTGTACTCGCGTACTGTGGGATGCATATGTCGCCACACATCCACCCAGCCCATTCCCTCAACCATAGCATGCAACCGGGTAGGGGAGGGGGGGGCACCGCTGGCATCCCCTGCCGCCTCTGACGGTCCATACATACATCCATCACCTCATTCCAATCATCCCCAACCACAGCCAAGGACTCTGGGATATCTTCCCACACTGTAAACAGCTTCTCGGACAAGGCCCATTGCAGTGGAGGAGGGGCATAGACACTTCCAAAAACCACCGGCTCAGTACCCACCATCCCTTTGACAAAAATATAGCGACCCTGTGGGTCTGCCCACTGCTTCTCGTGGCAGTAGGCCACCCTGCGATGTACCAAGATAGCAACACCTCTAGACCCTCTAGAAAATCCGACATGAAAGACCTGTTGATAGCCAAACCTCTGCAGACTAAGCACCTTCAATCCCATCATGTGCATTTCTTGTAGCAAGAGCACGTCTGCAGTCTCCCTCTTCCCCCAGCGCAAGACTGCCCCTCGTTTAATCTTGTCAAGCATCCCCCTGACATTCCAGGTTACCACACGTAGGGACTCACTGGGGAGTCTATGAGACATTTCAGTCATAGTCAAGTGGGACCCACCAAGTAGGCCCTCTGCGCCAATCCCACACACCCCGCACCTTCCTCAGTACATCTGAAAACAGCACGTGCAGTCCCCCCACCTACCACAGGACCCCCCCAACAACAATATCCACCCCCGCTTGAACCCTAACCCAATCCATCCCCAAAACTTCTCCTCTCACCCCCCCTGCCCTCCACTCCCCCCACCCCTATACCTCATAGAACTCTGAAGTACCTGTCGCGGCATGGGCAACCCCGGGCCCAAAACAGAGGATCCCAACACGCCTTGGAAACAGTAAAATCAACCCCCCCCAGTCAACTCCCACTGTATGTGGAGGTTGGTAGCCCCTATCAAGTTGCCTCCCGAACCTCAATCCGCAATACTACACATGTTCAAGGTACCACTTAGAACAAGCAATTTAGGCAGTGTTAATGCTTCCAAATGATGAAGCCTGACCGTGGGACCCCCAGCAGTCCGAGTCCACAGCATCCGTAGAGAAATGCAGTTCTCCCCAGGTCCTCAATGATTTTGCTCAGAGTGATCAGAATCTACTGTTCCACTATCTTGTGTCTCACTGGCGGAGGTGGATCTCTTCCGCGATCGGGACCTCCGATTTCGTCCGCCCTGGGCCGGCTGGCCCTTCCGCTCCTGCGACGAACCCCTCGAGCCACCTGGGTCCAGTCCCGGCTGAGCATGCGGCCTGATCCGCACAGTTTCGTCAATCCATTCGAAGGCGTCCTCCGGGGAATTGAAAAAGTGAGTCCGGGACTGGTAGACCACCAGCAGGCGGACCGGGTACAGTAGAGAATATTGAATTTTCAAACCCCGCAACTTGGCCTTGGCAGCTTTGAAGGAATGGCGTTGCTGCTGCACAAGCTTGGTGTAGTCGGGAAAAATCATGATCTTCTGATTCTCTTACGAAATGGAGCCCCTGGTTCTCGCTTCCCGCAAGATAACGTCCCGGTCATGATAATTCAAAAGTCTAGCAATCACTGGTCTGGGACGCTCGCCCTCCGGTGGCCTCTGTGTCAGGGCCCGATGTGCACGTTCAATTACAAAGCAATTAGAGAGAACCCCCGGGGGGAGCAGCTCTCCAACCACTGGGATAGGAACTGTTCCATATTGTCTTTCTCACACCTCTCCGGAAAACCTACGAAGCGAAGGTTGTTTCTGCGTGCGCGTCCTTCAGCATCCTCCACCCGGAGCACGAGGTTCTTTTGGACGTGTTCCATCGCCGACATTTTGCGTTTTAGGGTCCCAACGTCGTCTTCCACCACCGGAATCCTAGATTCCGTCTCCGTGATCCGTGCCACTGCATTCCGTAGATCTTGGCGCAACAGTGTCACATCCGCGCCTACTGCCCCAATCTTGGCGTCCAGCATGTCCCTGGACTGGGTGATCACCGTCATGAGCTCCGCGTTGTCCGGCCCTGCTCCATTGCCTCCACCGAATGTTCCGGACCCTCCACTGGGCCCCGTAAATTTATCGATGGGCCCTTGTTTGGACGGACCGCCACCTCCCCTGGTCATGGCTGCTCACACAAGTGCAGGCTCCACGTACCGCCAAGAACGCCCAACATAGGCCATCTCAGTGAACCTTCTACCCCTGGGTGTACGTGTCCGCAGCAGCACGGCTACCGGTATTGGGTTGGCTCCCTGGCCGAACCAGAACAAGTGTCACAAATCAGTCTCAAACCGGCCCTCGGTCTGCTCTCACCACGCTGGCCGCCTCGTGGTTCCGTAGTCTTGTGGCCCACCTGCGCCCGACCACTCTGCGCCAATTCGCCGGGTGCTGCGGGCCCACCTACTTCAGTGAAAGTCCTCTTTAGCCCAACAGCCGACCACAACAACACGATGGTCTCAGGGGAGTCACTTACTGCATGCAGATTGCCCCGGGGCAGTGCCCGGCACACCAGCCTCTCAATGGCCCACGAGTTCGCCTCCAGGGGAGGCACCGCAGCTTCACTCACAGTCCGCTATGACCACACACCAGGGTCGCAGCTGCCCAGGCCCCGCCACTGGTCCGCCTCAGCCAGAGTCAGGGGCCGGCTCCAGGATCGCTAAACTCGAGGCCCCGGCTGCTCGAAATCCGCGCAGGCCTCTGTGTCCCCCAGGGGGTCTTCCGTGCTCCGATCACCTCCCCCGTGGCCAGAGAGGCAACTGGGGGCTCATCCACGGCCCCACCAACTCTCGGTGTCCCCAAGCTCCGGCAGTTTTGCCGCGCGGCCGGCCCGCACACCAGTCCTCCACTCGGCTGCTTCAAAATCGAGGCCCCGGCCTCGCTGTTAAGTACCAGGCCGCACGCCTCCGCCAGTGACCCAGCTGCACCGGACATCCTAGGAGCGCCGCCTGCTGCACCGAAGAGCTCCCGGCACCGCCAGACACACTTGCCCCACAGTTGGTGCGCGGCATGGGCTCGGGGGCCAGGATAAATGATCGGATTATGTCCAGGCCGGCGGGAGCTCTACAAAGCTGCGACCGCCATCTTCGCCCGCTAAGCCACGCCCCAATTGTAATGGTTTTTTAGCCAGGAATTTAAAAAATGTTTGCAATTTAATTGACTCATAGGTCACTATGATAAGTATTTAGATATATCATAGATATACAGTAACCCTGGGTGGAGCTCGCGGAGTTTCACCCCGTGGAACTTCGCGGAGTAGCGAACAACTCTGCCAAATGGATGGATTAAACCCAGATCACTTGACTGGGGGTGAGTGTTCGATTTGCTCAAACACTCCGTCCAACATCCCCTTTGGTATCACTTTGTTCGCCCTAAGTTGGCAGGGAATGCCCAGACGTGAGTCCCTTGCTCACTCTGCCACTGGATTCAAGATAGCCTGGCTGATGAGGATTATGAATCCGAAACCGGTCCCAGGATGCTTGTTTCCGGTCCAGGGAAGACATGGCTTGGCAGTTAGGACTGGACTGTTCCCATGAGGTACAGGGTCAGACTGCTTTGCATATGGCCATGTCTAAACTGGGGTGGTGGAGTGATCTAAAGAATGGTGATGGATTAAACCCATATCACTTGACTGGGGTGAGTGTTTGATTTGCTCAAACGCTCCGACCAACATCCTCTTTGGTATCGCTTTGTTCGCCCTAAGTTGGCAGGGTATGCCCAGACGTGGGTCCTAGCTCAGTCTACCACTGGATTCAAAATAGCCTGGCTGATGAGGATTATGAATCCGAAACCGGTCCCAGAATGCTTGTTTCCGGTCCAGGGAAGACATTCCTTGGCAGTTCGGGCTGGACTGTTCCCATGAGGCACAGGGTCAGACTGATTTGCATATGGCCATGTCTAAACTGGGGTGGTGGAGTGAGCTAAAGAATGGTGATGGATTAAACCCAGATCACTTGACTGGGGGTGAGTGTTTGATTTGCTCAAACGCTCCGTCCAACACCCCTTTGGTATCGCTTTGTTCGCCCTAAGTTCGCAGGGTATGCCCAGATGTGGGTCCCTTGCTCACTCTACCACTGGATTCAAGATAGCCTGGCTGATGAGGATTATGAATCCGAAACCGGTCCCAGGATGCTTGTTTCCGGTCCAGGGAAGACATGGCTTGGCAGTTCGGGCTGGACTGTTCCCATGAGACACAGGGTCAGACTGATTTGCATATGGCCATGTCTAAACTGGGGTGGTGGAGTGAGCTAAAGAATGGTGATGGATTAAACCCAGATCACTTGACTGGGGGTGAGTGTTTGATTTGCTCAAACGCTCCATCCAACATCCCCTTTGGTATCGCTTTGTTCGCCCTAAGTTGGCAGTGTATGCCCAGACGTGGTCCCTTGCTCACTCTGCCACTGGATTCAAGATAGCCTGGTTGATGAGGATTATGAATCCGAAACCGGTCCCAGGATGCTTGTTTTCGGTCCAGGGAAGACATGGCTTGGCAGTTCAGGCTGGACTGTTCCCATGAGGCACACGGTCAGACTGATTTGCATATGGCCATTTCTAAACTGGGGCGGTGGAGTGAGCTAAAGAATGGTGATGGATTAAACCCAAATCACTTGACTGGGGGTGAGTGATTTGCTCAAAAGCTCCATTCAACATCCCCTTTGGTATTTCTTTGTTCGCCCTAAGTTGACAGGGTATACCCAGACGTGGTCTCTTGCTCACTCTACCACTGGATTCAAGATAGCCTGGCTGATGAGGATTATGAATCCGAAACCGGTCCCAGGATGCTTGTTTCCAGTCCAGGGAAGACATGGCTTGTTAGTTCGGGCTGGACTGTTCCCATGAGGCACAGGGTCAGACTGATTTGTATATGGCCATGTCTGAACTGGGATGGTGGAGTGAGCTAAAGAATGGTGATGGATTAAACCCAGATCAATTGACTGGGGGTGAGTGTTTGATTTGCTCAAACGCTCCGTCCAACATCCAATTTTGGTATTGCTTTGTTCACCCTAAATTGGCAGGGTATGCCCAGACGTGGGTCCCTTGCTCACTCTACCACTGGATTCAAGATAGCCTGGCTGATGAGGATTATGAATCCGAAACCGGTCCCAGGATGCTTGTTTTCGGTCCAGGGAAGACATGGCTTGGCAGTTCAGGCTGGACTGTTCCCATGAGGCACACGGTCAGACTGATTTGCATATGGCCATTTCTAAACTGGGGCGGTGGAGTGAGCTAAAGAATGGTGATGGATTAAACCCAAATCACTTGACTGGGGGTGAGTGATTTGCTCAAAAGCTCCATTCAACATCCCCTTTGGTATTTCTTTGTTCGCCCTAAGTTGACAGGGTATACCCAGACGTGGTCTCTTGCTCACTCTACCACTGGATTCAAGATAGCCTGGCTGATGAGGATTATGAATCCGAAACCGGTCCCAGGATGCTTGTTTCCAGTCCAGGGAAGACATGGCTTGTTAGTTCGGGCTGGACTGTTCCCATGAGGCACAGGGTCAGACTGATTTGTATATGGCCATGTCTGAACTGGGATGGTGGAGTGAGCTAAAGAATGGTGATGGATTAAACCCAGATCAATTGACTGGGGGTGAGTGTTTGATTTGCTCAAACGCTCCGTCCAACATCCAATTTTGGTATTGCTTTGTTCGCCCTAAATTGGCAGGGTATGCCCAGACGTGGGTCCCTTGCTCACTCTACCACTGGATTCAAGATAGCCTGGCTGATGAGGATTATGAATCCAAAACCGGTCCCAGGATGCTTTTTTCCGGTCCAGGGAAGACATGGCTTGGCAGTTCCGGCTGGACTGTTCCCATGAGGCACAGGGTCAGACTGATTTGCATATGGCCATGTCTAAACTGGGGTGGTGGAGTGAGCTAAGGAATGGTGATGGATTAAACCCAGATCACTTGACTGGGGGTGAGTGTTTGATTTGCTCAAACGCTCCGTCCAACATCCCCTTTCGTATCGCTTTATCTTTACAATACTGCAATACTGTCCGTGGTCTTAATCAATTTTTGAAGGAAATCGTCAGGCGCCTGCGTAAAAGCAGGCAGCAGGTTACAATGGCCATTAATTAATCAGTGTTTAGCACTGTACCCAGGGCACAATTCCTAAAAAAAGAAGTGGAGGGACGCTGTCACCGGAAGTGACGTCACGACATGAAGTGACGCAACGAAAGGTGGCTTGCACCATCGGGCTCATTGCCTCCCCTCACTCACCCCTTTGATGCGATTGCATCTGCTAAGCCAGCGCGAGTGCAGCGTCCTGTGAGCTCCGATCTCATCCCAGAAAGGGCAAAGAGTGAAGTCCAACTGTTTGGCAGGGGGGATGGCATCCACCCGGTAAAATAAGTGGGGGGACACCGTCCACCCGCGTGGTACCCCGACTGGAGCCCTGACTGTACCTATATCAAACTAGCTGACATGTTTTCAGGGCACAAGTCCTAAAAAAAGAAGTGGGGGTATTAACCTAGTTAATCAGTATACAAGTGGCATTGCAGCACGTGGCATTGCAGCGTGTGAACTGGAACTGGCACTGGCATCACAATTAGTGATATCAGATCTTAACCTCTCACATATATGGTTAGCAGGTGTATCATGAGTACATTTGTTCACATTTCGAGTATACTTGCAAACCCTCCTGATTTAGGCAGAAGAGTCACACTTTTGTACTCTACACATAAAACAATGTTACCCTTTATCAGCGTTAAGCTTTCTATAGCCATAGTGCTTTAAAAGTAGTGATATTTAAATTATTACAACGCCTCCCCAAGGGTAGTAAGCGAATAATTGCTATTTATTTTATGCAAATACTGGGAAAGATCAACACATCTGATGGTCTAACAGTGCATGCATATCTCCTAAACAGAGCCTGAACAAAGTGAAAAGCTGTCTTTCTTAAGTATGTGTGAAGTGCTAACAAGGTGCGAGCCTTTGTTTCCCCCGGCTGCATTTGCAGCAGGTGTGAGGCTCCTGACTGCTGCCAGCCAGGAAACCCTAACAAAAGGAGGCCTGATGACCCCTAAGACTCGGCCTTTGTTAAGGGCCTGGAGGAGTCAGAAATAAGAGAGCCCCTTCCCCGCCTGCACATTGTTGTGATCGAAAGCACACAACAACGTGCAGGCACTGCTGAAAGTGTCCCGGTGTTTGGAAATTACACCAGAACGAATTAAGCATCCTTTTTAGTGGGGGCCCAACTTCTTGGCAGGGTGGACGGCATCCACCCTGTGAAAGAAGTAGGGGGTCGCCGTCCACCCGCATGGAACCCTTACTCGTTCCATGCATTTTATCCATATAGGAGGTGGAGGGACTGTGCCCTTCTGAATGCAGCACACTACAGCCGGGTGACACTATTGCTTGTACCGATACATTAACATTATGAGCTTCAAAAACTAGATAGAGGGGCTCTACCCTTGCGACAGTAGCACTGGTTTTACAGATGTGACAGCACTAGGCGCTGCACCCATGGAACAGCAACAGAGGTCTTACCACCCCCTAACAGAAGTGGAGCCTGTACTCGTGTAATATCATTCGAGCCCCTAACCGTGTAACGCTAGCAAAGGCTGTACCTGTGTAACAGTGCCACCTGGGGGCAGATTTATGATGCCCTTGCGCCTCTTTGCGCCGCAATTGCGTCACTTTATTTGACGCAGCGGCGGCACAAACAATGCGCCCTTTTTACAACGTGACGCATCTAGGAGATGGGTCACGTTGTAAAGCCCTGCGCCATAAGGAGGCGTTCCTGGGCAGGGGGGGGGGGGGCATTCCTGCGCAGGAACGCCTCCTGAAAGTGGTTGAGTGAAATCTATAAGATTTCACTCAGTCACTTTCAGGCCAATGCTGCGTCAAAACCCTGCGCCTGCCTAAAGCAGGCGTAGGTCTTGACGCAGCATTGTGAACATGGGGCACCCCCGAGCCTTGCTGGAGCTGCGTCGCGCTTGCGACGCAACTCCAGCAATGCGCCACATTTCTGACACAGATGCGTCACGCATCTGTGCCGTTTTTGCACCATGGTGCGCCGCATTGTAAATGCGGCGCACCATGGGTGGTGTAGCTGTGGCGCACTGTGGCGCACATTAACTGGCGCATCCCTGGGGATGCGCCAGTTAACATAAATCTGCCCCTTAGTGTCCCCCGCCCGTGCAAAAGTCGCTGGGATTGTTGTGGGGCCCCTTAACAGTATATGGCCTGTACTAACAGCTTAACCTGTCTATCTTTACTCCAACATTTACCCCATGTGGTGCTATGTTTCTTTCTTGCATTTATTGTCCCAAAGTTGCATTGTAATATTATAAAGCTACTGGCTTGTGTGAGGTGGGCTGGAGGAGTGTAAGCCACGATGCTGCCTGTGGTGGTGGGGGATGAAAGATAGAGGAGGGCAGTTGGTACGTACAGTTTCCAGTCTCTGCTGCATCACCCACCCTTGGAAGATGGAATATGCACTTTTTTAGGAAGTTCAAGTAAGTTGAGTGGAGTTATTTGTCTTGGTAGGCACAACTAGATTTGTGCCTTTATTTCATTTTATTTGTTTGTTGCTGATGGCGTGGAGTTTAAGTTAGGAAGGGTAAAGGCAGACACATGTGAGATTAAGTGATAATGAACATGTTTCAATGGTGAAAGCCTGCGGGTAATAACATTTCCTCATTTACTTAGTATATTTGTGAATTCCACCCAGATTTCGGTGCCTTCTCTGCAGGTAGGCTGTGGGTGTATTTTTTTTTGTTGAAAACAGATTTTATTGGTAGCATGACAAAAATATAGTGCGTAATGCTCTGAACACCAGAGACAATCACTAGGGCAAATGATCAATAGCACATCATGCAAACATTTTCTTAGGCGATACGTCAGAAGGAAATTGTAAACAAAGAAATGTCCATTAGTAAACCCCTCTGCCCCTATCCACCCGCCCTCAACTCCTCCCCCCCTCCCAAGCGTGCTGCTGCCTACTCCGTCCGTGCCATGCCAAACGCTGCATATTTTAAGCCAGAACAAAGGCCGTAGGGCCATCAATCGTACTGTAGGGCCTCCTCCTCTGCGGGTGGGTCCAGTTCCAGGCCCCGGTAGTCCGCCCACCTCTTCCAAATTTTATAGTGCTTGAGGGGGCATCCCCGTGCGACATAGACAGGCTGCTCCAGACCCATACAATAATCCATACCATTCTGCCAGGCTGTGACGGTGGGGGCACGAGGTGCCTTCCGGGATCTCGCTATGTCCCTTTTGGCCAGAGTCAGACCCAGAAGTAGTAAGTGACGCTTATATCTATTGCCCCCAATTCCAGATAGAACATGAAGGAGAGCCAGTTTGGGGTCCCTCTGCAACTCCCAGGCCAGCACCTCACTCAAACACTGGAACACTCTGTCCCAAAACCTCTGAAGAGCCCCACAGCCCCACACAGTATGCAGTAGCGTGCCCACCTCAGAGTTGCATCTAAGACATGTCGGGGATGCAATCAATCCCGCCCTCCACAAGTGCTGTCTAGTGTAATATGTACGGTGGAGGTATCTGAACTGTATCAGTCGCAAGCGCGTGGAGACGGCCGCACCCCTGGGCCCCTCCAGGGCCTCAACCCAGTCTTCCTCGTCAAGCTCCCCAACATCCCGCTCCCATTGGGACCTAAGGTGGGCAAAATCTGACGTGCTATGGTGCACCAGCGTCTGGTAGATACGGGAGATCTTTTTGTCCGGCAATTCCCCCATAAAGACCTTGGCCTCAATGGGACTGAACTCCGGCAAGTCTTTCACGTCACGGATGTACGGGGCAAGAGCATGCCGGAACTGAAGGTACCTATAGAATTGGGTATGTGGCATGTCAAACTCCTCCCGCAGCATAGCAAAGGATTTGAGCGTTCCCCCAGACATAACGTCTCCAAGTGTGGAAATACCTATCATGCCCCATTGCCTAAAGCCCACCAGGGCCGCCAGTTGCGGCAACCTACCATTCTGCCACAGCGGAGTCTCCAGGTTCAGGACATTCCACCACCCCACCCTGCGCAGGGCCTGCCGCCAGATCTGGAAAACCACGCGCGTGATGGACGGCAATGATCCCCGGAGTGGCGCCGAGTACAACAACGTATTTAGGGAGGCAGAGCCCATAAGGTATCGCTCCACCGCATATGCAGGATCCCCCCTGTCCGCGTACCACCAGTCGTTGAGTACAAGGAGGTGCGATGCTTGATAATATGATAATAAGTCAGATGTGGCAAGAACCCCTGTGTAGGTGGAGCGGAAGCACGTCCGCAGCGCAACTCGTGCCGCGCCTCCTTCCCACAAGAAGCTGCTTAAGGCCGCATTCAGGCGTCGAAACCAAGTGTGCGGGACCAACGCCGGGTGGTTCTGCAGTTGGTACAGTAGACGTGGGAGCGCGACCATCTTAAAGATGGCAGATCTACCCTGAATGGACAGCGGCATTCTGGCCCATACCTTGATATCCTCTCGCGTACGATCCCAAACCGGGGCGATGTTGCGCTCCAGGGCCACTGCGGCATCCTCCGTGAGGTATACCCCGAGATACTTCACCCCTTCAGCCGTCACCTGCAGCCCGTCGGCCCACTCACCCAGAGGATGCGGACCCCCTAGAGTCCAGAGTGTGGACTTCCCGGGGTTCATATAGAGCCCCGAGGTTTCTCCAAAAATTTGTAGGATCCGCAAGATACGAGGCCCAGAGCGATCCAAGTCGGAAAGAAAAAATAGCACGTCGTCGGCGTATAGGGCTATTCTATCCGCTTCCCCCGGTGACCACTGGAAGCCCCTCTCCTGGGCGTCGATCAGCACCCACGCCGCCAGGGGCTCCATTGCGAGCGCAAAAAGGTATGGGGAGAGGGGGCACCCCTGTCTCGTTCCCCTCTGGATTCGGAATGAGCGGGAGACACCCCCGCCTACGCGGACAGCCGCCGCCAGGTCAGTATAGAGGAGGCGTATATAGGCCAGGAAACGGGGACCCAGATTCAGTCGACCCAGGAGAGCAAACAGGTACGTCCAGCTCAGAGAGTCAAACGCCCTATCCATGTCAGCCAGCAGTGGCGCTACTCTCTCTTCCAATCCCCGCCAGGCCGAGATCGCCACCTGGGCTCGCCTAATATTATGCCTAGTGGCCCGCTGGGGCATGAAGCCGGCCTGGTCCGGGTGTACCAAGTCCGTAATGTGCTGTTTGAGCCTGTTGGCGAGGGCCTTCGCCCATATCTTGGCCTCTGTATTGAGAAGGGAGATAGGCCTGTAGGACTCGTATTTCTCCGGGGGGCGTCCTGGTTTCAAGAAGACTACCACCTCTGCATGTCGCCAGTCAGGAGGCAGCAGGCCTATCTCCCGGGCCTCCTCAATAACCGGCCGAAAGTGGGGCGTCAACTGGGTCGCAAAGTGCCTAAAGAATTCGCAGGGGAACCCGTTCGGGCCCGGCGCCCTGCCCGGATTCAACTCGCCCAGGGCAGTGGCCAGTTCGTCGTCCGTCAGAGGCCGGTCCAGCAGGTCGCGGACCTCATCCGACACGGCCCGTGGCGGAAGGTCATCAATAAATCGCTGCACCATGTCAGCCGCCAGGCACTCCCGGGGCGCATAGAGTGGGCGTATTTTTTTAATGTATTTTTTTACATTCTCTGTGTAAATGAGATTTGTCTTTATCAATCTATGGGCTTTTGAAGGACCTTGCACTCATGCCAAATGGAAATCTTTTTTGGTCTGAATGTGCCTTTGGGTGGCTAGGGTCGGGGTGGCTCCAGGAGTTCAGGCCCTTGTATCCAGAAATGTTCCTTTGTTCTTCCCAATGCATTTACCCACAATGTGTGTGTGTATGAGATTTTGTGTTTGTGTTAGATGGTTGATTACTTGTTTTTCTTCAACTGTTACAAGTATTTTGCACGGTTAGTTGTTGCCCTGTGCTGTTGAGGGCATTTTTAAAGTTTATTTTTAACATGTATCACTGCTACCATTTTGCGGTGTTGTTGAATGTATTGTTGTTGCATAACTAGTGGTGGTTTATAATACCTATGGATGCCCCAAGTCAAATTTTGGGTGCATGTTGTGCAGCCCTCTCCCTGCAAACCTGCAAATCTTTTTTGGACGGGGAGGAACGGCCTCCATGTAGCTTAGGACAGTCATGTTCTCATTGTTTTCCATAACTCCATGTGGTAAATGCCCTTTTGTGGACCATGTTATTGTGTGAAAAAGTGAGTGTGAGTGTATGTGTGTGTGTGTGTGATCTCCATACATCCTTCCTTGCTTACCATGCGGCAACAGTCATTTTTCCTTTGTTCTCCATGCGTTTCTGTGCTGGCTCATACTACGTGGCCATCATTTTGTTGAGCCAGTCATCATTTCCCATTGTTCATCAGTTTGCTCTATTTTCAATGAGTATCGATATTAGAAGAAACTGTGTCATTTTTGTTCGTTTTTTTTCCCCTAGCATATTTTCCTGATATATTTATTTATCCTTGCAGTTAATTATAGTAGTATGAAGTACACAGTTACTGATCTTGATCAATTTATAAAATTATTGCTTGGTTCCCAATCTCTCATAGGGGCACCGTCGGTCCTAGAGGGATAACCACTCTTTATTTATCAATATTAAATGTTTGCCTGCCTCCCCTTGTCTTCCATAGTTGTCCCTTGGGCCTTGGAGTGACACTAATAATTAATGTATTTGATTTTGCTTGTCTCCCTCTGCCCCTGGGGCCCTGGAGTGCCATTCGGTATTTTTATATTAATTAAATTGATTTTGTTATAAAATTGTTATCAATCAATCAAGGTCTTCTGCAGCGCGGCTACTCACCTGTGAAGGACTCAAGGCGCTTGGGGAGGGAGGGCTGCTGGTCAGACTGGGAGGAGGATCATTAGAAGAGCCAGGTCTTGAGGTCCTTCCTGAAGTGGGTCAAGGATGCTGATTGCCTGAGGTGAGGAGCAGGATGTTCCAGATCTTGGCGGCCAGGTAGGAGAACGATCTTCGTCCAGTTCTGGTCTTGTGGATCCTGGGGATAGAGGCAAGGGCGAGTTGTGAGGATCGGAGTTGTCTGGTGCGTACGTGAAATGTGAGGCGGTGGTTCAGGTGCGCTGGTCCTTCGTTGTGTAGAGCTTTGTAGGTGTGATTGAGGAGCTTGAAAGTGGCTCACTTGTTGACTGGGAGCAGGTGGAGTTGTCCGAGATGTTGCGTGATGTGGCCTGCGGTTGGGAATGCCAAGGACCAGTGTAGCGGAGGCGTTTTGCAGGTCCTGTAGTTTCTTGAGCTGTTTCTGGGTGACGCTGGTGGTAAGTGCGTTGCCGTAGTCGAGTCTGCTGGTGATTAGTGCGTGGGTGACAGTTCATATGGATTCTGTGTGGATCCATCTGAATGTCTTTTCAGAGCAGGCGGAGGAAACCACATTGATTTGGTGGTTTATTGTGAGTGAACAGTCCAGTATGATGCCAAGGTTGGGTGAGTGGTCCGTCGGGATGGGTGGAGATTCCATAGCGGCTGTCAACCAGGAGTCATCCCAGGCTGAAGCGGTGGGTCCCAGGTTGAGTCATTTGGTCTTGTCTGGGTTGAGCTTCAGGCAGCTGTCTTTCATCCAGGTGGCAATGGCCTTCATTCCACTGTGGAAGTTGGTTCTGTTGGTAGTGAGTTTGATGGTGAGGAAGAGGATCAGCTGGGTATCGGCGTAGGAGACGATGTTGAATCCATGGCTTATGACGATGGCTGCGAGGGGGCCAATGTAGATGTTGAAGAGGGTGGGGCTCAGGGAGGAACCCTGGGGGACTCCACAGCTGATCTCCATGAGTTCTAAGTGGAACAGTGGTAGTCTGACTTGCTGGGTCCCGCCAGTTATGAGGATGATGGTGGTTATTTATGATGTATTGCATTGACAAGAATCGCCAAGTCTCACTCTCTTACTTCTTATTTCTTTACTGCCTGCTGGTGCCTAGGACACCTATTGACTGAGCTGGAGAGAAGTCTGTGACTTAGTTGACACTGGAGACCAATGGAAACTCTTTGCTAGGTGCTTCTGCTCATGCTGTTGACCCATACTAAAAGCAAAGAAGATGGCCACAAAGAAGGAGGTTCCTGGGGAGAAAGTGCACATTGAGGAAAAGAAGAGGTCTGTTGAAATCAAGCCTTTATCCTTTTTCCTGTACTGTGACGCACCTGCTGCATCCTCCACTGGACAGGAAGAAGCTGGGAGCACGATAAACCCTAGATCAGCAACTGCACTTCCACCAAAAACAAAGCAGATGGCTCTCAGTGCTTCAGTTACAGTAATCATGGCTAATAGCAGTGAATCAGAAATCGAATTGTCCCAGCAGCAAATAGAATTTTCATAGGAAATTCAACAGCAAACACAGACTGCAACATATGATCATCTGCAGGTAGGAGTAGAGCACGATGTGAGCTTGCTGCTGAGCAAGATACTGTTGCAAAATTTCTTTCATTTGACACATTGGCTTCATGATAACCGGCAAGAACAAAAATTCAGATGATCTGGACATGGATTAGACCCCGACCGATACTCTCCGTGAGAGGCAAGGAAAAGGAAGTTTCCAGAAAGCCTTGCAAGTGAAGACGATGACGAACCAGTAATTCTTTGTGAAGAGTGGCACAAAGCAATTTTAGGTCACCTCTATTCAACCTGTTGTAAGTTACGTGGTAGCACCATACCCACCTGCTTCCATCTTTTCAAGGAACCAAAAAACTGTAGCAACCAACATCCCTACTGCAGTCAAAACCCACCCTAGAAATTGGCAAACACAATCGGGTAGATTCACCTCTATAAGTTCTTTAGGCATTGTCTTGATAAGAAAACTCTCCTCCCCTTTTTGAGACTGTTTTACACTGAGGCCACTTGATAAGCATGTCATGAAAGGCTCATTGTGCCGCAAACCAATCTGTCAATGTAAGCCAGGTGCACATTATAGTACCAGGGGCCAACTGGCCTGTCTGAAAAATCGATACACAATCCTGTGGGAAGTCATCAAATGCAGCAGCCTCGGGATGGCACAATGAAAAGATGAAAAGAGTCACCCCAAAATGTTCAAACAGCTTACCTGCTGCTATCTGTAGATAACTTGTGGAGGTATCATCAAAAAGAAACCAGTTACAACAACCCACTATCAAATCTTTATTCAGCAAGGAGTCCCAGTAACACTGAAACAATGAGCTAGTCTGTTTATACAATGGGAAACTGGGCAAAATATTAGCGATTATCCTCCTGCCTTTTTTCTTAGTTGGAAGGAGATGGGCTTTTGGAGTATGCATTGGACACCTCTACAAAGTGGAAGGTTCCATGCCAGATCTATTTTTTCACTCTTCCTGGGCATCAAGTGCTGAAATTTGTTGACAAAGCAATGAAGGAGATTGCTGTTCAATCCATCTACCTCACCACAGACTTGTGGACCAAAGGTCAAGCCACAGACTACATATGCATCACTTCACACTGGGTCTCCTTCAAGGGGGTTAGGCAGCAGCTAACTGTTGGTCATGCTATTGAGGATGCATTTTGAGACATTAAGCACCATGCAACAGTTGCAATGTTCTCTATGGAGTAATCACATACAGCTGCCAGCATCTTAGAAGAATTTAACACCAAACACTATGAATGGTTTCAACCATGAGGACTCGGCACTGGATTTGTTCCCAGTGGCAATGACAGTAATATTGTAAAGGCCATGGCTAACTGAGGATGCTTCAGTGTCCTATGCTTAATGCCTTGCATCATGATAATTGTGCAGGACTTCCTCAAAAAAGAAGATGGAGTCAACCGCATACTGGTCATCTGTTACCTGATTTGCAGTCATTTTAGTCAATCCTTCAAACCTGGAAGCTGTTGAGAATCATTCAGTGTGTTAATAAAGCCCCTGTAGCAGCCGTCATACAGAAGGTGTCAGCCCGGTAACAAGACAAAATATTGAATTCAAAATATAGAATAAACAAAATATCGAAGTCAAAATATAGAATGGACAAAATATCGAATGGACAGAATATAGTGGTGAAAAATATCAAATTGAAGCTAAGTAATTTAATATCGAATAGTATTTTTTACCCCTACGCTATCCAACGCTTTTCCTACTGTTGTACTCTCTGGAGTGGAAATAGTAATTTTTACCCCTACGCTATCCAACGCTTTCCCTACTGTTCCACTCTCTGGAGTGGGAATACTAATTTTTACTCCTACGCTATCCAACGCTTTCCCTACTGTTGCACTCTCTGGAGTCGGAATAGTCATTTTTACCCCTACGCTATCCAACGCTTTCCCTACTGTTGCACTCACTGAAGTGGTAATAGTAAATGTTAAATTTATTATTTCATTAAATTTAAATTACTTTTAAGACATTTAAAAAAAATTTATATTTTGACTACCTATGGGGCATATTACCAACAACTAGTGATAATTATCGCTATGTTGGTTTAGCGGCGATATTTTTATCGCCGAGCTGCGGCGATTTTTATCGCTTAGGAGCCTTGCTATTATCAAGGTTTATCTCCTAAGCGATAAAAATCAGCCGAAATGCATGAATATCGCTGTAAAGTCAGCGATATTCATGCATTACCGAGCAAATGCTCTTAGCCATGTTATACACCTACCATTGGATAACATGGCTAAGAACTGCTCAGGGGCAGGTGTTAGCTTTTGGAGATATTCGCGCTTAGCGCGAATATCTCCAATAGTTGGTAATAGGAGATAGCGATGTTAGCGACTGTTTCCAGTCGCTAACATCTTGGCACGCCCACTTTGCATGTCATTAGTGATAAATATCACTGACATGCAAAGCGGGGCCCAAGATGGTCGCTATCTCCTACTAGCTGTCGCTAACTGGTGTTAGCGACAGCTAGGTAATAGGGAGATAATTATATCTCTGCTTTCTTGGCTTTTAAAGCCAAAAAAGCAGAGATAAACTCCCTTGATAATATGCCCCTATATTTTTGAAAACTATATTTTTGATTCGATATTTTTGTAGATAGGAATTCGATATTTTTGCATTCTATATTTTTTCTTCGATATTTTGGTAATTTTATATTTGTGAATTCAATATTATGTTGTGATCCATCAGCCCAATGGAACTACACCTTATACATGCTGCAAACCCTGTTTGAGTAGTACAGGTCTATGAATTATTACATACTGCAATTGAAAGGAGATGCAACTGCCAAAGCTACCATTTGCGGAGACCGAACACTGTTTGGCATTGATGCCCGGATTGTAAGATTAAGAATTCTGATTGCATTTGGCCAGGACGAATATTGGCCCTTCGATTTAATATTATGCCCCGATGAAGCCCCAGGCCAGATGCCCTTGTAAGGGGGCAAAACACGTGTTGGCTGTCTCTTTCGAATAATCCTCCTACAAAGGAGCTCTCTCACATGTATATAAAACACTGCAAATAACAAGCCGAGTCTGGGAATTTTTCCACGATCAAAAATACGATTATTTATATTTGTCCTGACCTACCTTGGAATTTTCTCTCTCAACAGTGGGATGGGGGTCCCCCACTATCAAGGACAAATACCTGCTGTGTATTCTACTCAATAAAATGACCAGTAAGGGATTGGGACTAAGCATGGGCGGAAAATCCGTTCTGCTCGCGGATTTTGCGGATTTTCGGTAAATTCGCAATCCGCGAACTCTCGAGAATTTACCGAAAATCCGGAAATTCGCACGCAGCAGATTTTTTTGCTTGGTGATACAATATTGCGGCGTGTGGCGTTCACTTACCGTCATTCAGCGTTTGCCGAGTTGTTTTTCTCGATATTTTGCGAGTGCTGCGCCATTTTGGATCTTGCTGCGGGATCCCGCTGGAGTTTGGCAACGCATCGCGAGAGTTCGCAATTGCGAACATGTAGATGCGGCGGGCATCAACACTCTCGCACTCGCGAAATTACAAAATTTGCAATTCTGCAAAAGAAATCCACCAGCAAGCAGCATAAACCTTCTGAAAATGATGATTTTTATCAGAATAACTCCTCAGGTTGACATTTGCCTCACTTTTTTGGATTTGAGGCCTTTTTGACTTTCTTTGGATCACTTTTGGATTAGAAATCAACTTTCACAAGTAAGTTTGTTTGGGGCATTACAGTTGCTGTTCTGCAGAAAAACGAGTTTTGCAAAACTGAAAGCACTCAGCAGGTGCAAAAGTTCACTCATCATTAGTAACCATTCCCTGTAGTGCTTCTTGAGGGGCCCCTCCAGAGTTCAGTTGCCTACGTTTGTTTGGGGCATTACAGTTGCTGTTCTGAAGAAAAACGAGTTTTGCAAAACTGAAAGCACTCAGCAGGTGCAAAAGTTCAAACTCATCATTAGTAACCATTCCCTGTAGTGCCTCCTGATGGGCCCCTCCAGAGTTCAGTTGCCTACTTGCAACTATTCTATGACCCTGCTCTGACCCTCAATGCAGGCTCATAGAATAGCTACAAGTAGGCCACAAAGGTCCTGGGAAAAAAAAATGCACTGCAACAGAAAACAAATTACAGATAAGGAAGCAGTTGCCAGACTGGAAGTTTAAATTCAGTGACACATTAATCAACCCCAACTTAATTCATGTCAGTTGAAGCAGGGCAGGTGTGCTTGCTTTTCCCCCCATACTACAGTGATGAATCAGAGGGTGGCATGGGTGAATCAGAGGGTGGCAGTGGTGAAACAGAGGGTGCTGTGAAGCTATTATGATGAACCAGACGTAAAAACAACTAGGTCGCGACCGTTGCGAGCCGACAAGTAAGTTCTCAGTTGCGAACTGGTACAAAACCCTTGCGAACTGGCAGAAACCCTTGCGAACAAAAAAAATAAAAATCCGCAAATTCGCGAGAGTTCGTGGATTTTGCGGATTGCGAGTTCGCAAATACGCAAATTCGCGAACACCAGATTCGCAAAATTCACCCATGCTTAATTGGAACCACTCTACTCCCCATCTTAACCTTAGAAAAAACTGATGGATAGGTCTTCCAGGGGGAAAAAGGAGAAGCCTAGGTAGGTAGATGAACATCACAACTGGTACAGGTGATGTGCATCCATAAATGCCAAATGATGATTTGTGGAATTAATGTGATGTGTTTAGCTTAGGTAAACTTGGTATTTCAAGCTTGGGTGATCAGTATGATTGCTTGGAGTATTACTTACTTAGCATGTTGCTAATCTGCATGCCAGCATCTCTTGATTGTTCTCAGTTTACCTAGACTAACAATAAAATTATTAAATAATTTTTTTCAACACGTCTGTCTCTTTTTGGAAGAAGAAATACAATTTTCAAGTCTCAACAACAACATGCAAAAAAAGGAACAAAGCTTATCTACTTTTATGGGAAATAAGAGGACCCGAAGACGTCTACCCCTGATAACAGCAAATAGAAAGGGGTTAGCTAATATTTATAATTATGATGACTAGTGGCATAACCTAAGTGGCTGTCAACTGGCGGTGGACAATAATTATTATGGTCACAGATACATTTTGTACTGTTTGGGTGATTAATAATTTAGGACACTTGCTGCTAGTTGTCTGGAATCAGTGGTACTAGATTAGCCCTTAGTTGTGTGCTAGCCTATGCTCAGAACTCTTAATCAACCTGGCAGATTTACTATGACTCTGAAGTATTGTCCTTTCCTTTTATCTACAGACATTCTCTTCTGAAAAGAAGTGGAACCTTCATGGTACTCCTGCTCTGTGCTTCACCCATGCTCTCAAGATGGACAATTCCAGAAGAATGCAGCTGCACCATTTGTATACAGTATCACTTTTTCTTAACTTTTATAGTAACTATTTTTGATTCCCATTTAGATTACCATTTTGAACTTCAGCCTACATACATAAAACTAACTTGAGAGTCTGGTGGCTGCTAAAGAGGCCTGAGTACTTTAACTTTACTGCCATCTTCCTTCTACGAGAGCTGTGCCTGACTCATGGAACAACTGAATGCTGTTTGTCTCTCTAAAGTTTTACCTAATTCCACTTACCCATCCAATGATCGATAGCCTAACCCTCTCTCCCAATTTGTGAGATCTATTTCGCTGTTATCTATTTACACCATCAACGGATCTCACCCTTGGTGGGTGGATAAGGTGCTCGCATAGTTAAACAGTTACAGAGGAAGGTTGAAAAAATGTGCTTCTTTTGGGGGCCTGGAATCCCAAGATGGCAGACATGTGGATCTGTGACTCTGAGGCTCCAATCCACGCCATGTGAATTGACTCTGAATCCAGTGACTGGCGGAGTCATCCAGCACACTGCCTGTGGCGGCTCTCCCTGTAACTACTGAGGATTGAGTGGCATGAACAGGGAGCCTGTGAACCCCCTCTTTTTTGGTGGGGGTAGTGCCAGGGACATCACACTTACCTGCGTGACAGGCCTGGCCGGGGGTGTCTGTGAGGGGAGGAGAGGCCCATAATCCTAGGCACTCCCTGTTTTTTCCACCTTCCTACCAATGCCGTTGATAGCGTGGGAGCCAGGGAATAGTGAGCTTTCCCAGGAAAGTGGAGTCGGCCATGAGGAGCATGGGGATCACTCACAGGAGAGAGAAGGGCATGGAGGGGGGTGGTGGTGTGCAGAGATACAGGCTAGCCTGCCCCAGGGGTTCCAGACTGGCCCAACTAGAGGAGACTATGGGTGTATCAGCCCTTGGCCGTACTGCTGTAAGGATTGTTCAGGGCCTACTTGGTGGGTTTGCGGGGTGTGGCCCAGAGACTCCTGTGCGTGGAGTGGGGCGCCTGGAGCAGTTGGACGGCTGGAGGAACACGGAGGAAGACCACAGAAAGACTCCCCCAATAAAAGGACACCCCCTTTTGGCACGTGGTGGGATGTGGTGGGCCACCCACATGGGTGACAAGGAGACTGTGGGTGTGGCTGCCCTGGGTCCTTCTGCTGTAGGAATTGCTGAGGGCCTATGCTGTGGAGGCCCATTGACACCTGTGTGAGGATGGGGGCCTGCCCACCTGACCTTCTGAATAGCAGGAACCTCACGGAAGTAGTGTAGACTATTTAAGGACATTCCCCACATAAGGACACCTCTCCTGATGGGTGCATGATAACAGGGGCGGGTGCGGTGGGCCTACAGCAGAGGACTGGCTGAAGAGACTGGGTTTTGTGTGGGGCACAAAAGTGTGCATGTGACCTTCACCCTCCCTTATCCCCCTATACAGTTGATTTATCCTCTTGCCTATAGCTGACCTGCAATGGGGTGCGTCGACCCATGTGCTGCTGCTGACAGTGGGTCTGGGGCAGTTCCCTGCACTCTACCCTGATGACCTGGAATCAGGAAATTGTGGGCCTATGAGGACAGTGCAACCTGTCTTACTTGAATACAAAGCAGACATTTTACTCCCACCAGAAGATCCATGATGGGTAAGGACAAGTTCCAGGCACTGCAGACCCAGGGGAGGACAGACCGGTATTCTAAGCCAACCAAGGCCTTCAGGTGGGGTGACATTGTCCATGCAGCCCCGCTGGGGACATAGGGAAAGTCCCAACACCAGCCCTTATCCTAAAAGCTATTAAGGACTCTAAATTGGCACTGGAAAACAAGATTGGCAGATGGCAGTTGAAGTCTTTGTGCTCCATGAGGATGCAGAGCACACAACAGAGTTTGAAACCCATGTCTCCACAGTGGAAGATGAAGTATCCTCCCTGAGCAAGGAGGTCAGGCAGCTGCAACACTTAACAGCTGCACTGAAGAACGGAGGATGCAGATGGCCGCTCGAGGAGGAACAACATGCGGTTGGTGTGGGTTGCAGAGAGAGTAGAGGAAGCCAAGCCTGAACAATTTTTTACCACCTGGTTGAAATCATGGCTTCTGGCAGGGGGTCTTTTGACATGCTTTGTTTTACAGAGGGCCCAGAGATTCTTGATACCCACCCTGGCAGGGACGTTATCCTTCATTCTGCTAAATATCAGAAAGACCTGCGCGTCAAGCAGCAAAAGTGCTGCTGTTCCCTGACTACACTTTCAAAGTCCAACAACAGAATTGATCCTTCGCAGGGGTCAAACAGAAACTCAGGGCCATGCAGTTCCCCTATTTGCTGTTGTTCCCTGCCAAGTTGAAGGTGATATTTGCTGGGATATTATTGTTTTGTGAAACCCTGGAGGCTGCATCGGTCTGGGTCGATGGGAGGTGGCCCCCTCAGCGGCAGACAGTTCTCCTGGCTGACTGAGGTGCTGGAGGGGGGATTGAGATGTTCAACTCCATCGGTCTGCCGTGACCCCCAAAAAAAGAAGGGGTCAGCGCCGGGGTCAGCGCTGCCGGTTGTTAGTGGGAGAGAGAGGGGTGCCCTCCTTTTGGAAGCAAACACAGGTAATAGTCCAGTCAGAATTATGAAGTGAGGACCCTCCCAGACACTGCCGCCCCAAATGGCCACAAAGACTTCGGCTCTGCAAATGCTTGCTAATATGCAACCGTCAGCTACTACTTATTCCTTCAACTATACATACGGCGTGAAGATCTTACAAAAGCCTTCCTTAGTTAAATTTCTTCATTTTTTTGATACGGGCAACAAATGCTTCAATTTTCAAAGCATGGTGTGGGGGGAAGTTGGGAATGTTTATTGGGTTTGTTTGTTTGCTCTCTGGGTCTGGGGACTGCACCAATCCCTTCTTCTAACCCTTAGTGCCCATGACTAAGGAAGCGCGTTGTACCCTATATATGGTGGCCTTCTGGAACATCAATGGGTTCAATGATAAAATAAAGAGGGAGGCAGTGCTCTTGCAAGCAAGGAGATAGGAACCTGCCGTGGTATTATTGCAGGAAATGCATCTCCTGGGTATGTAGTATTCGTTCTTGAGTAGACATGGATACACCTGAGTCTATAATGCTGATAGACTCGGGTGGTTCCAAGAGTGTCACAGTTCTTCTCCGCTGTACCTTTCCCTTAGATTTGACAAAGATTATTCATGACCCCCTGGTAGGTGGGTGCTAATTCCTGGGGAGATTGGAGGCAGGGTGTGGTCCATGGCCAGTGTCTACATCCTCCCTGTGATGATTGAAACCACCTTTTGGGATTTCCTGGGGTACTGAATGATAAATCATGGCCATCCCTACTATGTGGGCTTTTAATTTGGTGGCTGATACAAGTCATGATTTCATTAATCCTAACCCTTACAATAGGAGATCCTCGATGGGCACCTGGCTACTGGTGGCAGCACTCTGCGATGTGTGGTGAGTCATGCACCCACAGACGCGTACATATACTTATTACTCCTATAGACATCTCATACCCAGGCTAGACTGGATTATGTTTTAGCTCCAGCTGGATCACTTCATGGGACTGTAGACTCCAGAATCCTGCCGTGATGCCTTCCAACCAGTCCCCGATTTAGCTAACCATCAGCTCCCAGGGTGGAGGAGGGTGGGAAGCCTGGCACATGCCCATCTGGCTTCTGATAGAGGTGGAGTTTCAGGAGGACATCCGAGAGGCAATACAGCACATTCTGGAGCTAAATAATGGCTTTGTTCTTTCGGATTTCACACTGTGGGAGACATGGCAGTCATTAGGGGTGACATTATCTGCTACTCTGCACTCCACAAGGCCTTACTACTTACAGAATCCAAGCATTAGAGCTGTAGGTTGAGAGATTGGAAAATGGGGCATCCCGGACACCGGGTCCAGCGGTACTCCATGAATTGGATAAGGTGAGAGAGGAGCTAAAGACCAAACACTGGGTATAGAACAAAATGCCAGTTCTGGCCACCAAATACAAAATATATGAGGGTGGGGAAAAGGCTGGCAAATTGATATACTGGCTGGCAAAGAGGGAAGCAAATACGAGATTCGTCTCAAGCATCTGCGCCGAGGGGCATGGTTTGGTCACGGACCCAATGGGAACAGCTTCAGCATTTGCAAATTACTATCAAATATTATATGATGCAAGGGATCATCCAACTGCATCGGTACAAAAACCTATCATCAAGGACTTGCCTCTCCCCAGGTTACTACCCGGGGATAGGGAGGCATTATATCAGGCAGCATCAGAAAACAAAATCCCGAGTCAAATAAGCAGTATACCTTCAGGGAAGACCCCGGGCACACATGGATTCCTGTGGGAACTCTTTAAAAGATATGCACCCCAATTGGTTCTACAGTTGCCCTTGTTATACCAGGAGTCCTTGCAGGTGGGGGCCGAGCCATACGATTTACGTTGTTCCCATGTGGTTGTCATACATAAACAACGTATACCTACTACTGAATGTGCCTCTTATTGCCCGATCTCCCTGATGAATACTGAAATGAAAATCCGTGCTAACATGCTGCCCATGCACCTGGCGGGAGTGATCTGCACCTTGGTAAACTGTGATCAAAATGGCTTCATGCCCGAGAGGGGCATGCAGCACTGGATACTTCTCCTAAAAATGTTGCTGTACCTAGCGCAACACCTGGAAGAGCCACAGGTGATAATCTCGATTCATTTCGAGAAGGCATTCGATACGATCGAGTGGCCCCTATCTGATGGCAGTCCTTAAAAAAATTAACACCACCCAAGATTTTTTGCATTTCTCAAACTACTGCATGAACTCCCGTTAGGTGCACTGCTGGTGAAGGAGGCGATATCGCCCCTGTTCTGATGGGGCATAGGCGGGGATACCCCATGTCCCTCCTCCTGTTAACGTTGGCAGTTGAGCCACTGGCAGAATGGATACGTATCGATGCCCAGTTTTGGGAAAGGCGAGTACATAGAGACCATGAAGTTCGTATAGCGCTCTATGCAGTTGATGCCTTGCTATATGTTAAACACCCAGAGTACACCATCCTCTTTCTAATGCAGGTCTCAAATACATACGGGGATGACTCGAACCTCAGGGTAAACATGGATACATCGGTGGTGCTTCTCATAAACTGTTCCTTGGAGGGGCCTTGGGAAGAGTTCTATGGAGCTTTGTGGAGGGCTTTGTCACTTAAATGCTCCGCCAGCTACATGCTACATGGGGCAAGCTGATGCTTTGGATCATGGGTTGGGTGCCCTTTTTCAAACAATTACTGTACCCTAATGGCTGTATCTCCTCCAGAATTACTCACATTCCCCTCCTGGGGGATTCTTCACCTCACTACAAGCTACTATTGCCAATTATATTTAGGGTGTGAAGGTGCCTAAGGTGACATTCAATACGCGTGTACATCACCCATATGACGGGGGTTGGGACCGGTAGACTTGCAACCATATCGTCAAGCCTCCAGGTTATTGCCTATAAATGACTGGCTGGCTACAGATAGAGCGGACTCCGCTGCTTGGTTGGAGGTGCCTTGGGCAGGTGTACCGGTGCTCATTGCACAGTTAAATAGTCACAGGCTGTCCAGAGATTTGCCTGAAGTTACCTGGACCTCGATAGCAGGGCAATGCAGGACATAAAATGGTATTTGAGTATTACTAAGCAAGCTCCTCCATGGTACTGGACGTAGCTACCTGAGGTTCCTGATCTGGGTGGATTCACGTGATGGAACACTATCGGGATCTCTACAATAGGAGACACAAGGGAGAAAACAGACAAAACCCTTTGGTCAATTTGTTGCAGGACGAGTTTGTGCTCCACAGAACCAAAGCCGGAATGGAAACCCAAAGCAGCCCTGGCAACCCAGTGGGACCGGCCCCCCACCTCCACCTCCAGGTGGGCAAGTGCGAAGGACTGATGCTTTTGTTGCTGGGCGCCGATTTTGCAGTGCCACTGCAAAACCGACCCCAGTAACAAAACTGGCCCAAACTACTGTTAAACAGACCCTCGACCTTCCAACCTCCGGGAAAAATGCCTGATGCCTGCCACGGCCAGTCTGACCCTGCACAGAACTCAGTTGTTTCAATACCTCCAGGTCTGACATGTCCTCGAGAAATCAGGCAGACGCCTAGGACTTTAAGCCACTGGAACCTAAGCTGCAGATGGAGCGGTGAGGGGGAGAGACTATCTATAGAACGCTCATCGTTAACATGCCAGACCCAATACAGACACTGAGGGAACATTGGGAGAGCGACCGTGGTCCATTGGAGTAGGAGGAGGATTGGGTTGAGGTGAAAATCGCCACTAGGGAGTTAGTGATACTGGCTAGGCTCCTCCTAATCTAGTTCAAATCTTTTCACAGGGTGTAATTTAGACCAGTACGTTTACACAAAATGGGGATGAGTCCCAACCCAGCTTGTACTAGATGTGAGGGAGCTGAGGGTACTTTCTTGCAAATGGTATGCGAGTGCGCAGCGATAGATATTGTTCAAGGATACATGCATGATTGGCTGAGGTAGTGGGCATACTCATTGAGGTCACCCCCTGGATCACACTACTGGGGGATAATGTTGGTCCGGGAAGGGTACTGGGCTGGGAAGAAACTGGTGCCACTGGGCTTGATGATTGCTGAATAGGACGTAGCACAGAAATGAAGAGCAGCTGCTACCCCAACTGTGGCAGAGTGGACTCAGGCGATGGACTTTTGTACTGCCGCGAGAGAGAGGGTATATGAGGGGTGGAGATGCCTGAAGAAATATATTAAAATATTGTCCCCAAGATGGAATGTGATGGACTAGATGGAGAATTGGACTTTAGTGGTAGGGGGAGGGTGGATCGAGGATGGCAGTTATCCTATGTACTTGAGGGGATGGTTGGGGCAGAGAGGACACCTCAGGCAGGGGGAGGGGAAAACTGCAATGGTTTGTCATTTTACAAGTTGTTTTCCAGAAGAAAGGTAATTAAAGAAAATTGCTTTTTTGACCACATCATCCCCATTATCTGGGCCAGAATGGGACGACATAGTTTAGGGAATACATTATAGCAATGAAGGCCCAAGGACAAGCAGTGTACACTTTTCTTTCCACAATCTACACCCTACAGAAAAACAGTCTTATCAATCTACCTGATGATTCTACCAAAGCTAACTTTCTGTGACTTCAGTGATCATTACCCTTCCTTTAATTAATGACTGCCTCTTCACACTGTGTTTATGTATGTTGGTTGTCTTGGATTTACCTCACATTCTCTACTTTCCTTTTGTTTCAAGTTGAAAAATGCGAATATTTCTGTGATAGTTCGCCCAATCCTTTCGGAAAAAGAAAAGTCTTATTTTTCCTGAGATGTCTTCCCTGTTTGGGTATATTAGGGCCACGAGCAGTCTGTTCAGGTGAGAAGAACTGGAAGGATGGAATGGTTGGCTTTGGGGTTGAATACGACTTAGCAGTATGCAAATTATATATAACTATGTCTCCTATATTCAATTGTATCTTGTAGTATTCCTCTTAAGTGCTGAGGGGTGACTGTGTGTGGAGGGTTAGGCAGTGACTGACTTTATGAGTGGGTGGTGCTCTCAGGTGAGTCAATGAGCAAAGGTAATGCATCATCAGTTTTCAAACACTCCAGTACACACTACTCTGAGTAGAGTGTCCTGGAGGTATACATTGGGACTAACCTGGAGATTCGGGATGTCAAGTCAAGTAGAGAGAATAGACAAGAGAGAGGACGATGAGGGAAGACAACTGGACAATTTCCTTTGTGATTCGCCAGGTTTGGGGCTCACCATCTGTTCAGACAGCAGTTAGATGGAGTATCCTGTTTTACAGATGTTATTGTAAAAAGTACAACAAATGGAACAACTAATCATAATAATTAGTCAACATAATAATTAATAAAAGTTTAAAAAAAGAAACATTTATTTTTAACAGAAATAAAAACCTACTCTTACTTCTCAAAAAAGGTACACAGCCCTTTCTAATGCCCCTCCAGTGATGTCGTCTTTTAAAAACCTTGACTGATTAGCTTTGACCGCCTCCAGACTCTTTATAATTCAGCGAAGGGGGTAGATCTCAGTGGAGTGGACAAGGGGTTGGGGTTCTCTTGCTATGGATATGATGATGGATGCTGGGCTCGCCATCGCGTGGAGGCTGAAGCAGTGGCGCTATCACCACTCCACCGGCTGGACGCCGGTGCCCACAGCTGGCCCTGCTGCTTCCTCGAGAATCACTAACCAGAAGAAGGCCGGCACTATTGCCTCTATTTTATGGCAGCACATCCGACGTGTTACGTTACTGTGACATGATGATGACTGGGTGACACTTTCACTAAACACTTAGAATATGTTTAAAAATAATTACTAAATTACCGAATTAGATTGCCGTGGAGAAAATGCTGAGTTAATGTTTTGATACACAATTTGTTTGAATATATATATATTTCATGCAACATTAACAGAGCTAACCTGGTAGGGTGACATGATTTTTCAACAACTATTGGTACACACGTTATATAACAACCATAATAATTTCAGAGGTCCGGCGCTTTCTGTGCTTCTGAGTCCTGCACCTGCCCTGATTCCCAGTCGGAGCCCGCATCACAACATCCTCCCTAATTCATTACAGTATGACAAATATATTATTCCATGGTTAGAAAGCAAGTGTTAAAGTTCTAAATCTTCAGGACTTGAGCTAGTTTTATGTTTGGCAATGAATAGGTTATGTCACATCACATGGCTAATGGAAGGTCGAAGGCTAGTTAAGGAGATTGCTGCAGAGAAAAGGAAATTAGGAAAATGTTGAGGGAGAAATGTGGCACGTCCTGGTAGAATGGGGTAATGGACAATAGGAGGTGGTAGTAGCTGTGGATGGACAGTGGGTAGGAGAAGTTGGCCTGGCATATGCTGCCCACTATTCTAGTGGGCACCTTGCACCAGTCCAAACGACCCTTATTGAGGGTAGGTTTAAAGACAACTGATGTAGAAAGCTATTCTGGTGGTAGCTGTGGAGAACAGCCTTTAGGGTAAGTCTTGAAGGAATGTAAAGCAGCTTGTTTTACCAGTCTATAAGCTCATGAATGACCAAATGAAAGGAGATCCACACCAGGTATATATATAAAATATATGTATTTATTCTAAACACATCCCTCTAGTATCTTTATGAGGCTAAAGGCAAAAATACATTCAGTAAACTTATTTAGCACACAGTAAATTAGCACAATATATTGTTAGCCCTAGGGGCATCACAAACCATATACTAAGAAAGTAGTATAAGAACCACGACTGACATAGATACAAGGCCTAGAACCTTTAGATCCGCTGCGGCCACCAGGAACCTCCAAAGGTAGTGACACATGGGAAACGCGTGCAGTGTCTAAACACAGCCGCAAATCACCATTTACCTCTATGGGGAAAGTCGCGGTTGGAAAATTACAAAGAAAGGCCACTTGGAAGAGGGCTTTGGAGCAAACACATGTAGAACTAGGCAGTTCTAGAGTCAAAACCCACGGGAGCACCGGAGTACTCAAGTTACCTCACCCAGGGAAGCCGGGTGCATAGGTGTCTTTTGGTGATGGGTTACAGCGTCAATGTCAATGGCGATCTGCTGCAAAGTGCTGCTGGCGACCAAGTTGAAAGTGTCCGGGTGGATCCAAGGGTGGATCGAAGATCTGAAGAACCTAAAAGCAGAGGGGACAGAGTCTGGGTCACTAGCCAGTGACCAGGAAGGCGATGAGAAGATGCCAACCAATGTCAGGTGATTTCAGGTGAAGAAGGTGAAGCTTGACTCTTCAGCCACGAGGACCAGGAGTTGTGGACGAAAACCAGGAGCTGGATTCGAGCTGTCCCACAAAGGATGTTCAGTGCTGCGGTATCGGTTTCTGGATTGGACCCAACAAGCCTTGGCAACAGCAACCCACACAGAAAGCAAAGATTGGCTTTGGTGCAAACCAGCAAGGTCTGAGGGACTCACCCTTTGGAGGAGAGTCAGGGCATGTCTGGAGCACCCAGAAAAGTCCAAGAAACAGAAGATTTACCTTTGTGGGGACTCACCAGTTGACAGACCAGGGTTCGTGAAGGAGCCTCAAGCAGAAATGCTAGAAGCGGGTCCACGGAACACTTGTGGAGTGTAGGTGTTAGAATTGGGGGTCTCTGGTTGGCACAGGTATGCACTTGTGACGAGCAGGGACCCTCTCCTCTAATCAGGGCGAAGGATTACTCCTAGAAATAACCCCTGCTCACCCTCTAGGCGGCGTGGCACGAGCAGACAAGGCTATCCCCAGAGCATATATGGTTAAGCATTTGCAATAATACATACAGTAACTCATCAACCCACCACACAGAGACACAAGGCTGTTCTGATGTAAAAATATATCCTTTATATTAAAAACTCTCAAGCAGGCTTTAGATACAGACTACAGACTTAAAACACTTAATATGGTTCCAGTAACTCTTAAAATAATAACGCGATACTTAAATGCAAGGTTCAGTTCTTGGAAAGGTTTCAATAACTCTGAAAACGGCTTCACAGTACTTAAAGCAATGTTTAGATCGTTGTTGCACTGTTCGTCAAGGCTTGTGCGCTTCGTAGCGCTCATGTACGCTCCGTACGGCTTAAAAGGGAAGGGCCTCGCTAAACCTCACGCGCCTCGCGTTAGCATGCGGCCGATGTAACTAGGGGTACGAGTCGTAAGGCTGCCGTGCGACTCGTACAGCGATAGTGAGACAGGCGGTTGGAGTCTCACGCGTACGGTGCGTACAGCGCTGTAGGTCCCCACTGGGTGCGAGCAGTAGCACTCCTGGGACTCGCGTACAGCGTTGGAGGGCAAAGCTTTATCAGAGGGTGCGCGCCTCACGGACACTTCAGTCCGGGGCGCCACGCACAGCACAACACTTTGCACAGTACCTTTGCTTTCTTGGAAGTTCAAGGCGGACGGTGTAGAGGGCAGTCGTTCCAAGTCGCGATTCTTCCCAGGTCCGATGCGAGCTACGGCTCGAGGTGGGGCACTCACGGTGCACTTTGGGTTGACGATGAATTGTGAGGGCAGGCTCTCAATACCGCGTACGCCTTGACCCTGGAGGGGGAAGCGGAGGACGGTGAAGCAAGGTGCGGGGCGGTCCCCAGGTACGGGACATACACCAAACGCACTACGCGCTGCAGCTGGTCACTCACTGCGGCGGAGCGCTGCGAACAGGATGCCACACGGGGGAAAGTGAACACGGGCAGGAGTCCAGTCTTTACGATGCGAGCTACGGCTCGGGGGCCACAGGGTCGCGTTGCTTGGACCGGACGGGTCCTTTGCTTTGCGTTGCGAGCTCCGGCTCAGAGGGGCACAGTCACGACACTCGGGTCAGGCGGGGCTGACCTTTACTTTGCGAGCTGCGGCTCGGCGGGCAGGAGTCCCTTTGCTTGGCAGGACAGGGGGTTGCACAGGCTCTTCAAAGTGCGCAATGACGGGGCACAGCACACTCAACTTTCTGTGGGCAGCACTGCAGGGACTGGCGACATCAGCAGCAGCTTCTCCTTCAGGGGGTAGTGCCCAATGTTACTGGGGCGCAGTTCAGGGGGCAGGCTCACACGCAAGCCCTTGGAAATTGTTCACAAAAATGCACAAGTTGAATTAAAGTCTTTCTCAGTCTTTTTACTCTCTCCTTCTTGCAGCAAGGAATTTGGAATTTGGAAGTGGATTTGTAGAGCCCATAGCTACCCTTGGGCATCCCAGCGCTGAGAGGACCTATTTTTTTCCAAGTGCACCCACCACAGGCCAGTCTCTCAGGCTAGAGACAGTAGTCCTCCGTGCAGCTTTCCCAAGTCCTTCTCTTCGGGCAGACTTTCTTCTTGACGTAAACAGGATCTAATGTTTAGGAGCAGGGCTCCTACTTTTATACACAGTTTCTTTTGTCATTGCAGGCCAGGGGCCTGAGCCTGGTTCAGCCCAGTTTTGGAGCACTTTGTTGTGGTGACTCTGGCTTCTTCTTTCAGTGAGCAGGGCTGAGACATCAGATGCTCCGCAGGAGGTGGAGCCAGCATTGTGGTGGCAGAGCACAGCCCTATTCAGAGTCAAGGGCCACTCCTCCCACCCATCCTGGTGTAATCTCTCCATTCACCACCTGGCAGCCCAGACTGTCTCTTGGAATCCCCCAGCACTGTTACTCACAGAAACCAGACAGCAGATACACATCCTAGCAGAGGCGGGCTAAAATGGTCAGACAAGCAAATGCTAACTTTCTAGAAGTAGCATTTGCAAACACAGGATATTAAAATGAACTTTACTAAAAGAAGTATTTTATTATTCTGAGTTCAGGCATACTAAACTTGACTTTCTACCATGTTCCCTGAGCCTGCTGGGATTATAGAGTGTAATAATTACAGCAGCCCATTCTGGCCTATACGAACAGGTAGCCTTACAATAGTGAAAAACGAAAATGGCTGTAATTCACTATTAGGACATGCCACACACATCAGGGCTTGTCCTACCATATGCTTAAAATGCACCCTGCCCTTGGGCTTACCATAGACTAATATGAAGTTAAGGGAAGGTTTAGGGACTGGCAAGTAGGTGCACTTGTGCAGTCAGCATGACAGTACCAGACTGCACGCAGGTTCTGCAGTGGCAGACCTTAGACACATTTTACTAGGCCGCTTCTGTGGGTGGCACAACCAGTGCTGCAGGCCCACCAGCAGCATCTGTATTTACAATCCCTGGCACTCCTGGTGCACTTTACTGGGGACTGACAGTAAGCCAAATAAGCCAATTATGGATACCAATCAATGTATACACTTTTCATAGGGAGCACGTGCACTGTGGCACTGATTGGCACTGGCACAGTGCCCTGCGCAGCTAAACCAGCAAAACACATGAGGCACATCAGCAAAAAGTGGAAGGGAGACTCACGCCAAGGTGCCAGGTCTAACAGTAGGCCAATGATCTTCTGTGCAAATGGTGCTCAGGGCTTGCATTACAAGTAGCCCAAAGCACAACTTTAGGAAAGCTCTGGAAGTTGATGCACTAGCAAATGTGCATGGTGTCTAGGGGGTCCAGTTCCATGTCACTCATTAGGGCTGCGAGTCTCGGCTTTGCTGGGATCTCGTGTCGGCCTTGTAGAAGTTTGGTAGTCTGGGTCCTGGGTCGCAAATCTGGCGGGATCCGGCGGGAGCCTTGGAAATGCAGACTGGCAAGATTCTTCTTTGGTGCCTGTTTGAACAGGGGAGTCACTCCTTGACCCCAAGAGAGATTCTTCTGTCTTCTAGTTGAAATAGAATGTTGAAGTTCCAGGATATATGTTGCAGAGTTTCGTCCAGGGTAATCTAAAGTCCTAAGGACTGGGTTCCCCTACTTATATTAAGTTTAGGGGTTTGGCTTACTCTAGGGTCCCACCTTTGGGAGGACCCAGTGTGGGGGTGGTTACACCCCTTTCCCTTTGTCCAGTTTCGCGCCAGAGCAGGGGCTGAGTGCCCCTGCAACCAGTTTGAACTGGGATATGCACAGGGACACCAAGTGTCTGTCTGAAAAGCATTCTCTGAATGCACCCACCCAGCCCGAATACACTAAAGCCTGTCTGGGAGGTGGTTAAACCTCCCTGTGACAGGAAACCTATTGTCCAGGCCTTCCCTGCCGGAGTTTCATGCAGCAGCAGGAGGTCAGCCTTGTGTTTTTGGCTGCAGCATCCATTTTGTGATACTGGGGCTCTTTTAAACTATTAGCGGTTAGGTCAGTGTGTACATGTCTCTCCCTCTAGAAGGGTGGAATTCTACCCCGCCACCAGAACTGGCAGGGGGTAGGATTCCAAAGTGTTTGACACCAAACAGGACATGTTTACATGCAGCCATTCCAAAGTTAGCATTAACCGCGAGGTTATAATGCACTTAAGAGTATATGGTCTGGCTGCATCAAAGAACAGCTACAGAGAAGTGTTTCTGAAAGCTGCAGAGAGGTCCTGCTCATGCATGGGTACCGTCTCACACAAAGCCAAGCACTCTGCATTCAGGATTGTTAAGGCCTCCCAAAGGAGTGACTTATAAGTTTATATGTGTCAGTGATATAAGGTAGATATAGCTAACCTATATCTTAGTAAGGGGTGCATGCACCACCTTACCCAGGCTGCAGTAGGAGAGCTGTGGTGCTATTTTGGAGGCTTCCCAGGGGTGGCATAATACATGCTTCAGCCCCTGGTAGGACTCTGGGGTACCTATGCCCTTAGCACCTAAGGTACCATATACTAGGGACCCACAAGGGTAACTCAGTAACCAATCTGGAGTGTACCTAATGTACACGCAATCAATTTAAAGAGGAAAGCAGATATGCTGGGGCCCTGATTAGCAGGGATCCCAGCCAAACTAAGCCAAAAACCATCAAAACACCAGGAAAAAAGTGGGAGCAACCATGCAGTCAGATTCCCCCTTACCACAGTCGGCACCCAGCAATATGCCCATTCTTCTACCCATTAATTTAAATGGCAGAGGGGCAGTAATAGAAACATATGGAAAGGTGGGCAAATGGGGACTAGGCTCAGATTCAAGTAAGGAAGAAGTACCTTAACAAAAACAGACATATTTATTGAGAACAAAAATGGACTTACCAGTAGCAGATGCTTCCTCCCCCATAGACTTCAAATAAAGTTGATCTTGGTTATCGTGGCCCTCCTCCACGGTGTCGCCCTAGGGATGTTCTCATCAAAAACAAAAAACACTTATTTTACAATATCACTACCAACCACAGTATTTGAACAATTTAACCCCTTCGCTGCTGATGACGAGCTCAGCTCGTCATCAGCCACGGGTGGCGTGTGCTGATGACGAGCTGAGCTCGTCATGTAACAAGGAAAAGGGAAAACAGCCGCACAGCGCAAAAATCACAGCAGCAGCGATGCAGTTAAAAAAACTAAGAAGCATAAATTATTGCTAGCTGGAACAAATGGAGTAGGGATTGTACAGGAGAAATGCAAAAGAGGGCTAACAAAGAGGTTCATGGCACAGCAAGAAAAAAAGAGGGTGAAAGAAGGAAAAAGCAAAGACATTAGGATGAAGAAGGCTGCATAAAAAGAAATATATAAAAGGAAATACCGATGGGTTAATAGAGACTAAAGTAGATAAGGGGACGTTGGGAAAGATAAGGAAATAGATACAGAAGGCAATGCTGCATTTTAACCTAGGTAAATGTAATTTTATTCCCCTTTTTAACATCTACATTAAAAATATTTACATGTCTTAATATTTACCACAAGTGCCATTTCTCCCCCACTAACTACAAGCATTTTCACAATTGTCACAATGAAGCTATACGCAGTTTTACTCAGTAATCTTGCACTGCACCTCACAGAGATGGAGACTGTGCAATGGCAGAAGAGAGTCAAAAAAAGCTGCACTACCCTTGCGAACTGACTGTCCTAATCCTTACTTCTTGGCCATCAACCTATACGTAAACATACCTTGCTCAGCGTATAACAGAATCTCAATACTTGGCAGTAAGTAAGGCTCACTTGACATCCACTTCCAGACCTCCAGTCCTGAGGGACCTCACTGACACTCTTTCTGACACACCCCACTAGCCTCACTAGACCACAAGCACTCCCCACTTGCAAAGTCTAAAGAAAGCATACACATATATGTATATAATATAATATATATATACACACACACACACATACATATATGTATATATATTAATTTCCTGTTGTCCCATCGAAGGTGCCGTTCTCAGTGCAGCGGGTGCCACGGCTCGCGAGGACGGAACTCGCATATGTATTTAAGTTTTCCCACAAAGGTACGTTGTGCACTCGCGGGCTCTTGCTAATCTATTCTTTATTTAAAGTTCATAACAGACAATCGAATAACTGACAGACTTGTTTCACCCTCCTGGGTTTTGTCAGTATCCACGAACACACATTCACATTTTATCATGACATGATTTCATAAGGCAGCAACTGTTGATCAGTAATGGAAAACAGACTACCGTTCCTTCTATTTTCCAGTGTACTGGTGTCGGCCATTTTCATATGTGAAACATCTGATTTAGTTCTTATATGTAAATACATACAGACTAACATGCTTTTCTTTTGAGAATATGAAAATCAACATAGATTAATTTATATAGGCATGTGAATTATGAATACAAATACATATGTACTCCAATAATTATAAATTTACGATCCGGTTTTTCATCAGAGCAGAAGTGATTTTCTAAGCTATTTCTGTTTAGATCAGGTACCCAACAAAGAAAGAGGGGGTAACAGAGTCTGTCTAGGGCTTTTTAAAAGTTAAGTAATATTTAAATTCCTTCTGTAAATCCAACCTTCGGTGCGACCTTTAGCCGTGCACGGCAAGGATTGACCGCAGGGACTGGCCTGTGTCCAGGTCCTACCAGCCTACCCCCATAGGCACCTAATCTAGCGTCACGCAAGGCCTCTTTCTGCTTGTTTCTCACTTTAATTTTGCCTCTTTCTGCTCTTTCCTGACCATTATTTTGCCTCTTTCTGCTCGTTGCTGACCTTTATCCCGCCTATTTCTGCTCGTTTCTCACCATTATTTTGCCTCTTTCCACTCGTTTCGGACATTTATTCTGCATTTCTCTTCATTTATCACCTTTATTTTGCCTTTCTGCTCATTACTGGCCTTTATTCTGCCTCTTTGTGCTGGGTTCTGGCCATTATGCAGCCTCTTTGGGCTGGTTTCTGACAGTTATTTTGCTTCTTTCTCCTCTTCCCCCGCCCCTCTACCCCACCACCCACAGGACGCTAGGTGATCCTCAAGGCCCCCTCTGTCCCATCTGGATTCCCACATCCTGCTGGAGCCAGCATTGCTGTCACAGACAAGGAGGTGCTAAATGTGCAGCTCCCTGTCTGTGATACAGACAGAAACCCCACTCTCAGCAAGCAGAAGCAGTTTCTCAGGTCTCCCTTGATGAGAACGAAGTTCATGTTTGCTCTAACATGGCAGGAGCTGTCAAAGCTCCTGCCAAATCAGGGCAAACAGCTATGTCCCAGGGTTGGGCACCCTGGGACATGGCAGGAGCCAGCCCTGGGGGGCGGTGGTCCCCAGGGCCATGTATGGCTCCAGGAGGGGCACGCACGGCCCGTCTCCTTCTGTATTGATGGGTTAGCCCCGGGGAGGTTGTGGTCCCCAGGGCCGTATATGGCCCAGGAGGGGGGCTGGGAGGCCCTTCTCCCACTGTTATGTATTTAATAGGTCCGAGAAGGTGGTGGTCTCTAGGCCCCGTGGTCCCACATTATTACTTGTTTATTGCCCGGGGGAGGTGGTGCTTCTGGGCTTCTTCTAATCCCAGGAGGGGAGTACATGTGGCCACTTCCTTTTCTAAAACTCCAACAAAACCCAGGAGGCGGTGCATACAGCCTGTCCTCCATTTCTAAAGATAAAGCCCCGGGGTGGTGGTCCCCAGGACTCTAACAGCCTTAGGAGGGCCTCCTTTTTAAAAAATATGCCCCCAAGTACTGGCCTTACCGGGGGTTCATTTCAAAACAAGGAGAACGCGCTTGTTTTTTTTCGATTTCACTGCACATCTGCAGATCCAGCTGCTATTTTCTGGCAAAATTGAAAAATTAATATTTTAAATCCCCAGCAGATTCGCTCCGGAATCCCACCACCACGTCTAAGGGGTCAGGGTATTCATACCCTGCCCAAAAGCAAAACCAAAGGGGATGATGGACAGAGTTATAATGTGACGCAGGGCTTTACAAGGTGAGGCATCTCCCTGGATGCGTCACGTTGTAAATTGGCAGCATTTTTATGCCACCGCTGTGTCACATAAGTGATGCAACAGCAGTGCAAAAGTGACGCAACAGCGGCGCAAAAGTGACGCGAGGGGCTTGTAAATCTGCCCCATAGTTTTAAGACTGCTCTGATGTGTTTCCCAAAGTGTCTCAACTTTTGCAGTGCATGAGGAATCTGGAGTATGCTATGTAAGTGATATAATGGTCCTTCCCCCACTCTTGCTTTGGGTTGATATTTGAGCAAGTAAGGAAGCCAAGCTGAACAAAGAGATATTGAAGGACTGCCTCTCCCTCGATTACTCTCATCATAATCCTTGGCTCAAATACATTAAGGAGTCTATGCAGAGTATAGGAACGGTTAAACTTTTCAAAACCGTAGAGAGAATAGTTAAGGCAGACCTTAAATGGATTAGAGAATAATTTATGAGGCAAAGGAGTATAAATAGAGAACTAGTAGCCTTTCAGATGCTCATGGTATATATATCTTGTTGAAATTGGTTTAAACAATTGAGCCTTATTTTACAATTGTAAGGAGTAATAAATAACCATTTTCTACTTACCAGATTTAGGCTGGAGCTAATGCACTACCTGTTAGCCTTTCCTCGCAGCAGGCAAGATGTTCACACACTTGAATCCTGCAGCTGCCACAATGAGTCTCCAAAGGACACTATGCACTTTATAATGTTTTGCCAATTTTATACTGTACCAAGGAAGGTGTACATTATCCCTTTGTTAAGCATGACAAATTAATCCATGTGCTACCTTCTCTCTTTTTCTTACAATTGATATCTGTAGGCATTTTTAATGCAGTTAGTTTTTTAAAAGCCACAATGAGACTGAGGAGGGTTAACACCCTAACGATGAAACACGTGTCGGCTGGACTTTGTGGTGTTTTCTTGAATAAAGATTAAGCAAATACGCCAAGAGACAATACTTGCTTATAATGTTTTCTACATTAGATGAACTTTCAAAATGCATGGAAGTGTGTGCACAGGAACTGACATGGCATCTTTTATATGCATGGAATTTATATACTGTTTAACTTCTTATATTTGCATCAGTGGCGGCTCCTCCGCTAAGGTGGAGGAGTGTCGCCTCACTGCTTTTAAGCAGTTTAAGTAAAGGAAACATAATATGATAATAACTTGTTGTTATATCATTTTATGTTTCCCTGCTGCAGCAGATCTGCGGGTGAGGTGGGGCTGCTCTGTGCGCAGAGCAGGGCAGGGGAAGAATGGTTTGCCTACTCCAAGTGCGCATGAATGCATGGCCGGCAGTCTTGGGTTAGCCAAACATTCATGCGCACTTGACATATTCTCCACCCAGGCTGCATTACAGCCAGGCCCCATAGTACCTTGGCTCAGCGCAGAACCACACGCTCAGACAAATCACAACGCTGTATTGCAGCGTTATGATTAGCTATGGGGAGCCTGGGAGACGGGGGCTTCCTGCTTCCCTATTCCGGCCTAAAATGATGATGGAGGAGAGACAAGGAGGGACGCGGCAATCGGGTATGCTATTTTTTTTTAATACCCTAAACCTCCTCTGCCCCGCCCTTCCGTGCCAGCCCCCTCTGATTTTTATTGTTGTGCAGCATACATTTGTGTTGCTTTTATGGTTTGTTCCTAAACTCAATACATCTTGCTTTTATGATGATGGTGATGGGAGAAAAGAAAGACATGTTACGACAGAAGTCAACAAACGTGAAATGTAGGCTGTAATGGTGAAAGAGGGATGTAGAGAAACAAAAAAATGTATATATGGACGGCTGAAAGGATGGTGCAAAGGGTGAAAGGAAGATTCGATTGAAGGGGTAAAGGAAGCAAGGAAAAGTGAAAGGTTTGATATGTGAAAGGATGAATGAATGGACAGGTTTAAGAAATGAGAGGGTTGTTAAAGGAATGACGAAGGCAGAGTGGAAACATGGTTTGAGAGAGGGATACATGAATATATTGATGGGTGAAAGGTTGAAAGTATATAGGAATTGATGGATAGATGAATGCAAGTATAAACAGTTGAATGGGTGGAAAGGTGAATGGAAACATGAAGAAAAGATCAGACGAATGAATAAATGGAAGGGTGAAAAGATTGATGGATGGACGATAAAAGGAGTAAGACAGGCTGAAGAGAACTCTACCAAGGAGGAGCGTACGCGCTGTGATTAGTGGTGTGATTCAAAGTTGGTGCATTTTAATTTCCTGGCTGCTCGCTTGGTGGCAATGCATGTCCTCAAATCGCATGTATTTTGCTCCCTCCCGTTCTTACAATAGTGACTGAATGAAGAGAGTATCTGCGATGTATTTAGCAGTGAATTTTGTAATTTGTCTAGCATAAAACACCCACACTAACAAATGCATTAAGACCAAACCATTATTTTTAAAAAGTACACGCAGCACTTGTTTACTTGCCCATTGAAAACCCCAAACTTTAAAGTAACCACCAAGAGCCACCGTTTACTTTAAAGATATTGTCCCTTTGAGTGATTTCAATTTTGCAATTACCCTTTTTAAGTGAGAAGCATGCATGTAATTTGTCAAAAGTAAAATGAAATTTAAATTGTTCTTTTTCAGGCACTTAAGAAGGCACCTTGAGCTCATTAATGAAAACAAAACCTCATGAACCACATCGTATTTTTTATCACTTCACAATTGCTTTTGACTTAATTTATCGTCTCTGATGTCAACTTGATAGGTTTGAAATATAATGGATGACAGTTAAGATAACCACTTTTATTGGAATTTCTGCATTTTTTAATTCACGTGAAGTCTCGTGTACATTTACTCATTATTTCATACTTTCATTTATTAATACACCCATAACTTTGGTGTTATTCTTATTTATCATTCATACAGCGTACAATCTGCCATAATTATGGCATGGAGCAAAGTAGGCAGTCTACGATGACTCTCGAAATATATGTTCCTAAAAAAATCAGTTACGAATATTTGTATGGAGTGAATTTGTGGTATAGAAAGAAAACTTACATTGCATAAAAGTGTTCATTTATTTTTAAATGATTTAGAAAGTTTCCAGCTTAGATGGGGTGTGGCCGGGCAAGATGGCTGCCTAGAAGTGTTTCTCTGGACCTTCCGCTGATACGCACACTATCCTATATAACCGTGCATTGCCTGCATCCCTGATCAGTGGCGTAACAAAACATGAGGGGGCCCCCCTGCAAACTACATGGAGGGGGCCCCCCTCCCATCCTCCATGCCTGTCTAGAGCTCCCAGGCCAGCGACCCGCCATACTGCAGGGGATGCGGGCGATTGTTACGCCACTGTCACCAATGCAGCCGTTAATAGTAACACTGGATGGTGGAGTTAAAGGTTGGGCTTAATCTGCCCGCTGGCTGTCATAGGTGGTGGTCCATTCATTACAGGGTCCCTGCCATCAGTAGGCCGGGGAAGTTTGCCCAATTTTAGGTGGGTTTCCTGATGCAGACTCCTGTCATGATATACAACATTGGGCCCACTCATCGTTTAGTTTTGACAAAAGTGCATTCACTGCTCCTTCCCGTTTCCGTTTTAAAACATTGGACAAAGCGACAATGCAGTATTTCAAAAGCAGATATAACTACAAAGAACACATTTTGATAATACATTTTTATTTTTATTAGACAATAGCAATCTTAAGAGGCATTGCATGGCTTCATACACACTTTGACCCCAATTCCATCCCAGTCTCTCACTCTCTATCAGTCAGTATCTCTCTTTCAGTCAGTCAGTCTATCTCTCTCTGTCATTCAGTCTCTCTTAGTCAGTCACTCTCAGTCAGTCAGTCTCTCTCTCTCTCTCTCTCTGTCTCTCTCTGTCAGTCTGTCAGTCAGTCCCTCTCTGTCAGTCAGTCTCTCTCTGTCAGTCAGTCTATCACTCTCTGTCATTCAGTCTCTCTCAGTCAGTCTCTCTCAGTCAGTCAGTCAGTCTCTCGCTCTCTATCTGTCTGTCAGTCAGTCTCTCTCTGTCAGTCTCTCTCAGTCAGTCTCTCTCAGTCAGTCTCTCTCAGTCAGTCTCTCTTAGTCAGTCTCTCTCTCTGTCAGTCAGTCTCTCTCTCTCTGTCAGTCTTAGTCTCTCTCTCTGTCAGTCAGTCTCTCTCTCTCAGTCAGTCTCTCTCAATCAGTCTCTCTCAGTCTGTCAGTTTCTCTCTCTTAGTCAGTCTCTCTCTCTTAGTCAGTCTCTCTCTCTGTCAGTCAGTCTCTCTCTCTCTCTGTTAGTCAGTCTCTCTTTCTCTGTCAGTCTCTCAGTCTCTTTCTCTCTCTGTCAGTCTTTGTCAGTCAGTCTCCCTCTCTGTCAGTCAATCTCTCTCTCAGTCAGCCAGTCTCTCTCTCTCCCAGTCAGTCTCTCTCTCTCCCAGTCAGTCAGTCTCTCTCAGTCAGTCATTCTCTCTTTACCCCAGTCAGTCAGTCTCTCTCTCACTCTGTCAGTCAGTCTCTGTCAGTCAGACTCTCTCACTCAGTCAGTCTCTCTCTCAGTCAGTCTCTCTCTCAGTCAGTCTCTCCCCAAGTCAGTCTCTCTCTGTCAGTCTCTCTGACAGTCAATCAGTCTATCTCTCTGTCAGTCAGTCTCTGCCTCTCTCTCTCAGTCTCTCTTTCTCAGTCAGTTTCTCTCTACCTTAGTCAGTCTCTGTCAGTCAGTCAGTCTCACTCTCAATCAGTCTCTCTCTCTCTGTCAGTCAGTCACTCTCTCTCTCAGTCAGTTTCTCAGTCTGTCAGTCTCTACTCTCTCTCCATTCTCTCTCTCAACTCTGTCCACTCTATATCTACTGTCTCTCTTTCCACGGTCTCTCCTCTGTCTCTCTCTCCACTTTCTCTCTCCACTCTCTCACTATCTCTCTCTCCACTGTCTCCCTCCACTGTCTCCCTCCACTGTCTCCTTCCACTGTCTCCCTCTACTTCCTCTCTCTCCACCCTCTCCCCCTTCTCTCTCTCTACTTTCTCTCCACTCTCTCTCCACTCTCTCTCCACTCTCTCTCTCCACTCTCTCTCTCCACTCACTCTCTCCACTCACTCTCTCTCCACTCACTCTCTCTCCACTCACTCTCTCTCCACTCACTCTCTCTCCACCCACTCTCTCTCTGCTGTCTCCCTCCACTGTCTCTCTCTCCACTGTCTCTCTCCACTGTCTCTCTCTCTCCACTGTCTCTCTCTACTCTCCACTCTCTCTCCACTCTCTGTCTCTCTCTCCACACTCTCTCTCTCTCTCCACACTCTCTCTCTCCCCTCTCTCTCTCTCCACTCTCCACTCTCTCTCTCTCCACTCTCTCTCTCCCCTCTCTCTCTCTCTCCACTCGCTCTCTCCACTCGCTCTCTCCACTCGCTCTCTCCACTCGCTCTCTCCACTCGCTCCCTCCACTCGCTCTCTCCACTCGCTCTCTCCACTGTCTCTCTCCACTGTCTCTCTCTCCACTCTCTCTCCACTCTCTCTCTCTCCACTCTATCTTTCTCTCCACTCTATCTTTCTCTCCACTCTCTCTCTCTCCACTCTCTCTCTCTCCACTCTCTCTCTCTCTCCACTCTCTCTCTCTCTCCACTCTCTCTCTCTCTCCACTCTCTCTCTCTCTCTCCACTCTCTCTCTCCTCTCTCTCTCTCCACTCTCTCTTTCTCCACTCTCTCCAGTGTCTCTCCATGCTCTCTCCATTCTCTCTCCACTCTCTTTCTCTCCACTGTCTATCTCCACTCTCTCTCCACTGTCTACTCTCTCTCCACTGTCTCTCTCCACTCTCTCTCCACTGTCTACTCTCTCTCCACTGTCTCTCTCCACTCTCTCTCTCTCTCTAGCCACTCTCTCTCTCCACTGTTTCTGTCCACTGTTTCTCTCCACTCTCTCTCTCTCCACTCTCTCCCACTCTCCCTCACAAAGTAGTGTGCGTTCCGTGGGTGTCCGCAGAAATGTTTCCAGGGGGGGGGGCACATTTTTAACTTCATCACCATCCCCCTTGCACCCTTCTCTCCTCTGCCTTGCACCCTTCTTGCCCTCCCTCTTGCACCTTTTCCTCCTCCCCCTTGTATCCTTCTCCCCTTCCCCTTGTACCCTAGTCCACCTCCACCTTGAACCCTTTTCTACCTTGCACCCTTCTCCCCTCTGCCTTGCACCCTTCTCCCCCTCCACCTTGCACCCTTCTCCCCCTCCGCCTTGCACCCTTCTCTACCTTGCATCCTTTTCCTCTCTGCCTTGCACCCTTCTCCCCCTCCGCCTTGCACCCTTCTCCTCTCTGCCTTGCACCCTTCTTCCCTCTGTCTTGCACCCTTCTCCCCTTTGCCTTGCACCCTTCTACCCTTTGCCTTGCACCCTTCTCCCCTTTGCCTTGCACCCTTCTCCCCTCTGCCTTGCACCCGTCTCCCCTCTGCCTTGCACCCGTCTCCCCCTCCGCCTTGCACCCTTCTCTACCTTGCACCCTTCTCCTCTCTTCCTTGCACCCTTCTCCCCTCTGCCTTGCACCCTTCTCCCCTCTGCCATGCACTCTTCTCCCCCTCCGCCTTGCACCCTTCTCTACCTTGCACCCTTCTCCTCTCTTCCTTGCACCCTTCTCCTCTCTGCCTTGCACCCTTCTCCCCTCTGCCTTGCACCCTTCTCCCCTCTGCCTTGCACCCTTCTCCCCCTCCACCTTGCACCCTTCTCCCCCTCCGCCTTGCACCCTTCTCTATCTTGCACCCTTCTCCTCTCTTCCTTGCACCCTTCTCCTCTCTGCCTTGCACCCTTCTCCCCTCTGCCTTGCACCCTTCTCCCCTCCACCTTGCACCCTTCTCCCCTCCGCCTTGCACCCTTCTCTTCTCTGCCTTGCACCCTTCTCCCCTCTACCCTGCACCCTTCTCGCCCTCCGCCTTGCACCCTTCTCTACCTTGCACCCTTCTCCACTCTTCCTTGCACCCTTCTCCTCTTTGCCTTGCACCCTTCTCTTCTCTGCCTTGCACACTTCACCCCTCTGCCTTGCACCCTTCTCCCCTCCACCTTGCACCCTTCTCCCCTCTGCCTTGCACCCTTCTCCCCTCTGCCTTACACCCTTCTCCCCTCCGCCTTGCACCCTTCTCTACCTTGCATCCCTCTCCCCCTCTGCCTTGCACCCTTTTCCCCCTCTGCCTTGCACCCTTCTCGGCCCCCCTCCTCCCCTCCTGTGGATGCCCATGGTGTGTTCTAACAAGAGGGCTTACCTGAGGGCACCATTTTGCTGTCCCTTCTCATGTGAGCTTTGCCCTGGAGAATGCTCTCTCTGGGGGCCCCCACTCCCACCCTTGTCAGGGTCCCGAGCACTGCTCTGTGCTGTCTCCTGCTCTTGCTCTCTGAGGCCCCACCCCATCCTTGTCCCTGTCTCTTCTCTTCTCTTGTGGAGTGGGCTTTGCTTACGGAGGGAAGAGCGTTGGGGCCGGGCTCTGAGCTGCCTCAGAGGGGAAGTGGAGAGTGCTGTCTCTGGGGCCCCCACCCCACCCCACCCCATCCTTGTCCCTGTCTCTTCTCTTCTCTTGTGGGATGGGGCCCCCAGCCCATCCTTGTCCCTGTCTCTTCTCGGATGGGGCCTGTCCCTGTCTCTTCTCTTGTGGGATGGGGCCCCCACCCCATCCTAGTCCCTGTCTCTTCTCTTCTCTTGTGGGATGGGGCCCCCACCCAATCCTTGTCCCGGTCTCTTCTCGGGTGGGGCCTGTCCCTGTCTCTTCTCTTGTGGGATGGGGCACCCACCCCATCCTTGTCCCTGTCTCTTCTCTTCTCTTGTGGGGTGGGGCCCCCACCCAATCCTTGTCCCTGTCTCTTCTCGGTGGGGGCCTGTCCCTGTCTCTTCTCTTGTGGGATGGGGCCCCCACCCCATCCTTGTCCCTATCTCTTCTCTTCTCTTGTGGGGTGGGGCCCCCACCCAATCCTTGTCCCTGTCTCTTCTCGGTGGGGGCCTGTCCCTGTCTCTTCTCTTGTGGGATGGGGCACCCACCCCATCTTGTCCCTGTCTCTTCTCTTCTCTTGTGGGGTGGGCCGGGCCCCCACCCAATCCTTGTCCCTGTCTCTTCTCGGTGGGGGCCTGTCCCTGTCTCTTCTCTTGTGTGATGGGGCACCCACCCCATCTTGTCCCTGTCTCTTCTCTTCTCTTGTGGGGTGGGGCCCCCACCCAATCCTTGTCCCTGTCTCTTCTCGGTGGGGGCCTGTCCCTGTCTCTTCTCTTGTGGGATGGGGCACCCACCCCCTCCGTGTCCCTGTCTCTTCTCTTGTGGGGTGGGCTTTGCTTATCGAGAGGAGAGAGTGGGGGGCCGGGCTCTGTGCTGCCTCAGAGGAGCAGTGGATACTGCTGTCTCTGGGGGCCGTCCTTGTCCTGGGCCTGCCTCCAGCTCTGACTGAAGAGAAACAATGTTGATACTTTGTTTCTCTTTAGTCAGAGGGAGGGGGTGAGGGGAACGGAGCAGGCTGCACCTGCTTCAGACACAGAGGGAGAGAGGCTTGCTTCAGCGCAGGCCTCTCTCACAGCCCTCAGAAGAGCTGAGGGGGCCGGGCCCCCTGGGGCCCCCTTCATTAACTGTAGAGAGTGAGGCCCCCCCCGCACTGCGGGGTCTGCGGGGGCGTTTGTTACGCCCCTGTCCCTGATCACTGCACCAGGGCCCGGTTGTCTCCCAGGTCGGCCCCCACCTGGCAGCAGAGTCCGTCGCCGGCTGGATCGCCCAGCCGTGTCGGCGCAGATGAGGAGGCGGTGTTAGTCAAAGGGCCTGTGGGACCTTTTTAGGCACTCAATACGCAGCAGAGCTGCTGCGGAGGTGGGGGTGGGGGGCGCAGACAACTGACGAAAACTCGGAGTGGTGCCCTCCCTTGTCACGTGGCTGTTGGGATAATTGTCGACATCACTACATTAGCATGAGCCCTGCAGCCATTATGCTTGTTTGCGCACATTACTACATGGCTTTATTATTGCAAAGGATTTTGTTCATGCCTTTAACATGAGAACTGTCTGCTGTGTTCGTTCTCTGTCTGTTCCTAGAGTTTAGTCTGAAAATTGTGAGTAATGTCGATAAACAATGCCCCTTGTTATTCTGTTCTGGTCAGGCCCTAGCACCTAAACAAAACATACCAATGCAGCTGTTGTTGGAAGACATGCATAGGGAGGACACACTTGCATAGGGGCCTTTCCAGGGAGAAGAGCAAGACAGCACCTATGATGTAGATCTACCAGCTATAGGCTGAGGTATGGGGTCTGCTGAAAAAAGCCCAGAGATCTTCTAATATATTATAATATTGCTTCTTAGTAAGGGGAGGGAGGTTAGGCTCTATTGTATTTTCATTATGACACTCCCTTTCAGGATATATCGACTAGATTCTATGCTGACTGTATCTGTACTATGCATTTTCCTGCTTGTTGTGGCATACTGCATGTTAGAGCATGTTAGTTAAAATAAATATTTTAGAATGTTCTTGTGTCTATGTCAGATCTTACTGTGGACAAGTACAAGAGTGAGAGCAAAAGGGTATATCTTGTTACCGCAATTCCTGAAAGATCTGGGAGTGTTGTGTTCTGCTGTGTCTAATCACTTGTTTCTCTGTGAGTGAGTAGGAGTGCAAGTGAAACACTATAGCTAGTCTGTCCTGGGCTTAAGGGTACTCAGGTGGTAGGATGACTCAGTCCCTACTTAATTAGGTCCCATAATCCTATGCATAGTTCTGTTCTTGGGTAGAACCCCTGAAATACCCTGTGGATTGAGGCCCAGGCGTCTGGAAGAAAGAGTAGAGGGACCAATGGCAGCCTTCATAAGTAGTGGGCTGGAGGGAGAGCCCAAAGAGAAGGAGGAGCCGCAGGTCTTGGTGAAGCCTGAGCCCTGTGGCAGCAGCTAGAGACTTTTGGCTCCCTGGTACTGTGAGCTCGGGTGGCGGGCTGCCAAAAGGGTCTCCAGGGTGGCAGGGCGGCACTCGGAGACGAAGGAGTGCACCAGCTGAGTTGGGCCCCTCATTGCCCATAGTACATCATCTAAACACTTGGAGAAGACCCATGTACAGGTAACTAGTCCCCAACTAGGGTCTAGAGACATCCACACTCGTGATCTAAAGTGAGGCTGGCCAGTGCTCAGGCCGGTCTGCAGGCTGGGATCGGCTTACTGGCAGAGCCCCTGAGACAGGATCCTGATTTTGCCATCGGGGTGGTTACGGAGCCCCTCTAACTGTATTGAGCACTGATCTGTGTCGGTGGCCCTTGAGGGGCCTGGTTGAAAGTGGCTACTGGGGCCCCCGTGGATGAATGTGCAAGCAGACCACAGACTCTCTGCTGGGGGCAAAGCATTGGAGGTTTAGCAAGGCTAAATATAAATGACAAAGACAGTCCAAACAAATAAATAGATAACTATGCTCAGCCCCTACAAACAGACTGTGTGGAACAGCACATCCCTCCTGGGGAACAGGTGCCACCACAATGGTGGAGATACTAGCTGAAATAAGAGGTTCAAGAGAGCTCACCCTTGCAAAAAGAGACACAGTGGCTCCAGAAATGGGGTTGCTCCATGTAGACTTCCGTAAAATGTGTGACAGATTTTCTGAGGCTCAAAGTAACTCTGCAGACCGAGGTGGCCACTCTAGCACAGAGGACGCAGAAGGGCGCTCCAGAAGGAACAACCTTCGCTTTGTGGGATTTCCCCGAGAAGGTGAAGGTGCAATCTAGTGAGCTACGTCTGGTGTACTGGATCACAAACACCCTGCGGCCAAAAAGACTCTCTACGTTTTTCACAATTGAACGGGCACAGAGGGCGTTAGCACGGCTGCCCTCGCCCAGCACACCACCACGTACTGTCATAGCGCATCTGTTCAATTTTAGAGACAGAGATGTAATCCTGTAACATGTACGGGCACACAGAACACCCCAGTTTAAAGGCTGGAATATAATGATATTCCCGGACCATACCTGTAAAGTACAGGACCTTCAGAGAGACCTGTGGTCTATTAAAAAACAGCTACAAAACAGGGATATGCAATACAGTCTCATGTTCCCAACAAAACTTAGGGTCCACCATGGTGGGAAGGCGTATTTCTTCATAAGACCTGGCCAAGCCAATAATTGGCTGGATTTCCTGGACGAGCGACCCTGGCAGCATACTCCGGAATGTACTAAGAGGGGGGTGGGTGGTGCTTAACTTCGGGGCCTAGGACCCGTGGACATTCTACTGACTCTTTGCCACTCTTGGGGTTCCTCCGCACAGGGAGAATTTGAGGCTGCCCAGATGACATGTTGATGGACTCCAACTGTGTACCAGACACTCTGGAGTCCTTCACACTACACAGGATGCCAGTGAGTACAGAAACAAAGCCTTAGACCAAGATCAAGGTTGAAGGAGTGAACTTTATACATGTGCTTTATATGCTTTCAATAATTGAGTATATGCATTGATATAATTCATTATGGATTAAGCTATGACATTCATGTTGGTACCGATGTACGCTGGTTGGGGACATGGTGGGAGTCTTCTTATGTGTGGAGACTGAGTGTGGGGGGGTACCCCGGTTTCATTCTACTAAAGGTTACAATACTAACAGTAATATTGGTAAGGTATTGGTGAGGGTTCACTGAGGACTATGGTCCTGCCTCTGGCCTGGTGGGATGAGGGGTCCTGTGCATTACCTGCTCATTGTAGAGGAGGCTGATACCTCTCTGGGAGGGGGGGGGGTTGAGGTGGTGGGACCTGTGTGTTGGCCAGGTTGGGGTGAGTCTTCAAGTTTGGACTCACAGCCTGTGGATGGGGGGAGTTGCCTGATGTTCTGGGCACAGGTTCTGTTTTTGGGTGAGGGTCAGGCACAGGCTACATGATGAAGACTACAGATATGGACTGCAAAGCAGGGCTGAGAGGGGGCAGCTGGGGCCGGAGCGGAATGCACATTCGGATAATGGTGCCGGAAAGCGGGAATTTATGACTCCTGATTGGAAACCTGGAAGGTCTTGGGATTGGGTCAATCCAGTAAGCGGCAAAGGGTGCACTCCTATATATGCCAATATGGTGTTTTTGTAGCTTTCCTTCAGGAGACCCAAACTTGGCGGTCCTGTATACCATACCTGCGTTGCAGGTGGCGGGGGCAGGTATTCGCTACATCATTGTTATATCCTATCTTATGTTATCTTATCCTATGTTTCTCTATTGGTCATGCTGTTCTTGTATTTGCATCCTAGCACCTGGTTGCTAGGATATTGTAGAATGTTCTTCTCCTGATCTTCAGTTGAAGACTGGAGCCTCTTGGATGTGCACTCTGATAGATCTTATGCTGTACTTGGATTTCCTGATTAAACTTATTATTTAAGTTTACCTCCTTCTCCTGTCATACCTGGATACAACATAAATTGGCGACGAGGTGGTCAAGTCAGCATTTCCTACGAACCTACGCTCAAATTTCTATTTTAAACAGATCTCATCAGACCCTTACTTCAACTTCTAGAAAATACAGTGACTTTCCTTAAATTAAAAAAAAAATAGACTTCTTAATTATTCCTAGTGATTTGATTGCACCTGCGCCTGCTCATATTTTCTTACTGTGCCTTGATTGCACCAGCGCCAGTTTTTCTTCATTATTCATATCCACCTTTCCTTTTCTAAAGATCAACAGCTGTCAGTTTACTGCCTTTGAATTGAACCTGCGAGAGACTCTTTCACCTTTTCTCTCTGAACCCATCCGGTTTCTCGAGAGGCACCTATCATATATTTCCCGTTTTTATTTTATTTCATTTTTCAATTTCATATGTATAATAATTAATATATTCGTTGTTCCACCTACTTAGAACTCTCTCCTCGTTCAAAAATAATCGCCATGGCGGTTTAACCTCCTCGAGAACGACGCGCGCTGCAGTTCTCCCTCTTCGGCGTCCATCGGCAGTCTTCTCAGCAATACACGTCATCACGATTTGACGTTCTCACGCACGTCCTACAACGTAGCGGCCATTTTGTGGTTGCCTAGCTACCGCTAACACAACATCACCGCTAATGCAACGTTTCTTCACGGACTTCAGTGCGTTATAACATTCATCTTCGACATCGACATTGACAAGGTATTTAATACTTCTTTGGTTTCGTACTTCAAGACTACTTGCCTACAAATCCTTACAAGTGTGTTTCTTCGCTGATACACACAGCTGATTTTTGCCTGATTACCATTATGTGTATCGTCCACGCTGATACACACAGCTTATACTACGCTGATACACACAGCTAATACTACGCTGATACACACAGCTAATACTACGTTACTATCACAACGTGTATCATTTACGCTGATACACACAGCTTATACCTCATATTTATTCATTTAAGACTGGATTTCCTATGTGTATCATTTACGCTGATACACACAGCTTGCATTACTTTTCTTCCACAACGGGTATCATTTTACGCTAATACACACAGCTTACTTACATATTTTATTACAATATGTATTATTTACCATAAATTTTGATTACTTATTGTAGCTATATATATATATATATTCATTTATTCCTATTCTTAATTCAGGATGGCCCAACAAACTGCTGTTCTTCCATCTTCCTTTCTTCCAGAACCAGGTACTCCAAAAATAAAATGGTCACATTGGTTTAAAGCTTTTAATAGTTACATAATAGCCATTGATGCTGTGAAATTTTCTGCTGCTAGAAAAAATGCAATGTTATATAGTGCCTTGGGTGCTGAGGGTCAAAGAATCTTTGATCATCAACCCCCTGTCATTAGACCTCCCTCAGATGATTGGAATGAGTACACTGAAGCTATTGCTCGTCTTGAAAAATATTTTAAGGACGAACCAAGTGTAATTGTTGAAAGACATAAATTTTATACACGCAAACAAAGGGAGTATGAAAAAATGTATATATTCTTGGCTGAGTTGAGAATTTTGGCTGCAACTTGTGAATTTGAAGGCCCTATTGATCAGTATCTCAGGGATCAAATTGTTGTAAATTGCTTTAATAACAAAGTTCAGGAAAGAATTTTATGTTGTCGTAACCCTTCTTTACAAGAAACTTTGGAATTAGCTAGAGGTATAGAAAGATCTGCTTTTGCTTCCTAGGAATTAGGCAATAACAAACCTACACATGTAGATTTAGTGAAATCTACTTCCTCAAAGAATTCTCAACGTAGTCAACCTCCAAAACTTGAATGGAAGAAGTCTGATAAACCTCCTATTTGTTATAGATGTGGATCAAAATTACACCTTGCCAACTCAACTTCTTGTCCTGCCTTAAAAAAACAGTGTACTAACTGTAAAAAGATTGGTCATTTTGCTACAGTGTGCAAGTTTAAATCCAAGACAATGTACCTTGAGGTCTCGGATCCTGATAATTCAAATACATGTGAAGAACAGATTGTTAAAAAAATTTTGTTGTCTGTGGACATGATAGATGATCATGAAGATCCTTCTGTCTATGATCCAGTATGTGATCTAAAAATTGGTAAGATTCTTGTCAAGGTCACTGTGGATTCGGGATCCCCTATTACCATTATTGCAGATTTGTTATTTCTTAAACATTGGGATGAGAATTTACTTATTCCTCCTGATATACGCACTGTTGCTTTTAACGGCAAGGTCATTGATTTAATGGGTTTCTTTAACGACAGTTTAACATTTGAAGATCGTTCTATTCAGGCCAAAATTTATGTATCTAAAAAAGGTTATAATGTTTTGGGCTGGAAAGATCAAGGTAAATTTCCATTAGTATTAAGACCTGGTACCAGAAACCCTATTTCTTTAGATCGTTCTACCACAATTAATGCTCTGACTACTGAGGAACTTTCTCTAGAAAGTATTATAAACAGGTACAACAATGTTTTTTCTGACAATCTTGGTTCAGTCAAAGGCTTCGAACACAAAATCATTTTGAAGCCTGATGCTGTCCCAGTGATTCATAAAGTAAGACATGTTCCATTGAGTATTATGGAAAGACTGAAGACTCATCTTCAACAACTGAGTAAGGAGGGAGTCATTGAAAACATTAACTCTTCGTTGTGGGTTTCTCCAATTGTAGTCGCACTTAAGAAAAACTGTGATGAGCTCAGGCTATGTGTAGACCTAAGAGCCCTAAACAAAAACATTCAAGTGGATTGTTTTCCTCTCCCACGTATTCAAGATATGTTGGCTCAATTAAGGGGTACAAAGGTTTTCTCTACCATAGACCTACGAGCAGCCTATCACCAGATAGAGTTGTGTGAAGAATCTAAAGACTTAACTGCTTTCAACACTCCTTTTGGTCTGTTTAGATATCTGAGGTTACCTTTTGGTCTTGCCTCAGCGGCCTCAGTTTTTCAGAAACTAATGTTTCAGTTATTTGGGGAAGTTCGTGACGTCTTAGCCTACCAAGATGACATTTTGATCTCTACTAACACTGTGGAAGAACATCTTGTCAAACTTGATCAAGTCATTGGTATTTTAAGTGACCATGGCATGACTGTTAAAAAACAGAAATGCAAATTTCTCCTTAGTGAGGTTGAATATCTTGGTCATACCATCTCTCACAAAGGCATTGCTCCAAAACATGATCTTTTACAAGGCATTCGTGATTGCGCTCAACCCATCAACAAAGATCAATTAAGATCATTTTTGGGTTTGAGTGAAATTTATTCCAGATTTGTACAGAATTTTGCACATGTTAGTGAGCCTTTGAGGTCACTTACTAGGAATAATGTCAAATTTGTGTGGGATGAAGTACATAAAGTGGCTTTTGATTCCTTAAAGGAATTGATCATACATGCCCCGGCTCTCAAACCGTTTGATGGGAACTCTCTCTCATTTATTACAGTGGATGCTAGTAATACCGGTTTAGGTGCTGTTCTGAGTCAAGCTGATGGTGGGATTGAAAATGTTGTTGCCTTTGCTTCCCGTCAACTTTCCTCTTCTGAAAGAAATTATAGTACCATCGAAAAAGAAGCTTTAGCTTGCGTTTGGGGAGTTAGACATTTTTCTACATATGTTTGGGGTCGTGAGTTTGTATTAGTTTCAGATCATAAGCCATTGATTTTTATTTGGAATGACAAAGGCTTAAGGAATGCTAGCCCTAGATTGAGTCGTCTTCTTTCAAAGCTTTATGACTTTAATTTTGTCATGAGGCATATCCCTGGTGGAAAGAACTTCACGGCAGATTTTTTGTCAAGATGTCCTTCTAGTTCTTTGAAGTTTTCTCCTATTCTTGATGACAAGGAAGTAGTTGTCAACCTTCTAGATGGACTAGTTATAGCAAAGGATGTGGTTTCTGAGTCTGTATGGATTAGTGAATCTTTGCGGGATTTTTCTTTTCAAACTTTAAAAAAGTACATTGCTGAAGGTTGGCCAAGAGAGAATCTCATTGATAGGGATCTTCTTCCTTTCTCTAAAGTCAGAGATGAATTAAGTTTGGAGGGTGATTTTCTTTTGAGAGGTGTTTCCCTCATTCCTCCTCTCTCTATTCGAGATAAGATTATTGAAATTGCTCACAAAGGTCATGGTGGGATCACAAGCACTAAAAAGAGATTGAGGCTTCACTATTGGTGGCCAGGGATGGATATCTGTGTAGATACCTTTTTAAGTAGCTGTAGTGAGTGTTCTCACGCTGAGAAATCTTTGCGGACTGTTAACAAACCCTTGTGTCCTGTTCCTTTCCCTGACAGTCCATGGGAGAAATTGGGTTTGGATTTTCTAGGGCCTATTGGTGGTTTAAACCAGGGTTTCAGGTTTATACTTACTATTGTAGACTATCATTCCAAGTGGCTTGCCTGTGAATTTTTAAAAGAACCCAACACCTATAATGTCATAAAATGCCTTTAGAAACTTTTCCAGTCCGAAGGGATTCCCAAGTTCTTAGTATCGGACAATGGGGTACAATTTGTGTCTCATGAAATGAACAGTTTTTTGGATAATTTTGCCATTAAACATCTCACCACTGCCTTATATTCCCCACAGGGCAACGGTTTAGTGGAAAGGGCGAATCGTGTCCTGAAGGATGCAGTTCAATTGGCTATTTCATCTGGTCTATGTGTTCAGGAGGTTGTCTGCGACAGGGTTTGGTCATACAACAACACACCACACTCAACCACTGGGGTGACACCGTTCCTCTTGTTAAGAGGGAGACAGTCCTTTAATGAATTATCACCTGGTTGGGTTATTGACAAAACTTATCAAGGTAAAGGTGTTGTTGATCTTGATCTTGTCAAGGACAAGGTTGCATCTTCGCAACTCAAGTCCAAGATCAGGTATGACTTGGATAAACACGTAAAAGAAATGTCTTTTAACATTGGTGATAAAGTTAGAATTCGTAGACCATGTAAGACCAAGGGTTCAAAATTTTATCCGGAAACTACTATTGTTCAAATCGGCAAACATGCTGTTAAAGTTACTGGTGGTAAGTGGTGGAGTAAAAGAGCTGTCTCAAAAGCAAAGGGCTCGGATGTTACTCCTGTTGATGTTTCAGGGTCCAATGTCACTCCAAATGCAGTTGCCTCTAATAATTTGTTCCCCTACAACATTCCTTCATGTAGTTCAAATGTACTTGATGGGTATATATCTTTGCTTGATGATTCTAATGTTCGTGAGGAAGAGTTTCTTCAATTTACTCCTCCTATGGTGATGTCTGATGATATTAACACTACTTCTGTAGATGTACCTCAATCTCCCTCAGATCCCACTGAGGTCTCTGCTCCCTGTTTAAAGTCTTCTAGAATTAAGTTTACACCTACATATTTGAATGATTATATTACTTGATATGTTGTTCAGTTCTAAATTATTGCTTCTTTTGTTTTTCACCTTGTTTGTTTTATTTTGCTTTGTTTTATGATTATGGGGAAGGAGGTGTGTTATATCCTATCTTATGTTATCTTATCCTATGTTTCTCTATTGGTCATGCTGTTCTTGTATTTGCATCCTAGCACCTGGTTGCTAGGATATTGTAGAATGTTCTTCTCCTGATCTTCAGTTGAAGACTGGAGCCTCTTGGATGTGCACTCTGATAGATCTTATGCTGTACTTGGATTTCCTGATTAAACTTATTATTTAAGTTTACCTCCTTCTCCTGTCATACCTGGATACAACATATTGTAGTTCGCCAAGGAAGCTTTGATGTGGATGGCACCTAGGGTTCCCTTTGTGGCGAAGGAGGTGAAAATAGACCCAGAGGGTCGCTATGTGTCATTCTCTGGGACACTGGACACTAGAAATGTATGCCTGGTGAATGTATACGCTCCAAATGTGGATGATTCTGAATGTTTTGGGGCAGTAATGCATGCAACATTGGAACATGTGAGCCCAGCAACAATTTTGGTTGGTGTTATGAATTGTGTACTACACTGCGAGGTTGATCATCTCCCCCCTAAGGTAGACACTAAGCCATCAATTACATTTGCTCTGTGGGTACCGATGAGGGGATTGAGACTGCAGAATGCATGGAGAATGCTCTAACCGCAAACCAGAACTTATTCATGCTATCTACCTGCTACTGGGATGCACAGCCACATAGATTATTGCCTTCTATCTGATATTTCACTCCTGTGGGTAGAAAATGTGTCCTATATAGCGTGTTACTTGTCAGACCACTCACCTCTGTTGATCTCTTTCCGGATGCATAGGAAGGTGCCCGGGGAGCCGTTATGGAGAATAAGTGTGGATGCGCTGTCGGACAAGGTGTTTGCGGGGATCATTATTTTGATGACAACTGGGGCAGAACGTCCATGTGAGCCATGGCATGCAATGCAATCAAGGAAGTGTTGCGAGGTGATGAAAATCACATATGGGGTTAAACAACATCTAACTAAGTCACTGGATGGAATTGAGAAACGGCTTGGTACCCTGGAACAAGATTGTTGAGCGATCCCTTAGATTGCCTGTATGGCAAAAGGAGGTACTAGATACCTTGTACAGATTAGATACATTTGTTTGCACTAATTACAGAAAGAGATTACATAGGGAAGAGACAAGACTAGCGGGATGCTTGCCACGCTTATCCAAGGCGAAACCAGATGCACACCAATAATAGGACTCCAGAACGGGCATGGGTGTGTGGTGACCTCGCAACGGGCATCACTGAGGTGTTCACAGAGCACCTACAGGAGGTGTATAAAGTACCACAGGTGAGAGGCAATCAAGATAGGATTGCATACTTGGCTGCTATATGAAAGACCTCTTTGTCTTGAGATGAAAAGGACAGTCTTGATGCTCCCATTACTAACGTAGAAATCATAGCAGCATTAAGGGCAAGGAAGACAGCTGAAGCCCCTAGTGGAAACGGCTACCAGAATAATTTTACCAAACTATAGGAGTGGGAATAGCCAATCACCTACTAGAGGTATATACAGAAGCCTATGAAGGGGGTTGCTCCCAGCATCCATGAGGGTGGCGCTTATAGTGATGATACCCAAACCAGACAGAGATAGTACAGCAGCATCCTCCTACTGTCCTATATCGGTGCTCAATGTGGATGTAAAGCTTCTCTGTAAGGTATTTGCCACAAGATTATTAGCATACTTGCCCCAGTTGATTGCAGAAGACCAGTGTGGGTTCATTCAACAAAATACTCTTTGCAATCTGAAAAATAGGAGAACGACCAGCGGGTTTGGATTGCAATGCTCTCAGAGCTGCCGGCACTGCCAGACGAGTTACCCCATCCATCAGATGGGTGTCATGGAGCAAGGGGTAGATATGGGAATGCGGTAGACGCTCTAAGGAGACCTTTGAAAGCTGCTCCATGCTTATGTGCATTGCTTGCATTTTTGTCATTTGCTCAATTATGTACAAATATAGATAACGTACTGTATGTATTGATCCTGCATTGAATGTGTCAGAGCCCTGGGGGGTGAGGGGAGGGAAGGGGGGATTTCTAACAGATGATCTGCTTGTAAACAAACTGTGATATGATATATTCAATTAATGCTGTAGTTGTAATTTTGGAAATGCCAATAAAAATCTATACTATAAAAAAAATTGCAGCTTAAATGTGATGACTAAAGAGGTCCATTGTTAGGAAAAAGTAGAATATGATAGGGCTGTGAAAGGACTTCGTGTGACAAAACTTCCTGTGTCTTCACACCGGACGACATTTTTGCACATTGCCCATATTTGTGTTAGCCCCATATTAATGTTTTTAGCAGTTATTCCGAATTGGTGTAATTGGCTCCAGATGATGAACTGGAGAAGAGCTTTTGTCTGCAGTATGAAAACAAATGAGAAAAACGAATTTCACATTTACATTTAATTCAAATCGGATGAACAATATATTTTCTAATATGCCATGCAAATGTTTTGTTTTATTTTTCGTGCAAATGTATGCAGTACCACAGACACAGTCGCAAAACAGTGGTTGCTTCAACTGGGCTCTTAGATGTACAATAGCCCATTTTCATCTTCTCAGTAACAGTTGACAGAGCCCTCTGGTGCTATGGAGTACTGAGCTGCAGAGTGTTGTGGTGAAATAGGGTTTTGTGTTATACGTTCTAATGAAGCGTGTTGTTTGATGGTGTGTGGTGTCGTGTGCTGAGGTATACCGTGGTGTGGTTTGAGTTGGGTTCTTATCTGTGTCAGCGTCTCCTTACGACTCAGCCCTCATTATCTGTACTTGCCTGTGAATATGTGACTCTGTCTGGGTGCCTTATTATCCTCCTGCCTGTGTGCCTGTGTCTCCCGAACTAGGGGCCACATTATCAAGAGAGGGCGATACATTATCGCCGCTTTTATCGGCAGGAAACTGCTGCTAAAGCGGCGATAATGGGCTTGATAATATGCCCTTGTGAATTCCCATAGAAGCCCAGGTTAACACCAGCCCTGTGCTTCTATGGAAATACACAAGGGCATATTATCAAGCCCATTATTGCCGCTTTATCAGCAGTTTCCTGCTGATAAAAGGGGCGATAATGTATCGCCCTTCTTGATAATATGGCTCTAGATGTCTCACAACAGTAACCCGTGGCCATTGTATCCCTGATGTTTTCGATTTCTGGGTTTCTGTCCACCGATATTTGTGCATATAACCTCCTGTCCCAGTGTCTAAGACCTCCCCCCCCCCCCAGTCCCATGTCTGCCCCTTAGTGTCCTGGGGTATGCGCCTCCCCCTCCTATCCCAGCTTCTGTGCTTGGCACTTGGGTTAACATGTCAATGTTTCATGTCTCTGAACCTCTTGTTGTTGTGTCTGGTATTCTTGTACGGTGGCGTATATTCCCATGTCCATGGTGTGTTCCTCCCCCATATCCGTGCCTTAGTCCTGTCCCTTGCTCATGTTTATAGCCCTCTGTCCCCATGTGTTTGCCTTCTGACTACATGTGACCCCTTGGGATCTGAGGCTTCCTGTTGATCGTGTCTAAGCCCTTCCATCCCTTGGATCTGCTGGGGCATATGGGACCAAGTTTTAATATTGTCCGCATGCAATCCCATACAGGAGCCAAATTTCTATCCCATGATGTGGTAGGTGAGTCTGATAAGAACACTCCCAAATATTTCTTCCCCACAAACACTACCTCTACATAAACGCTCAAGAACCGAGGCCCCCCTCACCACCAAGAACCCAAATGGCAGACTTTCAGGCGTTCATGTACAGGCTGCAGGTCTCCCCAAAATTCTGCAGGCTGCAAAGCAGCCTCGGTACCGTCCTATTGAAGTCAGTGAGTCAAAACAACACATCATCGGCGTATAGAGCAATACGATCTGACAGTCCGTGTGCCCATTCAAGACCGGTCACCTGGGCGTCAATCTGCACCCTGGCAGCAAGGGGCTCCATCACTAAAGCGAACAAGTAGGGAGACAGTGGGAAAGCCTGGCTGGTGCCTCGTCCGATAGAAAACGTGTACGAGACAGAGCCTGCCACGTGCACAGACGCGGTGAGGTCTGTATATAGCAAGGTCAGGTAGGACAGGAAGTGAGACCCAATGTTCAACCTGCGGAGGAGTGCGAATAACTATACCCAGCAGAGAGAATCAAATGCCCTCTCCATATCTGCCAGCAAAAGCGCTGCTCGTACCCCCATCCTCTGGACTGTCGCAATGGCAACATGTGCCCAGCGAATATTATGACGGGTCGCCTGTTGGGGCATAAATTCGGCCTGATCGGGATGGACTAAAGAGGCAATATATGGCCAAAGACAGTTGGCCAACACCTTAGCCAGAATCTTGGCCTCAAAGTTCAGGAGAGAGATAGGGCGGTACGACGCCTGGTGATCAGGAGGTCTACCAGGCTTGTGGAACACCACCACTTTTGTATGTCTCCAATCTCTAGGTAGACAACCCCGCTCTCTGGCCTCTGTTATCACCCTATGATGGTGGGGTACTAGCTGCAAGAAAGATCTTTTAAAGAATTTGCATGGAAAGTCATTCGGTTCTGGGGCCTTTCAGTGGTGCACGGCACCCAATTCGTCCTCTGTGAGCGGGTGATCTAGCTCCGCACTCACTTCGTCTGAGAGGGCCTTAGGTGGGAGGTCGTATAAGAAGCGGCCTATCATATCCGCAGGTATACATTCTTTGAAGGGCATAGAGTTCTGCATAATACGCAGCAAAGCTTTCGGCAATAGCAGAGGAGTCCAAAATGGGTGTCCCATCTGGGCCCACAACGCCAGGGTGGGTCTGGGGGTAGCGTGTCCCTTGGCACAGTCTATGTAGCAGCTTGCTAGATTTATCTCCCCACTGGTAGATCCTGCTACAGGTCGCCAACCACTCCTGGCGGCCCTCATTTAACAGGAGATGCGAATAACCCTGTTGTGCCAGCAGAAGTTGGCAACAGATCTGCTTACTCCCGCTGTCCCTACTGCGTGCCTCCAGCCCGGGGACAAATAAGTAGTCGAGGCGGGAGAATGAGTCATGTCATGTCCCTGTGTTGTGCCGTGCCGTGTACGCCAAGGGTCAACCCAGTCAAGGCCCATCACTAGGGAGTATAGTTTGGTAGGGTGCCTGACATCTATTGAACCCCCTGGCCTCCATCGGTCCCTGACTACATCCATCACATCATTTCAATTCCCTCCCACAGCTGCCAGGCCATCTGGTATATCCCCCCACAGGGGCATGAGTCTCTTTACCATACACCAGGACAATGGCAGGGGGCATATACACTCCCTAGTACCATAGTTTCTTCGCCCACTGTACCCTGTAGGAACAGATACCTGCCCTGAGCATCCCCCATGTCTTAACATGTGTATAAGGAACCCGGCAATGTATCAAAATCGCAACCCCCTGAGTTCCCCTCACAAATCCTGAATGGAATACATGGACATAGCCAAAACGTTGAAAGCATAATGCCTTAGTACCCATGAGATGTGTTTCTTTCAGCATAATTTATTTATTTATTTATTTTTGCTATTTATAGAGCGCAGCGACTGCCCGTGGGCGTCTTGGCGCTAAGCATAAGAATGTCTGCGTGGGCTCGTTTTGCCAGCTTATCTATAGCCCTGTGTTTAATCTTATCTAGAACCCCCCAACACAACCCAACAATTCCCCCCACCCTATACCTCAATAACAGTGAAGTACCTGTCGCAGCGGGCGTGACTGGCTGACCCCAACAGGAGGCCCCACCCACCACTCGCCAATGGATCCCGAAATTACAGCCCATTGTCTGCTGGCACTCTCTCTGTCCGCTAAGGTCCAACAGAGATACCAGCCCTCGTCTGTGCTTCTCCAGTTGAGGCAAACATATCAAAGACCCCTGAAATTATAGTCCCATCTATCCACTAATCCGCCGATGTGTGCTGTCGCGAGGCCAACCCAGCCCGAAAGGAGGCACCGCATGACTGGGATCGCTGTTTGGACCTGGAGCGCCTGCTCCCCTTCACCTTCAATTTGCGCTGCTTCCGAGCCATCTCACTCGAAGAAGAATCCGACCCCCTCCTGGGTGGTGTGTGAGGACGAAGCAGCACTGTCTCATCTGTCAACTGGAAGACCTCCTCTGACAAATCAAAGAAATGAGCATATACCACCTGCAGCCTGGCTGGATATAGCAAAGCATAGGGAAGCTTGAGCTCTCGGAGGCGGGCTTTGGCCACCATGAAGGACTACCTCCACTGCATCAAGGCTCTATGGTTGCGCTCCACCATGAAACATTTGGACAATGACTCCAAGGGAGCCAGCTCTCCAGCCACTGAGTAAGGAAGGAACCGCTCCATGTCCCTATCTTTGCACCCCTCTGGGAATCCAACAAAGCGACGATTGTTGTGCCAAGCCCTCCCTTCGGCGTCCTCTACTCGCGATGTCAGTCCACGTTGGGTGGTCTCCCGAGAGGTCACCGCTTCTGCAGGGTGGTGACCACCTCTTCCACCCCAGAAATTCTCGTTTCAGCCTCTGTGATGCGTGCAACTGCATTGCGTAGATCCTGTCACAACAACATGATGTCGGAAGCAACTTCCCTAATTTTAGCATCTAGGACGTCCCTGGACTGGGTGATGGCAGCCATGAGGGCAGCATTGTCTGGCACATCTCCATGTGTCCCCCCGACAATGTCACAGAGACCCCAGTGCCCCTGAATTTATCAATCGTGCTTTGCCTGGCCGAACCTCCCCCTGGCTTATCTCTCTTCATAGCAGACTTCGAGCCTCCCCACGCCTTGGACAATGTAACACCTGTGTTCTGTACAGTGCCATTAGGATATATGGAGCCCTGGACCACGGGCTGGGAGGCAAGAAGATGTGTATTCCCCTGCACCAGCAACACACTCCAACGCCGACGTCGAAGGACCGTCAAGTCAGGTCGGAGGCAGAAAGAATATGAGAGCGTGGACCGAGCGGCCAGACCTGGCCACCAATCACAAGGCCGTTAATAAGGAGGATACGAGCGGACCAGGGAACCCAAGTCAACTGAGGCCACAAGCACCGACCACGCCAGACTACTAGACCGCTCTTCAGCCCAGGGCACCCTTCTTGCCACCGCCTCTAGATCAGAAACCAAGGGGGCCTCCACCGGCCCGCTCCACATCCTCAGGGACTCCCACACAACGGATCCACAACACTGCAATGACCCAAAGGAGCAACCATTAGCTCAGCTGCGAGTTCACGTGGCCCGACTGGCCACTGATGGAAGGAGGCCACACCACCCTTGAGAGGGGGAGCAGTGGGCCCCCGCCGGACACCGAAGATCCTCTTGCACCTCAGATAGTGTCCCGTATGTGTATAGAAACAAAGTGGTCCCTGACACAACTTCAAACTCTCATTTAATGTAAATTTTGTTATGTAAAGTAAACAGAAAAATATCTGTAGAAGGAGATGCATTATTTTCAAGAAACAGTATTAATGCAACAAACCCAACACAAACAATACAAAAGGCCAGGTATACTTGATCTCTCTTTGTATAATAGCAAATTTATTTACATGTTCATAAAATAGAGAAAAAGGAAAACTGCAACCTGCAGTAAGAAAAAAGGGGGTGCTCAAGTGAATTGAAAAGAGAAGTAGATTAAAGGACAAAGTTAAGATAATTATGTACAACTAAAAATACATTACCCATAAATTAATATCCATATAATTTGATCATACAAATGGGGAAGGGACAGGGACAATGACAAATAAATGATGTAGGCCTCTGGATGATAGGGGCGTGATAGTCGACGTTTCGACCCTGGCGCAATAAAGGGAAATTCACAACCTCTGCTGCGGGTCTTCTTCAGGACTGGGGTCAAGGAAGGGGGGGGGGCTGGGGACAGGTGGTAACGTGTAAGGGTCACATCAATGCGACTGGACGGGCCACCTATCGATGACTTCTAGATGAAATTCCAAGGATGAATGGATAGTAGGGAGCACAATTATATTAAATTCAGAGTGTCCGGGTGTGTCGTTCCCCGTTTTATCCAAGGATGGCTTAGTTGAAGGGTCACTCACTCACACGCAGTCGTAAGGAGTCCCATAACCAACCAAAAAAAGGGGGGCCCAATGGATGAAGGGGTCCTGGAATCTATTAGTCCGTTGGATAATTATTCAAACGGCCACCAAATTGAATGGGGTTAAGAGGATGGCAGACTCTAACAGCGTCTTGTCGAGGTTTCCAAAGCTAGGGGGTGTGTCCGGAGGTACATGCTACGTATGGTCACAGATAGTGTCCTGGCACAGGTCCACCACCAGGAGCCCCTGGAGACGCTTGCGTGGCTCGACAGGCCGTCGATGGGGGCTCTCCGTGCAGCATCAAGGAAGGGGCACAAAGGGGGTCTCTCACCAGGCGTTAGGACTCTGAGGCGATCACCCCCCACCACTCCGCCTGGAAACCGGATCACTTTCGCCAGCCCTGCAGCCCAGCAGCACCCTCAGGCGGCAACCCTTGGGGCCAATATAACCGCCGATCACCCGTTATGCCTTGTGTGGGGGGGGAGGAGAGGGCGTCCGGAGATCAAAGGGATATCAGCAACTGAAAGGCCCCAACCCCCGAGAACCCCCCAGGTCTCTCACGCGGCACGATAAGCCGCCGGTGCGAGTGTTGCATGTCCAGGGAGGTTGCTGCACCTCCATGGCCCGGGACCCAAGTAGTGACTATCGGCCCTCCGGCCCAGCCATGCGTATGACTGTGTCCCCCCTCACGGCCCAATATGGCTGCCGATTGATGGGGCTCACCTTGTGGAAGCAGGAGAATCAGGGAGGCAGCCGACCCCCAGCAGTAGACGCTCAGCCTCGGAAGCACCCCTCATAGGAAATCCCTGCACCACCCGTGCAGCGTGTCGGCTCTGTAGCTGCGGCTCCGCCTCCCGCCGGGGACCCCAGGCACCGCCCGATCAATGTCCTCGTTTCCGCACCAGGCCGTGAGGCCCCACCGACCACAGGTCCTGCCTCACGTCGAGGCCAGACTGCCGCTCAGGTCCTTGTCATGAGTCGGGTTCACGCCACTTCTGGGATATCGTCTAGATGGAAAGATAGACCGTAGAAGCAGGATAATGCAGGATAATACTTGAGGCTGGACGGAGCTCAATTAGCACACATCCCCCATGATGGCCTGCTAAGCAACACCCCCTCTGCTTTCTTTTTGACTATATCTTCAGTTCATCAGTTTCACATTTAAAGTGGATAAACATCAGACAGAGTTAATGTCATGGGGTCTGAACAACCTGCTGTGCCCCTCAGTAACCCTGGGTGTAGTTCGCGTAGTCACGCTATGCGTAGCTACACGAAGTGCACTTCGCAATGTAGGGGAACTGTGTAGAGCGGTAGGGAAAATGCTGTTCGCACTGATTGCACATTGCCGGATGCTTGTCCGCAATGTGCAATCATTGCAAACGGCATCTTGCACAGTGCAAGCGGTCGTTTTCTGCCGCTCTGTAGATTTGCACGTGAGCGTCAGTAATCTCAACGCGAGCATATGCAACCACTCGCAATGAGACACCTGACCTCCCCGCGTGGAGAATCTCACCGGGAGGTTTATTTTCCACGCTCGCGATCGGCAACTTGATGTTGCTGATCGCGAACGAGTAAAAAGTCTCGCCGGGATGTCATTTTGCTCGCTCACTGTCGCCAACTTCACGTTGGGGATTGCGAGCAAGCAAAAAAAGCCTGCTACCCTACATGTTTTTGCACTGTGCTACATGCAATTCGAGCAGTCCTACACCCAGGGTTACCCCTCAGTCAACTTCCACAATCTGTTGTCAACTCCCAACAGGTTGGAATATAACATTCTGCTTATTTATTAGAACTTGACAAAAATAAAAGTTCAGCATGTGTACAATAAACTCACTGTAGCACGGTATTTCACATATGACCCCAATGCAGTTTAGTGTTTACATTCCCTTGAAACTATTTTTCTCTTAGGATGCAGTTTGTTAATATCTCAGGTATCTGTCAGGCAGTGTTTTTCACTACACAGTGCAAAGAAAATAACAGTAATATTGTTTGCCATAATCAAGAACTCACCAATCATATCACTAATATTGAACATACCATCTGTCATATTAATCCATCTAATTCTGTAGAATCTGAGGTTTATTATGTAATCTTATAAAACAAAATGTCAATGAGGACGAATATCACTACAATGGGGAGCGCAGAACCTACGTCCCACACCCGGATGCACAGCATAATTGGATACTAGATCCTTTTTAGTCCATATTTCTCTTAACTCGAATTTAGTCCATATTTTGACCATAATTGTTCATTTTCTCTTTGTCAGATCCACATCATTCACATTTTGCATTTTCGGAAGTTTCAAGTATTTCGGTGTGCCCATCCAGACCTTCACTGAAATATGATCCAAATACAACAGAAAGTTTCAAGCAGCGTTTCTTTATTAAAAGCCCAATGCATTTCGGGCTGTGTCACCAGCCCTTCGTCAGGGGTCACTGTAAATTAAACAATCAAGGAAAACTCATCAGTGATTTATACAGTTAGTCTCATTACTGCGCAAAATTTTTTGTTCAGTAGTTTCTTTTTGAAATATTATTCATCAAATAATCAAGTGAGAAAATGTTACGTTATCGTAATCATCACCCAGTTACCCGTTTCGTTTGCTCACCCTTTGACCTTTCCTAAAATAACACCCTCATGACACGTAGTACACTCTCATTAGTTCTTTAACATCCCTCTGCTTGAGTCACGTTCTTTCTTAATCATCCCGACTGTTATGAAACATTCACATTTTTAACACGGTCAATCCCGCAGACTCTAACTCTTACTGTGAATTTACCTGCTCATTATAATTTCTACAAGCCGCTCGGCGTCTGCCTTCAACAGCCAAAGACTCCTCGTGTATCAAGCTTTTCGTTTCAATCCACTTTTTAAAAAAAAAAAACCTGCGTGCCCCTCCACTTATTACGTGAACCCGAGTGATCACCTTGCAGTCTTTCTATGAACTACAATACCCAGCATACATTTACAACATTAAAATTAAAGAAACTATTGTGCGCATCATCCGAAGCATATACAAAGTCCTGCTTCAATTAGCATTAATCACATGTTTTCCCAGTGTCAGCGGAAAAGCTGCTGTAAACTTACTCGATGTGGTTTTTAAGTCATTTATACTTAGTTCATGCTAAAATTATCTCGTTTATCTAGGGTGCAAAAACCAACATGGGGCAAAAAATGTATAATACAAAAGTAGAGGAGGTATGCACTCCAAATTTTGAAAGTTTATACCGATAATCATCCTTCTGCGTTTTGCGTGCAATCCAGGTTTGTGCTTGCCCTAATGCACTAAATCAACATCACTACAATGGGGAGCGCAGAACCTACGTCCCACACCCGGATGCACAGCATAATTGGATACTAGATCCTTTTTAGTCCATATTTCTCTTAACTCGAATTTAGTCCATATTTTGATTGAAACGAAAAGCTTGATACACGAGGAGTCTTTGGCTGTTGAAGGCAGACGCCGAGCGGCTTGTAGAAATTATAATGAGCAGGTAAATTCACAGTAAGAGTTAGAGTCTGCGGGATTGACCGTGTTAAAAATGTGAATGTTTCATAACAGTCGGGATGATTAAGAAAGAACGTGACTCAAGCAGAGGGATGTTAAAGAACTAATGAGAGTGTACTACGTGTCATGAGGGTGTTATTTTAGGAAAGGTCAAAGGGTGAGCAAACGAAACGGGTAACTGGGTGATGATTACGATAACGTAACATTTTCTCACTTGATTATTTGATGAATAATATTTCAAAAAGAAACTATTGAACTAAAAATTTTGCGCAGTAATGAGACTAACTGTATAAATCACTGATGGGTTTTCCTTGATTGTTTAATTTACAGTGACCCCTGACGAAGGGCTGGTGACACAGCCCGAAATGCATTGGGCTTTTAATAAAGAAACGCTGCTTGAAACTTTCTGTTGTATTTGGATCATATTTCAGTGAAGGTCTGGATGGGCACACCGAAATACTTGAAACTTCCGAAAATGCAAAATGTGAATGATGTGGATCTGACAAAGAGAAAATGAACAATTATGGTTAAAATATGGACTAAATTCGAGTTAAGAGAAATATGGACTAAAAAGGATCTAGTATCCAATTATGCTGTGCATCCGGGTGTGGGACGTAGGTTCTGCGCTCCCCATTGTAGTGATGTTGATTTAGTGCATTAGGGCAAGCACAAACCTGGATTGCACGCAAAACGCAGAAGGATGATTATCGGTATAAACTTTCAAAATTTGGAGTGCATACCTCCTCTACTTTTGTATTATACATTTTTTGCCCCATGTTGGTTTTTGCACCCTAGATAAACGAGATAATTTTAGCATGAACTAAGTATAAATGACTTAAAAACCACATCGAGTAAGTTTACAGCAGCTTTTCCGCTGACACTGGGAAAACATGTGATTAATGCTAATTGAAGCAGGACTTTGTATATGCTTCGGATGATGCGCACAATAGTTTCTTTAATTTTAATGTTGTAAATGTATGCTGGGTATTGTAGTTCATAGAAAGACTGCAAGGTGATCACTCGGGTTCACGTAATAAGGGGAGGGGCACGCAGGTTTTTTTTTTTAAAAAAGTGGATTGAAACGAAAAGCTTGATACACGAGGAGTCTTTGGCTGTTGAAGGCAGACGCCGAGCGGCTTGTAGAAATTATAATGAGCAGGTAAATTCACAGTAAGAGTTAGAGTCTGCGGGATCGACCGTGTTAAAAATGTGAATGTTTCATAACAGTCGGGATGATTAAGAAAGAACGTGACTCAAGCAGAGGGATGTTAAAGAACTAATGAGAGTGTACTACGTGTCATGAGGGTGTTATTTTAGGAAAGGTCAAAGGGTGAGCAAACGAAACGGGTAACTGGGTGATGATTACGATAACGTAACATTTTCTCACTTGATTATTTGATGAATAATATTTCAAAAAGAAACTACTGAACTAAAAATTTTGCGCAGTAATGAGACTAACTGTATAAATCACTGATGGGTTTTCCTTGATTGTTTAATTTACAGTGACCCCTGACGAAGGGCTGGTGACACAGCCCGAAATGCATTGGGCTTTTAATAAAGAAACGCTGCTTGAAACTTTCTGTTGTATTTGGATCATATTTCAGTGAAGGTCTGGATGGGCACACCGAAATACTTGAAACTTCCGAAAATGCAAAATGTGAATGATGTGGATCTGACAAAGAGAAAATGAACAATTATGGTCAAAATATGGACTAAATTCGAGTTAAGAGAAATATGGACTAAAAAGGATCTAGTATCCAATTATGCTGTGCATCCGGGTGTGGGACGTAGGTTCTGCGCTCCCCATTGTAGTGATGTTGATTTAGTGCATTAGGGCAAGCACAAACCTGGATTGCACGCAAAACGCAGAAGGATGATTATCGGTATAAACTTTCAAAATTTGGAGTGCATACCTCCTCTACTTTTGTATTATACATTTTTTGCCCCATGTTGGTTTTTGCACCCTAGATAAACGAGATAATTTTAGCATGAACTAAGTATAAATGACTTAAAAACCACATCGAGTAAGTTTACAGCAGCTTTTCCGCTGACACTGGGAAAACATGTGATTAATGCTAATTGAAGCAGGACTTTGTATATGCTTCGGATGATGCGCACAATAGTTTCTTTAATTTTAATGTTGTAAATGTATGCTGGGTATTGTAGTTCATAGAAAGACTGCAAGGTGATCACTCGGGTTCACGTAATAAGGGGAGGGGCACGCAGGTTTTTTTTTTTAAAAAGTGGATTGAAACGAAAAGCTTGATACACGAGGAGTCTTTGGCTGTTGAAGGCAGACGCCGAGCGGCTTGTAGAAATTATAATGAGCAGGTAAATTCACAGTAAGAGTTAGAGTCTGCGGGATTGACCGTGTTAAAAATGTGAATGTTTCATAACAGTCGGGATGATTAAGAAAGAATGTGACTCAAGCAGAGGGATGTTAAAGAACTAATGAGAGTGTACTACGTGTCATGAGGGTGTTATTTTAGGAAAGGTCAAAGGGTGAGCAAACGAAACGGGTAACTGGGTGATGATTACGATAACGTAACATTTTCTCACTTGATTATTTGATGAATAATATTTCAAAAAGAAACTACTGAACTAAAAATTTTGCGCAGTAATGAGACTAACTGTATAAATCACTGATGGGTTTTCCTTGATTGTTTAATTTACAGTGACCCCTGACGAAGGGCTGGTGACACAGCCCGAAATGCATTGGGCTTTTAATAAAGAAACGCTGCTTGAAACTTTCTGTTGTATTTGGATCATATTTCAGTGAAGGTCTGGATGGGCACACCGAAATACTTGAAACTTCCGAAAATGCAAAATGTGAATGATGTGGATCTGACAAAGAGAAAATGAACAATTATGGTCAAAATATGGACTAAATTCGAGTTAAGAGAAATATGGACTAAAAAGGATCTAGTATCCAATTATGCTGTGCATCCGGGTGTGGGACGTAGGTTCTGCGCTCCCCATTGTAGTGATGTTGATTTAGTGCATTAGGGCAAGCACAAACCTGGATTGCACGCAAAACGCAGAAGGATGATTATCGGTATAAACTTTCAAAATTTGGAGTGCATACCTCCTCTACTTTTGTAATGAGGACGAATAGCCATATTCCAGCTAGGACAGCAGTCCACCTGGAGGAGACAAATGCAGCTGCCACCACTCCAATAAGATGCAGCATCTCCTACCTCAGGGTTGGGTGTCTTCAACCCATGATAGAAGACTGTTCTCTGCACTCTGGTGCCAGCGGTTGCCCATCACAAGCCAATTAGCCATAAGTGACAGCCCCAACTTCTGCAGTTGGGGATGAAGCAGAGAGGAGCTGTGGGGAGGATCCTAATGACCGGAGAGCCCCGAAGGGCGGAGAGGTGACCAGCAAGCACTGCTCCCAGCATTTACGTCCATGTAAACGAGAGTGCCCTCCGTCCTGCTTGGTATAGCAGGAAAATGCAGATAGCAAAAGTATTTTACGAGGCCACTCTTTTCAGGGGGTGCAATCAGGCCAAAGAGGCAGAACCCACACACTATTGTTCGGCGGGCAGCAATTTAAGCCCTCTCCTCTAGATGCCCACACCTGAGGACAAAGACGGAATTCCCCTATCCCTTTTTACTATTTGTTACTTGGACACTAAATCTGCCCCTTGATTGGACAGTGAGAGAAGGCACGGGCCCAGCGCTCTGCCCCACAATGGGACCTACAGGGCAAAAACAAGCTACTCATGTTCACTCAGACCTGTGCCTGGAGCCTACAAGGGTGTAATAAACACCCTTGCAGCCCCTTACCATGCGGGGGTCCCAGGTCTTCTCTACAGGAAGGGGGTCCCCTCAGCTTGTCCATACAGTGTGCGGGTCTTTAAAGCCACTGCAGTGTGCTGCTGCTTTGAGCTGACACAGCTCTGGCCTGGAACTGAAAACGAAACAGAATAATGTATTTGTTTCTTTTCAGTCTGATTACAATGTTTTCCCAAACAATAAGATTCTACCCTACAATCAGAAAAATATTTTTTGTGTTTTTTTGGTTTAGAAGAAGGTGTGTTAGGGATCCATGAAGTGTCATGGAGAAACACTAGGTGTTTTTAAAATACCCCTCACGCACTAAGAATCGCTTAGTATCTTACGGATCTTCTCATCCCTCTACAGGGCGGGCGTGGTGCAACCTATGAATACGTGGGAGCACTTTTTCTGTGAAATAGGCTATGTGTATTGTGGGGGGTGAGAGTGGTAGGGTCAGTGAAGAAATGTGATGAGTAATAAAAACTCCCTGGCTAGTGGAAAAAACAACTTTTATTCACTTCCCTAGCTGGAAATATTTAAAAATGGGGATACGTAGGGGGTATATTATAATGAAATGCACCCTACTTGGTCAACATGCTTCATTTACTGTCCCCACGGCTTACTCGTCAGGACCTAATATGATCCCTACTGCTCTCAAATATATTTTACCTTTTATATATATTGTATGTCTATTTTTCAAAAACTGACATGCAAAATTGGCAGAACAGAAAATAGGGGGAAATTGCCCTTGTAGTCTTGAGAGAGCGCAAATTGAGTAAAATGTAGAAGTGCACCATATTTACAAGTACGTTGCACAAGTTAAAGATACACATACGAGTGTTTAATTAATATAGAATGCATATATCAGTGTGAAAAGCTAATGTAGTAATGTTTAGAGATGTTAGAATGTTATTAGATTCCATGTTATGTGACTGTTGCAGAAGAGAATGTAATGCTGCCAAACGTAGAAATGTGTAGGCCTCATGGCACTGCAATAAGAAAGAAAACGTGCCTTTACATTCACACATAAGATGGACTACTGTTGTTATAATTCAAAGCATTATCGATCATAGACTGAAAATATGTTTTATAGAAGTGTTTCCTATAATCAGTGTGTAATAAGTTAGAATATTGCTTTAGGCTGAGAAATAAAGGTTCATAGAGTGCACACTCCTGTTTCATGAAATCCTAGTAGGCCTGGAGAGATAAAGTCGTTCCTTTTGATCTGCACGTGCTAGTTAAAATCAGGTCGTGTTAAGCATAAATTGTGGACCATGCTCGAAGTTTTACGACTTGTGAGATAAGCTGGAGGCCGGAATTTGGGGCCCACTTCATGGGTGTCTGTTTGCAGGTGCGAGGGGGTACCAATCAAGAGAGTGATGAATAGAGCTCTGTTCTGGGAGACAGGCACAGGCCTGGAGGAGGCTTCAGGAATTTCCTGGGGGGTACCGTCTTGCCGAGAAGAGCCTGAGAAGCAAGGTCAACGCTAACAAGGAGCCCAGAGGAGTATCAGCATGGAAAAAGCCAGAACCGACACCACGTGAGAGGTGTACGTGAGGGGCGTCTCTGAGGGGCGTTTCAACTGTAATTGTGATTTTGTATTAGGGACAGCACCCTTGGGTGGAGTTAGAGCAGATGGCCTGAGGAACCTTAGAGAGCGGATGGGTAGGCAGAGAGGGCATGACTGCGATGCACAGATTTACAACAGAGACTAAGGGCAAGTGAGTGAACTTCTTTGGAAGTCACCACGGCTGACACCTTTTTAGGTTAAGATCTTGCTAAGTAGGGATGTCACTTAGACTAGTGTAGGGACAGTCTAATCTGGATTTTCTTCCTTTTTGTAAATGACGCTCAAGTTACAACTTGTGTCTATTCTTGCAAACTTGCTGATCTTTGAATTAGTTTTGGTGATATTCTTCTGTCGCCTAAGAGCATTTAGAGAATTCATGTTTGTATTGATGCCAGTGTATCTTTTGAACCTTATATTGAGATGTTTGTATCTCCAGTTATCTTTGGCTTTATAATAAAACTTTATAACTTATTTGTGGTAAGTGGTTCTTCAGAGTTGGTTAAAGTCTTGAACTGATTAACCTAGTAGTGGATTGCTTTTTACTTTATGACAGGTAACAAAGGTTCAGTCGACCTGAGTGGGGATCTAGATCTATAGCAATCAGATAAGAGATCAAAAATCCCGCCTTATCAGTTGGTAGCAGTGTAGGATGGTTGCCTTCTAGAGGAAGGTGATCTAGACTAGGTTAAGATTACCCTGAGGCCCCTAGAGATCGAGAGATGAGCAACAGAAGAATCGCCTGCCGAAGAAGGTGCTGACGGTCCGAGAGAAAAGCAGCAGAGTCGGTCGAGAGTGAGTATAATAAGGGTCATGCGTTGTCAGATTGCGGTGATTTGTGTTGTATTTGTGTTGTAATGTCATGCGGAGTTGAATGCCTGTAGTATGAATGAGGCAGGGTTGTGAGCGCGCGCAACCTGGTGAAAATCTTAAGTTCAGAGAAGAGCTTAAGTGGTTCGGGTGTATCGAACATCCAGAGTAATTGTCGACCATTGTAAAGGGGGTCATGAGGTACCATTGATCGCCCGCAGGACCGTGATAGGGGGAACGCAAGAGCGAGTGTATGGGTAACGGACGCTGGTCGGAAGTTACTGTGTGTAAGTAACCTATCAGTCAAGGCGATTGTCTGGACGTTCACGGAAAGACATTTTGTCAGTTTAGGTGACAATTACAGTTAGACTGTGGGCGTACAGTCAAGAAAAGTGATCGCTTGGTCGGAAGTAATCATTTTTCAGAGTATGAATGGGACGCATGCATGACCGGGAGACGAGCTGAGAAAGGAGGGGAACTGCTGCGAAGGGAGACGAGTGGCGTCAGAGAGAGCCGCGCTGTGATAGGCCGGTTGGTGTGAAACCGCACTGTGATAGGCCGGTTGACGCGAACCGCGCTGTGATAGGCAGGTTGGTGTGAAGCCGCGCTGGGATAGGCCGGTTAGCAAGAACCGCGCTGGGATTGGTGGATTGTCATCAGGAAGTAAACGAACGCAAGGAAATAGGAAAATCTTGTAGATTCCGAACATGGGGTGTTTTAAATGTTTTAGAGCGATCTTTAAGCGAAAAAGGAGAGAATCGTATTACGGGGAAGAGGCCCCGCCAGAGGGTACACCAGCTCATTATATGGCTACGAATGTTGGGTTGCATACTATACTGTGGCTTAGCACTTGGAGTAAGATTACAGAAGGGAACAAGGAGCTGACGTTTCCGAAATACGGAGCGTTTAGACTAGAAGTGTTGCACCAGCTAAAAGCAGTTATGTCTTCATTGAGACCTTTGCCTAGACCATCACAGTTTGAAGCCCTTAATGCGTGGATTAGGGCGGCGCACGACAGGAATCAGAACAGGCGTCAAGAAAGAGTGAGACGATCAGTAAGAGCAGTGCAAGACGCCAAATGGGATGAGGAAGCCAAGAAATGGAGAGTGCAGACTATTGAAGTGGATAAGTTGTACCCAGTGATAGAGGTTACCGGAGACAAGAGAACCCCAGAGGAGGATGATGAGAGCGAGACAGAGGATAGCCTAATAAATAGGTTGTTGATAGATAGACCCCCTCCGTACAATAGAGAGATGGAAGGTACCGAGCTCCCAAGGGAAGATAGGGTTGGCATAGGGGAGTATAGACCACTCCCTATAACGGATTGGGAACCCACCAAAGGTGAGGAAACACCTCAACCTAGTCCAGTACAGAGAGTAGTCGGAAGGTTTGTGGTAGAGAAGGTGCCAGAAACGGAGCGTGCTGAGTCTTATCAATTGCCAGATGCCCTTCAAGTACCCGTTACCATAGGTCCTATAGTATCGATTTATAACCCAGCGAAGGTGCGAGAGGAGGAACAGGTACGGCTAGACAGGGAAAGAGCAGAAATGGAAAGAAGGAATAACACGACAAATTCCCGGAGGCAATTGCCAGGACCGAGAGAATGGAGCACCCCATTGGATTCAGCAGTGGATCTCATAACAGATCAGGGGGGTCAGAGAGGACCGATGGATCTGAGAGGACCACGGTCGAAATCCTTTAAGGAGTTGAGAGCTGACTTGAGGGAGTGGGATGCTGCCACAGGAACACCGAGTAATAGGTCAAGAGTGGATGCTGAATGGGGAAGTCAAGGCAATGGGACATTGTCTCACTGCGGGGCTAGCGAAAGCGATCAGGAGTGGGACGGAAAGAGTCAGGAGGGTAGACGAGAGATCCGTCATATCCCCGGTGGAAGTAGGCAGGAGCGAGAAAGTGGAAGTACAGAATGTGGAAGGGCGTCTCGTCTCATTCACAGTGAGGGAGACCGAAGGACGCAAGAGTACAGAGATAGCTTTAAGTGCACTCACCATGCACCTGGCGATATCCGACAGCATTGGAATTGCGGGAACATGGGGAGCCACGAGGTGTCTCACCATGCGTCAAGCGATCATGGACAGGAGCGGGATCGCGGGAACATGGGGAGCTGCGAAGGGTCTTACCATGTGTTGAGTGATAATAGACAGCAGGGGAATTGCGAAAGCATGGGGAATAATGGAGTGTCTTATCATGCACCTAGAGAAACCAAGCAGAATGGGCAATATGGGACTATGGGGAATAGAGCAGTGTTTCACCATGCACCAAGAGGGGATGGAACTGCATGGGACCTGGAGAGATGGGAGCATGGGAGGACTCCCCATAACACGTCCGAGACCAGACGTAGGACTCAGAGCTGTGATGGGAGAGAAGTAGATGGGCTCTCTAGAGACGACACACTGAAAGCTGTGATAAAGACAAAGAGGCTCGATGTAACCAGTTTAAAATCTGACCTGGACGAGATAATAGACGGTACGTTGCCTTTAGAAAGGATTGACATGTACGAGCAAGATGAGGTGCTGTTTATAGCAAAGGATATTACTCGGAAGGCGAGAGCAATTCACGAGAAATTATCTGAACTGGCAGACAAGTATATGGTAGACTTGTCGAGAACAAAGGCATTACAGGGTAACCATAGGCTGCATTATTCAGATCAGGACCTCGAGGAGAGGAGGACAATTGGATTAAAAACACACATTAGGGAACTGATTACAGGAATAAGGGCATGGAGGGATCAGGATAAATGGGAAGAAAGGTGGTCCAAGAAAGGGACTGTCAGGCGAAGCACGATTGTGATGTCCCCGGAGGGAGGGCCACTGCGGATGGAGGCATACCCTTTGCGAGAAATAGCGAATGGGAGCTATGTACATGTGCCCTGGAGTAGGGGAGATTTGGCTGCGTTTACCAATTCATTTCCAAAGTTAAGAGAGAATCCTGTAGAGTGGTACAAGCAGGTAGAGAGGTTTGTGAAGATCTCTAAAGTACTGTGGATTGATTTGAACACCTTATTTGATATTGTGGTCCCAGGAGACATGTGGACAGCATGCAAAGTTAGTGTCGAATGGCCCACAGCAGAACCAGAAAGAAATGCTCATACTAATGGACCATCAGAAAGAGTAATAGAAAAATATTAAAGGGTGATGACATGGCTGAAAGAGAAGGTGCCACCGCAGGATATAGATTGGGTGAAAATAGACCGAACTAGACAGGAACCCAAGGAGACAGTCCATGAATTTTATGAGCGATTGCTGAAAACGTTCAAACAATACAGTGGATTAGATGTAATGGATCCCAAAGACATAGGACAGTTTGTATCGAAATTCGTTTTGGGATTGAGACCTGATATTTGTTTGATGATTCAGCAACATTTAATTTGCTGGCAAAACAAACCATTGGATGAAATTTTGAGATACGCAAGGTATTGCAGTGATGAAATAGATTCCAAAGCAAAGAAACTTAAGGAGAAGTTGATGATGGTTCAGATGCAGTCGGCTGGAAAGGGTGGACAGCAGCAACAGGGAACATGGACAATGGGAAGGAGATCAAATAATCAGAATAGGGACAACGAGGAAAATCCGAGACCTAGAGTAGACCTTGCTACCTTGAAAAGGACGGCAAAGTGTCACCAGTGTCACCAGGTGGGACATTGGAAACGCGAGTGTCCCTATAATCCTGAAATCGGAGAACTGGAAGTAGAGGAGGAAGAAGTTCAGACCATTCCAGTAAAAGGGGTGACAGCACCTAAGGGTAAGGTGGTCAAAGGGGGGGCATTGGCTCCTCGAGCCCAGTTCCCTCAACCACCAAAGATTGCTACAGGAGGAAAGATCTATAGACAAATGCCTCTTTTAGTAGGAGGAGAAGAGTGTTACTACGTTGATCCACTAACTGGACGGCGAGTGAGTAGAGAGGAGGACTGTACCCTCGGGGCAGTTCTAGAGGTGGATCAAAGGGGACCGTTTGTTGAGGCTGAGGTGGTAGGGTGTCCTACGACATTCTTGGTCGATACTGGGGCTACCCGATCAACTTTGAGATCAGCAGTGGTTCCGGACCTGCCAATGTCGGGGGAGACCATTCAAGTGGTAGGGGTCGCAAATAGGAGAATGACTAACCCTTTGACGGAACCAGTGCTAGTGAGAATAGGGAAATACAGCGATGAACATCAGTTTGTAGTATGCGATTCTAGCCCTGTTTGTCTGTTAGGAAGAGACTTATTGTGCAAACTAAATTGTACAATATACTGCACGCCTCAGGGAGTAGAGGTACAGACTAACGACGATGATGCCACCTTTAAGGTTGCAAATTCAAAGGTATGCGTAGAACTGTATCCTACCCTGACGGTGGAAGAGCTCCCTTGGGACTTAAGGGATACTGTGTCATCTGAAGTATGGGATTTCACTGGAGAAGAGATAGGATTGATTAAAGGAGTAGAACCAGTGAAAATCATGATAAAACCAAATGTTGAATATCCAAGAACGCCTCAATACAAATTGACCCCGGATACGATTGCAGGTATAAAGCCCGTGATCGACTCCATGATTAAGCAGGGAATATTGAAGGAAATCGTGGGTATTCCATTTAACTACCCGATTATGGGTTTGCAGAAACCTAGCGGGAAATTTAGAATAGTACAGGATCTCCGAAAGATTAATAACATAGTTGTTTCATGTTGTCCAGTGGTACCGAATCCATCAGTGATGTTGTTTCAGATACCATTCCAAGCTGAATGGTTTACAGTGATAGATCTTTGCCAGGCTTTCTTCTCAATTCCATTAGATGAGGAGAGCCAGTTTCTTTTCGCATTTAAGCTGGAAAATCGCGTCTTAACATGGTGTCGTATCCCACAGGGGTATACCGAAAGCCCATCGATTTTTAACCAGCTGCTGAAGAAAAATCTTGAAAGTCTAGTACTACCACAGAACTCGGTTCTAGTTCAGTACATAGACGACCTACTTGTTGCGTCAGAAACAGAGGAAGCTTGTAAGATAGACACCATCACCTTGCTGAACCATTTAGCTGAAAATGGACACAAGGTGTCTCCGAGCAAATTACAGTACTGTCTGACAGAAGTACAGTACTTGGGACACCGAATTGAGAAAGGAAAACGGAAGGTGTCACCAGATAGGATAGAGGCGATCATGAAAATGAATTCCCCCACGACACAAAGAGAGGTCAGGATGTTCCTAGGAATGGTTGGTTATTGCCGACAGTGGATAGCTAACTTTTCTCTGAAAGCAAAACCCTTACAAAAACTGACGCACAAGGAGGTGAGTGATCCGGTACCATGGGACAAGGATTGTTTGATGTCATTCCTACAGCTGAGAGAGGACTTGTGTCGTGCTCCTGCTTTGGGAATGCCAGATTATGAAAAACCATTTTTACTTTACTGTTGCGAAAGAGAAGGTTGTGCTTTGTCAGTTCTAGCACAAATTCATGGAAATGCCCGTAGACCAGTTGCCTATTTCTCGGCTACTTTAGACCTAGTAGCCGCAGCGTTGCCCGGATGTCTCAAATCCGTTGCTGCAACGGGTGTCAGCATTGAGAGGTGTGAAAGTATTGTAATGGGACATCAATTGGTGGTGTATGTACCTCATTCTGTGGAATTGTTAATGACCAGGACCAAGACACAGCACTTGACCAATAATAGGCTCATGCGCTACGAGCAAGTTATTCTTGCTGCGGAGAACGTGACCCTTAAGAGGTGCTCTGTTTTGAATCCTGCCACTTTGATGCCACTCCCTAATGATATAGAAGACGAGGAATGTGAAGATCACGATTGCCTTGATGTGACTGAACTATGCACCAAGCCAAGACCAGATATTGTGGATGAGCCTTTGGCCGACCCTGATGAAATTTTCTTTGTTGATGGCTCATGTGTAAGAGACAATACTGGTCAGTTGAGAGCAGCCTATGCTGTTTGCACCATTACTGGAGTTGTGGAAGCCGCTTGCCTGGAAGGAGTACACTCCGCTCAGGTAGCTGGAATCATTGCTTTGACGCGTGCCTGTTTAGCAGGTAGCAAAATTTGAGTCACTATTTACACCGATAGCCAATATGGTTTCGGGGTAGTTCATGACTATGGGCAATTGTGGTCTCAGAGAGGTTACATGAACTCCTCAGGTTCACCTATTCGAAATGGGGAGTTTGTTCGACTATTGTTAGAAGCATTACAAGGTCCGGCAGCTATTGCCGTTGTTAAATGCGTAGCACATACCAAAAATACGGATTTTGTGTCCCAAGGAAACAGGTATGCCGATGAGGTTGCTCGCTACTGCGCAGAGCAAGGATACTCTTTCACGGAAGTGGAAGTGGGTGGGACACAGGAAAAGACAGAGTTAAACATGATGTTAGAAACAGTTGATACTTGGGATGATTTAAAAGGCATGCAAGAGAACGCATCAGATTTTGAGAAAAAGACATGGGAAACTACAGGTTGTGTAAAAAGTGAAATGGATTTGTGGATTTCAGCAGATGGAAGGGCAGTATTACCAAATGAATTAGTGAGTCCAATGGCACGTCAGATACACGGTCCAGTACATTTAGGAAGAGATGCCATGTTGCGGGTATTTAGGCAGACTTGGTATAACCCCAAGTTTAGAGTAGCCGCAGAAGCAGTGTGTCAGAGGTGTGTAACATGTCAGCAATTGAATGTAGGGAAAAAGACACCAGTTACATTGAGTCACATTGGGAGGTCTGGTGGGCCTTTCACAGAATGCAATTAGATTTTATTGAGATGCCAAAGTGCAACCGTCTTAGGTATGTTCTGGTGGTTGTGTGTATATTTTCCAGGTGAGTCGAGGCATACCCTACACGCAGGTGCGACACACTCACAGTAGCAAAGTTGTTGCTTAGAGAGTTAATACCATGCTTCGGGGTGCCGACCTCTTTGGAATCAGATAGAGGAACACATTTTAACAGTGAAGTTGTGAAGATGATTTGCTCTGCATTAAATATTGATCAGAAGTTGCACTGTAGCTATCGACCAGAGGCTTCGGGAATTGTGGAGCAGATTAATGGGACTATAAAATCCCGAATGGCCAAAGTGTGTTCATCGACATCCTTAAGCTGGCCTGATGCTCTGCATTTGGTACTCATGAGTATACGTAGCACACCAGACAGGAGAACAGGTCTCTCTCCACACGAGGTTCTAATGGGGAGGGCAATGAGACTTCCATCTGTCCCAACTGCAGCTTTGTTGAATATCACAGATGATCTGATCCTGGATTATTGCAAGGGACTTTCTGATGTCATTCATTCTGTGTCTCTTCAGGTGCAGGCGGCTGAAATTCCATCTTCCAGAGACCTATGTCATGACCTGTGCCCTGGTGATTGGGTGGTGGTGAAGAAGCACGTCCGGAAGAACTGCCTAGATGTGCGCTGGAGAGGACCCTACCAAATAATCCTGACAACGAATACTGCTGTCAAGTGCGGAGGGCTGCCAAATTGGATACACGCCTCCCACACTCGAAGAGTTCCAGCACCCCTGGAAGAAACAGCTCCTCTCGCGGATGAAAATCCAGCTGTGAACGATGAATCAATAGAGGGGATCAGTCAAGCTGTGGGGGTGTCGGAGGAAGCTGGGAGCGCGTCAGATCAAGCAGAAGAAAGACAGGACGACAGTGAAACTGACGTTGCCACAGAAGGAGAAAGTTGCTGTGAATACGGCTCAGACACTGATCAAGCCACAAGTGACCAAGAATCGAGTGCGAGGACAAGAAATAGGAGAACAAGGCGTGGAGAAGCTAGTTGGCCTGAAAGGAAAAATAGGCCGAGCTTGAAGCCAACTCCAGGAAGGACCCTTGCTCCTATATCCGAAGACTCAGATCTGGACGAAGGTGTACAGAATCAAGAACAGGAGGGTCCAAGAAGATCAAGGAGGGTGCGCGTGCCCTGCAGAAGATACGCCACTCCTGAGTGGACCTACCTGGCAGCAGATGTCTTGTGCACCAAGGAGATCCGGGACGGTGAGGGAAGTGACAGTAACCAGTACTGACCCAATCATAACGTTGGAAGTGGCGTTGTTGGTACCTGGAGTTGAGGCCGAAGGGTTGCTGACACTCACTGTCCCCAATCCTCCATATCTGAGTAGAATAAGAGAACTGGTTTTAAACAGAGTAGAATTTCCGACTTTTGGTTCAACAGTACCAGCACTCGAGGAGATCATTCTTCGCTTAGAACTTTTAGAATACGTGATTAGAGCTGCTGGAACCCGCATGATTGTAGACACCTAAAGACTTTTTAAATAAACGAGATTGAGAAGATAACCTAGCGCCAAGTGGAAGAAGAAGAAATTTAGGGACTTTTCATTTAGTGGATGGAGAAGGGCTAGGGTTGTCTGTTGCTGTAATTCAAAGGACTGATTTCGCAAGAGGGATTGTCAGCTTCCAGGTGTGGTTCGAAAAGACCGAATAAGCAAAGAAAGCATTGTTGAAGGACCAAAGAAAGAGACTTTGTGTTGTAACAGAAAATTAGAACTATACTGTCTTGAGATCATGGAGGCCGGCAACCCGAACCGCAAAGCAAAATGCATAGTAGGCACACTTATAGGGGGAGTAATATTTCTTATTAGTTCTAGTAGTTACTGTATCATATATAGTGGGACATGAAAATGAAGTGAAGGCAACAAATGAAGCAAAGGTTGTAGTAACCCTGAAACCTACTACCGCTGGTAAAAAGGGGGTCAATACAGAGAAAGATAAAGCTTTACTAGCAACAGAAGCTCGTAGGTTGCACGTAGATGAATCACAGGGAAACTTCAAATCAAATGCATATGCTAAATTACTGTATGAATACATTGATGCCATGGATGCAAAAGACTGTTACGTCTGCATGCAATTGCCAGCCTCTGTAGACGAAGGTATTAGGTATCATCATCTTCCATTGACTTATGGAATTACATGTAGTTTGTTGCTTAGTATATTTTATGAACGCAATAGCTTTGAGTATTATTTATCAAACTTTGACGCTGTTTTACCAGAGGTCCCGGCCTACAAGCACATGAATAGATGGGACTATTACAAGAGTGAGGATCGATTAAGGAAATTTTTCATTCCTTGGAGAACGCTAGATACTTCATATGCCCGAAGAAATAATTTGACCTGCAAAGTGTCAGAAATTGAGAAAAAGTTTATAGGGCAGGTGGATGATCGATACAGGAGGCAGAAGATTCTAAAGGCTTCAGGCCAATGGGAAACAGATTGGACCGAGGAGGAAAAGTCACACAAAAGGAAGGGTAGTAATGGTCCAATAGCTTTAGATCGAGAGCAAAGAGGGAAACTATGTATATACAGGGGTAAAACCTACTATGAGAATGTGTTTGTGGGAGAAGTAAGTTGCGAACATGCTTTCCAAATAGAATACTATACAAAGGATTTCTTGAAAGGAATGCAGGTGATTCCGAATGTATATTTTGTCTGTGGAAGAAATGCATACGTGAAACTACCGGACAATTGGTATGGATCATGTTATTTAGCAATTGTCTTCCCCAAAATATATCATGCTAAGGATCTAGAAATCATAGAGGGAAGAACTCAAGCCAGAGGGAGAAGGGATGTAAGCAATGATGAGGTAGTTGGAGACGTATTTGGTGCCATGTTCCCTCTTTTAGGGCTAATACTGAATGATGTCAAGATTAGGAGATTGGCAACCGTTGTAGATAGATTATCTGCCAGTACTGCAAGATCATTAATGCTGGTAGAGGGAGAGATGCAATCGATAAGGGCAATGGTTCTCCAGAACCGACTTGCGTTAGATGTTCTGTTAGCCAAAGAGGGCGAAGTCTGTAAGGCTTTGAAGGTCCAGGAATGCTGCACTTACATTCCAGACAATTCAAAACCTCTTGAGAAGTATATACAGAATATCACTGAAATTCATCAAGAAATTGAGGATCTGACAAAGGTGAATGTGTGGGAAAAAGTGGGTCATGGAATGGGTAAAGTTGGAGGTTGGTTTGCCAATCTAGGGAAGAGCTTCATTTGGTACATACTGAAACCTATCATCATAATAGTGATTTGCGTAATCACACTGTGGGGATTAGTGAGACTGTATCAATGGTATAGGTCAAATAGGTTGCAAAGATCCATGAGAGAGCAGGAGCAGAGGTTAGCTGCGATGCAGGATAACCAGTACAGGAGTCTGAGGGCTCTAGAAATGATAAAGCGAGGTAGCGTTGCAACGAGTTCTGTTTGATTCAATTCATTCCTTCAGGGATGGTGTTGTGATGGTGATGACCTCTAAAGGTCATCAAAGGGGGGAACTGAGAAAGCGCAAATTGAGTAAAATGTAGAAGTGCACCATATTTACAAGTACGTTGCACGAGTTAGTTAAAGATACACATACGAGTGTTTAATTAATATAGAATGCATATATCAGTGTGAAAAGCTAATGTAGTAATGTTTAGAGATGTTAGAATGTTATTAGATTCCATGTTATGTGACTGTTGCAGAAGAGAATGTAATGCTGCCAAACGTAGAAATGTGTAGGCCTCATGGCAGTGCATTAAGAAAGAAAACGTGCCATTACATTCACACATAAGATGGACTACTGTTGTTATAATTCAAAGCATTATCGATCATAGACTGAAAATATGTTTTATAGAAGTGTTTCCTATAATCAGTGTGTAATAAGTTAGAATATTGCTTTAGGCTGAGAAATAAAGGTTCATAGAGTGCACAGGCCTGTTTCATGAAATCCTAGTAGGCCTGGAGAGATAAAGTCGTTCCTTTTGATCTGCACGTGCTAGTTAAAATCAGGTCGTGTTAAGCATAAATTGTGGACCATGCTCGAAGTTTTACGACTTGTGAGATAAGCTGGAGGCCGGAATTTGGGGCCCACTTCATGGGTGTCTGTTTGCAGGTGCGAGGGGGTACCAATCAAGAGAGTGATGAATAGAGCTCTGTTCTGGGAGACAGGCACAAGCCTGGAGGAGGCTTCAGGAATTTCCTGGGGGGTACCGTCTTGCCGAGAAGAGCCTGAGAAGCAAGGTCAACGCTAACAAGGAGCCCAGAGGAGTATCAGCATGGAAAAAGCCAGAACCGACACCACGTGAGAGGTGTACATGAGGGGCGCCTCTGAGGGGCGTTTCAACTGTAATTGTGATTTTGTATTAGGGACAGCACCCTTGGGTGGAGTTAGAGCAGATGGCCTGAGGAACCTTAGAGAACGGATGGGTAGGCAGAGAGGGCATGACTGCGATGCACAGATTTACAACAGAGACTAAGGAAAAGTGAGTGAACTTCTTTTGAAGTCACCACGGCTGACACCTTTTTAGGTTAAGATCTTGCTAAGTAGGGATGTCACTTAGACTAGTGTAGGGACAGTCTAATCTGGATTTTCTTCCTTTTTGTAAATGACGCTCAAGTTACAACTTGTGTCTATTCTTGCAAACTTGCTGATCTTTGAATTAGTTTTGGTGATATTCTTCTGTCGCCTAAGAGCATTTAGAGAATTCATGTTTGTATTGATGCCAGTGTATCTTTTGAACCTTATATTGAGATGTTTGTATCTCCAGTTATCTTTGGCTTTATAATAAAACTTTAAAACTTATTCGTGGTAAGTGGTTCTTCAGAGTTGCGTAAAGTCTTGAACTGATTAACCTAGTAGTGGATTGCTTTTTACTTTATGACAGGTAACAAAGGTTCAGTCGACCTGAGTGGGGATCTAGATCTATAGCAATCAGATAAGAGATCAAAAATCCCGCCTTACCAGTCTCAAAACCAAATTGGTATCTGTAAGAATTGAAAAACATATAATAAACAACACCATTACTTGTTTTGTTGAACACAGCACCATAACGTGGAACTACATAATCTGGACAATTTGCTGTGATATCTTTTTCTAGTAGTTCAGGTGCACTGCACTTGTGCCTTAAAACCGGTTGTGCTGCCCGAGTGGTCATAGTTGTTGGTAAAACACGCACGTAAAGACATAGAAACAATTTCACACACACACATATTTGTTTCTTTTCATTGGTGACTCAGGGAAAGGAATAATGAAGTTCACCTTTGGGAACTTGTCGTATATCAGAGGCGCTCCTGAGGGGAATAAAACACATAAACAAACATGCAAGCGTGCAAATTAACTAGTCCTAGGTTGTGGCATGCCCGCTCCGTAGAGGGAAGGAAAGACCCCTATGATGAAGCATGACACTAAGGGATTCTTAGTGCGTGAGGGGTATTTTAAAAACACCTAGGGGCACATTAGGATGGCGGGCATCCTGACGTGAAAAGGGACCTCCCACCATAAGGGCAGGGGTACGTGGGGGCCATTAGGATGTGCCCGCCACAGTGGCGGGTGCATGCCGCATATTTAGGATTGCGGCGGGCAGTGCCCGTCGCAATGCTAAAAATGCGCGCCATGCATTTCAATGCACAAAGTGACAGGTACCGCGCGGTGCCAGCCACGTTACAAATTGAAATGCAGGGGGGTACTATAGGTACCCCCCATGTGCACCGCCCACCCCCAGAGTCCCTGGGAGCCGGAACAGGCCCCCATAAGAGATTCCCGCATGTGTCCCCCTTCATAATATGGATGGCGGGGACTAGCAGACACCGCCACCATATTAGACTCTTTTCCGCCCGGTCGACTTGTCGACCGGGTGGAAAAGCGATGGACGGTCTTTCCGTCTGCCGTGGTATTGGACACGCGCGTATTCTAATCCCACGTTGTGTATATATAAAGATGCGCTTAATCAAATCCAACGTTGTGTCAAAATTTCAAATCAATCGGTGAAGAACTTTCCGAGATTTAAGATTTTGAACAAAGGAACATTGACATTTTTATGTGTCTGTTCGGGCTTGCGATTAAAAACACGCGTGTATTTAACACACGCGTATTGGAATCCAACGTTGTGAATATTAAAACACCCCCCCCCTATTTGAATCCAATGTTGTGTGAAAATTTTAAAGCAATCGGTGAAGAACTTTCGGAGATTGGCGATTTTGAACAAACGAACATTTATATTTTTATTTATATAGATGAAAAAGTTGTACAGGAGGTGGATCCTATCCAAACACCTCCTTACTCCCTCCTCCATTTGTTATTTTTCTTGATATTAACAATGACCTAATTGTGCTCGAACACTTATTTTCTGAAGGTCCTGTAGGCCAAGTGATTATATCTCTGTCCAACAGCTGGCATCTAAAGGATACCGATCACAGCCGGACCCCAGTGTCCAAATTTCATTGTTTGTCAATCTACCAACTTAATAACCCCACTAAATGGTGTGTACAGGGTGGAAAAAAGGGAGGAAAAATAGGTGAAAGGTCAGAAAGTACTCACGTAAGCATCACCATGAGAGCTACTGGTAGGCACTCACCAGTTTGTTCACATTTTTATCATCATTGGTGACTTTCTTTGACCATCAATGGTAAAATATATGTCAACGTAAATTTAGAAAGAGGAAAGAAGATAAAAAAAGGAAGGAAAGTGTGAGCGAATTCACAAAATGTATTATTTTGTGCTGTCCCTCTGAGACCCCATAGTGAAAAAAGAACATATACTCACTTCTGTTCAGTCTGAGCCCGCCATGCACCTTATAGGACTGCGTGGGGGCCCCTAAGAGAGAGCACCCTCCACAGAGCACTGCACGTTTTAGAGAGAAGAGGCAGCACAGAATGTACTGGGTCTGGAGTATAGGTAGGGTTGTCACCTTTCCCAGAGAAAAATTCCAGTTCGCTCTTCACATTTAAGATGCTGCAAAGGGCTAGTACACATGATTGCTAAATAAAACTTTATATTAAATAATCTTTATTTATTTTAGCATTGCCTTTATATTTTTGTTTACTTAAGTTATCAGTCAGGGGTCATTAGGACTGCTGTAGAACATATTCTAAAGTGCTTTCTTCTTACAATAGCTTTTTAAAGTATGTACTGATAACGCAAAGCATAAGGCATTGACAGTAAATCCTAGTTATTGCAGGTGATTTCACAGTGCTGCCATGTAAGGATCTGATGGAAACCCAGATAACCTATTTCCCTTGGGCATGCTTTGAATAACTTTGAATATTGTGCCAGGCCAAAGTTAAAAGCTTTATGCAATAACTCTAGTTTAAATATATTGACAAATATATACCAATAAAAGCACAACATTGGAAAACTAAAGAGACCAGATTTACTGAAATATTTACAAGTGCTTCCTGTAGTTTTTTAAATCAAATGTAAGCCTCTGTGTTACATAAAAATATAAAGGGCCATATGTATCATAGTTCCGTTTTGCGATTCCTAAATAGCGATTTTTAAGGAATCGCTATTTAGGAATCGCAAAATGATATGTATGAAGAAAATCGCTTTTAATTCGCGATTCCTTAATGTTCCTTAATTGCAAATTCGCATTTTGCGAATGCGCAATTAAGGAATAATTTCCAATGCATTCCTATGGGCCAGGAGGCCCATAGGAATGACTTCCAAATAATTCTCAAATTGCGAAATCTGAATTTGCTAATCGCAATTTGAGAATTATTGCAAGGGTGCAGGGGTGTCTCAAGGACACCCTGCTGCACCCCTCTAAATTACATGTGTGTGCTTATGGCGAACATACATGCCCTATGGGCATGTATGTGCGTCACATGCCACAATCAAAAATGCAAATTAGTGTATTTTTAACAGAAATCGCAATTTACCACCAACTGGAAGTTGGTGGTAAATTGCGATTCCTTAAGCTGAATTCGCAACAGTAAAATGCTTCATACATAGCATTTAAGGAATCGCTAAATTGCGATTCCTTAAATGCTATGGCAAATTAAGGAATCGCTAGTATTTGCGATTTCTTAAGATGCGATTGTTTGATACATTTCAATTCATGCTAATTAGCCTTTTGCAATTCGCAAAGGCTGAAATTCGGCGAATTTCGACCTTTGCGAATCAAAAAAGGCTTGATACATATGGCCCTAAGTGCATTTAATATTTAACCAAATAAAGTTGAAGGATTCTAAAGCGGAGATCTCAACCTCTTCCTTGTCAGGTGTATCTTGTTTTTTAAACCTGAAAGGGAAAAATGTAAGGTCACTGTGGAAGGTCTAATTGATAATTTATTGTACACATATGGAGCTTGAAAGCCTTTTCCTTCTTAGTTTACACAAAGTACATTTGTGTTTCACAGTGGTAGCTCCCATAGCAGGAATGGATAGCAGCACTGGTTATTTTAGTTTCCTAAATAAAATCATTACCTCGGGTATACCAAAAAAGGGGCAGATTTACTAGAAAGTGATGCATCTGTAGAGATGCATCACTTTCCCTGTGCCACCATGCAAAAACCTTGCATCACCATGGATGCGCCGTATTTACAATACGGCTCACTATGGCGTAAGGATGGACAGATGCGTCAGAAATTCTGACGCATCTGTTGACGGAAAAGTCACACATTTCTGGAGTCATGTCGCAAGCACCACGCAACTCCAGCAATGCATATTGCGGCCTATTTCCAATACTCTGCGTCTAACCTTACGGCTGCTTCAAGCAGGCGTAAGATTTTGACGCAGTGGTGTCCTAAAAGTGACGCAGTGAAATCTTGTAGATTTCACTGCGTCACTTTTACAAGGCTATCCTGCGTGGGAATGCCTACCCTGCATACTTTATACCTGACCAGGGCCGGACTGGTCGTTGCAGGCACCGGGCCTCAAGGGTGGGGGCCTGTTTTGGGCCCCTGGGGGTCGTTTTTGTTACAGGGCCGTTTATGCTGCATAGCTGCAAAATCGGCCCTGTAACAAAATTGGCCGAAAACCGTCCCTGCCAAAGAGTGCAGCGACACCCCCAACCTCCCCCAGGGAGGCTGGCCGAGCACTTTGCCGTGGCCGGTTTTGATTCCCAGTCCAGCACTGTACCTGACACTGGTATAATGTCAGGTAGGGCTTTACAACGTGACGCATCTCTCTAGATGCGCCATGTTGTAAATAGGCCGCAACTTTTACGCCACTGCTGCGTCACAAAAGTAACGCAACAACGGCGCAAAAGTGAAGCAAGGGGCTTGTAAATCTGCCTCAAATTGACTAAGGGGCTTCAAGAAAAGGACAAAGCACATGATTTTATTGGGCAGGTGATGATAGTGGTAGGCGGCCTGTAGGGCATTATTGCAGAAAGGAGAGTCATGATACTGTGAGAGGTACAAATGAAGTCAATTTGTATTGCTCAGTAAAATTCCTGACACAATTAGTGACTCACAAGTGGGTCCGTGAACAAGAATTAGGGAAAATACCTCCTACGTGTGCATAAAAATTATGTGCTTGGGCCAAAGACAAAGTTTTCCCAAAGGTGTCAGTCAGAGTGTTACACGTGAGTCCTGAAAATGTCACACATTAGCCGCTGTAAACAATGTAAGCACTGTTTGACATAGTTAAATGTCAGTGGAGGGAGGTAGTAGGGTTACCGGATTTAAATACTGTATTGTCTCAAACTTTCTCTGCTTTAATATATTGTATATATTGTATATGATGATTTTTTGTTATTTCAAGGCGTATTTATAGTATAACTGGCTTTCTCAATTTAATGAGGTTGTAAAATGCTTACTTTTTTTAATGAAATTTCATGGTTGTTAAAGCCTAAATAAATTAGTGAATTGAATTGACATAGTTAAATGTAGGTATGATGTCCTCTGCATATGCATTAAACTAAGGGGTAGAGTTCTGTAGGGTTGTGATTTATTTTAATCCAAGGAGTTGCATTGAAAAGGTGACCACCTTTCTTACACTGAATGTGAACCCCTCAATAAGTAATTTATATGTTTTACCAAGGTTATTGGAATGATGCCGTTTTGAAGGACCAAATTATGCAGCCGGGTTGACTAAATTATGTGGCAATAAAAGGCAAATTACATGCGGTAACGTGTCACATTTTGCGATATCGATTCAGAAAAGGGGGTGGTGATGAACAGAGTGTCTGAATTGAGCAGACCACTCTTACCCAGTCCAAAGATCAGGGCTTGATCCATCACCGTTATTTATCTCACTGCCCCATCCCAGCTCAGAACCTGGCTATATGCAAATCAGTCTGTCCCTGGCCCAGTGCATCATGGGAACAGGGCAGACTAAACTACCAAGCCAATTCTTCCCAGTGTAAGAATTGGCTTTTGTAGTTTGGTTTGCCCTGTTCCCATCATGCACTGGGACAGTAACAGACTAATTTGCATACAGCCAGGTTCTGAAACTGGGATGGTGCAGTGAGCTAAAAAACGGTGTTGGATCTAGCCCTGATCTCTTGACTGGGTGAGAGTTTTCTGCTTAATTCAGAGACTCTGTCCCTCACCACCCCTTGTTGTAAATATTTTTGTCCACCCTAAGCGTGGAAGGGTATTCTCAGATGTGAGACCCTTGCTCATTGCACCATCAGGATTCAAGCAAACCGGGCCGAAGACGGCTGTAATGCCAGAAACCGGTCCCCGGGAGCTTGTTTCCTTCCCAGTGTAAGAATTGGCTTTTGTAGTTTGGTTTGCCCTGTTCCCATCATGCACTGGGACAGGAACAGACTAATTTGCATACAGCCAGGTTCTGAAACTGGGATGGTGCAGTGAGCTAAAAAACGGTGTTGGATCTAGCCCTGATCTCTTGACTGGGTGAGAGCTTTCTGCTTAATTCAGAGACTCTGTCCCTCACCACCCCTTGTTGTAAATATTTTAGTCCACCCTAAGCGTGGAAGGGTATTCTCAGATGTGAGACCCTTGCTCATTGCACCATCAGGATTCAAGCAAACCGGGCCGAAGACGGCTGTAATGCCAGAAACCGGTCCCCGGGAGCTTGTTTCCTTCCCAGTGTAAGAATTGGCTTTTGTAGTTTGGTTTGCCCTGTTCCCATCATGCACTGGGACAGGAACAGACTAATTTGCATACAGCCAGGTTCTGAAACTGGGATGGTGCAGTGAGCTAAAAAACGGTGTTGGATCTAGCCCTGATCTCTTGACTGGGTGAGAGCTTTCTGCTTAATTCAGAGACTCTGTCCCTCACCACCCCTTGTTGTAAATATTTTTGTCCACCCTAAGCGTGGAAGGGTATTCTCAGATGTGAGACCCTTGCTCATTGCACCATCAGGATTCAAGCAAACCGGGCCGAAGACGGTTGTAATGCCAGAAACCGGTCCCCGGGAGCTTGTTTCCTTCCCAGTGTAAGAATTGGCTTTTGTAGTTTGGTTTGCCCTGTTCCCATCATGCACTGGGACAGGAACAGACTAATTTGCATACGGCCAGGTTCTGAAACTGGGATGGTGCAGTGAGCTAAAAAACGGTGTTGGATCTAGCCCTGATCTCTTGACTGGGTGAGAGCTTTCTGCTTAATTCAGAGACTCTGTCCCTCACCACCCCTTGTTGTAAATATTTTTGTCCACCCTAAGCGTGGAAGGGTATTCTCAGATGTGAGACCCTTGCTCATTGCACCATCAGGATTCAAGCAAACCGGGCCGAAGACGGCTGTAATGCCAGAAACCGGTCCCCGGGAGCTTGTTTCCTTCCCAGTGTAAGAATTGGCTTTTGTAGTTTGGTTTGCCCTGTTCCCATCATGCACTGGGACAGGAACAGACTAATTTGCATACAGCCAGGTTCTGAAACTGGGATGGTGCAGTGAGCTAAAAAACGGTGTTGGATCTAGCCCTGATCTCTTGACTGGGTGAGAGCTTTCTGCTTAATTCAGAGACTCTGTCCCTCACCACCCCTTGTTGTAAATATTTTTGTCCACCCTAAGCGTGGAAGGGTATTCTCAGATGTGAGACCCTTGCTCATTGCACCATCAGGATTCAAGCAAACCGGGCCGAAGACGGCTGTAATGCCAGAAACCGGTCCCCGGGAGCTTGTTTCCTTCCCAGTGTAAGAATTGGCTTTTGTAGTTTGGTTTGCCCTGTTCCCATCATGCACTGGGACAGGAACAGACTAATTTGCGTACAGCCAGGTTCTGAAACTGGGATGGTGCAGTGAGCTAAAAAACGGTGTTGGATCTAGCCCTGATCTCTTGACTGGGTGAGAGCTTTCTGCTTAATTCAGAGACTCTGTCCCTCACCACCCCTTGTTGTAAATATTTTTGTCCACCCTAAGCGTGGAAGGGTATTCTCAGATGTGAGACCCTTGCTCATTGCACCATCAGGATTCAAGCCAAACGGGCCGAAGACGGCTGTAATGCCAGAAACCGGTCCCCGGGAGCTTGTTTCCTTCCCAGTGTAAGAATTGGCTTTTGTAGTTTGGTTTGCCCTGTTCCCATCATGCACTGGGACAGGAACAGACTAATTTGCATACAGCCAGGTTCTGAAACTGGGATGGTGCAGTGAGCTAAAAAACGGTGTTGGATCTAGCCCTGATCTCTTGACTGGGTGAGAGCTTTCTGCTTAATTCAGAGACTCTGTCCCTCACCACCCCTTGTTGTAAATATTTTTGTCCACCCTAAGCGTGGAAGGGTATTCTCAGATGTGAGTCCCTTGCTCATTGCACCATCAGGATTCAAGCAAACCGGGCCGAAGACGGCTGTTATGCCAGAAACCGGTCCCCGGGAGCTTGTTTCCTTCCCAGTGTAAGAATTGGCTTTTGTAGTTTGGTTTGCCCTGTTCCCATCATGCACTGGGACAGGAACAGACTAATTTGCATACAGCCAGGTTCTGAAACTGGGATGGTGCAGTGAGCTAAAAAACGGTGTTGGATCTAGCCCTGATCTCTTGACTGGGTGAGAGCTTTCTGCTTAATTCAGAGACTCTGTCCCTCACCACCCCTTGTTGTAAATATTTTTGTCCACCCTAAGCGTGGAAGGGTATTCTCAGATGTGAGACCCTTGCTCATTGCACCATCAGGATTCAAGCAAACCGGGCCGAAGACGGCTGTAATGCCAGAAACCGGTCCCCGGGAGCTTGTTTCCTTCCCAGTGTAAGAATTGGCTTTTGTAGTTTGGTTTGCCCTGTTCCCATCATGCACTGGGACAGGAACAGACTAATTTGCATACAGCCAGGTTCTGAAACTGGGATGGTGCAGTGAGCTAAAAAACGGTGTTGGATCTAGCCCTGATCTCTTGACTGGGTGAGAGCTTTCTGCTTAATTCAGAGACTCTGTCCCTCACCACCCCTTGTTGTATATATTTTAGTCCACCCTAAGCGTGGAAGGGTATTCTCAGATGTGAGACCCTTGCTCATTGCACCATCAGGATTCAAGCAAACCGGGCCGAAGACGGCTGTAATGCCAGAAACCGGTCCCCGGGAGCTTGTTTCCTTCCCAGTGTAAGAATTGGCTTTTGTAGTTTGGTTTGCCCTGTTCCCATCATGCACTGGGACAGGAACAGACTAATTTGCATACAGCCAGGTTCTGAAACTGGGATGGTGCAGTGAGCTAAAAAACGGTGTTGGATCTAGCCCTGATCTCTTGACTAGGTGAGAGCTTTCTGCTTAATTCAGAGACTCTGTCCCTCACCACCCCTTGTTGTAAATATTTTTGTCCACCCTAAGCGTGGAAGGGTATTCTCAGATGTGAGACCCTTGCTCATTGCACCATCAGGATTCAAGCAAACCGGGCCGAAGACGGCTGTAATGCCAGAAACCGGTCCCCGGGAGCTTGTTTCCTTCCCAGTGTAAGAATTGGCTTTTGTAGTTTGGTTTGCCCTGTTCCCATCATGCACTGGGACAGGAACAGACTAATTTGCATACAGCCAGGTTCTGAAACTGGGATGGTGCAGTGAGCTAAAAAACGGTGTTGGATCTAGCCCTGATCTCTTGACTGGGTGAGAGCTTTCTGCTTAATTCAGAGACTCTGTCCCTCACCACCCCTTGTTGTAAATATTTTTGTCCACCCTAAGCGTGGAAGGGTATTCTCAGATGTGAGACCCTTGCTCATTGCACCATCAGGATTCAAGCAAACCGGGCCGAAGACGGCTGTAATGCCAGAAACCGGTCCCCGGGAGCTTGTTTCCTTCCCAGTGTAAGAATTGGCTTTTGTAGTTTGGTTTGCCCTGTTCCCATCATGCACTGGGACAGGAACAGACTAATTTGCGTACAGCCAGGTTCTGAAACTGGGATGGTGCAGTGAGCTAAAAAACGGTGTTGGATCTAGCCCTGATCTCTTGACTGGGTGAGAGCTTTCTGCTTAATTCAGAGACTCTGTCCCTCACCACCCCTTGTTGTAAATATTTTTGTCCACCCTAAGCGTGGAAGGGTATTCTCAGATGTGAGACCCTTGCTCATTGCACCATCAGGATTCAAGCCAAACGGGCCGAAGACGGCTGTAATGCCAGAAACCGGTCCCCGGGAGCTTGTTTCCTTCCCAGTGTAAGAATTGGCTTTTGTAGTTTGGTTTGCCCTGTTCCCATCATGCACTGGGACAGGAACAGACTAATTTGCATACAGCCAGGTTCTGAAACTGGGATGGTGCAGTGAGCTAAAAAACGGTGTTGGATCTAGCCCTGATCTCTTGACTGGGTGAGAGCTTTCTGCTTAATTCAGAGACTCTGTCCCTCACCACCCCTTGTTGTAAATATTTTTGTCCACCCTAAGCGTGGAAGGGTATTCTCAGATGTGAGTCCCTTGCTCATTGCACCATCAGGATTCAAGCAAACCGGGCCGAAGACGGCTGTAATGCCAGAAACCGGTCCCCGGGAGCTTGTTTCCTTCCCAGTGTAAGAATTGGCTTTTGTAGTTTGGTTTGCCCTGTTCCCATCATGCACTGGGACAGGAACAGACTAATTTGCATACAGCCAGGTTCTGAAACTGGGATGGTGCAGTGAGCTAAAAAACGGTGTTGGATCTAGCCCTGATCTCTTGACTGGGTGAGAGCTTTCTGCTTAATTCAGAGACTCTGTCCCTCACCACCCCTTGTTGTAAATATTTTTGTCCACCCTAAGCGTGGAAGGGTATTCTCAGATGTGAGACCCTTGCTCATTGCACCATCAGGATTCAAGCAAACCGGGCCGAAGACGGCTGTAATGCCAGAAACCGGTCCCCGGGAGCTTGTTTCCTTCCCAGTGTAAGAATTGGCTTTTGTAGTTTGGTTTGCCCTGTTCCCATCATGCACTGGGACAGGAACAGACTAATTTGCATACAGCCAGGTTCTGAAACTGGGATGGTGCAGTGAGCTAAAAAACGGTGTTGGATCTAGCCCTGATCTCTTGACTGGGTGAGAGCTTTCTGCTTAATTCAGAGACTCTGTCCCTCACCACCCCTTGTTGTAAATACATTTTGCGATATATCACTTTGTAATTTTGTCATTTTTTAACAAGTTAACACTGCCTGGGCTAAAGGTTAACCTAATTAGCACCAGTTTAACATACAAATATAGTAAAAAGCAACAGAAAGGTGGCTGGGCAACTTTTGCATACGGCCTTCTACTGCACGGCAACACATCACTTATATTTTAGAAACTTTTCATATGTTTAAGTTACAAAACAAATTATGTTTTGTTAAAATCTGTAGCTTATGCAGCAGATGATGTGTTATGTAGCAAATGCAAATAATGTGGAAAAAGTTGCTGCTGCAGTATCGCGTAATTCCATTCGACCTGTCTATTACCCAAAACAGCAATTACCCATTATGCCTATGCTTGCGTGGGCCATTATGTTCTCTATGCATTTTGCGCTATTTAAAATGCCAACAGCCAGACTAAGGTTGGTGTCCTTAGAAGTGAACTTCAAGGGCTGGGGGCACAGATTATATCACAGACACCTTGTTCTACACCTGGGCACTCAGAATATGGCATTAAATGGAAAGGGGAACTGTCAGTCTCATGAAATGGGATGGTAGATGAACTTGATTTACCAAAAAAGAAATAACTTGCTTAATCTTCACCTTTTGGTGACTTAAGTTAATTTGCAGCTGCGCATTCCTTACAAACCTACTCCCCTATATAGGAGTCAGTGCACTAAATCCCTAAGCTTAAATTTTGCTAATAAAAATAATAATAATAGTATAGTAAAAAGTATGAACACAGCTCGGTTTTCAGTGCGCATGTATGTAAAACATGCCCATCCGAAAAGGAAAACGTTTTTCGCTTTGGCAATAAACGGTAAACAGACATAATATCGATTCCAAAATATCGATTGGACAAAATATCGATGGAAAAATATAGACTGGACAAAATATCGACTAGACAAAATATAGACAACAAAAATATCGACTAACATCGACTAGAATAGCAAAAATATCGAATCAAAAATATAGACTAGACATAATATAGACTAGAAAAAATATAGACTACAAAAATATCGAAAATAAGGTAAGGTATTAATATTTAATAATATTTGAGTAATATAAATCTGTAGCGGGTTGTGGGTTTATAGGGGAATAGGGTGGGAAGTAATTTAATTATAATTAATTAATTATGTAAATTTAATCTAATTGTTAATTAAATAATAATTTGAAAATAATTAAAATATAATTGGTAATTAATTTAAAATAAATAATTGATAAATAATTAATATTTTGTAATTTATTTTCTGTAGCGGGTTGTGTGTTTATAGGGGAATTGGGTGGGAAGTAATTTTATTATAATTAATTAATTATGTAAATTTAATCTAATTGTTAATTAAATAATAATTGGTAAATAATTAAAATATAATTGGTAATTAATTTAAAATAAATAATAAGTTTTTGGGTAAAGGGGTATTTTTAGGGTTCAGGGTCAGTTTTCAGTTTTTGGGTAAAGGGGTATTTTTAGGGTTCAGGGTCAGTTTTCAGTTTTTGGGTAAAGGGGTATTTTTAGGGTTCAGGGTCAGTTTTCAGTTCTTGGGTAAAGGGGTATTTTTAGGGTTCAGGGTCAGTTTTCAGTTTTTGGGTAAAGGGGTATTTTTAGGGTTCAGGGTCAGTTTTCAGTTTTTGGGTAAAGGGGTATTTTTAGGGTTCAGGGTCAGTTTTCAGTTTTTGGGTAAAGGGGTATTTTTAGGGTTCAGGGTCAGTTTTCCGTTTTTGGGGAAAGGGGTATTTTTAGGGTTCAGGGTCAGTTTTGGGTTTTTGGGGTACAGGGATATTTTTAGGGTTCAGGGTCAGTTTTGGGTTTTTGGGGTACAGGCGTACGCTTTCTCTACTGTAGCACCCACTGGAGTGGTTACATTAAATTTAAACCTTTTGCTATGCCACGGTAAATATATTCTATATGTTTTATTAATAACATGTATTTATATATATATGTATTATTATTATTAATTTTTACATTTACATTAATTATGTAATTATGTTACATTTATTTAATAATTTTAACAATGCTTATATTAAATATATGTAATATTATAATAGTTTTAACTTATTTTAAAGACATAAAAAAATCAATATTTTGACAGTCTATATTTTTAACACTCGATATTTTAAACTCGATATTTTTGTACTTACCTGTTTGTAGATAGAAAGTCGATATTTTGTCTGTCGATATTTTGGCAACGATATTTTTGCAGGTCGATATTTTGGCAGTCTATATTATTTCAGTGATCCGCAATAAACGTATCATGGAAATTCCTTCTGATGTCATGTGGATGCACAGTCCTTCTACAAGATGGTTGGCGACCACAAGGGATTGCTTTTTAGGAGGGCCCTCCTCATCATTCCTTGCTGGGGGGATTTCTAAGGTTTTGTTATGCCACTGGGAGCTGACCAGCTGCCTTAAAGAGGTATTATATACAGGGTATGCTTGGCTGCTGCCCGCTGTGATGGACAAGCATAGTGAAGCTATAAATCCCTAAACAAGGTCTTCATAAAATGCTGGCCACTATGGCTCAACAGCCGGCCATGAAGAAGCGTGGACCCTCCAAGCATTGGAGGCCAAACTGGAGGCACCCTCAACTAGATTCACTGAAATTTTGTAAGCTACCCAGGTGTATCGAGCCAAGAGGACACCACATATGAAGAAACTGTAGATTTATTTCAAAATAAGTAATTCACCCACAAGTAGGAGCGTCCTGCCAGTCCGGAGCCCGTTCAGCAACTGAGTCTGCTGAACACCCCTCACTCACAAGAACACTCCAGACATTCAACGCACAACATAACATTACATACCTGACATTCCAAACAAGAAGTACATTACATCACCACTACATCACCTCCCCCCTTAATCTAAAAAAAAATTACAATTTGACAAATTCAATAAACCATATAAGAAGTATAACAATCAAATAGATTAATATTTAACAAATTCATTGAACCTTGCAGGTACTTTTCTTAACCTACCACATCGAGTAAAAGAACTAGAAGGAACATTGTCAGAATCAGAAACACTGTATTAATTTCCCAGAACAGAGACATTTTTCTCAACCTCAGGTTGTAGCCAGTGAGTCCAACCACACTCATTTGTAATAGACTTTCCTCTGACCCTGCCCACCAGTTTTGCTTGATCCTCAGACATTCTCACAAGTTGTCTTACATTCCACCAACCTTCTCCCCCAAGAAGGCAGCGCTTTTACTAATTTTGATCACTTGAATGGGATTAGAAAAAAACTAAGTTCCTTTCAAAACTTTAACAGGTTTTTTAATCATAACCTAATCTCCCACAGAAATCACCACACTTTTCAAACCTTTCTTTTCATCAAAATTTCTCTTCATTAAATCTTGTTTCCTCTTTACTTCTGACAAGTTCTCTTTGCTGCACCACTTCTCTTTATTAAAACCCTTCCCGTCTAACCAGGCTGGAAATAAAGAAGAATGTACCTTTCTCCCCCTCAAAAGTTCAAAAGGAGTAACCTCTGTCGAACAATGAGGAGATGTATTGTAGTTCCAAACTTTTTCCTCAAGAAATTTTACTACATCTAGTCCCGAGGCAATAGCCGTTTGAATTCCCTCTTTCATGACTTTGTTACCTCTTTCCACCAATCCATTCGAAGACGGGGAATAAAGAGCCACTCTCAACTGTTTCACATCCTGAGAAGATAAAAATGTGCACATTTTTTCTGAAACAAATTGAGTTCCGTTGTCCGTAACTAAATATCGAGGTGCCCCCTCCAACAAAAATAATCTTTTCTGAAATGAAATTGTATTCTCTGAATTAGGAGCATCAACAAACCTATAATACAACCACTTGGAATAGTAGTCCACTGCCAGAATAAAATATCTCATTCCCTCAGATAAAACATTATAGGGACCAGAGAAATCCAACCCCACCTTCTCCCAGGCTGAATTTGGAAAAGAAGTTGGGTGGAAAGGAGAATTTGTCGTTTTCCAATGTTTGTGTGAAAGCAGACACTCCTCACAATTGTCCACCACGGACCTAACTTGCGCATCCAAACTGGGCCACAAATAATGAATTTTAATTCTCATGCAAGTCTTTGTCACCCCCAAATGACCTTTATGTGCCATCTTTATGATGTCACTTCTAAGAACAGCAGGAGGAATAAATTTATCCCCACGTAACAAAATGTTGTCTTTCACTGATAACTCTTCATCCACCTGAGCTAAATTCCTCAATTCCCCAGACAAATTTCTGACTTCTGGACAATACTTCGAAGAAAATTCAATAGCTTTAGACAAAATGGGATCTTTCATCCCTGCTTCCTTCCACTCCACCTCCGAAAAAGGCAACTTCCATTCTTCAATAGTATCTACCAACACCACACATTCCACATCATCTTCCACTACATCCTCATCATCATCTTTAACCATTCCCATTCTGGACAAGCAATCTGCTCGGAAATTCCTTCCACCTGGAATGTGTTTCAGCTCAAAATTATACTCTTGAAGTTTGGACACTAACCTAGTTAATCTTGGTGACAGATTATTATTACCAGTGACCCTACTGAAAATGAAAGAAAGAGGTTTGTGATCAGATAAAATAATGAATTTTCGGCCCCAAATATACATCTTAAACTTTTGTGCAGCCCAAAAACAGGCTAAAGCCTCCCGTTCTATAGTACTGTAGTGTTTCTCAAACTGCTTCAAAGCCCTGGAAGCAAACGCCACCGTTTGTTCCTTACCGTCAACTTCTTGAGTCAAAACTGCTCCCTACCCGTCCATGCTTGCATCCACAGAAATGGTGGACAAGCAGTCATCCCGATAAGCGTGAAGGGCTTGGGCTGAAACACTCAATTCTTTGACCCTAGAAAAAGTTTACTCCAGCTCATCAGACCATAAAACCTTTGACCTTTCTTGAGCAATGCTCGAAGAGGCTCGACAACCTGTGCATAGTTAACCACAAATCTAGCATATTATTCTGCCAGTCCCGGGAAGGAACGTAAAGAGTCCTTATCCGATGGAGCCTAAGCTTCTTTCAAAGCTCTGACAACCGAAAATTTTGGACTGATACCAGATACTGATATTGAGTGGCCAAGATACTCCAACTCATTCACCCTAAACTTACATTTGTCGTCTCTTACCGTCATGCCACGTGATCCCAGCAAAGAAAGAACCTTCCTCAACAGAATATTGTGCTCATCCAGACTTTTTGCAAAAATTAGGATGTCATCCAAATATGCTTGCACCTCAATCAAATCCCCAAATAGAGTATCCACTAGTCTCTGGAATACACTGGCTGCCGATGCCAATCCAAAGGGAACCCTCAAAAATTTGAAAGCCCCAAATGGAGTGACAAAGGTTGTCAGTTCTTGAGATTCTCTGGATAAAGGAACTTGATGGTAGGCCGATCGTAAATCGATCAAGGAAAACCATTATGCCCCTCCCAAATTCGCTAATAATTCATGTATTTTGGGCAGTGGATGACAGTCCACCTTAATGTTTTTATTCAAACCTCTAAGGTCCGCACATAATCTGATCTTATTATTCTTTTTACGAGCGACCAAAATGGGGGCGACCCATTGTGAAGAGTCTGTAGGTTGAATAATCCCTTGAGAACACAAATCATCCAACATTTTCTTCAACTCACCTCTCATACTTAAAGGCACCTTATGTGCAACCGGAATAGCACCTGGTAGTAGTTTAATCCTATGTTCTACACCTTTTACCAGACATACTTTATCACAAAAAACATGTTTAAATTATTTTACCAGATCTGCACGAACAATTTTTGTATCCTCAATACAACAAATAGGTAAATCTCTGGCCCTTATGGGATTATCATCTCCTGGCACTAAATACAAACCCATCTTCGCCAGATCCTTCCAACTCTCAATGTTTTTGCCTTTGATTGCGACATATATTTTTGTATATATGGATCTTTCTTACATTTCTAAATTACCCATGAAGAATCCCAGCATGTCAATGTCTTTTTCTCTGAACGCTTTAGGATTCACATCCGTTTCCAAAAGAACAGTTTCTTTTCCCCATTTGTTGAAAAAAGTAGAATCTCGTAGAATGGTGATAGGCGATCCCGAGTCTGCCATAACTTGCAACTGAATGCCATTGATGATTGAAGAACATAAATGACCTTTTATTTCCTCATCACCAGTATCCAAAGCCAACAACAAGTTTTCAATAAATTCCGAAAAGTCATCCATATCCACGTTGTTGACCTTTTTGGAAATGTCCCATCCTTTTACATATGGAACAACGCTTATTTAAAGCTGGGCACCCTTTGAAGTTGCTGATATGGAACTTTGAGCCAAATCTAAAACAAAAACTTTGACCTTTTTGTTGAGTAAACTTGGTTACTTTATCTTTAGAACTAACAACATATATACCATTATCATCATACTCATCTGTAACTAAATTTACTTTTGTACTAACATCTGCCATCATAGCCTTGGTTGAGATAACTGATCTCTCGATGCTTAATGCTAAATCAATCACCTCAGACAGTGTAGGATTCTTACAACTAAGAATTCGTTCCTTAATCTTTTGTGACGCGCAATTAAATACGAGTTGGTCTCTAATATAATTATCTAAAAGAGGACCAAAATCGCAAGAAATCGCCAACACTCTTAAAGCCGCCACATATTCTTCCACCTTTTCATCTTCCTTCTGTTTACTTTTATAAAAATTATGTCTCTCCAACATAATATTAGGAGATTCTTCAAATTGATTTTTTAATCTGGCAATGGCTTCCAAATAAACATTCCACTGCCTGTCACATGACTGACCAGAAGGAGGAGGAATTGGTGTTAAACTTTTAAAAATGCGTTGAGCGGCTAACACTAAACTGCCAAATAATATGGCAAACTTACGAGGAGGTAAGTACTCTGAAGCATCAATGGCCACTAGATGGTTTTGAAATAGATCAAACCATTCTGACCAAAGCATAACTGGCTAACCAGGTTTATCAAGAAATGGTGGTGGTTGAGTGACATCTTTTATTGATGACATTTTGTTAAATTGAACAACAGAATAACTGTAATGAAATATTGTACCTTAACCCAAACCAAATGACACTCAATTGAAGAGATCCCAATAATGAAACCTAGAGCCAACAATCTTTGTAGAGAAAATAAAATGAAAGCCATAACCTCACAAATTGTTCAAAACTACTATTAAGTAGTGACAAAATAAATAGTCTTACGTTCAAAATTTAAAAAATGGGTCCTTATGACAGTCAGAGATGATCCCTTGTAAACGATAAAGTTGGTCCGACGATTTCCGACAATAACAACACCACAAAATGGCGGCACGTAGCTTACGTACTGCCGGAGGGTTCACAGCACGTTTGTGCGCTTCAAAACGCCACAGAAACGCTGTAGGTCATAGATCAGCGTCATAGACCAGCGTAGAACGACTCTGAGAAGCACAGCATTCCACCTCTCCTTTCAGATTCGGAACGTCAGAGGACCTGAGAACTCCGGTAAGCGCTCTGTATTTTTTTTAAAGTGAAGGCCAACAGTTTCCTCAGAAAAAAAACCCAAGAGATGACCAAAATAGATCCATAAACAAGTAAGGATGAAATCAGTAAAAAGGTGAACAAACAGTCCACAAAACTCCGCTTTCCCACAGCAATTCCGCTGATAAAGACAAAATTGCAAAAGTATACGTAAAATTGCACTCAATCCAGTCCTACCGCAACTCGACACCCTCAATAATCCTGAGCTTATGAGACGATGACGATGCTGACGTAGGTGATAAGGCATTCAATTGATTCCTTCAGTTAACTTGTAGATCCAAACTTGTCAGAAAACTGAAAATCAACTTTGATCCGAAAAACATCCTTTGCGTGGGTCGGTGGGTGTATTAAAATCCCACCCTCGTCGCCAATATGAAGAAACTGTAGATTTATTTCAAAAGAAGTCATTCACCCACAAGTAGGAGCGTACTGCCAGTCCGGAGTCCGTTCAGCAACTGTGTCTGCTGAACACCCCTCGCTCACAAGAACACTCCAGACATTAAAAGCACAACATAACATTATATACCTGACATTCCAAACAAGAAGTACATTACATCACCACTACACCAGGGCACTATGGAACCCCTGGAAGACAAGATAGATATGGTGACCAAAGAAATTAGGAGGATCGTAAAAAAAAAATCAAAGAAAAGTTGCAAGCACAGGAGTGTGCACTACAATAAGCCATCCCTTCTATGGAGGCCCTGAAACACACAGTGGAGGAGCAACAGCAGGAAATCTGAATACCATGATCAGATCACGGCAAAATATTCATATAGTGTGGCTCGCTGAGGGGATGGAAGGATCGATTGCAGAACTATACCTGGGAGAATGGCTGATCACGGAGATATACGGAGGTCACCCCACTAAACTGTTGTCCATAGAAAGGGCCCACAAAGTCCCTGGTAGATCACCACTGCCAGGGGAGGCATCGTGAGCTGTGATGGCATGGCTACTCAACCAGTTCCTCCAGTGTGCATGAAAACATGTCCTGTGGCAATTGCAGGGGAATACAGTGAAACCTAGGGGTCTCGAGAAGAGGAATTGACTCAAACTGTCATCAATCCTATTTAATACATTAATGACTAACAACTAGTTCACACGAGTGGGACAAAAACAACAAATACAATGTCTGCAGTGATTTGTGAGTAGAACTCAAAAGGTATTGGTAGGATTCCCATCAAAATCTTGTGATGATCAATGTTATCATTTGGTCATCCAACCAAGGCAATGAAGTCTCTTGATCATTGAGACCATATTCTTGCCTTGTGCCATAGTAGGGTCACTGATCACAAACACTTTTTGACCAAGTGATATCAAAATTGATGGGTAAAGTGCAGTGCAAAAAATAATAAAGTGGTGGATGTTATAAAAGGATAGAGGACAAGAGAAATAAATTTATTAAGGATCTGGCCTCTTCCTAATTAAAAACAAGAACATTGCAAGAAAGCAGTGTTAAACAAATAACAGCATAGGGGCCAACATGTTTCAGCCTAAACGGGGAAGACACAAGGCTTTCTTCAGGGCCTCTGTTCTAAACGTTGCTACTGCAAAGTGATTATGTCACACAAAAACACTAAGGTGACAAAAGGTATAATAAAGTGAAGAATCAAAAAAGGATACGGTAATTCAGTAACATATCCTCCGTGTCAGTAGATGATAAGATGCATCTGGAATAACAAAACATAAAGCAAACATAGTATTCAAAATAAGACATGTCCCACTTAGGCTCCTACTAGTGAGATAGATAGTCTGTGATAACACTCACCCAGCACGACCGGGGATTTTTCCTCACCTCACCTGGACTCATACTCAGGAATAATGAGGCCACGCTCTAAAAAAGTAAAGATATAGGTGCATAATGCAGGTAGGTGAAAAAAACTTTCTCCCACTCCACTCTGCATTGATATAAGCACTACTACTGTCATCCCTAACAATCATATTCAATAGCTATTCAAATAACCTCTAATAACCGAGGGCTCACACCTCACACGAGGTCTCTCAAAAAGTAGCCTATAGCTTAATAAGCATAGTCATGGAAGGTTAACCGGTTAAAACATAGGCTGAATCAAATTGACAACCACTCAGAGGATAGTCTCAAGAACACAACTGTAACAACAACCCTCTCTCTTAAGGCCTCTGGGCATACCTGTCCGTCGTTGCCTCTGGCTGGTCCCGAGATCAGGGGGAGGCAACGAACGGAACAGTCGAAGCAAGTAAAATAGAGTCCAATGTTTGCAAAACGGCCAATCAGTGGCACAAACGTCGGTTCAGAGTTCAAGACGAAAAACGTCTTTTCACACACCCAGGAATAATGTTGTTTATCGTGCCCTGGCCAAAGAATGCCTTATATAATGATCAAATGTTTCAAGATAATGCTCGAAAAAGACTTGCCTCATTGATCCCGGCTCACTGTTTACTCGGTGCCGGAAATGCGGGTTTAGGCGCGTAGTCTCGCGAGATCCATCGAACTACAGGATGATGTCATCCTGCTCAAAAGGGTAGTTCGCAAGGAAGGCGCATGCGTGCACTAGTAGTACAGAGTCCCTGATAAAACTAAGAAGTTCAATAAAAGCCAAACGAGTCCGCGTGCCTAGTTGAAATTCACAGGAGTAGCATCGCGACGTCATTGGTAAAAGAAATGACTCATAGTCGTTATTAATTAATACAGATGTTAGTCATGCACCGTCCAGCAGACCCATACGAACTAGTCATATGTCGCAAACTAACAGATGACTTCATAAGTGGATGGTAATATTATATTTGTCCAACTGCCCTGTGTTGAAACATTGAATGGCTACATTAACCAGTGGCAGAATGGTGAATAGTTGTCTAGGTAGTAATATTTATACTGATTACGCATGACAACCAAGCATTAAGTGTGTGGCCATAATGCAGAATACCTGAATTAACAGTATGAGAGCAAACTCGATCGGTGTACACCAAAGAGCATCTCATATCTGTTTGTGACCATATCTTAATGTCACATGCAGATATAAGTGTAATTTATGTTTCTAAATGATGGGCCCACCTCCAGTTGTGTTGTGTGTTCAGAGAGTAGTCCAGGGTATGTCGTCATTCAAACCCTGGCAATCCGAACGCAATTTATGTATCCATCTCTGTTCTTTCATAAATAAAAATTTTGAAACATCTGAAATGTGAGAGGGAATCAGCGGCTTTTCAAAGACAGTCCAACTGAAATCAGTTTCTTTATGACCATGCTCCAAAAAGTGTTTAGTAAGTTTAGACACGCTCTTCTTGCATCCAAATGAGCTCTTATGCTCAAACATACGTGTACGCACCTTACGTGTGGTCATCCCGATATATTTCTCATTACAGGGACAGACCATCTGATAGATGACATGTGAGCTATTACAGTTGGAGAAACGTTTTAGTACCCAAGGGCGATTAGTCCCTATGTCATTTTGGGTTGTTTTGCGGGTTTGAGCACAAACAGAACACCCACCACAAGGATGGTGTCCTTGTATTGATGGAAGATCCCAAAGGGTGCCACTGGACTCCGTTAATATCTCCCTGGGACGGGTGTGTACCAGACAGTCCCGAAGATTTTTAGAGCGTTTAAAAGCGAACAGAGGTTGTTCGATCTTATCGTTAGTACAATTCAGTACCCGCCAATGGCGTCTTACGATTTTCTGAATCTGGTTTGATTTGGCACTGAAAGTACTAACAAATGTAAAACGTGTGAGAGGTGGCTTCTCCACCGAGGGCTCTATAAGCGCCTCGCGGTTGTTATTGCTAGCTCGTTTTAGGGAGCGTTTGATCAATTGTCTCGGATAGTGTCTTGCTTGGAGTTGACCTGTTAGGTTAGCCGCATGTTTCAAAAAGGTTTCAGTAATAGAGCAGTTCCTTCGAACCCCCACATATGCCACCCCCACGGGACTACAAAGCAAATTATTTCGCAAGCCTATGGCCAGGAATTCACTCCTGTTAAATGACAACCAACATCCCAAGTCACTTCGCGACAACCTGCCATATGGGCAGTTCCTTCGTGTTCGAAGGAACTGCTCTACTACTGAAACCTTTTTGAAACATGTGGCTAACCTTACAGGTCAACTCCAAGCAAGACACTATCCGAGACAATTGATCAAACGCTCCCTAAAACGAGCTAGCAATAACAACCGCGAGGCGCTTATAGAGCCCTCGGTGGAGAAGCCACCTCTCACACGTTTGACATTTGTTAGTACTTTCAGTGCCAAATCAAACCATATTCAGAAAATCGTAAGACGCCATTGGCGGGTACTGAATTGTACTAACGATAAGATCGAACAACCTCTGTTCACTTTTAAACGCTCTAAAAATCTTCGGGACTGTCTGGTACACACCCGTCCCAGGGAGATATTAACGGAGTCCAGTGGCACCCTCTGGGATCTTCCATCAATACAAGGACACCATCGTTGTGGTGGGTGTTCTTTTTGTGCTCAAACCCGCAAAACAACCCAAATTGACATAGGGACTAATCGCCCTTGGGTACTAAAACGTTTCTCCAACTGTAATAGCTCACATGTCATCTATCAGATGGTCTGTCCCTGTAATGAGAAATATATTGGGATGACCACACGTAAGGTGCGTACACGTATGTTGGAGCATAAGAGCTTGTTTAGATGCAAGAAGAGCGTGTCTAAACTTACTAAACACTTTTTGGAGCATGGTCATAAAGAAACTGATTTCAGTTGGACTGTCTTGAAAAAACCGTGGATTCCCTCTCACATTTCAGATGTTTCAAAATTTTTATTTATGAAAGAACAGAGATGGATACATAAATTGCGTTCGGATTGCCAGGGTTTGAATGACGACATACCCTGGACTACTCTCTGAACACACAACACAACTGGAGGTGGGCACATCATTTAGAACAATATATGACACTTATATCTGCATGTGACATTAAGATATGGTCGCAAACAGATATGAGATGCTCTTTGGTGTACACCGATAGAGTTTGCTCTCATACTGTTATTTCAGGTATTCTGCATTATGGCCACACACTTAATGCTTGGTTGTCATGCGTAATCAGTATAAATATTACTACCTAGACAACTATTCACCATTCTGCCACTGGTTAATGTAGCCATTCAATGTTTCAACACAGGGCATTTGGACAAATATAATATTTCCATCCACTTATGAAGTTATCTGTTAGTTTTGTGACATATGACTAGTTCGTATGGGTCTGCTGGACGGTGCATGACTAACATCTGTATTAATTAATAACGACTATTAGTCATTTCTTTTACCAATGACGTCGCAATGCTACTCCTGTGAATTTCAACTAGGCACGCGGACTCGTTTGGCTCTTATTGAACTTCTTAGTTTTATCAGGGACTCTGTACTACTAGTGCACGCATGCGCCTTCCTTGCGAACTACCCTTTTGAGCAGGATGACATCATCCTGTAGTTCGATGGATCTCGCGAGACTACGCGCCTAAAACCACATTTCCAGCTCTGAGTAAACAGTGAGCCGGGATCAATGAGGCAAGTCTTTTTCGAGCATTATCTTTAAACATTTGATCATTATATAAGGCATTCTTTGGCCAGGGCACTATAAACAACATTAGTCCTGGGTGTGTGAAAAGATGTGAAAAGACGTTTTTTGCCTTGAACTCTGAACCGGCGTTTGCGCCACTGATTGGCCGTTTTGCAAACATTGGACTCTATTTTACTTGCTTCGACTGTTCCGTTCGTTGCCTCCCCTGATCTCGGGACCAGCCAGAGGCAGCGACGGACAGGTATGCCCAGAGGCCTTAAGAGAGAGCGTTGTTGTTACCGTTGTGTTCTTGAGACTATCCTCTGAGTGGTTGTCAATTTGATACAGCCTATGTTTTAACCGTTTAACCTTCCATGACTATGCTTATTAAGCTATAGGCTACTTTTTGAGAGACCTCGTGTGAGGTGTGAGCCCTCGGTTATTAGAGGTTATTTGAATAGCTATTGAATATGATTGTTAGGGATGACAGTAGTAGTGCTTATATCAATGCAGAGTGGAGTGGGAGAAAGGTTTTTTTCACCTACCTGTATTATGCACCTGTATCTTCACTTTTTAGAGCGTGGCCTCATTATTCCTGAGTATGAGTCCAGGTGAGGTGAAGAAAAATCCCTGGTCGTGCTGGGTGAGTGTTATCACAGACTATCTATCTCACTAGTAGGAGCCTAAGTGGAACATGTCTTATTTTAAATACTATGTTTGCTTTATGTTTTGTTATTCCAGATGCATCTTATCATCTACTGACACGGAGGATATGTTACTGAATTACTGTATCCTTTTTTGATTCTTCACTTTATTATACCTTTTGTCACCTTAGTGTTTTTGTGTGACATAATCACTTTGCAGTAGCAACGTTTAGAACAGAGGCCCTGAAGAAAGCCTTGGGTCTTCCCCGTTTAGGCTCAAACATGTTGGCCCCTATGCAGTTATTTGTTTAACACTGCTTTCTTGCACTGTTCTCGTTTTTAATTAGGGAGAGGCCAGATCCTTAATAAATGTATTTCTCTTGTCCTCTATCCTTTTTTAACATCCACCACTTTATTATTTTTTGCACTGCACTTTACCCATCAATTTTGATATCACTTGGTCAAAAAGTGTTTGTGATCAGTGACCCTACTATGGCACAAGGCAAGAATATGGTCTCAATGATCAAGAGACTTCATTGCCTTGGTTGGATGACCAAATGATAACATTGATCATCACAAGATTTTGATGGGAATCCTACAAATACCTTTTGGTTCTACTCACAAATCACTGCAGACATTGTATTTGTTGTTTTTGTCCCACTCGTGTGAAATAGTTGTTAGTCATTAATGTATTAAATACGATTGATGACAGTTTGAGTCAATTCCTCTTCTCGAGACCCCTAGGTTTCTTTGTTGTTTATATACTGTTTAGGGGGGGTACCTAGGCTAGGTCTTTAAAATTCCCTCAGACCCTTTCTCCATCGATATGTTTTGTTAGGGGAATACAGTGCACATTCTTCCAGAATAAACTATGGAAATACATAAGCATTGCAGGTCCTTTCTCTCCATGAATTAGAAACGTCACCAGTTGGAACTCCTGTGTGCCTCACTGTTCCCTGCATGGCTGTGGATAGTACAAGAAAACAAGACACACTTTTATGGTGCCCCAGAGAAGGTCCGGCAGTGACTTGAATCCACTGGATGGGACACTGCTGATGGGACCACTCCTGGACCGCACAGAAGAAGCAAGTAGCGAGGCAATAGGTTGAAACACTGACGACTGGTGACCAAGAGCTAAAGTAACAAGAGGCTAATTAATGAGCTCTGATGCTTGATTAATTGACACTCTGTTGCTTCCTTGTGGACTCCATGGACTTGGACAGCTTGACCTATGACAGTGCGAGTGGAGATAGTGTAGTGTAGTTCCTATATTCCCAATAGGCTCCGCGCATTGGAATGATATATCCTACAGATTAGACGTAGGACTTAGATCGACTAGGTCTCTATCGAATATACTAAACTTACTAGTGAGTGCCAGCTAGCTCAGAGGTCACTAGAAACTTTCTCAAATTCACAAGAAGGGATTTGTTTCTGACAACCGCATAAACATGACAACTTTGTTTCTCAAGACTAAGAAATATATCTCTAGAATCACGGACAAAATAGTAAAGTATTTCACTCAGTTAATCGTGCATGCTTCGTTTCAACAGAGTAGCAACTGAAGTGTGACAATCGAGGTCCTGCACAATCATTCTAGTTCCAAAAAGGATTTCATATGGAGTGATACCCCCTAGAGAACTTCTTGGCAGATTGTTAAGACTACGTTGGACACTTTTTAGATGTTTGACCCACCCGTCACTGAGAAAAGCACGACTGAGTTACTTTAGTATCTAGCATTAAATTACGTTGGACGCCATGTAGTGTAGTTCCTATATTCCCAATAGGCTCTGGGCATTGGAATATTATGTCCTATAGATTAGACGTAGGACTGAGGTCGACTAGGTCTCTATTGAATATACTAAACTTAATAGTGAGTGCCAGCTAGCTAAGAGGTCACTAGAAACTTTCAGGATTTCACAAGAAGGGATTAGTTTTTGACAACCGCATGAACATAACAACTTTGTTTCCCAAGAATAAGAAATATATCTCTAGAGTTGCAGAAACAATAGATAAGTATTTCACTTAGTCAATCGTGCACGCTTCATTTCAACAGAGTAGCAGATAAATAAAGAGATGGGCGTTTTCAATAAAAAGGTTTATTGAACAGTCTTCTTTCTCATACAAGAGAAGTGAACTGCTACAATCGTTAAGCAGACTGGAAAGTATAATGCGTACAGCGAAAAGAGTATTATAAAATAATACCGTAAAAGCATTGTATGCTTTCTAAGCCATATAAAAATACATAAATAACATTGACTAAAAATACTCAACTGGTACTTCTAAATATGTCTACCCCAATGTACCTAACCTAAGTCTAGTACGCGGGAATAAGTAAGTATTGTGTAGCATAGGTTTAGTTGTTTTTGCCTAGAATCTAGCAAAGGTTTCTCTAGGTTCTAATCAGCTCCATACCTTTGTTTAGAATGAAGGAGGTCTGGTATCTTTGTCTCAGAACTCAATTTCCCAACACCCCTCAAGGGGAGCTTGGAAACACCGGAGCTGGATTCTCGTCGAGAGAAAGGCAGTCTCTTGATCAGTGCGTCAGCTGGAGGGTCGGCTTCCTTCGGCACTTGCTGTAGCGAGCTGCATCGGGCAAGTAGATAGTCGAACTGCTCTGAACCACTGTAGTATATTTATACCTTGAAGGTGTTTAGGAATGCCATAGTTGGACATAAAGTCAGGCATAATAATGTCAGGAAAGAACCCCTATGGAATAGTTGTTCTTTGCAAAGTACATGAGTTCTTGGACAAATCAATATTCAAGCAAGAGGAAGTTCCCTAACTGCTTAAGCTGATTTTCCAAGAAATCCTTGTGACGTTTGGTATGGGTGGAAGTAGCCATGCCCTTATTTGGTCTGCATGGGCTATGTCTAAATAAGGGATTGATTCCTATGCTTATATAAGGGCAATGTGAATTGTACCTATATAAGGGCATGAATAGGGAGAATTCACTCGGAGCCTAAAACGCCACACAACACCCACTCCACTTTATTATGTACGACATTACTAAGTTCTAAACACATATCTAAACATGATGTGTTAAAAACCCACCCAAAATACATAAAGATGCATTGGTACTGTTTGTACACAAAAAGCATTTGTGCTGTACGCATTTAAAGCATTGTTTCATTCAAAGCATATAGATGACATTTGAAAATGCTATCCGAATGAATCATGAAAATACATTTATGAAATGGCTCTTAAGTACAGAAGAAAAAGTAGAGACCATTCCATAGCAGATTATATAAACTGTTTGAATGTGGACAAGGTCAAATATTATCTCATGGAAGTTTTTCAAAGAATTCTAGTTCTCTATGAATAGTTCTACTATGAGCAGATTACTTTGTGCCAAAAAAATGAAAAATACAAATTTGGAAAAACAAAAGTTTGATCATAGAAAAAATAGAGTTCCAAAGTTAGAAACTTGTTTTGAACGAATTCAGAGTCTCTCAGAACACTGTGTGCCAATTCCTCAGTCAGTGTTACTGTTTGGAGAAAACATCAAATCTTCTAAGTCTGAAAAGAATTCATCTACCATTGTAGGTGAAATTTGGATTACCTCGTTAAGAAGAATAATTGCATAAAGATGCGAAGCATCGCCGTCAGCGTTGGTCGCATTAGCAATGTTTGAATTGGATGGTACCTGTGTGCTGCTTTCCTCTCATACTTCACCATCCGCATTTTGCATCTGTGAGATCTCAATGAATGCCGTCATCAGAATTGGTAGCCACTGGGGACAACACTGCGCATGGGCCTTTACCGGGTCCAGCAAAGCATCAACATCCATTGGCATGACTGATGTGAGTGTGAGACACATGTCTAACATGCATTCTTCTCCACATAGCAGGCATCGTAGAACAGGTAAGATGCAATCTTGCCAGATTGGTCTGAATGACATAAACATGTGGAATTTAGGGGCATATTACCAAGGGCTAGTATCGCTGCTTTCTCAGCGAATTGTGCCGAGAAAGCGGTGATACTGCTAGAGCCCTATTAACAAGGGCACTTCAAAGCCTGGCCCAAGCCCACTTTGCATGTCGGCGATAAAAATCGCTAATGACATGCAAAGTGGGCGTTCCCACGTCCAACCACATGAAAAATGTGGTTGGAGGTGGGAACACCCTATTAGCAAGAAAGGCGATGGGAGGAAAAGACCTGCGATAAACTCATTTATCGCAGGTCTCCCAACGCCTGCTCTGACCAGGCGTTAGGCATTGCTAACATGGGGATGTGGATCTTAAAGCTGAATCCACCCCCCCATATTATCAAAGCCCACATTAGCGCATGAAAACAACGTTTGTTTTCATGCGCTAATGTGCCATATCGCCGACTATTGCCGGATTTCTATTCACCTGCCTGATGCGCATTGATAATTGCGCGCTAATAAGGCGATGAAATCCGGCGATAGCCGGCGATACTGGAATGTGCGTTGTGCGTTTTCAAATGCACTCCTCAGTAATATGCCCCTTAATTCTCTTAAACGAGTTAATCCCAAAATGTGGACTATGCGCTCACGACACTTCACCACCAGAAGAGTGTTTTCCATGGTGAACTGGGTATCGCTTGTGAATTGGCTTGCCATATCGGAGCAAAAGGAGCAAAAACAGTATCCCTGCTGCGAGTCCCAAAACGAGAGGCAGTCCGCCAAAACACAGAGTGTACAAAGTTTGGAAAAAAACAGTCCCGAAAAAATCGTCTTAAATACATGTACAATACCACTTGTATCAGACATGTTTAAGATACGACCTAACATTTCTGAGAAATGTACAGGGTAGTTTGTATTTAATAGGGTATGTATCTGTGAGATTTCTGTCAGATTCTGTCAAATAATCAGAAAGAAGATACCACGCACCTGAAAACTTGTACTTCCACAGAAGCAGTAGACTTCTTGAAGGCCTAACTCTCTTTTGCATATATCTTCCCAACGCCCCTATCTCACTACAGCAAATTACTTCACTTCCAGCAAGACGGGGGAAAGGGGAATGGGAAAAAAAATAAGAGAGACTCCACTATGCCTGTTCTTCTTATGTTCTTAAGGTTCACTCTGTCAACTGTAAATACAAAATTAGAACATTACTAAACTTTTTTTTCCTTCTCACTTTCTCTTCTTGTCTTTCTCTCACTCTCTCCCTCCCTCTATCTGTCTCCCTCGCTTGTCTCTCTTTACCTGGATAATTAGTGGATTTGCCTCTCTCTTTATTTCTGCAGAACTAGTTGGATATTTGTTGGAAAGAAGGTACAGTTGCTGTTACTCAGGTTACTGTAGAGATTGTTGGTAATTAAAATATATATATGTATTTATACATACATTGTGTATGCTCTTGTAGTTACAGTCTTTGTTCTTCTGCCCTTCTTTATTCTATTTTTGTTTTCCAACTTAATGAAAGGTCTCTATTTATTTCGGGAACTGTTGAAGTCTTTATACAGTTCTATGTAACGCAGCTTACTATGCAGTTGAGCTGAAGTCTTAATACTGTTCTATGAAACGCTGCTTCTATGCTGTTGTACTGAAGTCTTTATACTGTACTATGAAGCGCTGCTTCTATGCCGTTGAACTTAGCCTTTATACAGTTCTATGAAACGCTGCCTCTATGTAGTTGAGCTGAAATCTTTATCTGTGCTCCTAATAATTATGTGCTACTTCTGCTGTCTAGCACTACTCAAAAAATGATTGACTCACCAATTTTAGTTTCAAAATATATTCAAATACTTTCAGATGAGAAGTTCAGCTTGATTCCGATTCTCATGCTGACTTCTGATGGCCGTGATGACTGTTTTACTCTGCAACTGCTTTCGAAATATGACAATTGCGATGACTGCAGAATGCTGTATCTATAGTACTCCTGACAAATCACTAAAACTACTAAATGACTCTCAATTTATTAATTTTACTAAGAGGTGTCTACACTTAAACCTTCTCGAAAGAAATTTCAGTTGAAGTGCGACATTTATTGGGACCGCTTGCACGATCGAAATTCTTTCCAAAACACTAGACTGCTAACCCTCAAGAGCGCTCCAAACACAAGCGCCATGTTGGGAATGAAGAGTGAGAGAACTTAAATCTTTTAACTCATTTCAGGGATTGGAAATGAACTGACCTACTCCATGGATAATTTAGCAGTATTCTTCTTCTAAGATTATTTAACCAAAGAACTGCTGAAGCACATAAATCTCGATTCCTGACAGTTCCCCCCACCAAGAATTCTCCTCCTCTCTTTTTAGGTTTATTGGGATGAGTCTTATGAAATTCCCGAACCAATCTTGGGGCATGTACATTAGAACTAGGTTCCCATGAACAATCTTCTGGACCAAAACCCTTCCAATCAATTAACCGCATGCGCGCTAGCGGAATTCCGCTAGCGCGCTGGGTTTTTCAAAATCGCACTTTGCGTGACGAGCTGGGCTCGTCATCAGTGTGCGAGCGGGCTACACCATGACGAGCCCAGCTCGTCATGAGTGTCGAAGGGGTTAAGCAAAAAAAAACCTTTCTTCAATTTAGAATCTAGAATACTTTTTACTTCAAATTCTTCTCCTGAATGTACTTGAATGGGATCTGGATGGATATCCAACCTCATACCTATTGGATTTCTTTTGACTAATGATACATGGAGGACTGGTGTATCTTAACCCCTTCGAAGCTAATGACGAGCTGGGCTCGTCATGGCGCTTACCTGCCGTGCGCGGATGACAAGGCCAGCTCGTCATGATTTATGGGATTTATGTTTTTTTAGCGCAGGACGGGAAAACGCCTAGCAGCCATGTGGTTAAGACTAGGAAGCAACTTAATCTTAACACTGACTGGATTCACCATTCTTTCCACCTCATAAGGACCTATAAATCTAGGCTGAAACTTTTGATTACCCTTTAGTCGCACATGTTGAGTAGATAACCAGATTTTATCCCCAGATCTAAAATCAGGATTCTTTCTTCTTTTCTTGTCTGCCTGTTTCTTGTGAGCTTTTTTGCTTTATTGAACATCTGAATTGCTAATTTATAAACTTCTGTTAGTCTTTGCACTTTTTCTTCTACTGCTGGTACTAAACTTTCTGACTTACCCACTAAAGTGTTTGGATGCCTCCCTGAATGTAAAAAGAAAGGAGAAAATCCAGTGGATGAGTGTACTGCATTATTGTATGCGAATTCTGCTGCTCACATTAATTCTGGCCAATCACCCTCATGATCCATTAAATAAAGGCGCAAGTATTGTTCTAACTCTTGATTGACTCTTTCTGTTTGCCCGTCAGTCAGAGGATGGAAACTAGTGGACAAACGAGAGTCAATACCCAATCTACTTAAAAAAGCTCTCCAAATTTGTGAAGTAAATTGAGAACCTCTATCAGAAATGATCACTTTGGGAATTCCATGTGCCTTCACTATGTGTTGAGTGAACAAAGTGGCTAGTAAAGTAGCATTGGGAATGGATTTCAAAGGAACAAAATGAGCCATCCTAGCAAAATGATCGACCACTACCAATAGGGTGGATAAACCCTGACTAGAAGGAAGATCTACAATGAAATCCATCAATATTGTGTGCCGTGGTGAGGGTGCTATAGGCAAAGGTTGAATTAAACCCTGAGGGGCCTGTCTTAAAGATTTTCCTTTAACACAAATTGCACAGGAAGCCACATACTGTCTCACCTGAGCGTCAAGACCCGGCCACCAAAATCACGTTTAATCAACTCTAAGGTCTTTAAAACTGCTTTATGACCTGCAAGAGGATCATCATGACAATGTTGTATAACTTCTCTTTGCAATTTGTCATTAGGAACAAACAAAATTCCATGATGATAAGGTTTTCCATCTCTGATTTCTCTTCCTGGAACTTCTCTTATCCACCTGTTCAACTCTTCTTTAGTCATTGAATTCTTAATTTCTTTTTCAAATTCTGAATAAAATATTGCTCCAATAATTTTTTCTTCAGGAATAATGTGTTTTTCTCTACAGGATTCATTGTGATTGCTCTAATTTAGCCGGACAAAGCATCAGCCTTTCCATTTGCAGTACCAGGTTTATATGTTAAAACAAAATCGTATTCTGCAAAAAACAAAGACCACCTCAATTGTCGAGGAGTAAGAGTTCTAGCTGACTTTAAACATTGTAAATTACGATGATCAGTATAGACTGTCACTACAATTTTTGCTCCCACTAAATAATGTCGCCATTCCTGAAAAGCATCATTAACTGCTAACAACTCCTTATCTGCTATGGAATCATTCATTTCTGCAATTTCCGTGATCTAAAAGCTACCGGATGAAGTTGACCTGTCACTCGATTCCTTTGGGAGAAAATTCCAACAATGGCCTGATCCGAAGCATCTGCTTCAACAAAGAATGGTTCATTTATGTTCGGATGTAAAAGAATCAGAGCTGAAGTGAATGCTTCTTTCAAAGACTGAAACGCATTTTTGGTATCTTCCTTCCACACAAACGGTTATTTTTTCTTTAAAAGATAGGTAATAGGGCGAACCTTTTCAGAGAAGTTTGAGATAAATCATTTGTAAAAATTAGCAAACCAAATGAATCTTTGAATTTCCTTAACATTTGATGGAGAAGGCCATTCTCTAATTGCTTTAACCTTTGAATCATCCATAGATACGCCCTCTGGAGACAAAATAAACCCAAAAATTCCACTCTTGTAGTGTGAAAAACACATTTCTCCAACTTAACAAAAAGCTGAATATCAAGTAACTTCTTCAAAATTGTTCTTACATGTTGAATATACTCTTCTAAATTGGCCGAGAAAATGAGAATATATTCAATATAAACCACTGCAAAACGATCTAAAAATTCTCAAAGGATGTCTTTAAGAAAGTGCTGGAAAGCAGCAGGAGCGTTGCACAGGCCGAAGGGCATAACCTGATGTTCAAAAAGACCAAACCGTGTTCTGAATGCAGTTTTCCACTCATGCCCTTCGGCCATCCTCACCAGATGATAAGCCCCTCGAAGGTCCAGTTTGGTGTACCCTTGAGCATCCTTTACCTGATCCAAAAGTTCTGAGATTAAAGGCAATGGATATCTATTCTTTTTAGTTACCCGATTCAATGCTCGATAGTCTATGCATGTTCGGAGTTTTCCATCCTTTTTAGGAATACAAAATAAAGGAGAGGAAACTGGTGACTACGATGGCCTTAAAAACCAGTAGCTAAACATTGTTCCAAATACACCTTTAGATGAACATTCTCTTCTTTAGAAAGAGCATAAATTCTGCTGCATGGTAACAAAGCTCCCGGTTCCAGATCTATCGTACAATTATATTCCCTATGAGGTGGTAACTTATTTGCCTCCTGTTCATCAGATACAGCCTCCAAATCCTCATATTCTCTTTTGGCATGGTTAGAACTTCTAAAGCACACACCATTAAAGATGTTTCAGCCAAATAAGAAGATTGAGAAGATTGAAAGTTTGCTTTCTCTAAATTAAAGCAGTGTTCATTGCAATAATCTGAATTCATTTCAATCGATCTTTTTGCCCAATCAATCCTGGGATTGTGTTCAGTTAGCCACGGTAAACCTAAAATTAATTGAAACTTCAAAATACTTCTATGTTGTCCTGGTCCTTCCAAAATGATTTCTTCAGTATCCCAAGTAATTGGGCCAGAAGAAAGGTTTGTACCATCAACTGCTCTCACTGATTCTGGCTTATTCTTACAAACAAATTTGATTTCTAAAGATTTGGCAAATTTGATGTCACAAAAATTTCCTGTTGCCCGGAATCAATCATGACAGAAATGTTATCAACTGATTTCATTCGATATTTAATTCTGCTGGAGATAATTAAATGAGGAGCTGCAGACTTAAGAGTATTTGTAATCAATTGAGGATCTGGAGTGGACTTATTAACAGCTCCCTCCAGAGCAACTCCTCCTACTGATGGGGCCTGTCTTTTGGTCCTGTTCCGTTCTTTGGCCTTCGTGGACACTCCTTGACAAAGTGCCCAGCAAAACCACAAGAAATACACAATTTTCCATTACGTCGTCTCTCTCTTTCTTCTTTGGTCAACGGACCCCTCACAGAACCAATTTGCATTGGTTCTTCCACTGAAGATGGCTATACAGTCTTAACTGGACCTGCTCTTGCTCTATCAAAATGCGGAGGAAGTGATCGAATTTCCTTGAGACGTTCACTTCTTCTCTCATTTAATAGCAAATCTATTTGAAGTACTAAATCCATTAACTCTGAGTCATCTTTGGGTCTTTTAGGGATTTGTGCTAAGCCATCTTTTAATTCGTCCTAAAATCCTCGATAAAAAATCGCTGCTCTTTTTTCTATAGGCCTATTTGTCTCCACAATTAATTTATTAAATTGTGCAATGTAAGCGACCAATTCTCTAATTCCTTGTTTTAAATCCAAAAGCTCATTATCTGTCAGATACTGTTCTGCAATCAAAAATACGAAGAAATTTCTCTTTAAACCCTTAAAAATTATACAAAATTGAATCATTACTACTTACTAAAGGCATGGACTGAGCAGCCGCATCGCCACTCGGGTAAGACAGTACAAAAGCCACCCTGGATTGACCTTCTTTAATAATTATAGGCTTACAAAGAAAATGTAAAGAACATTGAGTGAAGAAAATTTGAGCCTTATGTGGATCCCCTGTGAATCTTTCTGAAGCTGCTAATAGAATCGTGGGAGTCATCGCATGTATAACTTGAGTTGTCAATTCAGTTGTGAGAGGAGAGGGTGAAAATTGAAATGGTTTGGGGCCTTTTAACTCAGCACTAGTACCTGAAACAAATTCTTCAAATCTTTGTCTAAGGAAACTCGCTTCCTGATTAGACTTCCTAACTTCCTCACTTGGGGCCAGATGTAGGTAGCCAAATACCGGTCGGTAACGGCCGAAAATTCAGAATTTCGGCCGTTACCGACCGGTATTCGGCTATTGAGATGTAGGAGTAAAAAATAGACCGATTAGGTAAATACGAGTCGGTATCTTACCGAATCAGAAATGACCGAATCGGAAAGTACTGAATCCTAATTTACCGAATTCTAATTTACCGATTCCCTATTTACCGAATCGGTAAATAAGAAATGGTAAAAACTGACCATTGAGATGTAGCAAAGCTCAAAAATACAGAATTTCATGAAATTCGGTGTTTATGTGTCAGTATTTACCATGGAGTGAAAGCAGGTGGTAACCAAGTGCAGGCTATAAAAATGGACCCAAAATGCAACACTGTGACCAGAATGGCGGCATTCTATGTCATTGCAAGGTGGCTATGGCTACAGGCAGCAGGAGAGAGGGTCTGGAGAAAGGAGGAGCAAGTCTACAGGCAGAGGATTACACTGAGCTTGATTACTCACTGAGCCAGAGATATTGCAGAGGAACAGGCTTCACCCACAAACCATCCTGGACTTGATCAGGGACCTGCACCCACTCCTGGAGCACCCAACACCAAGGGCGCACGCCATCCCACCCCATGTGCAGGTGCTGTGTAGCCTACATCTCCTGGCCTCTGGGAGTTACCAGAGTGTCATTGCTGTGGTAGGTGGGGTGTCCCAGAGCTGCTTATCCCGTTTCTTCAGGAAGTTCCTGGAGGCCATGATGCAGAGAATGCATCATTACATTAGCTTCCCTGCCACACAAGCGGAACTGGTGAAGACTAAAGCTGATTTTTATCAACTGGCACATTTCCCTCACTTCATAGGCTGCATAGATGGCACCCACATCCCAATCTGCCCACCTGCAGCCACAGAATACATATACAGGAACTGGTAGTCAACACACTCAATCAATGTGCAGGTAATATGCAACGGAGGAAACATCATAACAGACATTATGGCCAAATTCCCTGGGAGCACCCACGACTCTTACATATTCCAGAACAGTGGGATCTACACATGACTTGCTGCTGGAGAACGGATACCTGCTAGGGAACCAACTGTGACACACCCTGATGTAACTGCAGATGAATGTATGATGAGTATGTAACTAATGGCACTCTCTTTTCCACCTAGGCGATTGCGCTTATGCTGTGCGTTCCTTCGTGCTCACCCCCTACCTCAATCCATCTACCAGGAGTGAGAGGCGTTACAATGTGGCACACAGAGCAACACGCAGCGTTGTAGAACGCACATTCGGACTCCTAAAAAGTAGGTTCCGCTGTCTCCACTAGAGTGGAGGAGCAAGGCTGTACACTCCTATCATCTGCTGTAAAATCATTGCGACCTGTGCAATGTTGCACAACCTTGCTACCAAGAAAGGCACAGAAGTGGAAATAACACATCATGAGGACGTTGATGATGGAACTGAACAGCCAGAGCCCTATGCAGCAGGAGCAGCCCAAGCCTCAGATTGGATACTGAGACGGGTAGAGATCACACGCAGCTATTTCTAAGTAGGTAAGGAGACACAGCTAGGTTTTGTTGTTGAATGACGTAGTTTAATGGGCACTACGGCAATTTACTGATAGCTCACCATGGTACTTCAATATCTGAATACCCCACAGGGTGGTCACAGGTTGCCTCACCGTGACATGTCCTGTGGGTTGTGGGCATCCTCATTGTTTGCGCCCACACACAACAGTGCGGGATGCACGAGGCTGGGTGGCAACGGTGGCAGTGGAGCCTGGGTCAGCAGGTTGGCGCCTGCAGCTCCTTCGAATGTCAGGAACAGGAGTGCTACAGCGACTCCTGCTGGTAGAGTCTTCTGTGTCCCCGACACCTGTGGCTGCCTGGTAGGAGTAGCTCCATGGCAGAGGTAACTCTCCCCATCCCACTGGTCAAATCCGTGCAGCAGTGCATAATGCCATCTTGCATGGTGACAGAGCGCCGACATAGCAGGGAGGTTGCTGTGGCAAGCCTGTTCATGATCATTGTGTGTTGGCACACGCAATGTTGATCCCGGCGCCTCTCTGTGTGGTCAGAGTCTAGTCTCTCACAGAGAGCCATCACGCACTGTGACATGTCCCTCATTCCCTCTGCCATGGACTGCATGCTCTCTGTCATGGAGCCAATCCCCCGGTCGATGTTGCCCATCCTGTGATTCAAGTTGCGCACCTGTCTTTGTACTGCTAATATGCCCTCTGCTTGCAGGCGCTGGACTTTGACCATGGTGGCCTCAAGAACACAGAAAACCCCTCTCCATCCTCGCCATCGCCTCTCTCCCATACCCTCCGGACTCTGGCACCGGTACGCACAGCTCAAGATGCACTCTACTGTCCTGCGTTGTCTGCCTCAAGTGGAGTTGTGTGTGTCTCACCCTCCCCATCATCCTCATCGGACGGCTCCAGAATCCTGAGAGGGGGAAAATCATGCCTCCTTGGCCTTACCAGTACTGATGACTCTGAGGTTGGTGTGGGTGACAGTGCTGGTAGTTCCAACTGTTTTGAGTCAAACAGCAGAGGTGACAGAGGCTGTGGTGTGGTGGGTCACTCAGGTGTTGTTACTGCCTGCGCTGGGGGCATGGGTGGCAGTACAGTGCTTTGACCTGCACCTTTGGCTGCGTCCTCACTCCGCTCTGTTGCTGGTGTCCTCTTCTCCCTTTCCTGCGCTGTACTGCACGATGACTCTCCTGTGGACAGATATGAACATTGGCTCAGTGGTGATCTACACCTGTGTGTCATTATTAAATCACATTCATGTTACACAATTGCATAGTTCTCAACTGCTTCTGGATGTAGTGTGTGGCATGCCTTGCTGTTTTCTGTGATGACTGTATTGCTGTATGTTTCTATGACTACGTCTCCCATGATGCATTGCCGGTAAATCCTAAAACCTGTACTGGAGTGTGATGCACACTACCACATTGGGGAAGGGGGACAGGGAAAGGGGTGGGGATTTATGTCCATGCAGCTTACCATGTTTTGTTGCAGCTCTGGCTGAGCTGTCAGCATCCCCTATCCCATGGATACTCTCTGGCTCCAGGGTGGACTCCACCATCAGTTCCAGGTCAGTAAGTGAAGGGGCATGGTTCCTTCCTCCACCTGTCACACCAGCTTCTTTTCTCTGGGCTGCAAGCTTTTTTTTGTTATGATCCGAAAATCATACCATCTTTTTTTCAGGTCATCAATGTCCCTGGTTGTGACCCAAATGGCATTCACCGTGGACTGGATCCCCAGCCAGGTGTTCCTTTTAACAGACTCTGCAACATGCAGAGACTGCTTGCCAAAGAGCTGGGTGTGATTCGGTATTTTAGAGTCGTAACATTGGATTACCTACATCTGGCCCTAAGTGTCCTATTAGCCTCCATTGTAATATTTAACTATTCCTAAATTCCTTCTAACACTACAGTTAAAGTCTTGTAATCTAATCCCTCTGCCCCACTGCTCAGGTGAAATTTCGTTTTATGGGCACTTCAATCTGTCAGATTTCTGTCAGATTCTGTCGATTAATCAGAAAGAAGATACCACGCACCTGAAAACTTGTACTTCCACAGAAGCAGTAAACTTCTTGAGGGCCTAACTCTCTTTTGCAGATATCTTCCCAACTCTCCTGTCTCACTACAGCGAATTACTTCACTTCCAGCAAGACGGGGGAAAGGGAAAATGGGAAAAAAATAAGAGAGACTCCACTATGCCTGTTCTTCTTATGTTCTTAAGGTGCACTCTGGCAACTGTAAATACAAAATTAGAACATTACTAAACTTTTTTTTCCTTCTCACTTTCTCTTCTTGTCTTCCTCTCACTCTCTCCCTCTATCTCAATCCCTCGCTTGTCTCTCTTTACCTGGATAATTAGTGGATTTGCCTCTCTCTTTATTTCTGCAGAACTAGTTCGATATTTGTTGGAAAGAAGGTACAGTTGCTGTTACTCAGGTTACTGTAGAGATTGTCGGTAAGTAAAATATATATATATATGTATTTTGACATACATTGTGTATGCTCTTGTAGTTACAGTCTTTGTTCTTCTGCCCTTCTTTATTCTAGTTTTGTTTTCCAACCTAATGAAAGGTCTCTATTTATTTCGGGAACTGTTGAAGTCTTTATACAGTTCTATCTACCGGAGCTTACTATGCAGTTGTACTGAAGTCTTAATACTGTACTATGAAGCGCTGCTTCTATGCCGTTGAACTGAGCCTTTATACAGTTCTATGAAACGCTGCCTCTATGTAGTTGAGCTGAAGTCTTTATCTGTGATCCTAATAATTACGCGCTACTTCTGCTGTCTTGCGCGCTACTCAAAAAATGATTGACTCACCAATTTTAGTTTCAAAATATATTCAAATACTTTCATATGAGGTCAGCTTGATTCTGATACTCATGCTGACTTCCGATGTCTGCGATTACTGTTTTACTCCGCAACTGCTTCCGAAATTTGACATTCGCGATGACTGCCGAATGCTGAATCTATAGTACTCCTGATGAATCATTAAAACTACAAAATGACTCTCAATACATTAATTTTACTAAGAGGTGTCTACACTTAAACCTTCTCAAAAGAAATTTCATTTGAAGTGCGATGTTTATTGGTAACGCTCACACAATCGAAATTCTCTCCAAAACACTAGACTGCTATCCCACAGGAGCACTCCAAACACGAGCGCCATGTTGGGAATGAAGAGTGAGAGAACTTAAATCTTTTAACTCATTTCAGAGATGGGAAATGAAATAACCTACTCCATTGATAATTTAGCAGTCTTCTTCTACTGAGATTAATTAACCTAAGAACTGCTGAAGCAAATAAATCTCTGACAGTATCTCTGCAGAAGTCCTTGCGACCAACAGATCATAGGTTTCTTTGGCAGAGGTCAATGGCCCAGTTTTTGTAAAAGAATGGCTTTCATGCTGCTCAAAGTATCAATTTGTATAGAAGAGATGTTCAGTGCAGGCCATACCGGCGACTCCCGGTATGTCTTGGTTTTTGGAAACAGTACTTGCATACAGCAAGTGACCCTGGCTGACACAGTTACGAGATACACTAAACCTGGCAACATGCAACAGCAGCTGTGATCATTTAACATGATGTAACTTCCATTAGAAAGTTGCCTAATAAATTGGATCAATCACTGCAGCTGGGGAACCTTGCAGATGGGAGGATAAATTGTTAGAGGAATCATCGCAGGCCCCGTGTCAGTATATACCCTGACATAGGAGAGAACCGCTTAGTGTGTTTTCACAATTATTGCCACTAAGAAACACTTCTTTCCCCCCACTCCAACATCTGTGTGTGTAAGGTAATTCCCAGGATGTCTTGATGTATTCTTTACCCAACCTTTCATATAGGCCTGCTGGTTTACGTTTTAAGCAAGGCAGAGTGATTGTACCATGTATTATCCATGCAATGGCTGGTTTTTCAGCTACTGTAAATGGCAATCTTTCCTGTTTTTCAATGCTCAGCAGTGTATAGTCTGCTCCCCTCTGTGCCAATTTGATTTGTTTATCTGTGAGATTAAATTCAGAAAACAGTGAGGTTGTGTTGATTAAGGCCCAAGGCACATAGCCTGAATGAAGGTTTTGTAACATCCAGCCTAATAGGTTTATAAAACGCAATTGCGACTGACCATGTTTCAACATGACCAAGTCCTGTTCCATTATGTCTATGGCAGAGGATACTGTGCTGTCCAAAGAATATATCCTTGATGACAGAGTCATTAACCCATTGTCAACTACAGAGAGAGATTTCTCTAACTTAATATGATCAATTTCTTGTATTCGTTCTGCAGTCTCTGCTTGCAAGATCTTCCATGCTTCATTATATAGGGCATAGATACCGGCATATATAAAACATTTATGATGCGGTTTAGTAGGTCCTTGTAAGAAGTCCCTCAGGTCAGCGCCATCTTTAAGTAAAGATAAGTGTTGTTTTACTTCCTTCAGTGTAGACTTGTGTAGCCACTCAAGGCACAGTTTCCCTACACTGTATAATGTTACTATCCCTGGATGCTGTCTATGAACATATCTTGGATCTGGCCATTTTTTCCAATCAGGATCTGTTCTGTTGTGAAGCAAAATAGTATGTACGTCGACCTCCCCCTCTGAAGTGTTACTGATATCAGGTGTAGGTGTTGGTATGGACGGTTTGTCTAAATCTTTTATCTTGGCTAACCCAAGACAAGATGTCTGCTGAACAGTGTCATTCAAAACCATTATTTGCTCTGGGATGATGCAGGCTCTAAATAAAGCTTCTAATCCCTGCACCTGCCAGGCCTTTGTGCCCCAGACCATTTTTGTCTCAATGGCGTCTCTCCAAAAGTCAAACCCTAATGTGGATAGCTGAGCATAAAAGGCTGCAGAGTAAATTTGCTTTGTATTTGTCAACATACTTTCATTCATGTCTTATTAATATTTTTAAAGTAAAATGATTCTGGATTTGAAACATTATACCCTGAAAAGTATGGAAATTTGCCTCAATTTTTTTTGAGCTACCATTCGGTGGAGTAGAACAATGTTCCCATTGGTTATAAGTAAGTACATTTCTAGGATTTGTAGATTTGTGCAAGAAATGATGACCATAGTTATTATAACAATACATTTGTTCATAATCTGATGAACCTTTTAAGTATTCATGATTTGTAAACTTTGCAGACATTTCTAAGTCTGACATTGTATTATGAACAGTCTCGAAGTCCCAATCATCAGAAAAGGTACTAGATGAAACAAAGTCACTCAAGGAAATCTTGAATTGGTGTAGAATCTTCAACAGTTCAGCCGAACCAAGAATGTCATATTCAGTTCTGTCCCAAGCTATACCACCAGGTATAGGAACGGCTGTGATGTTCACAAGTCTCTTTGTTCACAATGAGATGATTTGTGTGGCTTGAGGAGTAAGTTGATGTTCTTACTTGCTGTGTCCTTTTTAACATATCTTCCATTTATCAGCATTTCCAAAGTAAATACAAGAGTCAACCAAAGTAGAAGAAAAAGTACACCCAGCACAATCCAAAGTTCAATCCATGGTGAAACCAGATAAGTCTTTTCCAGTTGATAAAAAAGTTCTATTGCTTGTTCTTTGAAAGTTCTTTTTACTGATGTCGTTTCAGGTTTGCTGGGATCCTCGGAAAACGTATCAAAGTTAATGAAATAGCCAGAGGCAGTTCTGTCAATTGTAGGGATTACTTCAGGATTCATTTAAATACCTGGAACCACTTGTTAACTTGTTACATTTGTATAGTCAGTTGCTATTTCATTGTAGACAGGCATTTCTTGACAACTGTTATTTGGGTCTCAAGAGGTACAAGTTTCATAGCTTTGTTGCATATTCCTTCTTTTCGCACTGCAGATTATTCAAAGGCGTGAGTCTCTCAGTTTGAACCTCTTGGATAGTAGCCAGATTTGGGCGTCTGCTACGCCTTTGGAGTCCACTTGGCCTACTACTTATGATCAGCCACATGATGTGGTTTGACCAGGTCGATGGATACAAACCTGTTCTCCTTTTTACCAGCAAGGGGCGGCAGTAATACTGTTCTTGATCCGTGGATGGCTAGGACAGGTACTGGTTGTCTGTAAAAGGCCCAAATTCCTGTGATTTTCTCTGACTAGATCCCCAATCTTTGGAATCCAGGCAGGTCTTGATGGGGCAGATGGTTTTTCTTCAGTGGTTGTTGGCTTCAGGAGTACGTTACTTTGTCTGGATCTTATTTCATTTAAGTCCTGCAAAACAGCCAAACGATCTTTGATATCAAAGGATTTTTGTTCTACCACTGAAGTGTGTCAATCGAGGTCCTGCAAAATCATTCTAGTTCCAAAAAGGATTTCATATGGAGTGATACCCCCTAGAGAACTTCTTGGCAGATTGTTAAGACTACGTTGGACACTTTTTAGATGTTTGACCCACCCGTCACTGAGAAAAGCACGACTGAGTTACTTTAGTATCTAGCATTAAATTACGTTGGACGCCATGTAGTGTAGTTCCTATATTCCCAATAGGCTCTGGGCATTGGAATATTATGTCCTATAGATTAGACGTAGGATTGAGGTGGACTAGGTCTCTATTGAATATACTAAACTTAATAGTGAGTGCCAGCTAGCTCAGAGGTCACTAGAAACTTTCAGGATTTCACAAGAAGGGATTAGTTTTTGACAACCGCATGAACATAACAACTTTGTTTCCCAAGAATAAGAAATATATCTCTAGAGTTGCAGAAACAATAGATAAGTATTTCACTTAGTCAATCGTGCACGCTTCATTTCAACAGAGTTGCAGAGAAATAGAGAGACTGGCATTTTCAATAAAAGGTTTATTGAACAGTCTTCTTTCTCATACAAGAGAAGTGAACTGCTACAATCGTTAAGCAAACTGCAAAGTATAATGCGTACAACGAAAAGAGTATTATAAAATAATACTGTAAAAGCATTGTATGGTTTCTAAGCCATATAAAAATATATACATAAATAACATTGGCTACAAATACTCAACTGGTGCTTCTAAATACGCCTACCCCAATGTACCTAACCTAAGTCTAGTACGGGAAACAAGTAAGGTTTAGTTGTTTTTGCCAAGAATCTACCAAAGGTTTCTCTGGGTTCTAATCAGCTCCATACCTTGGGTTAGAATGAAGGAGGTCTGGTATCTCTGTCTCAGGACTCGATTTCCCAACACCCCACAAGGGGAGCTTGGAAACACCGGAGTTGGATTCTTGGCGAGAGAAAGGCCGTCTCTTGATCAGTGCGTCAGCTGGAGGGTCGGCTTCCTTCGGCATTTGCTGTAGCGAGCTGCGTCGGGCAAGTAGATAGTCGAACAGCTCCGAACCACCATAGTTTGCTATAGCAAGTGAAGGTATATTTATACCTTGAAGGTGTTTAGGAATGCCATAGGTTGACGTAAAGACAGGCATAATAACGTCAGGAAAGAACCCCTAGGGAATAGTTGTTCTTTTCAAAGTACATGAGTTCTTGGACGAATCAATATTCAAGCAAGGAGAAGTTACCTAACTGCTTAAGCTGATTTTCCAAGAAATCGTTGTGACGTTTGGTACGGGTGGAAGTAGCCATGCCTGTATTTGGTCGCATGGGCTATGTCTAAATAAGGGATTGATTTCTATGCCTATATTAGGGCAATGTGAATTGTACCTATATAAGGGCATGAATCGGGAGAATTCACTCGGAGCCTAAAACGCCACTCAACAATAGTGAGGATCATGGAACCAATGGGTTCCATGGTGATACCTTGATTACACCAAGAACTGCTGATGAGCATGTGTGACTAGTATAGTACGGAGTGGTGGTTCTGATTGCAGTCATGTATGGGTATTTATTATGGATCGCTGATAATGAATCTCCCTGGTGAGGGCAACTACAATAAGTGTAATACAATAGGGGTAGGATAACAAACAAAACACTGGGCACATGCTCGCAACATGATGAGCTGTTCGTCACGTCACGACCCAACACGATACTGAGGGATGCTAGGATGACGTGGGAGCAGGGCATGTTCCTGTGGCTTCTTCCATGACCTATACCTACCCCCCAAGTAATACACGGTATTGACGCCTTCCGAATGGAGCTTTTATTTTAAGTTTGCTAGTACTTGCTTTACAGTGTAGGTGGCCAATACAGTTTTCAATCGTGGCCTGCGATGGTAGTTATATCAGACCAAGGGGACACAGAGACAGCATTGATGGGATGATATGACCATGAAAGACACAATGGTAGGGGGGATGTGTAGAGGGGGCAGGCACTGGGCATTACAACACACATTATTTACTGCAGATATGGATGTCTTTTTATATAAAATGGAATGTTATGTTACGGGCCTGGGAACACCCTCTAAGAGGCTCAGTGTGTTAGCGTATGGGAAGAGACACCACAAACAGATAGCTTGCATACAAAAGACACAATTGTATGCACTGGAGCCGGCCAAATTAAGAAAGAACTGGCATGGGCAGCTGTCTACTTCTTGTATGCTATGGGCAGGATGGTGTGGATAGCCCCTGGGGTCCTGTACATCCCACACAATATACACATAGATCCTTGGTGGCGCTATACTGTCTTAAACTGTACATCAGATGGGAGGACACTGTTGCTGGTTATCATCTATGTCCCCAATGTGCACCAAATGCAATTTCTGGTCTAGCTAAGCCTTTGTGTCTTCAAAATGCTGGGATGCTGCAACTAAGGGGGGGCGACTTCAACATGGTGTATGACTGCAATACAGACAGGCCACATCACACCCTCTGCTGACTGGAACAACAATTGTCCTGCTAGCTGTTAGGTTCGTCATCTGGCTATGACACTGGCAATATCAAGATGTATGGAGGGCTCTACATCTATATGATGAGGAATTTTCGTATTGCTCCCGGTACACGAGCTGCATACCCAACTTAATCTCACTCTGGAGGAAACAGAAACAACATTAGTGAGCAAATGTGCAGGATATTTAGCTAGGACATTATCAGATCACAACCTCCTCTGACTGGCGTTGCAATGTACTATAACACGCCCTAGCATCCTCACATGGCAACGCTTGGTGAAGGCACTCTGTGATGATGCATTCCGCATGGAGATGAGGAACCATATAGATCAATAATTTACACTTAACGTGGACACTAAGGGGTCGAGGGGAATTGAATGGGATATGTTTAAGGTGATACTTTGCGGCCACTGCTTCCGCACAGTATATGGGATTAAGAAGGAGCTACCATAAGAGCTCGGATCCCTAAAAAAAGAAATACACAGGCCGGAGTATGAGCGGCTGCTGAGCTTGTGCATTTACCTGCTCTCGGGAGAAAGCGGAAAAGATACAACAAGCAATTCGCTCAAATGCACAATCTCCATTATCAGGGGTATGTTTCAAAGCAACATGATGAAGTAGACAGAGTGGGATGCCTGTTGCCATGGCATCTGAAATCCGAAATGCCCAAGTTTCCTATTTGTGCTATTCAGGACGTACACTCACATACTCTGAAGACGACATCACTACCGAAACTGAGTAGGCAGAATATGTCTCATCCCAATTAATAAAACAGAAACCTCACATACCTTTGGTAAAACAAGTAACTCTATTTTTACATGCTAAAATGCATATAGTCAATGTCATCTCACAAAAGTGAAAATTAAAATATAGCAAGCAGTGAGAGAGGTGATGATTTTGGGGTCCTGCCTAACCTAGGGAGAGAACCTTGCAGATCCCTTGAACAGAAATAGCACATCATGCTGAACCCCTCTTCCTAGGACCACCCCAAGCACAGTTATGGTTAAAAATACAATCCCAACCAAAGGCCCTGCAAAGCATTATGGGACGAGATTCTAGAGTGCAGTGAATTTCATAGTATCCAATATCAAAACATTCCTCAATCAGCAGGGCTCTACGGACTCAGCTGAGAGCTCATACTATAATATGCACTGCACTCTAGAATCTTGCCCCATAATGCTTTGTGGGCCTTTGGTTGGCATTGTATTTTTGCTCATAACTATGCTTGGGGTAGTCCTAGGAGGATGGTACCACCACCGAATCATTCAGAATGATATGCTCTTTGATTTCAAGGCATCTGCTTGGTCCTCTCCCTAGGTTAGGGGGGGGACCCCAAAATCATCACCTCTCTCATTGCCTGATAGATATTTTTCAAAGCTCACTTTTGTGAATTGGTTATATGCTTTTAAGCATTTAAAGGTAAAGATGTTTTATCAAAGGACTGTGGATGCAGTAGCTAACTCTGCTTAGTGGCAGAGTCAGAGTTTTAGAAGTTCCCATCACTTTAGAAGAAATAGTAGAAGTGATTGAAGAAGTGCTGACTGAAAATACCACTGGCCCTGACAACTGACTGGCAACATGTAAAACCTGGTTGGAATCACTTAATGATGCTCAATCAAGCATGTGCGGTGAGTGGTTTTGTATTCTGCGCAGACTTTTTAACATCATGTTTAAGACACCCCTAAGTGAGGAGACTCCTATCCTACTTTTCACTAATATAGCCTTATCTTTTTGTTGTACTCCAAGCACTAAGTTTTGGCCCCAAAATCCTTCAATGCATTTGACTATTGTAAAAGCAACCACTCTCTAGAGTATGTACGGGCTGTGTGTTGTCCCAACTGTGGCCCAAAGGAAGAGGATGTACGGGCTGAGTGCTGTCCCAACTGTGGCCCATAGGAAGAGGCACTAGACAGGAATGCCCATTATCACCCCTTCTATGTGCTCTGGCAATGGAGCCGCTAGAAAATGTGGTGCGAGAAAGGGGAGCAGACTGAGGCATCAGATTGCCCAATGCTACTCACAAAGTGTCAATGTATGCGGACTATACATTACTGCTCCTCCAAACTCTAGAGCTAACAGTGAGGTGATAATCCTATTAATGGAATTTGGCTGCATGCTGTTTTCTTTTTAATAGAGTTTTATATAGTGCAAACTAGACCCAAAGATATCAGTTTTCAGAGCACTTCACATGAGCACCAGTTTCCTTACAGATGGACACATTCATTATTGGGAGGTACAGGGAAATTAAGTGATTAAGTGGCTGTTGAGCGCCATTGCCGAAACTTTAACCAGGTACCCCAGCTTCGAAGTTGAGCGCTCTAGCCGTAAGGCTACATCCTCTCCCCAGTTTAATATCAACTGAAGGAAGTCATGTCTCAAACCACTTGCAGTTCGGGCTGGACTGTTCCCAGGGGGAGCAGGGGCAAGACTTATTTGCATATGGCTGGGTCTAAACTGGAATGGCCTGGTGAGCAAAACAACTGATGGATTTAGGCCCAGATCTCTGTACTGGGGGTGAATGTTTGCCATTAATCAGTATTCCATCCATCAATTATTCTTTTTGCATTTTTCGTCCTCATTGGGAAGTGTATGCTCAGATGTGGGTCCCCTGCTCTTCATGCCACTGGAGTCAAGCTAGGCTGGCTGATGAGGGTTGATACCCGGAAACTGGTGCGAGAGGGTCCAGGGAGGACCTGACCTGGCGGTTCGGGTTGGACTGTTCTCATGGGGGAGCAGGGTCATGACTGATTTGCATATAGCTGGGTCTAAACTGGAATGGCATGGAATGCAAAACAACGATGGATTTAGGCCCAGATCTCTGTACTGAGGGTAAATGTTTGACATTGTTCAGCATTCTGTCCATCAATTGTTCTTTCTGCATTATGAAGTAGCCGATGCTATGGCTCGCTCCGGAGGTGGACTCTCAGTGTGAGAAGCTGGCCCAAATGTTACAACTGCTTACCATATATAAGGTACCAGACGTATTTGAAACCGTAGGCTTAGCAAAAATGTTCCCAAGATAGTTAAACACTGCCCATGGCACACTTCCAAGAGCACACTTCTTACGCAAGGTATAGATTTGCACAATAGTGTCACAATTCTGGACGCAAATGACGGAGAAACTACAGGAACCTACGCATACCCTGCTTCCTTTAGACAGTGAGACATGCTCATTGGGCCTGATGCTGAGCCCACATAAACACAAAACCACAGTTCAGTTCCTGAACATGAGCCTCATACCAGCGAAACGAGCTATAGCAATGTCCTGGAAGGTATGAGAACCCCCTGGATTAAAAGGTGGCTTGAGGATGTCCAGAAATGTACCAATGCCTAGATAATTGTGCTGTAAAGTACGAGTGGGAGGCGACAGAGTACCACCGTGCTTAGAAGCTGGGGGAGAATGCTATCAACACTACATGCTAAAACAGACAATAACCCCCCTTAGATCCACATGGGTAGAGCAAATACTACTCTGGGGCTACCACATTGCAGTAGGCAGAATGATAGCAAGAAGCTACAGAGGGGGACACTTGAACATGAGCTAGTTGTGAGCCAAACATGGTAAAAAAGTTGTGCAACAGTTACAAGACCCCCTCCCCTTGCAGTACAAAGGTGGAGGTCTGATAGCAACAGTCCCCCCACCTCGGTACACTGCATAGCCGACACACCAAGGAATACAGAAACTATGCTGGTCCATGGGGCATATTATCAAGCCCCTATCACCACCATAACGTCACTTTTTGTGACGTTTTGGTGGCAATAGTGTCGGCGCCCTATTATCAAGACGACGTTAAGCCACTTAACTTGGCTTAAAACCACATTAAGTGGCTTTACGATGCCTTGATAATAGGGCCCCTTTCACGCTAAACTTAGTGTGAAAGGGGGCGTGCAGTCGGTGTTGCAGTGGCGTTTCACAGCAACACCCATTGTAGCCGACGCTGCCACCTATTATCAAGTTTGGTGATAATAGGTGGCAGCGCCGAAAATAAGACCAGAAAAATCCTGGTCTTAAGGTGGCAAAATGAGGAGAAATACTGTATTTCTTCTCGTTTTTGTTTTTTCCATGTGTGCTGCCTTGTGCAACACACAAGGAAAAAGTTAAATGCCACGGTTTGTTCATGTACAGGAAGGTGTCCATTCCTGTACATGAACAAACCGATTTTCAAAATACCATTTTGTAACTTCCATGTGTGCTGCGTGAAGCAGCGCACATGAAAATAACAAAATGGCATTTTAGGTTTGTTTATGTGCAGGAAGGAACTCCTTCCTACACATAAACAAACCTTCCTGCTCGTAGACACCCTTGCACTCTGCTGCAAGTTGTGTAACTTAGAGCCATCGCAGGGGGAAACACCAGGCTGCACCTTATCCTTGTAAATATGGTGCAGCCTGGCGTTTCCAAAGTGGCGGAGAGAGGCGTTAGACCAAGACGGCAAACGCCTCTCTCCGCCACTTCCTTGGTAATATGCCCCCATGTATGTTGCTAGGAGCTAGGGCCGGATATTGTTGATCTGTCCAGTAGTCAAATGTTTGAATACATTAATACAATATGAGCACACTAAAGTTCAATACGTACGTAGGGCCCAATTCATAGAATTAACTTAAGACAAAATCCTAAACTTACTACTTTTGGTATTCACAGAATGGATTTACGACTACTAACTTTACGTCCGCACTCGGGCCGGAAATTCCGGCCCGGAGGTGGAGCTTCGGGCCTGGAGGCGGAGCTTCCGACATGGAGGTGGAGCTTGTGGCCCGGAGGGGGGGGCTTCCGGCCTGGAGGCGGAGCTTCCGGCTCGGAGGTGGGGATTTAGCTATGGCTGAAATCTCCACCTCCTGGCCGGAAGCTCTGCTTCCGGGACAGAAGCTCCGCCTCTGGCCCGCAAGTTCCGTCTCTGGGCCGCAAGTTCCGCCTCTAAGCCAGAAGCTCCGCCTCCAAGCCGGAATTTCCAGCCCGAGTTCGGACATAAAGTTAGTAGTCGTAGATCCATTCTGTGATTACCAAAAGTAGGAAGTGCATCTGTGAATACCAAAAGTAGTAAGTTTAGGATTTTGTCTTAAGTTAGTTCTGTGAATCGGGCCTACTGTGTGTGTGTGTATATAAGTAGGAAAGTTACCATATGATGTGTCTTGTACACTGAGCATGGCGTCAATTTAATATCCTTGAAATGTGTAACAATTGTAAAATACCAATAAACACATTACCCCAAAATAAATATATATATATATATATATATATATATATATATATATATATATATATATATATATATATATATATATATATATATATATATAGTCAGGTGTAGGCTTTTACCACAATAGCTTTCAGAACAATAACATTTTCTTTCACTCTATCCAAGTAAAATTCTCTTTAATAAGTCTGCCTGGGTGGCTCCTGCCCGTTGCACAATTGCCCTCCCCCTTGCATCGTCCGGTATGTATCTGACATTTGTCACCCTTGCCCATGTTGCAAGGGTGCCTGCACCGCAGGGGTGATTGCTTATGTGCAGGAAGGGACACCTTTTTTTTACAGGTGATTTGCTGTTTCTATGTATGCTGCAGAAAGAGGAAAATAAGTGGAGAAATGAAACATTTTTCCTCATATCAACTGCTTAAGACCAGGTGTTCCTTGATGATATTTTTGGTGCCGCCCCATACCTTGTAAACCTGGGGCAGAGTCAAAAAGCAATGGGTGTTGGGGCGGAACGCCCACTGCAACACCCATTACATGCGCCTTTCACGCTAAGTGCTGTGTGAATAGGGGCATTATTTACAAGGTGGCGTTAAGCCACATTTAGTGGCTTAATGCAGGCTTGTAAATAAGGCTAAGGACTTAATGCCACAAGAACATCACAAAAAGTAATGTTCTGGTGACTTTAACTCCTTTAAAATATGCCCCATAGTTCCTAGAAGTCCACAGCTCACCTAGCAATCCCAAGGTATAACACTAGACAAAACCCTCTCCATGCAGTAACACATCAGCGCCATCACTAGAGGTGCTAACCATCAGCTGCATACCCTCAGGAAACGTAAAGCTTTTCTCCCCTTGGCCGACCTCACAACCTCAACTAATGCACTTGTGCTCTCAAAGCTTAACTACGGTAACTCTAGCCTTGTGGGCCTTCCCAAAACTGCCCCTGTGCCTCTGAAGGCTACTCCCAGTTCTGCAGGTAGGCTCATCACAAGTTAAAAAAAAAAGTGATCACATCACCTCTGACTTTCATGCATGAATTATCTTCCCTTCGAGGCCACGATGCATTTCAGAATCGCCTGCATGTCCCACAAAGTGCAGCCCCACAATACCCCTTCCTACCTTTCCCAAAACCTATCTTGAGAAAATAGATCCTCTAGAAGCACATGTTCCCTACTTCTCAAGCCCGAAAAATTCAAGAAAAAGAAAACCACCACGCGTTCCTTTTCTGAATGGCCCCTAACATCTGGAACTCTACTAATGGAGATCAGATGCAAACCATCCACATCCCTCTTCCGTGAAGATGTAAAAAAATATTCTATACAATAAATTTCTCTCTCTCTTGGACTATGCCACTGGTTCTCCTTCCCCACACTCCCCACCTAACAACACTAACATCACTGACTCGGGGAAAACTATGCCTCAACTCTCCCCACCCTGGCCTCAACTCTCCCCACCCTGTGACTCTCTCCCTCTTCTTCCTTAGAACGTTGCGTTCACATATTTCACTGTATATTATTTGTTTACATCCTTTTTATTTTGCTACTTTGTATTTTTATTTATGATTATATAACCCGAGTAATTGCTGCTATTTGGCCTACATATCCCACTATATACTGTTTACTCTTTTTTACCATTAGTTTGTATTTCTATTTATTCTTTATGTTCCTTGTGTTATTTGGATATGCTTACTCTGTAAAGAGCTCTGACACCTTCCGGTCATGTTAGTGCTGTATAAAACGCCTCAAATAAATAAATAAATAATACATTGTTGTAATGGTTGGCGATCTAGGGCTTGGCCGGGGCTCCAAACTCCATGGCCCGACCCTGTAAAGAACAGAAGGGAACACCATTCAAGTAAGTTGAAGAAGTTTATTAATATCGTCCACCCACGACATGACATGGAGTGAACTCCTGACTCGGCGATCAAACAACAACTGAAGGATGTCATTTGAACCCTAGGCCAGCGTCTGCTCCATGTACGGGTCGTTTTTAAACACAAACGATACACTACATACACATCGCGCACACCGGCGTGCAAGGTACATACTGCATTCTATTGCAATACTGAAATGAGCAACATTGCAATACTAAAATGAGCAACACTATGACACCATCCCCCTTTAAAACAACAAAACAAATATCAGCTATTATTAAACATCTAATAAAGTCATTCAATTCAAAATGAGTTCCCACTTAATTTCTAATGAAGTCATCAAACTTCTTTGAACCCTCGTGACGCGACCATACTTTAAGTCACTACAGTACTAAGATGGGAATCAACCTCTACCTCTTTGGATGCCACTGGAAACACAGACTCTTTCCGTCCTCGACTGCAACCAATGTGCCCAAGCATGATCTTTCACACATTTTTATCTTTAATGCATGATAATAACCTGCTCAGATGTCACCTTTACTAGTTGTCTTTTGTTCCACCAACCTTTACCCACCACAAATGTTGCCCCCTGGCTAACTTTGCACCCTGCTAAGGCATAGAGCATTTAGACTCTCTGTTTCTCACCCTCAGAGGTTTCTTAATCAAAACCCAGTCACCAACTGGCACATCTCACTTGCTGAAATGACAATTTTTGTCGAAATTGTCTTTCATGATGTTTTTTTTGCCGCCACCCTAACTGAAACCTCACCCACCCTGGGCTTGTCACACCTAGACATATCACACAACCAAGACGGGAACAAAGGAGTATGTACTTCTCTGCCTCTCAACATAGCGAAAGGTGTCACCCCCATAGTGCAGTGTAATAAAGTATTATAATTCCAAACTTTTTGTTCAATGAAGTCTCTCATATTCAACCCGTAAGCAATAGCAGTCTGTATACCCTCTTTCATAACTTTGTTTTCTCCATCCACTAGACCATTTGAACTGAGCGAGTATAAAGCGACCTTTAAATGTTTGATGTTTCTTGAACTTAAAAAGTTGTACATCCTACCTGACATGAAATGTGTGCCGTTGTCTGTGACTATGACTTTAGGGAGTCTTCTAATAAAAATATTTTACTCAAGAATGCTATAGTTGCGTCAGTATTGGGTGTCTCCACAAAACTATAGTACATCCATTTTGAAAAATAATCCACTGCCAAAATTAAGTATATCATCTCTGGGCTGAACAAGGAATATGGGCCAGAAAAGTCCAACCCCGCCTTTTCCCATGCTGCTTTCGGGAATTGAGTGGGGTGCAAAGGAGTTTGTACTGTCCTCCAAAGTTTGTCTGACAGTAGGCATTCCAGACATTTGTTCACCAACATCTTAACCTGACTGTCCATAGCCGGCCACCAATATTGTTGCTTTATCTTTATTCTGGTTTTTGTGGAACCAAGGTACCCACCTTGGGCTTTATTTATAATTATCTTACATAGTTCAATGGGTGGCACAAACCTGTCACCCCAGCGCACAATGTAATTTTCCACAGATGGTTGTTCTGTTATCTGTGCAAACAACTTCAAATCCCCATTCAAGCATCTTGGTTCCAGCCAACTGTGTCTGACTTTTCAATTACTTTGACCAAAGCTTGGTCATTCTAGCAAGCCCCGCTAAACCTCCTCAGATATCACCGATTCATACTCTGCCACGGTATCCACCGCTGCTACACGCTCTATGTCATCCACCTGTGAATCATCCTTATCGCCCGCCTTCATCAGCATTATGGACAAACAGTCAGCCCTAAAATTCTTACCCCCCAGAATCTGTTTAAAGTTGTACTAATCTTGTGAGCCTGGCAGACATGCTGTTGTTATTAACCTTACTATAGATATAGACCAATGGTTTATGGACTTTGTATAGTTCAAATCTGCGCCCCCAAATATAAATTTTAAACTTCTGTACCTCCCATACACATACATCGGCTACCCGCTCTGTCCTACTACACTGCGACTCAAATTGTTTAAGAGCTCTTGATATGAGCGCTACGGTCTGCTCGCGACCGCCCATGCTCTTACTAAGCACTACGGCAAGTCGGTGAATGCTAGCATCCAGTTATGAGTGAGACACAATCTTCGCAAAATGCATGTAGAGATTATGCTGTTATAATAAACTATTTCACTTTTACAAAAACGTTTTCCAAATTATCCGACCACTTAAATCCTTCACCCTTCCTGAGCTTTATTGCCTGGGCATAATAAGACACAAACCTTGCGTAGTACTCCACAAGCCCAAGGAAAGAACGTAGGGAATTTTTGTCGGCAGGAGCCTTAGCATTCTTAATTGCCCTCACAACTGAATATTTTGGTTTTATACCAGAACAAAACACCGTGTGACCCAAGTATTCCAACTCCTGTACTGCAAATTTTCACTTGTCTGCCCTGACTGTCATGTCTCTAGACTTCAATATAGAAAGGACTTCTTTTAAAATTGTATTATGCTCCTCTAAAGTTTTTGGATATATCAGGATGTCCAGATACGCTTGTACCCCTTTTGTGCATTGTAATAATGTGTGCACATGTTTCTGGAGCATGATTCCCACCTACGCTAGTCCAAAGGGAAACCTCAAAAAAGTATCAGTGTCAAAAGGGGTCACAAATGTTGTTAGATTCTGAGATTCCGTTGACAAAGCCCATAAGTGGTACGCTGGCCTCTGGTCGATCAGGGAAAACAACATGGCTCCCCCCAAATTCGTCAACAACTCATGAATTCCGGGCAGTGGGTGGAAGTCTATGATGATATTTTTGTTGAGCACCCGTAAGTCTGCACAAAGTCTAATCTCGCCAGACTTTTTTAATGCAAAAACTATGGGTGCCACCCACTGTGAAGAATCTGTAGGTAGGATGACTCCCTTGACAAACCGGTAACTCCCCCACTCTAACCAGGTTCTCATCCCCAGGGACCGGATACAGCCTAATATGTGCCAAATATCTCCACCCAATAATATATTTTCCTTTCACTGCTACGTATACATTTCTATCAGGTTCTCTCCCCAAACATTACACCTTGCACACAAAATACCTGATCATATCTATATCCTATTACCAAATGCTTTAGGGTTCATGTCTGACTGAGACAAAGGGAAATTCTTTCCCTAATATTCATAAAATGTTGTGCCCCTTAGGATAGTTAGAAGGTGATCTGGAGTCCGCCATGGCATGCAAAGAAATGTTATTAATGACCGCCGTACACAAAGGACCCTTGAACACCCTGGGGTTCTCCTCCCAGTCAAGTGTTAACACCACAATACTATGCTAATTTCCACATGTATCAACCTATACTTCCACACTACCCACATTCACAGGTTTCTTACTACTCCTGCAAACACTCTGAAAATGCCCCACTTTTTTGCAGGTCAAACAACGTTTGTTAATGGTTGGAGATCCTGCAAAATTACTAAAATGTTTATTAGAGTCGCATGTGAAACAAAAATGTGCTTCCTTCCTTTATGTAACCTTTGTTGCTCTTCATTTCAAGTCAACAGTGCACAAGGAGTCTTCCTGAGCCAAGACCAGTGCAGTCATCATGCTAACACTGGTGTTTGACGTCAGCTAGGGTCTGGGTTTTGCAGCTCAGCAGTCGTTCCATAATTTTCCTAGAAACACAGTTAAAAACAAACTGGTCCCTTATGTAATCATCCGACATGGGGCCAAATCCATGAGTAGTTTCTGGCACCCTTAGCGCAGAAATGGACTCTGCTACCTTTTCATCCTCCATTTGCTTCCTCCTGTGAAAATGATATTGCTCCAGTATAATAGGCTTGTCAGCTAACTGTTTCTTGAGTCTTGCTATTGCTTCTAAATACATGTCCCATTGTCTGTCACCAGATTTAGCCTCAGGCGGTGGTATTTGCGGAAGACTGTCAATAATCCTCCTTGCCGCCTGCCCCAAACTTCCAAATGTATTACATAACAAGGGAACCCCAATACTAGAACCAGGGGAAGCATATGATTAAGAGAAACAAAGGTTCATAGTAGGCCAATCAGTCCAAGAGATATTAAATTAAATCCAAATGAACATCAATCCTGTATCTTATGTCATATAGCCATTTTTGCAGCAAATATATGGAGGGACATATATAAACCTTGTAAGTCAATTCATTTATTTTACAATATTCGAAAATATATAGATCCAGTGCTCACAGGTAAGTGAAGAAGTAGCGTGCTGTGGTGAGTGAAAGAAGGAATTTTAAAGTAGGTATACTTGGAGGACCACATAATTCATTATTGGTCAAGGAAAGGCTTCAGGGATAGGAGGCCTAGCATGTGTACCGAGTGGAGTGAAGCCCCATTGCATTTAATTTAGAAGGGACCACTTCAAAGTACTGAGAAATGCTTCTTCTGGGCTTTCATAGCCCATAACACCATCTACGACCAACTGTGTCGCCAATTCTTAAGATGTGTAGAATATCAGGTGCTCATACACCAGTCCTAATGATGATCTCGAATAATTGAGATCGAAACGCTGTTGACCCCATTAAAAAAACTCTTCATTCATGTAAATTGGGTATAAGGAGTTTTTCTTATGTTGTCAATGTGATGTATGTTTTTATAATTCCTTCTTTCACTCACCACAGCATGCTTCTTCTTCACTTACCTGTGAGCACCAGATCTATATATTTTTGAATATTTTAAAATAAATAATTTACTTACAAGGTTTATATGGGTCCCTCCATATATTTGCACCAAAAAAATGCCATATGACATAGGATACAGGATTGATGTTCATTTGTATTTAATTTAGTGTCCCTTTTCAAATTCTGAGACTAAATCCATCCAGAACAGCTGACTGGAGGCTGCATCTGCTTTATCTGATTCCCTTGGCCAATCCCAATATGTGCAACACGCACTCGTCGTACGTCACATGATCGCGTGCGCGCTGCCTCAGTAGCTCGAGCGGCATAGGACGGAGGTGCTCGTGCAGGCTGCACATTGCTCCGGACTGCCCCTCACCAAAATCTGTGTGCAATCCACATTAGGGACATCCCATGGTCACCGTGACCCCTTCCAGCAATGTTCAAATAGAATATCTGCACCTGCCCTACGATATGGGTTATGACTAGCAATTGCACTATGTGGGCCAAGCCGGTGCGTGGACCAGCTCCTGATGATCTTCGCCAAGATGTGAAATACAGAAGGGAACGCCATTCAAATTCAAGTTGTAGTTGAAGAGGTGTATTAATATCGTCCACCCACAACATAGAGCAACCTCCTGGCTCGGTGATCAAACGGCAACTGAAGGATGTCGTTCGAACTCTAGGCCAGGGTTTGCTCCATACACAAGTGGCTTTTAAACACAAACAATACACTATATTAATACATACAGAGCCTGCACACCCACGTGGAAGGGACATACTGCATTCTCTTAAAATACTGAAATGAGCATTACTACAATACTAAAAAGAGCAACAGTCCAGTCCCCATGACTACTGAGGGGAAGGTCCCAAGAATGTTTGCGCTGGAACTACTTCCACGCAGGTTCTTCTTGGGAAAAACAGTTCACATCCCCTTCTAGTGCTCAGGCTCATTCCCTTCTGCCCTGTCTCTCCAACTTTCTCATATAGATCAGCTGCATCCAATACCTCACTTGCAGGTACATTCGTGCCATGAGCTATCTGATTCTAGTGCTTCATAGGCGCTAGAGTTAGGGCTGAACAACACTGGCAGGCATAAATGCAGTATCTCAGTTGATGAATGTATATCTTACAGACGCAGCATGTGTCAGAAAGGTCTAACAGAGTGGTTAGAGGAACCCTGGAGGCAGTCTATTGTCTCAATGTCAATGTTCCAAGTTTGTGGCAGGTTTGTTTCCTCCTGCCTTTTCAGCTTCACAGTTGGGGTCCGGAGCTGCATGAAAGACAAGTGATCGAGGGTATCTTGGAAGGTCAACTTGTCACTGTTGGAGACACTCCACACCAGCTATGGATAATGATTAACCCTGGGTGAAGGACTTAGCTACGCCCACGAAGTTGGCGTAGTGTTGCCTACTTCGCCTTTTGCAAAGTAGGCGTAGCAGGCAACACTACGCCCACTCCGTGGGAGTAGCAAAGTTGCCCGCCAGCCGCCTCCCTCCCGCCCTCCCGAACATAGCTAATTTAAGTATATGAGCAAATAAAAATAAATAAAAGGCACTTACCTTATCCGTTGCGTCCCGGGGCTACCTCTGCTCGCATGCGCACCGGTTATCAAGACGGCGGCGTGAACGAGCAGAGGGAGCCCCGGGACGCAGCGGATAAGGTAAGTGTCTTTTATTTATTTTTATTTGCGCATATACTTAAATTAGCTATGTAGGGGAGGGGGGCATGCGGCGCATAGTGGGGCTACGCGAAGTGCGAAGATGGGCGTAGTTTCTCGCCCACTTTGCGTAGCTTCGCGTAGCCCCACTATGCATACTACGCCCAGGGTTAATAATGATGCTGTCTACCAGATGTCAAGTGATGGTTAAAGTGAACCATTCCCAGAACAAACAGTCAGGGTCACAGGACTTTTTTTGAAGCCCAGTTAGGAAATATTTGTTCCTAAGAAGGAGCGCGTATTTATGCAGACCTAGGAAGTTGTGGAAGAACCACAGTTCACAATCTGGAAGGTCTCTGGTCACTTAGGGAAGAGTGATATTCAATTACATAGAAAACATGATACTCCATTGGCAAAATTGGTATTTATACATATAGCAACACAGCTTAGGTAATTCTGGAGTTACTTAATTCTGGTTCTAAGTTAATGACTCTGACACAAAAGGGACAGTAAGTACATCACTGATATAGACAGAGAACTGAAATGTAATCCCTTAAGAGTAACCAGTGTCCAGAAAAATATATAGGTAATAAGAATTTAGGGCCAAAACCTATGAGAAGGGAGGGGAACAGGTATGTGTAAAAGGCCCTCAGTTTCCATGAACTTATATACATAAACCAAAAGTGGAGACTGTCTCCAAAAACAAGCAGTCAGTATACCCTGCTCCTTAGTGCTCACCAGGTACAGTACGTGTCCTCATAGAACCCTCAACCCCATGCTAATCATGTGGCATGCTTCATCATCGGATCCTCCCCTGGTAACTCAACCTCGCAGTGGGAGAGAACACTTTGATATTCTCTATGTTCTTAATGGGATCTTAAGACAGTAAGCATTAAAAGTATCTCAAGGGCATCATAACCCAATTGTTTAGTAAGAGGGAGCCTGTGATATGGTTAGAAACATAACATGACACAAAGAGTCATTTCCTGAGCCAGCATGTCTATTCTAGGTCAATATGTTTAATCTACTTCACAAGATGTGCAGATTTCTTCACGACCTCTAAGATCCTTGGACTCTCACGCATTCCATGCAACATCAAGAGATAGTTACCCAACCCTTCCATACAGGGTGAGTTAATTGAAAACTGGAGATTAGCCACATCTAGAATCCTAAAAAAGGAGAACGAACACAGAAACAAAAATACGTCTGTATTAGAATGTGGGTAGTGGAAATAATGACACCTGTGCATTCCACTACACACTCTAAAACAGTGAGGTCTTTAACCTTAGAGATACCATCATCTATATGCCATCGTAAGTAATATGGTGTGACTTAGAGTACCTGTAAAAGTTTGTGTTCAAAATATCATGCAATCATTTCATGATGAGCACTAAGGAGCAGGGCAAAGGGACACCCTCCCCTTTTGGTCTATGTAATGTGAATTTAGGGCATAATTTAATTTCTGGCGGATGGAGTATTCTCCATTGGCCTGGCAGAGGACTTAAGTTCTGCCAGGCCGAGGCTACTCCTGCCAAATTTAGAAATGAGCACCAAACTGGCCGTTATTTCAAAGCATTGTCAGAAACTTCCATCACATCAGTTCCTGTCAGTGTGTTTTTGAAGTTTGACGTACGGCTCTGTCAACATGACAGAGCCAGCCAACAAACGTAATATTTTTTTATTTTCTAAAGGAAAATACCAGTATGGGATTTTCCTTTTGAAAATAAACAAAAAATGCTCCCCTTGCCCTGAGAGTTCTCTCCAATAGCGAACGGAGCATTGAGCAGTTTGTACTTCCCCTTACTGCCACGTACATAAGTTCCTTCCTGTTTACCTTACCTTGAAATACTGCATATTACTTCTGAATCATGAAAACTATCAACTTTGCATAAATCAATTGTTGGACTAAGAATATACATAGAGAAATTCCCTATGCTTCCATTTAAAAAACCTTATTTGACATCAATGCTTCTGAATAGGGAGTGTATGTAGTTTGTTGATTAATTCTGTTTCCACAGTGACAGCTTTCTCATCTCAATCTTTGTTCGCAAGAGAACTCAGTGTACCTCTCAAGTAGGGAGATGTGGATCACATATAGACAAAGTAAGTGAGTGAGTGAGTGAGTAAATGAGTGAGTAAGTGCGTGTAAAATGAGAGAAACAGAGAAGTGGAGAAAAAAGGAGAAAGCGAAAGGGTTGTGAAACACGTGTCATGGACAGAATCCAACTTTGGATCTCAATGTGAAGTGCAGAGCTGGTGTTGGTAAACTGTACTGGCTTGAAGGATCTGGTGATTAAAATCTTCCATAACTCTGCAATCCCAGCTCTGTGAAGAGTATTTGTTAGGTTGCAAAGATATTTTACGTTCTATAATCCCTTTATTCTTTCTACAGAATGCACCTATCAACACCACATCATACTGGACCACATATTACAACAGCACAAAACAATACAACACATTAAGCTAACTCACACTGCACCATACCACACACCCTCACCACACTGCATCACTCTCATCCAACTGCACACACAATATATACTACAATAGTACACACTACATAACAACATACTGCACTACAAAAATGCACACCGCAAACCACACTGCAGCACAACCTACAAGATACCCTGCCATACTATATAGTGCCATTCCAAACACAACTCTCAAACAGCACAGTTAATTAAGTTATACCTGAGTTATACCATTGAGTTGGGCAACAACAAACACCTGTTATTCAGCGCCAAGATACCTGTATTGGTGAACGTGAGCTTTACAAATACACGTGTTATATTATGTTATGTTATATTTAAGGCTCCCTGTTTTCCATTTTTACTGATTTTTACAGATAATTACAGACTGAAAACAATGGGCCTTATTTATGAAAAGTGACGCATCGCTGCGTCAAAACAGCGATGCGTCACTTTTCACTGCGCACTCCTTGCGACACCAATGATGCGTCATATTTAATGTATGACGCATCATGTCGCAAGGAGTTACAGATACGTCAGTATTTCTGACGTATCTGTAAGCGCAAAAGTGGCGCATTGCTGGAGTGTGTCACAAAAGTGACGCAACTCCAGCAATGCGTCCTTTCACATGGGGAAAGCCCCATGTGAAAGGGCTTGCATCAGTCTTACGCCTGCTGTGAGGCAGGCGCAAGATTTTGACGCAACAGCGTCCTAAAAGTGACGCAGTGAAATCTCATAGATTTCACTGCGTCACTATTACGAGGCTTTTTGCGGGGGAACGCCCCCTCTGCATACATTATACCTGACGCAGGTATAATGTGGCGCAGAGGTTTAAAAAGTGACGCATCTACCTAGATGCGTCACTTTTTAAATATGACGCAACAAGGCGCATGTTTTACGCCGCCGATGCGTCACAAAAAGTGACGCATCAGCAGCGCAAAACTGACGCAAGGCCTCATAAATGAGGCCCAATGTGTTTTGTGTATATATTTATTTTTAAAAGCACAAAAATTGGGAAATGGTGCTTCTTGTGAGTAACTCGCCATGCTGTTTTTCATGAATTCCAGACCAACAGCTGAGCAGGGGAGTCAAAAAACAGGATGAGATTTTCTTAAATAGAAGCATATGTTAATGTATATATGAAGGATAATGTTAATACTTACCCGTGGGTGTAATGATTTGTTATATTTAGCTGCTTCATCTGCTAAAGCCTGACAGGCATCAAAGTATGAGTGCATGTTTATCAGTTAAATAAATATGGAAATGTATCATTTTGCAACTCTATTTATTCTCAAAACACAAAATAAATATGGATAAATACCAATACGATGGGCAAAAAATAAATATGGATAAATCCAGACGGAATTGTTAAAAAAATAAATTCCATAAAACCAGAAGTCGTAGTTATATTTCACAAACGTAGACCATATTACAAGTCCTGTAACTCCCACTCCACTTTACCACAGCCCAACCACATATAACCTCGTACTGCACCACATCACATTAAACCTCACCACATGTATTGCACTGCACTTGCTACTCCAAATCTATCTCCAACATCACCTCGTGCTATGACAAAAGTATTTGTGGTGTAATGTAATCAACAAGATCCCACCATTTCAATTTCACGTTCGCTCTGTATTTTGCCAAGCCCAAGTGACCCACATACTCTGACCCTTTGATACTGCATTTCATTTCTAACTACTAGCAGATTTCTAAAGCTCTGTTAGACAGGGTTGGACTCAACGTGTATCTCCACTCCTGCTGAAGAGGGGAGGGTATCCCCTTAGCCGGCACAAGAAGGCTAATGGCTGATAATATTTAATAATTGGGGTACAGACTTTAATGCCTACTCCCATAAGCCATATGTCTACTGACTTTTTCTGTGTAAAAATATTAAAGTGGGTTGTATCTTGAATGTATTGGGGTGTGCAGTAAGGATGCTGCACTTTATTGGACACATTGACTGCAATACAAGGTTGTTGTGACCCAACGCCCCTGCTATGTAAGTTCATAAAATCACATCAGGGTATTTGGAGCCAATCTGCATTAAAAATCGAAATTCCTCTCCCTATGAAACATTGTCAAAAGTAAAGCAGTGTACCCACCTAGCTGGGATTTAAATGGCAGATGCATCCAGATAAACCTGAGGCCAACAGCCACCTCCAGCATGGTCAGTCCTACAGGACGTCAGTTGCCTTCGCCTATTCCTACTCCCAGAGTGGAAAGCAACAGCCTGAGCCAATACAATTCACAACTGCTGTGGTGGACTACCCCTCTCAGAGGCAAAGGAGGTCTGAGGATTGCCTGGCTCCTGGTTCCCCGGCAATAGCCTAGATTTTGAAAAACAACTTGCTCTCCAAATCTAGCATAATGTACGAATATTGGCTTTGCCCAGAAAACCTTACTGCCCAGCGGTGAGTAACGGGGACCAGACATTTGTTGTTGTTCCTCAAGAAGCCAAGATTAAGCTTGATCAAGCTAAGGGGCTGCATTAATCTACTCTGCACTACAGAAGAGCAGGAGATGACTTGCAGCAACTGAAGTAGCCAATGACCAGGAGACAAACTCCAAGATGCAGAGGAGGCTGCACCCTGTGCTGCAAACAGGCTCAAGGAAGAGCTAGCACAGGATCTAGAAGGAGTGTAAGTTGAGCCAATGCTGCCTTCGAGTTTGTTCACCAGTGCTTTCATTCGGGCGGATTCTCAGCACACTACGCTCTCTGAAGCTATGGATAAGCCTAGTAGAGGATGATGGACACCTTTCCCTTGCATTGAGTAACCCTCCCCCATACTTTCCAAGCTGCCTATGCCAATTGTTTTCTGGCTCAAGAAGAGCAGTGGAAGACTAAATGCTGGTCAAAGAACACCCTGACCCTGACCTAGGTCTCCTCAACACATCCCACTGGGTTTTCTCTGCTTGAAAGGGTACCAGCGAGTACATGAGAACCCCTGGCACCAGGAAAATCATTAACACAACTATTAGGTATGGAGATACACAGGGGCAGATTTACTACTTCTGGCGCATCTCTGATAATCAGCAGGCATGCGCCAGAAAAGTTGCGATGCATCTGGCCACCCGTGTGCCACCACTGATGCTCTGCATTTACATTGCGGCGCACTGTGGCGCACGGATGGGCAGATGCGCATCGCATCCACCGTCGGAAAGGCGGCGCATTGCTGGAGTTAGGTCACAGCGCAACACAGCTTTAGAAAGGCTCGGGGTGCCCCATGCCTAACATGCTGCGTCAATCCTTACGCCTGCTTCAAGCAGGCGCAGGGTTTTGATGTAGCATGGCCTTAAAAGTGACTAAGTGAAATCCACAAGATTTCACTTTTAGGAGGCGTTCCTGCGCTGGAACGCCCCCCCCCCCCCCGGTGCCGGAACGCCTACATTTGGCGCAGGGCTTTACAACGGGACACATCTTCCAGATGCGTCACGTTGTAAATACCCCACAGAGTGGCGCTGGGTTTGCGCTGCCACTGCATCACAAAAGTGACGCAACGGTGGCATAAAAGAGGCGCAAAGGGCTTGTAAATCTGCCCCATAGTGTTTAAATTACCTGACATATTTGCATGTCATAATTATGCTTGGCCAAAATTGTTATTACGGCTGTGAAATCTGCAACATTACCCATTTGAATTATAAGAAATTTCTCATGCAAAATCACAAATTACGAATTTCACATTACTTTTTTTTACTTGAAACTTGAAAAAGTTTTGCAAGATACTAGTGGAATATTAGGTCATAAAAGTATTTTCTGGTCAAACGAGTCTGCTGCCAGATTCTTGCTAGAGTGTATTTACATGAGGTGTACATTCAAGTAAAACAAAAGTGACACGATTTTTCACACCCTCAGCAAAAATGTTTCCTAGAATCCATAGTTAGTCCTGGACAGTGAATTCCACTCCGATTGCAAAGTTTGAGGAGTTTTCTGCGCTTTGTGGAGAAGAGTTTTTTCATCTCTTGTGCTCGCCAACATTAAGTTGGTAAGTGAGAGTGAGGAAAATCCAATGCTAGACCGCCTCCCTGTGAGATTTCTCAATGCAGGGGTCACAGATGGTCACGAACGAGCTCGTTGAGAAACCTTCTGTTAGCGTTGAGGAAGCTGCCGCTTCAGTAGAATATCTACTTGAGTGGCAGAAAGAAGCAGGGCCCTCTTAGTCTGCTCATGGTGCCTTTCGTGCTGATTTCCCAGGACGGGACAGACACCCGGCGCTAAAAATCAGCACGAACGGTGCAACCTAATGCACTCAGCTGTTTGGGGAACTCCACGTGGCGCTGCAGAGTTTTTTGGTCACTTTGCGGAGTTTGAAGCAGTGGAACTCTGTGAACTTCACCAAGGCCTACCCACAGGCACCTTGAAGTGGATCCCTGACAAATTAGATACCTCCTAGCCATGCAAATCCCATTCTAGCATTCTTTTTCTTTTTATTGAGAGTCAGCGGCCTTCTACGGTGCACAAGAAAGGCTTTAGAGGAGAGAAAGAATGTCCATTCCATTCCTAGTGTCAAAACATAATAATTTAATCCTATAACTTTAACGTAAATGTCCTCCGGCACCTGCATATCACAAAGTGCTCTGATATATTTTAAAATCAAATGTGGTTGTTGGTTTTTATTATTTTGAAATGTCCATTAGCCTCAATATGCCAAATACGTTTCATGACTCTAATAGACCTTTGTACACATCCTGCATCTGGTAGTAAAGTCAGTGCTTAATTTGAGCCGGTGGTTTCCAGTGCTTGGCACCGGCATTGTATCATCAACACCTGCACTGATACTCGACCCAAAAGGTATTGGAGCGCTTTTCATGAGCAAAGGTAAGAACACATCTATTTTTTGTAGGCACGGGAAGATTAAGTGATTTACCCAGAATCACAGAATGCTGAGCCTACCCTGACTCTAACCTGGTTCTCTAGCTCTAAAGTCAGCAGCTCTGGCCATTACTTCACATTCCCCCTTGTAGGGTTTCATGGTAAGTAGTTAGTTTTGTTTTAGGGGGCGCTAATCGGAGCAATGGCTGGTGCAAGATGCCTCCAGACGAGAGCACCAGCACTTATTTTTTCACGAATTAACCACTGAATAAAGTGTAGCCTTGCTTTCAATGTTGGCAACCAGAAGCATGGTTTTAGGAAATTAATTAGTTCAAAAGTGTGTTCGTATACTACTACCTTCGTTTTAAGGACGTCTCGCATTTTTTCCATGAGAAGATCCTGCCACATTTCTGTAACATGTTTATGCTCCATAGACATGTAATGACGTTTTTGGGCGAGAGATCTGTCTCCTGATTAATCGCTGTGCTGCTTGCTATTTTTTCATGAAGCGCACACTAGACTTTTGGGCTTTCCAGGGTGTTGTGCTTCATATTAACACCAGTGTACCCACTGGTTTACTTTTTGCAATGATTCCTAGGAAGATGAATTTTGGATTATCCATGCAGATTGGATCCAAATACCCTGGTGTGACTTGATACATTCCTGGTTCACTGTCAATGAAGCCAACCCAGATAATTAGACACCAAAGAAAGACTGAACGTCCGATTGACTAAAAGTCTCAAAACTGAAAGTTTGGCATTTTTTCCAATGAGAATTAAAGTGGTTTTAAACGTTAATGAGAGGAATTAGTTAGATATACTGTGTCTATCTAAACACCCATACTTTCTCAAGTACATACTTACTACTAACCCAAGCACATCACTGGATAGTCAAGCATAAAAAAGAAGCCTTTGCTATACTCTTCCATAGCATTAGTAGCAAGATGTTGGACAGGCCTCGGGGAAGGCCCGCTCCCTCCCCGCATGACGGGGACCGGACCCCTGCTCTCCCTGTATCCCCGACAAGCACCATCCCGGCAACCCACCGAGGCAACCCACAACCCGTCCCCAACGGGACTCCAGCTCCCGAACACCCCAGTAACGGCTAGCCCGGGCCCCCGACAGCACCATTGCCTCGGCCCAGCCGCCATCTTTGGACACTACGCCACGAGGCCGCGTGGCCTCAGCTCGACCCCAACCCTGGGCCTGTCCAGGCCCCGACATCAAGGCACCACCATCTACCCAGGAGGTGAAGAGACCACTTGGCAGGTCAATGAGAGAAGGAGTGTCGATGGCTCTCCCCCGTCAGGTGTCGATCGCCCCCGGCCTCCCCGGGTGCTGGCTCCACCCCCCTGCTGGGTGTCTGGACTCCCTCATCCTGGACCTCCCGACCTCCCAGCGCGAGGGTCCGGACATCAAAGGAGGCCAGACCTATAACTGGGGCAGTTCCAGAGAAGGAAGGAGTGGTATCTTGGAGTCAAGAGACACCGTGAAGAACTCATCCTTGACGGCCTGCTGGCGCTGCCGCGGCCCTTCCTTGTGATCCATCTCCGAAGCCTGCTGGCGCTGCCACGACCCTCTTCAACGGGAACCATCGTCTTGGCCTGCTGGCGCTGCTGCGGCCCTTCTTGTCGTGAACCACCAACCGAGCCTGCTGGCGCTGCCGCGGCCCTCCTCGTTGTAAGCCTTCGTCCTAGCCTGCTGGCGCTGCCGCGGCCCTTCCTTGCAGAGAACTATCATCCTAGCCTGCTGGCGCTGCCGCGGCCCTTCCTGGAAGAGAACTAGCATCCTAGCCTGCTGGCGCTGCCGCGGCCCATCCTTGCAAATCCCCAAGCTCGAGGATTGTGAGCTTCCCTCTTGCCGCACCTGTACCGGACCGGTACTAAGACTGTCCCGCTACCCTTTTCCCTACAGAGACTAGAATTGGGAGGATCCTCGTGTCCTGAGCCCACTGTATCGTATCACCTTGCCTCAAGAACCTTATATAAAGAGTGTTGATCTCATCCTTGTGTGATGTCCATCTGTGGGGGGGAAGTTACTTGTCTGTACGATCGCTGGAGGCCTCTCCCCCTGTACTCGGCCGACCCTCCGGGTCTCTGTCTAACATTGGTGGCCAGCGGCGCGATCCGAGCCTACGCATAATCGTACAGAAAGTAACTCACCCCACGACACACAACCACCATGACAACAAAAGAGAGCGGAACAACGGAAAAATTCCAGATGGAAAAACTAGAAGAAAACAGCCACAGAGAACTAAAACAATTCTGCATAGAACTGGGCATTGCTACCACAGGACTGAGCACGAAAGAGGACTTCAAACACGCCCTGGAATCCTGGGCAGAGACAGGTACGGCCGTACCCCAAAACCAAAGCCTCGAGACAACCGAAACAAGCACCGCGCCGACAGAAGAAAGAAGACCGGGTCTCCCCCCAGAGGAGGCCAGAGAAGGAGAAAAGAGCAGGCTCCACGAATTGGAACTAGCTCGACTTCGCTTAGATGGAGAACTCAAATTGGCGGAACAAAAAATAACGCTGGAACACTTGCGGCTCCGAGAAGAGCGAGAAGAGAAACAAAGACAGAGAGAGTTAGAAGAGAAAAAACTAGCCTACGAGCATGAGCGCAGCTTAAAGGAACTAGAGATTCGGAGGCAGAACAAAGATCTCGGGGTCCCCGGGCACCCGAGCCCCCCTGTCAGTACGGACCCCAAGGTCCACATCCCAAACGATGTCGTCAGAGAATACTACCGGAACGATGATATCCAGCAATGGTTCAAAGCCTACGAAGTGGCCATGACCTCCCACCGGATTCCCCGAAGCGACTGGGGTGCCGGGTTATGGGGGAGGTTCATCAACGAAGGGCGAGACGCCCTGCTGCAACTCCAGGACCATCAGATGACATCCTACGACCATATGAAAGCCGCCCTCCTCACTCGATACGGACTCATGCCCGAGATGTACCGCCAGAGGTTCCGCGACTGCAAACGGATCCCGGGTACAACTTGGGTGGAGTACGTGAACTTCTTTAGCCGAGCCTTCGAGGGGTGGATCAAGGGCATCAAGGTAACCACTTACGAGCAACTCTTTGACCTTATTGTATGGGAACACCTTTCTAACAACTGCTTCGTCGAGCTCAGGCAGCATCTCCTGGACAGTAAACTGACTGAACCTCGGCAGCTCGCCGCCGAGGCTGACCGATGGGAAAGCACCCGAGTTGCCCGAAACGGGCCCAGCGAACAGAACCGAGCCGCTCAAGGGCTCCATCGCCCCCGAGGGGGAGGAGGAGGCCAGGGTCGGGGCAGAGACACCGTCCCGGTGGCTCCCGCCAGCAACACCCCGCCCCTGGCCAGCAGAGGGAGCCTCCCGATGCGACCAGGGTTCCGCGCCAACGTTACCTGCCACCGATGCCAGCGACCCGGCCACTACGCCAACGATCCCAACTGCCCGAAGAACCAGAGCCCTATGCCCCGCCAGGTCGCGGCCGCCGCACTGGGAGAAGAGCAAACCCAAGAAGACACTGAAGAGTACGAGCCAGACCAGCCCGAGTGGGAACCCGCCGCCATGTCCCTAGTCTGCCTAGGGGAAAGAGACCTGATCCCGCGGGCACCCCTTCCCGCCAACACGCAGAAGTACAGACAGTGGGTCAACATTAATGGGCACCGGGCTGAAGCCCTCCGCGACACCGGGGCCAGTGTGACCGCAGTCCGCTGTCATCTGGTGACCCCGGACCAGATCTTGCCAAATGTCCTTTGCCCCGTACGGTCAGCCGACAACTCAGAAAGCCTATGTCGGATGGCCTGCGTCCCCTTCGAGTGGGGAGGAGTATCCGGAATGCTGAAAGTGACTATCCGCGATGATGCCCCCGTGGACTACCTCCTGGGGAACGACCTCGAAAGTTCTCCCTGGGCAGCCGTCGAGAGAAGAGAGCACCTGGGGATGCTGGGCCTCCCCGAATGGGTCTGCGTAACGATCCGGTCCATGGCCGCCCGCGCCATCCCCAGTCCCGAAGAACCCGAATGGCCAGAGCCTCCTCCCCCGATCGCCCCGGAGGGAGCCACCCTAGAAGCCAGTTCTCCGGAACAAACAGAAGAAGGACTCGATCGGCTCCGGGACCTTCCCGAGCCGGCTCAGTGGCGTCAAGAGGGTGGCCCCACCCAAGAACAATTCCGACAGGAGCAGAGAACCTGTCCCTCCCTCGAGGGACTCCGGCAGCAAGCCCTCGCCCAGAGCGCAGGAGACACCTCGGGGGCCCACTGGATTTATTGGGACAATGACCTGCTCTACAGTGAGCAAAGGATTGCGGAGCTGGGGGCCAGCCGGGTGCTGGTGGTCCCCCTCCGCTTCAGAGACTTCCTCTTGAACCTAGCACATGATGTGCCTCTTGCCGGACACCTGGGGCAGGACAAAACGTACAGCCGCCTGGTAACCCACTTCTACTGGCCCAAAATGTGGAATGATGTCTCCAACCACTGCCGGACCTGCTCCACCTGCCAGGCCAGCGGGAAGAGCGGCCGAAAGACCAAAGCACCCTTACAGCCTTTCCCCGTCGTCACCACCCCGTTCGAACGGGTGGGAATAGACATTGTGGGGCCCCTGGACCCCCGAATGGCACAGGGGCACCGGTTCATCCTGGTCCTGATGGATCACGCCACTCGCTATCCCGAGGCCATCCCCCTACGGACTGTGACGGCGCCCGTGGTAGGCCGAGCCCTGATGGGGATCTTCTCCCGGGTGGGCTTTCCCCAGGAAGTCGTCAGCGACAGGGGCACAAACTTTATCTCGAAGTATATGAAGTCCCTCTGGCAACAGTGCGGGGTCACCTACAAATTCACGACCCCCTATCACCCGCAAGGAAATGGACTGGTCGAGCGGTTTAACCGCACTCTCAAGGGAATGATCATGGGCCTAGAAGAACCCCTACGTCACCAATGGGATGTGCTGCTCCCGTGCCTCCTGTTCGCCTATCGAGAAGTCCCCCAGAAATCCCTAGGCTTCAGCCCATTTGAACTCCTGTATGGGCACCCCGTCCGGGGTCCCCTCAGCCTGGTCAAGGAAGGGTGGGAGATGGCCCCCCAGAAGACTCCTCCAGATGTATACAAATATCTCCTGACCCTCCGCAACCAGACCCGGCGGTTCAGGGAGCTCGCCAAGGCCAACCTTGAAGCCAGTCAGGAGGACATGAAGAAATGGTATGATCAGCTTGCCTCCTCCATCGAGTTCGAGCCGGGACAACAAGTTTGGGTGATGTCCCCGGTTGAACCCTGTGCCTTACAGGACAAATGGACAGGACCCTTCAAGGTGATAGAGCGCAAGGGCCCCGTCACCTACCTGATCGACATGGAGTCCTCCCGGAACCCCCTAAGGGTCCTCCACGCCAACAGACTCAAACCCCACTTCGTACGCTCAGAACTCAGCCTCCTGATGGCCACCGATAGTGGGACGGAAGAAGACTCCGAGACCCTTCCTGACCTGCTGAGGATCCTCGAGCAGGACAGCTCAGTGGAAGGGGTCAGACTCTCCGATGCCCTATCCCCGGAACAACGCCAAGACTGTCGGGATCTCCTGTTACAATTCGCAGACCTGTTTTCCCTCATCCCCGGGGTCTCCCCTTGGTGCCTTCACGACGTGGACACCGGGGATAGCCCCCCTATTCGACACAGGGCGTACCGAGTACCGGACCGAGTGCGCGCCTGCATCCAGAATGAAGTCTCTAAAATGCTGGCCCTAGGAGTGATCGAGCCATCTGACAGCCCCTGGTCCAGCCCGGTCGTACTGGTCCCCAAGGCTGCCGCCCCGGGCGTTGCCCCCGAGCTCCGGTTCTGTGTGGACTATCGGGGCCTGAACGCCGTTACCAGAACCGATGCTCACCCCATCCCCTGGGTGGATGAGCTGATTGACCGCATGGGGGCCGCCCGCTACCTGAGCATCTTCGATCTAACAGCGGGCTACTGGCAGATTGGCCTCACCCCCGGGGCCCAAGAGCGATCTGCCTTCTCTACCCCAGATGGGCACTACCACTTCAAGGTGATGCCCTTCGGCATGAAAAACGCCCCAGCTACCTTCCAGAGACTCGTGAACCAGGTACTGGTGGGCCTCGAAGCATTCAGCGCCGCCTATCTGTACGACTTCGCTGTATACAGTCGCCACTGGGCAGACCACCTCCACCACCTCCAGGAGGTCCTACACGCCCTCCGGCAGGCCGGGCTCACCATCAAAGCCAGCAAGTGCCAGATTGGCCAAGGGTCCGTGACCTACCTGGGACACCAAGTGGGGAGCGGTCTGGTGGCCCCCCTCCAGCTTAAGATCGCTGCTATCCAGGCCTGGCAACCACCCATCACCCAAACTGAAGTCCGAGCTTTCCTAGGGCTCACCGGGTACTACCGGCGGTTTGTAAAGGACTATGGCAGCATTGTGGGGCCCCTCACAGAACTCACATCCAAGAAAAACCCCAAAACAGTCAACTGGACTCCGGACTGTCAAGCGGCCTTTGAGAAATTGAAGGCCGCCATGTGCACCGCCCCCGTGCTCCAGGCCCCCGACTACAGCCGGGAGTTCATAGTGCAGACGGACGCCTCCGATCATGGCATTGGGGCTGTCCTCTCTCAACTCAACACCGAGGGAGTCGATCAGCCAGTGGCCTTCATCAGCCGACGCCTGCTGGCCCGAGAACAGCGCTGGAGCACCATCGAGCGCGAGGCCTTCGCCGTGGTATAGGCCCTCAAGATGCTCCGGCCCTATCTCTTCGGTACCCACTTCCGGGTGCAAACAGACCACCGACCCCTGCAATGGCTGATGCAGATGCAGGGAGAAAACCCGAAACTATTGCGTTGGTCCATCTCCCTACAGGGGATGGATTTCACGGTGGAGCATCGTCCCGGCCAGGACCACGCCAACGCAGACGGCCTGTCACGCTTCTTCCGCCTCGGCGAGGAGAGTACCCAAGAGGATGGGTGACTCTCCCTGCCTTCAGCTGAGGGGGACGCATGTTGGACAGGCCTCGGGGAAGGCCCGCTCCCTCCCCGCATGACGGGGACCAGACCCCTGCTCTCCCTGTATCCCCGACAAGCACCATCCCGGCAACCCACCGAGGCAACCCACAACCCGTCCCCAATGGGACTCCAGCTCCCGAACACCCCAGTAACGGCTAGCCCGGGCCCCCGACAGCACCATTGCCCCGGCCCAGCCGCCATCTTTGGACACTAGGCCACGAGGCCGCGTGGCCTCAGCTCGACCCCAACCCTGGGCCTGGCCAGGCCCCGACATCGAGGCACCATCGGAGGCCTCTCCCCCTGTACTCGGCCAACCCTCCGGGTCTCCGTCTAACACAAGAGCTCTGGGACCCGATTGGCAAAAGAGAATCGCAACAAGGAAGTTGCCCACAGGCCAGTAATTAGTCCCGACCTTAGGGAAAAAGAGAGAAATGACTTATTACAAAAAGTAGGGCCAGAATTAAAGACGGTATCTGTTATATCGTGGCAGACAGGTTCGCCCTTCTCTTCTACCATATTAACTATTGGCCATAGGTCCTGATGAAAGCCCTGTGACGGTTAGTCTAGGAAGGTTGAACAGAAACATGTTGACCAGTGAAGAACAATGACGGCCGTTCCATGATTTAATGCCTTTCCGTCAAGCTGGTTTTTAATCTTGTACTAGTAAACTACAAAACCAATGCATTTACTAGGCAGTGTTGCATGATAAAATGTTAATGAGTAGGGAACCAGAATAGAATGTTCACATCCCACTTTAAAAAAAAAAATACTGCATCTAAGAACTCTCAATGAGCCCGCTAAGCAGCTTGTTTGCTGGCAAAGAGTGACCCTGTGATGAAGCATGCCACTTAGTGTAGGTGAGGGGTCTGCATTTTGTTTGAAGAATTTCTGAACCAAGAATTTAGAACAGTCCCCTCTGACTACAAGATAATATCCCTACATAGAAACAGTACAGACTAAGGTTTTGGTTATGAAGGGTCAAGTGCCTGTGCTACAGTGAACTAAGGAATTATTAAACTATTGGGTCCTCATTTATGAGGCCTTGCGTCAGTTTTGCGCTTCCGATTCATCACTTTTTGTGACGCATCGGCGGCGTAAAACATGCCTCCTGTTGCGCACTATTTACAAAGTGACGCATCTAAGCAGATGCGTCTCTTTGTAAACCTCTGCGCTACATTATACCTGCGTTAGGTATAATGTATGCATGGGGGTTACCCCGCAAAAAGCCTCGTAGAAGTGAAGCAGTGAAATCTATGAGATTTCACTGCTTCACTTCTAGGACGCTGTTGCGTCACAATCTTGCGCCTGCCTCACAGCAGGCGTAAGATTGACGCAGGCCCTTTCAAATGGGGCTTGCCCATGTGAAAGGACGCATTGCTGGAGTTGCGTCACTTTTGTGACACACTCCAGCTATGCGTCACTTTTGCGCTTACAGATACGTCAGAAATACTGACGTATCTGTAACTCCTTGCGACATGATGCGTCATACAGTAAATATGACGCATCAGGTATGTAGCACGGAATGCGCACTGAGAAGTGACGCATCGCTGCTTTCACGCAGCAATGCGTCATTTCTCATAAATGAGGCCCTTGGGATTTACCATTTCGAGTTCTGCCAACTCAATGCATGTGTTCATTTACTTAAGAGGCTCCTATTTTTGTAGGACATTGGGTTCTTTCTTAATACTCATACCCTTATGTGCTGTGAGATCACAATGTTGGATAACCTGCTCGACGATTTCTAGTGAGAATGTGCTTTGCAAAGGGGAAGAGGTGTATACTACATACCCACATGAATACATAGCTGACACTGGGCCAGTGGGAAGAGCCGCTGAACCAACATTTGGGAACATGATGGGAACATGATGGGGCCAAATGATACCAAGCCACAAAACAATCCATGCACCCAACCTCAATGCCACATAGCATCAGTGAGAGTACTATCAGGAACAGTGGCGTAGCAAGAGAAGGGGGTCTTACCTGAGGCCTTCGTGGGCGGCAAATGCAGGAATCACCAGCCCTCGCACTCTAGCATGCCCCCACCGCAGGGTGGCAAACGAGCGGCCAAAGGTCAACGCCACTGATCAGGAAATCTGAGAACATTGGCATGCATTTCTCATCTCAGCATACTTGAAGGTTTGGGCACAATCCCTTCATAGAGCCTTCAAAGGAACCAACAATCAGTGATAAGGAGCCAGTGACCAGTGTGCATAGGGAAATCCACCAATGACCTTTCACACAATTGTAGCAAGCAGTGCACCCTAGACCAATAGGAACAATCACTCACATAATAAGGCTTCACATTTAAGCTAGAAGCATGGGGCCACTAGCCGCAGTACTGTGATTCCTGAACCATTTATTTATTTGTATTTATTTATTTTATTTTAAAGGTTTTATATAGCGTTGGCTAGACCGGGAGGTATCAGAGTGCTTTACATGAGTATAAGAACATAGTTGCAGGTTACATCGTTATAAGGTTACACAGTTGTTAGAGCATGGCAACATAGTTACATGTAAGGTCGAGATAGACAATAAGGTCATATACGTAAGGGAAGAAATAGACAAGGGGATAGATTCAGGGGAGGGGGTAGGAGCAGGGGAAGTAGACAGAGAGTGAAGGAGCGAAAGAGGAGGGGAGGGTGAGAGACACAGCATGGAAAGAGGGGTAGGGCGACAGGGACACAAACCAGTAGATGAGTCAAAGCTGCGTCCAAAGTCCAGTAAGTTGTGATCCCAGGGGAAGTGGTATCACTTCCCCATCTCTGTGCGAGAGGTTCCCTTTACTCAGTGGACTCTCTCAGAGGGGTCACTCAGACTCCAAGGCCTACATATTGGATCCTTCCCCAAAAAGGGGAGAGGGAGTGCTTTGGCAAGGGGTGCCATACAGAGAACTATCCCAGACCTCCGCCAAGTGAAGAATCCTTTAACACTGTGGACTCTCTCAGAGGGGTATCTGAGATTCCAGGACAGGAATGCTAGGATCCTTCCCCCACAAGGGGAGAGGGAGTGCTTAGGCAAGGGCCACATTCAAGGAGGCCAATTAGGGCCTATTTCTGTTATGTGTGAGATCCCTAACACAGTGGACTCTCTCAGAGGGAACTCTGAGACTCCAAGGCAATAATGCTGGAACCCTCCCCAACAAGGGGAGAGGGAGTGCTTTGGCAAGGGGCACAATCATGGACGCCGATAAGGGACAGTTGGGCGGTGGGGGGGGGACCTGTACAGCAGACGGGGGGGGGGGGAGTGCTATACATAAGGTTCAACATAAATAACAAAATTACATCAGTTACACGATTATATCATATACTAGGAGAACATTTCAAGAGAATAGAAGATGAAGTAAAAGGATCTAAGAAGGGTAAGAGGGTATAGATAAATATATGCTACACATTGAAGAACAAGGCAGGGAGAAAAATAGAGTGGATAGGGGCTAAGGGGGATTGAGAAGGGAGAGGAAGAGGGGGTAGACGGTATGAAGAGACGAAGGGAAAATCTGATCAACGGTCGGCTGGGTAGGTGACGGTCGAGGAGGGAATCACAGCCAGTCTCCCCTTTAGCTCACAGGATAGCTCCATCAGGCATCAGTCAGATGGTTAGTGGAAAAGTGTGGCTCACTGGTTAGAAGCGGCAGACCCTGAAGCAGAGATCAGGCCCGGGACCAGGGTTCAATTCCTGACGCAGCAGGGTCGTGGGCTCCATGTCTGTGGACTCGATTATTCTCGCCTTGGCGCCTACTCTAAACATGGGTCCCACGCTGCAACTCTGGGCAATAGCTTGCTTAATCTCCACAACGGCCCCCACAACACTGGGATGCCTGGCTTCACCTTGGGGGTGCCCAGGAAGGGGCATCTCACAGGGAGAGCCAGGAAGGGTTCCACAGGGTTATACATTGCCGGGACGCCCCGGTGATGGGCAGCTGTGCGCTTTAAAAGTATACTACATTTCCATTTAGGTCTCTAGGTTAAATCAGGTGCGGGTTACATTGGTTGTTCGACACATGTAACTAGCATATAAGACAAGATTAATGGCGCGAGGGAGGGTAAGGAGAGTAAGGGTAAAAGGGTAATGAGGAGTGAGATACGGCGTAGGCCGAAGGAAATTGACTGTCCAATGTCCAGGGGGGTAGGGGACGGTGACGGTGACGATGCTCATAGACTCCAAACAGTGCCAAGGGTAATAGAAAGGAGGAGACGTTGCGATATGTAGAAAAAACAGAAACATAACAAAGAACATTGAACTGCTTTCTTAACAGCAAGCCAGAGGCAACAAGACAAACTAGAACATCCATGTAAATATGCACAAGCAAGGGTGGTGACCCTGTCAGACCACCAGGAACCATAATTCATGCTTCCTAAGTACTCATATATGGCCTGATTTAGAATCCACAGACTGATACAGAAGCGTGACGGATATCCTGTCGATCTTGTTACAAGAGCATTAGATCATGATGCACTTGTAATGTGGCAGACAGAATAGTCATAATGTTTGTAACAAAGTACCTGTCAGTCACTCTAAAGGAGGCCTATAGACCACAGGGCATTTTCATAACTCCCTTGCACCGCCGTAGCGTCACTTTTTGTGATGATTTGGTGGGGCAAACCTTGAAATCCTACCTATAAGGTGACACAAAGCCACATTAAGTGGCTATGAATGGCCTCATATATATGGAGTAAGGCAAGTCAGCACAAATCACTGTGTTGCCGTACTCGGGGCTCGGGAGGCGTTTCATGGACTTTGACATTTCCCCATATTTATAAGACCATGTAAAACCTGGGGCTATGCCAAAACCTTATGCCTCCCGTGGTGAGGCACGAGGAGAAATAACTTTATTACTCCTCTTTTATTCCTCTTTCCATGTGTGCTGCAATTTGCAAGTGTGCCTGCATTGGCACTAGGCTGCCAAAATGGTGCCAGCACTGAGAGAAAAGACAGAAATGCACTGTATTGGATAAATATGGTGCATACCTGCCCTTTCTATTTGACGTAGGGTAGCACATGAAAGTGACTTGCTGCGCTGCCCTATGCATAAACCCCATAAAAGAGGATTTAATTCTTAAGAACCTTAGCCCTAAAGTTAGCTCCTGAGCAATCCATGGTGCTAAAAATCCCATTGGGCAATGGTGTAACTTAGACTCAATATCGGCTTATTGGGCTATTCCATTTTAGATCTGGCTTGACAGCAGAGCAGTCTACATGGATGATTGTTACCAAATTCTTTTTTCATATATACTTTGAGTGGGCTTTGGTCCGTCCTGCAGAAGTACTAGTCTCTCTCCTCCTGCTACTGGTTGTTTGGTGGATCATTCCACCTCCTATGGAGTGATTGCATTGCCATGCCTAAGTGACTAGTTTACATCTAAAAAGTATACTGGATCATCACACAGTAGGGGCAGATGTGCAAAGTAATTTTGGGAGCTCAAATACTATAATTCACAGTATCACAGGGCTTGCAACTGCAACATTTCTATTTCCAATGGAAAAAAACAATTAATCAGTCAGAAAATCTTTTTACTTACTTTTTATTTTAAACTTATGTTCACTTCATTTGCTAGTATTTTTTCTACTTTTATTACAAGTTGTTTGTGTGTATTTTATTGTGGATGGGTGAGTAGATAAATACAAACATCAATTCATGGTCGGATGAATGGATGATTGAGTGCAAGGATTAGGGCCAGAGTACTTATATGATGAGTTCTTGTGTGTCTAAACTCACCAGTGAAGAGACATACAAGTTACTTACCATTGGCAAGAATCTTTCTGTTAGATACACCAATAGAGAGGCACTTTCATTCATAAGCCAGACTTCTTGGCATTGTCAATGCCTTTTTAACCTCTAAAGGTGGTGCACCTTCTAAAAAACAATTTGATGTGCATGGATGTTCTCTGGACCACTATCTTCGACCCCTACCCCTTGAGGGTGGTTCCCAACTCAAGTCACTAACCATTTAATGGTTTGTTTTTGCTGATGTGGTCGCAAACCATAGGTATATTTCATTAAGACTAACAAAAAGGAGGGAACACCTGTAAGGTGCCTCTACTATTTGTGAGTTAAAACAGGTTTCAAAACACACTTTGCAAATAAGAAAGACTTTTTTCAACTTCCAAAATGGCTTTTATATATTGTGACCAGAGATTTTGCATAATATCCTAATGCACTTGTAACAAGGTAGAAGGGCTATCCGTGACGTTTGTGAAGGAGTACCCGTCCACCGAACTATAAAGCAGTCCTTTAGTCTCAGTTGTCCTACATCAAATATACCTCTGTTTCACAGCCAACCACACATCCTAGGGTCTGGCTTGAAGTAAATGAGGCGTGTTTGGACAGCTCAAACAATACCACTGGCCCATTTATTTCTGTTGCAAAAAGAACAAGGTGATGGAAGGAACGCTCAAAATTATTCTGAGCCCTTGGAAGTTGCCTATGCCACATTCCCAACCATCGTTTTGCACACTGTGCCATTCTAGACATTATGCAAATCAATTTTGCTACTGCTCCAATAGGAACAGTGATTTGAACTGCCAGGCCATAGCTTCTCCAGATGGGAAAACAAGTCCAGACCAGTTTTGACCTACTTAGGTCTCACCAATGAGGTACAGCTTGAGTTCAATGACAGAGTAAACATGGAACCCATGCCTGGGCTTAACCTTTGCAACTATACTCTCTACTTCAAAAACAAGGTGGTGGAAGGAATGCTAGGTTCTGATCCAACAGGAACAGTGCTGCCGTAACTGTATTCTTCATTGTGATGCACTTAGTGCGACTGATATGCCCAGATGTGGGTCCGGTGTTCATTGTGCCACTGGACCCAAACTGTACCTCGTCAAAGAGGCCCAACTAGGCTTAAACTGGTCTTAAGTTGCTTGTGCTCTGACTCAGAGAGGATTTGCCTTGGCAGTTCAGGCTGGACTATTCCTATTGGGCACGACTACGTTTTATTTGAATATGGCTGAGTCTAATCTCAGGTGGAATGGTGGGCAAAAAACAGTAGAACAGGAGGCAACCCTGAGTACTCACCAGTGGCTGATATTAATTCAAGCATTTCAGCCATCATTTTTTTGTATTCTCGATTCTTTCCTCTGGCATCATCCCTCAGTTTTGATGGATGAAGTAGCTCACCTTAAGTGCCCTAATGATGCACTTGTATACAGTGCCTATGTCACTTTCAGCCGTGCTAAAGTTAATCTGTGCTTTTTTTTAATCAACTTTGATCCTATTCATCTTTTGTGCATTATATGTTTTGTTTACAGCCTTGTTCTCGATCACACTACCTATGGAGAACCTATAAATATTAGGGGTCAGGCGCCACGTGGCCTGCTATCTCTCTGTGTTGAACCTGTGAGGAAGCATGGAACCAGCAGCCATGCAGCCTCCGCCTCCTGGCCAGGGAAATGCAGCCATGGCATAAAAGCCCTCACTTGACAGAGAGGAGCTCTTATGCAAAGCGGAAGGCCCCGCTGCGCCGCCAGCAGCCACTTTAAGGCAGCTTGTTTCAAGCTTTTCCAATCTGCTGTATTGTTTTGTAGCGCCAATATTTATTGATAAAGAGCCGTTAATAGTGACAGTCTTTTGCTTGGACTCGGCTGATGGTGTTCAGGTGTTTGGGCAGCAGCTGTGTGCCTGCGGCGGGAGCTGAGAGCGTGCCAGGGTGTTATTAGAAACTGCTGGCACACGAGAGTGGGCACCGGTGCCCACCGCACGCTCCCACGCAGCTGTGAGGTCGGCAGGCACCCCGCCGCTGTTTATTCTGCCTCTGGCGCCGACCTGGAAGCTGAGAGCTCCACACGCTATGCTATGTACCTCATCCCTGCGCGGACAACTCCCCGTGAGAAGGCACCGCAGTCAATATCCATCGAGGCTCTCACTGCTTCCAGGCTTGCTGAAGTGGCGGCTGGTGACAGTTGAAAGTGGTGTGGCGTAAAAGTTTTGATTGAGTTCTCGGACAGTAAATGGAATTGTTGTTGACATTTAATAATAATATTGTCCAACTCAATGACATTCAAGTGATCAAAAGCTGAAGATACAAGCCCTGCACAGGTGCAAAAGTACACCACACCGACAACATGGAGATATTTGCTGCCTGCTCACAACTCTCTGGTCTGTTTCTTAGGATCTGTGCTAGTTACAGGCAGATTACAGAAGGACCTCTAAACCCACTGAGTTGTCTCAGTAGGATTAGACAACTAAGGAGTGACTCTGAAAAAACAATAAAGTCACTCCTTAGTTGTTTATCAAGTAAGTTGTGGGGTATAGGAGTGCCTACTCTTACCCTTCCTCTCCTGTTGATTGTTAGATCAGTAGGATTAGAGCCTGAGACCTGCAGGTTACAGTTATTGGTGTACAGAGGGCTCTTTAAGATTAGTACAAAACTCAATGATTATAGTAACAAGTTGTTTGTAAATTAAACACACACCTCACAGGCCTTCATTCACCAAGGAGTGATGGCAGAGAGTCACCTGCGCTGCGAGGATCATCAAATGTATCTGATGCAAAGAAGGTATCTTCAGATATACCTTAAAATAAAACTAATGACTTTTGGGAAAATACACCATTTGGCCCCATTATTTTTTTTTTTTTGCGGTGGAGAACCCCTGTGCACGAGGCCTACTTGAGAGGGGTGGGCTTGATTCCATCGCATCGTTCGCGAGGGAATCCTGTCAGCTTTGGCCACAGTACTGCTCCTTTCTGCATATATCGGCAAGAAAAGCCTAGTGAGCTTGGTGTTGTCCCAGCGGCTGGGATCTGCAGATCCAAGTCAAACCCCGGTGAGGCCTCTCGGGCGTTCATCTACACCGGGTTGTACAGTAGAGTACCGTTGACTTGGGTAGCAGTCAAGCCTTCTATGCCCTGGGCTTGCAAATGGCAGGCCTTTATTTTGAATCATTCTAATCAATATTTGTTACACATCAGTAGTTATAGGTTGATTCAGATGGGGCAGTGCATGCACATCATATAGCGCTACACATTTGAATCGTATGTTGCAGCGCTCTGCGGTGCCTTAGCCTATGGTGTAGTGTAGTCCTTACCTTGATGTCATGGCACTTTTGAATTGAGCACGTTTTTAGCAGCCAATATCCTTGGTGTAATGTCAATGGGCGCTGTGATTTTGTGTACGCCCAGAGAATATCTCTACATCAGAAGGGTAAACAAGCACCATCTCTCCACACTCCAGGGTGGATCTGCGCCTGTTCCTCATGGCGAAGGGAAGTATTCACACGTCACTCACAGACACAAACAGCCACAACAGACAGACCGCCAACTCACAAGTGTGTTGTGAATCCACTGGAAGACGGAAAAGGATATTTCACAACTCCTGTGAGTATTAATTAAAATGGTGGTAAGTGGCAGAAAGTGTGAATGAATGAAGTCTACAGACGGCGTCGCATTTTTGGGGGGTATCAGCCGGCATGACTCGCAGGCAGCGGGGTCGCGCAGGGGAGTTAATAAAAAAATTGATTTACCTTCGCCAGCCCGGTCCTTCGTTGGCATCCTCTCTGCTCCTCTCCTTCTGAACAGGAAGCAGGCAACGGCCCTCTCCTCCCCTCCCCTAAGCAAATCACAACAATGCAAAGGCAGCATTGTGATTGGTCGGGATGCCGACCAGCCAGCCGCATATTGGGAGGCAATTTTTTCCATGTAGGCAGCCTACATTGAGAAGAGGCTGAGTGCTCATGACTGGTTTGGTCTGCCCCTAAGGGCCAACCAAACAGTCTGCACCCTCAGCTGTGGGCAAGCCACTCCTCCCCTTCCCTAGAGCAGGACCGCCCACCTGCCCGCCCCCAACCAAACACTTCAGCTTTCTGACAGTGCGAGAAGCAGAAACATAAAACGGTAGTTTTGCCATTTTATATTTCTGCTTCCTACACTACGATAAAGCAGAGGGGTGATGCTCCTCCGCCCTAGTGGAGTAGCTGCCCCTGCAGTCCACTCCTGAATTGTCCCCTGTAGAGAACTGAGACTTTGGCCCTGGTGACAGTTCTGCACTCTGCGAACATTGTCTTATTAAAAAACGTACAGCTCAAGGGTTGAACCGGATTTTGTCATCTTAAAAGCAGTCCAAACAGACCAGACATTTTTACAATTTAGGGGCCGATTACGATGCAGCCTGTAAAGGCTCCGACCCTTCAGGACCGCATCGTAATGGACTGCACAGTTTCCTTTTTGACAGCCTCATTACGATTGAGGTGGTCGGAAAGGAAACCGGAAGGTCAATCCAGCTGGCTTCCAACGGGCTCAGAGAGCCTGTCGCCAAGTTAGAAGCACGCAAGTAATCTAGAAGGGCGGGCCTATCCACCCTTGAGATTGCGATGCACAGTTTCTGACATGGTTTCCATGCCGGCCTGTCTGATATGGATACCTTGTCAGAAAGCATGTTTGGGGACCCCCAGCTCGGTAGCCTTTGGTGCATGGCCTCCGGTTGGAGGCCGAGGGGGGACCTATGGTGCCCTCCTGTTGATCCCTGTACCTGGTGGCAGGAACCTTGTGGTGCCTGCCACGGGGTGCAGGGATGAACTGCACCTCCCTTTTCTTAATGAGAGCTTGTGGCACGGCCGTTTACAGCTGTAATACGAGCTCCCATTGAGCATGCGATTGAACAGTGTGTGGTCGCATTGTAATGGGCCAATCGGGACTGCCGACCGGGTGTCAGTCTGTCCCAGGACTGAGTCGGTGTCGGGTGGAAGCAATTCCGCCTGACATCAAAATAAGGCCCTAACCGCCTGATTCATGAAAAACGGGATTTGCGATTCTGTAATAGCGAAAAAAAGCGAATCGCTATTGAGAAATCACAAATCTGAATTCATGAAGATTAGCGGTTAAAAAATGCGATTCGCACGCGGGCGCAAATTCCGGTTGCGATTACCGATAATCGCAGAAAAATCGCTATTTCCGGCTGCCCGCGCCGGGATTGCGAACTCGCAAATAGCGATATCGCTATTTGCGATATCGCTATTTGCGAGATCGCAAACTCGCGAGATCGGGAAAACGGGAAGTCGCACTTCGCGCCCAGTGATGACATCACAACCAGGAAGCAGCCAGTTCCCACCCCCATTCACCACAGTGAGGCAGACCTCGAGGGAGCAAGTGGGAGAGCTGCTGCAATTCTGGTGATCTGCACCCATCTACTACATTGCTGCCATGTCAAAGGAACCTGTTCCTGGCCCCAGCAACACCTCAGGGCGGAAAAGGAAGCTCAAATTTTCTGAGCAGGAGCTCGAACATTTAATTGAAGGGGTGGTGGCCAACCACGACAAACTCTTCGGTAAAGACTCCAGGAGGGTCCCGGAGCAAGAAAAACGGAGGATCTGGCAGGGGATTGCCTCCACTGTCAACTCTGTGGGAGTGGCCGATAGGTCACTAGAGGAGTTGAAGAAACGATGGTACGACCTCCGAGGTCGTGCCAAGGAGAAGGTGGCGGAGCGCCTTGGAGAGTCGTCGGGCACTGGAGGTGGCGGACCTATAGTCCCTCCCAACACACCCATGGAGGACCAGGTGGAAAACACCCTTGAGAGGGAGGCGTGTATAGGCTTCACACATCTCGACTCATCCTGCACCACCCAAGACACCCAAGGTAAGTGGCATACTACTGCGACCCTGTCCCCTATGAATGTCCATGACCAAATAGGCTCCCCTAATGTCCCATAGGCATGCCATTGTTGCACATCAGGGAATGCCCTGAAGCATTGTGGGAGATGTAGTGTGGGCACAATGTAGTAGTACCACAATGCAGCCAGACAGGTTCCAAAGTACGCAAAGCCACAGCCATTCAGGGAATGTCACCCAGCATGCATGTAGCAACTGCACGTCTGCCAGATACATGCAACTAATGATCGTCCACTTACCCTCACAGGTGGCGGCGAAAGCAGCGACAGCGAAAGGCTGCAAATTGATGAGGAGGTCCAGGAGGAGGAGGTGCCACCACCAACCCAGGCACCAGCCCCTGCCGCTGCAACAACAACAGCAGCCAGGTCCACCAGCAGTGTTCCCCCTGCGACTGGTGCACCACCTACAGCCGCAGCCAGGCCAGCTACTATTGTGCCCCCTGCAACTGCTGCACCACCTAGAGCCGCTGCCAGGCCAGCTACTATTGTGCCCCCTGCAACTGCTGCACCACCTAGAGCCGCTGACAAGCCAGCTACTATTGTGCCCCCTGCAACTGCCGCACCACCTAGAGCCGCTGCCAGGCTAGCGACTATTGAGCCCCCTGCATCTGGTGCACCACCAACGCCTGCTGTGACACCACCAGCAGCTGTTGCTACAACATCTGGGCCCGCGACAGTTACGACACAGCGGCCAGCCACATTGTCAGGCCAGCAGAGCAGGCGTGGCAGGTCTCGCCAGCACACCACTCCAGCAAGCAGGAGGGGCAATGGACAGGGGCTGGCGCGTTTGAGCGTCGAAAGACGCATGTTGAGAATACATCAGCGCCAGGCACGACAGCAAGGTGCCATTCAGCTCCAGCTCCACAAGATTGGGCGCAATGTGGCGGGAGTCGCTGACCGCATGGACCGCATGACGGCGGCCATGGTAGGTATGGGGGAGCGCATGGACAACATGACTGCAGCCATGGCAGGTGTGGGTGAGGGAATGGCCCGCATGACTGCAGCCATGGAGGCCAACACTGCTGCGATGACCACACAGCGCAGTGCAGCACGCCGCCACCACCATCAGCTCATGAGCCAGCTGGCCTCCTACAGCAGGTCGAATTATGTTGCTGCCAATACAACTTCACAGTTGTCGCGGCGGTCACTGGCACAGCAGCACCAACTTGTCCAGTGCTGTGAGGACATGACCAGGGTCCTGGAGCACCTGAGCACGGCGGTTACGGCACTACACCCTCCTCCTATACCTTCCACTGTTGGGGGTGATGATGTTAGTGAGGGGGCATCCACCATCAGCAGCCACTCTGCCTCACAAATCCCGCCACTCAGCCGCAGCACCAGGCCCACTCCAGGTCCAGAAGCCCCGGAAGAGGATGCGCCTCAGAGGCGCTTGGGCGGAACGTGCAGGAGGCGCACTTGAGTACATTAGACAATAACAGGCACAGGCTGACTTTAAGCCTGCCCTGTCCTAAGACACTGCAGTATGCTGTAATACTGTTAGTGGAAGGTAGTTGAACTGGTACCTTTTTTGTGATTTAAACAAATACATTTATTTTGCTACACACATTAGCGTTATGTCATTTTTACATTTTGCATGCATTATTGATTTGTGGGGTGATGGAAGAGGGTGCACTAGAAACTATTTACTGTGATGTGGTTGCGACGTCTGTGGCCTTCAGCTGGGTTCTCCCGCGTGCATGGCGCGCATGTGCCGGTGGCCGGTTGTCCCCTTCAGATTCACTGCCAGAGATGTCGACAGGTATCCGGCGCTTGGTTGCTATGTTATGTAGTATTGCGCAGACAGCCACAATGCGGCAGCACACTGCAGGACTGTAATACATGGCCCCACCTGTCTTGTGCAGTATGCGGAACCTGCTCTTGAGCAGGCCAAATGTCCTTTCTATGCAATTCCTTGTCCGTATGTGTGCAATATTGTAGCGCCGTTGCTGGGGTGTAGCAGGGTTGAGGTATGGGGTCAGGAGGTATTCACGGAGGGCGTAGCCACTGTCACCTGAATGAGAGGAGCAGATGGTGATTGCCTGTGCTGCGCTGTTACATCTTAGCAATGTGGCATTGTCGACAAAGTGTACTTACCAAGTAGGTGTCCTTCCCCAAGCTCTCCCCTGACCAGTCGTGTGTGGAGGCCGCTGTGCCGGAATATGAAGGAGTCATGGCTACTCCCTGGGTACTGTGCGACAATGTCAGTGATGTATGTCTTAGCATTGCAGACCATCTGGATGTTGAGGGAGTGGTAGGACTTTCTATTGCGGAACATATACTCCATGGCAGCTGGTGGGCAGATGGCGACGTGGGTACAGTTTATGCATCCGAGCACATGTGGAAAATGGGCTACATTGTAGAATTGTAGCTTGGTCATGTCCAATTCCTGTTGGCTGGCGGGGAATTTGATGTGACGGTGTAGCTGGGTGAGCATGGCGTCAACAAAAGTGTGGAGGCAGCGTGACATGGTGGGCTGGGATATCCCCCCAGCAGCCACTACTATCCCCTGGAAACTCCCGGAGGCCAGGAGGTGCAGGCTACACAATACCTGCACATGTGTAGGCACCGCATTGGTACAGCTTGTTGGGTGCTGCATCAGGGGGTCAAGGTCCTGTAATAGCTGCATTATCATTTCCCCATTCAGCCTGTATTTTGCATATATCTGCTCTCTGGTTTGGCCCAGCAAGGTGACCCGCTGGCGGAAAATCCTGTCCTGGATCCTGCGTCTCCTCCGTGCTAATCGCTGTAGCCTTCGACGCCTCACCACCATGTACATTCCTGGCATTGTGGGACTCCTTATGCTGCTGCTGATGATTGTCCTAATGTGTGATTGGTCAGGCCTGAACCTGTTGGTGATAGGCCAATGGTTTTTTGAATGTAATTTTTGCATGGCTTTTATGGTTACCACCTGCTTTGAGTTGTCCTTAATTTGCGCGGCGCAAAATGCGATTTTTGGGTTTTTCGCTATTAGCGATTTTTCTTGAATTCCGATTGCGATTGGATAGCGAATTCGCAATTTATTTCGCAGAATCCGTGGTTTATCGCATTTTCCGAATCGCTAATGCTCTCCTGCCGGGATTCTGCGAATATAATAGCGAATTCGCTATTATGTGTTTGAGAGTTCGCTGTTTTGATGTTGAATGCCGATTACGGAAATTGCGCCCGCAATTGCATTTTTGCAGCGATTGCGGGCGCAATTTTACTTCATGAATCAGGCTGTAAATCTCTATCTCAAGACATTGTATGGGTAGTCTAATACTGGTGAAACTGTCCTAGTCCAAGCCATTAGTCAGGACATTGCCAGGATTTTTACTTTACTGAAAGCTACAGGACAGGGATTATTTATCATGTAAACCTGTTTTCTACTGTGTAGTTATTTATTCATGTCACTGCCTACTTTCATTTGCTACATTAATCAGTTGGTAGGATAAAATACCTTTTATTTTTCAAGATTAAGGACCGTTTGGACAATGATTTATTACTTTTATTGGCCTGGGCTGGGGTCAGCATAGCCCACACCACCTCCCCAGTGGAGCCTTGGACTGCTCTGCTTCACCCCGAGAGGTTTGAGTGCAAATGGGTGCACTTGGTGCTCAGTTTTAGGTCCAGTAATGCAGTGGTCTCAGGACTACATGAGTTAAATCGCCAAAATTGTCATCACAGGAGCCGAATTGCCATTGATTGTCCTTTGATCCCTCCCCATCCACAGTCCAGAAAATAGGATGACGCTTATGTCAAATGCATTTGAGCTTGATGTTCTGCTACACCTGGGGGAATCAACATTGCTGTGGATGCCAAGCATTTTTTCTTGATCTTGAAGCATGCCGGAAGTACTGGCAAATATTACTGTTTCTTCCCACTGTTCCATGGCACTGGCACGCAGAGGTTAACCATTGCGCCCTTTTTTAGGTCGAGCCTAGAGCAGCGCATGCGCTGCATGCTCGACTTTTAGTAAGGGGTTTTCAAAGTGCTACCCGCCGGCCACCAGCTTGTGGTTACATGCACATGCGTGCGCACCTCGCTCCGCCTCTCCAATCATTGCTATGCGCGCATCCCTCGCATGCTTAGCACAGAGCGCGTCATTGCGATCGCGATCACTTTCGCTTTCACCGGGATCGCGATCTCTTGGAAGAAGCTCTCCATTAATTACTAATAAAGAAGCAGACTTTCTCCATATCTCCCATCCCAGCCCTGGTGAAGAGAAATCATAAAGCCCCCAATGCAATGTGGAGGCAGCCCATTGCACTTACAACTGTCTTTCTCAAGGTATCACAGAAGATTTGTACTTCTGGACTTCCAAAGGAAGTGGACAAGGAGTTCCTTAGAAAATTCAACTTACCTTGCTGAAGAGAGCAGTGCAATTCTTTGAGTAATTTGTATTTATTGCACTCTATGCCCCCTTGCAGCTCATTCCATTGTTTCTTCTCATATTCTGTCTAGTGCCTAGCTTGAGCTAGTTTCCTAGTTTGTGCTCATGACTATAGCCAAGCCCATTGTTTTCTGGGAGACTTGCATAGAGAAGGCAAAGGCTAATTTCGTTCCACCAGTTGGGAGGCAGGGGTAGTGTCTGTGTAACCGAACAGACACCCCAATAGTTCCTCCTACAAACACCCTCAGAAGAAAACTCCCTGGAAAGGAAAGCATGACCATTGTGGTTGGCGGCGATGAAGAGTCAATGTAGTTGGGATACACCCCTCTTATGTACCATAGAGGAAAGGTCTACTGACCTATCCCTTGTGAAATCTAGTGCCAACCTTTTTACCACATTGCGTTGAGGGATGAATCCTGCGGTGCCTCCTAGGCTCAGGAAAGCCATTTGTTCACATGTAATGTAATGTAATGTAATTGTGTCTTGTAAAGCGCATGTATCACCCCACCATGGGGTATCTCAGCGCTGTAGACCACTGGGGAACCCGTCCTGGCTTTCCCTGTGAGATAGTCCCTGCTGGGTATCTCCAAGGTGAAACCAGGCATCCCCGGTGTATGTGGGGGGCCGTTGTGGAGATAAGGCAAGCTAATGCCCAGAGTTGCCGGATGTGATCCCTGGTTAGAGTAGGCACCGAGGCGAGAATTATCGAGTCCGCTGACCCTGGTCCACGACCCTGCCGCGTCGGGAATTGAACCCTGGTCCCGGGCCGTCCTCTGCTTTCGGGTCTGCCGCCTCTAACCAGTGAGCCACACCACACCATGTGACCTGTGGCTACCTCCTTTCTCTAAAGACAGCTGTCCCTAGTCAAAAAAAAGTTGAAAGACAAATAAATATAGACCCAATCAGTACTATATTGTAGAAATCTGTCCAGCCGGACAGATATTTAATGTGCAATCAATTCAATATATATAATGAGTAAACAAGAAGCAGTTTTAAGAGGGACACAAGCCTGTATCCAACTTTAGCAAGAAAGACGTACAACATAAAGTGAAGGGTTCAGGCAAGGGAAAATGTTTGTTTTCAGCACATTTCTCATAGAACAAACTGAATATACAGTAGACACCATTACAGAAAAATTAGGATATTTTAAACAAGCGTATATGGTGTACAAGGTGTTGACGACGTTTCGATCCCATGAGAAAATACTGGGATCATCTTCAGAACATTTTAATAAGCATATAAATAGAAAGAATCACCCTGCCAGGCTTGGTAAGTGATGGTCCCAGCGTGGGATCCAGTTCTGATTAAAGGGGGGCAGTATCCAGTGAATATCCAAGACAAAATCAGACCGCAATCAAATCATTCTATGTAGAGAATTGATGTTTTTTTCTTTTTCAAATTATTTTATTTAGTTTAGTGCATATAGTCATCTTATCAAAATGGTCAGAATAAAGTCAATACAATAATAGATAAAATCAACAATACAATTCATCATTTCATGGAAAAGGGTAAATAAATAGGAGATGATATGAATAGGAGTAAATATACAGTGTTCCACTCACTCAAGGGGGTAAAGACAGGGGGCTCAACAGGCACTCACATATAACAGAAACCATTCATACTCAAGGATATTCAATCACTTCATACGGGTAATTCATGAAAGGCCTGCAACAGAAAAAGGTGGACTTATAGTTGCATGGACGTGGGTGCAACTTGGGGAAGGCAAGAAGTTGGAGAGTAGTTGCCGTTTCTGATGGTAATGCCGTAATAACGCCAACGCGCGTTTCGGTGTGGAGCATCTTTGTCAGGGCTGGCAAAGATGGGAGAGGGAGGGGAACACACAGGCTGTGATAATGAAGAATAGAGGATTTAAAAGGGGTGATCCTTTCGAAGGGATCGTGGAAGGAAGAGGCAGGATATCCGGGTATAGAGAAACACACCACACTGATAGACTGATCAGTGAAGGATCACCTGCAGTATTTTGGGTAGATGAATCCAGGCTACGTTGTCAAAGTGGACGGTATCCAAAGATAGGAGGGCACTGGGTGTGCTCACGAACGTGCTACCGCGTCTGGATGTGGGTGAACTGGGAGGTCGAGATATGCGCCGTTTCGGATAATAGAGAGGGTCAGTGTGATAGGCGCTTGTAAACAATGAGATTCAGGCTGCCAGAGGGGATCTGAAGGCGGCGTGATACTCGTCCCAGGGCGAGTATGGAAGGCTTTAGGGGCCGGATCTCATTCGATCTCAGGGCAATTCGGATCCACAACGCGGGGCGCTACGGTCCAGGAGGGGCTCACAGAGTCGAGATTTTAATAAGCATGCCTGTTTACATATGACTTAATTGCCTGGGTTAATGGCCAAGCTGCCTATGGAGGCAAGATAGAAAATGACCGGCGTGGGACCATTTAAATAAAGGTCTGGGTGCAGGTACGAGGGATGACGTCCTGGAGGGCTGAGACCGGGTAGCAGGGTTCCAAGATGATGATAGTTCAAGTTGGAGCAGGCCGCTTGTGCAGGTTAGAGTTAGATTCGTGTGCCAGTGCAGTTAGTGAAGATTCAGAATGTATATTTAGCTATATAAACCAAGCCACGGATGCGGTCTATAGAAAGGGTTCCAGAACCATGCATCTCCAGTCTTCAGTCAGTCACTACATGAATGTTGCTGGTCACAGCTGTGAAAAAAATACAATTACCAAAAGGTGCCTGACGAATTACGAATTGGGTCTCTTGGTCCTTTGACAATCTGTGGCTACCTCCAGCATCTTGCTTCATGCTAGAGTTGCTCTTCACTGTTTCTTTTCTAGGGGCTTAATATGTAACATCTTCCCACCCAGTCATCACAAACAGAAGACACATTTCTGGTTGCCAAGTCTAGGGGAAGTCTGTGAATTTGGCCTTGCCCAGTTGTCGTGCATATATTTTTAAAGAAAACACCAGCACTGAAGCTATTACTCATCGATGGCTTCCTAAAGCCAAATAAAGATTAGGCTTCTTTGCCAGTACAGGGAGATGCTGATGGTCTTGATTTAACTGCAAGAGGTGTGTGTAGCATTCCTCAGAAGTACACCTTAGACGAGTCACGCCCTTCCCAACTAAGGCAAGTTGGGTGAAGCCTACTCAAGAAGGCGTTTGGCTGTTTGTTCAAGGGACAACTTCAGAGAGACAGCGACCCCCAAACCACGATCAACCAATCAACAAATAGGAGTCCTGGACCACGTGCCTGTTCTGTCGCAGAGACAAGGAACAAACAGCACTGGAGGAACAGCCCAGTAGTCAGCTATAGCCTCAATGACAATCAAGAGGCGGATGTAAGCAGCACTGAGCATTGACCATGTCAGGAGGGCTTACTCTTCCCTCTACCCCGCGTAAACTTTAAACCTTTCTGAGAGTCAGGGCCCTCTCTTTGCACAGTCCTATGTAGGGACTGTCCTTTTGAAGCTCCCTCTGTTGCCGCACCCCATTATTTGTGGCCTGTCCTTTTGGAGGCCTCTCTCTTGCCACAGTCTTCTTACTGCATGTGGTCATCACATTGGATGCAGAACAGGGGGCTTCCTTGCTTTGATGGTCTATAAAGATGTCTGACGATACATGGGGGACTGCCAGGTCCACGAGATTTTGAAACATACTGGCCCCTTTTGGTTCCTCCAGTTTCCTCTGCTCTTGGTTATTTGTTCCTCTTCCCAATACGAGCCCTTAGTCTACTGGGACCCACAAGTGATACACCTTTCAACCTTGACTGGTGACTCTTGAGATGCGGGCTATGGATGTTTCCAGAAATGCCTCTTATCCCCTGCTTCCTCCACTGAATGCACTAAGATCCCCTCCCTGCAGCAAGAGATCTTAAAATCTGGTGCAGGTCCTCCACGAGTCGCATGTTCTGTGAGGGCCCGGGAACGAGCCCTGAGGCTAGTGGAGGTGTGACACGGCTGTGGAGTGCCCAAAGGGTCCTGACTGTAGAGCCCAGGCTGAGATTCTGAGGGCTAGCAAAGATGCTTCGCAGGTATCTGAGAGTCAACAAAGAGCGGTCGAGAAAGGTATACATCCGGACTAGTTTATCGACTACAAGAGTGTGTAGAGGACGTCTCAGGGGGTCTGTTGGCTGGTGGAGAGCTACATGGGATCTGTGAGAGCTGACTGAAGGTCTACGAGTGCAGCAGAGGGCGTCTGGAGGCCTCTGGTGGTCTTTGGTGTCTGCCTCAGGGAATGTGCAAAACAGCTGAGAGTTGATTTCTTGTTGTTATGAAAGAATCTCTCATTATCTGCTAAGTGTCTCGTGGGTCCTGTGAGGGTCAACAAATGGTGAAGCGCGTGGAGGAGGGTGTCTGTGGAAGGTCAGAGGGTGAGTACAGTGGGTATGACAGACTGGACTCCGGTAGAGTGGGTCTGAGCACTGGGCTCTGCTCGGTGTTCACAGCAGCACCAGTCCAGTGTGCGTGAAAGAAACGTGCCTTGCTGCATGTGCTGCTTACAGTCTTGGACACACTTTGCACTGAGTTTTCGGGGAGGAAATGAGTGCATGGGCTGCATGGTATCTTACTTGTTATGCTTTCTTGGCATTTAGCCCCACACAAACATCACAACTTCTAAGTTAATCTGGCAGTATTCGTACACTGGTCACCCTTAAACATTTTAGCATGTTTCATCTCTGACATGTGGTGATGGATCAGGGGAGTGGGCGGGGAGGGCTGAAAGTTAATGCAACACGGCACAACTTTTTTGTCACAAAACTTGTGACGACCCCTGCAGAAGAATGCATGTTTCCTGCCGATGTCCAAGCCTCCCTCTTGTGTCGGTGTCAGCTGCTAGCACCAGTGGAGTGCCGTTCTCTAGCGCCTACATCTCCCAGTAGTGTCGGTGTCCCCTCCTCTAGCTTCCATTACAGAGCCATCTGTTTGTATGGCCCTTGGCTGGGCGCTTGCTCGCATTTGTCCCGGGCGCACTTCTGCTGCTCCTGTGGCTTCTGGTGTTGCGCGAGCAGCGAAGAACGAATCCGACCTGCGCTCTCAGACTCCCTAATAGGCCTCATTGCATTGCACGGCTACCTTCCAAGGATGCAGCCCCCGGGTGGAGGTCGCTGAGAGGGCTCGAATTGAATCTTGCCGAGAGCAGTCGTGTTCAAAGCCCAGGGAGGCCCCCATACGAACAGGAAGTCATATGTCTTCTTTACTTTAATTCAATATGATGCCTTTTCATAAGCCAGCAGGACGCAGACAGCAGGGATGTGTAATTTAATATCCAGTGCTACTTATCTCTCCCTACAACCCGCGTCCTCCTCCTCGCAGCTCTGTTTCTTCACGGGGAGTCGCGTGAGCGAGTCTGGCTCCTGCGCGTGAGTGTGAAAGGACCGCGATAGTAAATAAGTGAGGAGGAGACTTCGTGCCTCGCGCTGGAAGAGGAAAGCGACGGGCAGCGAAGAGCGCGGCCCCTTTCCCTCCACCTACGCTACATAGTATGAGAGGCCAGTGGCATGATGGAAGTACACAGTGGTCGAAGTGGGAGGGGAGGGGCTGGAGGGGGGGGGGGGGCGAGGGTGTTGAGGGGCACGGCGTGTCCTCACTTTTTTAATGTTAGGAAAACAGTTCCCCTAATTCTTGTCAAAAGTCAAAAACAATAATTGATGGACAGTATTCATGCAGAACAATGTCATACATTCACCCCAGTACAGAGATCTTCAGCTAGGATAGCTTGACCCCAGTGGTGTGGAGAACATGGGACTCACGTCTGAGCATACCCATCCCACTCGGGGTGGCTGTTCCCATGAGGCACAGGGTCAAAGCTGATTTGTATATGGCCATGTCTGAACTGAGGTGGTGTGGAGTGCAAAAAAACAATGGATTTGGCCAAGATCTCTGTACTGGGGTGAATGTATGACATTGTTCTGCATTCTGTCCATCAACTGTTGTTTTTGCATTTGTCACCCTGAGTGGGATGGGTATGCTCAGACGTGAGTCTCCACACCACTGGAGACAAGCTATCCTGGCTGAAGATGGCTGATAGCCAGAAACTGGTCCTAGGATGCTTGATTCCAGTCCAGTAAAGACATGGCTTGGCAGTTCGGGCTGGACTGTTCCCATGAGGCACAGGGGTGGAAGGGTGAGATTTTGATCAATATCTTATCTCTATCGATCTAAAACCCCGGTCTGGTCGACTGAACCTTTATTGCCTGTCTTTGAGGAAAGAAAGTGCATCTCTTACCAAGTTAGTTCTCCCAGTAAAGGACTCTGCTCAAAGGACCACAAACAACTTCTAGCTTTCAAAGGTTTATTATAAAGTCAAGATAAGTTGTAGATACAAGCATCTCAAAATGAGATTAACCAGATACACAGGCCCAACTACGTACATGTGTTCTCTGAAAGCCCTCAGACGAACAACGGAAATTACCAATACCAGTTCCAAAAACAATAGTGCTATTAGCATAGACACATATTGAAATCTGTCGGTCATTACAGGCGGAGGGAAAATACAGGTTAGGCTTTCCCTACCCTGATCTAGATGGTATCCCTACTTAACCAGGTCTCAACCTAACAAAAAAAGAAAGGTGTCAGCAGTGAATGACTCCCGAGGGAAGTCACTCACTCTAAACTCTTGGTGAAAACCTAAAGTCCTCCAGTCATGGCCCCTCTCTGCCTACCCATCCGTTCTCTAAAGGGTCCTCAGGCTTCTGCTCTAACTCCACCCAGGGGTGCTGTCCCTAATACAAAAATCCAACAACATTTAGGACGCCCCTCGTGAGACGCCCCTCACGTGGTGTAGCTTCTGGCTTTTTCCATGATGAGGCCTTGTGGTTAGCGTCGACCTTGCTTCTCAGACTCTTCTCCGGCCCGCTGATACCCCTTAAACATTCCGGAACCCTCCTCCATGTCTGGTCCATTTCAAGAACAGGCTTCTATTCATTATTAATAATTAAATACCCCCTTTTCTCTTCCAGACAGACATTTGGAGCCAAATCCCAATTCTCATGGTTTTCCAACCGCGTTGCAACATTCCCCGGCCCAGACTAATATGTGTAAATCAACGTTTAAGGCTTTCCAGCTCTACAACAGTTTATAATATTCAACTTCTTCTTTAATTGTTAGCATGTTAATACTCTTATTCTACTGATTAAGTAAACACATCTATAAATCAAACCCTACTCATTATTACTAAACATTTAGTGCAATCCACATTGTGCATTTTACTCTCCTTTCCCCTCCCTCCTAGCTCTGGCCCTAAGGCCTACCACGTTCAACGTTTCCGTATGCCATCTTACATTTTAGCAGCTACACAACATGGATTCAGGAATAATCAAGTTTAATAAGCCTTATTACTTCACACATTTCTGTATTAGTTCCACTTCTATTTAAACTTCTATATTAACTACACATCAGAATATAACTGTGGCTACTATCAGCACTCATGGCATTTCTCTTCATGATTTGTGCTTACTACGTGTAAGTGTGATGCATTTCTACATTTTGGTCAGTTTGCGCTCTCTCAGTTCCCCCCTTTGATGACCTCTCGGGGTCATCACTAAATATTTAAACTGCGGTGATTGCTAGCATAACTCGCTTCTGTGTTTCCAGAGCCCTCAGACTCCGGTACTGACTATCTTGTTTGGCAGCCAATCTCTGCAGCTGTTTTCTCTGAGCCCTCGCTGACCTTCTCGCTCTGTACCATTTGAATACCCTCACCAAACCCCATAACACGATCCCACAGATCAATATTATGATGATAGGTTTCAGTATTTTCCACACAAAGCTTTTGCCTAAGGTGGTGAGCCAGCTTCCAGCTTCACTCATTCCTTGGCCCACCTTTTCCCAGACATTTTCTCTGCTCAGGTCTTCAATCTCCTTGTGAATATCAGTTATATTTCTAATAACTTTCTCAAGGGGCTTTGAATTGTCTGGAATGTAAGTACAACATTCTTGGACCTTCAAAGCCTTACAGACTCCGCCCTCTTTTGCTAATAGGACATCTAACGCAAGGCGGTTCTGAAGTACCATAGCTCTTATCGATTGCATCTCTCCTTCTACTAGCATTAAGGACTGAGCAGTGCTGGCAGACAACCTGTCTACGACTGTTGCTAGTCGTCTAATTTTAACATCATTAAGAGCTAATCCCAGAAGTGGGAACACAGCTCCAAAGACATCTCCAACCATTTCTGCACCCACATCTCTCCTTCCCCTCGATGATGTCTTGCCCTCAATGATCTCTAAGTCTTGGGCATGATATATTTTAGGGAAGATAATTGCCAAGTAACATGAGCCATACCAATTATCAGGTAGCCTCACGTAGGCATTTCTCCCACATACAAAATATACGTTAGGAATCACTTGCATTCCCTTCAGGAAGTCTTTGGTGTAGTACTCCAAATTGAAAGCATGTTCACAGCTAACCTCCCCCACGTATACATTTTCATAATACGTTTTGGCTCTATGAAGACACAACTTTCCTCTCTGCGTTCTATCTAAAGCTATTGGACCACTACTACCCTTTCTCTTGTGTGCCTTTTCTTCTTCGGTCCAATCTGTTTTCCATTGTCCCGATTTTTTCAAAATCTTTTGTCTCCTATTCCGATCATCCACCTGCCCTATGAACTTTTTCTCGACTTCTGACACCTTGCATGTCAGGTTATTTCTGCGGGCATGTGAAGTATCTAAAGTAATCCAAGGAATGAAAAACTTTGCCAACCTGTCTTCACTCTTCCAGTAGTCCCATTTATTCATTTGTTTATAATTTGGGACTTCTGGTAACACTGCATCATAATTGGAGAAATAATAGTCAAAACTATCTCTCCCATAAAATATACTAAGCAACAAGCTACATGTAATGCCATATGTCAGCGGGAGGTGATGATATCGAATGCCTTCATCTACAGACGCCGGCAACTGCATGCAGACGTAACAATCCTTGACCTCCATGGCATCCACGTATTCATACAATAATTTAGCATAAGCATTTGACCTAAAGTCACCTTGGGACTCATCCACGTGTAACCTGCGGGCTTCTGCAGCCAATAACGCTTTCTCGTGTGTGTTTTCCCCTTTCTCACCAGCAATGGTGGGTGTAAGCGCTTCTACAGATGCCACATCAGTTACCTTTTCCTCTTCCTCACGTCCCTTTACATAAGAGACTGTTACCACTAAAGCTATTAGTATTATCACTCCTACTATTAGTGTACCTATTATACATTTCGCTCTGCGGTTCTGGGTACCGGCCTCCATTTCGTCAGATAGTGTGGTTCTCTCTCAACTCAGCACAAAGTTCCTTTCTTTTTCGTTCCTTTACTGTCTCTTTTTCTCCTTTTGTCCTGAGAACCACGCAACTGGAAGCTGACAACCCTTTCCGCCAAAGTTCTTTTTAGTTCAAATACAGACAACCCTAGCCCTTCTCCATCATCTCAGGGAGTGTCCCTAAGAATCTCTGCTTCCTAGGCGCTAGGTAATCTTCTTTTCTTCACGCTTATTTACAAAGTCTTTTAAGCATCCACTATCAGGCGCTCGCCTGCAGCTTCAACAGCAAAATTCAATATTTCCAGACCAAGATTGTGCTCTTCTGCGGCTGATATCTTTGTACCAAAATCGGGGAATTGCAATTCTGTGAGAAACATGTCCTTTATCTTGCTGAGGCGGGGAGGTCGGGGAAGCATAAATGTCAGTGACCCTTCTTGTTCAACTCCGGGTACTAACAGTCGTATCTCCACTGTTACGATGGGCTCAGAACTGGACACCACCACCGCTCGGATCCTCCCTGTCACTGGCTTCGAAGCCATCTGTCGCCAGGTATGTCCACTCAGGGGTGGAGTATCTTCTGTTAGGCACACGCACTCTTCTTGACCTCCTCAACTCCGGTGCTTCAGCGCCCTGAGCACCTTCTTCGGGGTCTGAGTCTTCTGATATCGGAGGAAGGGTTCTCTCCGGAGTTGACCTTAGGCTAGAGCTCCCTCTTTGCGGCCAATCAGCTTCTCCACGTACCCTTCTACTCCGTTTTCTTCTTGTTCTTTCACGCTCTCTGTCAGACCTGTCAGCGTCTGACTCGTACTCCCAGCTACTTTCACCTTCAGTAGCGTCGTCTGTCTCGCTGTTGTACTGACCGTCCTCAGCTTGGTCAGATTCGTTCCCTGCTTCCGCTGGCACCTCTACAGCTTGGCTAGCCCCCTCTGTGGCTTCTCGGTCCGCAGCTGGACGTCTATCCGAGAGAGGAGCTGTTTCTTCCAGAGGTGCTGGAACTCTCCGCGTGTGCGACGCGTGGATCCAGTTGGGCAGGCTTCCCACCTTCACTGCCGTATTTGTGGTCAGGATGATCTGGAAAGGCCCACGCCAACGAACATCCAGGCAGCTGTTTCTCACGTGCTTTTTCACCAGGACCCAATCCCCAGGAAGCAAGTCGTGACAAGGGTCCTGGCACGATGGTACCTCGGCAGCCTGCACCTGAAGGGACACAGAATGAATGGCGTCAGACAGCCCCTTACAATAGTCCAGGATCATATCATCTGTGATGCTAATCAGTGCAGCAGTTGGAACAGATGGTAACCTCATTGCTCTTCCCATTAACACCTCATGTGGTGACAGCCCCGTTCTTCTGTCTGGGGTACTGCGGAGGCTCATAAGAACCAATGGCAACGCATCAGGCCAACTCAAGGATGTTGATGAACACACCTTTGCAATTCTGGCCTTGATGGTGCCATTTATTTGCTCCACAATTCCTGAAGCTTCTGGTCGATAACTGCAATGTAGTTTTTGGTCTATATTTAAAGCGGCACAAATCATTTTCACAAGCGAGCTGTTGAAATGCGTTCCCCTATCTGATTCCAAAGAGGCCGGCACCCCGAAGCGCGGTATAAGCTCCCTAAGCAGTAACTTAGCCACTGTGAGGGTGTCGCACCTGCGTGTAGGATATGCCTCAACCCATCTGGAGAAAACGCAGACAACCACTAGGATATAACGGAGGCGGCTGCACCTTGGCATTTCGATAAAATCTATCTGCATTCTATTGAATGGACCTCCTGACCTCCCTATGTGGCTTAGGGCAACTGGTGTCTTTTTCCCTACATTCAACTGCTGGCACGTCACACAACGCTGGCACACTGCTTCGGCTGCTACTCTGAACTTGGGGTTGTACCAGGTCTGTCTAAACACTCTCAGCATAGCATCTCTTCCTAAGTGGACAGGACCATGTATGTGTCGGGCCATTGGGCTCACCCTCTCATTAGGCAACACTGCTCTGCCATCTGCTGAGACCCAGAAATGGGCCTCACCCACCACACATCCTGCCTTTAGCCATGTTTCTTTTTCACAGTCAGGGGCATTCTCTTGCATCTCCTTCAGTTCGTCCCAAGTATCAACAGTTTCCAATATCATAGCTAATTCAGTCCTTACATTTATTCCACCCACTTCCACCTCTGTGAAAGAGTATCCTGTCTCCGCGCAATACCGTGCGACTTCGTCGGCATATCTATTGCCTTGTGACACGAAGTCCATATTTCTGGTATGCGCGGTACACTTCACAACTGCAATACCTGCTGGACATTGCAATGCCTCTAACAACAGGCGCACAAACTCTCCATTGCGAATGGGAGAGCCTGAAGAGGTCATGAACCCTCTTTGAGACCATAACTGCCCGTAATCATGAACTACCCCGTAACCATATTGACTATCAGTGTATATGGTGACTCGAATTTGATTGCTTGCCAGGCAGGCACGTGTCAGGGCAATAATCTCGGCTACCTGAGCGGAGTGTACTCCTTCCAGGCATCCAGCTTCCACTACTCCAGTAATTGTACAAACAGCGTAAGCTGCTCTCAACTGCCCAACTTCGTCTCTTACACATGAGCCATCGACAAAGAAAATTTCATCTGGGTCGGTCAGTGGCTCATCTACGATGTCGGGTCTTGGTTTGGTGCATAGTTCAGTCACATCGAGGCAGTCATGGTCTGTACATTCATCATCATCTTCAATATCGTTTGGAAGTGGCATTAAGGTAGCAGGATTTAAAACAGAGCATCTCCTGAGGGTCACGTTCTCTGCGGCAAGAATGACTTGCTCATAGCGCGTGAGCCTACTGTTTGTCAGATGCTGTGTTTTGGTCCTGGTCATCAACAGTTCAACAGAGTGGGGCACATACACCTCTAACGGGTGCCCCATTACAATATTTTCACACCTCTCAATGCTGACACCTGTTGCGGCAACGGATTTGAGACATCCGGGCAACGCTGCGGCTACTGGGTCTAAGGTAGCCGAGAAATAAGCGACTGGTCTACGGGCATTCCCATGGATTTGGACTAACACAGACAGCGCGCATCCCTCTCTCTCGCAGCAGTAGAGCAAGAATGGTTTATCGTAATCCGGCATTCCCAGAGCCGGAGCACGACACAAGTCCTCTCTCAGCTGCAGGAACGCCATCAAACAGTCTTTGTCCCATGGTACCGGATCACTCACTTCCTTGTGCGTCAGTTTTTGCAAGGGCTTTGCTTTCAGTGAAAAGTTTGCAATCCACTGTCGGCAATATCCCACCATTCCTAGGAACATTCTGACTTCTCTCTGTGTTTTAGGCGCATTCATTTTCATGATGGCCTCTATCCTGTCTGGTGACACCTTTCTCTTACCTTTCTCAATTCTGTGTCCCAAGTACTGTACCTCTGTCAGGCAGTACTGCAATTTCCCCGGGGACACCTTATGCCCATTTTCAGCTAGGTGATTTAACAAAGCAATAGAGTCTTCCCTGCAAGCTTCTTCTGTTTCTGACGCCACAAGGAGGTCGTCTATGTACTGGACCAGAACTGACCTCTGGGGCAGCACTAGACTTTCAAGATTTTTCTTTAGGAGCTGGTTGAAGATCGATGGGCTTTCTGTATACCCCTGAGGAATACGACACCATGTTAGGACGCGACCTTCCAGCTTAAATGCGAAAAGAAAATGGCTTTCTTCGTCCAAAGGGATCGAAAAGAAAGCCTGGCAAAAATCAATCACAGTGAACCATTCTGCTTGGAACGGTATCTGAAACAGTATCACTGATGGATTCGGTACCACTGGACAACACGAAACGACTATGTTATTAATCTTTCTGAGGTCCTGCACTATCCGAAATTTCCCATTTGGTTTCTGCAAACCCATAATCGGGGAGTTACATGGACTACCCACGATTTCCTTCAGTATTCCCTGCTTAATCATGGACTCAATCACGGGTTTTATGCCTGCAATCGTTTCTGGAGTCAATTTATACTGAGGGGTTCTTGGGAACTCAGCATGTGGTTTCACTGCAATTTTCACTGGGTCCACCCCTTTCACCAACCCAATCTCTTCCCCAGTGAAATCCCACACTTCTGGAGCAACTGTCTCTCTCAAATCCCAGGGAAGCTCGTCTACCGTCAGAGTGGGATATAGTTCCACACATATTCTGGAATTCGCGACTTTAAAGTCTGCATCATCATCATTTGTCAGTACCTCCACTCCTTGCGGTGTACAGTATATAGTGCAGTTCAATTTGCACAACAGGTCTCTTCCTAGCAGACATACAGGACTAGAATCGCAAACCACAAACTGGTGCTCCTCACTGTACTTCCCTATTTTCACCTGCACGGGCTCAGTCAAAGGACTGGTCATTCTCTTGTTAGCGACCCCCACCACTTGTATGGTCTCCCCCGACATGGGCAGGCCTGGAACTGCGGCTGATCTGATCGTGGATCGAGTGGCTCCTGTGTCCACTAGAAATGTCGTGGGGAACCCTGCCACTTCGGCCTCAACATAGGGTCCCCTTTGGTCTACCTCCAGAGCTGCCCCGAGGATGCAGTCATCTCTTTCCACTCTCTGTCCAGTTAGTGGGTCCACATAATAGCATTCCTCTCCTCCTACAAACAGGGGCATCTGTCTATATGTCTTACCCATAGTCCCTACTCTGGGTGCTTGCGGGAACTGGGCTCGGGGAGGAGGCCCCCCTTTGAGCACCTTTCCCTGGTATTGCGTTATCCCTCTCGTAGGCGCACTCTGGGTCTCTTCCTCTTCCACCTCTTGGTCTCCTATCTCAACATTATAGGGACACTCGCGTTTCCAATGCCCCACCTCGTTACACTGGTGGCACCTAGTCGTTTTCTTTAAGGTAGCTATATCTATCCTGGGTCTAAAGGTGGAGTTCTCCTCATTGCCCTTGTTCTGGCTGTATTGTTTCCTTCCTCCAGTACCTGTTCCTGGTTGCTGTTGCTGCTGTTCCCCTTTCCCCGCTGCCTGCATCTGTACCACCATCAGTTTCTCCTTTAGTTTCTTAGCCTTAGAATCTATCTCATCACAGCAGTACCTGGCATACCTCAGTATTTCATCCAGGGGTTTATTTTGCCAACAAATCAAGTGTTGCTGAATCATTAAACTAATATCCGGTCTCAGGCCTAGGACAAATTTGGACACAAATTGCCCTATGTCCCTCGGATCCATGACATCCAGACCGCTATACTGTTTAAACGCCTTCAGCAATCTCTCATAGTATTCGTGTACTGTCTCTTTGGGTTCCTGTCTCGTTCGGTCAATTTTTACCCAATCTATGTCTTGCATTGGCACTTTCTCTTTCAGCCACGTCATTACTCTTTCGAATTTTGCCATCACACTTTCGGACGGCCCATTAGTCCTAGCATCTCTCTCTGGCTCTATGATGGGCCACTCAGCGCTAACCTTGCATGCGGTCCACAAATCTCCTGGCACCACTATGTCAAACAGCGTGTTCAAATCTATCCATAGGACCTTTGAGATTTTTACGAATCTCTCAACTTGCTTATACCACTCCACAGGGTTTTCCCTCAGTTTGGGGAAAGAGGTGGTAAAAGCAGCTAAATCCCCCCTACTCCAAGGGACGTGGACATAGGTCCCATTGGCGACTTCCCTCAAAGGGTACGTTTCTACTCCCTGCTGTCCTCCTGGTGTCATCCCAAGTGTACTTCTCCTAACGGTCCCTCTCTTGGACCACCTCTCTTCCCACTTATCTAGGGCCCTCCATGTCCTTATTCCAGTGATCAGTTCCCTTATGTGTGTTTTCAATCCGATGGTCCTCCTCTCATCTAGATCTCGGTCTGTGTAATGCAGCCTGTGGTTGCCCTGTAACGCTTTGGTTCTTGACAAGTCTACCATATATTTGCCTGCTAGTTCGACTAATTTCTCATGGATTGCTCTCGCCTTTCGAGTTACGTCCTTTGCCATGAACAGAATTTCATCCTGCTCATACATGTCCATTCTTTCTAAGGGCAGGGTACCGTCTACCATGTCATCCAGATCTGACTTTAAGCTGGAGACATCGAGTCTTTTGGCTTTTATTTCTGCTCGCAATAATTCCTTCGAGGGAGGTTGACAGGTGTCTCTCCCATCCCAACTCCGGGCTCTACGTTTGGGTTCTGGAGAGTTGGGGAGTGCTCTCTCTTGTTCCCATCTCTCCAGATCCCATGCTCGGCCATCCGATCTTGGAAGGTGATGGAACACAGGCCTGTTACCCCCCTTCTCACCTTGCCCATTCTCTCCTCTCTTCTCACAGTAAATCTCTCTGCTACTCTCCCTTCGGTCTCCATTCTCCCTTGGCCTCGTATCACTCAGTATCTGATACGATCCTTCCTGGTTTCCCGTATTCCCTGGGGTGCGCTCATGTCCGTCGTCACAAGGACTATGGTGTGGTCTCATGCAACCCCCACTCTGTTCTCTCCTGCCGGGCACACAGTGGATGCACTTAAAGCTGTCCCTGTACTCCCGAGCCCTCCTGTCTTCTCCATTATGTATCGGGCGAGACACCCCCCCGTTCTCTGGGCCCCCATCTTCCAGGTCTGACCTATCTCCACTCCGGGCCCAATGGGTGGATCTCCTACTGTCCTTCTCCCTCCCGTCCCACTCCGGACTGCTCTCTTCAGCCCCGCAGTGAGTCCGGGCCCTGCTGTCCTGACTTTCCCTTTCAGCTTCTGCCGCTATGATGTTCTTTTGAGCCTCGACTGCCTCATCCCATTTCTTCATGTACTCGTTGAACTCTTGAAAAGATTTCCGTCCTGGTCCCCTCATATCCTCTGACCATCTAATGTCCCCCAGATCTCCTGTTGTGTGTACTGGGGTGCTCCAATCTCTTGGTATCGGCAACTGACTTGGGGAGTTGATCGTATCTTTCCTTCTTGCCATCTCTGCTCTTTCTCTGTCCCTTCGTACCCGTTCTTCCCCTCTAGCCCTGTCTGGGTCATATACCGACACTATAGGACCTATGGTAACAGGTACCTGTAGTGCATCAGGTAATGCGTAGGATGTGGCACACGCCGTTTCTGGCGCTCTTTGCACCACAAACCTCCCGACCACCTGTTGCACTTGGCTAGGCTGGGACAGTTCTTTCTTTGCAGCGGGATCCCAATCGGAACTGGGAAGCGGCCCATGCTCTCCTGCATTGCCCCCCCCTTTCTCGCCGTTCTCGGCATCTCCCCCTGCTCTGTTATACGGAGGTGGCCTGTCTGTCAATAATCTGTTTATCAGGCTGTCCTCTGTCTCGCTCTCGTCATCCTCTTCTAGGGGGCTTTTGTTCCCGGGCATCTCTAACACTGGATACAATTTATTTACTTCCATGTTATGCACCCTCCATCTTTTAGCATCCTCATCCCACTTGGCATCCTGTACTGCCCTTACCGAACGTTTCACTCTTTCTTGCCGTCTGTTCATGTTCTTTTCATGCGCTGCCCTAATCCATGCATTAAGGGCTTCAAACTGAGTTGGTCTAGGCAAGGGTCTAGTTGCGGTCATAATTGCTTTTAATCTGTGCAACACCTCTAATCTGAACGTCCCGTATTTCGGGAACGTAAGTTCCTCATTTCCATCTGTCATCCTACTCCACTCTGAGATCCACAGAATCGTGTGCAGCCCAACATTTGTCCCCATGAAACGCGCTGGCGTACCCTCCGGCGGGGCTTCCTCCCCTTCATACGAACCCCTGCGCTCTCTTTTAAACAGCGCTTTTAACCACTTAAAACACTTCATAATTATGCGCAAAATTTCCAGCTTGAATACTTTGTTTACTTCCTGATGACAATCCACCAATCCTAGCGCGGCTTTGCTAGCTGGCCTATCGCAGCGCGGTCTTTCACCGGCCGGCCAATCCCAGCGCGGCACTTTCTGACGTCACTAGTCTCCGCTTCGCAGCAGCACCCCTCCTTTCTCAGCTCTCCTCGCGATCATGCATGCGTCCCATTCATACACCGAAAAATGACTACTTCCGACCAAGCGGTCACTTCCCTCGACTGTACGTCCACAGTCTATCTGTAATTGTCAACTCAACTGACGAGATGTCTATCGTCTCTCTGATAGGTTCTTTTCACACTCAGTAACTTCCGACCAGCGTCCGTTACTCACGCACTCACTCTTACGTTCCCCCTATCTGGTCCTTCGGGTGATCACTGGTACCTCATGACCCCCTTCACACTAGTTAACAATTACTCTGAGTGTCGGATACACCCGAACCACTTAAGCTCTCCTTGAGCTTAAGATTTCCACCGGTTGCGCGCGCTCACAACCTGTTCCACAGTCTCTCTACAGTCATTCAACTCCGCCAGACATTACAACATAGATACAATACAAAACACCGCAATCTTAACACGCATGACCCTTTATACTCACTCTCGACCGATACTGCTGCTTTTCTGTCTCACGTCATCCGGTCCTTCTTCCGCGGGCGGTTCTTCCGATCATCGATCTCTAGGGGCCTGGGGGTAATCTAACCTGGCCTAGATCACCTTCCTCAAGAAGGCAACCATCCTCTGCTACCAACTGGAAGGGTGAGATTTTGATCAATATCTTATCTCTATCGATCTAAAACCCCGGTCTGGTCGACTGAACCTTTATTGCCTGTCTTTGAGGAAAGAAAGTGCATCTCTTACCAAGTTAGTTCTCCCAGTAAAGGACTCTGCTCAAAGGACCACAAACAACTTCTAGCTTTCAAAGGTTTATTATAAAGTCAAGATAAGTTGTAGATACAAGCATCTCAAAATGAGATTAACCAGATACACAGGCCCAACTACGTACATGTGTTCTCTGAAAGCCCTCAGACGAACAACGGAAATTACCAATACCAGTTCCAAAAACAATAGTGCTATTAGCATAGACACATATTGAAATCTGTCGGTCATTACAGGCGGAGGGAAAATACAGGTTAGGCTTTCCCTACCCTGATCTAGATGGTATCCCTACTTAACCAGGTCTCAACCTAACAAAAAAAGAAAGGTGTCAGCAGTGAATGACTCCCGAGGGAAGTCACTCACTCTAAACTCTTGGTGAAAACCTAAAGTCCTCCAGTCATGGCCCCTCTCTGCCTACCCATCCGTTCTCTAAAGGGTCCTCAAGCTTCTGCTCTAACTCCACCCAGGGGTGCTGTCCCTAATACAAAAATCCAACAACATTTAGGACGCCCCTCGTGAGACGCCCCTCACGTGGTGTAGCTTCTGGCTTTTTCCATGATGAGGCCTTGTGGTTAGCGTCGACCTTGCTTCTCAGACTCTTCTCCGGCCCGCTGATACCCCTTAAACATTCCGGAACCCTCCTCCATGTCTGGTCCATTTCAAGAACAGGCTTCTATTCATTATTAATAATTAAATACCCCCTTTTCTCTTCCAGACAGACATTTGGAGCCAAATCCCAATTCTCATGGTTTTCCAACCGCGTTGCAACATTCCCCGGCCCAGACTAATATGTGTAAATCAACGTTTAAGGCTTTCCAGCTCTACAACAGTTTATAATATTCAACTTCTTCTTTAATTGTTAGCATGTTAATACTCTTATTCTACTGATTAAGTAAACACATCTATAAATCAAACCCTACTCATTATTACTAAACATTTAGTGCAATCCACATTGTGCATTTTACTCTCCTTTCCCCTCCCTCCTAGCTCTGGCCCTAAGGTCTACCACGTTCAACGTTTCCGTATGCCATCTTACATTTTAGCAGCTACACAACATGGATTCAGGAATAATCAAGTTTAATAAGCCTTATTACTTCACACATTTCTGTATTAGTTCCACTTCTATTTAAACTTCTATATTAACTACACATCAGAATATAACTGTGGCTACTATCAGCACTCATGGCATTTCTCTTCATGATTTGTGCTTACTACGTGTAAGTGTGATGCATTTCTACATTTTGGTCAGTTTGCGCTCTCTCAGGGGCAAGGCTGATTTGAATATGGCCATGTCTGAACTGGGGTGGTATGGAGTGCAAAAAAACGATGGATTTAGGCCCAGATCTTTGTACTGGGGTGAATGTATGACATCGTTCTGCATTCTGTCCATCAACTGTTGTTTTTGCTCTTGTCAAAAGTCAGCTGTCCTGGGTCGGTTAATTCCAGGAGCTGTAAGGCTTCAACTAAAGTGTCAATCAGGTAGCCTCTTGAGCTGGGAAACCGAAGGATGGGAAGACAGGAAACAAGTCTTCTTGACAGGGTGCCTGATAACCTGAAATAGGTGTATATGTGGCAAATGCTGAATCTGCCTATGTAAAGGGCGCCTGGAAGCCGGTATTGGCTTTAACTGATGGAATCCCTTGAAACGTCATGGTGATACACATTTATTCATTTTGAGAGGTACTGTAAGGGAGCTACCTGCTAAGATGTGAAGTGTGTTTTCTTAAAAGACAGTAACCATCCAAAAATTGCTTCCGAATGACACACATTTATTCTGTTTGAGGAGTATGGTAAGGGAGTTGCATTCTAAGCTGTGAATTGTGTGCTTTTAATAGACAGCTATACAGACTAACAAAAATGCGCTATGTACACCCTGCAAAAAAATCTATATTTTGGAAACACTTTTTATCTTAAACCTTTTTGCACATTCTGGAGCAGCCTATCTTATACTGTGCGTAATGCAAGTTGAAATAATGTCTTGCATGTTCACAGTGCTTTCTGTCACAGACTGGGATCCTGTAGCACTAACAATACACAAGTCACTATTCTCCATTGCATCAACAAGGAGTTGGTCCAGTGCATTAACTAATAGAGGTTTCATATTGTAAGATAGTGTATTTCCCGCTGATTAACATATTATTTATCATGTAATCTGTGTGTTATTTTATATTTAGCTATCAGAAGGTGAAAGAGTAAAAAAACGTAGAGAATATATATTTTTTTAACCATGCCCAAAATCACTCATCCCACCTCTTGCCCCGCCCCCTTACACGCTTGATCAAAATTCCCATACTTTTTTTACTGCACTTCGACCACCGGAAGTACATTAGACTGCACTGAAGTCCTGGCTGTGAGTGCCGGGGAGTATAACGAAGCTGACAGGGAATCAACAATACTCTTAAAACAGGATGATCCAGGGCTGGGCAAGGACTGACTCCACATTGTACCTGGCTGGTGAAGCTTCACAGTCAGAGCTCAGTAACTCGTGTTAGGCCAGTAGTGTCAGCACTCGAGGGTTCATTGAAATGTACTCATGAAAATAAATGGTGTAAAAATAAGGAGTAGGAGAGTGACAGTGACTTATGGTTGTCTTGAGAGACAGGCCATTGATGTGGTCGTGAGAGCACACCCATAGAGGCTCACATTGATTAAGTTTGAGCTATTGGCATTGCAAAATATTGCAACACCAATTGAAACAAAAGTCTATAAATTGTAAGCCCAAAAAATGTGTATTTATTTTTGTAGCAGTGGTGGCATGCTGCGCTTTAGATGAATGTTTAAAAGTAAAGTGCACCATACTTCGATTGCTACAATAGTTAATTTTGGATGTGTTAATAATTGATGTGTGCACTGATGGCTGGTGGTGTGCGTGTCTGTAGAAATTGTGTACTGATGGCTGGTGGTGTGTTTGCCTGGTGGAAGTGTGCACTGCCGGCTGGTGGCGTGTGTACCTGGTGGAAGGGTGCACTCACCGCTGGTGGTGTGTGTGCCTGGTGAAAGCGTGCACTGACAGCTGGTGGTGTGTGCCTGGTGAAAGCGTGCACTGATGGCTGGTGGTGGGTGTGCCTGGTGAAAGCGTGCACTGACGGCTGGTGGTGTGTGTGTGCCTGGTGAAAGCTGTGTGTGATTGTATGTGTTGTGGTTGTGTGTGTGGTTGTAGTTGTGTGTGTGTGGTTGTGTGTGTGTGTGTGGTTGTGTGTGTGTGTGGTTGTGGGTGTGCCTGGTGGAAGCGTGCACTGTCGTCTGGTGGTGTGTGCCTAGTGGAAGTGTGCACTGATGGCTAGTGGAGTTTGTGCCCGGTGAAAGCGTGCACTGATGGTTGGTGGTTTTTGTTCCAGGTGAAAGCATGCACTGACGACTGATGGTGTCTGTGTCTGGTGAAAGTGTGCACTGATGGTGTGGTTGTGTGTGTGGTTGTGTGTGTGATTGTATGTGTTGTTGTGGTTGTGTGTGTGGTTGTGTGTGTGGTTGTGTGTGTGTGTGTTTGTTTGCATGGTTGTGTGTGTGGTTGTGTGTGTGTGGTTGTGTAGTGGCACCAGTACAAATAAAGCCCCAGAAAATGTGCATGGTTTTGTGTGTGGTGTTGTGTGGTTGTGGTTGTGTGTGTGGTTGTGTGGTTGTAAATGTGTGGTTGTGTGTAATGTGTTTGTGGTTGTGTGTGTGTAGTTGTGTGTGTGCTTGTGTGTGGTTGGGTTGTGTTTGTGTGTTTGTATGGTTGTGTGGTTGTGTGTGTGCGTGTGGTTGTGTGTGTGCGTGTGGTTGTGTGTGTGTGTGGTTGTGTGTGTGGTTGTGTGTGTGGTTATGTGTGGTTGTGTGTGTGTGTGTGGTTGTGTGTGTGTGTTTGTGTGGTTCTGTGTGTGGTTGTGTGTGCGGTTGTGTGTGTGATTGTGTGTGGTTGTGTGTGTGGTTGTGTGTGTGGTTGTGTGTGGTTGTGTGTGTGTGGTTGTGTAGTGGCACGGTACAAATAAAGCCTCAGAATAACTGTGTGAGCTCTGGCAGGAGCAGTAAGTTAGGCCATAAAAGTGTGGAGTTGTCACTTTAGTCACAGCTTGTCAACCTCGCGCTCATTCCTTGCCATACATTCTGAGGCAAACAAAGAAAGTTGTAATACAGTTAAAACACCACTGGCAAGCAGCCATTAAACATGATTCAACGCCATAACCGCTCACATTTCTTTGTCTGCAACTCACAAAGAAATCGTGCTGCTGCGGCATTAAAAATGTTTTACAACAATGAGCGTGTTCTGTTAGGTACCGGTGAAAAGTCTGCTCCAGAGTGCCCTAATCAACTCTTTTAAACACATCCATTCATGTCAAGTTTGCGCTATATAAAATTAGTAAGAAGGAGTGGCATATCCATGAAGTATGTGTAACAGATATTCTCATGCCAATATATAGGTAATGCCACATATCTGAACGCATCAGGCATACGCATTATCAGCTGCATAAACTATGGTGGGATGAATTCAGACCTCAGCCAGGCCCGTAAATGCGAAAGGTTCGCTCTTCTGTATGCAAAGTCCTCAGACTACATAAGAAATTGGCACGGAAACTGAAAATACAAAAACATAGTTTAATAAACCTTTAAAGGTGGTACTACAGCCCACACAACACTCTTCAGTATTGTACAAGGTAGCACACAGAACTCGGACACACGGTCCCCTTTTATACACAAAAGAAGGGGTTCATAAGTGGGCGGTTACAGCTCAAAAGTATGATTTACAACCATATATGGATATTTCTTGAACATGATCAATACATGGGTGGAGTTACCGGTTCATGAAGCCCCCCGAATGCACATTCCGATCCCCTCTAAGCAGAAACAGATGTTATACGTACTAGGCATGCGCTAGATAGGCTGGAACTATTTATAGCCTGTTGCTGGGCAGACTCCAGGGGTGACAGGCAGTAAAGTAGGACTTGCCTCATGGTGAGCACATGGCAGGATGTAGCCTACAAGATGGAGGCCAGTGAAACAAAATGGAGTCTGGCCGTGAATGCAAGTAAAGGCGGGAAGCTATACTGAAGACACAATAGCATGTCTTCAGCGAATGCTTAACATTATCGCTGTTTTATTTACAACAGACGACCCTTTCAGCATTTGCTGAAGACATTCGGTTTCTTAGGATAATCTAGATATTCATAGTTTATATCGATGCTCATCATGTCCGCTATCTCTCTAGTTATTGTTTTCTTATGGGCAGCATCCGCAACAGCTTGCTTATTGGGCACGCAAAATGAAATGCATAACGAACATATCATAGGGCTACATTGAATACACACACAACAGGTGAACAATATGGCAACAACTATGCAGAGTCCAGTAAGAACCTTCCAACCCCATGTAGAAATTAAGGTCCAGAACCACCCGGAGAACGTCCAAGACCCATTTTCTTGATGTATATCTGCTGCAATTTTATGCAACTTATTAATAGCTTTGTACACAGAAGGAGTGTGATCAGGTATAAAGACACAACAACTACTTCCGATAATTCTGCAAGCTCCACCCCTATCTGCTAACATAACGTCAAGGACCATCCTATTCCGTCATGTAACAACCCTAGTAACCTGTAGCTCTTCAGTAAGGTTCCCCAGAGCTGCTGCAGTTTGATTTGTAACATCCTCCACTACTCGCGTTAATCGTCGTATCTTTCTGCTGTTCAGAGCGGGTCCCACAAAGAAGAACAATCCTAAATTGAAATTTATATACTATTGCAGACTGGTGTCTGTCTTATCCACATCATCTACGGATAAAGCTCGCTTAAATCTATTCACAGTTACATTGTTCAACAATTTCAAATCCTTATGATAAGATGCAGGTGCCAGAAATACAGGTGACAATAGAAACGACACATAACATACTCCAGACCATCCGGCTGGTAATCGATAATAACCCTTATTCCTACATACAAAATAAGTATTATGTGAAGCAAGGAAAGTACTATTATTCAAACCGTCAATATTCAAAACAACAATGCAATCACTAACACCTACAGGAATATGGCCTACACTTTGTACACATAAATCAGCTTGTGCTTGGGCCACAGAGATTTCAAATTGTTCCTGTCCACCAGTGTCTCTGGTGTTCGTGAAAATATACGGGGTTGATGCATTGTCCGGTCGATATTCTTCCCACTCTCATATAGTTCCTTTGGCTTGTGGATAGCCATCTTTATCTTGATGACATTCTTTATTCAATTTGAAAATCAATCGTCCTACAGTAGGTTTCCTTGTAGCAAAAAGCAAAGTATACCATGCTCTACAAGAGCCATTGTGTGAAAAGGGAAGTGGTATGAACGGTGTTCCCCCTTTCCTTTGGTGTGCTGGCATCATCCCACATATCCAACAGTCTGTGGCATTTGTAGCAACGTGGGTATGATGCAACATCTGTATAAAAGTGTTATTCAGGTAGGACTGTCGATGCTTCAATTCTTGGTAAGGGAGTGTATAAAAGAAATGCTCATCAGGAACTGGAGTAGAAACAACATATAGTTCACGGGCAGGAGCTTTCTCCTCAACAAACCACATGATTGTAGCAATGACTGCTATAATGAAAATGAACCCCATAGAACCAAAAACTTTCTTCTTGTCCATATTGAACAAAGTACACAGTGTCTTCCTGTATCTAAAGTGTTGTCAGAACTCTTACCCCTAGGTAGCTGTTGTTTTCTTCACCATCGGGCCAAGACGGGTGTCACTACTCTAATGCATGGCTGATCCCCCCCCTTGCCTCATCGGCTCTCCGTTTCACAAACCTAGGGACCGTTCTGACAGCTTCTCATACAATTGCAGATTCTTTTCTTGGTCGTAGATTGTATCTCCTCGATACAGGCATTGTCTGGTCCGGGAAGAACTCCTCAGAATCATCAGGTACCACTGCACGGCCTCTCTCTGTAGTCAGGATGTCTCGATGGACAGTCAGTACAGCAGGCTCCACCAGGTCAGTTTGCACCTTCCGGCAATGGATCGAGTGGATCCAATTTTTGCGATTCGTCACCCGCACTGCTGTTCTCGTGGCTAGAAGAACTAGCTCAGGGCCACACCATCTTGGCTCCAGACTGTTCGACCTCTCAAATGACTTCACGAGGACAAAATCGCCAGGCCGGAGATTATGACCTTCTCCTGTGGACCGATCAGGGAGTGCCTCTCGAACCTGTTGATGAATAGAATCCAAGCTATCAGTTAATTGTGCCAAATAGTCATTCATTAAAACACAAGGTACATCATACACTGAACTCGGTTTGGGCCTGTTGCTGGGCAGACTCCAGGGGTGACAGGCAGTAAAGTAGGACTTGCCTCGTGGTGAGCACATGGCACGATGTAGCCTACAAGATGGAGGCCAGTGAAACAAAATGGAGTCTGGCCGTGAATGCAAGTAAAGGCGGGAAGCTATACTGAAGACACAATAGCATGTCTTCAGCGAATGCTTAACATTATCGCTGTTTTATTTACAACAGGGGTTCCTGCGCGACTCTTCACTAGAACGTGGCAACTGTAGCAATTTCACTGCACGTATTTTGAATTACATTTCTGTGTGTGATGAAAATGACAGTAGCTTTTACTTTGCAGGGTTAATCGGTGAACGTATCACCCATTCCATGGGAATGTCTGTATTTTCCTTAAATTGCTGCCCTTTTCTCTGGGAATTTGTTTTAATTACTTCGTTTAAAAGCCAGTTTTAAGGCAATTGACTCCCCAGAGTTCAAGGGGACTCGGCCAAAGCCGCCATCTGCATTTAAAAACACAGATAGGGGAGGCTTTGCTCGCACGTGATCAGGATGGATGGCACGGGATGTTTTGGTAGTTCAGTAATCTGCATACCCAGCAGGCAAGCGAGGGCTGAAAAGACAGCACAAGAGAGTACCACAAATTTCTCCTAGCCGTGCCACCAGTCCTCTCCTCTGCCTCCCACGGACGCCCCTGCAGGGTAACTCTTACAATAAGGGTATAAGCTCAACCATCTTCAATATTAAATGAAATAAACGTCCAAACATCTCGGACGACAAAATTTGTTTTAAACCGTGTGGTACCGGTACAAATAAAGCCCCAGAATACCTGGCAGGAACAGTAAGTTAGGCCACACACATAGTGAAGTTAAGTGGATAGCCGCACTGCGCACTTCCCTCGTACAGATTTTGGGTTCACAAATCGTGCACATGTCAGTCACTGGGCGGCTGGTACATGTGGCTGCAGGCAAGGGGAAGGCACCGACAGTTGATGCAGTGAATTCTTGCGTCCTTTCCATTACGCAAGAGATAAAGCTATGTAATCGCAAATAATATTACATGTACAAATAGTTCTAATAATCTTACAACTTTGCTGCAGGAAGGCCAAAATCTTTTACTTTGTTAGCTGCGCAAAGCGCGTGCTCTTCTTTAAAATCCATGTTTAAATGTACTGCAAAAAAGTATGTGTATGTGCACACAGAGTGTGTGCACATACATTTCTTTGTCTGCAACTCACAAAGAAATCGTGCTGCAGCAGCATTAAAAATGTTTTACAACAATGAGCGTGTTCCATTAGGCACCGGAGAAAAGTCCGCATCAGAGTGCACGTGATGCCCTAATCAACTCTTTTAAACACATTCATTCATGACGAGTTTGCGCTATATAGAATTAGTAAGAGGGAGTAGTGTTGTGTGCGCTCGCAGACACTGATTACGCTCTCTCTGTTCTTGAGGGCATGAGAGTGATGGCTATCACGCTCATGTTTTCATTCAAGTTGTTAGGCCTCGTGGGGGAGAGTGGGATAGGAATGTTATGGTTTGTAATATCGGGTGTCCAGTTGTTGGGAGATTAAGTTGATGTATTCATTCTGCAATTGACCTTCTGACTTGTAACACCTCCCTGAATAAACAGTGTTTTTTATCTTCGTCATTTCTGATTTGTGTTTTACTTTGGATTTATACTTCCCACACTGGCGATGAGTGGGAACGAAGCCTTTTCACGATGTTGGATTTTTTTTAATGCATTTTCACGAATTGCTAAACATCTTTGAATTTTCATGTATGGCTCAATGGATTTCAATCTCCGTTCATTAGAAGATTGTTTGTTTTTCTTCGCTTCAATTCTGACATTGGATTCAGTTTTTAGGTATTTTTTAACGTTTCCTCCAAAATTGCTGTGAGAGACTCGAGACGCCTTTCCTTCCTCGCGTGACCTCTCTCGTCATCTTCTACGTCATCACGCACGTTGCCAACGTATGCATGCAAAGTGAGCTGCGCATGAAGTATGTGGAAAAGTGCAACGAAAAAGAGCTGATACATCGGCAGTTTCATACGCTACTAGTAACAGCTGATTTATCGATAGTTTCAACCTTGAACTATTTCTTCAGCTGCAACGTTTTACAAAATTAAATTATTTCCAACAGTTCCTTCTATTAAGACAGTGAGTTCACTTGCTTATTTGGCAGGGATTTTCTTATTCATACATCGGCAATGTTTCAAGTACTATTTAACCTCAATATATCTCGATGAGTATAATAAAATAAATATAAACTTAGAAGTTTTCATAGGAAAATAAGTGACTTTCTTCAATTTTCTGAAATATTTATTATTGGAAGTAACCATTCATCATTATAAAGGATTTATTATCTATATCTGAGGGTATTTTGACAAACATTCCTACCTTCTTTCATAACATTTATCATTATGGCTGGAATTGTACCTCCTTCGTCATTTTTATCTATTCCTGGTGAACCACCTATGGATTGGGAAACATGGGAACCAACTTTTCTAGCTTACATTGAAGATTTAGAGGGTGAGGATTGTGAACCAGAAATGAAGTTAGCATTACTTAAACACTGTTTAGGTGGAAGTGCTCTCAAAGAATTTAAAAATCTACCAGCTCTTATCAATCCTGGAAATATAAACGTGTATCAATATGCTTCCAAACAATAAAACCTAAGATATGGAAAAAAGAAAAATGTTGTAATGGAAAGATTCATTTTTTATTCAAGAAAACAACAACCTGAGGAATCCATTGAGGATTTTGTTTCAGCGCTTCAATCTCTTGCAGTTTCCTGTGACTTTGAACACATTAATTATGAGCAGGTACTCAGAGATCAAATTCTCATGAGAACTAACAACAAAAAAGTTCAAGAAAGACTATGGACCACGTCTGTTTTGTCCCTAAATTCTGCAATTGATATTGCTAAGTCTATTGAGCATTCAGAATAATTTGTAAAGGAATTCAGAGGTCCCGAAAAAAGTGAAATATTTGTGATTTCTAAAGAAACAGACAAGTCAAGGAAAAAGAATCCACAAAAAGCTGAACATTTTACAAAATTTGATGGGAGAAACAAACATTTTGGGATGACAATAAAAAACATGTACTTATATGTTATAGATGTGGAAGTCAGGGACATTTAGGAAATTCAAAGTTTTGTCCAGCTTCTGATAAAATGTGTTCAAAATGTGGAAAAAAGGCCATTTTTCAAAAGTTTGCAAGTCTGCATCAAAAAGGGTCAACTATATTCAGAAATATTCTGAATTTGAGAATACCTTTGATGATTATGGTAATGATATTAACACTGTAATCAACATGTACAGTAATGAAAATATTTCCACATTTCCTTCATGGTCAGCATGTAATAATGATGTTGAGGTACAAGTGTTTGTAGATTCTTGTCTGGGTATACTATTATCTCCAAACAAGTGTTCGATAGCAAATGGGCTATTCTGCTTCCTCCTGATGTCACACCCTGAGGTTATCCTGGTCACAATGTTGATCTCATTGGTTATTTCTGGGCAAATCTGAAATTTAAAGGACGGCATACATACGGTAAAGTATATGTTGCAAAATCTGGAAAATCACTTCTGGGTTGGCCGTATCAAGAAAAAATGGGTATCAAAATTGATCCCAAAGCTGATCCTCCTGTTTATGTGGTAAGTTACACAACTGAAAATTGCAATTTTATTTCTAATCTAAACACAGTTTTCTAAAAGTATTCACAAACACCTTGGGGATGTACCAAGGATTTAAACACCACATAAGAATACAAGATGGTGCTATTCCAGTCCGACGTAGAGTGAGGAAAGTACCTTTATCTTACAGATCAAAACTCAAAGATATGTTAAATGATTTGTGTTCTAAGGGCATAATAGAACCTATTGAATCCTCACCATGGGTTTCTCCGGTCGTGATTTCGGTTAAATCCAATGGTGAGCTTAGATTTTGTGTGGATTTACGCAGTCTTAATAATGTGATATGGGTTGATGCTCACCCATTACCTAATTTGCATGAAATGGTTTCTATGTTGGCAGGTGCACAAGTGTTTTCCACCATTGAATTGGCCAGTGCTTACCCTCAGGTCGATCTGGATGATGAATCAAAAAATAATACTGCATTCAATACCCCTGAAGGTCTCTACAAGTCAAGTCAAGTCAAGTCAATAGATTTATATAGCGCGCTACATACCCAGAGGGTCTCAAGGCGCTTGAAGAAGGGTGGGGAATTACTTGTCGAATATCCACGTTTTAAGTTTCTTTCTGAATGCTAGATGGTTCTGAGTAAGGCGAAGGAGGGTGGGAAGTGAGTTCCAGGTTTTAGCTGCCAGGTAGGAGAAGGATCTACCTCCCATGGTGGTTTTGTTGATGCGGGGTACAGTGGCAAGGGCTTGGTTGGAGGATCGTAGCTGGCGGGAGGGGGTGTAGAAGGACAGTCGTGTGTTGAGGCATTCGGGTCCGATTTCGTAGAGTGCTTTGTGTGCGTGGGTTAGGAGGCGGAAAGTAATCCTCTTATTGACGGGGAGCCAGTGGAGGTTTTTCAGGTGACCAGAGATGTGTTCTTTACGCGGGATGTCTAATATGAGCCTGGCTGAAGCGTTCTGGATGCATTGGAGTTTTTTCTGGAGTTTTGCGGTAGTGCCAGCGTAGAGGGTGTTTCCGTAGTCCAGGCGGCTCGTGACCAGTGCGTGGGTGACCGTTTTTCTAGTTTCGGTGGGGATCCAGCGAAATGTTTTTTTGAGCATGCGAAGAATGTTGAAGCAAGATGAAGAAACGGCGTTGACTTGTCTGTTCATCGAGAGTGAGGAATCCAGGATGACGCCCAGGTTACGTGCGTGATCCGTCGGGATGGGTGCTTTTCCAAGGGCCTCTGGCCACCAAGAGTCATCCCAGGCGGAGGGGGAGGTGCCTAGGATGAGGACTTCTGTCTTATCCGAGTTCAGTTTCAGACGGCTGTGCTTCATCCATTCGGCTACTTCTTTCATTCCTTCATGCAGGTTGGTTTTGGCAGTGTTAGGGTCTCTGGTGAGTGATAGGATCAGTTGAGTGTCATCCGCTAATGAAGGAAACTCTTGAGTGATTAGTATGGGCCAGCGTTCCAAGATGATATACTAGTTTATGGGAAAAACGCTGAAGAACATGATCAAAATTTGAATAAGGTATTGTCTGCTCTGTCATCAAAAGGTTTTACACTTCGTACAGATAAATGCACATTTAAAGCATCTCAAGTGGAATATTTAGGGCATACCATCAGCAGTACTGGAATTAAACCTAAGCGTAACCATGTTGAAAATATAATGAATGTTGAAATTCCAAAATTCAAAGAACAGCTGGTCGCTTTTTTAGGCCTCACTGAATTTTATGCAAAATGTATTCCAAACTATGCCACCAAAGTTGATCCTATAAGAGTTTTGTTAAAGAAAGATGCGAAGTTTGAATGGACAAATGATGTCAATTGCTTTTAATACCTTAAAGTCGTCAATGCACCGTGTTTACAACTCTTTGTTAGTGGAAAGAAATGCATAATTATGGTAGATGCCAGCAGCTCAGGTTTAGGGGGAGTTTTAATGCAGAAGGATGATAATAAGGAATGGATTGTTGCTTATGCATCTAGAGCTCTACGTGAGGCAGAGAAACACTATTCAGTGATTGAAAGGGAGTTATTAGCTTGTGTGTGGGGTGCGGAGCACTTTAGAACTTTCATATGGGGGCCAAAATTTGTAATTAAAACAGATCATAAACCACTTATTTATATGTTGGCACCGGGTTGTGGTCGTACAATGTCTGCAAGATTAGCTAGGTTGGCTTCCAGGTTACAAAGTTTCCAGTTCCAATTGGAGTACATTCAAGGGAAGTCCAATGTTCATGGCAATTGCATGTCTAGGTTTCCCCCATCTTCTTGTGATCCTGAGATAATTGTGAATGAGGATTGTGAGGTAGCTTTTACTACTCAGGACATTAATGCAATAAATAATGAACATTCTACCATTAAAGAGAAACTATGGCTAGAGGAAATGGATAGTGACAAAGAATTGAAAAGAGTTAAATATCATATTTTACATGGTTGGTCCCAAGAAAGGAAACTATCCAGCGAATTAACTGGTTACTCCAACATCAAAGAGGAATTAGCTATTGAACATTATATTGTTTTAAGAGGCGATAAAATTGTACCTCCTCCGAATTTAAGAAGGAACATTATCGCTCTTGCCCATGAAGGACATCAGGGAATATCAAGCACAAGAAGGTTAATCAGAGAATCATTTTGGTGGCCAGGGATTGATATTTCTGTTGAACACGCTATCAAGAATTGTTTAGAGTGTTCATCTAGTAATAAGTCTGCAGTTCCTTTACGTCCTGAACCCCATCCTGTTAATTTCCAGAAGGTCCTTGGTTAAAATTAGGTTTGGACATAATTGGCCCTTTTTCTGTATTACCAAAACAAGAATCTTTTGGAATTGTCTTAATTGATTACTTTTCAAAATGGCCCGAAGTCAAAATGGTGAAAGAAATTTCTTCTGAGAAAATTATAGAATTTCTGGATGAGATGTTTCGCAGGGAAGGCTTTCCACAGGAAATTGTAACTGATAATGGGCCACAGTTCATTAATAATAATATGTCATCTTTTTTTAAGAAATATGGCATTACTCATAGAAGAATGTCTGTTTTCCACCCAGAAGCCAATGGTCAAGTTGAGAGGTTTAACAGAGTGGTAAAAGAAGCTATCCAACTTTCCGTTAAAAGTGGACTTATTTGGAGAAATTCATTACAATCCATGTTATTGGCATACAGAACTTCTCCTAATTCTGTGACCTTAATCAGTCCATTTGAATTATTAAGAGGGCACAAACCCAGTACCAAACTTGTTCCATGGTGGTTGAAAGAAAAACAAAGCAAACTGTGTTGTTTTTCTAATGTAGACCATGAGAAAGTACAGCGTAGGGTTGAGGAATACAAGATTAAAATGAAACATAATATGATCAAAAAACAAGGCTCTGTTAGCAAACAAAGTGTTGAAGTGGGAGATTTGGTGCGTATTAAGAGAGCAAACAATGTTGGTAAGGGTTACCCAATGTGGTCTTCTCCTAAAAAGATTATTGAAGTTTCTAAAAATGCAGTGAGAGTAGATGGAGGTAGCAATTTCAACAGAATATCCTTATTCAAAGGAAATGTGGTGCATCGTACTAATTACAGCAATGTTTTTTCTAGATGTGAAGGAACGTGAACACACCTTTGTTCCTGATGTTTCGGAAACTATTGTAAACTCGCAAAGACCTACTCGCTCTTCTCATCCTCCTGTAAGATTTCAAGATTATGTCATGTCTTAAAAAAAAAAAGGTTACGTTAGTAATGTTGTATGGAAATATGTTTTGGTTTTTCTAAGGGGGAAAGGAGTGTTCCGTGCTCGCGAGCACAGCTGTGCTCGCGGACATTGATTACGCTCTCTCTGTTCTCGAGGGCATGAGCGTGATGGCTATCAAGCTCATGTTTTCATTCAAGTTGTTTTGCCTCGTGGGGGAGAGTGGGATAGGAATGTTATGTTTTGTAATATCGGGTGTGCAGTTATTGGGAGATTACGTTAATGTATTCATTCTGCAATTGACCTTCTGACTTGTAACCCCTCCCTGAATAAACAGTTTTTTTTATTCACGTCATTCCTGATTTGTGTTTTACTTCGGATTTATACTTCCCACAAGTGGCATATCCATGACGTATGTGTAACAGATATCCTCATGCCAATACATAGGTAATACCACATATCTAAACGCATCAGGAATAAGCATTATCAGCTGCATAAACTATGGTGGGGTTCCTGCGCTACTTTTCACTAGAACGTGGCAACTGTAGCAATTTCGCTGCACGTATTGTGAATTACATTTCTGTGTGTGATGAAAAGAACAATAGCTTTTACTTCGCAGGTTTAATCGGCGAACGTATCACCTACTCCATGGGAATGACTGTATTTTCCTTAAATTTCTGCCCCTTTCTTTGACTATTTGTTTTAATTACTTCATTTAAAAGCCAGCTTTAAGGCAATTGACTCCCCAGAGTTCAAGGAGACTTGGCCGAAGCCGCCATCTGCATTTAAAAACACAGGCAGGGTCGGCTTGGCTCGCACGTGATCAGGATGGATGGCACAGGATGTTTTGGTACTTCAGTAAACCATCTTCAACATTAAATGAAATAAATGGCCAAACATCTCGGACGACAAAGAAAGTAACAAAGAGATGCAACAGAACCGTCCTCAACAGTGAAACCACATATATGGATACTTCGACTTTATTTCAGCACCATGAAAGAAAATAAACAAACACGCGCGCGGGCAAATACATTTATTGTAGGTATTCATGTTAAAATTATGTTAATGTTGTTTCATTGTTATATTTTTCAACGTGTGCCACTGGTACAAATAAAACAAATACGCGTGCAATGAAGTGAAAAGGCTTAGGACACTTTTGCCTTATTTCACTGCGATAAAAGAGAAAAAACATGCGCACACGAGCAAAAACATTTATTAAAGGTATTCATGTAAAAATTGCATAGTGGTAGTCTTCATTATGGTCAGTTTAAACAAATGGAACGAACAAAAAACTACAAAAGTTGGAAAAGGAAACCTTAGTAAAAAAAAATACACTTCAAACATGCATGTTGCGCGCGTGTCGCGCTAATGAAGGAGGCAGCAGAGGGATGGGAGACAGGAGGGGTCCTGCGCATGTTTCCCTGGTGAGAACGAGAAGGGGCACCATATGTTTCCAAGGTAATTATAAACATATGGTGCCCTGCTCGCTCCTGCCAGGGAAAAGCCACAGGTGTACGCGTTGCCATTGAAGGCAATGAAACGCGTGTACGGTTTGGCCTGAAAATGAGCATTGATGGCTTAAGGTCTTTCTCCTAAGCAGCACATGCGCGCTGTGCAGGCGAGACCTAAAAAGTGACGTGTCTGTACGTAATAGCCAGTAGCCCTGGAATAAGATGAGTTTGTGATGTTGGGATGGGAAAAAAGTCCCCTGTTGTGAGTTTTTGGGTTTTTTAAATATTTGCCTCAGCACACAGAACCACTGTGTGCTCTGTGCTGATGACTAGCCATAGAGCTGGGCTCTGTGGTCTGGCACGTGCACCCTCCTTTACAGAGAATGACTACTGCAAGCTCAGCGGGCTGTAGAAGACCCACCATAGTGGCAGCAACAAATCATAGTGGCAGGACAGACCTTTTTACCTGTCATTTGCCGGCGTGGGGTGGGGGAGTGGTATATTGATCTCCTCTGTGTTTTAAAATGGATCTGTTAGCCACCTGAAACTGGGCCTTCCATGGGGAAACGGATGGCACAGGTGTGTAGTTTGGACATGGACATAGATGTGAATGTGCGAAGCGAGTTAAATGTATTCGGGAAACCTGGAATACAATTTGATTTCATGATCCAGATTGATACATACAGACTTTGGGGAGCCCACACAACATTGTGAACAGCATGTCTGCTCCCGAGAATCTAGGGTCAGGATTTCTCTCCTAGAATCCAGAGTTTCGCATCAAATGGTGATGAGAAAGTCTTGGGTGCTGCAGGAGAGCAGGGGGGTCTTCCCAGTTTGAAATAAAGAACCTTGAAGTTCTGCAACTTTCTAGGAAGAGCTGCTTTGTGGGAAGGAGCAAACTGACAGCTGAGAAGGGGTGCTGGAAGTGTCCTTAAACACAGAAGATGGCACCTAGAGTGGGGCCCTGCGAGGAGCTGCGGGGGGCGGCAGCATGGATCACAGCTCAGTGCTACTCAGGGAAGGATCTGAGCTCATGGGTCACATGTTGAGGCTTGGCCCTACGGTAGATGTTGAGTTTGCTGAAGTGCCTGTGACGGCTTGGTGCTCATTGAGAGCCCAACTACATCCCCCAGTCTTCCCGTAACCAGACAAAATGCTTGTGACTTTATAGGGCCTGGGGAAAGCATGAGTGCAGCTCAGCTGTCACATCAGCAGAAATTAAAGCTCCTTTAGAAGTATATGCTACTTTGAGATCGCATACCGCAAACAGCGTGTTCATCAACCTCCGTTGGATCACACACGCTAACCGGGGTGGGCTCTTCACCCTGCTTGGATGCTGGATTAGAGTTGGGGACCAAGAAAGAACAACTAGGACTTATCTGATCCAAGCAGGACATATCTGATCCCAAGCAGCCTCCTTCCACCTGCCTCTTTAGATGGAGCATGGGCCTTCAAACCAGGTGCGAGATCAAAGGTTATAGAAATGTCAGTGGACTGGGGGCTCAGTCAGTGCATCTATTCCCAGTGGCCTGTGCAGGACAAACACAACCCAGAGCCTTTCAGCCCTGCTCTTTGCTGATGGAAGCAGGTCGACCTGCTGACGAACTGACCACCAAAGCACACCGGAACCAGGTGACATTACATGGAAAGCGGGTCACTTCTGGGACCAATGTTACCTGCTCTCAAAAAACAATCCGGAACCTTCTTTGGGAACGCTGTAAGCCAAAAAGTAGCGAGAAAGAGGGATACCCCAGACCCTTCAGGAGGGCAACCAGTCCTATTGTGTATTGACTGTATTTCACTGCGAGATCTGGTCATTGGGGAATAACGCAGCGTAATGACAGCTGACTCCCTCATAAAGCAACCGTTCCCTTAATCTTGTTCCCTCAGCCACAGTTTTCTGTATGTCTAACCTCGAAATGCTATATATACATTGCTGCGTTGTGTACATGAAATATTTTTTCATATGCAAAACTTCTGGCTGGATATTGATTTAATAACTGTTATGGTATGTTTTGTTGAGTCCTGAAATTCTACACTACCTCCCCGAGTAAATCTTGGACTGCTCTACTCACCGCCCTGAGGGCCAAGTGCTAAGGGGATCCCTCTGTGCACTTGAGTTGATTGTTACAGTCTTGAAAAAGTTCTCCCACATGGCCGCGGACCTTACCACATGATTATGAATTTGCTGCATTTGTACATAATCCACCATCCGTAGCATATTTTGCAGATTTCAACAAATACAAATTAATGTCTTGCTCAAACAGATCAACACAACATAACAACATAAATCGGACGTTCACCTGTAGGTATTTTGGCGCTGAATAACAGATGTTTCTTGTTATCCAACTCGATGGTACTCATTTTATCGACCTCAGATGGATGAAAGGCTGAGTGGACCCGCATGGATTTGAGGATATTAAAATGACTTTATATATACGGAGCTTGACATTTTGCAAAAGTTAACTACTTGCCATTCAGCATGTGCAAGCCCTTTAAGAAGTGACAATTATGCTGAAAAAAACTCGAATAATTGAATGGGTTTAAACAGAATGTAAAAGAATGACTTCATCTTTGTCATGGAAATGTTTTGTTTTACTCTTTACATGGATTCATATTTGCATCACAGACACTTATCAAAGCTGCAGTGCTTTTACAAGAATACTGAGACTTTGAAGGAGCCCCAAACGCGTTGCATCTCTTTGCAGGGCATGATGTCTTGAATCCGTAAGTGCTTCCTGGTGAGGCACCATAAACCATAAATAAGAAATAAGAAATGTTCTAGAATGTTCTGCTGCCCTGTGCCTTATTGAAGCGAGTTCTTTCAAAAAGGCCCTGCTGTGGCAGTAAAAGGTAAAACCAAAACATTAGAAGATAACTCAGAATACGCAAGGCACACCGTTTAGAGGTAAAAGAGTGGACACCTAGGGTAAGATTTACGAGGAAGTGCCGCAGCACGACAACGCAAGCCCTTTGGCTGTGCCATGCTGCGGCACTTCCAGAGCAAAAGAATGTGACATATTTACAATAATATGTTGCATTCCTGTGCTGGTGCACAAACTGCAGCCATAGACCGGCGTAGGCACCCTTACACCATGGTGCAAGGATGCCTGTGTCATGGGGAGATTGTTTTTGTGCAGCAAGGGCACCTTCCTGCACGAAAACAATCACTGTAGGCATTTCCCCCTTTCAATGCATGCTATAGAATGCAGCACGCATTGAAAGAGGAAAAAACGAGGAGAAATGAAAACATTTCTCCTCGTTGCACTTCCTGGGGATGCATAGCATCAGAAGCATTTCCAGATTTACGATTCCTCGTAAATCTGAAAATGTGTCTTGTTCCATGGGTGTTGCGTGGGAACACCCACAGCAAAACCCATGGAAAGCCCCTTTCACACAAAGTGCTGCGTGTAAAGGGGCCATATTTACAAGGACAGGAATATCCACACAGGGTGGCTTTTCCTGTCTTTGTAAATATGGAGCAGTAAAATACGGCACCAGTACATCACAAAAAGTGATGTACTGGTGGCGCAGGGGGCTTGTAAATCTGCCCCGTAGGCTTGTTCTCTGCCCAGTGCAAAACTGTCTATGATTTACACAATCTCTTTAGATCTACAGATAAAAAGGACAGTGCAAAGAAAATGGCGTTCCTGCACTTTGATGTAAGAAAAATGCTTTCCATGCCAATTTGAGTAGGATCTGCTGAATGCAGATAGTTTTTAGTGTGTAGTATTGGCATCTATTTGATCACCAAAGCTAGACACAAATGCAACCAAATATGCAATGTAATTTATCATTAATCATATAAAAGTTTGGTGAAATTATCTCAACTAAAGCATGATCCAACTACTATGCATACAGTATTAACACTTAACACCTTGTGCTTAGGCCTTAACAAAGTGAGAAGTTAAGCTATGTTTTTACTAACCTACTAAGGGCCTGATTTTGACTTTGTTGGTGTGGCACTAGGTCCCGCCCACCGATTCACATCCAAAGCTGTGGCCAGACCGCCTATCAGATTAAGAGTTTACTCCTGGGGAGGGCTTTCTTTTACATTCCCACGGCCGTGCCCTCAAAATGGGTATCACAATGGGAATACTAAAAACAGTCCCTGCACAGCATGGGGTGAATAGTCCAAGGCGTGCAGAAACAAGTGTCTATCTGTACAGGGGGGCACATGTAGTGACAACCCCCTGTGTGCATCGGCATGTGTAGGAAGCACAGGGGGACTGCAGGGCACCATTTGTTTTCTCTCCGGTGTGGTGTTCATGGAGGAAGAACCTCCATGACACTGCCGCCAGAAAGGAAACTTGTATTATGCGTGGAGGAACTGAAGCAGTCCAGCCAAGCATATTGCGGCCCCCTGACCACCACAACACCGCCAAGGAAAGGAGGATCCCTGGTGGCTATAGCTGGCTGTGTTGATCAGACCGCACGAATGGTAATAGGGCAGTCAGGAGTCCGCCACCGCCGCGCACCCACAAGTCTGGCGGTACATGGACCGCCAGACTCTTTATTGGGCACTATGGGCCAGATGTAGGTGGCCAAATACCGGTCGGTAACGGCCGATTTCGGCCGTTACCGACCGGTATTTGGAGTTTCAGATGTAGGGGGCCTTAAAATTACCGATTCGGTAAATTTACAGATTCGGTAAATTTACTGATTCTGTAAATTTCCAAGGGCCAGATGTAGGTCGCCAAATACCGTTCGGTAACGGCCCGAAATCGGTAAAATCGGCCAGAACCGACCAGTATAGCGAGAAAGAGATGTAGGTGACCAAAACTACTGAATCGCTAAAAATGAATCGGAAAAATACCGACTCGGTATTTACAGAGTACATATTTACCGATTCGTAATTTACCGATAGGAAACTTACCGAGTCCTTATTCACCGAATCGGTAAATGAGAAATCGGAAAACATGCCCATCGAGATGTAGGAAAGGCCAAAAATACTGAATTCATTGAAATTCGGTATTTAAGAGTCGGTATTTACCATGGACTGAAAGGTGGTGGTAACCATGTGCATGCTATAAAAAGGGCCCAAATTGCAACAGTGTTGTCAAAATGGCGGCACTCTATGTGATTGCGAGGAGGCGAAGGCTACAGGCTGCAGGTCTGAGGGTATGGCAAAGGGAGGAGCAGGTGTACAGGCAGAGGATCACTCTGTTCCAATTGACTGAGCCTGAGATACTCCAGAGGTACAGGCTGCACCCCAATACCATCATGGACCTAATAAGGGACCTCCACCCATACCTGGATCATCCAACACCCAGGGCCCACGCCATCCCTCCCCATGTCCAGGTGCTGTGTAGCATACACCTGCTTGCCTCTGGGAGCTACCAACCAGAGTGTGATAGCTGCAGTAGGAGGTGTATCCCAGAGCTGTCTGTCCCGTTTTTTCAGGAAGTTCCTGGATGTCATGACTCAGAGAATGGGACATTACATACAGTTCCCTGACACACCTGCGGAACTTGCCAAAACAAAAACAGACTTCTATGGACTGGCACACTTCCCGCATGTGATAGGCTGCATTGATGGCACCCACATTCCCCTATGCCCACCTGCAGCCACCGAACACATCTACAGAAACCGTACGTCTGCGCACTCCATCAACGTGCAAGGGATTTGCAATGCAGGGAACATCATCACCGACATAGTAGCAAAATTTCCAGGGAGCACGCACGACTCCTACATATTCCAGAACAGTGAATATACACACGGCTACTGAATGGAGATTTTGGAGATGGATATCTGCTAGGTATAAATGTTGTACACACCCTGAAATGGATCTCAGCTCAATGTGAAATGTGAATGTAACTCATGTACCTCTCGTTCTCTCCCAGGTGATAGTGCATATGCCCTGCGTTTCTTTGTGCTGACACCGTACCTGAACCCAACCAACAGAGCAGAAAGGCGATACAATGTGGCACACAGGTCCACCCGCAACGTAGTGGAGAGAACCTTTGGACTCCTGAAGAGCAGGTTCCGTTGCCTCCACAAAAGTGGGGGTGCGCGACAGTACACCCCCATCCTGTGTTGCAAAATAATAGTGACCTGTGCCATATTGCACAATCTTGCTACCAAGGAAGGCACAGAGGTGGAGTTGACACATCATGAGAACATAGATGACGACCAAGAACATGCAGAGCCCCAGGCAACAGGATCAGCCGCACTAGATGGTAGATTGAGACGGACAGAAATAACACAACGATATTTCTAGGTAAAGTATGACACATACACAGGTATTCTCCAGGACATGAGTAGTTTAATCAGCACTACATCATAATTGTCACATGAAAGTACGTCAATGTCACTGGCTGCACATTCTCAGTTTCTGTCACTGTGTGCAGTAGAGTCAGTCTCCTGCATAGTTCAGTGCTTGCGTCCTCGCACTGCATTGCAGGATTTTGGTGCCTGTCCTTCAGGTTCCCTGCTGGTGCCTGACTCCGCATGGCTATGCCTGCCACTCCTGCGCACCTCCGGTACAGGTGTACTGGAGCCACTCCTGCTAGTTGACCCCTCAGTCTCCTCCACACCTGTGTCACCAGCATTGCCTGTGTTTGAGGTCAACATCTGCTCCATTGCAGAGGTCACTCTACCCATGCCCCGTGTTAAGTCTGTGCAGCAGTGCACTATTGCTTCCTGCATTGATATGGAGCGTCTGCAGAGGAGTGCTGTATTGTTAGCGAACCTATTCATGGCATTGGTCTGTTGGCGCATGTACTGGCATTCCCTGGCACGCTGGAGGTGATCCCTGTCCAACTTGTCGGAGAGGACTCCCATGTATGTCAAGATGTCAGTGATCCCTTGTGCAATATGCTCCAGGCTAGATGCCATTTGGCTTATGCCCTTGTCCATGTTGGACATTTTTGTGTTCATACAGCGCACCTGCCTATGCATGGCTTGCAGTGATTTGGCCTGCTGGCGTTGAACTTTAACCATCGTGCCCTCCAGCCCACAGAAGATGCTCTCCCCTTCCTGGACCTCCCCACCCTCACGTGCCCTCCTGCCAAGGACACTGGTGCGCGCTGCGCCTGCTGCAATAGTTGGTCTTGGCCTGTCAGCCACTGGTGCAGTCTTTTTGGGGACATCTTCCTCATCCTCTGATTCAGAGGTCTGCAGGATCCTCTGCGGGGGCTCCACATGGCTACTTTCCCCTCCCGGCATGGACCCTCTGGACATTGCACTGGGTGTGTTACTGAGGTCAGGAGATCCAAACAACAGAGGGGACATTGGGACAGGTGTAGTGGGTGGGTCTGGAGATGAGGGCTCCTGGGTGGGGTCGTTTCCTCCTTCTCCTGCGCTGTGACTACTTTTCCTCTTTTCTTTCTCCCCTCTTTTAGTTGTTGCTGCCCTCTCCTCCCTCGGCGGTGCAGAACTGCGTGAGGACTCTCCTGTGGAATCAAATTGACATAGGGTCAATGTTGTTGTTTGTCTGTGAGTGTTTCTTAATTAAATAGTCTGTACACCTTTGCACAGTCTACATTGCTTGTTTGGTGATGTGTGTGGCATGCCTTGCTGAGTCATGTGTGGTGTACTTTGCATCTGTGTATACATGACTACGTCTACCATGATGCATTGGTGCCACAAAGTCTGAGCTCTCCTGCAGTGTAATGTGTGTACACAGTGGGGTACAGGGTTGGGATTGCTGGGGGTGGATGTGGGAACATGCCTCTTACCTTGTTTCTTGGCTGCTTTCGCCGTGCTGTCCAGGTCTCCTATCCCATGGATGCATTCAGGCTCCATGGTGGTTTCCACAAGCTCCTCTATTGGTGTCAGTTTTTGGTGCTTTGCTCCTGCCACCTCCAGTCACACCAGCATCCTTTTTCTGTGCTGCAATTTTCTTCTTCGTCACAATGCGCAGGTCATACCACCTCTTTTTGATGTCCTCAATCTCCCGGTGGGTGACACCTATGGCATTGACTTTTGCCTGGATAGCTAGCCAAAGGTTCCTCTTCGCAGTCTCTGCAACATGCAGAGACTGTTTCCCAAATATTTGGCTGTAGTGGCTAACTATTTCATCCACAGCCATCTGTAGTTCCTCTGGACTGAACTTAATCTTTCTTTTCTTCTCACCACCATCCTTTTGCGATTCCTGTGCCTCCACTGTGTCAGTCTTCTTCCCTGTGGATGCTCTGCTCCTCTCTCCTCTGCAGAATTGTTTGTTCTGTTGGTTTCCACCTGCATGGGTGTGGCCACTCCCAGGTACTGGGGTGGGGTGCTTCACTCTCATTGGTTGGATTCACATGGCCTTGGTTGTGGGGTGTGTAGGCTATCCCTGATTGGTTGCCAGGCTCACATGCCGTGTTTCAAACTTTTGAATCGGTAATTACCGATTCGGTAAATTCCGAATCGGTAAAATCCGATTCGGAATTTTCCAAATCGGTGAATCCCATTCATTCCTATGGGCCATGTGGCCCATAGGGTTGCTTGGGTTTCACCGAGTCGAAAATTACCGACTCGGATTATTCCGACTCGGTAATTACCGAGTCATACCGATTCGGTAACTTTTACCATTTTTTTTACCTACATACCATTTACCGATTTAGGAATACCGATTCGGTATGAGTCGGTATTTATGAGTCGGTAAATGGAAATTACCTACATCTGGCCCCTAATCTGTAAATTTACCTAATCGGTAATTTGTGATATAGGTGGCACTGAAAACAGTGCCACAGACCCTTCAGAATTCGTTATTTACCATCAAATACTATTTGATGGTAAATAACGAATTCCTGTGAACATGCACATCTGTGCATGTACACCTGTGCCAGGTGACACACACACATGCCCTTGGGGCATGTATGTGTGCCACATGGCACACAAGCCTGAATCAGGGGTGCAACAGGGTGTCAAAGTGACACCCTGTCCCCTTGTCAATTTGGTAATTTTACCGAATCGGTATTTACCGATTTGGTAATTGCCATTGGTTCCTATGGGCCTCAAGGCCCATAGGAATCAATGGCAATTACCGAATCGGTAAATACCGATTCGGTAATTATCGAATGTTACAGAGTCGTTAAATAATTCGGTAAAAATACCTACATAGCATTTACCGATTTGTAAATACCGAATCGGTAAAATTCGGTATTTACGAATCGGTAAATACTAATTACCTACATCAGACCCTAAGTTGTCTGATTAAATTATTAACAATATTAGAACTAAAGGTCATCCAGGAACTTTTTTTTCGAATATTATTCAGGGAATAGTCTCACTGCGGATGGGGCCTCCTACCTCCTTATGGGTTAAAAAACGTGATCCATGCTTCAGCTAACATCAGGGTCATTGCAGCATGGAGTCCTAGGATACCCGCTGAATGAGGTAGAGCACACTCTCAGAGAATTTTCAAGCATGCACTGAGAGCATCCTTTATACAATGAGCCACAGAAGAATATGGAATATATTTTTTTGGGGTGGGTGAGAAATTTGCGTAACTTGCTTTTGCTTCATTATGTGGAATGTCAGTCAAACAACATGCAATTATGCATAATTATGCAAAGGGAAAAATTGTCAATTGGAGCTACATTTTAGCACAAAATGGATCCTCTCATTCACGTTAGATGTGAGGATGCATTTCACGCTAAAATGCACTTGAAAAAAACAAAAGGACTAGGAACAACAGTTGCTCTCTCTCTGTCATTTAAATTGTCCAGTGTTCTTATAGTATTTGTTTTTACTGCGAATGGCACATTCACAGTAAATATTTGCTGTGCACAACGTGTAATTACATGATGTGGCATAGTAGCGTAATTTTGGGAATGTTGTGTAGCAAGAGTAATATGAAATGTAAATTATCAATCAATCAATCAATCATTACATTTATATAGCGCACTACTCACCCGGAGGGTCTCAGGGCGCTTCGGGAGGGGGGGTCCGCTACTGCTCGAACAGCCAGGTCTTGAGCTGCTTCCTGAAGGCGAGGTGGTCTTGGGTCAGGCGGAGGTGGGTCGGGAGGGAGTTCCAGGTCTTGGCGGCCAGGTGGGAGAAGGATCTACCTCCTATTGTGGCTCTTCGGATGCGAGGGACGGTGGCGAGCGCTTGGCTGATTGATCGGAGGTGGCGTGTGGGAGCGTAGAAGTTGAGGCGGCTGTTGAGGTAACTCGGGCCTTGGTCGTGTAGGGCTTTGTGTGCGTGGGTGAGGAGACGGAAGGTGATTCTCTTGTTGATGGGGAGCCAGTGCAGGTCTCTCAGATGTCCGGAGATGTGGCTGTGTCGGGGGATGTCGAGGATGAGTCTGGCTGAGGTGTTCTGGATACGCTGGAGTCTCTTCTGGAGCCTGGCGGTGGTTCCGGCGTAGAGGGCGTTGCCGTAGTCCAGGCGGCTGGTGACGAGGGCCTGGGTGACTGTCTTCCTGGTCTCGGTGGGGATCCATCAGAAGATCTTGCGTAGCATGCGCAGGATGTTGAAACAGGACGAGGAGACGGCGTTGACTTGTCTGGTCATGGAGAGGGAGGAGTCCAGGATGAAGCCCAGGTTGCGTGCGTGGTCTGTTGGTTTGGGTGCGGCGCCCAGGGCGGGGGGCCACCAGGAGTCGTCCCAGGCGGAGGGTGAGGAGCCCAGGATGAGGACTTCCGTCTTGTCTGAGTTCAGTTTCAGGCGGCTGGACATCATCCATTCGGCTACGTGTTTCATCCCTTCGTGTAGGTCGGCTCTGGCGGTGGCGGGGTCGTTGGTCAGGGAGAGGATCAGCTGTGTGTCGTCGGCGTAGGAGATGATGTTGAGGTTGTGTTGGCGTGCGATGGCCGCTAGGGGGCTCATGTAGACATTGAAGAGGGTAGGGCTGAGCGAGGAGCCCTGAGGGACGCCACAGATGACTTCCGTGGCTTCTGATCTGAATGGTGGTAGGCGGACTCTCTGGGTCCTTCCGGCGAGGAAGGAGACGATCCACTCCAGTGCCTTCTCCTGGATTCCGACGTTGCTGAGGCGTTCCACTAGGGTGCGGTGGCAGACGGTGTCGAATGCCGCGGAGAGGTCCAGGAGGATGAGGGCCGCTGTCTCTCCGTTGTCAAGCAGGGCACGGATGTCATCGGTGGCAGCAATGAGGGCGGTCTTGGTGCTGTGGTTGGCCCTGAAGCCCGACTGGGAGGGGTCGAGGGATCCGTTCGTCTCGAGGAAGGCGGCCAGCTGCTTGTTGACTGTCTTCTCGATGACTTTGGCTGGAAACGGGAGGAGCGAGATGGGGCGGTAGTTCTTGAGTTCGGTGGGGTCCGCCGTTGGTTTCTTTATTAGAGCGCTGAGTTCGGCGTGCTTCCAGCTCACCGGGAAGGTCGCGGTGTCGAAGGAGATGTTGATGATGTCCTTCAGGTGTGGTGCGATGACAGCGTCAGCCTTGTTGAAGATGTGGTGAGGGCAGGGGTCGGTTGGAGATCCGGAGTGGATGGTGTTCATCGTGCGGATGGTGTCTTCGGTGATGATCGGGGTCCAGGTGCGAAGTGTGGTGGTGGGGGGCGTCGGTGTGGTCGTGGGGAGCGTTGGTTGAGTGCTGAAGCTGTTGTGGATGTCAGCGATCTTGTTGTGGAAGTAGGAGGCGAGGGAGTTGCAGAGGTCTTGTGATGGAGTGATGTCGTTGATTCCGGCGTTGGGGTTGGAGAGCTCTTTCACGATGTTGAAGAGTTCATTGCTGTTGTGTGCGTTGTTGTCCAGTCGTTCCTTGAATGCTGTTTTCTTGGTGGCGCGAATCAGTTGATGGTGCTTTCGGGTGGCGAGCTTGAGGGTAGTCATGTTGTCCGGTGTTGGGTCTCTTCTCCAGGCTCTCTCGAGGGCTCGGCAGTTCTTCTTGGAGCTCTTGAGTTCGTCGGTGAACCAGGATGCTTTCTTGCTGCCGGGTCTGCTGGGCGGGGTGCTCAGTAGGGCGAGGTCGTCTGCGCAGCTGCTGATCCACTTCGTGAGGTTGTCGGTGGCCTGGCTGGGGTTCGCTGAGCTGGCGGGAGGGTGCTGGCTCAGGGATGCGGCGAGTTGGTTGGCCTAGATCTTGTTCCAGCTTCTTCGTGCAACCTGTTGCTGGTGGTGGTGGGTCGTGGTCCTTCTGAAGCTGAAGTGGACGCAGCTGTGGTCCGTCCAGTGGAGTCCGGTGGTATGGCTGAAGGTGATGTCTTTGCTGGATGAGAAGACGGCGTCGAGTGTGTGTCGGGCGAGGTGGGTGGGCGTGGTCACCAGCTGCTTGAGTCCGAGGTTGGCGAGGTTGTCAAGCAGGGAGGTGGTGTTGCGGTCGTTGTTGTTCTCCAGGTGGAAGTTGAGGTCCCCGAGGAGGATGTAGTCGGTGGAGGGGAGGGCGTGCGGGCTGATGAAGTCGGCGATGTCTTCGTTGAATTGAGTGCGTGGTCCCGGGGGTCGGTAGATCAGGGTACCTCTGAGGGTGGTCTTGGGGTCGGTGTGGTCTGGAAGTGCAGGTGTTCTGCGGTTTTGAGGGTGTCGTTGGTGTTGGTCGTGATGCGGATGGTGTTCCTGTGGATGATGGCGATGCCTCCTCCCGTCTGGTTGTCGCGGTCTCTCCGGGTGATCTTGTAGCCCTCTGGGATGGCGATGGCGATGTCGGGCGCTGAGGAGGCGTTCATCCAGGTTTCCGTGAGGAAGGCAACGTCAAGAGCTGTGGTGTCGAGGAGGTTCCAGAGTTGGACGGCGTGTCTGTGGACGGAGCGGGTGTTGAGCAGGATGCACTTGAGGTGGTTGCTGCAGGTGTTCGGCCTGGCGGGTGCTGGTGTAGTGCAGGTCCTGGTGCAGGCGAACTTGCAGGAGCGGCAGCTGAAGGGTCCGTGGGTGCGTCTCGGGGTGGCTCGGTAGCATCCCGGGATTCGGCCGGTGTTGATTGCGTTGAGGGTGGCGGCGTCGTACGTCCGGCGGGTGGGCTGGGGTCTGCGGGGGCCAGGGGTCCTGGCACTGGGCGCAGTCCAGGCGCGGACGGGCGCAGATGGGCTTACCTTTGGTGCACCTTCGGCGCGCTTGGGGCGCGCCCGCTGCGCGTCAATGCTGCGCGTTTGCCACTCTGCCATAAGTGGAGAGTGGGGGGTGGAGCGTGAGAGGAGCTGCTGGGAGGCGGGAGCGGGGCGGCGAATGGGTGGGCGACACAGGGGAGTGGGCGGGGCCGCAGGGGGGCAGCGGCGGGGAGGTGGCGGGAAAACACGGCAGGGGCTGGCCTCAGCAGGGGGCCAGGGGACAACGGGGAAGAGGCTGAAAAGGAAGCTGGTAGCGACGGGGAAGAACACAGGCAGAGAAGCCTAAACAAACGAAGACACGGCGGCGCTCAGTGGCAGGGGGAGGGGGGAGGGAGGAGCAGGCAGCGCAGGCGGGGCAAAGCTAGGAGCAGCGGCCGGGGACCAGGAGCACCGCTGGAGCCGGGGAGCAGCGAACGGGCCTGGAGCACGCCTGGAGCTGCAAACGGGCAGTGGCGGCTCTTGGCAGCAGCGGGGGCACACTAAGCTCTTACCAGGAGGAGTGAGCTCGGTGCGTGGGGTGACCGGCCCTGAGGGTCAGTGGTCACTGCTCACCACCGGGTCCCCTCCATCCTATAAGGTCCAGTGGGTGGTAGGAGCAGCTGGGAGGCGGGAGCGGGGCGGCGAATGGGTGGGCGACACAGGGGAGTGGGCGGGGCCGCAGGGGGGCAGCGGCGGGGAGGTGGCGGGAAAACGCGGCAGGGGCTGGCCTCAGCAGGGGGCCAGGGGACAACGGGGGAAGAGGCTGAAAAGGAAGCTGGTAGCGACGGGGAAGAACACAGGCAGAGAAGCCTAAACAAATGAAGACACGGCGGCACTCAGTGGCAGGGGGAGGGAGGAGGGAGGAGCAGGCAGCGCAGGCGGGGCACAGCTAGGAGCAGCGGCCGGGGACCAGGGGCACCGCTGGAGCCGGGGAGCAGCGAACGGGCCTGGAGCACGCCTGGAGCAGCAAACGGGCAGTGGCGGCTCTTGGCAGCAGCGGGGGCACACTAAGCTCTTACCAGGAGGAGGAGCTCGGTGCGTGGGGTGACCGGCCCTGAGGGTCAGTGGTCACAATAATTATGATGGATTAGTGGAAATTTTACCAGGGTTTAGATGTATTCCAAGTAATAATGTAAAGAGGTATTGGCTGAAGTTGTACAGAAAGAGGTAATACCAAGTTATATCCTTAGGGGCATATCATCAAGGGCTGAAGATATAATTATCGCCGCTTTAGTGTCCGTTTTCATAGCGATAATTATATTGCATTATTTGCAAGGACACGCTTGTGCGTGTTTCCTTCATTCTGCTCCCGTTTTGTTCATGCCTCGCTTTGCATCTCTAATGAGATGCAAAAGAGGCGTGCCTAACAAAACACCATGGGAAAATATCGCTCCCCCAGCTTCGTGGTATCATCAACGAGGGGTAGCGATATTTTAAACCCCGCTAACCATGTCTTAACGCAGGAATTTAATATCTGTTAAATTCTTGACTAAGACATAGTTAACATGGGAGGTAGATTATGGTGATACGACCACAGGGTCGTATCAACAAGGCTATCTCCATTTTGGGTGCAACATCGCTGGTTTTCCAGCGATGTTGGCCCATTTACCTGGAATATTATCGCCCTGGAGTAACGCGTTGTAAATAACACGTTACCAGGGTGATGAATTCCTGCGATAGACGGCCATAAATAAACAAGCGCTAAGCGCACTTTGCGTTTATTTGTCCTAGTAAATATGCTCCTTAGCATTGGATCCTGTGGTACAGAGGTCTCCATCAGGCAAGTTCAAAGTGATATATTAAAAGACATTGACAAAAAAGTCAGGTACAAAGTAATATTAATCCGATTCACTCCAGATTGTCTAAGGCAAGATCATTATAGTCGGATCAAAACCAATACGCATACCTCTGGATTATCCAACTGTTATTAAAGAAGGTATCTGTTCTATAAAAGCCCTTGCTTTCGGAAGTTGAGTCAGGGAGATCTGAAAACTGAATGGAGTACTGCTGGACCACGGTCACAGGAAGTGTAAAGCCTGTGTCTGTTTGTATTGTATAGCTTTTGCTAAGCTTCCCAGACTGGATTATGTAAAATTCAACTGCAGGTGTCAAGAGGGAGAACGTGGTTCTCTCATGAGATATGGAGATATGAAAGACCTGGGATGAAGCACCTCTATAGGACAACCCTGCCTCCGCATCTGCTTTCACTGAAAGTTATATACATATATATTCACTGAAAAAAAGAAAGGTTACAGGGACTTTATAGTTAGGCTTAGATTTCACTCGTATAAAACAAGGTAAATTCAGCAGTTATAGTCAGCTGAGCTAAATTACACCCGCAATGCACTGCTTATGACCTCACAGTACAAATAGATCTTAACTCTCACCCATGCATCCTCCACCTGCACTAAAATTCACCTGTACGAAAGTGAGTTCTGCTAATTCCAGGCCCTTACAGCTGTGCATCTCTGATACCAAGAGCGCCTCCAATCGCCCAATGATGCCATTCTTCCCTGCTCCCTCTCACTCAAGGTTTAATGAAATGATTTTCTTTTCATAATATCCAGATTGAGCAGTTCTAATTTTTGCCTTACTGGCCAAGCAGCCACCCCTTGGCCAGACTAATGAAGTTCTCTGTTTCATGATAGGCTCTATGAGTGTATCAGATAAGGTGAGCAATGGGAGCACTAAGTTAAAATCCAATCTCTGCCCCAGTGTTGGGCTGACTGGTGTCTTAAGTGGGCGTAGAGCACCTGGGCATCTCTATATTTGGTTTTCTCAGAGGTGGAGAAGTCTTTTTTCCAACTTCTCTCAAGGCGCTTACAAAGTTGTTTAAATTTTCTAAGTTTGGGCGTGTACCATGCAAAGTTACAGGGCTGGAACACAAAACAATTTTGACTGGCTTTATTTCATGTTCTTGGAGGTAAATTAAACAGTGTGTACTCCAAGCACTTTTTAGCACTGTAATATGAAAAAAGAGTACTGGAGATATGTGACAAGAATGTTTGTGAACATTTTTTTTGTGTGGAATTTGTTCTGCTGGTGAGGTGTTTTTAGTGCGGCTGTGTTTTTGTGCTGCTTTATGACAATATGGTACTGTTATGCTGCGCTGTGGTTGTTATGATGTGGTTTGAATATTTTTGTGCAATATGTTCTCATTGTTCTGTAATACTTTAATAGTGTAGGTATGTTGCTTTGTGCATGGTGTTGTGTTTGTTTTTGTTACTTTCTTAAGCTACTTCAGCATATGCTATTTACCAGCCCACGCACTTGGCTCGGCTTCCCTAAAGCTAGTGAGGGTACCATCCCCTCGCCTCCAGAGGTGGGGTGGTAAAAGCTTCTCCAATGCCACCTCTACATGGTGGAACAAATTACCTTTTCATTAAAGAAACTCCACCGATCTTTTATTCTTCAGGAAAGGACTGAAAACGCGGCTTTACACAGTGTAATGGGGTTCACCGTGGTTCCTACATGCAGTGCTCCACGGACTTTCTTAATTAGCTCCTAGACGCCTCCGGGTAACAGAGCGCTAATTAAATAAATAAATAAATATGCTGCTTTATTTCCAGACAAAAGCAGAGCATGACTTGAAAGTTCCAGTGACAAGGAACCATTTACTGCAGTCTAAGGTGGTGAAATAGTCCTGCTGCAGCTCTACACCCACTTAAGACACCAGTCAGCCCAACACTGGGGCAGAGATTGGATTTTAACTTAGTGCTCCCATTGCTCACCTTATCTGATACACTCATAGAGCCTATCTTGAAGCAGAGAACGTCATTAGTCTGGCCAAGGGGTGGTTGCTTGGCCAGTGAGAGTCTTATTACTAGGGAATACTGCGACTCTAATCACCAGTAACAGTAACCCCTTCTCACCAAAGGTGTGGGATATGACTTTGTTAATGCGTACCACGGATGACGTGTCTCCATTGGAGGGCCTCTATATGTGCATGATCATCTCCACAGTTCCTGAGCATTTATTGTATACCGACCCCAATCAAGAAGTTGTTTATGAGGTCTGGATTGAGGGGTTCATTAGACATTGTCTTCCTGCTCAAGCCATATCCCTTGATTTGCACAAAAGCAAGCCTGCAAAACAGCCTTCTCTCTTTTTTGTTTTGCTGCCTAAACTTTAACTGTGCTCCTATGGAGTTTGAAGTTACACCTCTGACCAGATCCCCTGTAACCAAACAAATACTGGCCATGTAGTCCAGTATTTGTTAAAGAACACCCTAATGCCCTCCTGAAGACCTGATAAGTGTCACTCCAAACGCACGGCTGATCATTTTTCTTTGACTGGGCTCCACTCAGCTTTCAGATGTCCTTTCTGGGCCCAGGCTTGATTTTCTGCAGCAGATCAGAAGGATCCATCAGCACGAGGAGGAGTGGTTGTGTGCACACAATAATATTGTCTGATATGTGTAGATTGCTGGCTTAAGGAGTGCAGCTGGCTCTGCCTACTGCAGGCCTGTGGGGTCACAATGGTGAATGCCGTACCCTATATTGGACAAACCTTCAGTCACTGATATCCCCTGCCTGCAACCATCAAAGTAGGCATTTTATACTCGGGCAGGAAAATAAAAACTAATGTCCCTGCCATTCTTGAAGAAAACTCATCCTGCACAACCTTTATAAATATAAAGCTGAGGTAGAAAAAATACAATGCAGACTTGGCAGTTACGTGTAGCTTCAGGGGGGTTACTTGGGGGTGTTACACCCACCGAATAAATAAATTCACTTGGGTACAGGTGCTTTCATTCGGGTATGGTGAAGTGTCTTTGGATTTCACCTCGGATTTTATCTACACACACAGACAAAAACATACACACATGCACTCTTTTTCTCCTCTCTGTTTTGAAGTTCCTAATAAAACAGTTGGCTATTTTACAATAATATGCCTTTTAAGTAGCCCTGGTCAGCACTGCTCTTCCCATACCCTGCCTCTTAAGCCTCCTCGTGCCCTGCCTGCTTCTCATATGACGTGGCCAAGCTATGCCCCTGGGAGCTGGCCACATCAACATGGCGGCCAGCTGTTGGTTCACATGCCGCCCCTTAGATGCAGTTTCGCCGCCACAGAGGTCCCGACCGGGCAGATCTCCTAATAGTGCGGGTCACGGTGGTCCTTTGCAGGGGCAGACGTTTACTTTATTGACCCAGCAGACTGTCTGGCTCGCTTGTCTCAGATCCTAAGTCTTGAATGCTTGTCCACAGCTACCCTAGGGAATAAGTGAAGCTATATACACGGCCGAGTCTAACCATTGTAGTCAAAGGATTTAGAATCCTAGCCCAGTTAGGGAGACAGGAAATATCATCTAGGAAAGAGATGTGTTCTGGTAACCTTCTGGGCGAGGAGACTAAACCAGACACAAACCCAGACATGTCTTCACAGACAGACTCCGACAGTCATTCAGTCACGTACATTCTCACGTTGCCACTGACTGTCGGTGTAGCAGCAGTCTAAATTCGAAACTCACTTGGGACATCATAAAAGTTGTGCATTAGGCCAAAGTGAACCAAATGGGAACATTTGCTGAACACACGTTAAAGTGCTTTGAAATGTGTTTAAATATGAGGCGCACTCATCATCATTGTGCGTTGGCCCTCAAAATAACCCCATTTAAAGTACCCACTGCCTACCGCAGACTAAACGCGCATTATCCGCTCAGGCGAGGCTTCCGATTCCACGTGAGTGGATAATGGGTGAACCTGAGATTTGCAAAATTCTGCGAGGCAGCTGGCGGTTTGGAAGCGGTTTCCACGACAGCACTGAAACCAGCACAATCAGCGAATCTGTTAAAGAAAAACTCCTCGCTCAGGCACTCAATCACTCACAGTCCAGCTGCACAGTAGCGCCAAAGCAAGCAGTGTCCTTGGCTACTGCGGCTGTCTCCACAGTCTGAGCTAAAAATAGGGTAGCACATTTAATGGATTCAGAAGGGATGTCTGAGAAGAGGCTCCTGCTCCTGAACCTATGGAGACAGACAGACAGACAGACAGACAGACAGACAGACAGACAGACAGACAGACAGACAGACAGACAGACAGACAGACAGACAGACAGACAGACAGACAGACAGACAGACAGACAGACAGACAGACAGACAGACAGACAGACAGACAGACAGACAGACAGACAGACAGACAGACAGACAGACAGACAGACAGACAGACAGACAGACAGACAGACAGACAGACAGACAGACAGACAGACAGGCAGGCAGGCAGGCAGGCAGGCAGGCAGGCAGGCAGGCAGGCAGGCAGGCAGGCAGGCAGGCAGGCAGACAATGATTTTTAGGTATCTGAAAGAATTATAACCATGTACCTCTGCACCAGGCTCAGCACATGCAACGCCATGCTGCTACAGTACATTGATAAAGTATTGAACCAGGTCTGTGAGACCTGATACGGCCATTCTTGACCTTGGACCACTGAACCAAGAACACCGAATTCCCCTAGGGCAGGATGGAAAGAGAAGACCCGGGGATAGCATTCAACAGGTGATAGCTCAGCCAGATAATTGCCAGTCAGTAACAATTTTTTGATAGATAGATAGATAGATAGATAGATAGATAGATAGATAGATAGATAGATAGATAGATAGATAGATAGATAGATAGATAGATAGATAGATAGATAGATAGATAGATAGATAGATAGATAGATAGATAGATAGATAGATAGATAGATATCCTCAAAGCAATTCACTAAGGACCACTGAACAGATGTCAGAACTACTTAGGGTTTGAAATGAAGAGTTAACCTTATTGTAGCACAAGCAACTTGTTTCGACAATGTGTCTTTCTTGCCATTGTATACCAGGAGGATGGCAACTATGTTCATACAATTTACTGGCATGCCCATAATGGCCATCCTCCTAGCCTCAAATGCGCACCCCCTTTGGTGAACTGTTGAGGTGACCAGGAAATGCAGTGTGAAGGATGTGCTTCAGAAAGGACAGGGTACGATGGTATCCAGATGTAGGAAACAAGGGTTTCCTGAACAAGAATGATTGGAGGCTAAAAGCAATGTTAGCACCATCAATTAGGAAGATTTGTTAATTTACAAACCCACTAGCAAGAAAGACGATACCATATATCTAATCACCACACATTGTATACAAGCACCACTCATTAGGCATATTTTGAAAAATCATTTAATTATGCTTGAGTCAGACAACATCAAATAAGGCAAACTCAGCCCCAATATGGCTGTCTCCTTACAAGAGAGCACATTCCCTCAGAGTCTCTCCGTTGAGGAGCTATCAGCCTCTAATAGGAAAGTCATCTCCTGCTTTGGGAGTTTGGTTCTAGATAACAAAAGATTGAAACAGTATGGTGGGCACTTATCAGAAACGATGAAGGCCGTATTTCAAACTTTTTAATATTGGAAGGAGCAGTTGTGACGGCAGCTCCTTTCAAAACACTGAGATGACGGCTGGGCCAATGGTCATTTCTATATTTGTTGGATGGTAAATAAGTCCCAGGAGCTATTGTATTTCTGAATATTGACTAAAGAACTATTGTGCTACAAAAAAAATCGCTGCAACCATATTGACAACCAAAATATTGTGGAGGTAAGTATATATTAATTAGTCTACTATTCTTTGCTTCACATGTACATACCTTGTTATGTTATGTGTATTTGTAAAGCACCCTATCACTGCAAAGGTATTTTGGCACTGAGCAGGTGTGTGTGGCTAAGCCTACCTCTGGTAGGTTGGTTCATTGAAAAGCCAGGTTTTCAGCTTCTTGTGGAATTCAAGAAGAGAGCAGGAGGCGGCTCTGATGTGCAGTGGTAGAAGGGTTCATGCAAGAAAAGGACCAGCCTCCTGATCTGGTTCTGTGCATGCATGAGATGTGTCAGTATGGGTCCTGTGGAACGGAAGTTTCTGGATGTCTGGGTGGTTGGTGATGAAATATATGTATATGTATTGTGATAGGAAACAATTGTGGATTTAAGTATAGCTCGTTTATGCCTACCTATATCTATTTACCTTGTCAATATTTTGGTTACTGATATTTTTGCTACAGTACATTTTAAGCACAATATGTAAAACTTAATATTGCAGTATCATACCATGCCCCGCACTTAAAACCACTTGAAGACATTAGGCAATCCACACACACAGACACACACACATATGTACATACCTACAATGACAGACACAAAAGCATCCATAAACAGACCTTCAAACATGGTTGCAAGAGAACCAACCTAAACTGAGGCCCTCAGAGATAGGGACCCATCTACTGTGTAACACACCCACGGGCAGCCGGGTTGACAGGCACGCGGAAATCACACGTTCACAAAGGCACCAACGCACAAATATATTCGGGAGAAACGTGTTTTTCTATTTTGGCTCAGAAAAGACTTTGCTGAGAAGAGACGGACATATTTTTAGGGTTGGTAAAAATGCAAGCAGTTCCAAATGGTGTTTACTTCACACAGTAGAACCCATAGCAGAACAGACAATGATGCCTTTCTCAAAACGACCACCATACCCAGCCCAGTCCCCTATCACACCCATAATAGTAAAGCGAGATCGCAAACCATAGTAACAACAGCCTTTTAAAAATAAATATAAAATAAAGTTGGAAAAGTGGTGACCCTCTTTAGACATGGCACTTAACCTGTAGCGATTTATCATGCATTATAATATCTTGGCATAGATCTGAAAGCCTGCCCGGGCCTGGTTTACGTTTTGGAAGACCAGGGGTTGTCAGAGTTTTGGCCATTTGAGGCTCACCCTATTTTCTTGGAGCGTTTGAAGGGTCAGTTTCCACTCTCCCTTACTGCCCTTCAAAACCTGGAGGTAATGGGCATTGAAAGCATTTACATCACTCTCACTCCATGGGAGACAACTGCAGTGGTAAGAGGGTCATTCGTTTTTATTTTTCAAAAACAAAGTCTCACTTTGGGATTTTGTGTTTGAAAAAACACAATAAAAATTTAGATGTTTGACTGGCAGCCATCATGGTTGATGGAGCCATCTGTAAAATTATAAACACATTAACAGGAACTGCTGTGATAGTGTTTTTGCCCATGTTAGCAAATGTCCACAGGGCCACTAGACAGTTCAAAATGTGGAGGTCAGGTACTCCGTCAGGACAATGGAGCATTTCACCCCGTCACTATGACGGGACAGAGATTGTCTTCTGCACCCTAAGTCACTCACTTTGTGCTTGCTCTGAACCCTTTTTAGGTCTCGACTGGCGTACACTGCGCAGCAGTGTCGCGCAGCTCGAGAAATTTAGTTTTAAAGTTACTGGGGTTGAACCCGCTTCTCCCTTCCATTGGCTAGCTCCATAAATGGAGGCTAGCCATTGGAAGAGAGATGTGTCAATCATTGTGGGAGCAGATTCGTGGGCGTTTCTGTGTTTTTTTAAAGCTCGGCCCCTTTTCTCCGTCATGCGGCGGTGGGTGTTTGTTTATTTTTTTTTCCAAGGTTTGTTTTTGTCATTCCTCCGAAGATGGCGCCCGGGCAGTAGCTTACTTGTGCAGCTCCGCAGTGCCGTCTTGAACCAGCGGACGTGGCCGCTCCGGGATGCCAGTTTGAAACTTTCGAGTTCGTATATTCCTCCTGTAATGTACCTTTTTCTACCTCGTGTAAGTACCCTTTCAGCAGCACAGAGGCTCTGTTGTGGGCGTCAGTACTGTCCTGCCGACAGCGCCGGGGATTGGGTGTCCATGAAGTCCTGACAGCATCGAGCTTCTGCTGCAGGCATCCGTGCCGTCGGTCTCCTGAGAGCGGGCCGCTCTGGTACTGTCCCACGCACACCTTGTTATGATTCATATCTGCAGACAGATCTCTGTTCTTGGAGGTGCCTTACCTTTTATTTCATGCTGCATTTTTCCCTTCTTCCAGAGTAAAATCTCCCACCTCTACCCCCCAGCTGCCCTGCCATCTCTCTTTCGGTGATGGTAACCCCAGTTATGAGGCTGCAGGACACACGTCACGTGCACCTGACCTCTTTCCCAGCAGCACAGCACCTAATGGCCGCTTCTCCATGGAGGAGACCGTGGGTGGGCTCCGGTGATCCTGCGTACACTACTGCTCTCTCAGAGGATGAGGGGTCTTCAGAATCTACCAAATGAGGGCTGATGTGCACACATGCAGCTCGTCGTATGCAGGAGGCAGCGTGGCCTGTGCATGTGCACATAGCCCGTGTATCTTGTCTGATAATATTTGTCCTGCTCTCATAGGTCGGTTTTAGGGCTCTACGAATGAGCATAGCATAAGAACATGGCACACTTTAGCAGCTCATAAAACATCAAAGCACAACACTAGTGCAGGGACAAAGACTATATTTCTTCTCAATTCTTAGACCCTCATCATGCTATGAGTGCTGCGATAAAACCGCATCAGGAAATATGAAGCCCCTAGTGGAAACGTGACTACGGGTCCAATCTGCACTCTGTGGTATCCGCATTTCTGCAAAACGATGTTATTGTATGTGGAATTGGAACACAAGGGACAAGGGAGGTGCTTCTTTTACATGCACTTTTATCAAATGGGAAATTAGCATTTGTGAACCCCAGGGAGCATGTCAAAGGGTGTTGAGTGCTTGCAAAACTCAGCCAGGAGCAGCCACTGGCAAAATTAAACAGCCTCGTTTCTACCCTTCAACCATGCACAGGCAAGGAAGCCGCCATTTTGTACACAGAACACTTCAGACAGAACACTGACCAGGTTCCTGCGACACCCTCAGACACCTTGCAACATCACATGGTATCAACCCGAAAATATCAGCGCCATGGCATTCGGGAGGCAGAGGTAGCTCGAGTTTTCAGACCACGAGGTAGAGGTCATGGCGAAAGAGGAGGCCCACCTGTCCAGGTCTCTGATTTTAAACCTCACTGCAATGTGCGCATCATTTTAATGAAAATATATCATGGACAAGTAACACAAGTTCAATGTAACATCATCCTTCCAGCATAAGGTTGACTGGAAAAAATGCAGTGGCACAACAATAAAGAAGTGGGTTGGAAATTGCCACACAACACCTCTGCGAAACCCTTGGTATCAATGAAGGTACACCACCCCAAATATTCTTGAAACGGGGGAGGAGATGGTACAGGTCTGCCACTTCTTTTGGCCACTGAGGCCATCTGCAGAGGATGGAGGCAGCTCCCAGTTGCCAGGAAGGTGCACAACAAATGTGCCACATTACTCATAAAAGCAACATTAATGTATGCACGTAACTCATGTAGCACAAACCTTGCTACAAAGCAATTAAGCACTAACCAAGAAACTGGGATACAACAAAGGCGTGCAAGAGAGAATGTTCCAGGGATGAATATTAGATGGAAAAGAAAGACTAGCTCAAAGATGGGGTATAAGGATTTGGAGAGGGAGGGAGAAGTGAAACAATTGGAGCTGCATTGAGAGTGGCGGGCCTGAGGAGTCATGCAGCTTCTCAAAGAGAATGACAGTCAGTAGGTGGGGATTCAAGTTGGCAGCAAAGTACACATTGAGTGTTTTCATTAGGATGAGATGTCTGGATCCAGGCAAAAGGCTTACACCGAGATCGTCTTGGCTATCTATATTGATACAACCTTGGGAAGGGAGGTGGAGCGAGCCAAGAAACTCCCAGCAAACAGTTTGTGCAAGTTTATGCAACCAGGCTGAGTCCTGCTCAACAGCAAACCCTCCCAGGATTTCAACTCCATGTCCACCCTTCCAGGCACCCACTGTAGGAATGAATGTTCGTGATATTGCAGGAAGGGGATACTGTGAGTCTTCACAGGCCTGACTGACAATGTGTATTGTACTCCACACCCTGAATGGAGTCTGTTAGTGTTGGGCATTGAGGTCAAGCCATAACATGAGGTGTGTGAATGACCAAGCCCCTTAAAATTGACACACCAGAGTGATCATTGTGACTCTGTGCGTGGGCGATTGGAGGACAAGTTGCACATAGATATCTACACCTACCGTTGCACTTGACTACCCCAAGGAGGAGGAGTTTGATGCAGATGAGGGCACCTCAACCCACAGAATACCTGTACCAGCAGGGCCGCCATCGCTGCCACCACTACCCTGCCCAAACCATGCCACTGCAGCTGCCACCACTATCCTGCTGCTGCAGCTGCAAAGATAACATGGCAACCCATAGTATAAATATAATAATTCTTAGATTATATTGATATATACGTTTCAACCAAATGCTGCTCCTCCGCTAAGGCGGAGGAGCGTCCCCCACTGCTCTCAGAGGAGGAAAAAGGTTTGGGTCTGGGTTAGGGCGGGCGGGGTGATTGCACAGAGGGAGGAGTGGTTTGCACACCCCAAGTGTTCATAACTGTTTGATCATCCGTCTTGGGCCAGCCAAACAGTCATGCACAATTTGCATGTTCCTCACCAGCCTGCATTACACAGCCCAGTGAGGAGCATGCCCAAGCTCGCATTCCCAGTCTGAGCGCTGAACCACGGCCCTCAGACCAATCACAACACTGAATGCAGCATTGTGATTGGCTTAGAGGAGGGAACCTGTGTTGCTTCTGGTTCCGCCCCGGAAATACGACAAGGGAAAACGGAGGAAGCGGTAAAGAGATAAGTTTTTTTGGTTTATTTTGTATCCCCTGCCACTGCCCCCCGTCCCCCCTCCACTATCGTTCCCTGCCAGCCACTACTGGATTCAATAGCTTAAAGCAGCATACCTTAACTTAGAAAGGCTGAGCATAGAATAGCATGCTCCCAGAATAGGATAAAACAACACGTTCCCCTCCCAAATCTCCCCATTAGTGCCCCCTCCCTCTTCTAAAACAGCCTGTCTCAGTTTCTCCTTCCAACCTCTATTCTCCTTATTGTTCCAGTTCCCCGTACTCTAGTCCTCTGTGCCTCCTCACAAGAAAGCACTTTCCCTCTATCACATCTGCCCCATAAGACTCAAACCCGCTGGTTTAGATCAGGCAGAGCAGCAGCAGCAGCATTAAGCATGAAATCTTGCAAGTAGCAGTTTTTGCCTTCACAGCCAGAGACTGGATTCCTGATATTTCCAGGAAAATTTCCGTGGCTAAACTGCTCTTTTTAGACCACTAATACTGATGACATCACACCCTGAATTGTTTCTTGATCTGAGGCCCTTTTCCAAGTCCTGATGTAGCTCGTGGTTATTTATAAACCGCATCATTGAGGTGCACTCTCATTTACCGCTGGTGTACCCAGTGCTTAATTTGTAAAACAATAAGTGCCAATGCCAAAAGGCTTCCTTTGAAGCCCACCGCTGGTGCTTTGGAATGTCGTGGTTGCCGAGCACCAAGAGTACCTAGGCTTGTGTCCGCTTCATGTCTCTCCATTATGTCACGAGGCACTACCTGCCTCTTTATCTCATTTTTTGTAGGTTCATTTTCATTCCTGCTTTCTTTTTTTCCTTGTCACTGTTTACAGTTTTTTCTCTTTCTCCTTCTTTCCCCTTTTTGGATCAAAGTCTGATAAGGTCAAATAAGCCCCAGTGCCAGAAATCAGGGCCGGTGGGCACCACCTGAACCCACCGGCTCAAATTAAACGCTGACTATTACACACGTATTGTGTAAAAAAGATGCTGAGATGTAAGAAGTGTTAAAAGTCAGATACTCTGTATCAACATTAATAAGGGTCAATAAATTAAATGACCATTCATAGGTATACATTTTATATATTTTATTTACAGGTAGGAAAGGAGGCCAAACAACTTGAGAATACAACAAAAACAATGTCCTAGCACCTTTTGAAACAGAGGTATGACTCCCAACAAAATAATTTCACTTATGATGATAAACTGATAAGGTGTTACACTGCAATCAAATGGGTCCACTTAATATATGCTGATTATTCATATGGGGAAGTTATTGACTATCTTTGGCAGGCTTTCTGATCTCCCTGAGCCACCATGGGCAGATTAACCGCATTTACTAGGTTCCGGCAATGCCAGAAAGAGCACCACAATATATCAAGTTGGTTACAGTAAGTCTGCCCTCGGGTACGGATTCTCACTGGTGCTTGTAGCATGTCTGGTAGAAACTATGGTCCAAAATCTAAAGTAACCCAAAAAAACATTCAGCCACAATCAATAAAGTCCTTGTTCACAAAACCAATGTGGTTGGTTGCCATATAATCACTGTCCAGTGCTGACCGTGCTCGCTCTCCTCCCTTCTCCACTTGGCTCTGCTATTTACCTCCTATCCGTACTCTCCTCCCTCTATTGGTTGGTTTTGCCCCGTGTTTCGATCTGTACAATCCATTGTCATCCTCTTCGCATGTCAGCCGAAGGGTTACAAAAACCCAGGAGAAGGTGTCTTGGGGGATAATACGCATGTTTTCCGCAACCTCATTGGACACCAATTGTCCTGTGATCCCAGGGTTCCTGCGGGAGTGGTGGTGGGACAGAAGAACAATATATCCAGCGCTAGGGAAAGGCGGTGCTACCGGCCACGACTCGTGCAGGCACTGGCTGCTTGACGGGCAGCCGCTTAGATTCACAACACTGGTTGTGAGTACGAGGGGGAAGAGACTGCTTTGTTGACATTTAATTCGGTGTACTGTCGACCGAAATGGTTCTGAGAAAGATGTAGTCTCCTCCATCCATTTCCACGTGGCTGGAAGTTTTAGGCTTGCGTTCATTAGCGCACTTTTTTTCAGCCTGGCGACTCGCAGCAGGGTGACCTCGTCCAGGGAGGCGGATGAGACCAGTGGGGTTCTCCGCTGGTGGGCCGGGGTGGTCAGCAAATATGTACATTTCCTGTGTGCCGGATCGTGCAACTCCTCTCTGGAAAGGCGGCAGTGGTGGAGGGGGCCGAGGCTGGCTCCACTGGGCGGTCGCTCCATGCACATGTAGCCGTTCATCTCCCGACCGGGGGTGGGTAACGTCTCAGCCACAGACTCCTGGGTGCTGCTGCGGTGGTGGTGGTGCAGGACCCCAGCGCGCAGACAAGGTCGGCCGGCGTCAACAGGGCTTGAGCTGTACTCGTCCAAGGACATGAAGCCAGCGTCGCTGAGCGAACAGGAGGTGGACGCGACACAGCTGGATGGTCGAGGTGCGGCGCTGCTCTCCGAGCCATGCCAGCTGCTGCTGGAGCACAGGCTGATTGGGCTGGCAGCAGAGGGTGGCGAGCGAGGAACTAACATTGACATGGAGCAGCTGTGCTGCAGGGCTCCGGGGGGCGGCAGACGAGACTGTGGGTAGAACAGCGGGCGAGGTCCCGCCATGGTGTTGGAGCGGCTTAGATGCGTCTTCAGGGCCCCAGGGCTCAGTATGACCACCCGTGCGCACCCGTGCACAGGGAGCGCTGGCGGGTGGCGTGGCAGAGGAAGAAGAGTCGGTGCGTGTCCGGCGAGCCGGCAGCCCCGTCTGGCTGGGCGACGGGTGGCTGTGGGTATGTCGCCGGGGAGCCGGCACGCTGATGGGGTCAACTGGCTCTGGCTGCGTGGGCACCACTCCTGTCCCAGCAGAAAAAAAACATTGGCAAAGCTCTTATGTCGGTGAGGCCAGTAGGCCTCACCGACATAAGAGCTATTGGCTTTGTCAATGTGATTGTTTTAGCCATGTTCTACAGTGTGGCTCTGTGTGTGTGTGGCTCTGTGTTTGTGTTGCTCTGTGCTTGTGTGGCTCTGTGTGTGTGGCTCTGAGTGTGTAGCTCTGTGTGTGTGGCTCTGTGAGTGTGTGTGTGTCTGTGTGTGTGGCTGTGTGTGTGGCTCCGTGTCTGTGTGTGTGGCTCTGTGTGTGTGTGTGTGGCTGTGTGTGTGTGTGTGTGGCTGTGTGTGTGTGTGTGTGGCTCTGTGTGTGTGTGGCTCTGTGTGTGTGTGTGTGTGTGACTCTGTGCGTGTGTGGCTCTGTGTGTGTGGGTGCAAATGCAATAGGTCTCACATTTGCGAGAGATTAAGCTATCGGCATTGTAAATGACAATGCCATTTATTTATCTGTTTTCAAAACTAACACATAAATAAAAATGTTGTCATTTACAATGCCAATAGCTCTAACTTTTGCAAAGGCGAGACCATTGCATTGTAAATGCGTGTTTCTGTTTCGATCTATCTCTGAGGACGACATCTTTATCTTTAGGTCTATAGCTGAGGTAGGATATCTCTTCATAAACCTTTGTATTAGAGGTGTGAGATCTCCATTAGTTGGTATGTCATTGGGGAGTGGTTTGCTGGCATGGATTTGTCTCAGAGTGACATTATTAGGCCTTTCCCCCATTTAAATCGATTCACCAAAATGCTGGATGTAGCCCAAGTGGCACTGCACTGCCTTTGACCTCAGTGGCATCACAGGAAGTGGCATTACATGACCTTTGGCCCTGAATCCCATAAAGCAATGTCACATGACCTTGAAATCATAATAATTAACTTCACAGAAGCCTAATGTATGCCTCAAAGAGAAAATGTATAGATTAGTTGCAAGAATGAATACCACAAAATAGATTTTTTTTTAAAAGCCCAACTCGCCATGTCCACTTGTACTGATTCATATGGATCAAATATTAAATGTAAACTACGGTATTGGTGTAAAGCACTCCTTATCCTTTTTACTTAGTTTCGTTTTGTGATCATGTGTGGGGCACTATCCTCATGTGAATCACAGAGGCTTTATTCAAGCACATAATTTGTCATGCATTCACAATAATGAAACATGGAAACAAGCTGAAAGTATGTATGTTGTTTTAAATTCATTTTATTTTATGATGTAGTCTTAAGAGTACACACTGTGCTTCTGAATGTATTTAATTCATGTTTTTTTTCAAGAATACAATAAACAGAACCTTGTTTATCAAACTTTGCAGTAGAGTGCACCACTATACGAGAGACATTTTGCTCCATCAGTAAATGGGGAAGGGAAACACAGAAGTGGGGAATATCACAGGACACCGATCAGAGTAGCACACCATAATACTATACAACACTATCCGTGACAATCTACAACTCCCCCCACGCTGCTAAGGCCGATGAGTATTCTCAAATTAGCAGCACTCGCATACCACCACTTTGCAGTTTAGGACCATCAGTCATCCACATGTTTGCCAGAGGATACCTCGGGATAGAGTTGTGTAGCTTCGACCTGGACAAAGAAGTAGTGCTTTCTATCTCACTACACGTTCAACTGGGCAGAGAAACACTCCGAAGCTGAGACTCCTGTGTTCTTCAGTTGTTTATAAATCAGATGCATCTCTTTTTCTCCTGGGCTGCGTTCCTGAACTCATGACAGGGAAAATTAGGATCTGAAGTCCTACACGTGCTTTAAACGAGTGGAGATCTGGGTCATGCAAGATCACAATGACCACTGTGATCATGCCTCCCTCTTGTGTGGCCAAGAATCATAAGTCTGAGGAAGCATACTATATACCTGTTTCACCACAGTGCCTCCATTATGGCCAGTGGTGACAAGGTGTTCTCCAAAGGAAGACTCCAATGCCTTCATGACCAATGTTTAAGTGCCGACAGCGGGGCAGCCTAACTCCTGTATTTTAACCATATGACTCGGAATCTCCAAAGTTTCAACTTTGCTGTCAACAGCTAACATTGCTCTGGTGACCCTATTTCTAAAATACACCTGTCTCCCTGTCTCCTCCGCTGCGAGCTCACCCGATTATCCACCTGCACTAATACAAAACTCCATTCTTTCACAGTTTCCTCCATCCCTGTGAATTTGTTTCCCAGGGCACCCATAGAGACATTAACGTTCTCTACTAGGTCCAACTTGCACAATATTTTGTGCAGGGCTGCCAGTATAATGCCCTAGTAGGCATCTTATTATCTGAAAAGCCCCAACCCTCTTCTCACCCTCTCTTGCCCGGTCTTGATTGAAATGCAAATAATGCCTTTATTCTCCTCTGTCGCTTTCCTGGCATACTTACAGAGGTGCAATGTGTCCCTTTTTGCTGCATATTGAGAAAGAGACCTCTCCTGGGTTCCCCCAACCTCTGTTCCACTCTGAGGAGCTGTCTCCTAGCAAGTCACCCCTTCCCTGACAGGAGGCTCAGCTGAACTAATATAGGGGCATATTATCAAGGGGGTTTATCTCCGCTTTTTTGACTTTAAAAGCCAAGAAAGCGGAGATAAAATTATCTCCCTATTACCTAGCTGTCACTAACACCAGTTAGCGACAGCTAATAGGAGATAGCGACCATCTTGGGCCCCACTTTGCAAGTCAGAGAAATGTATCACTAATGACATGCAAAGTGGGCGTGCCAAGATGTTAGCGACTGGAAACAGTCGCTAACATCGCTATTTCCTATTACCAACTTTTGGAGATATTCGCGCTAAGCGCGAATATCTCCAAAAGCTAACACCTGCCCTGAGCAGTTCTTAGCCATGTTATCCAATGGGAGGTGGATAACATGGCTAAGAGCATTAGCTCGGTAATGCAGGAATATCGCTGACTTTTCAGCGATATTCATGCATTGCGGCCGATTTTCATCGCATTTGCGATAAATCTTGGTAATACCAAGGTTTATCTGCGATAAAAATTGCCGCAGGTCGGCGATAAATTTTTGTCTCTAACCAAGCAATAGCGATAATTATTGCTATTGCTTGGTAATATGCCCCATAGAGTGTAGGTTCTGGTTCAGCCTGCACACTCTGAACATTTAAAGGGTCGTCTCTACCTCCACCAAGATACGCTGTCATGGGGACCACTTGGGAGCTTTACAGTCTGCCTCTATCACTGGTGGAGCCTATTCTCCCGGCGGGGATCATGAACACTGTCTTCATGTTGCCTGTAGGATCTGTAGAAATGAGGTCCTCTCCAGTTCCTTCTGTATGATCCTCTGGGATCTCCAAATAACTCCGCATCCTCTCTAGCCCACCAGTGACCCATATCACGCTGCCTGAGGGAGAAAACTTCTTCTCAGCAGACCAGAAGCACTAAACATGCAGATAATGTTAACGCAGCCATCTTGTCCACTGCACAGCTCTGCCTCCAAATGTATTTGTTTTGTATGCCAGAAAGTGCAATGTCTCAGTAGGAGCTGCAGAAAGTGAACAGTGCTCATGAGGACACAGTTTACCGTCTGTTCTTGGCACTGCTTTTACCACTTTTAAGGTCAGGATTACTAGGGCAGTGCCAGGGGTTGCAAGGTGCAGGCTAGGGGGTCGCAGCTGTTGCCGCTGGCAGCTCCTAAATTATGTCCATGCTTTTCCCAGATCAGTGAAGTTGTTAGAATCACTCAGAACTATCAAAGTCAGAATGTATGTGTTCCTTCCTGATAACGATACTGAGTAGTCCGTCTGAGAAGGAAAACTAGGACTAGTCGTCCTCCCAGAGTTTCTTGAGGCAGGTTGGTCAAAAATTGAAAAACAACTTCATGGAAGATAAGGTGAAGGAAGAGACAACAACCAGAATTACCACAGTTAGCGCAATAAAGATTGACTACTACCCAGCCAAAGTTTTAAGCTGAAGAAACAACAGCTAAAGGAACAACACTTTTGTACTACATTAAAAAAATACACAGCAAAAGGTAACACAAGCAGCGTGTACCTTAACAGCTGAATATTTTCAGACTGGTAGGGCTTTCAGGCCGTGGGACAATGGTTCTTAGCTTGAGATTGATCTTGCAAATTGTAGAGGTCAAACAGTGCCCTGCATTTCATAGAAAGTTGGGCATTGTGCCCCGACAAGAACAGAGGGCACATAAAACATGATCTCCTTTGAGCTCTTGATGTGGTTGGGTGAGACGCCAGGGAGGGGGTCATGCAACACCAGTGTGGGTCACTGGCACTTCATCTGGCAACCGTATCACTACGTGGGGGGGGGGGGGGGGGGGGGAGGGGTCTGCTGAATACCACACCAGATGGAGGCTATTGGATATTGAAAAAGCACAAGACGGTGGTTTGTAAATATTAAAAGAAGCCGAAATTGGCACATGGTGAGTGTGTTTGCAAGCCTAGTCACCAATTAGTACAGTTGCTCTATGGAGTAGGTTCTAATGAAGCACAGGATAATTCCTTGTCATCTTTCTCTGACCTCCTTGATGTCTCTGGTTTCCATGCAGGCCAGACAGTAGAGGAGGAGGACTGCGACATTTGCACATGGCTCTCCACTGTTTGAATCCAACGCTGTTGAGCTGGGCCTCGGTAGGTCGACATTCACTGCTTTAGGGTCTCAGAGTCAGAATCTATATTAGGACTGGCCCGATTTTCCATTTCCTCAACATACTCTGATAAATTCTTAGATTATCATACATTATCTAGAAGTATCAAGGGCCGAGAAGGTGACCAAATCTGCGAAGTTACAAGTGCACCGACTACCTGCAGTTGGATGTAGAACCCAGCAGAAAGGGGAAGGGCTGCAGGGATTTGTTTAGGCGGTGCCATGCTTTTGTGTTTCCTAATCTTGAAACCATCCCCACAGAATATCCAAGATGGTGGAACACTGTCGCTCAGTAAGGGGAAACAAAATGGCAGCCCCTTTCTTGCACCACCTGCATTCCACGATCTTGCAGGTCCGGCCCAGCACTTTTAAAATTGAGGAAATTTGAAGGAGTGTGGCACTGCCTGTAAAGTCAGCCAAGCATGGCTTGCAGAAAGTTTCCACTACAAAGAAGGACCCCTTTTGTCGTTTTTAAATTTCTCAGCTTGAAAATTAATGTTTTGTTGTAAAATCACCGCCCTGCTGCTGAACTTTCCAAAGACCGCCATCTTCCCGGGTGGACTACTACACACTACTAATCACCCTCCCCATCCGAGGTTAAGGGAACTTTTCTCCTCCCCACTCCCCAAGAATTCCATGCTCATGGCTGCCTATTCAATATTTCATTGCTGTGCGTCTCTCCATTAAATTTGTAACTCAGCATGTACTTGCTTTATAAATGTTCATACATAAAATTAACAGAGCTGGCCATTTTCTTATGAGCTGTCAGGCTTCATGACTTTGCAGAACCATAGTCCCTCTGGTAAGCTGTCTTTTCGTCAGGCGCTGTTTGCATGGGAATGTCTCTGAGCCTGTGTCTTTCTGGATGGCGTGCACGTGAGAGGGGTTCTCTGCTGTATTCTATTGCTCAGGCGTTTTCTCTCGGCATGGGCTGACTTTGAGGCAGGTATAGCTCCCTTCACTGAAAAAACACTGTTACTAACTGAGTTATGGTTCTGGCTCTGATACATAAAATCGCTGAACTTTGCAATTTACGGTTCTCAACGCATAAAACGCACTCCAACCTCGTGGGAAATTATGTGGATAAGACAGTGAATTCATAATTATGTAGTGAACGCTGCAGTCACAGAATATCTTGAATCCACTGAACCTCACCATTCTGCATAGTTTTATTTAGAATTTATTCAAGAAAGGTGCTTACCATCACTATCTGCTCTTGGGTATTGTCCCTACTCTTAGGGGCTAGTAAACTATCCCTTGGACAAAACCATGCATGTTTTAATGCACTAGTTATATTTTTCCACGCATATCCTCTTTCCAAAATGTCTAGACTTAAGTTGTTCAGCCTCTCTGAAGTAGTGATTCATAAGGCAACAACTCCTATTTATCCTAAAAAAATTGGCCAAAGGGTAAGTTGTTCTTCAGGGCACTGGGATGATGACTGTTATATCTAAGTAAAGAGTTGCTATCCGGGTGTTTTTGTTTTTAGCACTAATTCTAGTTGGGTCTGTCACGCGGACACCAATGTATTGGGCTATACTTTCGGTTTGCAGCACAAGAGTTTCCTGTATGCAAATATAGCTCAGGTCAGTAGCTGGATGTGTTTGGCCCTATGAGGCGGTGTTCAGGTCATTTAGAATGTGTGTCCAGACACAAATGGGATTTGCAGACTGTGAGTGCATGCATTTTGATCATCGGTACACACCTGCACATACATTTAGGAATTGTGAGGTATTTGACATGGTTTCCTTCTGTCTTGGTGCAGGTGGGATGATTCAGGTTAAAGACTAGGTGCCTGATTTAGAGTTTGGCGGACAGATTATTTCGTCACAAACGTGAATGATATCCCATTCGCCATATTACAAGTGACATTGGATACAATGCATTACTATTATGGAAGACCGGATATCCGTCAGCCTTTATGGACCTCAGCACAGCATTTGACACAGTGGTAAGGTCTAAGCTGTGGGCTGAGCTGAGGCTCATGGGAATGGATGAAGCCATAGTTGCGCTATTGCACAATCTACACACGGGGCTCGAAGCGACTGTAAGATTTGGCCTGTCAGGAGAATGCACTAAGCATTTTAAGCTAGGGCGAGGGGTCCGCCAAGGATGTATTTTAGCTCTTTTTCTTTTTCTATTTAAATCGATTAGATCAGTTTTTAAGGGATAATTGTAAAGACGTCCCAAGGATAGGACATAGAACGGTTCCTGCTTTGTTGTATGCCGATGATTCAGTTCTTTATTTCCTGGACAGCTAATGGCTTGCAATTTTTACTGAGCCAATTTTATGAGGTTATGGAAAACTTGGGCCTAAAAATTAGTTATTCTAAATCATGTACTATGACTTTAGGACCCATAGGTGGCAAGACAAGACAATATGCAATAAAGGATAACACTATAGGCAAGGTGGACAGGTTCAGCTACCTAGGCATACTGTTGGATGACAGACTGTCCTGGGCATCATTATTGAAACCACATACTGAATCCTTTAACATGGTTGCCTTTAGTATCGATGCCTTTTCCAAGAGTTTAGACTATAGTCATATAAAGTCTATATTGCACCTCTATAACGCTAAGTGTGTCCCGACTGCAACCTATGGGGCAGAAATCTGGGGTTACAAATTGTCTACTTTAATATAAATGGCAAAAAAAAATATCTAAGGAAACTGTTACGAATCCCACAGAACGTCCCTGCAGAAATTGCTCATGAAGAGATAGGAGCAGGTTATATAGCTGACTATATATATGTTTGCGCCCAATACTATTATGGTGCTCTATATGGACTAAAAAATAATTCGATTTTAACAGATTATTATTAAGTGATTGTTTGAATGTTAGCTTGCTTAACCATGATTAAGCTGTATAAAAACTACCCTGTCAAATCTGGGCCTATTGTATGTTTTTAATTCCCCTGAGAAAATGACCGAATCAGTCATTGCAGGAATCAAGAAAGCATTTTAAGAGTATACCCAAGAAATTAGAATGCAGGACTCATAAGGTAAACTCTGCTGCATACATTATGCTATGGTAAAATCTATTGATACAATGGAATTGTATCTAACATTGGATATGCCTGTGAACCATAGAAGATTTTTAACATATTTTCGACTGAATATGGCATAGGCCACAAGACCCTCCCGTACATTTTTGTAATGAGTTCTCTGCACTGAACACTTTACACATCGTATTAATTTGCCTTAAACTGAATAATCTACGTCAAAGATATATTGGCCCATTATTTGCACATCTGAATTTCAATCAAGCAAAACCCGCCCTTTTTTATCTACAATTTTTAGATAATTTTACTGTTTGTTGGTATGTATTGAGATTTTTAATAGTGTGTACTATGCTTTTGCTTGAGACTGAATCATATAATAACTGATGTTTTTAATATTTTTGTATGATTCTTTTTGTTTTTCCTTATGATTACTGATGTCAATAGAATAAAGTAATGATTGATTGATTGATTGATTGTCTGGGCCGTTGAATTTAATCCAGAGACACTGGTCGCGGTTTTCCACTTCCTTGTTTGACTCTTCTCTATAGGTGAATCACTATCACTAATGGCGCCATGCTGTTGGGCAGTAGAGCATTGTGACATTAAAATGCACTAGCTGTCATTGATTGACACCTTGAAATGATTTATGGCATTCCTACTCTAGATTTTAGCTGGATAATATAAGCTCTTCTCTTACATTATAGGTTCATTGGACGAATAATAATGCCCATATGAGACCCGACAAATAACTTCAGGCCTGATTTACTCGCATAGCCTTACCATTGTACTTACCCTACCTTGGGTTTCAGTGTCTATGTATATTTTTGTGTATCTCATCAAATTGTTTAGCACTGCGTCGTCTGCACTATTGTTTCACTGTATTATATGCACTTAAATCTTTTACTGTGAATATTGGTATTGAAAACTAAGAAAAAAGCCTTATGATTTATTCCATTTTATAATGAAACTTGTGATGTTTCATCGTTTAGACTAGCTGACGGCACGGATATGAATAAGTAGCTTAACTAGGAGTAGCGCATGAGGTGATCACTTGAATGAGTCCCACGGGACAATTCCTTGAGTATATTAATTTCTTTACCCTGAGCATACAGGGCTGTCCTTGTTTTGTGTACATCTCTCTTTGAGGCAGGCTCTTTCACTGCTTTAGTCTGCTTCAGAAGAATGTTATCTCTCTATTGAAGTCTCTCTCCCCATTGTTATGTCTCATGGTTGTCCCTGCTATGCTGCCAGTGGAGTAGAGGTTCTCTTTGCCAGGGTCTGCCTCCGGAGCATGGTTTCTGTGCATTGGCCTCTCTCTGCATGGGGCTGTTTTTCAGGCAGGATTTCTCTCTGCTTGAACCTACTTCTCAGGTTCCTCATATTGCATGTTAATAATCATTACACTATAAGTACACCTGCATCAAAATGAAAAACTTTTTTTTATTCAGCTAGGCAGTGTTAGACTAAGCCTTACAGCACCTAGGCCACAAAGTGAGCACGTCGGGCTGGACCGTTTCCTTTCTCTGGCTAGCCCGACATACGCACCAAAGGCTTCACTCTACTGCACATTAGGAGATCAGGTTGCTCAAAGCTGCACACCCTCAATCTCCTAAAGAGCGACGAGTTTGCCTGCTCAAGCCAATCCTGGCGCTGCAGCGTCTGGATTGGCTGAGAGACGCTGCTAGGCTGACACTGGCCTCTGCGATTCAGAAGCAGTCAAGACTGTCTCACGGGGAAGAGTGTGGGTAGGCGCAGTATCTAGGAAGACTCAGAATAAGGTTAGAGTCAGAACAGCGGGGGTGGCAGGTCACGATGAGGCATGTTGCTGAACTCCAGTGACATCATACCTGCACAGTGAGGCACGTTACTGTACTCCAGTGACGTCATACCTGCACGGTGAGGCACGTTGCTGAACTCCAGTGACATCATGGTATGCAACCTTTACAACGCAACTTTTACCACGCAGTGCTGTTACAACGCATGTATTACAACGAAAACCATTACAACGAAATACACTGGGGGGCGCTCTAGAATAAGGAATAGTTTTAATGTACTATCCAACACCTTCTCTAGTGTCCACGGGGACTGGAGTTGGAATAGTAAATTAAACTATTCACTATCCAGCACCCCCAAGTGTAATGCGTTGTAAAGGTTTTCGTTGTAATACTTGCGTTGTAACAGCATGCGTGGTAAAAGCATGCGTTGTAACGTCATACATCCGACATCATACCTGCATGGTGAGGCACGTTGCTGAACTCCAGTGACATCATACCTGCACGGTGAGGCGCGTTGCTGAACTGCAGTGACATCATACCTGCACGGTGAGGCACATTGCTGAACTCCAGTGACATCATACCTGAACGGTGAGGCGCGTTGCTGAACTCCAGTGACATCATACCTGAACGATGAGGCATGTTGCTGAACTTCAGTGACATCATACCTGCACAGTAAGGCACGTTGCTGAACTCCAGTGACATCATACCTGCACAGTGAGGCACGTTTCTGAACTCCAGTGACATCATACCTGAACGATGAGGCACGTTGCTGAACTCCAGTGACATCATACCTGCACTGTGAGGCACGTTGCTGAACTCCAGTGACATCATACCTGAAGGATGAGGCAGGTTACTGAACTCCAGTGACATCATACCTGCACGGTGAGGCATGTTGCAGAACTCCAGTGACATCATACCTGCACGGTGAGGCATGCTGCTGAACTCCAGTGACATCATACCTGTACAGTGCGGCACGTTGCTGAACTCCAGTGACATCATACCTGCACGATGAGGCACGTTGCTGAACTCCAGTGACATCATACCTGCACGGTGAGGCACGCCGTTGAACTCCAGTGACATCATACTTGCACGGTGAGGCACGCTGTTGAACTCCAGTGACATTATACCTACAAAGTGAGGCACGCTGCTGAACTCCAGTGAAATCATACCTGCACGGTGAGTCACGTTGCTGAACTCCAATGACATCATACCTGCACGGTAAGGCACATTGCTGAACTCCAGTGACATCATACCTGAACGATGAGGCACCTTGCTGAACTCCAGTGACATCATACCTGCACGGTAAGGCACGTTGCTGAACTTCAGTGACATCCTACCTGCACAGTGAGGCACTTTGCTGAACTCCAGTGACATCATACCTGCACGGTGAGGCACATTGCTGAACTCCAGTGAAATTATACCTGCATGGTGACGGTGAGGCACATTGCTAAACTCCAGTGACATCATACCTGAACGATGAGGCACGTTGCTGAACGCCAGTGACATCATACCTGCACGGTGAGGCACGTTGCTGAACTCCAGTTGCATCATACCTGCACGGTGAGGCACGCTGCTGAACTCCAGTGATATCATGCCTGTACGGTGAGGCACGTTGCTGAACTCCAGTGACATCATACCTGCATGATGAGGCACGTTGCTGAACTCCAGTGACATCATACCTGCACGGTGAGGCACGCCGCTGAACTCCAGTGACATCATACCTGCACGGTGAGGCACGTTGCTGAACTCCAGGTACATCATACCTGCACGGTGAGGCACGAAGCTGAACTCCAGTGAAATCATACCTGCACGGTGAGGCACGTTGCTGAACTCCAATGACATCATACCTGCACGGTAAGGCACATTGCTGAACTCCAGTGACATCATACCTGCACGGTGAGGCACGTTGCTGAACTCCAGTGACATCATACCTGAAAGATGAGGCACCTTGCTGAACTCCAGTGACATCATACCTGCATGGAAAGCCACGTTGCCGAACAGCAGTGACATCCTACCTGCATGGTGAGGCACGTTGCTGAACACCAGTGACATCATACCAGAACGATGAGGCACCTTGCTGAACTCCAGTGACATCATACCTGCACGGTGAGGCACGTTGCTGAACTCCAGTGACATCATACCTGAACGATGAGGCACGTTGCTGAACTCCAGTGACATACTTGCACGGTGAGGCACATTGCTGAACTCCAGTGACATCATACCTGCAGGATGAGGCACGCTGCTGAACTCCAGTGACATCATACCTGCACGGTGAGGCACGTTGCTGAACTCCAGTGACATCATACCTGAACGATGAGGCACACTGCTGAACTCCAGTAACATCAAACCTGCACTGTGAGGCACGTTGCTGAACTCCAGTGACATCATACCTGCACGGTGAGGCACGTTGCTGAACCCCAGTGACATCATACCTGAACGATGAGGCATGTTGCTGAACTCCAGTGACAACATACCTGAACGATAAGGCACCTTGCTGAACTCCAGTGACATCATACCTGCACGGTAAGGCACGTTGCTGAACTCCAGTGACATCCTACCTGCACAGTGAGGCACTTTGCTGAACTCCAGTGACATCATACCTGCACGGTGAGGCACGTTGCTGAACTCCAGTGAAATTATACCTGCACGGTGAGGCACGTTGCTAAACTCCAGTGACATCATACCTGAACGATGAGGCACGTTGCTGAATTCCAGTGACATCATACCTGCACAGTGAGGCACGTTGCTGAACTCCAGTTACATCATACCTGCACGGTGAGGCACGCTGCTGAACTCCAGTGACATCATGCCTGTACGGTGAGGCACGTTGCTCAACTCCAGTGGCATCATACCTGCACGATGAGGCACGTTGCTGAACTCCAGTGACATCATACCTGCACGGTGAGGCACGCCGCTGAACTCCAGTGACATCATACCTGCAAGGTGAGGAACGTTGGTGAACTCCAGTTACATCATACCTGCACGGTGAGGCACGCTGCTGAACTCCAGTGACATCATACCTGCATGGTGAGGCACGTTGCTGAACTCCAGTGACATCATACCTGCACAGTGAGGCACGTTGCTGAACCCCAGTGACATCATACCTGAACGATGAGGCATGTTGCTGAACTCCAGTGACAACATACCTGAACGATGAGGCACCTTGCTGAACTCCAGTGACATCATACCTGCATGGTAAGGCACGTTGCTGAACTCCAGTGACATCCTACCTGCACAGTGAGGCACTTTGCTGAACTCCAGTGACATCATACCTGCACGGTGAGGCACGTTGCTGAACTCCAGTGAAATTATACCTGCATGGTGAGGCACATTGCTAAACTCCAGTGACATCATACCTGAACGATGAGGCACGTTGCTGAACTCCAGTGACATCATACCTGCACGGTGAGGCACGTTGCTGAACTCCAGTTGCATCATACCTGCACGGTGAGGCACGCTGCTGAACTCCAGTGATATCATGCCTGTACGGTGAGGCACGTTGCTGAACTCCAGTGACATCATACCTGCATGATGAGGCACGTTGCTGAACTCCAGTGACATCATACCTGCACGGTGAGGCACGCCGCTGAACTCCAGTGACATCATACCTGCACGGTGAGGCACGTTGCTGAACTCCAGGTACATCATACCTGCACGGTGAGGCACGAAGCTGAACTCCAGTGAAATCATACCTGCAAGGTGAGGCACGTTGCTGAACTCCAATGACATCATACCTGCACGGTAAGGCACATTGCTGAACTCCAGTGACATCATACCTGCACGGTGAGGCACGTTGCTGAACTCCAGTGACATCATACCTGAAAGATGAGGCACCTTGCTGAACTCCAGTGACATCATACCTGCATGGAAAGCCACTTTGCCAAACAGCAGTGACATCCTACCTGCATGGTGAGGCACGTTGCTGAACACCAGTGACATCATACCAGAACGATGAGGCACCTTGCTGAACTCCAGTGACATCATACCTGCACGGTGAGGCACGTTGCTGAACTCCAGTGACATCATACCTGAACGATGAGGCACGTTGCTGAACTCCAGTGACATACTTGCACGGTGAGGCACGTTGCTGAACTCCAGTGACATCATACCTGCAGGATGAGGCACGCTGCTGAACTCCAGTGACATCATACCTGCACGGTGAGGCACGTTGCTGAACTCCAGTGACATCATACCTGAACGATGAGGCACACTGCTGAACTCCAGTAACATCAAACCTGCACTGTGAGGCACGTTGCTGAACTCCAGTGACATCATACCTGCACGGTGAGGCACGTTGCTGAACCCCAGTGACATCATACCTGAACGATGAGGCATGTTGCTGAACTCCAGTGACAACATACCTGAACGATAAGGCACCTTGCTGAACTCCAGTAACATCATACCTGCACGGTAAGGCACGTTGCTGAACTCCAGTGACATCCTACCTGCACAGTGAGGCACTTTGCTGAACTCCAGTGACATCATACCTGCACGGTGAGGCACGTTGCTGAACTCCGGTGAAATTATACCTGCACGGTGAGGCACGTTGCTAAACTCCAGTGACATCATACCTGAACGATGAGGCACGTTGCTGAACTCCAGTGACATCATACCTGCACAGTGAGGCACGTTGCTGAACTCCAGTTACATCATACCTGCACGGTGAGGCACGCTGCTGAACTCCAGTGACATCATGCCTGTACGGTGAGGCACGTTGCTGAACTCCAGTGACATCATACCTGCACGATGAGGCACGTTGCTGAACTCCAGTGACATCATACCTGCACGGTGAGGCACGCCGCTGAACTCCAGTGACATCATAACTGCACGGTGAGGAACGTTGGTGAACTCCAGTTACATCATACCTGCACGGTGAGGCACGCTGCTGAACTCCAGTGACATCATACCTGCATGGTGAGGCACGTTGCTGAACTCCAGTGACATCATACCTGCACGGTGAGGCACGTTGCTGAACCCCAGTGACATCATACCTGAACGATGAGGCATGTTGCTGAACTCCAGTGACAACATACCTGAACGATGAGGCACCTTGCTGAACTCCAGTGACATCATACCTGCACAGTGAGGCACTTTGCTGAACTCCAGTGACATCATATCTGCACGGTGAGGCACGTTGCTGAACTCCAGTGAAATTATACCTGCACGGTGAGGCACGTTGCTAAACTCCAGTGACATCATACCTGAACGATGAGGCACGTTGCTGAACTCCAGTGACATCATACCTGCACAGTGAGGCACGTTGCTGAACTCCAGTTACATCATACCTGCAGGGTGAGGCACGCTGCTGAACTCCAGTGACATCATGCCTGTACGGTGAGGCACGTTGCTGAACTCCAGTGTCATCATACCTGCACGATGAGGCACGTTGCTGAACTCCAGTGACATCATACCTGCACGGTGAGGCACGCCGCTGAACTCCAGTGACATCATACCTGCACGGTGAGGAACGTTGGTGAACTCCAGTTACATCATACCTGCACGGTGAGGCACGCTGCTGAACTCCAGTGACATCATACCTGCAAGGTGAGGCACGCCGCTGAACTCCAGTGACATCATACCTGCACGGTGAGGCACGTTGCTGAACTCCAGGTACATCATACCTGCACGGTGAGGCACGAAGCTGAACTCCAGTGAAATCATACCTGCACGGTGAGGCACGTTGCTGAACTCCAATGACATCATACCTGCACGATAAGGCACATTGCTGAACTCCAGTGACATCATACCTGCACGGTGAGGCACGTTGCTGAACTCCAGTGACATCATACCTGAAAGATGAGACACCTTGCTGAACTCCAGTGACATCATACCTGCATGGAAAGCCACGTTGCCGAACTGCAGTGACATCCTACCTGCATGGCGAGGCACGTTGCTGAACAACAGTGACATCATACCAGAACGATGAGGCACCTTGCTGAACTCCAGTGACATCATACCTGCACGGTGAGGCACGTTGCTGAACTCCAGTGACATCATACCTGAACGATGAGGCACGTTGCTGAACTCCAGTGACATACTTGCACGGTGAGGCACGTTGCTGAACTCCAGTGACATCATACCTGCAGGATGAGGCACGCTGCTGAACTCCAGTGACATCATACCTGCACGGTGAGGCACGTTGCTGAACTCCAGTGACATCATACCTGAACGATGAGGCACACTGCTGAACTCCAGTAACATCAAACCTGCACTGTGAGGCACGTTGCTGAACTCCAGTGACATCATACCTGCACGGTGAGGCACGTTGCTGAACCCCAGTGACATCATACCTGAACGATGAGGCATGTTGCTGAACTCCAGTGACAACATACCTGAACGATGAGGCACCTTGCTGAACTCCAGTGACATCATACCTGCACGGTGAGGCACGCCGCTGAACTCCAGTGACATCATACCTGCACGGTGAGGAACGTTGGTGAACTCCAGTTACATCATACCTGCACAGTGAGGCACGTTGCTGAACTCCAGTTACATCATACCTGCACGGTGAGGCACGCTGCTGAACTCCAGTGACATCATGCCTGTACGGTGAGGCACGTTGCTGAACTCCAGTGACATCATACCTGCACGATGAGGCACGTTGCTGAACTCCAGTGACATCATACCTGCACGGTGAGGCACGCCGCTGAACTCCAGTGACATCATACCTGCACGGTGAGGAACGTTGGTGAACTCCAGTTACATCATACCTGCACGGTGAGGCACGCTGCTGAACTCCAGTGACATCATACCTGCACGGTGAGGCACGTTGCTGAACTCCAGGTACATCATACCTGCACGGTGAGGCACGAAGCTGAACTCCAGTGAAATCATACCTGCACGGTGAGGCACGTTGCTGAACTCCAATGACATCATACCTGCACGGTAAGGCACATTGCTGAACTCCAGTGACATCATACCTGCATGGTGAGGCACGTTGCTGAACTCCAGTGACATCATACCTGAAAGATGAGGCACCTTGCTGAACTCCAGTGACATCATACCTGCATGGAAAGCCACGTTGCTGAAGTCCAGTGACATCCTACCTGCAAGGTGAGGCACGTTGCTGAACACCAGTGACATCATACCAGAACGATGAGGCACCTTGCTGAACTCCAGTGACATCATACCTGCACGGTGAGGCACGTTGCTGAACTCCAGTGACATCATACCTGAACGATGAGGATGTATGACGTTACCACGCATACTATTACCACGCATACCATTACAACGCGGTATTTACAACGCATACCGTTACAACGCATAGCGCTTTGAGGTGCTGGATAGTGGTAAGTATAATTTTATATTCCAACTCCTGTCCCCGTGGACACTAGGGAAGGTGTTGGATATAAAATTAAACGTATTCCTTTTCCTAGAGCGCCCCTCAGCGCAATGCGTTGTAATGGTATGCGTGGTAATTCCTGCGTTGTAAGTGTAGTGCGTGGTAAAAAATGCGTGGTAAACGTTGTATACCGAACGATGAGGCACGTTGCTGAACTCCAGTGACATACTTGCACGGCGAGGCACGTTGCTGAACTCCAGTGACATCATACCTGCAGGATGAGGCACGCTGCTGAACGCCAGTGACATCATACCTGCACGGTGAGGCACGTTGCTGAACTCCAGTGACATCATACCTGAACGATGAGGCACACTGCTGAACTCCAGTAACATAAAACCTGCACTGTGAGGCACGTTGCTGAACTCCAGTGACATCATACCTGCACAGTGAGGCACGTTGCTGAACCCCAGTGACATCATACCTGAATGATGAGGCATGTTGCTGAACTCCAGTGACATCATACCTGCAGGGTAAGGCATGTTGCTGAACTCCAGTGACATCTACCAGAACGATGAGGCACGTTTCTGAACTCCAGTGACATCATACCTGCAGGGTGAAGTACGTTGCTGAACTCCAGTGAAATTATACCTGCACGGTGAGGCACGTTGCTAAACTCCAGTGACATTATACCTGAACGATGAGGGACGTTGCTGAAATCCAGTGACATCATACCTGCACGGTGAGGCACATTGCTGAACTCCAGTGACATCATACCTACACGGTGAGGCACGCTGCTGAACTCCAGTGACATCATACCTGCACGGTGAGGCAAGTTGCTGAACTCCAGTGACATCATACCTGCACTGTGAGGCACGTTGCTGAACTCCAGTGACATCGTACCTGCACGGTGAGGTACACTGCTGAACTCCAGTGACATCATACCTGCACGGTGAGGCACGCTGCTGAACTCCAGTGACATCATCCCTGCACGGTGAGGCATGCTGATGAACTTCAGTAACATCATACCTGAACGGTGAGGCACGTTGCTGAAGTCCAGTGACATCATACCTGCACGGTGAGGCACGCTGCTGAACTCCAGTGACATCATACGTGGGTGAGACACGTTGCTGAACTCCAGTGACATCATACCTGCGGGGTGAGGCACGTTGCTGAACTCCAGTGACAACATACCTGAACGGTGAGGCACGTTGCTGAACTCCAGTGACAACATACCTGCACGGTGAGGCACGCTGCTGAACTCCAGTGACATCATACCTGTACGGTGAGGCACGTTGCTGAACTCCAGTGACATCATACCTGAACGATGAGGCACACTGCTGAACTCCAGTAACATCAAACCTGCACTGTGAGGCACGTTGCTGAACTCCAGTGACATCATACCTGCACGGTGAGGCACGTTGCTGAACCCCAGTGACATCATACCTGAACGATGAGGCATGTTGCTGAACTCCAGTGACAACATACCTGAACGATGAGGCACCTTGCTGAACTCCAGTGACATCATACCTGAACGATGAGGCACCTTGCTGAACTCCAGTGACATCATACCTGCACGGTAAGGCACGTTGCTGAACTCCAGTGACATCCTACCTGCACAGTGAGGCACTTTGCTGAACTCCAGTGACATCATACCTGCACGGTGAGGCACGTTGCTGAACTCCAGTGAAATTATACCTGCACGGTGAGGCATGTTGCTAAACTCCAGTGACATCATACCTGAACGATGAGGCACGTTGCTGAACTCCAGTGACATCATACCTGCACAGTGAGGCACGTTGCTGAACTCCAGTTACATCATACCTGCACGGTGAGGCACGCTGCTGAACTCCAGTGACATCATGCCTGTACGGTGAGGCACGTTGCTGAACTCCAGTGACATCATACCTGCACGATGAGGCACGTTGCTGAACTCCAGTGACATCATACCTGCACGGTGAGGCACGCCGCTGAACTCCAGTGACATCATACCTGCACGGTGAGGAACGTTGGTGAACTCCAGTTACATCATACCTGCACGGTGAGGCACGCTGCTGAACTCCAGTGACATCATACCTGCACGGTGAGGCACGTTGCTGAACTCCAGGTACATCATACCTGCACGGTGAGGCACGAAGCTGAACTCCAGTGAAATCATACCTGCACGGTGAGGCACGTTGCTGAACTCCAATGACATCATACCTGCACGGTAAGGCACATTGCTGAACTCCAGTGACATCATACCTGCATGGTGAGGCACGTTGCTGAACTCCAGTGACATCATACCTGAAAGATGAGGCACCTTGCTGAACTCCAGTGACATCATACCTGCATGGAAAGCCACGTTGCTGAAGTCCAGTGACATCCTACCTGCAAGGTGAGGCACGTTGCTGAACACCAGTGACATCATACCAGAACGATGAGGCACCTTGCTGAACTCCAGTGACATCATACCTGCACGGTGAGGCACGTTGCTGAACTCCAGTGACATCATACCTGAACGATGAGGATGTATGACGTTACCACGCATACTATTACCACGCATACCATTACAACGCGGTATTTACAACGCATACCGTTACAACGCATAGCGCTTTGAGGTGCTGGATAGTGGTAAGTATAATTTTATATTCCAACTCCAGTCCCCGTGGACACTAGGGAAGGTGTTGGATATAAAATTAAACGTATTCCTTTTCCTAGAGCGCCCCTCAGCGCAATGCGTTGTAATGGTATGCGTGGTAATTCCTGCGTTGTAAGTGTAGTGCGTGGTAAAAAATGCGTGGTAAACGTTGTATACCGAACGATGAGGCACGTTGCTGAACTCCAGTGACATACTTGCACGGCGAGGCACGTTGCTGAACTCCAGTGACATCATACCTGCAGGATGAGGCACGCTGCTGAACGCCAGTGACATCATACCTGCACGGTGAGGCACGTTGCTGAACTCCAGTGACATCATACCTGAACGATGAGGCACACTGCTGAACTCCAGTAACATAAAACTGCACTGTGAGGCACGTTGCTGAACTCCAGTGACATCATACCTGCACAGTGAGGCACGTTGCTGAACCCCAGTGACATCATACCTGAACGATGAGGCATGTTGCTGAACTCCAGTGACATCATACCTGCAGGGTAAGGCATGTTGCTGAACTCCAGTGAAATTATACCTGCACGGTGAGGCACGTTGCTAAACTCCAGTGACATTATACCTGAACGATGAGGGACGTTGCTGAAATCCAGTGACATCATACCTGCACGGTGAGGCACATTGCTGAACTCCAGTGACATCATACCTACACGGTGAGGCACGCTGCTGAACTCCAGTGACATCATACCTGCACGGTGAGGCAAGTTGCTGAACTCCAGTGACATCATACCTGCACTGTGAGGCACGTTGCTGAACTCCAGTGACATCGTACCTGCACGGTGAGGTACACTGCTGAACTCCAGTGACATCATACCTGCACGGTGAGGCACGCTGCTGAACTCCAGTGACATCATCCCTGCACGGTGAGGCATGCTGCTGAACTCCAGTGACATCATACATGGGTGAGACACGTTGCTGAACTCCAGTGACATCATACCTGCGGGGTGAGGCACGTTGCTGAACTCCAGTGACAACATACCTGAACGGTGAGGCACGTTGCTGAACTCCAGTGACAACATACCTGCACGGTGAGGCACGCTGCTGAACTCCAGTGACATCATACCTGTACGGTGAGGCATGTTGCTGAACTCCAGTGACATCATACCTGCGGGGTGAGGCACGTTGCTGAACTCCAGTGACATCATACCTGCGGGGTAGGAGTACGTTTTGTTCAGCCGGCGATCCCGCTGCTCTCACCAATTTAAGTGACAGTAGGCTGCAGGCTCCTCACCGCGACTTGCCCTCTTCCTGCCCCGCCGCCGGAAGGGCCTGCGTTAATGGAGGAGCCCGGGCCGCTCCTGCACTCTCTTCCCGACATCATTATATTTTGAACTAGAAACACATATAATGCTCGAAGTACAGTACATCTGAGTTAACATGCGGCCTACAGAATGAGCTTTTGTTCGCATTCATCGGCTGTATCTCGGGCTCTGGCTCTACTCAATTAGAAACGAAAACACAGGGAGGAAAGGAATGAAATGGCCCCGCTCGCTAAGCCAGCCCAAGAACCCAAGGCACCGAAAAACAATAATTAGCTCAAGAAGCGTTATTCCACTCCTTAATGGAACAATTTAGAAAAGAGACGTCTGCAGCTCTTTCTTTCAAGGTAGTACCTTAAAGAATTTCCGGGGTACACTGTTACAGAAGAGCAGAGGTACTTAGGGTATGACATGTTCTCATCCTATGCATGTTTTAAAAGAATAGAAAGCAGGCAGCAAACAATAAGTGATGCCAACTTCCACTCCATGGAACATGAGCACATTTTAAGAAATAAACGAAATTCAAGCTAACAAACGCTGCCATCCAGTGTGTTTCCCTCACGCAAACATCATTCCAGCCCTTTCACTGCTCGTCTTTTAACTCAATCTGCCATGAACCACCTGCATATTGCAATCAATTCAAAGCAGGGGCGTAGGAAGGGCGTTGCGGTGGGTGCGGGCCGCCCCGGGTGTCATCACTGAGTGTGTGGGGGGGGGGGGGGGGGGGGTGACAAAATGACAAAAATATGTGTTTTAACACATATTTTTGCCATATGGTCAAGCTGGGGGTGACAAGAAATTTTCCGCATCGGGACCGGGTACCACCTAACCTTGCTACGCCACTGATACAAAGTGCGCCACTATTCACCATACAGCGATTCCGAGGAAGAGAGAGCTCTGCTTTGGTTGGCATTGCCACAGCATCTGAAGGTGGCTGATAGAGAGGCCATTATAGAGAAAATACATGTTTTCTGGGCAGACTAGCACTTAGCATAAAAACATAGCTTGACGCCAGACGCCCGGGAAGCGTGCATTCTCATCCCCTTTGATGAAGTTCATAGGAGCAGCAGGGGGGACTTGTACGCTTCCTTACATCATAAAATTACAGGGAAGTATGCTTTTGCAGGGGTGGACTTTTGTTATGGTTTAAAAAGAATGTGTTTCAATTGGTTCAGTTAAGGTTTTCTTCGAGTGAATGCCAACATCTATCCTTGCACTCAGTAGTTTTGTTTAATCAATTGTTCACTCTGAGGCAGCCAGTGCTCTCACAAGATCATATTTCAGAATTTTCAAAGTGCAGCAGAACGAGTTTCAGGTGCTGCTGCCGCTCGTGACTTGTGTGCAACGCGAAGCTACTGTGGGTATCTGGTGACAGGCACTTGTTTACTGCAGGGATTGATATTAGTGTGGTTTAGCCTATTTCAAAGCTTTCTTATTATTTTTTGGGTAGATAGGAAAGGTGAGTGTCATGGCGAGGAGTGGATTTGGCCAAGATCACACAATTTGTTTAAGTAGTGAAACTATGACTGTTTACTACCTCAATGCTGTTTTTCTTTGGTCTTCGGAAAACCTGTAAAGCGCTCTGATACCTTCAAGTCTAGCTGGCGCTATATAAAACTCAAATAATAATAATTATAATAATGACGTGTTTAGGTCCACCACTGAAAAATCCAGGCAGTGAATGACATTTCATATTATGTGATGGCCTCTTCCGGGCATTTAATTTGACGGAATCACACTGTCAAATTTGACCATCTGAAATTTACATTTTGATAGCCAGTTAACTGGTGCAAAGTGTGTATTTTGTCCTCATTGCACTCCATTGGAAGGGTACAATAACTGATAAAATGTCACTTTATTTTCTGACCCACATCTTCTATGTTCTTTTAAACGAGTTTCCTTGTGTTGGTATACTATAACCATTGTTATTTACAACATTATAAATGCTAGCAGTTTTATAACAACTTGTACTAGCAGAAAAACGAGTCAATATTATTGCAACAAATATGTGCTCCTATGCTCCTTTTTATGTCTCGCCTAACGCAGCGCACATGGGCTTTTCTAGGAGAGGACCTCTTGTAATCATTGCAGACATTCAGAAAGCTTTCTGAAAGCTTGTTCGTCTGCTTGTCAAATTCTAATGGCCTTTGCGTGTGGCTTTCAAAAATTGAAAGCCCGCAATTGGCCAAAGGCGGGTGCATGTCCCACCTTCTCATTTACCGTTGATTCCTTTGGCCTAGGGGTCTCGGGAACGAGCAGCAGGGCGGCCGGGTGCCAGCTGCATACCTTACATTCCTTGCAGTGCGCGTGCTGTTGTCTTCGGTTCCTGTACAACTCAGTAAGGACCATCAAGTGGCGCTGTCATCCATCAGTTATGTGGGCTGCTTGCTGTCCATCATTTGTCTGGCAGAAACGCTTGTCAACTTCGCTATTCTGTCATGAGTAATGGTTTACCTATTTTACCCTTTTCTAACAAAAGAGACATTTTGTGCTAAAGGTTGGAAAGATGTATGTTTGTCTGCCCTTGGGAACAGCTGCCCACGCTGGTGCAGATGCTCAGGATCACAAGCTCTATGAAAGCGCCCAGACTCCTTTCATTGCATTCGTCGGCGGCATCTCCAGGACCTGGCGGCTACGGACAAAGGAAATGTGTTTATTCGTGAGCAGTGCCGCGTGTCTCTCAGACTACGGGCTTTTTGTTTATCTATTCCTAGCTGAAGGTTTTTTTTATTTAATTGAATTGAAAGAAAAGCATTTTAATTGTTTCGCCTTGGGGTCCTACGGGGCAAAAATCGGGCACTATGGAGAAAGATGAGTGACCGTTACTTGAGTGTTTTTATGAAGCACTGTTTGGGAGTAAATTGGGACAGCAGATCTGAAAACAACTCAGGTGGTTAATGTACTTGACAGAGAGATCTTTATGCCATCTCTAATCCTTGGCTTGAATATTAAATAGATTGGAGGGCTGATGTCCCTCTTGCAGGGAACTACATGCAATGTATCGGTCACAAATATCTAGCTTATGCAAGATTGCTCAGTGGGCTAATGATTCTGTTGCAGAGATCTTTAACTAGTCTAAGGATCTCTACAGACATGCATGTTTCAACTTGAGCTATGAATGAACTATGAAGCACACCAGTAATATCTATGAATTCTTGAAGCTTTTAATTCAATCTTTCGTTATTTAAAGTTGATAAAATGGGCTCAGTTGGGCTGAAATATATACTCATTATGTCTAAAAGACATTCACTTGGTGTTGTGTGCTCAATCAATGATTGTTAGGGTAATTACACACAAAGACAGGTGTTCCTGAAATTCATACAAAGCTCCACCTCTCTCCACCTACACTCCACCTCACTCCCTCCCCCTCAACTCCCCCTCCATCTCCACTAGCCCCTCCCTCCCCCCTCCACCTCCACTCTCTCTCAATACACTTCCACTCCGCCCTCCCTGCATCACTACTCTGGCCTCTCTTCACCTCTATTCCCCTGTCCCTCAACTCCCACCCTCCACCTCTACCCCAACCACCTCCACTCCCCTTTCCCTTCTCTCCACCTCCACTCCCCTCTCTCTCCCTACACCCCGCTCCCTCTCCCTCGACCTGTGGTAAATAAAATATTACCCTGTCGGAATTTCTATACTTAAACAATGGGTCATGCATATAATGAGAGGCAGAGTCCGTGGTGTCCGATTCAAAAGGGCTTTATTTCAGTAACTCGAGTTAAGGGAGAATCGGGTTCCATCACCACTAAGGTTCAGGAAGGGTCTTCTGAACTTTATTCACAGAGTACAATATTTATACATTGGAAATACATTAACTTGCATAGAGAAGGCGGAGCGCTCCAGGCAGAGCAAGAGAAAGAGAGAGATAAGAGCATGTGGCAATGCAAGAGGGCGTACATGTAGGCGTTCACTTGAGGAGTCATAGGTGAGTCATAGGTGGGTGGATACATGGAGGGGGTCTGCATGGCCAGCCGGAACCTTTACCCTACTTGTGTGCGCATCTTGGTCATGACGTGCAATTGACGTGTTACTGGGGAAAGCTGGGGGGAGCTGACTTTCTATCTAGTAGAGAGGCCTTCAGTGTCAGGACGACCTGCTCGTCTGGTATTATCTGATATCTTGGATCCGGGGATATATTATCTGAAGTAAAAGGTCGCTCAAGCAAAGGTTGCTCATCACTAAGAGCCAGTGTGTGCATATATTTCTTTGTGCATTGCGTGGGGGCCATAGGCTTTCTATGGATGCAAGCTCTGTAAATCACTTAAACGGAGACAGGAAGGCTAGGCTCTATCTCTGTAGATGGGTTCTGTTTGCCTTCCTCACTAGGCAGGAATGTGTTTCTGTGGAGCAAGCAGATAACTGTGTGCAAAATACTGTCTTGGCACCCCGGGCTGGGCCCCTCTCGGCTGAGCCAGAAGTATGCGAGAGGTCAGGGATACGTAGCTGAGCTGCAGCTTTCAGAGTGTCTGGAGACATGGAGCCTGAATTCGGGTCCTGGCTCAGGCTGAGCCACAAAACGGGTTCATCTCGACTTTTAAACGTGCACCATGCAAATACATTGGCAACATAGGCCTCAGTGCAGAATTAACGTTTCTTTCATGGAGGACTTGGTAACTGACATTCTAATGTAGGACGGAAATGCAGAGGCATTATTATCACGGGCATGAGAGGGAAGAATGCATGGGTAACATGCACATACACTAAACGGGGGTACAAGCAGGGGACACATTGACCATGTAAAATTTCTATTTCCTCAGACCTTCACGGCCCCCTACCTCCACCCCCATTGCCCCCTCCCTCCACCTCGACTCCCCCTCCACCGCCACTCCCCCCTCACTACACCTACCCTACCCCCTCCCTACACCTCTACTCGACCTCTCTACGCCTCTACTCCCCTCTCCCTCCACTCCCACCTCCACATCTACCCCTACACCTCCACTCCCCTTTTCCTTCCCTCCACCTCCACTCTCTTCTCTCTCCCTACACCACCTCTCCCTCCACTGCCCTCTCTCTCCACCTCCACTGCCCCGTCCCTCCACCTCCACTCCCCCTCACTACACCTACACTACCCTCTCCCTACACCTCTACCCCGCCTCTCTACACCTCTACTCCCCTCTCCCTCCACTTCCATCCTCCACCTCTACCATCTCCACCTCCACTCCTCTTTCCCTTTCCTCAACCTCCACTCCCCCCTCTCCACCTCTGCTCCCACCAACACCTCCATTCCCCCTCCCTCCCTGCACCTTTACTCCCACCTCCACCTCAACTCCCACCTCCATCCCTACGCCTCCTCTCCCCCTACCTCCACTTCCACTCCCACTCCCACCTCCACTCCCTGACCCTCCACCTCCACTCCCCTTTCACTTCCCTCCACTCCCCCTCCCTCCCTGCACCTTTACTCCCACTCCCACCTCCACCTCAACTCCCACCTCCCTCCCTACGTTTCCTCTCCCCCTACCTCCACTTCCACTCCCACCTCCACTCCATCCTCCCTCTACCCCCTCCACCTCCACTCCACTCCCCTTTCCCTACCCTCCACCTCCACTACCACCACCACTTCCACTCTCCCTCCCTCCCTACACCTTTACTCCCACCTCAACCTCCACTCCCTTCTCCCTCTCTGCACCTCCTCTCCCCCTTCCTCCGCTTCCACTCCCAACTCTCTCCACCTCCAACTCCACTCTCCCACCTTCACTCCACCCTCACTCCCTACACCTCGCTCACTCACTCCCCTTTCCTTCAACTCCACTGCCATCTCCCCCACCCACCCACTCCCTCCCTCCACCTCAACTCCCCCCTCATCCCACCCCTTCCCTACCTACACCTCCACTCCAGTCCTCCCCTTTGCCAACCCTCCCTAAACCTCCATTCCCCCCTCCCCCATTGCCCCAAGTCTTGCACTGAAACACAGTTTTCGTGTTAATTCTAGTTTTTATTAAGATAATTCAGTTGTATATAATGTTTTCTATGTTATATATAAAGTGTCAAATGGTTAAAACACTTTCTAATTATAACTTATAACTTTTAAACATGCTGCACAACATTCACAATACTCTGCAATACATGTTAAACAAGCATTTGCAATGCAATAGGTCTCACATTAGGAAAGTGTGCGCTATTGGTATTGTAAATGACAATTTTTTAAAATATGTGTTGGCTTTGAAAATATATAAATTAATAGCATTGTTATTCACAAAGCCAATAGCTTACACTTTCCTAATGCGAGTCCTATTGGCTATGGCAATGCTTGTTGTTAGCAAGCAAGGGCAGTGCTGCTGTGGTGCTGTGTGGTGATGTGGTTGGGCTGAGTGATGTGGCGGTGCATTAGAGTAATGTGGTGGTATCCCAGAGTGATGTGGTGGCGTCTGTGAGTCATGTGGTGGTGTCCCAGAGTGATGTGGTGGTGTCTGTGAGTGATGTGGTGGTGTCCCTGAGTGATGTGGCTGTGCTCCTGAGTGATGTGGTGGTACCCCTGAGTGATGCCCCTGAGTGATGTGGTGGTGCCCCTGAGTGATGTGGTGGTTTCCCTGAGTGATGTGGTGGTGTTCCAGAGTGATGTGGTGGTGTCCTATAGTGATGTGGTGGTGTCCTAGAGTGATATGGTGGTGACCTAGAGTTATATGGTGGTGTCCCTGAGTGATGTGGTGGTGTTGTGTGGTGTTCAGCAGTGTGAGGCGTGCAGCAGTGTGAGGCTCGCAGCAATGTGTGGCGTGCAGCAGTGTGTGGCGTGCAGCAGTGTGTGGTGAGCAGCAGTGTGTGGCATGCAGCAGTGTGTGGCGTGCAGCAGTGTGTAGCGTGCAGCAGTGTGTGGCGTGCAGCAATGTGAGGCATGCAGCAGTATGAGGAGTGCAGTAGTGCGAGGTGTGCAGCAGTGTGTGGTGTGCAGCAGTGTGTGGCGTGCAGCAATGTGCAGCCTGCTGCAGTGTGAGTAATGCAGCAGCGTGCAGAAGTGTGAGGCGTGCAGCAGTGTGAGGCGGGCAGCAGTGTGAGGCTTGCAGCAGTGTGCAGCATGCAGCAGTGTAAGAAATTCAGCAGTGTGAGGCATGCAGCAGTGTGTGGCGTGCAGCAGTGTGAGGCATGCAGCAGTGTGAGGCGTGCTTCAGTGTGTGGCGTGCAGCAGTGTGTGGCGTGCAGCAGTGAGTGGCGTGCAGCAGTGTGAGGCATGCAGCAATGTGTCATGAAGCAGTGTGCACCATGCAGCAATGTGTCGTGCAGCAGTGTGAGTTGTGTAGAAGTGTGCAGCGTGCAGCAGTGCGAGGCGTGCAGCAGTGTGAGGCGTGCTGCTGTGTGTAGCATGCAGCAATGTGAGGCGTGCGGCAGTGTGAGGCGTGCAGCAGTGTGAGGCGTGCAGCAGTATGAGGCGTGCAGCAGTGTGTGGTGTGCAGTAGTGTGCGGCATGCAGCAGTGTGAGTAATGGAGCAGTGTGAGGCGTGCAGCAGTGTGAGGCGGGCAGCAGTGTGAGGCGTGCGGCAGTGTGCAGCAAGCAGAAGTATGAGTAATGCAGCAGTGTGCAGCGTGCAGCAGTGTGAGGGTGCAGCTGTGTGTGGCGTGCAGCAGTGTGAGGCATGCAGCAGTGAGTGGCGTGCAGCAGTGTGTGGCGTGCAGCAGTGTGAGGCGTGCAGCAGTGTGTGGCATGCAGCAGTGAACGACACATTTATTTATTTATTTATTTTATCTTCAAAGTTTTCTATAGCGCGGACAAGATCTTTGCAGATATCAGAGCGCTTTACAGTAAACACGGGGTAAGGGAAACAAGCGGGAGATTAAGCAAACTTGTGGGTACAAGATAGTAATGGGTAGTAGGTGGGTAGCAAACTAGGATAGTAACCAGATAAACAACTTGTGAACGAATAGACAATAAGATAGACGGGCAAAAGCAATCTTTTGGGTACAAGATAGTAGTGGGTAGTAGGTGTGTAACAAACTAGAGTAAAAATCTGATAAACAACTTAGTACAATAGACAATCAGAATAAGCAATAATACAAAGTCTGTGCACAGTCTTCGGTACAACCAAAAAAGGGTTCAAGTGCGACTAGCCATAAGGATGGCTTTTGCTTCTTTCTTAAAGAGTGCAGTGGAGGAGATATGCCTGGTTTCGGGAGGGAGGGCATTCCAAATCCTGTGTGCCATTCCTGAGAAGGAGCGCTTGTAAGTTTTTTCCATCAGGAATCTTCGAGGTTTCAGGAGGAGATTCTTTGTGCTTCTGTTGTTTCTCGAGCCTCCTGATAAAGTCAGCTTTTAAATGAGGTAGCTGGGAGACTTGTGGTATACAGCCATGTGTGTCATACAGCCAATTTTCAGCTGTATTCTGGCTTCAAAAAGGAGCCAGTTCAGGGATTTTAAGTCAGGAGAAATATGCGAGTGTTTTCTAGAACCAGTGATAAGTCTTGCTGCAGCGTTCAACGAGGCTCTTAGGGGTGCTGTTGTTGATAGGGGGAGTGTGCTGAGAGCCACGATTCCGTAGTCTATGCGTGGAATGACTAGGGCTTCAACTGCAGTTTGGAAGTCCTTAGCTGGGAGGAAGGGTTTAAGTTTCCTCAGAGTGTTGATTTGGAAGTTAGCTCCCTTAGTTGCTTTGTTGATATGCTGCTGCATGTTGAGGTTGGCGTCAAGAGTGATGCCTAATGATTTCACGGAGTCCACAATGGTGGGTTGGACATTGAATGCAGTTAGGTGCTTAAGCCAGGTTTGAGTGGTGGAGATTTTCGCTGGAGGTGAGATTAGAAGGAACTCAGTTTTCAGAGCATTTAGTTTGAGATGATTATCGGCCAACCATGATTGGGTGTTTTTGAGTGTAGAGTTCAGAAGTTTGATGTCTTCCGGGGATTGTAGTTTGAGGTAGAGTTGAGTGTCATCGGTGTACATATGAAAGTGTACATTAGATGCTTGGAGCAAGGTGGTGAGTGGTTCCATGACTAGGTTGAACAATGTGGGGGATAGTGAAGATCCTTGAGGGACGCCTAATGAAACAGGCACAGCTGGGGATAGCACGTTGTTGATCTTGAACTTCTGAGACCGGTGATGTAGGAAGGAAGTGAACCATTTGAGGACAGTTCCCGATAGACCCATTCTGGTGCTTAGCAGCTCAAGGAGGTTCTCAAGTTTGATTGTGTCAAATGCTGAGGAGAGATCAAGTAGGATGAGGAGGCAGGAGTCACTGCGGTCTAGGATTTGGATTGCGTCGTCAATTATGTGTGTCATGGCCGTTTCCGTACTGTGTCTTGCTCGGAAACCTGATTGATGTGGGTTGAGGAGGTCAAACTGATCGATGTGGAACTTTACGAATGAGGCCCTGGCCCCCTTTATTCGTAGTACTAATATTACATCTCTGCGGATGGTTGATGAGACGGCTCTAGAACTCTCTGACTCCATCATTAAAGCAGTTGATGAGTTAGCGCCTGCCTCACTTAAACTTGTGGCGCAGCAGAAGCCGACAGCCCCTTGGTTCACTGAAGAATTGAGACTCCTCAGGCAAAAATGTAGAAGGAAGGAGCGATGTTGGCGCAAGTCTTGGGATCCCAGAGATCGAGAAGTCTACAAGGACCTGTTACGAGTCTACAAAAATAGGGTCATCAGGGAGAAACAGGATTATTTCACCAACTTAACCTGTTCTCTCACGTCTTCGAAAGAGCTTTTCAAGATCGTTGACTCCTTATGCACACTCCAGGTTCCCGACCCCGTGATTGCTTCACAGGAGCTATGTGATAACATCTCTGATTTCTTCTATAAAAAAATAGATGACATCTATGTGGCTCTCCAATCACAGAGGAACACTCTCAGTGAAGAAGACCTCTCTCGAGTTAAACATCTGGAATCCTGGGATGCGGGTTCTCCCCAAGTCTTGAACCAATTTCCCCTGGTCTCATTGGAGGGTCTCAACCTCTTATTAGACAAAACGAAATCTGCCTCCCCTCTGGACCCTGTCCCGCTGAGAATACTAAAGGACTGTAGGGATACTATACTTCCTCCTCTGTTGGAAATCATGAACGGAGCCCTGGAGCAAGGTACCTTCCCGGTGGCATGGAAGAGGGCTATTGTTAAACCCCTCCTTAAAAAGCCCACCCTGGACCCCGGTCTATTGAAGAACTTCAGACCTATATCCCTTCTGCCGGCCCCTGCCAAAATGTTGGAGGCCCATCTGAATCACCATCTTTCCAGCTTTCTGGACGCCTCAGGATTCTTGGACGGGTCCCAACACGGCTTTCGAAAGCTACACAGCACAGAGTCTGCATTGACGAAAGTCGCGGATAACATCCGGCGGAAAGTCGATTTGGGACAGACTACCGTGCTAGTTCTGCTGGATCTTACAGCAGCATTTGATACCCTGTCTCCCAGTACTTTAACATCTAGGTTAAGGGAGGCAGGGGTAGCAGGACCGGCCTTGAGTCTCCTGAATTCCTTTCTTCATCAGCGAGAGCAGCGAGTAATGCTGGGGGATCACCTCTCCCCTGTTAAGTCGTTGCAATGTGGGGTGCCACAGGGGTCGGCATTGAGTCCGACCCTGTTTAACATCTATGTGGCCCCCCTTGCAAGACTGGTAAGATCTCAGGGGATGGAGGTAGTGTCGTATGCCGACGACACGCAGATCATGGTGTCTCTGACCCACTCCGTGAATGTCACCGCGTCCAACTTCAAATCCTGTATGCAACTTGTTGCAGACTGGATGATTCTCAACTCATTGAAGTTGAACGGTGACAAAACGGAGGTCCTGGTCTTTGGCAAAGACCAGGAACTGTGGTCAGATGAGTGGTGGCCCTCATCTTTAGGCATCTGCCCCACTCCCACTCTATCTGCCAGGAACCTAGGCGTTATCTTCGACACTCGGCTCTCTATGGAATTGCAGGTGAACAGAACGGTGGCCACCTGTTGGGGTGTCATTAGGATTCTGAAACGAATCGCGTACTATCTTTCACCACAGGCACGAAAACAGGTTGTGATCGCCCTTGTCGGCTCAAGGCTGGATTATTGCAATTCACTTTACGCCGGGGCCAACAAGGGCCTTCTCCAACGCCTGCAGGTGGTGCAAAATGCCGCAGCGCGCTTCGTTCTGGCCCTGCCGTGGATGTCCTCTGCGACCTTGGCAAGGAAGAATCTCCATTGGCTGCCTATCCCATTCAGAGTCTCTTTTAAACTTCTCTGCTTGACATATAATGCCTTGAAGGCTGGCCCGACTGATGCCCTAGGCTCTTTGCTCTCTAGGTATGTCCCACTCAGATGCCTTCGCTCGTCAGAGCTTAATCAATTGGTAGTCCCTCGAGCTAGGACGGCACGATGGGGAAGCAAGGCTTTCTCCATTCTTGCACCTCAACTCTGGAATACTCTTCCTCTGGAGATCAAACAACAGCCCTCACTTGTTCTTTTTAAGAAAGTTCTGAAAACTTGGTGTTTTACTAAAGCTTATCAGTGAGCTCTTGTCTCTGTCTGCCTTGTCTCTGTCTCTTGTCTCTGTCTGCCCGCAGCTAATTTTGAGTTAGGCGCCTTGACGCCCACTGGGCATAGTAGCGCGTTTATAAATTTTATTTCATTCATTCAGTCAGTCAGTTGGAGTTGAACGCATTTTTCCAGCAGTTTGGCCAGGGTGGGGATATTGGTGATAGGGCGGTAATTGTTAAGGTCAGCAGGGTCAACTGTAGGTTTCTTGAGTATAGGCGTGACTTGCCCCACCTTGAGGGAGTCAGGGATGAGACCTTGTTGAAGGGAACAGTTAATGATTTTAGTCCAGAGTGGGAGGAGCAGGGGGTTGAAGTCTTTTACAGCTTTCACAGGTAAGGGGTCAGTGAGGTGATTAGAGGGTTTCAAGGTGCTCAGCAGTTTGTTAATTGTTTCTTCTGAGTAGGTGTCGAAGGATGACCATGTCGCATTGTTTTTAGGTTGAGTGGAAGTTATGCCGATGGGGTTGGAGTAACGGCAAACATCATTGAGGAGATCGCTTCTTATAGTATCGGTCTTTGTCTTAAAGAAAGCAGAGAATTCTTCACAGGTTGGTATATCGCTTGAGGTGATGTTTGAATGTAGAGGTTGTTCCTTGGTTTGAGTTTTGACTAGTTCAAACAATTTTCTTGGTCTATTTTTTGCCTGATCGAGCTGGAGGCTGAAGAAAGCTGATTTTGAGCGCTTGATTTTCCTAAAATAGGCATTTCTCTTCTTCTTAAGAGTTTTAAGGTGCAGTCCTGATGGGTCAGATCTCCAGGTGCGCTCAGCCATTCGCATGGCACGCCTGTCTTCATTGAGTCTGCCATCATACCATGGGTTTGAGTTCTTGGTGGAGACTCTCTTCAGCTGCAGGGGGGCAACTTCATTGATTATTGAAGTCATAGAGGTGAGGTAGAGGTCGGTCAGAGATTGGACGTCTGATGCGCCGGTGGGGGGAAGGAGGAGACTGCAGCTGTGTGAAGGCAAGGAGTTGGGGATAAGTTTCTTGAGGTCCCTTTTCCAGATCTTGGATTTGATAGGTTGACCCGGGTTAAGTTTGACTTCATCAGGCATCAAAGCTCGAACCACCTCCCTAGCTCCAAAGCCAGCAGCTCTAGCCGTAAGGCCACATGTTCACCCTTGTGTGTTTTACAATTCTTCATAGAAGTTGTGAGGTTCACCGTTGCAGCTTGATAAACGCGTCCTGGTGCGGCAGGTACAGAATGCCGTTGACTAACAGGCAACATGAATGACTCCATAAAAGCCTAGTTGAGGGCACTTTGGGAAGAGCTCTTAACCTCAGGATCAAAAGGCTGGGTGAGAAACAGGCGCATGCGTTCTTTATGCAAAAGAAAGGGTAGAGGCAAGATGTGTTTATGATGGCTGCTTGGTGACCATGAAAAACATATCGAGCGGCAGGAGTAGCGTGTGAGTTTGTGTGTCGATTCGTGTTAGAGCAAGAGAGGAGGAAGAAAAGGGTGTTGATGTGTTTGAGAGAGAAAGCGAAGGGTCGATGTGTGTTCTAAGAATGGGAAGTGCGAGGGAGAGGGGGCCAAGGAGAATTGTGGCGTTGGCGCATGTGTGTGATGAAGAAGGACCTCTATCTCTGAAGACAGTCTCTGTGGGTCTTTGACACTAATGTGTGACGTATGCCACGGTTACAATGTATTTTATCACTTAGTTAAATAAGAGGCTCCAAAATCTGGACATTTAAGATTGATACACCGGATTAATGTGAAGTGTAAACCTTTTTTTAAAACAAGAGCAAGATAAGCAAGCTCTCGGCATTGCTGTGGCGGGGGGGAGCAGTAGCCTTTGAAGTCTGATGCCTAGGCACGCTCATACTTACATGAACTGTACAGGATCCGCAAGTTTGGTAGAGTTTTTGAAGTGCCTACTATAATCTCGCCTATCTATCCCTTCGGGTTAGAATAGTCGAGACCTAAAACATTAACAAAGCCAATAGCTCATATATAAGGCCCCAAAGGCGAGACCTATTTGGCTATACGACATTTAACATTTAAGTGGTCTCACTTGCATTCATGTGTGGCTCAGCAGTGAGAACTAATCTGTGCATTTCTTTTTTAAATCTAAGTGAAGTTCATAAAACATGGCCCCCACCCCCTTTCTTTTCATAAAACTTTGCTGAAGCAGTGTTTTGCGGGAATAAAATACGCAAATGTGGCCCTTTTTTTTGGGGTGTGCCCATGCCGATTTTTGATCCCAATCCACTTACAACCCAACTACAGAATAGTCTATTGCCCCTACTTTTTAATCCTCGGACTCAGCAGTAAAAAATTGGGCAGAAGTTTTGCAAACCACCAAACGCAGTTGAAGTATCTTGGCAACTAGCACACCCGGGAACATGTAGTTAGAAAACGTTTTTCGTAGTACAGATGTTTTTAAGGGAAGGGGGCACGAAAAGGGAAGTATGCGGTTAACTTTTCACATCTCGGGACCACCAACAGAGCAGTAGGAAGATCATGAGACATGCAAAGAGTTGCTCTTTAAAGTGAAATATCCTTGCAACTGAGAAACAGTTGTATATGGTGTTTATGGGTACGAAGGGTTAAAACCTCAGTTGCAACCCCACAATTCACTCTGAGGCCAGGGAGGAGGACCAGAAGGGCTCAAGGTCCTGTAGGGGGCAATCAGGAGACACATGGATGTTTCACGGGCAAAAAGTGCCACCACAGTTCCATGTAAAGCTGGCCAACTCCCGAACCTCACAGTGTTGGGATGGAGATGGTTCCTGTGTGCTTCTCACAGCTTCCTCAGACAGCAGGGCACTCCATCCATCCTCTATCTTTAGTCAAGGCTAGTTATCCTGTCACATTGACGGGTTTTTAATTTTATTCTAGTTCTTCTTGACTGGTAGCTGAAAATATGAATTCCAGCGCCCTTCTCTGTTTTGTTTGGGTTATGCTTGGTGTTGAGCTATAGGTATGTGTCAGACAGGCTGCCCCAGCATTAGGCTTTACTTTTGATTTTCAATATCTGCAGAAAAAATGGTGAGGAGTGAAACAAAGGTACGAAATAGAGAGAGGTATTTCCACCCAATCGACTACACACATCTGCTCCAGTAGCACCTCTAGGGAAGGGGAAAGAGGAAGATGCCATAGCTGCCTTTGCACTTCAAAAGGGGCCACCCCCACCAGTCTCTAGCTACTACGGCCTTCCTCACTTAAAAAAGGGGGCGCTGGCCTTTCCCTCAATCCACAAAGAACCTGAGCTGGCTCACCACCAGTCTCCATTTTGTAAGCAATAATCAAATAGGAGTTCCAAAATATATTCAGTAAAATACAACACACAGACCATGCTCATCCTATCCCATGCATAAAGATTAAACATGCGCTCCCCACCAGTGTCCCACAATAAGGGGGCAAAGGGTCCAGGGGAGGGTCTAGGCAGGCCTTTTACCTGGAGAAACCAGTAGTCATCTCCTACTTCAATGGTTTCACTTCAACTATAACAATGCTGCCACCATTACCTGTCCCGCCCGCAATGTTGCAAGAACAGCTGTCACACTCTGCCATGCTGTAGGGTCTCATGGCACTACAGTGAAGGCCTCAGTGACCATATGTGTTTGCAATGTTTATGAGGTAAAAAAATGAAAACTTACAGAGAATTAGTAGCAGTTTAGCAGATAGCAGTGGCACACACTTTCCATAGCCATGGAGGTGGCACGTATTTTCCCAACACTTTTTTTAACAAAACATTTTAAACTAACATTGTCACGTTTTTATTTGATTTGAAAGTATGTATCATTCCTTGTTATGCCACCAATTACATCAAGGAAATATTGCAGTTGTATTCTGAGTCATTTATTGTATATTGTGTCATACCTTTCTGAGTCTCGCATTTGTTTATTCATCCTTGGTCTTTTCAATAGTTGTATGTGTCTTTCTCAGAGCCACTCTTATTTCATCTCAGCAGCAGTTAGGAAAACAAAACAAATAAAGACAAAGTCAATAGGTCTTGCCTATGTGAGAGCTATTGGCTATGCCTAGGTCTGTTAGTCAAGATGTACAGTAGTGTAGCTGCTGTTCAGCATGGCTAAAAGTTAGTGGCCTGGCGTAGATTAGAGTGGCATAGAGGAGATTGGAGTAGAGAGGTGTGGAGTGGAGTGGCATAGAGTAGAGTGGCATAGAGGAGCGAAGAGTGAAGTGGCGTACAATAGAGTGGCGAAGAATGGAGTGACCTGGGGTGGAGTGACAAGAGTGAAGTGACATAGAGTGTAGTGGTGTAGAGTTTAGTGGACTAGTGTAGATTTGTGTAGAATAGAGTGGTGCAAAGTAGCGTGGCGTTCATTAGAGTGGTGCAGAGTGGCAATGTGTGGAGTGGAGTGATGTGGAGTGGCATAGAGTGAGTAGAGTGGAGTAGAGTGAAGTGGTGTAGAGAGGCGTTCACTGGAGTGGAATGGAGTGGTGTGGAGGGAAGTGGAATAGAGCAGTATAGAATAGACTGGCATAGAGTAGAGTGGCAGAGTAGAGTGGCATACAGTAGGGTGGCAATGAGTAGAGTGATGCAGAGTGAAGTGGCGTACCGGGCTGTAGAGTGGCATTGTGTGGAGTAGAGGGGAGTGGTGTAAAGTGGCGTGGAGTGGAGTGCAGTGGCGTGGATTGGAGTGGAGTGCAGTAGCGTGGAGTGAAGTGGCATAGAGCAAGGTATTATAGAGTGGAGTAGAGTAGAGTGGCATAGAGCAGAGTGGCATAGAGTAGCATGGCATAGATTCGATTGGTATAGAGTTCAATGGCACAGAGTGTCATAGAGTAAAGTGGTGAAGAGAAGAATGGCAAAAAGTGGTGTAAAGTAGAGTGACAGAATGGGGCAAAAATGGAGTATAGTGGTGTGGAGTAAAGTGGCATGGAGTAAAATGGAGTCGAGTAGAGTGGTGTAGAATAGAGTGGTGTAGAGCAGAATGGAGTGGCACATAGTGGTGTGGGGTAGAGTGGCATTGAGTGGAGTGATATAGAATGACATAGAGTAGACTGGCGTTGAGTAGAGAGGCACGGAGTAGAGTAGGGTGGCATTGTGCGAAGTGGAGTGCCATAGAGTAGTGCAGCATGGAGTAGAGTGGCATGGAGTAGAGTGGCATGGAGTAGAATGGCGTAGAGCGGAGTGGCGTGAAGTAGACTGGAGTGGAGTACAATGGAGTAGCCTAAAGGAGAGGGACCATCGAGGGAAGTGGTGTTATTGTGGTGTACAATAGAGTGGAGTGGCATAGAATAGCGTGGCTTAGAGTAGAGTGGTATAGAGTGGAGTGGCATAGAATGGAGTAGCATTGTGTGGAGTGGCATAGAGAAGAGTGGTGTAAAGTGGCGTAGAGTGGAGTGGCATAGAGTGGCATAGAGTAGAGTGGCATAGAGTAGAGTGGTGCAGTAGAGTAGAGTAGCATAAAGTGGTGTAGAGAAGAGTGGTGTAGAGTGGAGTGGGGTAGAGTGTCATTTTGAGGAGTGGAGTGCTATACAGTGGCATAGAGAATAGTGGCATGAAGTGGTGTAGAGTGGAGTAGAGTGGTTCAGAGTAGCATAGATTAGAATGGAGTAGAGTGGAGTAGCGTAAAATGGCATAGAGAGGAGTGGAGTGGAGTGGAGCGGCATGGAGTGATGTGGCATAGAATGGTGTAAAAAAGAGAGAGGTGTAGATTAGAGTCATATAAAGTGGAGTGGCGTAGATTGGAAGAGTGCCAAAGAGCAGAATGTCATAGAGTGTTGTAAAGTAAAGTAGCATAGAGTGGGGTGGAGTGGAGTAGAGTGGTGTGGAGTACAGTGGAGTGGCATAGAGTGGAGTTGAATAGCATGAAGTAGAGTGATATGGAGTAGAGTGGCTTAGTGAAGAGTAGCATAGAGTAGAGTGGAGAGGTGGAGGGTAGAGTGTCAAAGAGTAGAATGTCAAAGAGTAGAATGACAAAGAGTGGTGTAAAAGAGAGTGATGTAGAGGGGAGTGGCATAGAGTGGTGTGGAGTAAGGTGCAATAGCGTGTCGCTGTGTGGAATGGAGCGGAATGGAGTGGTGTACAGTAGAATAGTGTGACATAGAGTAAAGTGATGTAGAGTGGAGTGGAGCTGCATAGAGTTACATAGACTAGAGGGACGTAGAGTGGAGTCACACAGTGTGGCATTGTGTGGAGTGACATGTAGTGGCATAGAAAAGAGTGGCGTAAAGTGGCATAGAGTAGAGCAGTTGAGTAGAGTGGCATAGATTAGAGTAGCATCGAGTGGAGTAGAGTGGCGTGGAGTGGAGTGGCGTAGAGTGGTGTAAAGTGGCATAGATTGGAGTAGAGCAGCATAAGGTAGAGTTGCATAGAGTGGACTGGTGTAAAGTAGTGTGGAGAGGAGTGTAGTGGCATTAAGTGAAGTGGCATACGCTGACATAGAATAAGTGGTATAGAATACAGTGGCATAGATTAGAGTGGTGTCGAGTTGAGTGGTGTAGATTAGATTGGTATAGACTGAAGTGGCGTAGAGTATCATAGATTAGAATGGCAAAGAGTACAATTATGTAGAGTAGTGCAAAGTAGAGCGGCATAGAGTAGAGTGGAGTGGTGTAGAGTGGCATAGAATTGAGTGGCATAGAGTGACGCAGAGTAGAGTGGCGTAGAGTAGAGTGGCATTGTGCAGAGTGAAATGCCATAGAGTAGAGAGGCGTGGAGTGGCGTAAAGTGACGTGCAGTGATGTGGAGTAGGGTGGAATGGCATAGAGCAGAGTGGCACTGAGCAGAGTGGCATAGAGTAGAGTTCCGTAGATTTGCGTATTGTAGAGTAGAGTGATTTAGAGTGGAGTGGTCTAAAGTGCTGCAAAGTGGCACTGGATGGAGGTGAGCAGCATAGCGTACAATAGAGTGGCGCATAGTAGAGTGGTATGGAATGGAGTGGCGTAGAGTGGATTGGTGTACTGTGGAGTGGAGTGGCGTAAGTGTGGTGGGGTGGCAAAGAGTAGAGTGGAGTGGTGTAGAGCAATGTAGATTAGAGTGGGTGGTGTAGAGTAGAGTGGTGTAGAATAGAGTGGCGTTGAGTGGTGTGGCGTAGACTACAGTGGAGTGGCAGAGAGTAGAGTGGGGTAGAGTGGAGTAGCGTAGAGTAGAGTAATGTAAGGCAGTACAGTTGCGGTTGCAAGTAATGTGTCAAAAGAGGCAACAGATTGGGTGAAAACAACAAATAAGAAGCTGTAAGCCTGTGTTAAAAGTAGGAAAGTACATTGCACATCAAGGAATACTGAAACACTTATACAATTAAAAACAAGTGGTGTGTTGCAAAAAGACGAGGAAGAACACGTGTTGGTCCATGCTCCAGGGAGGAGTTACACAAGGATGGAAGGGAAGTGTCCTGAGGAAAGCAAACAGAAGATTAGAAATGAGAGTGACAAAGAAAACTAATGGTATGCTGTGGGTGGGTTGTAGGCCTACTGAATTGTAAACAATAGGCACAAGCTAAACAAGCGGTGGAAATGCAATAGGGCTCGCCTTAGGAAAGTTTGAGCTATTGGTCTTATAAATGATTTTTTTATATTTATGTGTTATTTTTTCAAATAGTTAAATTAATAGCTTTGTCATTTTAAATGCCAATAGTTATAACTTTCGCAAATGTGACACCTATAGCATTTGTAATGCAACATGTTTTGTATTTACATGACTTAGATGTATTGATATTACAAATAACAAAGCTTTTATTTTTTTTAAAATAATTAATACTTAAATAATTTATTTAATTTGTAATGGCAATAGCATACATTTTTGTAAATAACTTTTGTGAAGATTATGTTCAGTGTTTTTTATTGTGATGAAAATCCAAGAACAGAAGTGAAATATTAACATCTTTTTGTGATTTGTAATAAAGCATGAAAGCTTGAAAACAGTTTGAAACATTGAAAGAACATATTTGAACCAGTGATGCTGCGGTGGTGATGAGTGAGGCTGTTGTTGCGCTGAGTGATGCTGTAGTTGCGCTGAGTGATGCTGTGGGTGGTTACACTGAGTGATGCTGTGGTTGCGCTGAGTGATGCTGGGGTGGCACTGAGTGATGTTGGGGTGGCACTGAGTGATGATGTGGTGATGCTGAGTGGTATTGTGCTGGTGCTGAATGATGCTGGGGTGATGCTGAGTGATGATGTGGTGATGGTGAGTGTTGCTGAGTGATGCTGTGGTGGTGCTGAGTGATGCTGTGGTGTTGCTGGCGTTCTCGATGGGTCGCTTCTGACTAAAACTCTGCAGACAAAGGCTCACCTCATAATTCCTGTGAAAAGGTGAGTGCGTAAGTACGTGAAGGGATGGGTGGGTGGATGGATGAGTGAAATGATGGATGGATTGATGAATTGATAAGTGAAAGGGTGGATTGATGAATTGATAACTGAAAGGGTGAATGGATGAATGGATGAGTGAAAGGGTGGATGAAAGGCTGGATGAGTGAGTGAAAGGGTGGGTAGATGGACAAAAGGATGGATAGATGAGTGAAGGAGTGAAAGGGTGGATGGATGAGAGAAAGGATGGATGGATGAGTGAAAGGATAGATGAGTGAGGGGTTCAATAGATGTATTCATGAGTGGATTAGTAAGTGGGTGGGTGGATGGAAGGATGGATGGCTAAGTGAAAGGGGAATGGAGCGAGAAAGGGACTATGGGTGAATGGATGACTGAACGGGTGAATGGGTGGAAGAATGAGTGACTGGTTGGATGAATGAGTAAGTGAAAGGATGGCTGAATAGGTAAACGGCTGGATGGATGAGTGTATGGATGGACAGGGTGAAAGGGTGGATGGATGGATAATGGATGGATGAGTAAACGGGTGGATGGAGGGATGGATGAGTGAATTGATGGATGTAAGGCTACGTGATGGATAGGTTTGTAAATGGTTGAATATGGACAAGGATGGGCACACAGATGGAAGGACAGAATGAATGCTGAAAGACTAAATGATGGACGAAAGTATGATTACACATTGTAAGCCTCATTATCTTCAGCAACATTTCATATACATTGATGTTAGACGGGGACCCTGAGGGTCGGCCGAGCAAGGGGGAGAGGCCTCCTGGCGAGGGCCCTCTCCTTAGATCGTACGGACGAGCAACTACCTCCCCACAGATAGACACCACACAAAGATACGTTCTGTACACTTTTATCGGTATTCTTAAGCAGGTTATACTGGACGATACAGTAGGACCAGGATACGGTGATTCCTTCAATTCTAGTCTCTGGGGGGAAAAGAAAAGGGGTAGTGGGACAGTCTCGGTACCGGTCCGGTACAGGAGTATAGCTCTCAATCCTCGAGCTGGAGGTTTTCTCAAGTAGGGGCTGCGGCAGCGCCAGCAGGCCTTCAAGGATGGTTCACGGAGATGAGCCGCGGCAGCGCCAGCAGGCCTTCAAGGATAGTTCACGAGGATGAGCCGCAGCAGCGCCAGCAGGCCTTCAAGGATGGTTCACGAGGATGAGCTGCGGCAGCGCCAGCAGGTCTTCAAAGATGGTTCACGAGGATGAGCCGCGGCAACGCCAGCAGGCCTTCGAAGATGGTTCACGAAGATGAGCCGCAGCAGCGCCAGCAGGCCTTCAAGGATGGTTCACGAAGAGGAGCCGCGGCAGCGCCAGCAGGCCTTCGAAGATGGTTCACGAGGATGAGCCGCGGCAGCGCCAGCAGGCCTTCAAGGATGGTTCACGAAGAGGAGCCGCGGCAGCGCCAGCAGGCCTCCAAGGATGAGTTCGTCTAGGTGTCTCTCGACTCCAGGATACAACTGACTTCCTGCTCTGGAGCTGCCCCAGTTATAGGTCTGGCGCCCTTTGATGTCTGGACCCTCGCACTTGGTGGTCGGGAAGTCCGGGATGAGGGAGCCCAGACACCCAGCAGGGGGTTGGAGCCAGCGCCCAGGGAGGCTGGGAGCGATCGAAACCAGGCGGAGGGGAGCCATCGACACTCCTTCTCCCATTGACTCGCCGAGTGTTCTCTTTACCCCCTGGGTGGATGGTGGTGCATTGATGTCGGGGCTTGGCTGGGCCTGAGGCGGAGGTCGACCCGAGGCCACGAGGCCTGGTCGTAGAGGGTCCAAAATGGCGGCTGGGCTGGGGACGGTGGTTCGGGAAAGGGCCCGGGCCAGCCAAGAAGGTTGTGGATGCAAGTCTGAGTTCCGTCGGGGAAGAGCTGGGGGTGACCCGGAGGGCTGAAGGTGTGGTTCTTGTCCGGGGAACAGGGGTCGCAGTAGTCCGGGACCCGCCATGCGGGGAGGGGTCGGGCCATGCCACGAGGCCGGTCCAACATACGTCCCACCTAGCTGAAGGCAGGGAGAGTCACCCATCCTCTTGGGTAATCTCCTTGCCGAGGCGGAAGAAGCGGGACAGGCCGTCTGCGTTGGCATGGTCGTGGCCTGGGCGATGCTCCACAGTGTAGTCCATCCTTGCAGGGAGATGGACCAACGCAACAGCTTCGGATTTTCTCCCCGCATCTGCATCAGCCATTGCAGAGGTCGGTGGTCTGTTTGCACCCGGAAGTGGGTACCGAAGAGATAGGGCCGGAGCTTCTTGAGGGCCCACACCACGGCGAAGGCCTCGCGCTCTATGATGCTCCAGCGCTGTTCTCGGGCCAGCAGGCGTCGGCTGATGAAGGCCACTGGCTGGCCAACTCCCTCTGCATTGATTTGGGAGAGAACGGCCCCAACGCCGTGATCGGAGGCATCGGTTTGTACTATAAATTCCCGGCTGTAGTCGGGGGCTTGGAGCACTGGGGCGATGCACATTGCTGTCTTGAGGGTCTCAAAGGCGGCCTGACACTCAGGGGTCCAGTGGACCTTCGGTGGGTTCTTCTTGGACGTGAGTTCTGTGAGGGCCCCCACAATGCTGCCATAGTCCTTCACGAAGCGCCGGTAGTACCCGGTGAGCCCCAGGAATGCTCGGACTTCTGTTTGGGTGACCGGGGGCTCCCAGGCCCGGATGGCGGCGATCTTGGGTTGGAGAGGGGCCACCTGGCCACTTCCCACCTGGTGCCCCAGGTAGGTCACGGACCCTTGGCCGATTTGGCACTTGCTGGCCTTGATTGTTAGTCCTGCTCGTCAGAGGGTGGTCAAGACCTCCCGGAGGTGTTGGAGGTGTTCCGCCCAGTGGAGACTGTACACGGTAATATCGTCCAGATAGGCGGCGCTGAACTCCTCCAGCCCCGCCAATACTTTGTTCACGAGCCTCTGGAAGGTGGCGGGGGCGTTTTTCATTCCGAAGGGCATCACCTTGAAGTGGTAGTGGCCGTCCGGGGTAGAGAAGGCGGATCGCTCCTGGGCGCCTGGGGTGAGGCCGATCTGCCAATAGCCTGGGGTCAGGTCAAAGATGCTCAGGTAGTGGGCGGCCCCCAGACGGTCGATCAACTCATCAGCTCGGGGGATGGGGTGAGCGTCTGTTCGGGTGACGGCGTTCAGGCCCCTGTAGTCCACACAAAATCTGAGTTCTGGGGCGACGCCAGGGGCAGCGGATTTAGGGACCAGCACGACCGGGCTGGCCCAGGGACTGTCGGAGGGCTCGATTACTCCTAGACCTCCGATTGGATGCAGGCGCGTACCCGGTCGGGAACTCTGTAGGCCCTGTGCCGGATAGGGGGGCTATCCCCTGTGTCGACATCGTGGAGGCACCAGGGGGTGACCCCGGGTGTGAGGGAGAATAGATCAGCGAATTGTTGCAACAAGTCTTGGCAGCTGTGGCGTTGTGCTGGGGTCAGGGTGGAGGAGAGGTTGACTCCTTCCACGGACCCGTCTTGAGCTAGGGTCTTCAGGAGGTCGGGGAGAGGCTCAGAGTCCTCTTCAGTTTCACTGTCGGTAGCCATAAGGAGGCTAAGCTCTGATCGCACAAAGTGCGGCTTAAGTCTGTTGGCATGGAGAACCCGGAGGGGGTTCCTGGGGGACTCCAGGTCCACCAGGTAGGTGACGGGGCCCTTGCGCTCCACCACCTTGAAGGGTCCGGTCCATTTGTCCTGGAGGGCGCAAGGTTCGACCGGGGACATGACCCAGACCTGTTGTCCCGGCTCGAATTCAATGGATGAGGCGTTTTGATCATACCAGCGTTTCATGTCCTCTTGGCTGGCCTCGAGGTTGGCCCTGGCGAGTTCTCGGAACCTCTGAGTCTGATTCCGGAGGGTCAGGAGGTACCGGTATACATCGGGGGGAGCCTTTTGGGGGGTCACCTCCCACCCTTCCTTGACCAGGCTGAGGGGACCCCGGACGGGGCGCCCATACAGGAGCTCGAAGGGGCTGAATCCCAGGGACTTCTGTGGGACCTCCCGGTAGGCAAACAGGAGGCAGGGTAGCAGCACGTCCCATTGGCAGCATAGGGGCTCTGCCAGGCCCATGATCATACCCTTGAGGGTGCTATTGAATCGTTCCACTAGTCCATTTCCTTGCGGGTGGTAGGGGGTCGTGAATTTGTAGGTGACCCCACACTGTTGCCAAAGGGACTTCATGTATCTGGAGATGAAGTTCGTGCCCCGATCACTGACGACCTCTCGGGGGAAGCCCACCCGCGAGAAGATCCCCATCAGGGCTCGGCCCACTACGGGCGCTGTCACGGTCCGGAGAGGTTTGGCCTCGGGATAGCGGGTGGCATGGTCCACCAGGACGAGAATGAACCGGTGACCTTGCGCTGTCCGGGGCTCCAGGGGCCTCACGATGTCGATTCCCACCCGCTCGAAGGGAGTGGTGACGATTGGAAAGGGTTGCAGGGGGACCTTTAGTTTACGGACGCTCTTCCCGCTGGCCTGGCAGGTGGGGCAGGCCCGGCAGTGGTTAATCACATCATTCCGCATCTTAGGCCAGTAAAAATGGGTCACCAGGCGGCTGTAAGTCTTGTCCTGCCCCAGGTGCCCGGCGAGAGGCACATCGTGTGCCAGGTTCAAGAGGAAGTCTCTGAATCGGAGGGGGACCACCAGCACTCGGCTGGCCCCCAGTTCGGCAATCTTCTGTTCACTGTAGAGGAGCTCATTGTCCCAATAGATCCAATGGGCCCCCGAGGCATCCCCTGCGCTCTGGGCTACGGCTTGCTGTCGGAGCCCCTCGAGGGAGGGACACGTGCTTTGTTCCTGGCGGAACTGTTCCTGAGAGGGGCCACCTTCTTGGCGCCACTGGGCCAGCTCCGGAAGGTCTTGGAGTGGGTCAGGCTCTTCGTTGTCGGACCCCGGTGAACTGGGTTCAGGGGTGATCTCTTCAGTGACGACAGGCGGTGGTGGTTCGGGCCACTTGGGTTCTTCAGTTGATGGGATGGCGCGGGCGGCCATGGATCGGGTCGTCGCACAGACCCATTCAGGGAGACCAAGCATCCCCAGGTGCTCCCTTCGTTCAACGGCTGCCCAGGGGAGTTCTCGAGATCGTTCCCCAGGAGGCAGTCCACGGGGGCATCGTCTCGGATGGTCACTTTCAGCATGCCCGACACTCCCCCCCACTCGAAGGGGACACGGGCCATCTGGCACAGGCTTTCGGAGTTGTCCGCAGACCATACTGGACGAAGTACGTTGGGCAAGATTTGATCGGGGGTCACCAGATGGCAACGGACGGCGGTCACACTGGCCCCCATGTCGCGGAGGGCCTCAGCCCGGTGTCCATTAATGGTGACCCACTGGCTGTACTTCTGCGTGTTGGCTGGGATGGGGGCCCGCGGGACCATGTCCCTTTCTCCTAGACATACCAGGGACATGGCTGCAGGTTCCCACTCTGGCTGGTATTGTTCGCAATCTTCGGCTTCTTCTTCGCCTTGCTCTTCTCCGAGGGCGACAGCGGTGATCTAACGGTTCATTGGACCCGTGGTATTGTTGGATTGGCTTCTTGGACAGTTGGGGTCATTGGCGTAATGGCCGGGCTGCTGGCATTTGTGGCAGACAACGTTGGAGCGGAACCCCGGTCGCGTCGGAGGACTTCCTCTTCTAGCCGGAGACGGGGGGTTGCTGTTGGGGGGCACCGTGGCGGTGTCCCTGCCCCGACCCTGGCCTCCTCCTCCTCCTCACGGACGGTGGGACCCCTGGGAGGCCCTGTTTTGTTCGCCCGGCCAATTCCGGGGGACCCGGGTGCTCTCCCATCGATCCGCTTCGATGGCGAGTTTCCGGGGTTCGGTCATTTGCTGTCGAGGAGATGCTGCCTTAGTTCAACGAAACAATTATTGGAGAGGTGCTCCCACACAATGAGATCGACTAATTGTTCGTAGGTGGTGACCTGGCTGCCTTTGATCCACCCCTCTAAGGCTCGGCTAAAAAAGTTCACATATTCCACCAGGTGGTACCGGGGATTCTTTTACAGTCTCGGAATCGCTGCCGGTACATCTCGGGGGTGAGCCCATAGCGGGTGAGAAGGGCGGCTTTCATGTGCTCGTAGGAGGTCATCTCTGCGTCGGGGAGTTGTAGCAGGACATCTCTTCCTTCGTTGACGAATCTCCCCCACAACCCGGCTCCCCAGTCTTTCCGCGGAATACGGTGGGAGATCATGGCTACCTCGTAGGCCTTGAACCATTGCTGGATGTCGTCGTTCCGGTAGTATTCTCGGACGACGTCTTTGGGAATGTGGACCTTGGTGTCCGTAGGGGGAGCAGAGCTCTGGTTCTCGGGGACGCCGAGGTCCTTGTTTTGTCTTCGAATCTCTAGTTCTTATAAACTGCGCTCGTGTTCGTATGCTAGCTTCTTCTCTTCTAGCTCCCTCTGGCTTTTTTTTTCTTCTCGTTCTTCTCGTAGCCGTAAGTGTTCGAGGGCAATCCTTTTTTTCCGCTAGTTTCAGTTCCCCATCTAAGCGGAGTCGAGCCAGTTCCAACTCGTGGAGCCGGCTCCTCTCTCGTTCTCGGGCCTCCTCGGAAGAGAGGCCCGCTCTTCTTTCTTCTTCGGGTATAGCAATTGTTTCTGTGGTCTCGATGCTTTCATTTTGGGGTGGGTGCGCTTCCGTCTCCACCCAAGACTCCAAGGGGTGCTTGAGGTCGTCTTTGGTGCTCAGTCCCGTGGTAACGATGCCCAAGTCTATGCAGAATGGTTTCAATTCCTTGTGGCTGTATTCTTCCAGCCGTTCCATCTGGAATTTTGCGGTTGTTCCGGTCTCTTTTGTCGACATTGTTGTTGTGTGTCGTGGGGCGAGTTACTCTCCGTACGATTATGCGTTGGCTCGAATGGCGCCGCTGGCCACCAATGTTAGACGGGGACCCTGAGGGTCGGCCGAGCAAGGGGGAGAGGCCTCCTGGCGAGGGCCCTCTCCTTAGATCGTACGGACGAGCAACTACCCCCCCACAGATAGACACCACACACAGATACGTTCTGTACACTTTTATCGGTATTCTTAAGCAGGTTATACTGGATGATACAGTAGGACCAGGATACGGTGATTCCTTCAATTCTAGTCTATAGGGGGAAAAGGGGTAGCGGGACAGTCTCTATACCGGTCCGGTACAGGAGTATAGCTCTCGATCCTCGAGCTGGAGGTTTTCTCAAGTAGGGGCCGCGGCAGCGCCAGCAGGCCTTCAACGATGGTTCACGGAGATGAGCCGCGGCAGCGCCAGCAGGCCTTCAAGGATAGTTCACGAGGATGAGCCGCGGCAGCGCCAGCAGGCCTTCAAGGATGGTTCACGAGGATGAGCCGCGGCAGCGCCAGCAGGTCTTCAAAGATGGTTCACGAGGATGAGCCGCGGCAGCGCCAGCAGGCCTTCGAAGATGGTTCACGAGGATGAGCCGCGGCAGCGCCAGCAGGCCTTCAAGGATAGTTCACGAAGAGGAGCCGCGGCAGCGCCAGCAGGCCTTCGAAGATGGTTCACGAGGATGAGCCGCGGCAGCGCCAGCAGGCCTTCAAGGATGGTTCACGAAGAGGAGCCGCGGCAGCGCCAGCAGGCCTCCAAGGATGAGTTCGTCTAGGTGTCTCTCGACTCCAGGATACAACTGACTTCCTGCTCTGGAGCTGCCCCAGTTATAGGTCTGGCGCCCTTTGATGTCCGGACCCTCGCACTTGGAGGTCGAGGGGTCCGGGATGAGGGAGTCCAGACACCCAGCAGGGGGGTGGAGCCAGCGCCCAGGGAGGCTGGGGGCGATCGAAACCAGGCGGAGGGGAGCCATCGACACTCCTTCTCCCATTGACTCGCCGAGTGGTCTCTTTACCCCCTGGGTGGATGGTGGTGCCTCGATGTCGGGGCTTGGCTGGGCCTGAGGCGGAGGTCGACCCGAGGCCACGAGGACTGGTCGTAGAGGGTCCAAAATGGCGGCTGGGCCGGGGACGGTGGTTCGGGAAAGGGCCCGGGCCAGCCGAGAAGGTTGTGGATGCAAGTCTGAGTTCCGTCGGGGAAGAGCTGGGGGTGACCCGGAGGGCTGAAGGTGTGGTTCTTGTCCGGGTAACAGGGGTCGCAGTAGTCCGGGACCCGCCATGCAGGGAGGGGTCGGGCCATGCCACGAGGCCGGTCCAACAATTGACTTTCACATTTATATGAGTGATTGTCTCTATATAATATGTGTGTTGTAACGCACTCCAACACTCAGCCCTACATACTTGGTATGAGTACCACTATAGAAGAAATTAAATACACATGAGAGACGGTCTATGTGAAGATGAGGGGGCACCATTGGAGGGTGGTAGCAAGGCCAGACTGGCTGGACCATGCCTCAGGCTTTTTCTCTAGGAGCTGGAAAGGTGGGTGTGGGCGGCGGTTTTGTTACCACAAACAGACCTGCACATTTGCTTACAGCTAAACTCATACTGAAAAAACACGATGTGCACAATTGTCTCAACCTAATTTAAACTTATTTTCACTTGTACTTAAGTGGTTCTCTATTTACTTACTTATATACTATTGCGCAACCTCCTCTGATGTGTCTGTAAAACTTACCTTTTGTCCTGAATTTTTACTTCCTGTCCTGAATTTTTGTCCTGAATTTTGACCCTTTGTCCTGAATTTTTACACTCACTGTCCTGAATTAGCACCCATGCCAGTTGGTCACCCTAAAGCTAGCTATAAGTTCAAGATCTTGAGGACCATGCACAGGGGCGTTCTGAAGTGTCCTCCTCATCGTATGCGAGCAGGAACCCTTGCATGGACAAATTTGTCAACAAAAATACTTATTATTAAACCATGGGGGATGGGCCATGGTCGTACAATGCCCACATATATGGAACACCTTCAGCCCAGCCCTAAGATTTCAAACCAACTACCCCATCTTTAATAGAATACTGAAATTCTTTACTTTATGGGAGCAATCAAATAAATGCTGGACGCACGCTAATTCAGTAGAACATAAGCTGCCACACTCAGCCAAGACAATGCACACAATCCAGTCCCCATGCGGTCACCGTGCATGCTTCTGTCTCACAGCCACTATGAAATAGAACACATCGAACTCCACTTATCCCATTGCTGTGAGTTTGTCCATTGTCCAGTTCACTGCTTTTGGCCGACACTAGATGGTGCCAGAGAGCTGAATCGTCAGTCAGTCAGTCATTCATTCACCAGAATCGCCGGAGCACCACCGAAGCTAGCCTCGGTGTAGATGCAGGTCGTGTGTGCCGGAAAAAGCAGCGAATAAGCCGTGAACCGCAGTGAGCCCGGCCCTCAGGCTCCTCAGGCTCCAAGCCTTGGAGGGCACTGGGCTTTGGTTATCGGCCACCGGCACCGGAAGAAGCCGCGAAAAAACGGGAGAAGCCGCGAAAAAACGGGAGAAGCCGCGAAAATCAAGAGAAGCCGGTGCTGACCGGAAGAACAGGAGGAGAGTGGAAAACGGACTACGCTGCACTTACGCAGAGCTGCTGAAGGTCGAAGGGGCCAAATGCTGAATGAGTCAAGGGACACCTTGGGAAGCCGGAGAAAGCCGCGGCCGTTGCTGAGCTGAGCTGTGAGGTAGAGAGAAGGCTGCAGTTCTTCTACACTCATTGGCAGGCACCCACCAGCGTCAGCTTCAGCTTTAGCGCGGAGGGATTTTCCGCACATCTCTGCATTTTCGGACCAAGCAGCAGCAGCACCATCTGCCGTCCGGCCTTAGCGCACCGGCTCCAGCGTCAGGATCGGATCATCGGATTTCCAACACATAGGAGGTGAGCGAGGCGAGGCTGTTGCAGGCTGTTGCAGGCTGCTGCAGAGGGCAGGACAAAGGACGTGAGCGTGGACGCCGATAGAGGCAGCCGCCAAGTAAGAGCCGGGGGTCTGACCCAGGCAGATCTGACTAGGTCCGATCTTGCTCGAAGGTCCCCCCCAGCGCTCCGCTCACTACCAGCTGTTTCTAAGGGTTTGCTTCCAGCCCCCCTCAGCCCCCCCATCTAGCCACCCTCATAGCGCACTCACAGCTCTCTCACCGTTCCCCCACTGTACCTTCGGTACCCACTGTACCTCACTTCCCTGCCTGCTACCACAGGATCTCCAAATCGCCCTCCCTTCAAAAAAAGAAAGCGGAGGGGGCACAGGATGAGGTCAGGGAGGCAAAGGGACAACACGGACAACACGGGCCATACAGCACCCCAGAAACTTACCAGAAAGCCCAGGCAGACAAAAAAGAAGCAAAAGAAGGACCTGATGGACACGAGTGACACAAGCTGGGAGAGCAGGGGGGACAGGGAAGAGAATAAAGGAGAGGAAGTACCCTCTCAGTTGTCTCCTCTGCTCCCCGGACTCATCAGCCCAGGAGGCTCAGAGGTGCAAGGACACCGACATAGTCAAACTATTAGCAAACCGTCTGTCCAACCAAAAATCTACACAAAATTCGCATTCATCAAAGATCCCAGTACGCTCCTCTACCTGAACAACAATGTTAATAAAACCAATCTACCAAGCCCACTCAACCCAATCAAACCACACAGGGTGACCCCCACCGAGCATGGGCCAGAAAGCGCAGTATCAGAGGCAAGTTATATCCAGAACTCAAAAAAAGGGGCCTCTCCGGGATCTCTAGAACCAATCCTGGGATTCCAGGAAAGTCAATCGGATCTAGGACTAGCACTAGAGAACAGAATAAATCCCGAGAGGAGGAACCAAGAAGCCACCATAACGGAAGAAGCGCATATTAATCAAAAAAACGAAGACAAGGAAGGCCCAACGGTGGTCCCAATGGAGAACCCGACGAATTTGGTGACCCCGGGGGGGGACCGAATTGTAAACCAAGAAGCAATAGGAACCGGGGAGCGTCACAACACAAGCCACACAACCCTCCAAAGTCCAGCAAGATCAAGAGATAACCATAACAGGAAGGAGGGTGAGAAATGCGATCCACCAGCACTCCAGTTGAATTCCCAGGAACCAAAGGGAATTTGCGAGGATAGTGGCGGCCCAGACACAATGGCAGACCAAGCAAAAAAAAGGGAAAGGACAAATAAAGCCCAAACAATAAAAGCACAATTGGGACAAACAGAATCATCACCACCCAAGTACATGTGGAAACTGGCCACGGGGCCACAAGCGAACATAGCCCCTGGCGACAAGCATGGCCCAAGAACAGCAGACATTGACGACGTTGCTGACAAGGCCTGGCAAGTAAAGGATAAAACTACTCAGGAGCAACGGGATTATGATCACACCCCCCCCCACCACATCACTGACCTGGAACAACTTGAAGAAATCAACCCAAAAAAGGCGGGGGGAGATCCAGCATCAAAACTCCCAGGCATAAAAACTTGGTCTCAACTAGACACGTCCTCACCGCATAGAACAGGACTCATAGTGCCCATGCCGCTCGACCTGAACACCTCGTACCTCACGCCGGAAGAGTGGGAAGACCTGGTAGCATCATATCCAGTGGAACCAGAGCAGGGAAAGCAAAGAAACGGCTCAAGCGATAGGCCGGAAAAAGAAAAATCTAAGAAGAATGCAGACATCTGGGCATCCCTCCTGCAGACAATGCAATCCTCAGTAAACGCCATCCAGTACCAATCCGACAAGATGGATCTGCAACTTTCTGTCCTTAACACTCTGGCCACATACGTGGCAAACATTGACGGCAAGCTAGCAGACCTGAATGACCTGATAAAAAGGGCGCAAGCAGAGACACAGCTGATAGCATCTAACTGCCCTTGCATCACCATAGTGGACAAACTAGCAACACTACCAACAGCACTGGGAAACCTTCTATCTGATTTCAGGACAGTAGTTAAAAATAGCCATCCCCTCAAGCAACTTGAGGTTAAGCAATTAAACACAACTACCGGGCAAGACGATCCACAAACAATACAGCAAGAGCCCCCAAAGACGCCTACCAACTCACACCCGACAATGGACAAAATAATTCAAATGAAGGCACTGATCACCAGTAGTCATCAAGCTGATCGAGAGCAAAACTCTGCAGCATCCATACCAGACTTAGACAAAAGTAACCCAAATGGGGGAGCAATCTCCCACCAACCATCGCAAGGAAAAGTGGGAAGAAAACAGAAAAGGAAGGGAAGAAACCAAAGGAAATTGACAGGGTGCCTAGCCTGGGGCAAGGCCTGCAACAGTGATCAAATAGCAACCAACACCTCACAAGCAAGTGCAACAAGGGAGAGGGAAGAAATAAATACCAGGACCACCAACAGTGAAAACACCGGCCCAGTGGATAAATCTGGATGCGGCCCAGCCCTACCCAGTGGTTCAACCACTTGCCCAGCACCCAAAACCCAGAAAGACATGTTGAGCACACTAAAAGGGGTAAAAAACATAGGGCCCGCGGAGAACGACAAGGGGCATAACTCACAAATAACCTCAGACTCACCTGACAGAGATACACAAGAAAGAACAAAACAGAGTACGTCATATCTCACCAAAAATTGCCCTGAAAACCGGGATGAAATGCAAATCCCAGGAAGCCCCAAGTTGATCATAACAACAAGGCTAAATCTCTCAGGCCGGAACTGTCGAGAAAGCACCGAAAAAATTGACCAACCCAAAAAAACTGTACCAAGGATAACCCCCAGTCAAGGGGAAACCAAACCTGCGGACAAAGAAAACACTAAGTCAAGAGAGAGTGGGCCAGAAGGCTCAACAACGACCGTAATATTCCATCCTGAATACCACTCTAGAGGTTCAATGGACTTTTTAAACAGGGGAATCATCTTGCGGCTATTAAATACAGTAGAGAGCCTCAAAACTATCACATCGGCAGACCTGGAATCCGTCGAATTTATTGAATCTCGGAGCCACCCCGGGGTAGAGTCGACAAAAACCATATGGACCACAGGAGAATTTCCGGAGAGAATATTAAAAGAAAAGGAAAGATTTGACTCCTGGGGGATAGAACTACAAACTCTCTTGCCCACAAGATACCCGGAGCCCCTCTTATATGAAAGTCTCCTAAAGAAGCCCAAGGAGACGACTCTTAAAAGAACTGTCTTAAGAGGAGCCCGAAGTAAAACGCCCGAGAGACAATCGCACTTGAGTCTGGAAGAAACAAGATCACTGACTAATGACAAGATGGCTTCCCCCAACTGGAGCTGGCTCGCAAAGTCCCTAAATGCGAAAGAGACAAGCCAATGACAAACAAAACCAAAAAGAGTCAACAAACCTAACACCTTAAGTATATGTTCATGGAACATCAATGGCACCGGCGATAAGGTTTCAGACATTGACCTATGCAACCACCTGACAAAATTTGACATCATCGCCTTACAAGAAACTTGGACTGAATCACCTCCAATTCTGTCAGGGTATACACTGAACTTTCTACCGCCTACCCAGAGCTCGCTTTTCGGCCACAAGAAAGGAGGCCTTGCCACTTATAGTGCATTAACAGCGATACTAAAAGCAGAACAGCTAGACTACAACTTACCTGCCCCAAATGCAATGCTAGCTCTACGACTGTCACCTCGTGTGCAAAATCCAACTGAGGATATAATCTTCATAAACCTCTACCTGCACCCCAGGGAGAAAAAGAAGGGAGTGCGACAATTGAAGGAAGAACTTGTGAAACTGGTGAAGGCCGAGCACACGAATAACATCATTATCTCAGGGGATTTCAATCTAAATCTGCTGAGCGAAGCAGCCACGGGCACCAAATACGACGAGGACCCATTTGCCTGGGAACTCAATCGCCAAGACCGTACCTCGGGGGGCAGAAGCACAAAAACCACAAGGACCCTGCTGGCTACATTAGAGGAGCTAGGACTTAGAGCACTTAACGGTAGATTTCCAGGGGATCAACCGCAGTCAGCAACTTTCCCCAGTACCCAGGCAAGCTCCACCATTGACTTTACTTTTGTATCCCGTAGTCTATACCAAAGGGTTGTAGACTTTAGAATCGGTCTCACTGATTGCAGCGATCACCTGCCTCAGGAAACAGTAATGAATACATCAGCGACACTAAAGCCTCCCAGTTCAAATAACGTAGGCACAGACTTTACATCAAATGAAAGACGGGTACAATGCAAAGTCTCCTACCCAGAAAAACTACTAGAGCAAGCGATACGCACACTCAATGAAGCTCAATGTGTAAAAAGGGTGCAAAGACAACCAGTAACCAAAGACCCTTTTTGTGTTGCCCGGCGGTATCGCCTCTATGACCCACCAATATTAATCAATGAAGAAGCAGGCGCTGGAGACTGAAAGGCAGGAAACGAGGGTTTATTCTCTCCGGAGGAGAACACATCAATTCAGACAGCAAGTATCGTCACGAGGTGCTCTAACCGCATCTCTGAGGCCTGGCCTCTTATACTCAGGTTTTATGATCTTTATTGCACGTAACACATTCTTGCAACACTTTGATATGTGAAAGAACATCCTCGGAATCTCCCCGTCAGGCCCGTTCCCACATACATTTACAGTTGAATTCCTCACCCTGATCACAACAGGTGGTGATTATCGCGCAACAGGACATTCCGCTGATTCACGGAATGTGTGGGGTTTGATCGGATCTCGAGGGGTGGGGGCTTTGATCGGCTCGAGGGTCTTTTGATGGGGAGGGGAGGCTTCCTACTGTACGGGGTAATAAACAGTATCCGCAGGGCCAGGTGGAGGCTTGGGAACAAGGAAGACAGACGGGCACACAGGAAAAAGGGGGTTTGCATCAAAGGGCCTGAGACTATGAAAGGAATGAAGGGAGGTGTCGTGCTGGGAACAGGATGGGATTCTGTGGCAGAGCTGCGCTGAAGAGGGGTTTATGACCCAAGGCATGTGAGAGCGAGGGGGTTGTCAGCGTGCGGGGGATGCCTGCGAGGATAGGAGAGCGAGAGACGCGCTGGCCATCAGCGAGGGGCAGAGGGGCCATGGTGCTCGAAATGGCTGCCGCTTACGCGCAAGAATGAGCTTGAAAGGGGCAAGATGGCGCCGATAATTTTGACGTTTGCAGTCTAATCTTTAACAGTCCTCCCTTTTCAACATATCTTAGCCAATCTTGCTTACTCAATGTCAATCTTCATCAAATTCCTAACCTCGGTATCATATAGTGCTCTCATACGTTCGTTTCCAGAGTCCACAGTCTTAGGGCAAATACAATTCACGCATAATGTACACAGGTGGCAGACATTGAATTCCTAAGCATAAACCGCATATCACAACCACAGGAATCAGGATAATGGTGAATAGTCTCCAGCCCCAGTTCTTAACGGTGTTCCAGAGCCAACCACCAAGCGACCATTCTTCTTGTTCTTGGTGGACTTCTGAAGAAAGTCTATGAAGATGCTCGATGGCTTTGTACACTGAGGGTGAGTTGTCCGGTATGTACGTACAGCAGCTGGACCCGATAATGCGGCATGCTCCACCGCGGTCCGCAAGAACCACGTCTAGGACAAGGCGGTTCTGGAGGGCCACCAAGCGGACCGCTTGAAGCTCGGCGGTGTTATTAGCAAGGATCCCAGCTGTGATGTTCATTGTTGTCTCGACTGCTTGGGTCAGATGTCGGATGGCACGGCTGTTTGCCATCGGGCCCCAGAGGGGAACAAGTCCCTTCATAGCATCGAGGAACTGTGCTCCTGTTGAGTCGGCTTGTTCAATGTCCTTGGCTCGTTTTTGTCTGTGATGATTTGCTGGTGCCACATATGTCGGAGGAAGGATGAAGGAAATAAAACAAGTGCCCCTCCAGCCTTTGGGGAGCCAGGTGTAAGCCTTCGTGCCGCAGACGAAATACATGTTCGGGGATGCCACGAAGGAAGGTGGGTCGGTGGAGTCCAGAGTTCTGGAAAACCGGCAAGCACTGTGGCCTACCAGCTGAGTTCCAAGCCCTTCTATGCACATGTGGCTGGTGACGTTGATGACTGACAGGGCCACAGTCAGAGTGGCAGCCGTTCGTTTTCGCAGGTAGGAGAAGGTGGTTCTGGTTGGGTTATTGAACACCTGCATTTCAATTTGCTCTTTAGCAGGAATGTCCAAGTGGATTGTGTTGTTGGTGGTCTGCGGGCAGAAATGTGTCTTTGTTCTGTTCCGCCAGGGTCCGTGGTAGAAATGTGTTACGGTTTTGCTGGAGGTGGCATTGTCCTTATAGCTTTCTTGCAGGAGGATCAGCCAAGCAAGACAAGAGCCGTGAACTGAGAAAGGTGAAGGGATGAATGGTATCGAGTGTCCAGTGGCGTGGGGTAGCAACCCCCAGATCCAACAGTTGGTGGCATTGGTGGCAAGGTTGTGCTGGTGAAGTAGTTGTACGAAAGAGTTATTCCAGAATTCCTTTCGCCTCTCTCTGAGTTGGGGAGAGAGCGAAATCAAATAATGTTCCTTCATGGTGGTAGGCTGAGCAGTAGTCAGGAATGTTTCGTGAGCAGGTGTATTTTCTTCCACCACCCAGAGTGTGGTCATGAGGAGAAAGCAGAAAAGGATTGTGATGAAGAGTGCAATTGTCTTTGAGCTGAGGAGTCTGTCTGCTCTTGGGTTTCTGTAGTGGGTATTTCCTGTTGCTTCCATCATCTTCCTATTTGGCGCTTCCATCATCTTCTTATCTGGCGCTTCCATCATCTTCAAGGTGCTCGGTGGTGGGCAGAACCTCAGACTTCGTTTAGCTTCTCTCCCGGTAACCCTTGGTTGTGTTTAGGTCACCGTTCTGAGATTCAACTTAGTCCGTGGTCTGCTTAACCGGAGCTCCCTCCCTTCGGCGCAGGAAATACCCTTCTCTGGATGGTACAGTAGGATCAGAAAATTTTGAGAGTTCAAGTGCTTCGGTATCAGGATAGCAGGTCAGTGATGGTCGGTTCTTGTTCAGGAGCTCTTCTTGGACGTCGATGTTTTCTGTCGCGGCCAGGGTCGGGGAGACCTTCTTACAGTGGTGCGCATGCACCCAGTTGCGTTTTCCCTCCACTCGAAGTGCTGTTCGGGTGGTGATGAGGACTTGCCAGGGGCCCGTCCACCTGGGTTCCAGACTCTTGGCACGCTGGAAATTCCGGATCAGGACGAACTCCCCAGGTTGGATGGTGTGTCCGGGACCCCTGGAAGTGTCAGGGATGGCATGCAGCACCTGTTGATGGATAACAGACAGTGTTTTAGTCAGCTGGCATAGATAATCAGACATTAGGACGTCCGGGACGTCATGAATGGAAGTTGGTTTCGGTGCAGACCAGACGTTCATAGGTCGGCCGAATACAACTTCGTATGGTGTCAAGTGGTGTTTGGTAGGGGTGGAACGCATTGAGAGTAATGCCAGTGGGAGTGCGTCCGGCCATTTCAGTCCTGTGGTAGCCACTATTTTGGCCAATTTTAGTTTCAGGGTGGCATTATGTCGTTCAACTAGACCAGCAGATTGGGGGTGGAAGACTGCGTGGAACTTTTGTTTTACACCCAACCCTTTCAGAATAAGTTGGATAACTTCGGCTACGAAGTGGGGGCCATTGTCGCTCCACAAAATTCGACAAAGGCCGTAACGGGGGAAAAACTCCTTCAACAGGACTTTTGCTGTGGCCATAGCAGTGTTGTCACGGGTTGGGTATGCTTCCACCCATTTGCTAAATGCGCATACCACAACAAGTATATATTTCAGGCCTTGACATCTGTCTAGTTGGATGTAGTCCATCTGCAGGACTTCAAACGGGTGATTTGGAACCCCAAACCCTCCCCGGGGTACTACAGGTCCTTTCCCGGGGTTGTGTTGTAGGCATATCAAGCATTGCTGAACCAGACGTTTGGCGGAGTCCGTGATTTTATCGTTGTGCCAAACCCTGGAGACAAGTTCAATCATGGGGGCTGATCCTATGTGGGCAGGGGAGTGTGCCATAGTCAGTATGGGAATCAGGTACGAGTCAGGTAGCAACCATTTGTCTGTGTCTTTTGTTCGCCAGCAGCCTTCGTCATCTTTTAATCCCACCCGTGTCCATTCTGTGAGTTCGTGTTGTGTACTAGCCATTTGAATGTCCCTAATAGTATCCCTAGCATCAGTCCATTTTTCTGCTTGTGACCTGGTCACGTACATATGTGTTGTCGTCCTACTTTCGGCTGTCGTTCGGGCAGTGATGTCAGCTAGTGCATTTCCTTGTCCTATAATGTCCGTCACCTTCTTGTGTGCCTGGCATTTGATGACTGCAAGCCTTTTGGGGAGAAGGACGGCTTCGATCAAGGCGGAGACTAGGTCCCCGTGCAGAATGGGGGTGCCGTGTGAGGTCAGGAATCCCCTCTCCCTCCAGAGGAGCCCAAAATGGTGAACCACCCCGAAGGCATACTGGCTGTCGGTGTAAATGTTCGCTGTGGTTCCTGCTGCTAGAATGCAGGCTCTTGTTAGGGCAATCAGTTCCGCTGCCTGTGCAGATCGTTGCGTGATGCGGGCTGTCTCGACTACAGTTCGAGCCGTGGTGACTGCATAGGCAGCTGAAGTGGTGCCATCGGGGAGTTTGATGCAGGAACCGTCCACCCACAGCTCTCCGTCAGGGTCAGGAAAAGCTGTGTCTCTGAGGTCAACCCTGCTTCTAGTCTGTTCGTCCGTAAGGGTCACGCAGTCATGCACAGGGTGCACATTGGGATCGTTTTCTGGTAAGGGTAGCAGAGTTGCCGGGTTCAGTGTAGTGCATCTCTTCAGAGTGATGTGGGGTGCGAGCAGAGTCAGTTCGTATCCAGTCAGTCGGGCACTCGTCAGGTGTTGCGTCTTGGTTTGGTTTAGGAGGGTGTCAACTGCATGGGGTACCAGTACTGTGAGGGAATTCGAGAGCACGATCCCCTCACTCTGTCGGATAGAGATCGCAGCAGCAGCTACAGCTCGAAGGCAGGCAGGCAAGGCTCTGGCTACAGGGTCAAGAGTGGCAGAGAAGTAAGCGCACGGTCGTTGCTTTGGGCCAATGGACTGGGTCAGGACAGATAAAGCGCACCCTTCCCTTTCGTGAGTGTAAAGGGAGAAAGGCTTCGTGTAATCGGGAGTACCTAACACAGGGGCCGAACAAAGGGCATCTCGTAGTCGCATGAAGGAGGTCTGACACTCAGAGGTCCAAGGGAGTGGGAAAGGGACGTCTTTAGCTAGTAGTGCAAGCAGTGGTTTTACTGTGAGGCTAAAGTTGGGTAACCACTGTCGGCAGAAGGAGGTGAGGCCAAGTAGGGAGCGAACCTGTTTCTGTGTCTTAGGGATAGGAGTTTCGAGAATGGTTTGGATCCGGTCAGGAGTGAGTTTTCTTCCGTCTTTGGACAAAAGGTGGCCTAGGTAGGTGACCTGGGGTTGGCAGAATTGCAACTTCTTCTTGGAGACCTTGTGGCCATTTTCTGCAAGGAAGTGTAGGAGTTGAATGGTGGCTGTGAGAGCTAATGGAGTGGTATCGGCTGCCAAAAGGATGTCGTCGACATATTGCACTAACACCACTCCATCGGGTAACTGGACTTGATCCAGTTGTCTCTTGAGGGCTTGGCTGTAGATGCTGGGGGCTCTCTGTGTAGCCCTGGGGTGCTCGGCAGAACCTATATGAGCGGGCTTTGAGGGTGAAGCCGAAGAGATATCGGCTGTCTGGGTGGATGGGGATGGAAAAGAACGCGTTTTTAAGATCAATGACAGTGAAGGTGGTGGCAGTAGAGGGAATCAAAGTCAGGATGGTGGTGATGTCTGAAACCACGGGGTACTGGGGTACCACCACCTTGTTGATCTCTCGAAGGTCAATGATAAAGCGGTATGCTTTCTCATCTCCTTCCCCTTGCTTTTTGATAATGGGCAAGATTGGGCTGTTGCAGACGTTGCTAACCACTTCCTCTACCACTCCTGCGTCTATCAGTGACTGAATGATCTTTACCAATGCCTTCTCACCCTCGGGCGATATCCGATATTGTGGAAGTTTTGGGAGTGTTGCATCTGGTCGGACAGTAATGTGCACTGGGTCAATCATCATGCGCCCTACATCTGAATCCGTTTTGGCCCACAGATACGGAGGCAGAGTGTCAAGCAGGGATGTGTCAGCATCGGTGATGGAAAACATGCGTCGGGGAGGGCAATGTCTAAGCAGAACGGGGTTGTCGTAAAGGAAAACTCGAACTCCGTCTTGAGAACATCTAATTGTGGCTCGGAAGTGTTTCAATAAGTCGAGTCCCATAATTGCGTCAGGGCTATTGGAGGAAAGCAAAAACGTGGTGTCAGTGGTGTTGTTTTCTAGGTCGAAGAGGATCGGGCGGACAAAGGGTTAGTGGAGGGCGTTCCATCGAAACCTGTCGATGTTATTAGTGAGCCAGACAAGGGTGCCCTTGGAATCAGTCGTTTAGATAACGCACTACGTGTTGCGCCAGTGTCTACCAGGAATGGAGACTTTGTACCCAGGACCTTAGCAGTGACGTAAGGGCCTTGCTGGTCAACATGGAGCTCGACTGGATCCCTCCCTTGCCCTGGGCAGTCCTATGCAAAGTCATGAACGTCATCGTAGTCAGATTGCTGGCATTGGTTCTGTCTGGGTCGGTCAAATGTGTTTGGTCTGCTTGATCTATCGTTAGTTGCGTCATTCGGGGGCCCTCGCTGCGGTCCCCTATTTCTCGGTCCACTCGCTATGTCCCTAGGATCTCTATTTCTGATGATTTCCAAAAGAACTGGGCACTGAGATTTCCAATGGCCCATTCCTTTACAGAAAGCACACTGGTCCTCTCTAATGTCTGTACGTCCAATGTGGGGAGTCGAAGTGCGGTCCTTGGGAGGTGCAGTTTTAGGGGCATTCACCTGATGGTTTCCCCGGTATTGGTCTCGTCCTATAGTCACCCCTTGCAGTTGAGCTATCATCACCCTCTCCTTTAAGTCTTTCTTCTTTCTCTCTGTTGCTCTATCGTTTTCGTTTTTCTGATGTTCATAATATTGGGCCATCTGGAGGATAGCCGTAGGTTTGGAGGCTGCCCAGCTACTCTCGCTGGCCTGCAGTTTCTGTGACACCTCTGGTGATAGACCCTTAACGTAATTCTGGACAAACAGATGGTGTCCGGTTGCAGTGGTCAAGTCCTGACCGCTGTAATCGGAGAACACCGTTTCAAACCGGGAGAAGTATTCCGATACATCCTCCTGAGGTTTCTGGCGACAAGCCGTTACTATCGACCAGTCCACTTTCTTTTCGGGGATCAGGGTTTTTAATTTCTGTACGATTTTATCCGGGAGATCTAAAATGGCTTTCAAAGGCTTTTGTCCGGGTTCTCGTTGTTTATCTATGCCATCGAGTTGTGACCAGTTATGTCCAAACAGCTCAACGTGGTCGACTTTCCGGATTTGCTTCCACACATCAGCTGGTAGGCATAACCCGAAAAACAAGTCGATGTCAGCCAGGGTCATAATCGTCGATCCTAGGGCTGTACCCAACTCAGTATAGAAGGCAGTCGGGTTCTTACGTAGGTCAGGCAGAGATTTCCGGAATGTCAGAATCTCCTGCCGGTCCCAGGGCTGGTAGACCCAGTTGTACACTACCCTCCCTTTCGCATCTTTGTTGTTTGCATCATCGTGGGTCCCTTCACCTCGTGGAGGGACCCAGTAAGGGGCAGCCTCTCGTATCGGCATCATGGCGTTAGATTGTTCAGTCTGAGGTTCGGTCACTACAGACGCCGTAGGTTCAGTCGTCGGTTTTCATTCAGTGAGGTGGCGGAAAACCCCAAGCGTACGCGTAAGGAGGTCCGTCACATCACACTCACCCTCATCTCCGATATCGACCTTCCGGTACAGAGTCGTTAGGCTCTGGGGACCTTTGTCTCGATATCGGTCCTCGTATGCGTTCAAGACATGGTAACACAGTTGTACAGTAAAGTGTCGTCTGTGACTCCCTGTATACGAGTTAAACACATCCGTGATGTATTCTTCATCTTCCCTCCTTTCTACCAGTGTCCTTGCTATCTTATCAACCCCTGCTCGCTCATCTTTGCTTAGTCTGTTTGTTCTAGCAGAGCCAACCCTTCGGGCCTCGGGGTCGTCTAATGTTGTTGTTTGCGTAGCATCTAATGCGAGGGGTCCGGCCGGCACAGAGGCCCTGGGGGCCGAAGCTGTGGCGCTACTCTCGCTTGTACCTGGGGGTGGTGGGTGCTGAGTTAAGTGTTGGGAAGGGGCATATGGAGGGGGCATTTAGATGATCGGAGGACCTAGCAGCAGATCATCGTTGGCTCGTTGTTTCGAGGGTAATTCAGGGTAGAGCGTGGAGGATGTTCTAACCGGACACTGGCTTGACGTTTCTATTTCTAGTTTCAGTTTGGCTTCCTCTCTTTCCTTTATCTCTTCTTCTAATTTCTGAGCCGCTAGGTGGGCTGCTTTCCGCAGCTCTTTTCCCAACCTACTCTCAGTTCTCTTTTTACGTTGTTCAGTTTCTTTGCGCCACATGCCGAAACTATCGAGCATAGTGGGCGTCGTCTTGTTTTTACCCAGGGCTGTTTCTAGTGCGTTTATTTTATCATCATCGAAGGATCCTATCAGTGGCCACTGACTTTCTCGATCCTTTTTCGTATATTTATGCCACAGCTTGCTATAGGCTATAGCGATCAATCCATGCTTCATGAACATGTCCTTATTAGGGGTGCCTTCCAGCGGAGCCGGATGGTTCATCTCTAATAAGCGGTCCGGGCTAAACAGGCTACTAACCAGTGGGGAGAAGACAGGCATGACGGATCGCAATGGGGATAATAGTCAGCACTACCTATCTTATCACTGTGTGCAAAGACTAGACAGAATATTTCTATTCTACGTTGTTTGCAGGCAGTGAATACCTCATGAACCAATACTGGGCAATCAATGTTTGGTCAATAAATAAATAAAAAATAAAAAATGGTCAATGGGGAGAATAAGTAGGCCCGCAAAGGTCTGCGTCACCTACCCTTTCACTATCTGCAAAGAGGGGGACCTATTCTTTTCCTGTTTGCAGACAGAGAATCTCCAGGAGACAATCCGTAACAGTTAATCAATGGGGAGGGGCAATTGATCAGTGGGGGAGAAAGATAGTTCCAACGGACGCGTACCTATCCTTCACTGTTTGTAAAGGGAGAGCCTGTTGTTTCTCCGTTTGCAGACAGCGAATCTCCAAATAAATTAACAAAAAGTAATACTAGTATTTTCCATCAATTATCAATTATTTCGCGATTTGTCGTGTTTACACGACCTTACCCGGACCGCATGGACAGTTTCTTGTCTTCCGAATCCAGCGCCCGATCGTCCTCTTCTCTTCGTACTCCTTGTGGCACTCCTGATGGTTCCCAGTCAGGACCGTAGATCACTCAAGAGAGGTCTGTTCGGAACCAGTGAAGTTCGGATGATCGGCTGTCAGACGAGGGTCTATCGGACAGGGTACCTTCCGATCGTTGCAGTCGTTCACTCTGTCGTCAGGACCTCTCCCACTGGATCCACGAGTCGCTGATGGGCCCCACGCTTGGGACGCCAATTGTAAAAAGGGTGCAAAGACAAGCAGTAACCAAAGACCCTTTTTGTGTTGCCCGGCGGTATCGCCTCTATGACCCACCAATATTAATCAATGAAGAAGCAGGCGCTGGAGACTGAAAGGCAGGAAACGAGGGTTTATTCTCTCCGGAGGAGAACACATCAATTCAGACAGCAAGTATCGTCACGAGGTGCTCTAACCGCATCTCTGAGGCCTGGCCTCTTATACTCAGGTTTTATGATCTTTATTGCACGTAACACATTCTTGCAACACTTTGATATGTGAAAGAACATCCTCGGAATCTCCCCGTCAGGCCCGTTCCCACATACATTTACAGTTGAATTCCTCACCCTGATCACAACAGGTGGTGATTATCGCGCAACAGGACATTCCGCTGATTCACGGAATGTGTGGGGTTTGATCGGATCTCGAGGGGTGGGGGCTTTGATCGGCTCGAGGGTCTTTTGATGGGGAGGGGAGGCTTCCTACTGTACGGGGTAATAAACAGTATCCGCAGGGCCAGGTGGAGGCTTGGGAACAAGGAAGACAGACGGGCACACAGGAAAAAGGGGGTTTGCATCAAAGGGCCTGAGACTATGAAAGGAATGAAGGGAGGTGTCGTGCTGGGAACAGGATGGGATTCTGTGGCAGAGCTGCGCTGAAGAGGGGTTTATGACCCAAGGCATGTGAGAGCGAGGGGGTTGTCAGCGTGCGGGGGATGCCTGCGAGGATAGGAGAGCGAGAGACGCGCTGGCCATCAGCGAGGGGCAGAGGGGCCATGGTGCTCGAAATGGCTGCCGCTTACGCGCAAGAATGAGCTTGAAAGGGGCAAGATGGCGCCGATAATGTTGACGTTTGCAGTCTAATCTTTAACAAATGCACCACGCATAACCCGATAACAAGCTGGGAAGCGTTTGTAAAACGGATGAGAGACAACGCGCAGAGAAAAGACCCTGTAACACGAACAAGAAATAGTTGCAACACGAAACAGAAAAGATGCAATTACTTCCGAAAAAACAGAAGGCTAAAAATACTGAAGACAGCGATTAACCGGACTCTACGAAGAGCAAAAACAGATCCGTCCCTCCTCCAAGAGCTTAGACAGTTAAAAGGAGAGCGTAAGAAATTAATATGGCAGCAAAAAAGGGAAGAAGAAGAGGCATTCTGGGGAAAACTCCTACATGACGCCAAAACAAATCGCAGCGCTCAGTTCTGGCAAAAGATCAATGCTCAGACCAATGGGAAAAACCGAGGGATTGATTCTCAGGTGACAGAAGACGACTGGATAATCCACTTCAGCACTCACTTCAGTGAGACTAAAGAACGGGGGAAAGAAATAGGCACCGATAATGGAAAGAAGGATGAACATCTGCCCCTACATCAAGAATACCTGAGAACGAATGAGGCTGTAATAATCACGACGGAACAAATAATTAAAAGGATCACAAAAGGTAAAAGAGATGGAGCCCCCGGCCCAAATGGAATACCACCAATAGTATTTAAGCAGGACCCAAAATACTGGGCAACTAACCTCAAACCAATGTTCGAAAAAATCTGGCAATCATCTACAATCCCACAATCATGGAGGGGGGCAATAATATCCCCAATCTACAAAAGAGGAGATAGAAAAGATCCAAAAAGTTACCGGTTAATAGCCCTTCTAGACAATGAGGCAAAGTACTACGCAGGCCTCCTACTTCAGGAACTAATTCTATGGGCAGAAGCAACCTCAACAATCCCGTTTAATCAAACCGGCTTCAGGAAAAACATGGGGACATCTACCAACATCCTAGCCTTGTCACTACTGATCGACTCAGCCCAAGAGGAAAACTATCCCTTGTACCTCTGCTTCATAGACTATAGTGCTGCATTCGACCGGGTAGACAGAAATCTTTTGTGGAAAAAATTGAAAAGAATGAACATCCCAGATGATCTACTGAACCAACTAATTCTCCTACACAGCGACACGTGGGTCCAGGTCAAACTAGGCCCTGGAGAGTACCTAACTAAGAAAATTCAAACCCACACAGGAGTAAAACAAGGCTGTGTGTTAGCGCCAACCCTATTTAACCTCTTTATGGCCGACCTTTGTACAAAACTTAACGCTAACAATTCGCACGCTCCAAAATTAGGGGGCAAACAGCTTTCCTGCCTATTCTACGCCGACGACCTGGTGCTGATCAGTCGGACCCAGATTGGGCTACAGCGGCTCCTCAACATCACTGCGGAATACTCTAAAGCTAATAAACTCTGCATCAACTACAGTAAAACAAAAATCATGCCCCTTAATTACCGCAAGCAAAAACTACCATTCAGATGGTACTTGGACTTGAACAAATTGGAAATCACAAACAAATATTGCTACCTGGGAGTGACAATAGACGAAAGGGGTAGCTTCAAACCACAACTGGAGGAGATTAAGAGGAGAGGCCTAATGATAGCAGTATCACTTAGGAACCTCAAAAACAAAATCGTTGGCCCAAACCTTGCTCCGCTCCTACAAGTGATTCAAGCCAAGCTGATTCCATCAATCACATATGGAAGTGAAGCAATGAGAGGGAGGGATACGGGAACCCTGAACAGAGTAGTTTCAAAAGCAATGCGGATCATGTTCAGTCTTCCGAAATACACTTCACCGGCTCAGATCCGCCTAGAATTTGGGTTGACCAAAGAAGAACTTGCACGAAAGGGAACTTACCTTAAGACCTGGCACAAGATAAGCAGAGGAGAAGAAAATACCCTTAACGCTCTCCTCTGGAAAGATCTGCAAAGCAAAAATGACTGTCCTGCAAGACATTTCCTGGAGGATGCCATCAATCATCTCGGGGCAAGGCAGCTATGGGACCTTCAAGGGAGCCCGTCAGGTTTCAAAAAAACTATTAATAAAATAGTCAAGAAAGAATCCCTCTTGCAAGACAAAGCCTCATTAGCCAAGAGAGCACATGGCTGGCTGACGGTGCAAACATACAACAAACTTAATCCTCAGGCGTACCTAGTGAACAGTTTCTCCAAAACAACAAAAGAATCCTTTTTAAAACTACGACTAGGAGTGTTACCAGCAGCGGGCCACACGGCCCCATGGCTGCGACCATCAAAACCAGCAAAATGCCGCCTGTGCGGAATGCATGAGGAAAATATCACACATCTCATAACCATCTGCAAAGAGCTGCAGCAAGACCGGAAGAACCTATTGAGACCCTTGTTTATAAACAAAGGAATCAGGTCTTGCAGAGAAGCAGTCCTGAGCTGTTTTAGAGGAGACGACGTGCAAATGGCCTGCCGACTGGTAAAATACCTACGATTGGCAGACACCAGGCTTAAAATGACGAGAGCACAAGCGGACATTGACATCGCCTATATAACATCATCCGCCTCCAGTCCTCAGACCGGGTAAGAGACCCATATTGACCAAGAACATTAAAGTACCTTCCCCATGAAGCACAAACACTCTGGGAGAAGCCGGTCAGAAGGGGAGCGGAGGATATAGAAAAACCCACTTGTCGAAAGCATGCGCTCGGACATACACACAATTTTTTATCTAAAACAGAATTTACCTGTATATATTGCTGGATGATCATTGTCCCATTTTTAATGGTATTAGACCGACCTTTTTAACTGTTTTCCTTTAACTGATCATTTTCTTTTATTACTAATAGCTATTTGTAATGGTTTTTATTAACTGTACAATAAAGCATTTACCTTTCATTGCTGGACAACCCACCACCCATATCCACGCTACCCAGACTACATGCTGTTGTGTGTGCATCACTAAGAGAGCAATATATTAATCAGAAGGCAACATATTTAACCAACATCAAATTTCAAAACAACAAAAAAACAAAGGCTGCGGGCAGATCTCTGCAATAGGCACACTAACCAATTGAGAGGCCTTTCCCGACTCATGGCTGTAACCTGTAAATTGGCAAAATAAGCACATGGGGCCTCATTTATGACTTTTTGCCGTAGGGAAGCACAGCAGGCCTTCCTGCTGCGCTTCCCTACGGCAAAAGAAAAGGGCAGAAATGCGCCGTATCTATAAGATCCTGTCCTTTTCCCCTGCGCCGGCGCACAATGGGCTGCCTGCGCCAGCGTAGGCACCCTTGCACAATGGTGCAAGGGTGCCTGCGTTGCGGGGAAGATTATTTTTGTACAGGAAGGGAAACCTTTCTGTACAAAAATAATCACAAGAGGCTTTTCCTCTTTCTATGTGTGCTGTAGAATGCAGCACACATAGAAAAAGAAAATACGAGGAGAAATAAAGACATTTCTCCCTGTTGCGCCCCCCTTACGCCTCCCCTGGGGAGGCGTAAGCTTTTGGCACTGCTTCAGAGTTACGATTTCTCGTAAATCTGGGGCAGTGTCAAAAGGCCATGGATGCTGCTGGGAACGCCCCCAGCAACACCCATTGCACGCCCCTTTAACGCAGAACACTGCGTTAAAGGGACTGATATTTATCAGGCAGCAGTACGTCACAAAAACTGGCGTACTGCTGCCTGATAAATACCACGCAGGCTTCTGCGCCACGGAACTTCATGAAAAGTGAAGTTCCGATGGCGCAAGGGGCCTCATAAATGAGGCCCCTGGTGTTATCAGACACATGATGACCTGGGCTATCTTGCTATTGGTCTGAACGGTGGCCTACGGATTGCACACACATCTCTCAAGCAGGTGCACAGCACACTCAGCTAGCTCACAAGTATGTCATTAAAGGCAAAAGGCATTCTAAAATATTCATCTAAGCCAATAGCACACGAGTAGACACAAACAAATAACAGCTAAACTGAATCCGAAGTAAAACAATTTGTAAATCGTACCCCAAACAAACCGAGAAGCAAAACAATCTGTAAACCGTATGCAAGACAAACCAATGACAGTGAGTAAACATACGGAAAGTGTGAACTTTCAAAGAGTGTATACATAAATCACAGGCATCTCTCTGGTATCAGAGGTAAGCATTAATCACAAACGTTCACACAAAGGAAGTGGATAAACAACTGCGATGAAACTCCAGGAAACAGCGGTAACTCGGTAATTACACTGCCACCTGCCAAGCTACCCTTCCGTCTCCCCGGACGAACTCATCACTGGCGCTGTGCATTTCGTTTAATTAAACTTCTAAAATGCCACAGTATAAACGTTTACGCATTAAACGGGAAGCGTTTGTACCCTGGGTTTTAAGTGGGATGAAAGGTGTGTGGGAGGGTCGGAGGGGGGTCTCTAAAAGGGGAGTGGCCTGTATCGTTATAGGCCGCGTGGCTTAGAAACCTAAAGTATATTTCTGGGATTCCCACTGTATGGTACCCAAGCAGTATTTTGCTTAGCCTGCGCCTTCTGTTACTGTATCCAGATATAATACCACAGAAACTGACATACAATAAATAAAGGAGACACGGCCGGGCGGCCGTGAAACTGAAAGTACGGCCGGCCGGCCGTGAATAATTAGGGGATGAGAAATGCGCTGGGAGGAGAAATGCAGAGCGCACGCATTACCACATCAAAGGCTGGGCTGCCTTTGATGTGGTAATGCGAGGCAGGCAGGCAGGCGGCTGGTGGCATTGTGCACGCGCTTTTTAGGGCTTGCGCTTGCGCAATGACCTAAAAAGCACATGCACTGCATGGAATCGCCAGTGGAATCGCCAGTGGTTAAACTCTGGATAAGAGAGCTTCGCCAGCTATGCGCAAGCACATCAGCAGGCGAGCCCTAAAAATGAGAATTTGGCAATGCCTAAACCTCTGTGCTTTGTAATGCTGTCATTTCTGATTGCCCTACAGCTGTACTACACTTATGATCAGCCTGTATGTCGCTGGGGCCATTTATGGTGATGCCTTAAAATTACACATCCCTAAGAATGCAGTCTGGCAAAAATCAGATATCCGGTCAAAGGCCTAATGGATTTTCTACTGGATTCAAACTATGCTTAATTCTTGACTGAGGTCGCAACCAGTACACGTCCCTCTGATATAAAATGCCTATTTTATATTCTTTACTTATATGAAAGCGAATACTTCGGCTGTGCCATACATACCCAATGATGTTCCGTGGGCTGCACCACGCTGCATGTTTGCTTTAAATCGCAAATGATACTTGACCTTAGTCATACTCGGTGCACACCGAACGCTTACCTTATTCCACACCACCTGCATTGCTATTATCTCTATCTTACCTCTCAGACCGTGTTTGACCTATAGTAGCATCCAGTGTTCATGATATAAAAATATATCAATCACATCCGATTTTAAACACACAGCAGCACGCTCAGTGGCGGCACACGCCGCACTGGAGTGGAGTGTACCTTCATCACGCGTCGTGCAGCCCATATCAATCCACAGCTCGACATATATCAAACCCAATGTTTGCCTTGAATTCCAGTCCACACCCACTCCACTGCACGCTACATTAATCACAGCCCAGGTTCACTGACTGCATTGTGTCTGCGAGAGGGTGGGTGTGGGCGGGAGGGAGCGGGGGACGACACGAGCGCCAGTGAAGAGCATCAATCAAAAAACACACATGAAATTGCTCTGTGAACTGTTTTCTAAAAAGAGCAAACTCGAGATAAATTCGAACATTTCTTTTATTGATTTCTCTCCGAGCTGCTGGTGAGGGACATCCTTCAAGCAGGAGCGGAGAGGCATAAAGCTATCACTCACGCAGCGGGATCATAAGTGGGTGAGAAGAAGCCTTCTACCCCACGCGCGCACACTCTATGGCTTTACTGCGCCGAGGCAGTCAGTGACAGCACGGCTCCACAGGGGGGCAGTGTTCCGCAGCGAGGTGGAGAAATACACAGAGCCTCGGGGACAAAATCTAATAATAATTATTAAGAAAATGTGGCATTCATAAGGTATGATTAATGTATTGATGTGCTGACATGCACAGGTCTTCCTGGACATTAACAACGTTGGCAAATGCCATTTAGCTAAAAGTCCTCAATCCTCCCCTCCATCGTGGTCCTTAGTCCGGCCTGCTGACCGAGATGGATATGGGGCCTCAATGAAGCCCAATACAAAGTATTCCATGGTTCATCCAAGGGCTGAAGTACGTAAATATAATCAGTGGGAAAAGCATTTTTTAGGTCGAGCCTGGGCAGCGCATGCTCTTCTCTGCAGCATGCTTTATGACTATGAGGTAGGGATTTGAAGCTCCATTCACATTTTTCATTGGCTTGTGTCATTGTCTACTGTAAACTGAGGCTGTTCATTGGTCAAAAGTCTTAGTAGTCCCTCCTTAGTACCGCCTTGTTCAATTTTGTAACATCCCATGGCAACACCCCCTGTTACGTGTGTTGTTGCTCTGTAGGCTTTAATTACTCCTTCCGAGCTCTACTTTCTCAAATAGCCTTGTCTGAAACGCCGCCTCCTGGCGCTTTATAGCATGCATTTGCAAAGCAATAGGTCATGCATTAGCAAGATTTTAATCAATGCTTTTTATGTATCTGTTTTAAAAACAACAAATAAATAAAAGGCATTGCCATTTATAATGCCAATAGCTCAAACTCTCATAAAAGCGAGACCTATTGCATTGCAAATGCTTGTTTATGTTACGAAATCTCAATTGGTTACTGAGACCACTGCAAATATCTTTGCGTGTAACCAGTTAGACAGAAAACTGACTGGTTGGTGCACTGGGGAATAGAGTCCTGTATTTATAGTGCTATAAGTCTCATTCTGCGACTGAAAGCACTGTGAATGTGCAAGTCATTATTCAAAATTTGTATTGCACGCAGTATATGATAGGCTTCCTCAACATTTACAAGGAGATTTAGTCACTGTTTGCTAGTGGGTCGATGTTTTCCGACCACTGTGTAAATTGTGATGTTTGCGCAATAGCCAGATTTCTGAGTTCTGTGGTATTTAATGCACCCCATAATGACTGGGTGTATTCAATACCTCACCCTTCACTAAACTTCGGCATATCAAACTTAAATTAAAGCCACATACTGACTCTCAAAAAATTTGCTGTTTAACTAACTACACACTTTTCCAATTCATTTGCGTAGCAGGCACCCTGGCTTATTCCTTATTTCACTGTCAACCTCGGTCAGAACTGGAGAACCCCTTCCTCCTCTTGCCTTTTATCCAGCGGCACCTGGCGGTCTGCATTATCCATTCTGGAAATTAACAAAAATTGGGATCCCTGTTCCCAATAGATCCCATCTACTTCAACCACTAAGGTCATCCAAAAGCCACTCACAGTTAGAATAGGCAATGATTCTTTTTGAATGTCTTCCCATGCCTCATGGTGTAGCTCTCTCTCTGTCTAATGAGCCCAGTTGCAAGGTGCACATAACAGATATGGCCCTAATTGGGAACTGTGCAGAGAAGGATTCAAGTGTGGAATTCAGTTCCAGACAATAATAAGAGGTGCGGTGTTCCTGCACCCAGATTTAATGGATGTGAGAACCACTAATGCGTTTTTCCCGCTCAGAAAATCCAGTAGGTAAAATCTCAGTCAGAAAAGGTTGCATTTTAGCCTGAACCACTTGAAAACCCCCTGCTCGAATCTCACACAAGGCACAGAGGGAGGATTACATGCCCCCTCGTGCCAGCCAACATTCTCAATTGCTCCCTTCACACCCCTCTTCCCCCATTCTTTGCCTTAAAGCCCCCCCTGCACATTTTCACAACAGCCCTCTGCACATTTTTGCAACCTTGTGCTTCAGAACTGCTTACTTCTTCACCTCCCAAGAGTAGCTTCCTTGCACTTTCATAGCCCCATATTGTATGTGGTTCAAACTGTATATACAGAGACCATTCCATTGATGCCAGGTATTGGCTTGTGCAGGCACTTCTATCAATCAATCAATCAATCAATCAAAATACTTGTAAAGCGCGCTACTTACCCGTGAGGGTCTCAAGGCGCTGAGGGAAGGGAGTGCCGCTACTGCTCAAAGAGTCAGGTCTTGAGGAGTCTTCTGAAGGCGAGTAGGTCTTGAGTCTGCCGTAGGTGTGTAGGGAACGTGTTCCAGGTCTTGGCGGCGAGGTAGGAGAAGGATCTGCCGCCGGAGGTTGTTCGTTGGATGCGGGGGACAGCGGCGAGGGCGAGGCTGGCGGAGCGGAGCTGGCGGGTGGGGGTGTAGAAGCCGAGTCTGCTGTTAAGGTAGGCTGGTCCGGTGTTGTGGAGTGCTTTGTGAGCGTGGGTGAGGAGCTTGAAGGTGATCTTCTTGTCGACGGGGAGCCAGTGTAGGTCTCTCAGGAGGGAGGTGATGTGGCTGCGGTGGGGGACGTTGACGATCAGTCGGGTGGAGGCGTTTTGGATGCGTTGTAGTCGTCGTAGGTGTTTGGCTGGGATTCCTGCATAGAGTGCGTTGCCATAGTCCAGTCTGCTGCTGACGAGGGCCTGTGTCACCGATCTTCTTGTTTCGGCGGGATCCACTTGTAAATCCTGTGGAGCATGCGGAGGGTGTTGTAGCAGGAGGAGGAGACGGCGCCGACCTGTTTAGACATGAAGAGGGAGGAGTCGAGGATGAATCCCAGGTTGCGTGCCTGTTGTGGGTGGGTGTCAGTGCTGTTCCCAGTGTGGTCGGCCACCAGGAGTCGTCCCAGGCTGAGGGGGTGGGTCAGAGGATAAGTACCTCCGTCTTGTCGAGTTCAGCTTCAGACGACTGTTCCTCATCCAGTCGGCGACGGCCTTCATTCCCTCGTGAAGGTTGGTTTTGGCGCTGTGCGGGTCCTTGGTGAGAGAGAGGATGAGCTGGGTGTCGTTGGCATAGGAGATGATGTTGAGGTCATGCTGGCGGGCCACTTGTGCGAGGGGGGCCATGTAGACATTGAACAGCGTCGGGCTGAGGGATGAGCCCCGGGGGACGCCGCAGATGATGTCCTCACACATCTTTCCTACATCCATGAGTAAGCATAGCTACATGCTTGTTTATAACACAGTTTTAGCAATTGCAAGGCCACAATAATGGCAATAGAGAACTAGGTAAATCCCTATTGACAACCCCTCCCTGCCTTCTATAAACATATGGGCCCAGATTAACAACATTATTGCGTTGTGCTTGCATTATTTTTTTTTAATACAGACCTGATGCAAAATCCAGGATGGTATTTACAAACCAAAAGTAACACAACACAGCAACATGCAGTGCCTTTTGTTACTTTGCCTGAAGGGGATGTTGCAAGGGTGGCGCATGAGCATTCCCATGCATTCACTTGTGGCTTTTGACCTAAATCATATCTACCAAGAATTGCCGATATGGATGTGCACCTAAAGCCTGCCCCTTCCTGAGACAGACTGTTGGGCCAGAACAGTTCTCCACATGGTAATGGATGTACATCCCTGCTCTAGTGTCCCAACTGTACTGATGTCTATGTGACAGATGTACAACTGTTTTTTTGTGGTCGCGAACAGGAATTCAGCCCATTGCAACCACAAAATTGTTCTGCCCCATGCACAAACCATATTTTGTGAGTCGCTAACCTTTAAGCGACTTGCAAAATGTGGTTTGCGACTCAATATTAGGAAGCGAGTCTGACACCAATGTATGATTGTTTTGCGAATGCTTTTGCGGTCACAAAACAATCTCAATTTACCACCTACTTCAAGTTAGTGGTAAACCATTCGTAAACGGGAAGGTGTTCCCAGGGGACCCCATCCCCTTTGTGAATAGGTGCTTACATATTTTTTAACACCTTGGCTGCTAGGTGTTTTCCCCCTCCTGTGCTGGAAATTGCTTTATTACTTTATTTATGACGAGCTCAGCTCGTCATCAGCACAGCTCAACTGTGCATCATGACGAGCTGAGCTCGTCATGAGCATCGAAAGGGTTAAGAGTAGGCAGTGGTCCCAGGGACCACTGTCTGCCCTCAAAAAATGAAACAAAAAAGTTTAAGTTTTCTTTTTTAAATGCATCCCATTTTCCTTTAAAGAAAACAGGCTGCTTTAAAAAAAAACTGCTTTAATGAAAAAGCAGTCACAGACATGGTGGTCTGCTGAGTCCAGCAGGCCACCATTCATGTGAGTGCTAGGCATTCCCAATGGGGTCGCAAATTGCGCTTTCCTCATGAATATTGATGAGCCATGCAATTTACGACCCCCTCGTGAATCGCAAACAGTGCCTGAAACACTGTTGTACATTTGGTTTAGTAAGTCGCAAATTGTGAGTCGCCATTCTGTCAATTTACGACTCGCTAAACTGAATAGTTGTACATCTGGCCCGAATCTCTAATGCTGATTTCTGTTGTCATACTTAAACACGGATCACATGTGTGCACCATGACATAGCCCTATTTAAGGGTTTGCAGTCTTGCTGGACCAGGAGGGGCGCCCAAAGCCCTACCCTCATAGTGGTGGGTGTCTACTGCCTTCAACAGGTGTTAAGCAGTAAAAGCATGAAGTGGCAGAATACTGTGTAGTGATCAGAAGGAGTGAGTAGGTCCTCTTTAACCTGTGTCACTAGAGTGAGGCCTTCAGACTCACTCACTCAAAGTTCCACTGCTGCATGCTTAACTCATCCCTTGGCCTACATCGGATTGTTGTGAAGCGCTGAGCAGTGCAGAAGTGGTGTATCTGAACTGGGTGTTTCTTTGTCTGGGAAGTGTGCAATACAAGCAAATGAGGTACTGTGTAGTGGGTGCATGGTATCTGCAAGTGCTAGGAGTATGTGTGCATGTGAGGGGCACAATATATATTAAGGATGTAGTGATGTGTAGTGTGTACATGGAAAATGCATGTCCTGGATGTATGTGTGCTTGTGAGTGGTCCAATACATAAAGGCAATAGGTCTGTGCAGTACATGCATGGTAAATGTATATGCTGGGTGTATGTGTGCCTGTGAATGGTACCGTACAGGATGGATGCAGTGCTGTGCAGTGTGTGTATATTAAATTCATGTATCTGTCTATGTGTTCCATTTTCGGAGACCCAGGCCTGCATGGTGAAACACGAGGAGGTGAAGAATCCCCCCAGGCAAATAGGTGTGTTGCTACATTCCTGTAAGCTGGATGGGACACACTGGAGAGGGGAGAGCCAGTACACTTCAAGGATGCTCTTTGATTCGGAGAGAGGTCACAAGGAAGGGGACTGGGCACATTTCAGGAAGGCGATGGGGATGATAAGAGCACCATAAAGTGTAGGGCTGAGGCCCTGAGCTAAACTTTTGATACACATATCACTGTGGCTGACACATAGGTGTGAACCCTAGTCACTCCCATGGCCTGTGTTATGGGGCTATCAGATTAGGAGTCGCTCTTGCTGTGACAGACTGCTTGCAATAGAAAGAGAGGGCTGATGAGTGGACACGTCAAAAGGAAGTAGATCCTCAACATAAACTTCAAATACTCAGGGCCTCATTACGTGTCTGGTGGTCGCCAGACTTGCGGGTGTGGTCTTCTGATCGCCCTATTACAACCAGGTTGATCAGGCTGCCCTGGGACCACCACACCAGCTGGGGATCAGAGATTCCTGAAGGTGGCGCAGCGTTCTTTAGGCTGCAATATGCTTGGCGAGGCTGCTGGGGCCCGCCAAGCATATTAAGAATTTCCTCACGCCACAATTTTCATGGCGGTTTGACCACCATGAAAAGTGTGGTGGTGAGGAAACAAAGAGGGCCCTGCAGGACCCCCTTGTGCCTCTGCACCTTGGGGTGCGTGCTGGGTGGCACATGCTGTGCCTCCCTGTCTGCATGCACACCAGTACCTGCATGGCATGGACTGCCGCAGTCCATGCAGGTCCTGATTTTGTCGTTCCCATTGTGGTGCCTATTTCATTGGCACCCTTGTGGGAACGCCAAAGAACTGCCCGCGAGACTGGAGAAAACTCCTAATCTGGTTCAACCATGGGTTTGGCTGCGCGGGAGCGGGGCGGTCCTGCTCCAGCACCGCCAAACTTGTAATGAAGCCTTAGACTCTAAATCACATTAGGTGTCTGGAAATAGACTAGAGGGGTAGCTTTAGACCCCCAAAATTGTCAACTGCCTAGCAGTCAGTTGGGCTGTGAGAGGAGGGAAAGGTCTTCAAGGCTTCAGCCTGTGACGAGGACTGAGAGACAAGGCCTGCTAGTCTTTCCACTGGATGAGGGGGACATCACCCAGGGAATCCAAGACCATGTGCCCCAGAGCATGGATTCCTTTCGCCTGCCTGCTTGATAAGACCAATGTGCCCTATGAGGAAGAGGAGAACAATGAAGGGAGCATGGTCCAATAGTTAGCCCTATTGAGTGGACTCTCTTTGTGAGGTGTGAGGAGGCAGCTGCTGCACTGATCTGGTTGTGTCCATGTGCAGGATGAATTTGGCAACCCTCATATGCCATAAGAGGGCCCCTGTGAAGTGAGTTGTGTGCATCATTGTGCCAATCGGGCCGGAACCCATGCATAGTGAGAGTCGGTGACCCTGTATGCCAGGAGGGGCAGCCGCAATAAGATTGCCGCGCTGTGAGGGTTGTGGTGTTTGTGCAGTGATGTGCGGTGACCCCATATGCCAGAACGGGGAACTGCGGGGGACTTCGCCGAGGCCAGCAAGACATGTGAACTGGTTGGAGTCATCATTGGAGAAGTGACGTCACATTGGGGCTCCAGGGTACCTTCACAGGGACAAAGGATTCACACCAGGATCTTTGAATCAACCCCTCCCCCACCAGTGTGGGATGGAACAGAGACTCACTCTGTGCAAAGGAGCTGCAAAGAGCCTCTGATCGCTGTGGTTGCACGGGATCATGTGAGGAACACTATGACCGCTTAGTGTTGCCTGACTGGGCCCCATGTAGCTAACTTTCCTGCAGCAGATGCTACTGCTCCAGCACCCACGGAAGGGACATGCTTAGGACCTCGGGTCACTCCAATCCTGCAGGAGTGGGAAAACTGATTTTGGGCCATTTGGCCCAGGGTAAAATTGCTTGCTAGATAGCACTGCTGTGCTGGGACACTGTTGACTTTAATTTAGAGGCAGGAAGGGCTCTTGAGACTTGGACTGCTAATGGAGGCTTAAAATGGATTCTACCTATAGAGAACAGAGTATAACCACAGTCGCAAGAGTGAGGAAAAGAGGGACACAGGTAACTGCCTACGAAACACTAGCCCGGACCTCAGGAGGACTGTGTAGTTGTGTGTGAATTTCATATTTACCTTTGTGTTGTTGGTGGTAAAATAAAATACTTCGATTTTATTAATAACATTCAGTATTTGTCTGGACATAATTGATTGCAAACGCCATGAGACTTCCTGAGTGATATGTGCGCTATACAAATATCCCTGATTTGATTTGATTGCTGCCGCTGCGTGTATTTTGAGTTGAGGGCCCGTGTTCTATCCCTAGCAACTACCTCTCCCCAAGGGATCTTTGGACTGCTTTGGCCACGCTATTCCTGAGAGTCAAGTGCTGAAGGGGTACTTGACCCAGTTGCTCAGTATCCATAAGTATCCATAGTAGATCGGGACTGGGGTATCCGGAGTTAACAGTCTGATCCCACAAGGTTGGGCCCAGTAACCCCTGCTTCCCCATGGCCTTATGAAAGTTGTAATGACACTGTAACCAGGAGAAATATTTTTCTTTCTCCTCGTTGTTTCCCCTTTCCATGTATGCTGCATTCAGTAGAAGAAATATAAAGAAGAAATTTCCTTAAAGAATAGTTTTTGTGCTGGAAGGGACACCTTTCGGCATAAAAACTATTCTGACCACAACACAGACACTCTTTCACAACGACATAAGGGTGCAAGCTTTGGCGCATGGCTGCTGAAAGTACATCATAGCAGTGAGAGCAAAACTGCACAACTTTTTTGTAGATATGGCACAATTTTGCTTCCTCCAGTTCACATAGTCCAGCAACCTTGCTTGATGCCCTGCGTTGCATCAACTCAATTTAGGACATAGGTTTTATTTAGGCCATGATTCCAAGTTGTATTTTTAATTATTATTACTGATCCATGAGCAAATGGATATTGCACACTGATCAGAATTCTGAGTTGTGCACCAACAACCACACTCTGCCATTTTCTCCATACAAATATCACTAGAAAATGAGTAAGGACATCTATCTGAATCAAATGCTTTAAAAAAATGCAGCAATTGATGTATAGACACCAGTTCCATATGGTAAGCTTCTTTCTGAGTAGGGAAACTTATGGTGGGAGTTTAGTTATATTACTAATTCAATACCCCACACCAGAGTACCACCAATTATCTTGTGCACTAATTATCACCCAAATTCTCCTTAACTTGAAACCTATGCCTTAATATCCAAATCTATGTTTGTGCTTCTATAATGATGATATCCACACAGGTGCATAGCTTACAATATATGAGTCTTAGTTTGGGGTCACCAAGCCCATAACATTGCCTTGTTTTTCTACCTGCTGTAACCTCCTAAACTCTCATAAATCTCCAAATCTTTCTTTGCCCTTTCACCTTTTACAATTACGTAATATAAACAATTGACGGGAGACTGGAGTGTGGGGTGTAGATGTATGTGGGTGTGGAGGGGGTAGAATGATAGTGACCATCTATTCTGTCCTTTTCCTTGCAGTTACCAGCTCTGTTTTTACTCTTACACTATGAGAAACATAAAGAGAATATCTAAATAGATAATCAACGTCATGCATAAATAGCGATGATAGGCGAAGGCAGGCAAACTAGCCTAATATTAAGTCTGGGCTGTGAACTCCGCCCTGCTCGTGGAGTTTTACGCACTCCGAGTTACGAGGAGTTTGCGGTGTTCTAAAAAACTCCGCTTCGTGTGGCGGAGCAGAGTTTTTTTCATCGCTGACGTTTACCAACGTCAAGTTGGCGAGTGCAAGCGGGGAAATCCACCTCCTGGCAAGATTTTTCCTCCTTCGTGATTGTCAATATCAATTTGGTGAATACGAGCATGGAAAATCAACCTCCCGTCCCGGCAAGGTTTCTTAACACGGACGGTCAGATTTCTCATTGCGAGTGGTTATGTATACTAGTGACTGCTTGCATTGAGAAACCGCCCATTCAGCCGCCCGATTAAAGATCTACTCTAGCAGCAAAAAGGAAGCAGCGCCCACTCGCGCTGTGCATAGTGCCATTCACGATGGTTGCACAGTGCGGACAAGCACCTGGCACTGAAATTTAGTGCGAACACCATTTATCTAATGCACTCCACTGCTCGCGGAGTGTGACTGAGTTTTTTTTGCACTTTGTTGAGTTCTGCATAGCAGAACTCCGGAAACTCCACCCAGGCTTACCTAATATGTCAAATAGCCTACCTACTATATCCTTGTGGACCATTTTTAGAGGGCCATGCAGAACCTGGTGACAACCAGCAGATGTGCTAGAGGGATATAAGCCAATTGGCTCTGTAACTCATACAGAGGAACTTCTGCCCTGTTGGGAGATCCCCATCTGGCTGACTGGGATTTCTGTGCAGTAGGGGCAGGCTCCCACTGAGATCTGGAGAGCACTGCAGGCTTGCTGAGGGTTCACCATTTTAAAGCATCTACTCTGCAAACGTTTATATGTGGAGAAAATAAACTCTCAATGCAGGAGTTTGTTTTCTCAATACAAAACACAGATAGGCTGTCACTCATGGAGCTTTCTCCCTCATGTGGGGAACTGACCATTAAACATTTTTCTGTCTTTCTCCAACATGCCTCAGGCAGGGGAAATGAGTGGTTTTAGCCCCACCCTTTAAAGGACAGACATTAATGTGGCTTCATCGCCCCTTGGCTGATGGACCTCAAGGTCAGAGGGTTACGCTAGCAGAGCCAGTGGTAGCTCCACTGATATTAACATTACCCATGTGCCAACTCTAAATGGAGCGGGAAATTGTGGGTTTGGTTTACACCAGCAGAGCCAGTGGTAGCTCCACTGATGTTAACATTACCCATGGGCTAATTCTAAATAGAACAGGAAACTGTGGGTTTGGTTGAGCAGAAGCACACCAGGTATGGTGGTGTTCCTTATCCTATAACTGTAAATCAGGTCCTTAGTTTTGAACTTTCCTTTACTTCTGGTCCCTTGTTGCCTGGTGTCTTCAAACTGTGGGCATGCAGCATATAGTGCTAAAGAAATTACCAAGAATGATCTGATAAACAGCAAGGCATTGTTTTGTAGAGAGTCAGAGTGGATTGAGGTAGTTTAGTCATCTCCAATTAGCGAAGGACATGTATATCATACGTTGAAAGCACCACATAAATGTAAACAACTTGTTTATTACAAATTGTCTCTTACTGCTACTAAGACCTACTTCATTTCAAATTCTATTTCTCGGGCCTCCAACCCATCTAGGGATCTTTTCCAGGCAGTCTTCAATATCACAAATCTAAAGTGAGACAAAAACACTATTCCCCCTCCTCCCCCCTGACCCCACCAAGTTGTTTCTGACAATTTGGCCTCTTTTTCTATGACAAGGCCATTTCTTGAATGTATTGCCCAACTTCCAGTTTCATCCTGTCTCACGCCGCATGAATATGCGCCATGTCCCTCTTTGCCAATCCTCTACCAGCTCACTCAAGGATAAAGGAAGAGGGGGAATTTTCATCCTTTGTCATGTCTCAGTGCACGTAGCGATCGAGACACTCTGAGCACACAGACCAGGCGTGAAACGGGACTGAATGGAGTGCGTATGCTTAGAAACCACAACTTCTATAATGCCATAGCAGAGAAGCAGTCCTACCTCTATCACGCTATTTAAGCGCCTCCCTCTGATAGACGGATGCTTGTCAATCGAGCTCAGATACAACTCGACGAGTCCACAACCTTGTATTGCAGTTCTGCTGTGCACCGTCTTATCCGTTCCAAGGATGCTGAATAGTCTGTACCAGTCGCGCTGGAGCGCGAGAGAAGAACTCAATCTCCGGAGTTCAAGAGGAGAGCTTGGTCGCTTCGCAAGCGAGCGACCACTTCCTGTTTCACTGTGCCTAAGTGAGGAAAGTTAGAGAATCAAGAAGGGCCTTGACTCATTACTCAGGATGGCTGAGTCCAACTAATACTATTAAACAAAACAAGAGCCAATACTGGAGTGTCAATTTCAAGAACTGATAAATTTCAAACGAAAGCTGCTTTGACTGAAGCAAAAACAACCTATATTCCTTTAACCACAAACAAGTTTATTCTAAATTGTTAATCATACTTTTTTTCTTTTTGAGCACACTATTCGTCGTGCATGGAAAATACAAAATACATAATACAATAGATTTTATATACAAAATATACAGACAGATAAACACACAATTTCAAACACACTTGGCCATACATTCATACACAATGCATTCACAACAACCGTGAATAAAGAAACAATGCGTCCGAGCATCGGTCATTCAGTTCAATGGAAAATGTTTCTTTTCATGTTTTAGCGATCTGTTATAGTTGTAATTATAACAATCTGTCTTAGTAAACCAAATAAATGCAACAACTGTTCCAACGTGAAAATGGTGACCAGATGCGGGACAGAAAGCTGGTCGACGCGTTTCAAACCCCTTTCAATTTAGTGGGGGTTCTCCTCAGGACCGGATTGGTTCTGAAACAATAAAAAAGGCTGGCTTAGGCAAATTTGTTCAGGGTTTCGATGAGTGGAAAAAAGGGGGGATCAACTCCCTGTGTTCAACAGCTGCTCCCTACCTTAAACCAATGGTCTTAAGAACTCAATCAATGGCAGGCAGGTAAGAATCCAAAGTGGAATTGTATTTCCCAATAGGAGTGATCAAAGCCGCTGTGTGAGGGAAGACAATACAAAAGACTACATTTAATATAGTGTCATCCCTTCCTCAATCATTCGTTCTGCTCGTGCGTGGTGAGGGGGAGGGGGGACAGGGAACTGGTAAACTTACCCGCTGGCGAACAGCTTCGTACTTCTCAGCTGGATGGGGGAACTTCACCTTCCTGAAGCACCACTGCTCTGCCGAGCATCCAGCCCTGGAGCGCCTGGGTAACCTGGACTGCGAGAGAAACACGCATTAGTTTCGTGAGTGGCCAGCAGGTCAGATTACCGCATCACAGAACCGGCGGGAGGCTCAAGGAGTCATCCAGACTTCAGATACACTCGTTAATCCCCGCAAGCAGAAAGGAATTAGTCGCTGGGGCTTGGAACACACCAATCCCAGCTAATTACTACTAGTTCACAAAAATTACTTTGGCATTGTCTTTCTTATTCATTGGATGAATGCAGCATGTTTAGCTGTAAGTACCTTCACATAGTTTACGTTTCTTGGTGGTGACTGCATATGCTGTTCTTATATGTATGTTGTGCTTGTGTCTCACTCAGAGAACAAGGGGCTAGCCAGCAGGAGTGATGTCTTCAACTCAGGGGCCAGGTTCCATTGAGGGCTCAACAGTCGCATCTTTTTTGTTTCCTTTGTCCCTTTTTTCCCTTTACCCTAACGTGGTGTTTCCTGTCGGAGTGGTTGTTACATCCCCACAGGAGATACCACTAGGGGGGATAGGGTTACTTTGCATCCTCCATCACTCCTGCTGTATCCGGCTTTTGAGGTTAGTCGTTATCTAGTCTGTACGTGACAGATTGACAAGCCCACAATTACTTACAGCCTGAGCGATGGATGCTAACTTGGTCCTTGCGACTGTGTTAGAAACGCTGACCGCATTGCGGATGGAGATGGTTGCCTTCCGAGGGGAAAACCTAGAATTACAGAATGAGATGGTCATGATGAGGCGTGAAGTAGCAGGTCTGTCTAGCTCAAATCTGAATGGTGCATGAGGAGGCTCGTACATTAAGGACTGGACCTTACCACCTCACTCACTTCTCATGTCTCTGGTGGGGGGCACAAGGCTCAAACGCAGGGTGGTATTATCAGGCCTTTTTCTACTCCTTCCTAAAGTGGGCCTGCCTCTATACACGTGATACAGCCTTTGCAGCTACCCCTTGCCCCTCTGGAGAGGTTCTTTGGGGATCCCAAGAAGTATGGAACATTTTTAGGTCAATGTAAACTGCACTTTAAGTGTAGGCCTGTTGTGTTCCCTAACGACCGGTCAAAGACGGCCTTTGTTATGTATTACCTTGGGGGCAATGCAGCCAGCTGCTCCTTTCCCTTGATAGAGAGGGACGATCCCACCAGCTTTCCTTGGACAGGGAGCTCATTGTGCTTAAGCAGGTCATGCAAGACCTACTCAGATATATAACCACCTTCAACAGGCTCTTAGTGGAAACCAATTGGCCTATGGAAAAAGAACTTCCTTGTTTTACCAGGGCCTGAGAGGTGAATTGAAGGATGTATTGGCTAAAGTCGTACATATGCCCTCCACTTGTGATGAACTCATAAATCTCAAGGTTCAACTGGATCACCGGCTTCAGGAACGGAAAGGGGATAAGCAGCGAACGGACTAGAGGTTCCTTCTGGCATGTCCTAGGCCCATAACTGAAGAATGCCTTGCCACCCCTGATGGGATGGAGCTGATGCAAATCAGTGGCATACGAGGGCCAATTAGCCAAGACGAACGAGAAAAGAGGAGGAAACAGAAGCTATGTATGTACTGGGGAAGCCCGGTCACTTCATCAGAGAGTGTAAATCCAGATCCATGCTGATGAACAACAGCAGTCCAGAATCCAAGAACCTGCCCGTGGTTGAGTATACCTCTGAGAACCAGGGAAACTAACGCACTCAAACAAGAAGGAGACCCCTTGTTTGAGCCTTCGAAGCGCATACGTCTTGTCATCAGTGGCCAACACAGCTCAAACGTCAGTGGCCCACATGAATGTGTGTGTTATGTTGGAACCACCTGGGGGGAGCCCATACTCATGCATGCATTGCTGGACTCTGGAGCTACTGGCAATTTTATAGACCAGCAGTACGCTCAGGAACTTGGTGTGCCTTGTATACAAAAAGAGAATCCTGAATCTGTTAAAGCAGTGGATGGAATTGCTTTGACATCAGGCCCGGTCCGTTTTCACACTCAGTTGTTTCTAATGCACGTTGGGGCGGATCATTCCAAATACATCCAGTTTGACCTCATAGACACCCCCCACTTCAAGCTCATTTTGGGCATGCCTTGGCTGACGCTACATGATCCTTTAGTGCAATGGGCTGCTTGCACGGTCACCATGAACTCTTTGTTCTGCAAAGAACATTGTTCAGGAGAGAAGATACACCTTCCTGACGCCATTGAGAGCCCTGTTGGATTTCTTGTGAGCAGTTATAATGCACAGATCTTATGCTGTACCTCCACGCTACCGGAAGTATACACGCAGTTCCTTGCAGTATTCAGTGAACAGGAAGCGGGAAAGCTTCCCCCACACAGGGACTAGGTTTGTGTGATCGACTTGAAGCCTGGAGCCAGCATACCATGCAGCCGTATCCATGCCCTTACGGAATAGGAAGCAACCTATCTGCAGCAGTATCTCACCAAGATGCTGTTCTCCGGTTTTATCCGTCCTTTTTCTTCCCCTGCTTCCTCACCGATTTTCTTCATTCCGAAGACGGAAGGCGGCCTGCGGGCTTGTATGGACTACAGGGCAAACAACAGGGTGCCCAGAAAAAAAACAGGTATCCTCTGCCCTTAATACCTGTAATGCTGGATCAGCTAAAAGGAGCCAAAGTGTTGACCAAACTGGACCTTCAGGGAGCCTACCATTTAGTGAAGGTGCGGCAGGGAGACGAGTGGAAAACGGCCTTTCGAACGAAATTTGGGCTCTATGAGTACCAAGTTATGCCCTTCGGGCTCTGCAACGCTCCCGCGTATTCCAGTTTCGTATGGATGAAGTCCTGAGAGGCCTTTCGGACATGCCATGCATAGTGTACATTGATGACATACTAATTTACTCCAAGGGGTGGTGAGGGACAGAGTCTCTGAATTAAGCAGAAAGCTCTCACCCAGTCAAGAGATCAGGGCTAGATCCAACACCGTTTTTTAGCTCACTGCACCATCCCAGTTTCAGAACCTGGCTGTATGCAAATTAGTCTGTTCCTGTCCCAGTGCATGATGGGAACAGGACAAACCAAACTACAAAAGCCAATTCTTACACTGGGAAGGAAACAAGCTCCCGGGGACCGGTTTCTGGCATTACAGCCGTCTTCGGCCCGGTTTGCTTGAATCCTGATGGTGCAATGAGCCAGGGTCTCACATCTGAGAATACCCTTCCACGCTTAGGGTGGACAAAAATATTTACAACAAGGGGTGGTGAGGGACAGAGTCTCTGAATTAAGCAGAAAGCTCTCACCCAGTCAAGAGATCAGGGCTAGATCCAACACCGTTTTTTAGCTCACTGCACCATCCCAGTTTCAGAACCTGGCTGTATGCAAATTAGTCTGTTCCTGTCCCAGTGCATGATGGGAACAGGACAAACCAAACTACAAAAGCCAATTCTTACACTGGGAAGGAAACAAGCTCCCGGGGACCGGTTTCTGGCATTACAGCCGTCTTCGGCCCGGTTTGCTTGAATCCTGATGGTGCAATGAGCAAGGGTCTCACATCTGAGAATACCCTTCCACGCTTAGGGTGGACAAAAATATTTACAACAAGGGGTGGTGAGGGACAGAGTCTCTGAATTAAGCAGAAAGCTCTCACCCAGTCAAGAGATCAGGGCTAGATCCAACACCGTTTTTTAGCTCACTGCACCATCCCAGTTTCAGAACCTGGCTGTATGCAAATTAGTCTGTTCCTGTCCCAGTGCATGATGGGAACAGGACAAACCAAACTACAAAAGCCAATTCTTACACTGGGAAGGAAACAAGCTCCCGGGGACCGGTTTCTGGCATTACAGCCGTCTTCGGCCCGGTTTGCTTGAATCCTGATGGTGCAATGAGCAAGGGTCTCACATCTGAGAATACCCTTCCACGCTTAGGGTGGACAAAAATATTTACACAAGGGGTGGTGAGGGACAGAGTCTCTGAATTAAGCAGAAAGCTCTCACCCAGTCAAGAGATCAGGGCTAGATCCAACACCGTTTTTTAGCTCACTGCTCCATCAGGATTCAAGCAAGCCGGGCCGAAGACGGCTGAAATGCCAGAAACCGGTCCCCGGTAGCTTGTTTCCTTTCTGGTGAAGAATTGGCTTGGTAGTTTAGTCTGCCCTGTTCCCATGATGCACTGGGCCAGGGACAGACTGATTTGCATATAGCCAGGTTCTGAGCTGGGATGGGGCAGTGAGATAAATAACGGTGATGGATCAAGCCCTGATCTTTGGACTGGGTAAGAGTGGTCTGCTCAATTCAGACACTCTGTTCATCACCACCCCCTTTTCTGAATCGATTTTGGCCACTATAGGTGTGGCAGGGTATACTCAGACATGAGTCCCTTTCTCACTGCTCCATCAGGATTCAAGCAAGCCGGGCCGAAGACGGCTGAAATGCCAGAAACCGGTCCCCGGTAGCTTGTTTCCTTTCTGGTGAAGAATTGGCTTGGTAGTTTAGTCTGCCCTGTTCCCATGATGCACTGGGCCAGGGACAGACTGATTTGCATATAGCCAGGTTCTGAGCAGGGATGGGGCAGTGAGATAAATAACGGTGATGGATCAAGCCCTGATCTTTGGACTGGGTAAGAGTGGTCTGCTCAATTCAGACACTCTGTTCATCACCACCCCCTTTTCTGAATCGATTTTGGCCACTATAGGTGTGGCAGGGTATACTCAGACATGAGTCCCTTTCTCACTGCTCCATCAGGATTCAAGCAAGCTGGGCCGAAGACGGCTGAAATGCCAGAAACCGGTCCCCGGTAGCTTGTTTCCTTTCTGGTGAAGAATTGGCTTGGTAGTTTAGTCTGCCCTGTTCCCATGATGCACTGGGCCAGGGACAGACTGATTTGCATATAGCCAGGTTCTGAGCTGGGATGGGGCAGTGAGATAAATAACGGTGATGGATCAAGCCCTGATCTTTGGACTGGGTAAGAGTGGTCTGCTCAATTCAGACACTCTGTTCATCACCACCCCCTTTTCTGAATCGATTTTGGCCACTATAGGTGTGGCAGGGTATACTCAGACATGAGTCCCTTTCTCACTGCTCCATCAGGATTCAAGCAAGCCGGGCCGAAGACGGCTGAAATGCCAGAAACCGGTCCCCGGTAGCTTGTTTCCTTTCTGGTGAAGAATTGGCTTGGTAGTTTAGTCTGCCCTGTTCCCATGATGCACTGGGCCAGGGACAGACTGATTTGCATATAGCCAGGTTCTGATCTGGGATGGGGCAGTGAGATAAATAACGGTGATGGATCAAGCCCTGATCTTTGGACTGGGTAAGAGTGGTCTGCTCAATTCAGACACTCTGTTCATCACCACCCCCTTTTCTGAATCGATTTTGGCCACTATAGGTGTGGCAGGGTATACTCAGACATGAGTCCCTTTCTCACTGCTCCATCAGGATTCAAGCAAGCCGGGCCGAAGACGGCTGAAATGCCAGAAACCGGTCCCCGGTAGCTTGTTTCCTTTCTGGTGAAGAATTGGCTTGGTAGTTTAGTCTGCCCTGTTCCCATGATGCACTGGGCCAGGGACAGACTGATTTGCATATAGCCAGGTTCTGAGCTGGGATGGGGCAGTGAGATAAATAACGGTGATGGATCAAGCCCTGATCTTTGGACTGGGTAAGAGTGGTCTGCTCAATTCAGACACTCTGTTCATCACCACCCCCTTTTCTGAATCGATTTTGGCCACTATAGGTGTGGCAGGGTATACTCAGACATGAGTCCCTTTCTCACTGCTCCATCAGGATTCAAGCAAGCCGGGCCGAAGACGGCTGAAATGCCAGAAACCGGTCCCCGGTAGCTTGTTTCCTTTCTGGTGAAGAATTGGCTTGGTAGTTTAGTCTGCCCTGTTCCCATGATGCACTGGGCCAGGGACAGACTGATTTGCATATAGCCAGGTTCTGAGCTGGGATGGGGCAGTGAGATAAATAACGGTGATGGATCAAGCCCTGATCTTTGGACTGGGTAAGAGTGGTCTGCTCAATTCAGACACTCTGTTCATCACCACCCCCTTTTCTGAATCGATACTAATTTACTCGGCATCCTTAGAGGACCACATCCTTCATGTGTCCGCAGTTTTGGAATGCCTACAGGGGTTCAAACTCTATGCTAAATTGGAGAAGAGCCTTTTCTACTTTACCGAAGTGGAGTTCTTGGGATACATCATTGGGCCAACCGGCATTCACATAGATGACTAAAAGATACAATCCATTCTGCAGTGGGAATTATCCTCCGGTGTAAAGGTCTTGCAGAGCTTCTTAGGCTTTGCAAACTTTTACAGGAGGTTCATTAAGAGATTCTCCAATATCATACAGCCGCTGACACATCTGTTATGGAAAGGAGCAGCTTTTCTCTGGACTGACTCAGCAGAAAAGGCTTTTCAATCACTAAAAAGCCGTTTTACTAGTGCTCCTTTATTAAGACAACCCGATGCTTCCCGACCATTTGTGGTAGAAACGGATGCGTCCTATTACGCGATAAGAGAAATCCTATCCCAAAGACATCCTGATACAGGCCAACTCCATCCAGTCGCCTTCTTCTCCAAAAAGTTGTCTTCTTGTGAGGGCAACTACAGCATCACAGACAAGGAGCTTCTGGCGATAAAGAGGGCGTGCGAAGAATGAAGACACCATTTGTTGGGGGCTAAACACACAGTAGAGATCTACACCGATCATCAGAACCTGTTATTCCTGAAAAATGCTAGAGCCTTAATCCCTAGACAACTCTGTTGGTCGTTGTTTTTCTCCAAGTTTGACTTTGTAATCCGGTATAGTCCTGGCGCACAAAACAACAAGGCTGACTCACTGTCCTGTCTCGCTCCCGACCCCGAACTCGGCCTAGTACCGGCAGAAGAACCCCCTACGATACTGCAGAACACTTCCTTTCCTGCGGGGATAATGGCCTTGGCTACTACACATGACTTCTTGGGAAGGGTGAGGGAGAAAATCGAAGGGCTAGATGAGCAAACATGGGTTTCCGAAGAACCTCAGCATAGTTCCTCTCTATACCATTTGTTGTATTATGACGAGCACTATATGTACTGGAGGAAGCACTGCAAAGACAGGGCCTACAATGGGTGCAGAGACACTTCTGGTAGAGCACCATAAGGATGGACACAGCAAAATATGTCTTGGAATGTGCTATCTGTGCACAAGGGAAGGCACAGCACACAAGGCCTAGTGGATTGCTCCGGCCTATACCTATACCTCCAGCCCCCTGGCGCACCTTGTCTATGTACTTCATTGTAGAAATGCCTTCCAGCTCAGGCAACAACACCATTCTAGTTGTCGTCGATCATCTGACCAAGATGGGCCACTTCGTTGCGATGACTAGGTTACCAACATCGGTGGAATTGTCTAAGGCGTTTCTGCAACACATCGTATGCCTACATGGCATACCAGCAGTCCTCCTTACGGACAGAGGAACCCAATTTGCCTCCAGGTTCTGGTAGGCACTGTGTGTAGTCCTGAAAGTAGATGCCCGTCCCTCCACTAGCTACCACCCACAGACAGCAAAACAGAGAGCAATATCTCAGCTGCTTCACTCTGCAGCATGTGGAAGAATGGAGCACACTTCTGTGGATGGCAGATTTTGCGTACAATAACTCGCACCATTCCACTGTGGGATGCTCACCCTTAATTGGGTTACCATCCTAACATGTTACTCCTTGACTGGCCTGTAGTGGCTAGACATCCTACGATCCAGGAACACCATACACACCTGAGGAAATTACTACAAACAGCCAAAACGCATTTAGCAGCAGCACAGGTGCGCTACAAACAGTATGCTGAAAGTAAAATAACCTCAGAACCTTCCTATACCGTGTGTGATAGGGTGTGGCTCGAAACAAAACATCTGCCATTTAAGGGTAATACTCAGTTGAAGCCTAAGTTTGTGGGTCCCTATCCCATAGAGAGAATAATCAACCCTGTAGTGATGAGGCTGTCTCTCCCTTCCTCTTGGCGCATCCACCCTGTGTTTCATGTTTCTCTTTTGCGGCCTTGTATCTCTCAGACCAGACTTCCCGTGAGGCCAGGACCACTGACCATAGAGGGGGAGGAAGGGTACAAAGTCAAAGGAATACTTGACTCCATGCGTGTCAGGGGAGGGTGCATTACCTCATTGACTGGAAGGGGTATGGTCCTGAGGATCGTTCCTGGGAGCCTGTTACCAATCTCCATTGCCCTGGTCTTCTCAGACGTTTTCACATGCAGTATCCCATGAAGCCTGGTGGACCACTGAGACGTCAGTCGTTAAGGGGGAGTTCTGTCATGTCTCAGTGCACGTAGCGACGGAGACACTCTGATCGCACACTCCAGGCGTGAAACAGGACTGAATGGAGTGTGTATGCTTAGAGACCACAACTCCCATAATGCCACAGCAGAGGAGCAGTCCTACCTCTATCACGCTATTTAAGCGCCTCCCTCTAATAGAAGGTTACTTGTCAATCGAGCTCAGATACAACTCGACAAGTCCACAACCTTGTATTGCAGTTCTACTGTGCACCGTCTTATCTGTTCCGAGGATGCTGAACAGTCTGTACTAGACGCGTTGTAGCACAAGAGAAGAACTCAATCTCTGAAGTTCAAGCGGAGCGTTCAGTCACTTCGCATGCGAGCGGCCACTTCTTGTTTCACCGCACCGAAGTGTGGAAAGTAGCAGCGATAAGCATTGGGCTTTGCCCTCTGGTTTAGCTACTGGAACACTTTGTCAGCTGCGTGGGGGAACTTCTCCTTCCTGACGCAACGTAGTTCTGCCGAGCATCCAGCGCTGGAGCGCCTGGGTAACCCGGACTGCGAGAGAAACTTGTGTTAGTTTCGTGAGTGGCCAGTAGGTCGGATTACCGGATCACAGAGCCGGAGGGAGGCTCAAGGAGTTCAGATACACTCGTTAATCCCCGCAAGTAGAAAGGAACTAGTCGCTGTAGCTTGGGACATGCCAATCCAAGCTAAGTACTACTAGCTCACGAAAATTTCTTTGACATTGCCTTTCTTATTCATTGGATGAATGAGGCATGTTTAGCTGTAAGTACCTTCACATAGTTTACGTTTCTTGGTGGTGACTGCATATGTTGTTCTTATATGTATGTTGTCCTTGTGTCTCACTCAGGTAACAAGGGGCTAGCCAGCAGGAGTGACGTCTTCAACCCTGGGGCCAGGTTCTATTGAGGGCTCAACAGTCGCATCTTTTTTGTTTCCTTTGTCCCTTTTTTCCCTTTCCCCTAACGTGGTGTTTCCTGTTGGAGTGGTTGTTACATTCCCCACAGGTGATACTATTGGGGGGATAGGGTTACTTGCAAACCTCTATCGCTCCCGCTGTATCCAGCTTTTGAGGTTAGGGGATATCTAGCCCGTACGTGGCACCCTTGCTTACTTCCCTAAACGTGGGCTCCTCTGATAATGTATGTCCAGTCAGAACTCTAAATTCATCACACCTTTTTTACCTTCATCTTCAACACCTGTTTTTATATGCCACTGTTCCTAGTGGATGGAAGAAAGCGGTTCCCAATCCCATTTAATGTGGCCAAACTCAAGCTGCCATTAGGCCTATCTTTCATGAGCCAGTAGTGACTAACATTGGTGAGAAGTTCTAACTCATAGACTTTCTAAACATCTTGAAGAGCGCCAGAAACTAGATGGTAGCCTGATGAGCTTAGGGCCACGTTTAGGGACCGAGACTTCCCTTTGGCTGTACTGAATGATGTCAGACAATATTATAATGATAGCATTTATACCTGTCTCATCTTGCTGTTGCAATTGTGTTGTCTTGTAACCTGCATACAAGAATCTTGAAGAAAAAAAAAATGTTGTATAATGTGCCCCTTGAAAACTTAATGCTACCCTTATTTCAAAATTGAACTATGCCAATGCTTGCTTCATTGGCTTTCCCAAGTCAACTATTTACAATCTTTCAGAAGCGCAGAATATGGCATCCTGGCGTCATGTATTACAGTAAATATGATGTGTTCTCCAAGGCTTAGCATGAGCTGCACTGGTAAGGATTCATTATATTGTGCTTTGCTTTGCCCACAGAGCCTATTATGAAACTGGCCCCATGCTGCTTTTGGGTTTGCTTCCAAGTCTGCGGTTCCGGCCCTCGGAACCGCACCCATACCTACGGACCATGCACGTAACCTGGGATTCATCCTGGACTCCTCCCTCTTGATGACCAGACAAGTCAACGCCGTCTCGTCTTCATGCTTCAACATCCTACGAATGCTCAAAAAAATCTTCCGTTGGATCCCCACCGAAACAAGAAAGACGGTCACCCACGCACTGGTCACAAGCCGACTGGATTACGGAAACACCCTCTACGCCGGAACCACAGCCAAACTACAGAAAAAACTCCAACGCATCCAAAATGCCTCAGCCAGACTCATTTTGGACATCCCTCGGCAAGCCCACATCTCCGGCCACCTGAAAGACCTCCATTGGCTCCCTGTCAACAAGAGAATAACGTTCCGTCTCCTCACCCACGCACACAAAGCCCTCTACGACTTAGGACCCGAATGCCTTAACACGCGTCTATCCTTCTCACCCCCTCTCAACAACTACGATTGTCCAATCAATCCCTCGCCGCAATTCCGCGCATCCACAGATCCACCATGGGAGGAAGATCCTTCTCCTACTTAGCGGCCAAACCTGGAATTCTCTCCCCACCCACCTCTGCCTTACACAGAACCACTTCTCCTTCAGAAAGCAACTAAAAACTTGAATATTCAATAAATAAATACTCCTCCCTCCCCCAAGCGCCGTGAGACCCTCTGGGTGAGTAGTGCGCTTAACAAATTTTGGAACTTGAACTTTTTTGAACTTGAACTATCCCTTCATTTTGGCTCTTTGCTCCTGTAACTGTGCAGTTTTGCAGCAAAAGGCTTGAAACACTTTATTCTTCTGTCATAACTAAGCCTGGGCCTGTCAAATGAAGGATAACTCTGATACCGGGTATCACAAATTGCCACTGTGAAAGCAATTGCACAATTACATCACTACCTTATGCACTACTTGTTTCAGTTGAACAATGGCAAACTGTTAAACGTGTTCTCTGCCTAGTGTCATTCTTGTGCATTTTTCAAGGTTGCCCCTTTCTCAAACAGGCCATGCTAATTCCTATAATTAGTATAGGCATTTTAGGAACAACCATTATAGAAAATACAGTCATTCCTCTAAAAGGAAGTTTGGAGAAATTCATTAAAAAATTGATTTTATAATACACATTGCCCCTGTAGGATTCAAAAGCAACCACTGGCATTTTAGTGGATTTTATGTTTTATTTGCTTAGGGCTTCGGAAGAGAAGTGCAAAAATGTAATATCAGTCGAGCATTCTTTAATTCATTACCAGACACTCCCTTCCACTTCTTTATCTCACTATTACAGGGTCCTGTTTCACCCTTTTTCTGTATTTCTCTTCCTTCTTTCCCCTTCGTGTGTTTTTGCATCTCTTGCTCTTTGTACATGTCAGATGAGGAAAAATACGTGCTTGTCCCCAAAAATGAGTGCTGGTGCCACTCCCCTACCCCCCCCCCCCCCCCCCCCCCCCCTGTAAACACTTGCTCAAATGAAGCACTGGCCAGGGGTAACAGAGCAGTTCAACCAAACAATTTACTATTATGAATTATGTAAAGAGAACTTGAAAGCCACTCACACACAAAACAATAATTGGGTACAACTAAGCATATAAATAAAAACAAGCTACATGCACGCCAAAGAGAACTCAGAAGGGACTTCAGCATTTCAAGGAGCAGCAATAGATAAATAATGCTGCACATGGAGAGACGGCCGCCGGAAAGAATTGATTTTTGAAATGGCAAATAGATTAGGTTTGTTATACAGAGTAACTTAAATAGGAGAACGGCTAAATTCAGAAAGTGTTTGAAATGTGAGCAGCTTTTTAAGGGGCAAAAATTAGATATGCTATTGAATGAAATGCAGCCTACAGCAGTGGTGGCCACCACAAATAAAAGGTGGCAGGTGGGAGGGGGAGCGTGCAGGGGGGATGGGGGGGGGGATTATGCGGGAGGAGGGTAGAAATAATAGATTTAAAAAAAAAACGTATATGAAGCCGCCTCCCGCATCTCGTTCGCCGCCTCTCCATTAGCTGAATTCCTGCGACAGACTCCCATCCAATCGCAGTGCTGCTGAGCAGCACAGGGATTGGCTAAGTGGGATGAAAATACACCCTGCTCAGACCAGGATGTCTGTGGGGTTTCTCAAGCCTGGCTGCTCAATGTTATGTTATGTTAGGTTAATTTTGATTTATATAGCGCCAAATCACCGACAGGTCTCTTAGCGCTTGCTTTGGGAACCCGTCCTGGCTTTCCCTGCAAGATAACCCCTACTGGGCATCCCCAGGGTGAAGACCAGGCATCCCATCGCAGTGGGGCCGTAGTGGAGATTAAGCAAGCTATTGCCCAGAGTTGCAGAGTGTGAACCCATGATTCGAATAGGCACCGAGGCGAGAATTATCGAGTCCGTGGACATTTTTGAGCTCAAGACTCTGCCGCGTCGGGAATTGAACCCTGGTCCCGGGTCTGACCTCTGCATCAGGGTCTGCCTCCTCTAACCAGTGAGCCACACTTCTCCACTAATGGAGCTGGGCTGGAGAAAACATAAGTATGCGTGTGTGCTTTGGTCGGCCTTAGACGGCCAGCCAAACACACCTGAGAATTTAGCGAGTGGAGTGCACGTAGCACTCCTCCTCTCCCATCCCATTCCTTGGCGCTGCCCTCCCTACAGCGCAGGCTAAGAGCCGGCAAATGCAAAAAAAAAACAATGTAAGAACATCTTTTATTTTACATTTGCTGGCTATGAGACAGGCAGTGGGGCAACGCTCCTCAGCTATTGGAGAGGAGTCGCTGCTAAGCTTTACCGGGAGCACACAGTATTAGGTGGCATGGTTTGTAGAATAACGGTGGGTTGGGATTCGGCCCAAGTAAAAAACAGTGGCCGAGATGAACTCAAGCATTCCAGGCATCACTTTTTTTGTATACTGCAGTACATGGGAGCACGGCTGATTTAGGCATCTTCACCAAGAAATACTGTCTCCTTCATGGGAGAGCAAAGGACTGCACAACACTGTGAAATGAGGGGAGTAAAAAGGGCCAATCTTTATCATCTGCAAAGATTGATAATTCCTTGCTGGGTCCACTTTGCAATATGAGGGCTTCTAAAATAAGCTTTCAGAAATCCTCCGGTTAGCGATGGACGGAACAAAGGTGGAGAATATACCAGTAACTGGAGGGAGGATGAAGGGGGAAGATTAATCTTTGAGGAGGGAGGGGCAACATTAGAGTTCATTTAGTCATCACACCCAAGGGTAACCAAAAATAGCAATGAGTTTCATAAGTTGAAGAATTCCTAGATGAAAACTAATGAGAAGGAACCCTGAAGTCCTTCCAAGATGCAGAACTGGGTGCCTTTGCACTGGGTTTGAAATGACCATCTCCAGCGACATCAAAATGACGTGTTTGAGGCTTCATGTTAATGTTAAAAGGGTCATTTGGTAATGGCACCGGCACTCTCTTATGTCACCGGCCGCAAATAAAACGATAATAAAACGGGTTTCTGATCCGTTTTATTATCGTTCTATTTTAATCTCCCTGGACCCGCCCCTAGGACTCTGAGATGGGGGAGTGCTAGTGCACTCCCTTGTCCCTTCACTGCGCATGAGGTGTTAGGCCAACAGTTTCAGGCCAGCCAAACACCTCATGCGAAGTGTAGCTTTTCGCCAGCCCCATCTGCGTTGCTGGGGCTGTAGAAAACAGGCACAGGCTCTCAGGCTGCCTGGGAGGGCAAAGTTGTAGCGCTCAGGCCAATCCTGAGGTTGCTTTCCTGCAGCATCATGATTGGCCACAGTGTAGTCTGGGAGCCTTTCGCAGAAGTAGGAAGAGCAGGATGGAGCGGATGGCGGTGGAGATCAGGTAAGTTTTATTTTTTCTTAATTTTTTTGTCCCCCAAATATCACCCCATAACCCCCACTCCTACCCAGCTCCCTCCTCCAGCCCGCCCTGCCACTTTGGCAAACAAGATTACAGCCCGACGTCTGTTTACCATAGTTGTGCTGTCTAGTATTACTTTAAGTTGTGTGATTAAAGCACTTTATTTTATTTTAAACGATAAACAGTGCGCCGGACAATACACTATTGGCTTTGTTGGTTGACTGTTGTTGACTGTGAGTTCTGTGCTCTTGTTCCCCAAACAACATCTCTGTGAAGCCTTTGACAGCTCACCCTCACGACCCGAGTACCAGATACAGAAAGTGTGTACTTAGCTCTGTTTGCAAAGCTGTAGGATGGATCCCAAGACACCAGTGGCAAATGAGCTCAACACCATGGTTGTTCCCAGCCAGTAATCACTGTCTGATCCCCCCACGCCCCCAAACAGGGTCTTTATACAATTGAGGACCAAGTAGAAAAGCATGTTGCAATGTCTCCATGGTTCCTACGTTCTGTCTTACCTGGTGGGCACTGATCCAAGAGACCACCAAGTAATCCGTTCTAGAAGTGCCACCAGGCATAGCTCTAGACGCAACTCGGTGTAGGGCACTACAAGGACTTCTCTCGTATATCCAGGAAGTAAACTCCTCGATAGCACTTTTAGGGGACTGCTTGACTGGCGACAGTGTACATAATCAAATGAATATCATTCTTACTTTATCCATGGGGGGGTTGGGGGGGCATTGATGCCAATTCACTCAGTCTGAGGCTCTTCAATCGTTAGTTCAAATTGGACAAGCAATTGAATATCAGATGTACCCTCAGCAAGCATGACAGACTGAGATCCATGCACTGTGCCAATTATAGAAATGCATAATTCAACACACCAAGAGTTTGACTTATTATCGCCCAGATGCAATAGACAATTCAATGCCACACGCACATACTTTACAGTGCCAAAGAACACTGCTTAAGACATTGAGCATTTTTCAAATGGGAAGCATTTTAGGCTTCATTTGAGCAAAACATCACAATGTAATATGCCTGCGTGTGGCGTGTTGCCTAATTTAAAAAGTGCTCAATGCAGCACCCTCAGCTCATCTTCTTAGCTCTAAACTGAACCTTATTTGGTTTGCTGTAATTGCAACCCATTAAAATAGTGAAAATAGTGTAGATCCATTCCATTGCATTTGATTAATAACTTAATGGAGTATCAACATTGATAAAAGAAACAGCAATAAAACAGGCATGTTGAGAGCTATGATCTCTGCTCATTTAATGCTAAGGGTGCTGGCGGAAATCAGCTTTTTTTTTATCTCAGGGAGTTCTAATGCTCACCCGGGTAATCCAGAACATAGTCATTGTGGGATGTGGGGGAAGGCCCAGGGCACCATGGCCCCCGCTAGCTCCACTGACAGGATCCAGATATTCACTACATTGAAATGAAATGAATGAATGAATGAAATGAAATGAAAATATGAAATGAAAATATATTTATTGAGCGCGATTGCTGCCCAAGGGCGTCCAAGCGCTGAGCTGAGCTGAGGCGGAAATGACCAAGAAGGGAGGTTTAAGACACAAACGATTTAGCAAACAGTAGTGTCTTCAGGTTTTTCCGGAATAGGAGCAGATTTGGGTTGGACCGAAGTGAGAGGGGGAGGACATTCCAGAGTTTGGCGGTATTCAGAGAGAACAGCCTACCACCCGACCTGGCTCTCTTCACTCTGGGAACAACAGCAAGGAAGACCTCCATCGACCGAAGGTTCCTGTTTGGGTGATAGGGGATGACAAGGTCGTTATTAATGGGTGGGCCTGTTTTCCAGAAGGCGTGATGTGCCATGCATAGCACCTTGAATGCTACTCTCTGCCTCACTGGCAGCCAGTGGAGACTCTTCAGAGCAGGTCTGGCTGACTGGGATCGTGGGATCTGCAGCAGGGTGCGCGCTGCACAGTTTTGTACGATCTGCAATTTCCGGAGGGTCATTTCGGGTGCCCCAACATACAGGGCATTGTTTGAATCCAGACGAGACTGAATGAGGCCTTGTACCGCCACCTTTCTAGCCTCTAAAGGTAGAAGCGGGAGGATCTTTCTAAGGATTCTTAGTAGGCCAAAACATGTGGCGGACAACTTAGAGGCCTGGGTGGAGAAGGAAAGTTTGTTGTCCAGCCACACTCCCAGGCTCTTGACACTCTCCTTGGGGGTGGGGGGAGGGCCTAGTGCACAGGGCCATAAGGAGGTGAAAGGCACTGGAGAGGTTGGGCCTAGGAGCATAAGCTCCGTCTTACCACCGTTCAGCTTTAGGGAGGAGTTGGTCATCCATCGCTTGACATCCTCTAAGCATTTTAGCAGATCTACCGGGAGTTGCCTGTTGTTACCAGCGGCCAATGAGACCACTAGCTGGGTGTCGTCGGCGTACGACACGATTTTGATGCCGTACGGTTCGACGACACCCGCCAGCGGCCTCATGTATACGTTGAACAGCACAGGGCTCAGGGAGGAGCCCTGCGGTACTCCGCAGCTAAGAGGTTTCCTAGAGGATACTGTCTCGCCGTCAAAGATCCGAAAGGATCTCTCAGACAGGAAGGACTCAAACCACCTTAGTGCGTCACCCGAAACTCCGATGTCGTGGAGACGGTCCAGCAAGGTGGTATGGCTGACCGTATCGAATGCGGCACTTAGATCAAGGAGGATCACTGCCACTGATCCCCCCCGATCCAGTACCCTTCGAGATTCTTCGGTGACTGCTAGCAAGGCGGTTTCCGTACCATGCTTCGGTCTGAAGCCTGTCTGGGATGTATGTAGCAGAGAGTGGTTCTCTAGGAACTGAACGAGTTGGACGTTTATAAACTTCTCCAGGACCTTGCTAGCCCAAGGGAGAAGTGAGATGGGGCGGTAGCTGGAGTGATCATCGGGGTCTAGGCTGGGTTTCTTCAACAGCGCCCGCACCATGGCTTGCTTCCAAGCCATAGGAACTACGCACGCAGAGATGGACGAATTTAGAAGTTCCAGCATTATCGGCAGGGTGGCTTTAGATGCCTGCAACAGGACATCCGGAGGGGCAGGATCACATGGGGAGCCCGACTTGACTTGGCGTGCCACATTGTCTAGGGTGTCGAGATCCAAAGGAAGGAAGTGCTCAAGGGAAGGCTGCTCAGGGTGAAGAGGCGGTCTGGGGAGGGGTAGGGCAGTCGCGTCCCGATTTGTGGCTACTGTTGGGAATGTAGAGTAGATTTTTAAGACTTTGTTATGGAAAAAGTCCGCAAGCTCGTTGCATTGGTCCTGGGTTTTATTCGGCGGGGGTGCAGTATTGGTACTGGTACATAGCTTTATTATACTGAAGATTTCCTTCGGCTTGGATTTAGCTTCAAGAATTTTATCTGAGTAATAGGTTGCCTGGGCCATCCTAATCCCTTCTTTGTAAGCTTTGATGGCTTCTTTATAGAAGGCCTTTTTATCCGAAAGGAAATCTAATCGCCAGGCTCTCTCTCGTTGCCTGCAAAGGCGTTTTAGTTCCCTTAGGGAGTCGGAGAACCAGGGAGCAGATTTATGTATTTTCTTTGAGGAGGATCTGCGAAGAGGGAGGATAGAATCTAGCGAGTCTGTAATCCAGCCTACATAGTTTCCATTTGCCACATTGGGGTCTGGGCAGGGTGGTGGACGGGTAGCGTCCAGGTTGTGTAACCAGGCATCCAAGGGGAGCTTTGTCCAATTCCTCCTAGTAGTAGCTTGGGGTGGTAGCTGGGGGGCTTTTAGTGTAATCCAGGTAAACGGGACAAAAAATGGTCCGACCATTGAAGGGGAATAGGTTGGTCGACCGTCAGACCGGGGCAATTGCTAAATATAAGGTCCAGTAAATTGCCCTTTTCATGAGTTGGGGCTAACACCAACTGAGGCATTTGAAGGGCTCCAAGGTCGTCTATTAATTCTTTAGCGACTTGGTCTGAGGGGGAGTTAAAGTGAAAATTAAGGTCCCCTAGGACCGTGTGGTTGGCCGAGGCCAGAATTCTTTCCGGTATAATCTCTGGAAGAGACATATGGAACATTTTTGATGACTCTGGGGGGCGATACATCAAGGTGCCGGAAAAAGAGCTATTAGCATTAAACTCTATGCAGAATGCCATGCTCTCGCACTCAGGAATAGTTTCTATTGAGGTGCGGCATTGGTACTGGGTCTTTAGAATGATCGCCAGACCTCCACCTCTCCCTTCCGGTCTGTCTAATCTGACGACATGGTAACCTGTAGGTAAGGCTGACACTACGTCTGGCTCAGAATGATTGGTGGGTGCCCCAGTGTCTACCCATAGTACCTCACAATGTGTGCCTCATTAGGGGCAACAGAGGGTGCCCTGCATCCCCTAGCGGTTCTCCAGCCAGCACCCACGTAGGTGCTGTGGGAGCCTATTCCATAACTGCTCCGCCTACGCAGGAGCAAAATTGTGTTCCCTGCCAGGGAGAGTGCGGGCAGGAAATAGATTTCTATTCCCAGCCAGCACTTTCCTGGGTAGGGAACTGCAGTGTCCCATGGGATGGGGCCCCTGGGGTACTGCAATCAAGATCTGGAACTGATCTTCGGGGAAGGTGTCTCCATGATCGCCCTTCTCCGACCCAAAAAATACACAGGCCCCAGAAGACGGGATCCTTAGGATCTCTTTGAGGTTTGGGAAGGGGGGGTGCGTGCCCCCCATCTTAAAAATATAAGATTATGGATTGGGTATGGGGACTGAGTGCTTATTGAAGGCTCAGGGTAGGGGGTTAAACTCTTCCCCAAGAAACAATTGAAAATGCACCATCTCAGCCCTGGTTCACCCCGGGGTGGTTTAAAAAAAACGATGGGAGACTGCTACTTTTTATTTTTTGTTGATTGGTACTGCAGATCCAAAAATCTACAAATCCTCTATGGATGCATGGCAGAGATCAGAAAAAACTGACACATTTCGCCCTGCGGAGGACTGCCACCAGGCCTTAGGGGCAAGGTATCCCTCCCCTGGCAACTATGTGTTTATTTTTACTTCTTTCTAAGACAGAGGACTGAGTCCATGAATCCTAAATGCCTGCTGCTACCTCTTTGTTGATATGGTGACAGCCGGTCAGATCTAATCTCAACATCTGATTTCTCCTTGTTAGGTCTCGCGTGCGTTGCAGGGCAGAGCCCTGCTCCTCCTCCGCGAGAGATTTTGTAGGAGAGGATTTTTAGAAGAGGGCTTTAAGCCCCGCCCCTCATTCCCATTGGCCGGAGTCACCGTTTATGTTAAACGGTGACCTGCCATTTAAAATGAGGGTTTTTGGTTGCCTCCCTTTGGCTGGCGATCTGGACTCTGTGGCCTGCTTCACAGCTGTTGTGAAGTACTTTCTTATCTTTATGGGACCATGTGTTTAAACACATGGCCCCATAAAGATATGAGATCCCCTTGCTCCATTGCGATCCTCTTTCGCTTTCGGGACCGCGCTTGTTGTAGAAAGAGTCCGGGATTGCGTGCTGGTGCCACGCCTACACTTGTTGCTCACTTGTGCCTTCCTGCCATGGCTGACATCGGGGGGTTCATGGGGGCCCTGGATTGGAGTTTGCATGGGTTTGCTGCCTCCCTCAGGAACATGGTCCTGTCAGACTCCCCCGGCTTCTTGGCCGAGCGTCTGGGCAGATCGAGGGCCGGCTGCAGCGGGGGTCGCCCACCGACTTTGCGCACCTCAAGGGCATCCTGCGGCAGAGGCAGCTGTACTGCCGGACCGGCTTCCACCTGGAGATCTTCTCGAACGGCACGGTGCAAGGCACCCGGCAGGACCACAGCAGATTTGGTAAGGGCTGCAGGTGTAGCTTCTGCATGTCTGCCTCTGGGCACTAGCTACCTCGGGAGAAGCAAGCGGGTGCATGTAGCCCACTAACATCCCACATCAAGAGAGTCCTGGACTGGGTGGTGGGGCTCAGGGGGAGCCAATACAGAAAGGAACCCTACTCTAATACTTCCTCAGGGCTCAGGTCTCTCAGGGAGTCAAGACAGGGAGGGAGTCCCTCATACATACCACCACCCGGTCCAGGTCTCTCGAGGACCTCAGGGCAAGACAAGTCAGTGAGTGCAGCCTACTCCCTCACTACTCCTGGGCCAAGGACTCTCATGGGATCTCAGGGCGAGGCAGGCATGTGTGTGGCCCCTAGATCCATCCTAGCTGATGTCTCTGTCCCAGGACTCTCTGGGCCTCGGCGGGAATGACTCAATGGATCGATGGATGGATGAATGATGGACGGATGTGGGATGGATGGGTGGATAGATGGATGGATGGGTGAATGGAGTGGTGGATGGATGGGTGAGTGGAGGGGTGGGTGGATTGGATGGGTTGGTGGTTGGGTGGATTGGATGGATGGATAGGTAGGTGGATGGATGGATGGTTTGGGTGGGTGGATGGATGGATGGATGGGTAGGTGGGTGGATGGATGGTTTGGGTGGGTGGAGGGATGGTTTGGCTGGAGGGGTAGGTGGATAAGTAGAAGGGTGACTGGATGGTAATCTGCACTTGCCTTCATTCAATGTCTTTAAATGGTCTGGTGAATTTCTAATCCTTCATACAATATAACATAGAAATAAGTATAGGTAATATACATGGAACACGTTTTGGAAAATGGGATTATTAATGTTATGCCTCCTTGGGTGAACGCCACCTATTTGCTTCAAGCGCGGCCAGTGTAAACAAGCATAGCTATTTACGTAGCCACTCATTTGTGGCGAGGTTAGTGAGATAAAACGTGTAATGACAGTGCCTGAAGGCGCTATAAACAGCGCGCGCACACACCCATTTCATGCTTGGTAGCTACCTTAGCTCGGCTTTGCATGCCCCACATAATGGGTTTACACAAGTGTGCAGGCTGTGTGCACACAACCACAAACATATTTTAAACTGTAGTGAGGGCGGGATTTAGGGAATTTTAATTTCGCACACTTTTTCTGGAGCGAGACGTAGTGAAATCATCGCAAAGTGCAGGGATTGAGTTTGAAGGGCACTGCCTGGCAACTGCACAGGGCAGGGTTTACTGGGTGTGATGGGTGCATTCCAGCATGTCTGCTGCATGGCTGAATGCACAGTGGCAGTCTACCCAATGGGCGCCGTGCTCAGGGGTGGTGGGGTACAGGATCAATGGAGTGCCCACAGTACAGGAACCAGGGGCCCGGGGAGATAGGAACCAGGGGTGCCCAGGGTACAGGAGCCAGAGGTACTGGGAGAGGTAGTAGCCTGGGGAACTGGAGCCAGGGGTACTGAGAGATAGGAACCGGGAGTACCCAAGGTACAGGATCCATGTGCCCGGGGTACAGGAGCCAGGGGTACTGGCTATAGGAACCAGGAGAAAACGAAGGTAGTTAGGAAGGGTGAAAGGAAGTAACTATAGCAATCATTAAAAATGCATAAGGTCTCGCTTTTGATTAAGTTAAAGCCGTTTGCTTTGCTAATGGTATTGTATAGCAAAGTACATGCCTTTAACTTAATGAAAGGCGAGACCTATTGCATATTTATTGCTTGTTTACAGATCGCTGTTCAATTTTCCTAAAGAACAATGAATGGGGCAAAATCACTTTCGGCCCGATCCCCCTTTTTCTCAGCCTTCGCTTAAAAGTTCACCCCAAAACATTCCAGAAAGGCGCTGAGGTGGATATGATCTTTTTGGTAAGTTTTATGAAAATTTGTCAAACACCACCAAAGTTATAAGCAAACCTAAAAGAGATCTCACTCAAAACCTCATTTAATTTATTGCAACGCATGCTCTAGCATTCCAACAATTTCTCTTATTGGGTGATTTTCACTTTCACAGGTAAGATCACTCAAATGTGGAGGCAGCTCAACTCCTTTCAGACCTAACTATGCTAGGACTAAATCAGAAAGTCAGAGGACCTATGCAATTTAATCTTCACATATTCTTCTTTTCTATCTTGTGAGGCTCCTCTACCCCTACTATGGACCAATCATTCTCGAATTGATTTCAGGTTTCAATAGTAATTGTGCCTGAACACACAAAGAAAGCCACAAATTACTTGCTGAGACATTGGCTCAAAGTTGCTCTGGACTTCTCTGCTAAACTTTAAGCTTATGACTGCAGATGCTAATGTAGATAAAGCATTATCAGAGTATCACTCAGCTTTAAACTTGGTGTTTGACAAATTAGCCCCTCTTAAAACTAGTTCTATAGTTAAGCATGGCACTCATGCGCCGTGGTATATGATACACCAGAATTGCGTACTGATAGTGCCTTGTGTAAAAAACTTGAGAGACGTTGGCACCATTCCCGTAATTCTATGGATAAGGAGGCTTATACAGCATCCTTGAAGATGTATCATAGTAGCATTTTTAAAAAAAGCTCGACAGTCTCATATCTCTCTTCCAATCAGCCATGTGGTTAACTACCCGAAAGAGCTATTCAAAGTCCTAAAAAACCCTCATACGTGTTTTTCAGACATTTAGCTGTCCCAAGCACTATGTGATTCCCCTACTAATCACTTTGAAGAGAAAATAAATCTGGTTCACAGACGTTTCCTCTGATCAGATGACCAAGAAAGCCTGGAATCTAACTTTAGTCTGCCGCCTCACAACAGTGCTTTCACCTTAGGTGACTTCAAACTACTCAGGCCTGATTCTATTCAGAAAGCATAGGCCCCGGCCAGATCAGGGTCTCCTTTGGACATCGTTCCTTCCAGAATCTATGCGGCACTGCCCAATCTGCTCGCCCTTGCCATTTACTCTCTACTTCATCTATCAGTAGTGGGAAAATCCCCTTAGCTTAGAAAGAAGCACAGGTCACACCCATTCAAAAGAAGGCCAATTTATCATATATGTACTTCACCTACTATCGACCAAATTCTCTGGTTCCCTTACTGAGCAAACTGTTGAAAGGACAAATAAACAATCAACTCATGGCGTACCTAGAATCAAGCAAGGTATTGGATTCATCGCAATCTAGGTTCAGACCTAAGCACAGCACTGAGACAAATCTTATAGCGGTCACTAATAATAAATGATGTTCTCTGGAAATGTTAACATTCCATATATGCCTGGCTGTTGGATTTGTCCGCAGCATTTGATACAGTGTCTTATCCTAGGTTGCTTAAGAGGCTACAAGCAATAGGAATCCATGCCATACTTCCACAATGGTTTGCTTATTTTTTATCTAACAGAACCCAGACTATCAATCTGGATCCTTATAAATTGTGCACCATAGTACTAGACAAGGGGTGCCCCTGGGCTCCTGTCTCAGCCCCACTCTATTTAACATCTATGTGGTCCCCCTTGCCAAAACCTTCAGGGTATTTGAATTCAAATCTCTTTTGTATGCAACGACACACAGTTTATAATCTCCTTTGATAAAGATCTGAATAATGCAAAACCACATTTTTCAGCCGGGATGCAAGCCATTGCGGCTTGGATGACAGAAAACGGTCTCCCGCTGAATACCAGCAAAACCAAGATTATGCTGTTTGGCAGTGCCCAAAATCTTTGGACCCCTGAATGGTGGCCTTTAGAATTAGGCTCAGCACAAATTCCTAAATTGGCTGTCAAAAACTTGGCTGTTCGCCTAGATCAGTCGCTTACTATGAAAGAACAGATTTTGGCAACCACAGGCACCTGTTATTATGTGATGCGACTGCCGCAAATAGTTTTTCTTCTCTTCCCACTTTCCGTGAGAAAAACTCTTGTCCAAGCACTGGTTATTAGCTGCCTGGACTACTGTAATGCACTACTGGCTTCTACTAATGAGACACTACTAACTAAACTTCAAGTTGTCCAAAATACTGCAGCTTAGTCTCATTCAGAATCCTCCACCTGGGACTGCCTCTGCTTCCCTTCTGTGCTTGCTTCACTGGCTTCCTGTCCGCAAAAGAATCATTTAAAAAATCTGCAGTTTGACACACAAATCTTTGAATGGCAAAGACCCAAGCTATCGTTCCATGAATCTTATATCTTACCAGCCAGGGAGAGTCCTAAGATCAGCTGATAAAGCTCTGCTTACAGTCACTTGGATCAGAACATGTTGCTCAGGAGGTAGATCTTTGTCTTATCTTTCCCTCTTGTACTGGAATGAGCTAACCCCACACATGTGCAAGTGTACTGATCACCTTAAATTCTGAAAACTTCTGAAGACTGGGCTGTTTTTGGTCTAATAGTTTTGCTTCTCTGCCTGCGATCTGAGCTGCGCCGAGATACCCCTCCCAGGGGGATTTGTGCTGGTTACAAGTTAAACTAACATAACATAACAACATACATGGATAGACATGGATATAGATATCTATCTATCTTATTTCAATACTTTAATATGCGCATGGCATGTCTATGCATATTTAGTTTTTTTACAAACTTAGGGCCCGATGTAGGTGGCCATTTACCGGCCGGTAACGGCCGAATTCGGCCGTTACCGACCGGTAAATGGGTTTTCAGATGTAGGGGGCCTATATTTTACCGATTCTGTAAATTTACCGAATCGGTAAATTTACAGAATCGGTAAAATACCGAATCGGTATATTTACCGATTCGGTAAATCCGCAGGTAGGTGGCACTCCTAAGAGTGCCACAGGCCCTTTAGAATCGGTATTTTTGCCACCCAATCCAATTGGGTGGTAAAATACCGAATTAAGGTGTGCATGCACATCTGTGCATGCACACCTGTGCAATGTGACACACAGACATGCCCTTAGGGCATGTCTGTATGCCACATGGCACACAAGTCCGGAATTGGGGTGCTACAGGGTGTCAAAGTGACACCCCCCTGCACCCTTGCTGAAATCGGTATTTACCGAATTGGTAAATACCGATTCGGTAATGTCCATTGATTCCTATGGGCTTCAATGCCCATTGGAATCAATGGCCATTACCGATTCGGTATTTACAGAATCGGTAAATACCTAATCTTACCGATTCGGTATTTACCGATTCTGTTTTACCTACATCCCCCCCTCTATTTTACCAGTTCTTAAATACCGATTCGGTATCAGTCGGTATTTAAGAAGTGGTAAAATTTTATTACCTACATCGGGCCCTATGTAAACTAATCCAGACATCCAGTCATATTTATGCTATCTCTCAATTAGTGCTGGATTGGTAGAAATAAACTCACAACGTCCTTTGTTTCTTGTTGTTGGAACAGGGTTGTCGACAACTCTCTTCCTTATGAAAAGCTAATTCTCTACATATATGATATCAACTTTTCTCACAAAATTTTGGATGCACTCAAATTTTCATCTTCATCAGAATCTTTAGTTAATTCTGACTATTATTAAAATCAAATTCAACTAGTCTGTGCAGTATTCAATAACATATGATATGTCTTTCAATTTTATTCTTAGTATCTCTTTTTATTGCCCACAATTTTTATTTGAAAGTCTCCTTCAATCCAATGCTTGCTATGCCACCATGGTTTATAATTACACCAAGGACATTTTCCATTTTCATTCTGAGTCATTTTCTATGTGTTTTGTCATATCTTTATGAATCTCATATTTGTTCATTTATCCATAGTCTTTTAAATAATTTATTGTGCTTCTCTCAGCGTCACTCTTATTTCATGATAACTTCTTATTGTGAATTGTGGCTCTACTCACCCCCCATCTCAGCAGTAGTCAGAACAACAAAAGACACGCATTGCCAATGTGTTTTAGCAATGTTGTACACCAGTGTGGCTGCTGTTCAGTATAGCTAAAAGTTGGTGGCATAGAGGAGAGCTGCGTGGAGTGGAGTAGTGTAGAGTGGAGCAGTGTGGCATATAATAGAATGGCATAGAGTGGAGTAGAGTGGCGTATCATGGAGTGGGGTAAAGTGGTGTGGCGTAGAGTTGAGTAGTGTGTCATAGAGTGGAATGTCATGGAGTGGAGAGGCATAGAGTGGAGTGGCACAGAGTGGGGTGGCATAGAGCGGCATAGAGTGGAGTGGCATAGAGTAGAGTACAGTGTAATGAACTGCAATGTAGTAGAGTGTCGTAGAGTGGAGTAGAAAGAGTAGTGTAGAGTGGAGTGACTTAGAGTGTCATAAAGTGGAGTGTTGTGTACGGTTGTAGAGTGTCATAGACTGTCATAAAGTGGAGTAGAGTGTCTTTGAGTGGAGTTGCACATATTAGAGTGACATAGAGTGAAATGAAGTAGTGTGTGAACATCATTTTATCTTTTCTAAGCTTCTAATGCATTTAAAATTGTGCTTGTGCAAAACTGAAAAAGTACTGTCTTTAAATTTTTTTGATGAAGCTGCACTAGAAACACATTATCATTGTTGTCCTTAATACCTTTGCCCCAAAAAAGAATTGTGAGTGTTTGCAGCCTTTGGGAATAAGACTTACTCATCCAAGGGCAATCTAGCTGTCCCAAACTGCTTTGCATACAATTTTGCAGTTCATGCTAACTGAGTAGACTCTGGGAGCCTTTATATTTAATGCAATAGTCTTATGAGAGAATCTTCACATGTATTCTGTAGAAAAATGTCTCTTGTTGCCTGTTCCTCTGTGCTGCATATCCTGAAAACTGTGTATTTGTGTAGTAATTTGTGAAATCCTTTACCTAAAGTCCCATAAAAGGACTTGCAGTTCATCATTGACAGAACTCCCATTTTCCAACTCTTAGAAGGTGGTCTGCATTCTTGCTGCTGTATTCTTGCTGCTAACCTGGTCAATGCTATTTCATGTATTTTGCATAATAATTCTTTACGTAAAGCCTTGAAACGTTGACCTGTGTCTGTCATTCTTACTGAGATTGCCACAGTCCTAGTTCATTACTGAGTCTTCAAGTATACAGAAGGGTCCAATCGGGGCGCAGCAAAGTCCATATAGGGACTCCCAATCCGAGGCACTGGCGCACACAGAGTAAGTTAAGGCGATAGAGATTTGCCTGCCAGCAAGTGTCAAAGAGTGGAGTGACAGACAGTGAAGTGGCTTAGAGTGGAGTCGGATGTCGTTGAGTGGAGTGACATATAGGGGAGTGGAGTGTCATGAAGTGGAGTGGGGTAGAATGTAATAGAGTGGAGTGGCGTAGAGTGGAATAGAGTGTCAGAGTGGAATATCATGGAGTGGAATGGAGTGGCATAGAGTGGGGTGGCACAGAGTGGGGTGGCATAGAGTGGCAAAAAGTGGAGTGGCATAGAGTAGTGTACAGTGTTGTAGACTGAAATGGAGTAGAGTGTCATAAAGTGGAGTGGCGTAGGGTGGAGTACAAGTGTCATATAGTGGAGTAGAGGGTCATTGAGTGGATTGGCATATAATAGAGTAGAGTGGAGTAGTGTAAGAAAGGAGTGGTGTAGAGTATCAAAGAGTGTTGTACAGTGGAGTGACCTAGAGTGGAATATAGTTGACTAGAGGGGAGTGGAGTGGAGTAGCATCATAAAGTGTAGTGGCATAGATTGGAGTAGCAGAGAGTGGCATAGAGTGAAGTGTTATAGAGTGGAGTAGAGTGGTGTAGATTATAGTAGAGTGGAATAGAGGAGAATTTTTAAGAGTGGTGTGGTGTACAGTGGAGTGGTGTAGAGTGGAGTGGCTTCGTATGGACGGAAGTTTGTAGAGTGGAGTGACAGAAACTGGAGAAAGTGTTGTGGAGTGTCATAGAGTGGAGTGTCATAGAGTGGAGTGTCGTAGAGTGTCGTAGATTTCAGTAGAATGGCTTAGAGTTGAGAGGCTCACAGTGGAGGGATGTAGAGTGGAGTAAAGTGTCGCAGAGCAGAGTGTCATAGAATGGAGTGGTGTAGAGTGGAGTAGAGCGGAGTGTCATAAATTAGAGTAGAATGGCATAGCGTTTTGTTGAGTGGAGTAGAATGGACTCAAGTGGTGTGGCGAGGCATAGAGTGTTGTAGAATGCAGTGTTATGTTGTAGAAAGGCATTGAGTGGAGTAGAGTGTTGTAGAGTGGAGTTGCATAGAGTGGACTGGCATAGAGTGACATATAGTTGAGTGACATAGAGTGGAGTGGTGCAGATTGGAGTGGCATAGAGTGAATTTAAATTAGCATGGAGTGGTTTAGAGTGAAGTAAAGTGTCGTAGCTTGGGGGGGGGGGGTGGCCACGGAGGCGACCAAGATGGCCGTCTTTGCCTGAAGCTCCACCGCCCGGGTCAAACAAGCTTTCTTTTCCCCAATGTAGCTGCATTTTGGCTTCAGCAGGCACCCTCCATCTGCTCCCGGGGACCGTGGGGCCAACCTGATGCCTGGTCAGTACGGCTGCGATAAACAGGTCTGGCGTGAAATGGACAGGCGTGGCCCGGCTGCCTTTCCCGACGACAATACTACAGTCTGCGCTGGTGGTGAGTGCGGCCCTGGTGGGTGCTCTGCGCTGTCCTGCGCTCCTTCCCCACGCCTCCTGCGGGCTTTCCACTCCCGTCCGTCCCGCTGCGGCTCCGGCTTGGTCCCGTTACGCGCGGGGCGCTTTTGGGGCCTTCCCGGCCTGGTGGGCGTTCCCGCGCCCAGCGTTCCAGGCTGGGGCTGTGGCGGCGCTGGCCTAATCGGTTGTGCCGGCTCCCCCGACCCCTCCCTGGCCGACTATCTGCCATGAAGGGAGGCAGCTTGCTTTGGGGAAGACACGCGAGGGCGTGTGTGCAGCGACAAGCCATCTCCGCCCCAATGCAGCATAATTGAGACCTCTGACTGCCCTTGAATTCTTGGATCTCCCCACCTGGCTGACGTTCGCTGAGGGACTTACCTGCCTGAGTGGGTGGGCCCTGCAGTGTCTGCGTGTCTTGACAGTTCACAGGAACCTCTGGACCGGTGCTTGCCTCCACTCTCTGGCCCACTCTCCTCGGTGCGGGAAATTGATGTATCGCTGCTTTGGCGGGCTGCGTTTTCCTCTGTGCACTGACTTGGTCCTGCCTTAGGGCCGATAAATCCGTACCACCGTCCTCTTTTGGACACCCATCCACCCTCCAACAGAGGACCGACTTTACCGCGAATGCCACATGGTGCCCTCCACTGCGTGTTGATATAGCTGCTTATCACATTGACAGAGACACCCTCGCACGCTCAGCCTACAACTTTCTGCCCTCTGGTTTACTGGGAACCGCGGCTGTGCTAGACAACCGGCAAATCTCCTTCCTCTCCCTGAAGAATGGGGAAGATAGACCCCAAACAACGCATGCTACAATTTGACAATCAATCAATCAATCAATCCGAGTACTTGTAAAGCGCACTACTTACTCGTGAGGGTCCCAAGGCGCTGAGGAGAGGGGTGGGGTGCTGCTTCTGCTCGAAGAGCCAGGTCTTGAGGAGTCTTCTGAAGGCGAGTAGGTCTTGGGTCTGCCGTTTGTGGGTAGGGAGGGTGTTCCAGGTATTGGCGGCGAGGTAGGGGAAGGATCTGCCGCCGGAGGTCATTTGTTGGATGCAGGGGACAGCGGCGAGCGCTAGGCTGGCGGAGTGGAGCTGGCGGGTTGGGGTGTGGAATCTGAGTCTGCTGTTCAGGTAGGCTGGTCCGGCTTTGTGGAGTGCTTTGTGTGCGTGGGTGAGGAGCTTGAAGGTGATCCTCTTGTCAACAGGGAGCCAGTGTAGGTCTCTCAGGTTGTGGTTCCGTGGTTTACGAATTGGGTTCGATAGTTCCGAACCCGTTCAATAAAGATCATCGGAAATAGACGATGTTGGTGTCAGCAGACCGCAAATGGCGAGTGTAGCGTGTCTGAGTGTTTTCGTATGAATCGATGTAGGGGAACACTCTGTATTCGAGGATCTAGTTCGAACCACCGGGTTCCATTTTGTATACGGCAGCCATTTTGTGTGGTTGCCCTAACATAGGCCCGATGATTGTGGCCGAACGAGTCCTTGAGACATGTACGCCTTAGCTGACTTTTGGGTGACCTGGCCGAAATGACTCCTTGCCCGAGGCTGGCCTCGCTGAGCCAGTTCCTTGTTCAGCAGCTGGTCTGATAAAGATCAAAGAGTAGGACATGCCCGAGTTTATGGTACACTGCTCCCACCTTTCTATCTCCTCCCCAATCTGTTTCGCCTTTCCTTTACGACATAATCATTGATTTGGGTTGAAGGGTTTATGATGGGTTTGTCCGGCCTGATCGAACAGGAAACCGGGAATTTGCTTGGTCATTTCTGGTGGGCTGGACAACGGAAAATGGGATTGTCTTTGACTGTCGTCATTCGCTACTTTTGAAATGTTACATTGTCATTGGTCAGTTTTTGATGCACCGAATGTAAAGTGGAATGTTGCCTGAGGCTTGATTTTTGGCATAAAAGACCATGCTCCGCTTATTGAATTTGTGCAGTCTCTGATGAACTACCCGTGTGTACTTCGTAGATCTCTGTTCCTGGTTGCAGCCAATAAACTTTGGTCTTTGACGTCATCAAAAAGTATCCCGTGTCTCTGTTTGCCAAGACAGGGGAATTCGAAGGTATCAGGCGTTCTCCCTGACGCCACTGGGTTCTTAAACCCGGTCCTTCAGTTGGCGCCCAACGTGGGGCGACTTCAGCGGTATCGGTCCAAGCCAGAGGTTCGTGAGAAGCTTCGTGTGAAAATTCTGGAGGAAGGCCAGCCACTTCATCGACCCCTGTATGTCGTTGTGGTCCGAAAGTCTTTGCTGCGAGGTTTCCCGCTTTCCGACGGCTACGAAGGACTGCTGCCCTGACTGTCGCCCTGTTTTGGAGCCTTAGATGTTTGTAGAGCGAGACGATTGACGGGTCTTCTGGTGACGCCATCGACATTTCAGTTAAGTATAAGCGGAGCGTCTCCCAGTCCTTAGTTTTTTTTGTATCCTTTAGTGGATAGCTTTGATTTGGTACCTGCAGGCCCCAAAGCCAAGGGATTCCTGTATTCACGAGACTATCGTTTCTAGAGTCCCCTTGTTGTTTGAAGCTAGACTAGTGAGCAAGATGCCTGGTTTTAGCAGTTTTAGAAACTTGTTTAGTTGTGGTACATTGAAGGACATTAAGCGCTGTAAGATGCACTGTACGTGACGGCTTCAGTTGCGGTGAAAGCAGGAAGCCGTCACGAGCAGGCTCGCCGAGTGTCCGGTCTTGGAGGTTGGGAGAAGATTGAACTGAAAATATCCCCCCCACCCTACAGTGCATCTTACAGCGCTTAATGAAAAGGGGAGAACGCTGCATATCAGGCGATAAAGGGACACTATAGCCCTTAATCGGTACAAAGATACCACTGGAGAGGGTGAAGGAAAGAACAGCCTGATTGTCAGCATTAGACGTAAAAGCAATCGGCACGACAAGACAACCTAATATAGACGGTGCACACCAATAAAACGCACCTGCTCGACAGACACCATTGAATAAAGTGTCAATTAGAACCCTATGAAAGTCAATGACCCAAAAAGAGCTCGAAGTGAGTGACTCTATTCGCAACTATACAAGGAGATACAGCCGTCCTGAAAATTAATAGAAGGACCTCAATCCCTATACTTCAAAAAGAAGTAAATAATCTTTGGTTTTAAACTCGTCCGTCCTGAGGAAGGTGCCATAATTGTAACCAACGCACCGAAACGTGTCGACAGTGGGACTTTTAAATGTATATGCTTTGTATGTATTTTGTATTTAATTTGTGAGCATAAAAGTGTATAATTTTTTTAATTTGGAGTGACTCTGAGATAGATACCGTAAATCGGAATTGTTAGACAGTATTTAAGATTGTACCAGAGCACCCTATTCATAACACTAATTGTTTGAAATTTTAACAATGGTTTTATTTAATATAAATGTTTCCTTATAATAAATTTTTGAGAGTAAAAAAAAATGATTCTCTAGTGTGGAGTACGAATATTTACCTAAATATCTCTTTAACACCATAATCATAAAGTAACAGGTACTGATTAGAATGTGTAGGCCTTATGGTCACCCAATGAAATGATTAATACACAGAAAGGATCTTCTTTTGATAAATAAAAGACAGTACAAAATAACCACAGGCACAGCATGTGCAAATAAATGCATTCACAGAAGGCACTTACTCATCAATGAGTAAGTGCCTTCTGTAAATACCAAAATGAATAAGTTACTCAAAATAAGAAAGTTACTCAAAATGATTAAGTTACTCATTTTGGTATTCACAAAAGGCACTTACTCATCAATGAGTAAGTGCCTCCTGTGAATACAAAAATGAGTAAGTTACTCAAAATGAGTTAGTTACTCAAAATGAGTAGGTTACTCAAAATGAGTAAGTTACTCATGTTTGTATTCACAGAAGGCACTTACTCATCGATGAGTAAGTGCCTTCTGTGAATACCAAAATGAGTATGTGCCTTCTGTGAATACCAAAATGAAAGTGCCTTCTGTGAATACCAAAATGGTAGTAAGTTTAGGATTTTGTCTTAAGTTAGTTCTGTGAATCGGGCCCCTAGTTTTTTAACTGAAATCCTCTGGCACAAAGTGTATGACTTAAAGGTGTTAAAAAGGGTTTCAAAGACAACCAGTAACCAAAGACCCTTTTATGTTGCCCGGCGGTATCGCCTCTATGACCCACCAATGTTAATCAATGAAGAAGCAGGCGCTGGAGACTGGAAGGCAGGAAACTAGGATTTTATTCTCTCCGGAGGAGAACACATCAAGTCAGACAGCAAGTATCGTCACGAGGTGCTCTAACCACATCTCTGAGGCCTGGCCTCTTATACTAGGGTTTATGACCTTTATTGCACATAACACATTCTCGCAACACTTTAATACTTGAAAGAACATCCTCGGAATCTCCCCTTCAGACCCGTTCCCACATACATTTACAGTTGGATTCCCCACCCCGGTCACAATAGGTGATGGTTGTCGCACAGCAGGGCATTCCGCCGATTCACGGAATGCATGGGGTCGATCGGATCTCATAGGGTGGGGGCTTTGATCGGCTCGAGGGTCTTTTGATGGGGAGGGGAAGCTTCCTACTGTACGGGGTAATAAACAGTATCCGCAGGGCCAGGTGGTGGCCTGGGAATAAGGAAGACAAACGGGGACACAGGAAAAGGGGGGTTTGCATCAAAAGGAGCTGAGGCCATGAAAGAAATGAGGGAAGGTGTCGTGCTGAGAACAGGATGGGATTCTATGACCCAAGGCATGAGAGAGCGGGGGTTGTCAGTGTGCGGGGGGGAATGCTTGTGAGGTTAAGAGAGAGAGAGACGCGCTGGCTATCAGCGAGGGGCAGGGAGGCCATGGTGCTTAAAATGGCTGCCGCTTACGCGCACGAATGGGCTCGAAAAGGGGCAAGATGGCGCCGATAATGTTCACCAAGCTGTATTAATTTTCCACAGTCCTCCCTTTAACATTTCCAAGACATCTTGCTGGCCTATTTCCTATCTATACCTATTGCAGCGGTCATAAGTAAGGGAGAGGGGACTTAGGCAAAGGAACTGTACATGTACATCATATTATAAACATCACATTAAAAAATCTCATCATCTAGTAGGCGGGTTCATCGTTAAGTTGGTCGCAGAAAAAAGTCATCGTAATGCAATATCAGACTAGAATTACGTAGCGAGGGCGTTGGGTACAGATCATAGATACTTATAGTCATTCGGAATAGGAGCTGGTAAGTTATCATATAAGTAAGTCCTTTTTTTGTATTCGGCGGGAGCATAGTCAGTCCAATGGTGATCGGGAGAGAAATGAGATATAGAAAAAATAAAAATATCAGAGTTCTCGGTGTCTTTGTCGTCTTCTGTTGGCACTGTTAAGCACCTGGATTGCAATTCGTTCTGTCAACAGGAATGTTCATGTGGATTGAGTCGTTGGAGGTCTGCGGGCAGGGGTACATTTTGTTTGGTTTCGCCAGACCTCATAGGAGAAATGCGTTACGGTTTTGGAGCAGGTGCATTTTCTTCCGTAACCCAGAGCATAGAATTGCGATGAAAAGTGCAATTGTCCCTGAGTTGTGAGATCTGTTTGTTTCTTGAGTCTCTGTGGTGGGTATTTCCTGTTGCTTCCATCATCTTCGAGGCGTTCAGCATCTTCTCTTTAGGGGTGACCCTTGGTGGAGTTCTAGGTCACCGTTCTGAGATTAACATAGTTCGTGGTCTACTCGGTCGGAGTTCCCTTCCTTTTGACGCAGGGAATACCCCTTTCTGGGTAGCTCAGTAGGATTTTGAAGGAACTTGGAAGTTCAGGTGGAAAGGTGTGGGTGTGAGCAGTCCTTATGGTAGGTCGGAGGAGGAGGAGGGGATGGAGCAGGGCCAAGTCGGGAACAGATCAGGGGGACGGAGAATTTGAGACAGGCGGGTCCATAACCAGGTTCAGAGAGCGGGGACCTTTGGCACATGTCGATCATAGAGCAGGGGCTTCAGGTCAGCCCTTTCCTTAGCTTTGTCTGAAACAGTGCCTCATCCTGCGACTCCTTACTGCTGTGGTCTCGCCTTGGCCTCCGTCGCTGAGGTTTCACGATCCGCAGTCAGGCCGCGTGCTCCCACATCCGGTCTCTTTCTCCTCCGACAGTGGTACCCTTAAGTGAGTTTGAAAAGACAGTCTTTAGAGATTTTCCAGAAGAAGGTAATTACATAAATCTATTTCTCTCCCAACACCAAGCAACTGGGGGTAAACACCCGCTACATTTGAGATTTGCAGTCAACGTATAAACAATTGATGATGGGTTTGCTGGATTTCCTACAACTTCCCCTTTCGGCTAATTCTTTGGCATTTTGTTGGTTATTACATTCATTTGTCGTGGTACGAGGTCTGGTACCCATTCATTGCATTCGTCTATTACAGTAGATGTCAGTTCTTCGGATAGAGACCCATTTCCCTAGTACGAGTCTTGCAAGGCTAGGCTGGTCTTCAGGGCTTTGTATTTTACGAAAAAGTGCAACGTGCTATTCACCATAGTCTGATAGGCATCCTTCTAAGGGATGAACATAGGCTAAACAACTCTTCATTACATCAAAACATCCTATTTTCAACAGGGCTTACTGCAACAAGTTCTTTCGATTTTCGATCTAGTTTTAACTATGCACGCATCTTTCTAACTTTCTATATAAATTCTCGCAACCTGGTTGCTACAAAAACTCGGGGGGGGGGGGCTTGCGATAATTATTAAACTTATCCTTGGGGTGGGTGGGATCTTATGGAAAACAATTAGGAACACAGCGAATTGGAGCAAGGGGCGTTTTTCAGGTTCTCGTTCAGGGCAGCTGATACCAAACTGGGGGCATTTTGGGAAGACGGGGGTGTCTCGATCATTTCTTACTGTTTGGGGTATGGAGACAATTTGGAATGGGGATGGTCGCATTACCACAGACATATTTTATCATAGAAGCCACTGACAAATAGTTCCCTGGCTGTGGGTCAAATTTGGGGAACCTTAGTCGTCTTACCTGTCCCTTTCCTTTTGGTCAATTTAAATTTCATCCATATTTAGCAGAAAAGGAGAGGTAGTAACGTGGTACCGATACAATTTTATTTAGGACGAATTTGAGCAAATACTTGTGGTATTTGGGGCCAATCAGGAGGTGCACCAGGTTCGCCAATTAGGTGCCAGTCGCTGGGAAGAGGGAAAGTGTGGAGGGGTGGAAGAGAGAGAGAGAGAGAGAGAGAGAGAGAGAGAGAGAGAGAGAGAGAGAGAGAGAGACAATAGGCCAAACAGTAGACGTGTAACATGGAGAATGACCGTGTATTGTTTGGGCTACTCAGTGCGTTACCCAACGTTAGACGTTTCGGGTCTGTGTTAGGATGTAGAAAGCATGCAGTTTTGGGACGGAAGAGCGTTAGGTCAGGTACAGAAAGGTCGTGCATTGGGTAGGGCGTCCTTTTGTGTCGTCTTGCAGCGTTAATTCGTTTTCATGCATCGGGCGTGACGTGGCTCCAGATCCTTTACGGTACCCTAATCAGGACCCCAATGTAATCTGCAGAGGGAAAAAGGAGGAAAAAAAAGGGGGGATGTGGGGGAACAACATTCGAACACATCAAATGTACGGGCACGAAAGTCCTTTACTTACCGCATACTCGTACTTATCTCTTCGGGATATAATCCCCAGGGTCTTGGTTTCCGAAGTCAAGGTGGGGCGGGCAATGTGATAGGTGGTTCATGGGGGGGGGGTTCGAGGATGGCTTTAAGGATCGTGTGTAGGGAAACGCTAAAAAGGGGGTCAGAGGTGCCTAGCGTGAGGTACCCGGTTTTATAGATGTATCCGGCCATCGGGATCCTTAAATCATTCCCAAAGCTGTGATGTTCTTAAGGCATATCAGTTTTTCGTTCAACCCTGTACCTTAGTACCTTCAACCACCATATCTTTATAACATTTTGTCAATCACACCGCTTTATTTTACCCATTCTCAGAAGTCGAGGTCCTTCTTCATACGTTAGTTCCTGAGCTTAGTCGCATATTTTGGAGGCAACGTATCATACCTTTGATTCGATCATTAATCCAGGGCCGAACAACCATTTCTTCAGATAACCTAAAAAAAAGGAGCAGAACGGTTGCGCACAGAAAAACCCTCCCACCGATACCCACATTTACAAAAGTATGTGATGCCTATTTGTAGTTTTGAAGACCTTTATTTGTATAATCATTCAGTACGTAAAATGTGAGAATGCAATCATATTTTGGCCGGACATGGCAACGATAGAAGCACATACAGTAGGGGGTTATTTTGTAGCACAAGAACATGTTAAAGAAGGCCTAATTAATTATTTGCAAGTAACTAAAAACATTTCTTTGCGTGATGGGGAATCAGGGGCATTTCAGTTCATAAATGGAAACACAGTCAAGCTCATCGTAATCACATTTCCTAGATATATACCGTGGGTATGCATCATAAGCGACGTTATGTACCAGTTACAATAAATATCAAAATAAATCGTTCATTGAAATCAACATTTTTACGGAACCCCTTTCAAATGTTCGCCAAGTGAACCCTCCTCCCTTTCTCATCGAGTGCGCAATGGTCCGTATATATATCTTAGTATATCAAGTTTCATTAGCTAAGGGACACCACGAGGCATCCGTTAGTTCCTATTGGTACCGGCGCCATTTTGGGCGAGGCCGGTTTAGTCCGGAAGTAGCATCAAGGGAAAAAAATGTCCCCGACGATTGGCGGTTGGACCAGGGTCCCTTTCGGCAGTTCAAAAAAACTGTGCTGACAGAGGGGCTGGTGGTGTGGACCGTCAATCAAGAGAGGGAGGGAGTAGAGTCTTTCTTACCGGGTCATGTTGATGTTCAGCCGGAACTTACTCGAGTTCGTTAGCCCATAATGTTCCTGGGTGGTTCAGACGGAAGCTGATGCAGACACGAGAGCACCGCCATCTTGTTGCTGTGCCATGGTTATTTCATTAGTGATCAATGCAGCTGTTCCCCACCGGAAGCCTGAAGGGGCTGAGGGCTCTTGGGACTTTGGTAGAATCTTCAAAGTCGAGGGGATGTTTGTCGATAGTGGGGGCTTGCGCCCAGGTGGGCAAGTGCCCGAGTTGCAATTTCGGACAAAGTTACTCCAGCGGCCTAGACCCGCCTTCCGAGGGCCCAGACGCCATTTTGAGAGCCTGCGGCAGCCGCCCTCCGTCGTATCTTTTCAGGAGTGGAAGAAACTTCTTGTGGCGACAAAGACAGAACATCATGCTGTTGGAGCAGGACATTTTTGGTTCGGGGCGCCAGGGTGCAGCAGTGGAGCCTTCATCTGGGGAGGTGAGGGAGGCTTGCCCGTGCCGCCCTCCCCCCTCCTCCTTTCCCGGCGCGTTCCACGCCGTCCCTTTGAATCAGGGGTGCACATGATGACCACCCTACACCCCTGATTCCGACTCTTGGGGGACCATCGCACGTCCGGTGTTATTCAGGTAGACCCATCGGGCATTGTGTGTCCTGTGCCGCGCAAATATACCAGACGGGCATTGCATGTCCTGTGCTGCGGAAATATACCAGGCCGTCGCCCGGCTGGAGGACATCGGCGCCGGACCAGGGCAGGGAAGCCTCCTACCTGCGGAGGCGGGAGAGGCTCATCCGGGTCGCCTCTCCCTCCCTGCCCACCCTGCATCCGTTCGATGGAGGAATTCGTGATGGCCGGACCAGGAGATACGAGGGAGGGGGTCATTTGCATCCGCCCCCTCCCTACTCGAGGCCCGGGGGACGCCATCCCCAGAAGGGTAGTATGGGAAGACCATTTCATTGCCTGCTTTGTGGAGTCTCCGGTACCTTCTCGCCGGCGATCTCTTTTGGTCCATGGCTACTGGCAGGCCCCGCCCCACACGTGCTATGTGTTTCGGATGGGCGGGACCATCGAACTGTTACATTTCGAGGACTTCCGGAGTGAGCATAATATGTTTTATATTTCTCCTATTAGTACAGTTTGTTTTAGAGAGTGTTCTACTAGTTATTCCATTTACCGTTGGTTGTGTGTTTTCTTTACCGTAATTAAATCCTGAGTTATATAATAGTCGTTTGGCTTCCTTGAGTCCTTTCTCTAACGGGGGTTGTCTACACTGGCCTGTAATTGTGTTTGTTTTTCAGAGTGGGGGAGCAACAGAGAGCAATCAGTCCCAGAACTCTAACATGTTGTTAAAATTGGTCTGACGAAATCTGTGCCATCGAGCATAATCAAACGGGGTGGTTCTGTCTGTCCTGTCTACACTAGTCTGATTGGTCTTTATCTCGCGCCTTTTCCCTTTCTGTCGGCCTGTTCTTTCTGTCGACCTTCCGTTCTTACCTATGCTCTGCAGAGTCGGGCATTGGGCTTTCCAGTGCCCGAGACATTTACAGAAAGCACATTGGTTTTGGTTTAAATCTGTTCGTCCTGTGCATAGTGTCGGGGGATTACTTTCGGGTCGTCGCGTCCCGGGGTTGTCCTGTCGACACATCCCTTTATACCGTTCCCTATTCATGTCTACTCCTCGGAGTTGTGCCATCGCTGGCCCTTCCCTTTGCTTACTAGACGTTTGGAGGGTCGTCCGCCGTGTCCCTTCACCTTTTCTGAATTCGTCGCTTTCCCTTCGTCGTGTGGCTTCTTTGCGCCACATACCGAGACTATCGAGCATAATAGGTGTTGTTTCATTCCTACGGAGGGCTATTTCTACCGTTTCTATTTTATTAAGATCGAAGGATCCTCTCAGTGGCCACTGACTTTCTCGATCCCTTTTCGTATATTTATGCCACAGCTCACTATAGGCTATAGCGATCAATCCATGCTTCATGAACATGTCCTTATTAGGGGTGCCTTCCAGCGGAGCCGGATGGTTCACCTCTAATAAGCGGTCCGGGTAAAACAGGCTACTAACCAGGGGGGAGAAGACAGGCATGACGGATCACAACGGGATAATAGTCAGCACTACCTATCTTATCACTGCTTGCAAAGACTAGACAGAATATTTCTATTCTACGTTGTTTGCAGGTAGTGAATACCTCATGAACCAATCTTGAGCAATCAATGTTAGGTCAAAAATAAAAAATCAATATGGGGAGAATAAGTAGGCTCGCAAAGGTCCGCGTCACCTACCCTTTCACTATCTGCAAAGAGGGGACCTAATCTTCCCTGTTTGCAGACAGAGAATCTCCAGAAAACAATCTATAACAGTTAATCAATGGGGGAGGGGCAATTGTTTAGTGGGGGAGAAAGATAGGTCCGACGGATGCGTGCCTATCCTTCGCGGTTTATAAAGGGAGAGCCTGTTGTTTCTCCGTTTGCAGACAGCGAATCTCCAAATAAATTAACAAAAAGTAATACTAGTATTTTCTCATCAATTATCAATCACTTTCAATTATCAATCACTTTCAATTATCAATCACTTTCGCAATTCGTCGTGTTTACACGACCTTACCCGGACCGCATGGATAGTTTCTTGTCTTCGGAATCCAGCGCCCGATCGTCCTCTTCTCTTCGTAATCCACGTGGCACTCCTGATGGTTCCCAGTCAGGACCGCAGATCACTCGGGAGAGGTCTGTTCGGAACCAGTGAAGTTCGGATGATCGGCTGTCAGACGAGGGTCTATCGGACAGGGTACCTTCCGATCGTTGCAGTCGTTCACTCTGTCGTCAGGACCTCTCCCACTGGATCCACGAGTCGCTGATGGGCCCCACGTTTGGGACGCCAATTGTTAAAAAGGGTTTCAAAGACAACCAGTAACCAAAGACCCTTTTATGTTGCCCGGCGGTATCGCCTCTATGACCCACCAATGTTAATCAATGAAGAAGCAGGCGCTGGAGACTGGAAGGCAGGAAACTAGGATTTTATTCTCTCCGGAGGAGAACACATCAAGTCAGACAGCAAGTATCGTCACGAGGTGCTCTAACCACATCTCTGAGGCCTGGCCTCTTATACTAGGGTTTATGACCTTTATTGCACATAACACATTCTCGCAACACTTTAATACTTGAAAGAACATCCTCGGAATCTCCCCTTCAGACCCGTTCCCACATACATTTACAGTTGGATTCCCCACCCCGGTCACAATAGGTGATGGTTGTCGCACAGCAGGGCATTCCGCCGATTCACGGAATGCATGGGGTCGATCGGATCTCATAGGGTGGGGGCTTTGATCGGCTCGAGGGTCTTTTGATGGGGAGGGGAAGCTTCCTACTGTACGGGGTAATAAACAGTATCCGCAGGGCCAGGTGGTGGCCTGGGAATAAGGAAGACAAACGGGGACACAGGAAAAGGGGGGTTTGCATCAAAAGGAGCTGAGGCCATGAAAGAAATGAGGGAAGGTGTCGTGCTGAGAACAGGATGGGATTCTGTGGTGAAGCTGCGCTGAAGAGGGGTTTATGACCCAAGGCATGAGAGAGCGGGGGTTGTCAGTGTGCGGGGGGGAATGCTTGTGAGGTTAAGAGAGAGAGAGACGCGCTGGCTATCAGCGAGGGGCAGGGAGGCCATGGTGCTTAAAATGGCTGCCGCTTACGCGCACGAATGGGCTCGAAAAGGGGCAAGATGGCGCCGATAATGTTCACCAAGCTGTATTAATTTTCCACAAAGGAGAGAGTGGCTCCTTACACCCAAAGAGGTAGAGCACCAAGTAGACCAAAATCAGAAAACACACTTCCTCTTGGGTGGAATCAAACACTTCAATCTCATTCACACAACCTATTCCACCTGCATCATCAGAACATAAATTCACATTAGGAGTAAGGAATAGTTGTAAAAAATATAAAGATTTATTTTAGCCTTTAATTGAATAATTCCTTTTAATCACTAAAAAAATGTTTTAAACAATCCGACAGAACAGTTCATTTCTCTAAAACACCAAATTGTTGTGTATACAATAATAAAGCATAAAAACCTATATTACATCAAAACAGGGTCACATAAAAAGATAAACATTAATTTCACAATAATACATACAACAAGGGGGGAGAAAACAATAGACAGAAAACTCATGTCATTATGTAAAAACACCAGTCTATAATAGATTATTCGTTGCAATCGGAATTTGTTACATAGTATTTTACCATTGGCTTTCAAATATCCCAAAGATCTAGTGTATATATATTAAAAAGGCAGTGATGCGTTTCGGTGGGTACTAGCGTATGACTACCACCTTATTCAGGAAAGCAGATATCTCCCGGCTACGATTTGTTATATCTTTGAAGACTATTTGGATAAACACTCCTGATTAGCTTCTCATGCAGTCCAGAAGTTCCAGAATTCGAGGAAACTGATTTTTCCTTTTTCAGACTACTGCACGAAGATCTGTATTTCATGTGAGACGCGTCCATGTCTCAATGGTGATTGGTATGGAGGTCAGCACCTCCCTTTTCTTAAGTAAGGGAGCTCCTCCTTCCAATCTCTTACATAAACTTTTGCAGAATAAGGTCTTCAATAAAAAGATACCCAATCAGAATCGTCCCTTCCGTTTTTTATATACAGGCTAACATTCCTCTTGTCTTATAGCCGTATTACGAGGAAATAGCCTCTACTATAACACAGAGAATACATTATTTTCTACTATTGGCTCTGTGTGTATAAACAAAGTTAACCACATGATAAAATAATCATGGGCTGCTATGCAACATGGCTTAAAGTAAAGGAAAAAAGTGTTATCTCGCAGCCAACAGTAATAGCGTCATATACTTTTTTTCTTTAGGCCATGCTGCACAGCGGCATGTGGTCCTGTGCAACATATCTATAAAACCAGCGGGGGCAAGCAACACGAGGGAGGTGCAGGGGAGGAAATAGGGAGCAGCAACATAACGGACAGCAGGAGGAGGGCAGGGGTGCTACCAACGTGAGGGAGGCTCGGGAGTGGAACTAGGGAGCAGCAACACAACAAACAGCAGGAGGAGGGGGGAGGGGTGGGGCAAGAGCCTGGATGGTGATATGAACAAAGAGATGGGAGGGACCAGCCACGACCGGCCGTGGGAGTACTGGCAGGGCGGTGACGTGGGGAGGAGGAGGGGCAGGGTGGGGGCTAGTAATCTATGGATTACGGAGCTTCCCAGGTAAGTAAACATTTAAATAAATAAAACTCATTTCGTTGAGTGCACTGCATCCCCAAATGCGATGCAGTGCGTGCAACGAAATTCATTTTATTTATTTAAATGTTTACTTACCTGTAAAACTCTGTAATCCATACATTACTACTGCCCACCCTGCCCCTCCCCCTCCCCACGTCACCGCCCTGCAGGTACTTCCACTGCCGGCCATGGCTGGGAGAGACTGGGATGGACTGCAGACACATGCACTCTTATAGAGTGCTTGGGAAAAAGTAGAAAATAACTTCCTGCAGGAGCGTGCGGCCAGTGGAAGGACATTGGCTGCAGACAGGAAACTGTACTTGATCAATTCTAAATGGCAGGGACAACCACTGGAAGCACCTGGAGTTATCAGGAGGTGCTGACCAATAAGAAGGAAGGAAACAAGAGTGATGTTGAAGCCAACCAATGGTAAGTAATGGGCAGGCTCTAAGCCTGTTTTAAGCTTTTTTTTTGTTTACAAAAGATTTCACCAACAGAGCATGTGCCGTCTCAGGTGAAACCTGAAAAACAGTACTCAGTACTGGTTACCTCAAATGCAAGCCTGAGGGCTGTGCATTAACTGCAACAGTAATACTTTTGAGTGACTGTGGTGTCTGTCCTTAGAGTGAAAGAAACCTATTCATAGTATAGTCAGCAGACACCATCTTGTTTTCTAACACACTATAAAATGCAAAATACATTTTGGGTCATATCTCTGCAACGCTAATTTGTATTACATTATGCTATGTTACATTTTGCTATATTATGCTAAACTATAGATATTTTGGTAGCCCACGTTCTTCCATTGTTTTCTCTTTGTGTCGTTTTTAGGTCTCGGCTTCGAGACCTATTGTCACTAAGTTCACTCTCAACGGAGCCAGAGCGGTGAACGAGCGCCGATTGCATCTCGTGGACGCGCATGCCGAGCCTCCTGGAGCCGTGCACATCTCTTGCTCCACATTCACACTCACGGAAGCACACACTCACGCACGCGCACACACACACACACACACACACACACACACACACCCTCCCTCTCTGCCCACTCCCTCTCTGCCACCCCCCCTCGAACCCCACTCACCAGGCACTTTCCCTCGCAGCAGGTCAGTCATGGCAGCAAGCAGACTCGGTGTCTTCTCCGGGGATCTTCAGCTAATGTGCACGCCCACGCTGCGTCTCGTGCGCGCCCGCCACGCTGTTTCGCGCCTGTTGATCCTCAGCTTGTTGCTTACAGCCAGTGGGTTGAACTTGAATGTACTCGACAAAATATCCTTATATAACTAAAAAGTGAGCATCATCTTCATCTCACGTTTGTAAAGGTAACCATGAACACCAATTGTGTTAAGAATATATTGAATACGATAGATCACCTTCCACTCGCCCATACATATACTTTAAATTCCTTATTCATATTATTAGAACAAAGCAACGCAGAAGATAATTTTTGGTTGTCTGTGGGTGGGGAGATGGGGTTAGCACTCTCTGCCCTCTTTTCCTATCATTGACTCTTTGGCGCCTATAGGAAAAACCCAAGCTGCTTATACTTTAGAGGAATTCTGCATAAGGATTATTATAGTGTAAGTGCAGAGTGCGCACAGTTCAGAGTGAGCTGAGTGCAGAGTGAGTGAGCAGAGTGTGAAGTAGTGAGTGCAGAGTGAGTGAGCAGAGTGTGAGTGCAGAGTGTGAAGTAGTGAGTGCAGAGTGCGTGTGCAGAGTGTGAATGCAGCGTGCAGAGTTGAGTGCAGAGTGTGAGTGCAGAGTGTGAGTGCAGAGTGTGAGTGCAGAGTGTGAGTGCAGAGTAGAGAGTGCAGAGTAGTGAGTAGTGAGTGCAGAGTAGTGAGTGCAGAGTGTGAGTAGTGAGTGCAGAGTGTGAGTGCAGAGTGTGAGTAGTGAGTACAGAGTGCAGAGTAGTGAGTGCAGAGTAGTGAGTGCAGAGCAGTGAGTGCAGAGCAGTGAGTGCAGAGCAGTGAGTGCAGAGCAGTGAGTGCAGAGTAGTGAGTGCAGAGTAGTGAGTGCAGAGTAGTGAGTAGTGAGTGCAGAGTAGTGAGTAGTGAGTGCAGAGTAGTGAGTGCAGAGTAGTGAGTGCAGAGTAGTGAGTAGTGAGTGCAGAGTAGTGAGTAGTGAGTGCAGAGTAGTGAGTGCAGAGTAGTGAGTGCAGAGTAGTGAGTAGTGAGTGCAGAGTAGTGAGTAGTGAGTGCAGAGTAGTGAGTGCAGAGTAGTGAGTAGTGAGTGCAGAGTAGTGAGTAGTGAGTGCAGAGTAGTGAGTGCAGAGTAGTGAGTAGTGAGTGCAGAGTGTGAGTAGTGAGTGCAGAGTGTGAGTGCAGAGTGTGAGTAGTGAGTACAGAGTGCAGAGTAGTGAGTGCAGAGTAGTGAGTGCAGAGTAGTGAGTGCAGAGTAGTGAGTGCAGAGTAGTGAGTGCAGAGTAGTGAGTGCAGAGTAGTGAGTGCAGAGTAGTGAGTGCAGAGTAGTGAGTGGTGAGTGCAGAGTAGTGAGTGCAGAGTAGTGAGTAGTGAGTGCAGAGTAGTGAGTGCAGAGTAGTGAGTGGTGAGTGCAGAGTAGTGAGTGCAGAGTAGTGAGTAGTGAGTGCAGAGTAGTGAGTAGTGAGTGCAGAGTAGTGAGTGCAGAGTAGTGAGTGCAGAGTAGTGAGTAGTGAGTGCAGAGTAGTGAGTAGTGAGTGCTGAGTAGTGAGTGCAGAGTAGTGAGTAGTGAGTAGTGAGTGCTGAGTAGTGAGTGCAGAGTAGTGAGTGCTGAGTAGTGAGTGCTGAGTAGTGAGTGCAGAGTAGTGAGTAGTGAGTGCAGAGTAGTGAGTAGTGAGTGCAGAGTAGTGAGTGCAGAGTAGTGAGTGCAGAGTAGTGAGTGCAGAGTAGTGAGTAGTGAGTGCAGAGTAGTGAGTGCAGAGTAGTGAGTAGTGAGTGCAGAGTAGTGAGTGCAGAGTAGTGAGTAGTGAGTGCAGAGTAGTGAGTAGTGAGTGCAGAGTAGTGAGTAGTGAGTGCAGAGTAGTGAGTGCAGAGTAACGAGTAGTGAGTGCAGAGTAGTGAGTAGTGAGTGCAGAGTAGTGAGTAGTGAGTGCAGAGTAGTGAGTAGTGAGTGCAGAGTAGTGAGTAGTGAGTGCAGAGTAGTGAGTAGTGAGTGCAGAGTAGTGAGTAGTGAGTAGTGAGTGCAGAGTAGTGAGTGCAGAGTACTGAGTAGTGAATGCAGAGTCGTGAGTAGTGAGTGCAGAGTCGTGAGTAGTGAGTGCAGAGTCGTGAGTAGTGAGTGCAGAGTCGTGAGTAGTGAGTGCAGAGTAATGAGTGCAGAGTAGTGAGTAGTGAGTGCAGAGTAATGAGTGCAGAGTAGTGAGTAGTGAGTGCAGAGTAGTGAGTAGTGAGTGCAGAGTAGTGAGTAGTGAGTGCAGAGTAATGAGTGCAGAGTAGTGAGTGCAGAGTAGTGTGTAATGAGTAGTGAGTACAGAGTAGTGAGTAGTGAGTGCAGAGTAGTGAGTGCAGAGTAGTGAGTGCAGAGTAGTGAGTGCAGAGTAGTGAGTAGTGAGTGCAGAGTAGTGAGTGCAGAGTAGTGAGTAGTGAGTGCAGAGTCGTGAGTGCAGAGTAGTGAGTAGTGAGTGCAGAGTAGTGAGTGCAGAGTAGTGAGTAGTGAGTGCAGAGTAGTGAGTGCAGAGTAGTGAGTGCAGAGTAGTGAGTAGTGAGTGCAGAGTAGTGAGTGCAGAGTAGTGAGTAGTGAGTGCAGAGTCGTGAGTAGTGAGTGCAGAGTAGTGAGTGCAGAGTAATGAGTGCAGAGTAGTGAGTGCAGAGTAGTGTGTAATGAGTAGTGAGTACAGAGTAGTGAGTAGTGAGTACAGCGTAGTGAGTGCAGAGTAGTGAGTAGTGAGTGCAGAGTAGTGAGTAGTGAGTGCAGAGTAGTGAGTAGTGAGTGCAGAGTAGTGAGTAGTGAGTGCAGAGTAGTGAGTGCAGAGTAGTGAGTAGTGAGTGCAGAGTAGTGAGTAGTGAGTGCAGAGTAGTGAGTAGTGAGTGCAGAGTAGTGAGTGCAGAGTAGTGAGTAGTGAGTGCAGAGTAGTGAGTAGTGAGTGCAGAGTAGTGAGTGCAGAGTAGTGAGTAGTGAGTGCAGAGTAGTGAGTAGTGAGTGCAGAGTAGTGAGTAGTGAGTGCAGAGTAGTGAGTGCAGAGTAGTGAGTGCAGAGTAGTGAGTAGTGAGTGCAGAGTAGTGAGTGCAGAGTAGTGAGTAGTGAGTGCAGAGTAGTGAGTGCAGAGTAGTGAGTGCAGAGTAGTGAGTGCAGAGTAGTGAGTGCAGAGTAGTGAGTAGTGAGTGCAGAGTAGTGAGTAGTGAGTGCAGAGTAGTGAGTAGTGAGTGCAGAGTAGTGAGTGCAGAGTAGTGAGTGCAGAGTAGTGAGTGCAGAGTAGTGAGTGCAGAGTAGTGAGTAGTGAGTGCAGAGTAGTGAGTGCAGAGTAGTGAGTGCAGTGTAGTGAGTGCAGTGTAGTGAGTGCAGTGTAGTGAGTGCAGTGTAGTGAGTGCAGAGTAGTGAGTGCAGAGTAGTGAGTAGTGAGTGCAGAGTAGTGAGTGCAGAGTAGTGAGTGCAGAGTAGTGAGTAGTGAGTGCAGAGTAGTGAGTGCAGAGTAGTGAGTAGTGAGTGCAGAGTAGTGAGTTCAGAGTAGTGAGTAGTGAGTTCAGAGTAGTGAGTAGTGAGTGCAGAGTAGTGAGTGCAGAGTAGTGAGTGCAGAGTAGTGAGTGCAGAGTAGTGAGTGCAGAGTAGTGAGTGCAGAGTAGTGAGTGCAGAGTAGTGAGTGCAGAGTAGTGAGTAGTGAGTGCAGAGTAGTGAGTGCAGAGTAGTGAGTAGTGAGTGCAGAGTAGTGAGTAGTGAGTGCAGAGTAGTGAGTAGTGAGTGCAGAGTAGTGAGTAGTGAGTGCAGAGTAGTGAGTGCAGATTGCAGAGTAGTGAGTGCAGAGTAGTGAGTGCAGAGTAGTGAGTGCAGAGTAGTGAGTGCAGAGTAGTGAGTGCAGAGTAGTGAGTGCAGAGTAGTGAGTGCAGAGTAGTGAGTGCAGAGTAGTGAGTAGTGAGTGCAGAGTAGTGAGTGCAGAGTAGTGAGTAGTGAGTGCAGAGTAGTGAGTGCAGAGTAGTGAGTAGTGAGTGCAGAGTAGTGAGTGCAGAGTAGTGAGTGCAGAGTAGTGAGTGCAGAGTAGTGAGTGCAGAGTAGTGAGTGCAGAGTAGTGAGTAGTGAGTGCAGAGTAGTGAGTGCAGAGTAGTGAGTGCAGAGTAGTGAGTGCAGAGTAGTGAGTGCAGAGTAGTGAGTGCAGAGTAGTGAGTGCAGAGTAGTGAGTGCAGAGTAGTGAGTAGTGAGTGCAGAGTAGTGAGTGCAGAGTAGTGAGTGCAGAGTAGTGAGTGCAGAGTAGTGAGTGCAGAGTAGTGAGTGCAGAGTAGTGAGTGCAGAGTAGTGAGTAGTGAGTGCAGAGTAGTGAGTAGTGAGTGCAGAGTAGTGAGTAGTGAGTGCAGAGTAGTGAGTAGTGAGTGCAGAGTAGTGAGTGCAGAGTAGTGAGTAGTGAGTGCAGAGTAGTGAGTGCAGAGTAGTGAGTAGTGAGTGCAGAGTAGTGAGTGCAGAGTAGTGAGTAGTGAGTGCAGAGTAGTGAGTGCAGAGTAGTGAGTAGTGAGTGCAGAGTAGTGAGTGCAGAGTAGTGAGTGCAGAGTAGTGAGTGCAGAGTAGTGAGTAGTGAGTGCAGAGTAGTGAGTAGTGAGTGCAGAGTAGTGAGTAGTGAGTGCAGAGTAGTGAGTAGTGAGTGCAGAGTAGTGAGTAGTGAGTGCAGAGTAGTGAGTAGTGAGTGCAGAGTAGTGAGTGCAGAGTAGTGAGTAGTGAGTGCAGAGTAGTGAGTGCAGAGTAGTGAGTAGTGAGTGCAGAGTAGTGAGTGCAGAGTAGTGAGTGCAGAGTAGTGAGTGCAGAGTAGTGAGTAGTGAGTGCAGAGTAGTGAGTAGTGAGTGCAGAGTAGTGAGTAGTGAGTGCAGAGTAGTGAGTAGTGAGTGCAGAGTAGTGAGTGCAGAGTAGTGAGTAGTGAGTGCAGAGTAGTGAGTGCAGAGTAGTGAGTAGTGAGTGCAGAGTAGTGAGTAGTGAGTGCAGAGTAGTGAGTAGTGAGTGCAGAGTAGTGAGTAGTGAGTGCAGAGTAGTGAGTAGTGAGTGCAGAGTAGTGAGTAGTGAGTGCAGAGTAGTGAGTGCAGAGTAGTGAGTGCAGAGTAGTGAGTGCAGAGTAGTGAGTGCAGAGTAGTGAGTAGTGAGTGCAGAGTAGTGAGTAGTGAGTGCAGAGTAGTGAGTAGTGAGTGCAGAGTAGTGAGTGCAGAGTAGTGAGTGCAGAGTAGTGAGTGCAGAGTAGTGAGTAGTGAGTGCAGAGTAGTGAGTGCAGAGTAGTGAGTAGTGAGTGCAGAGTAGTGAGTGCAGAGTAGTGAGTGCAGAGTAGTGAGTGCAGAGTAGTGAGTGCAGAGTAGTGAGTAGTGAGTGCAGAGTAGTGAGTAGTGAGTGCAGAGTAGTGAGTAGTGAGTGCAGAGTAGTGAGTAGTGAGTGCAGAGTAGTGAGTAGTGAGTGCAGAGTAGTGAGTAGTGAGTGCAGAGTAGTGAGTGCAGAGTAGTGAGTAGTGAGTGCAGAGTAGTGAGTGCAGAGTAGTGAGTAGTGAGTGCAGAGTAGTGAGTAGTGAGTGCAGAGTAGTGAGTGCAGAGTAGTGAGTGCAGAGTAGTGAGTGCAGAGTAGTGAGTAGTGAGTGCAGAGTAGTGAGTAGTGAGTGCAGAGTAGTGAGTAGTGAGTGCAGAGTAGTGAGTAGTGAGTGCAGAGTAGTGAGTGCAGAGTAGTGAGTAGTGAGTGCAGAGTAGTGAGTGCAGAGTAGTGAGTAGTGAGTGCAGAGTAGTGAGTAGTGAGTGCAGAGTAGTGAGTAGTGAGTGCAGAGTAGTGAGTAGTGAGTGCAGAGTAGTGAGTAGTGAGTGCAGAGTAGTGAGTAGTGAGTGCAGAGTAGTGAGTAGTGAGTGCAGAGTAGTGAGTAGTGAGTGCAGAGTAGTGAGTAGTGAGTGCAGAGTAGTGAGTGCAGAGTAGTGAGTGCAGAGTAGTGAGTGCAGAGTAGTGAGTGCAGAGTAGTGAGTGCAGAGTAGTGAGTAGTGAGTGCAGAGTAGTGAGTAGTGAGTGCAGAGTAGTGAGTGCAGAGCAGTGAGTGCAGAGCAGTGAGTGCAGAGCAGTGAGTGCAGAGCAATGAGTGCAGAGCAGTGAGTGCAGAGCAGTGAGTAGTGAGTAGTGAGTGCGGAATGCAGAGTAGTGAGTGCAGAGCGAGTGTGCAGAGCAGTGAGTGCAGGTGCAGAGTGGTGTGTGCTGTTGAGTGCAGAGTGGTGTGTGCTGTTGAGTGCAGAGTGGTGGGTGCTGTTGAGTGCAGAGTGGTGTGTGCTGTTGAGTGCAGAGTGGTGTGTGCTGTTGAGTGCAGAGTGGTGGGTGCTGTTGAGTGCAGAGTGGTGTGTGCTGTTGAGTGCAGAGTGGTGTGTGCTGTTGAGTGCAGAGTGCTGTGTGCTGTTGAGTGCAGAGTGCTGTGTATTGGCAATGTAAATGACAATGCCATCTATTTATGATTTAAAGAAAAAAAAGAAATGTCATGAGCAATGCCAATAGCTCCACCTTTAATGATGCCGAGACCATTGCATTGTAAATGCTTGTTCTAGGAGTTTCTGGTTTTCACTGATTCACTACTTTTTTTCTTGATATCTGCCCTTTCTCTCGAACTTTGGTGTAAAGGTTTATTAAAGAGATACCTCTCGCTGGAAATTGACCTTTTAAAGTGTGAGAACTTAATCAGTTATTGTATATTTCATTTACTAGCCATTTTACACAAATGCAAGTTCAAAGCTCAACAGTTAGTGCACTACAGTAGCAGAAAAGATTCATACCACGGCCGATAGTAATCATTAAGGAGATGGAACCGCTATTGAGAACTTCCAAAGGAAGATGACGTCTCAGAGAAATATGAAAAGGACAAAAGAGTGGGAGAGGAACATACTTCAGTGCGACTGAATTCCAAAATGTAGGCAAAAGAAGGAATAAAGTGGCTGAATTTGAATTTGGCGTGAGGGATACTCTGTCACAACGTGACAGATATCATTTCCACTATTTTTCAAGTATCATATCTGCCAAACTGTAAATAAGGCCCAATGTTTGAACCCAAGAAGTGCACACAGGGGCAGATTCTGGGCAAAATGGATTCGAGCGGCAGACCAAAGCGAGCAAGATGGGTCATTGAGATGGACTAGAGAGGCCAGGCAGGGAGGGGGTGAGCTATGAATACTTTTAAACACAAAGCACAAGAAATGAAAGCACAGCCAAAAGTGTAAAGGCAACCAATGAAAAGAAGTAGAAATCGGTGGGATGTGTGAGAAGAGGGTGTTTTGTTGCTAAAATGAATAGAGGAAATGAATACTGGCGGAAGAAGAGCAAAAGCAGAAGCAGAAGAGCAAATAATACACAAGAAAGATAAGGAAGCCGGGAAAATGCTGATGCAAGAATTAAAGATGCAGTAGGCGCAAAAGTCAATAACGAGGAAGCAGATTTTTATTATGTTATTACCAGGGAGGACCACAAACAATACGTACCTCATCGCTCATGTACCAAGCAGCCTCATTCACATCACGCACATTAATGGTGAAGTCATGACAGGGCACACAGATTTCCAAAGGGAAAGCCAGTAGCAAGCCTCCCAACTGTGGTGCAGCCGACTGTTAACCACTGACATATTTTTATACAGGCGGGTCACAGGGACAGTAGTCACCCATTTAAAAAGGAGCACCACTTTGAGTGTACCACCATCACCCAACACAAGTAGTAGCCTTCTGGGTTTACCTCTGTCACCCAACAGAATCTAGCACACTCTTTCTTCTGTGATGCCAAATGGGCCCCACATTTACAATCATTCACACATCTATTGCTACCAGGCACCATCCCAACTGAAATTCACACATCTATTGTTACCAGGCACCATCCCAAATGAAAGGCTTGGCAAAAAATGTGGTAGATGCCTTCCTTTTAAGGACTAGTTAAAACAAAGGAGGGAGAGAAAGGAAATGTACAGATCAACACAAGCCCTCCCAAAAAAGATTCAGATTACCTGCAGTTGTGATGATCTGCATCCTTATGTCTCAACTCTATTGAAAAGTATGCATGCTATCCATCATACAACTGCTAAAACCTTCACCCGCATAATGAGGCTTGCTTCATCATGGGGTTCTTCATCTAGAACTGGGGAAATGACCCACGATCGTCCATGAATCACCTGTTTCAGTCATCTAGCTGTACTGGATCCTAGTCCAGCTATAATCCCAATCACTTTTGCTATTGATCCCTGTGCCAAATGCTGCACCGTAGGATCAAATTCCTGCGATAAACATTTATGAGGATAGCATGCATCTACTTTATCGTTGTCATCTACTAAATTATAAAAAACTGTAAGAATCCTTACCTCAGCTGTTCATGCTCAATCGTTCAAAATGTTTCTCCACTCACTTGGTACTTAAACAGGCCAGGGACATTCATCAGGGCATGGTGTGAAAAGTGATGAAATGTTCATAGAAGAATTAAAAAATGCACGGACAGTCTTCTTCCAGATATTCTGAGCGCGGAAGTAGTGCGAATGAAAATGCAATAATTTAAGAATGTTCAGGCTTGTGGACGATAGTTGTTCCTTTTCTCCAACAACTATAGCTCTGTAGTTTGTGAAGTAAGATATTTGTACCTAACCTTGCTCAGAAGAAAATCTGCTATAAGGACTAAGAGTGCAATTTGCCAAGGAACAAAACAGAGGGGGGTCCATCCTACATAAGGAAATATATAGCTGTTCAATAACTGCCTCTTTCACTCTGATTTTCAGGATATTATTCCTGTCATGTCATTGTGGAAGGAATGCTTGCTTGTGCTCAGTTCAAATTAAAAGAATTTAAATGAATATAGCTTGTACTTGTAGGAATCGTGGAAAAGACTTGGTCCACAATGTCCAACACCAGGAGCGTCACAGTGCACTGTATGAGTGGTGCCATGGTTCCTCCTCAAGGGATCGACTGCATTTCATAAAATCTTTAGCTGAACATGCTGTTATTTATCCTCATGGGTTGAGTTAGTATGTCCTGCTGTTTCTTGTTCTCTGTGCAGACCTACAGCATGATTCTGACCCCGTTGCTAGAGGTGCTTCAAAGACTCTGCCAGTTAGGTTGAGAGGAGTCCAAGGGTGTCCCAACAAAAGCACGTAATGCCTTTGTCAGTCCTTCCTCAAGCACTTACCGAACAACATCTTATGATATTTGTTAGAGCACTTTCTTTGGTTGCCACAGTCGGTGTGGATACTACAGTGTTCCACGGTTGGCTCAGTCTGCAGTGGTGGCTACAATCTCCCAGGGTTGCTGCGGTCTGCTGAGGTTGCTACAGGGTGCCTTGGCTGCCAGAGTCGCCGTTGGCTCCTACATGCTGCTGTTGCTTCAGTCTCCCTTGAATGCAAAAGTGCACCTTCTCTGTTAATCCTTCCGTGGTTGCTTCAGTCTGCACTGGTTGCTAGAGTCTCCTGTGACGTCTAGAGTCTGCTGTAATTGCTACAGTCCTCCTTCGGTTCATTCAGATGGACAATTAATTTTTTAGGCAAAGGGTGATTAAGTGATTTGCCCAAAATCATACGATGTTAAACTGGCACTGGGACTCGTTTCCCCAGTTCCAAATTCAGCAGCTCTGGCCGCTAGGCCAGTCTTCCGTGTATACCTTAGCTTACCCTTGTAGCTACAGTGTGCATTAAGTGCAACAGTGTGCCATGCAGCCTGTCATGGCTGCTACAGTTTGTCTTGGTTGCTGTGAGAGTCTCCTGTACTTCTACAGCCTGTTTTGGTTGCTCCGTCTTCCCTGTGTTGCTGCAGTCTGTGCTTGAAATCTGCACTATTTGCTGCAGATTTCCAGGGCTGCTGTCCTCTACTATTGAAGACAATGCCAAGGTACATTGATGTGGAATTAAGAATCTTAAATCTATTCTTCCTCTGTATGCACTTACCTTTATCCATGTTTCCTGCTGTCGTCTGCCATTTATGTTGCCGTGTTTCATTGATGCCAGAGCTTGCCCTGGTAGCTACAGTCTGCCATTGGTGGAACAGTGTGTCGTGGCAGTCCGCCATGACTGCTATCTATGTCTGCCATAGACTGCTATGGCTGCTTCAGTGTGCGTGCTCACGTCAGTCTGCCGTACTTGCTGCGTTCTGCATGCTTGCTATTTTCTCCCATGCTGCTACAGTACGCAGTGGTTGTAATTTTTCAGTCTTCAGTCTTTATTTGGAGCAGCAGTCTGCCATTGATGCTAGAGTCTGAAATACGTGCCAGTTTCCCATTCCCTGCTGTACTCTGCTACTGCCGTTTCTGTGCGCCATGGCGTCAGCCAGCACCGCCATCTTGACGCCTCCAGCGCCAGGGACGTGCTCATCCCCAGGATGTCTCATTGAATATTCTTTCCCATTCGTTATGGCGCGCAGTATCTTTTAGGACTGAAGCGGAATCAAGGTCCTGGCTGATTAACTGCAACATCGGTCCAGTGCTCCTGTGACTCAATAACTAAACAGTCAATTAACCGCCTAATCACCAAAAGAATTAACGCCAGCCAACCGGACGCTTCCGCCGCATTAAGAGACGTGGAAGTGCAGTCCTACTGCTAACAGCCCTCCGGTTCAGATGCCCGCGGGGGCTGTGAATGAGAATACTAGAGCCCTCACAGAAGGAACGAAAGGGCCTCATATACCACATGTGCTGTCTACAGCAGGGCTGGTTCTAGGATTTGCGGGGCCCCAGGCGAAAAGGGAATGTGCGAGGCCCCTCTAATTCACATAAGTGACGCAGCACTGGTAGCAGCTTTGTGCAGCAGACTCTTCCTGGGCCGCAGCTCCACCTCCCAGGCCCCTCCTACAAGCACCTCTTTTACAGCTCCTACGGAGCTGAAGGTGTGAGAATTGTTTGTGGGCTGAAAGTGAAAATAAAGTGAAGACAACGGGTATCCCGCAGTGTCTGAATGGCTCCTTCCAATTGGGAGCAAGAGGAAGTGTCTCCCTTCCCTAGGCTTCCAGACACCATCCCTGAGAGGCCCAGAGAGGGGGGCCCCTCTCATGGACCCTAATTGCAAGGAGACACATTTCTTTCAAATGGATCGCCAGGGAAACAACAGGACACTCCACTGGTGCGGGGCCCCATGCTGGTGGGCTGAGTGCAAAGCCCTGGGCAGCTGCCCACCCTGCCCATGCCTAGCCCTGGCCCTGGTCCACAGAGCACTGTTAACGGAATGTAGGCCCCGGCACGTCTTTCTCTGTGTTTCTTTCTCCCCCCCCTCTCCAGTTCTAATGCCCATGGGGGTTGTAAATGAGAATATAAGAGCCCACACGGTAGGAACGAATCTACCACATGTACGGTCTACAGAGCAGTGTTAATAGATGTAGGCCACTGTACATGTCTCTCTCTCTTTCTTTCTCTCCCCTCTTACCCATCTCTCTCCCAGGTGCCACTGGGCCCAGGGAGGCTGTTCTCTGCGGTCTTACTCATTCTCCGTGCAGGTCTGTCAGCCTCAGCCTCTGTTGTGGGATGTGCCCGATGTTTGGTATTTTGAGCTGCATGAAGAGATTGAGGCCTTGGCACATGTAAGCATCTCTCTCTCTCTCTCTCTCTCTCTCTCTCTCTCTCTCTCTCTCTCTCTCCCTCCCTTCCACCCCTCCTTCCCTGCCTCCTACACACCCACCGTGGGACGTACCCCCATGTTTTCTATGCAGAGCTGCATGAAGGTGACTATCCCAACACAGTCTCTCTTTTTCTCTCTCTCTGTCTCTCTCTCTCTCCCTCCCTCCCACACACCGTGGGATGTACCCAGGGCACGAGTCAGGGCATCACAGGAGTAGACGGCGTCCACCCACTTTTTTCACAGGGTGGACGCCGTCCACCCTGCCAAGAAGTTGGACCCCACTGAAAAAGATGCTGAATGTGTCCCAAAAACCTGGACACTTTCAGCAGCTCCTGTACTTTTGTTGTCTGCTTTCGCATGCAGGCCGGGATGGGGCTCTCTTATTTCTGACTCCTGCTGGGCCCATAACAAAGGCCGAATTTGAGAGGTCATTAGGCCTCCTTTTGAATCTCCTGCTTGGCAGCAGTCAGGAGCCTGACACCTAGAAGCAAATGCAGCAGTGTGGAAAACAAAGGCTCCACACCTTGTTAGCACTTCACACATACTTCAGAAGCAGCTTTTCACTTTGTTCAGTTCCCTGTTGAGGTGATATGCATGAACCGTAAAAATATCACATGTGTTGATCTTTCACAGTATTTGCACAAAATAAATAGCATTTATATAGCGCTTGCTTACTACCCCTGAGGAGGCGTTGTAATAATTTAAATATCACTATTTTTCCATTTTAAAGCACTATGGGTAGAGGAAGCTTTACGCTGACAAAAGGTAACATTGGTTTCTTTGAATCTTAAAAAAGTGTGAATCTTCTG